>NC_092417.1:146588716-147838716 GCF_040894005.1 Engystomops pustulosus | reverse complement strand
AAGTTTCGCAACACATTTTTTTTTTAAATGTGGCGGTTTTTCCGAATCCGTCGGGTTTTCGTTCAGCCACGCCCCCTGATTTCCGTCGCGTGCATGCTATCGCCGATGCGCCAAAATCCGAGCGCGTGCGCCAAAATCCCGGGGCAATACAGGGAAAATCGGCGCAAATCGGAAATATTCAGGTAACACGTCGGGTTAACGCGAATCGGGCCCTTAGTAAATGACCCCCATTGTGTCCCCCTCCATTGTTCATACTTTGGCCTCCACAAAACCTAAGAATATGCCCTATAGTTCCCACCTGCTTGATTAAAGACCTCTTCTTTTCTTTATGTGTCTCACCTTCTCGCCCAGATGCTCAGCAAAACCAAATGGATGGATTTTCCAAATTGGGTTAAAACTCATATCCCAGAATCTAGCTTTCTGTCTCGGCAGCTCTGCACCCAAATCCAGTTATTTGAGAAAACGATTTGCAAATCCCCACCCTGTGGCAGCGCAGTAAATGATTTTCCTTTCTGTTGTAATTAACATAAGTCCTTGGTGCCATTTCCATGTGATCAGGAAGAGAGCGCAGATATTAAGGAGGAGGATGAGATATAGCAGCATAAGACGCCTGTAAGGAAATAAGCTGACACACAAGCTGCTAAAGGTTTGCGCCTATTTGCATATTGCAAGTCTGCAAAAGCACAATCTGCAGCCCTGGTCCTGATGATCTATAGGTGACCAGAGTCTGTTACGCCTCCAGGTTGCTAAAATTATTGTTGCATTACTCATTCCATTGCCCTTTCCATGAGTTAGCAGTACAGTATTTGCCTTCAGAATTCCTAATATTTTGACTTGGGAGGAGAATTGTCCTCCCTCTCGGGATGCCTTGTAAGAGGCTTTTGGATCACATACGTTTTGCATAGTATGTGTATACCATATGTGCCCATGTGTGGATAATCAATGGTTGGGGCCACAGTTATGATACCTCTATGACCCCACAAGACCCTTTCACATCAGACTGATCTGATTTGAAGTCTGGCATTCTGAGTATTGTAAATTCTTTTCCTTTTCTGTCTGAACTCAGAGTTATGATCAGGAGTGGAATATATTAAAAGCCATTTAGGCAGTAGCCCAGGGCCCAAGCCTTCTAGGGGGCCCATGGCCGCCCAAATAACCCACCAAATTTTATACTTAGAAGGATCTTCACCCTTGAAATTCTCATACATGTGTTCCTGCACTCAATACTCATGTACACATGATCCATTTCAGGACCGTTGAAGGTCCTCCAAAGGTCCTGAAACTGCAGTTTGAAAGCATGCAGAAGGGACACAGTCTCTATTCACTAAGAAGCTTGATTCTAGAACAAAAAAAAACGTATCGCAAACATCATGTGTGATCGCACCCTCAAAATGGTGGTGAAAATAGTAGTATCCCTTGTGGTCTGGAGTGCTGAGCATGTTAATGTTCCTGATTGTCTAGGGTACTGAACAACTCTGTACAGGGATCTAAAGGTTGAAGTGGGTTCTACAAAGTGTGGGGAGAAAGGAACGTCACTAGGAGGCTTGGGGCCCCTACCTGGCAAATTTTCTTGGCCCCCATTGCCCATAGAATGATAATCCGGCCCTCTGTTTACATTGAGTTCCCTGCACCCAGGAAGGGAGGAGGGTTTTCTGTGACTTGGTGCCCCTTATCCTCCTTGGGGCCTCCTGAACACAGTCACACTAAACCCCCCTGATGGCAGCCCTGGGGATGGCATGGATATATAGATTGCAGTTGACCTGGATACACTTCCTCCTATATTTTATTACTTATGTACTTTCCATTAATTTTGTTTCCTTGTATGTTTTGTCAGGCAGTTTTCTATTAATCCTGGCCACGTAATTGTCTAAAATTAGCACTGATAAACTCTTGTGGAAGCAGCATGATGTAGAGAGGCTGCTGTAGCACACACAAGTTTGGAACATTACTGCCAATTAGCGGCGTTACTTTGCTGTAAGTTGTAGATGTGAGGTCAGGGGATGCAGAGCAGTTGTGTGCCGGCTCTTCAGAAGGTACTTACAGCTAAAATGTTTAATAATTTCTCTTCTGGCGAGAGTGCACAGAGAAGTGAAGTGGTCCCTGCAAAGACTCTTCAGACACGACCACAAACAAATCAATGCAAAAGCAGATGTTGAAGAGGCAAAACCAAATGACCTATTAGTCCAGTGTTCACACTAGTTAAGCCTCTCCAGAGGAGCCAAAGAAGACTTTTTACACAGCCGTTTCCGGCTCGGAAGTTTGTAAAAACTTGAGATCCTTTTAGTTTTCCCTAAGTCCTGTGGATGTGCAGTGATTTGCAAACTTCCAACCACACATTTTATATACATACAGGATGGGCCATTTATATGGATAGACCTAAATAAAATGGGAATGGTGGGTGATATCAACTTCCTGTTTGTGGCGAGGGGGAAACTTCTCAAGATGGGTGTTGACTAGAGATGAGCGAACACTAAAATGCTCGGGTACTCGTTATTCGAGACAAACTTTTCCCGATGCTCGAGTGCTCGTCTC
Organism: Engystomops pustulosus; assembly: GCF_040894005.1. Taxonomy (NCBI): domain Eukaryota; kingdom Metazoa; phylum Chordata; class Amphibia; order Anura; family Leptodactylidae; genus Engystomops; species Engystomops pustulosus. The sequence goes on along the minus strand of NC_092417.1, from coordinate 147,836,184 downwards.
GAATAACGAACCCCATTGAAGTCAATGGGAGACTCGAGCATTTTTCAAGGGGACCAAGGCTCTGCACAGGGAAGCTTGGCCAAACACCTGGGAACCTCAGAAAAGGATGGAAACACCACGGAAATGGACAGGAAACAGCAGGGGCAGCATGCATGGATGCCTCTGAGGCTGCTTAATCGCACCATTATGCCAAAATTATGGGTAACAGCATGGCCATGACAGAGTGACAGAATGAAGCTAGATAGCATCTAAAACATCCAATAATTGACCCTGACACTATAGGGGACGGCATGCAGAGGCAGCGGCAGCAGGCTAGAGAGTGGCATGGCGACATACCCTAAATGGACTCAGGCTTCAAACCAATGGGTGGCAGAGAGGAACCAAAGGAGGTGAGCAAGAAGCGCTCAAATAATATCGGTACATGATAAAAGTTTGCCAGTATATTTTGTGGATTACACAGCAGGGTGGCGACAAAGTTAACATGGAAGCCATGAAAACAACCCAAAATTCTGCCTGACACAGCTCGTTTGATAAGGGGACCATGTATGGAGGCAGTGAACTAGTAGTAGATTAAAGGTGCTGCAGTTAAAACTATGTTAGTTGGATCTTGGCATGGAGCTGGCGCTCCGCTGCCAGGCGAGCTTTCGCCAATCCAAGCCCCTGTCTATAGGCTACTCCCCAAACAGCACTTCTAAGAACCTTTTGTATAAGATCAAGTGTAGTAGCGTTCTTATAAGTTTAGGATATGGCGGGTGAGGGGAATGTAAACAGCTGCGCAAGAAGCGCTGAAATAATATCCCTAAATGGTAAAAGTTTGCCAGTATATTTTGTGGATAACACAGCAGGGTGGCGACAAAGTTAACAACTTTGATGTGGAATCCATGAAAACAACCCAAATTTCTGCCTGACACACCTCGTTTGATAAAGGGACGATGTATGGAGGCAGCTATATGGACGACTTTTGGAGGTAGCAATGGAGACAACGTGTGGAGGCTGCTATGGAGACAATTTAATTTGGATAGTGCCTGTATGTGGCAGTCCCAAACATTTTTCAAACCAGAGGAGCAGGTAGGTGGCCCTCCAGTAAAATGGAATAGATTGAGTGCCTGTATGTGGCAGTCCCAAACATTTTTCAAACCAGAGGAGCAGGTAGGTGGCCCTGCAGTAAAATGGAATAGATTGAGTGCCTGTATGTGGCAGTCCCAAAAATGTTTCAAACCAGAGGAGCAGGTAGGTGGCCCTCCAGTAAAATGGAATAGATTGAGTGCCTGTATGTGGCAGTCCCACAAATTGTTCAAACCAGAGGAGCAGGTAGGTGGCCCTCCAGTAAAATGGAATAGATTGAGTGCCTGTATGTGGCAGTCCCAAAAATTGTTCAAACCAGAGGAGCAGGTAGGTGGCCCTCCAGTAAAATGGAATAGATTGAGTGCCTGTATGTGGCAGTCCCAAAAATGTTTCAAACCAGAGGAGCAGGTAGGTGGCCCTGCAGTAAAATGGAATAGATTGAGTGCCTGTATGTGGCAGTCCCAAAAATGTTTCAAACCAGAGGAGCAGGTAGGTGGCCCTCCAGTAAAATGGAATAGATTGAGTGCCTGTATGTGGCAGTCCCACAAATTGTTCAAACCAGAGGAGCAGGTAGGTGGCCCTCCAGTAAAATGGAATAGATTGAGTGCCTGTATGTGGCAGTCCCAAAAATTGTTCAAACCAGAGGAGCAGGTAGGTGGCCCTCCAGTAAAATGGAATAGATTGAGTGCCTGTATGTGGCAGTCCCAAAAATGTTTCAAACCAGAGGAGCAGGTAGGTGGCCCTGCAGTAAAATGGAATAGATTGAGTGCCTGTATGTGGCAGTCCCAAACATTTTTCAAACCAGAGGAGCAGGTAGGTGGCCCTCCAGTAAAATGGAATAGATTGAGTGCCTGTATGTGGCAGTCCCAAAAATTGTTCAAACCAGAGGAGCAGGTAGGTGGCCCTGCAGTAAAATGGAATAGATTGAGTGCCTGTATGTGGCAGTCCCAAAAATTGTTCAAACCAGAGGAGCAGGTAGGTGGCCCTCCAGTAAAATGGAATAGATTGAGTGCCTGTATGTGGCAGTCCCAAAAATTGTTCAAACCAGAGGAGCAGGTAGGTGGCCCTGCAGTAAAATGGAATAGATTGAGTGCCTGTATGTGGCAGTCCCAAAAATTGTTCAAACCAGAGGAGCAGGTAGGTGGCCCTCCAGTAAAATGGAATAGATTGAGTGCCTGTATGTGGCAGTCCCAAAAATGTTTCAAACCAGAGGAGCAGGTAGGTGGCCCTGCAGTAAAATGGAATAGATTGAGTGCCTGTATGTGGCAGTCCCAAACATTTTTCAAACCAGAGGAGCAGGTAGGTGGCCCTCCAGTAAAATGGAATAGATTGAGTGCCTGTATGTGGCAGTCCCAAAAATTTTTTAAAACAGAGGACCGGGTAGGTGGCCCTCCAGAAAAATTAAATGCATGAAGTACTATAGCAAGAGCCAGTGGGCCCTGTCAAAAAATAGCCATTTTCCTCTGCTTTACTGTACAAAGAGGAGGAGAAGGAGGAAAATGAGGAGGAGGAGGAGGAGTGGATCAATTATTCAGGTTGAGCTTCCTTCACCTGGTGGAGATTGGAAATTCTGAGAAATCCAGCCTTTATTCATTTTAATAAGCGTCAGCCTGTCAGCGCTGTCAGTCGACAGGCGTGTACGCTTATCGGTGATGATGCCACCAGCTGCACTGAAAACCCGCTCGGACAAGACGCTAGCGGCAGGGCAGGCAAGAACCTCCAAGGCGTACAGCGCCAGTTCGTGCCACATGTCCAGCTTTGAAACCCAGTAGTTGTAGGGAGCTGTGTGATCATTTAGGACGATGGTATGGTCAGCTACGTACTCCCTCACCATCTTTCTGTAAAGATCAGCCCTACTCTGCCGAGACTGGGGACAGGTGACAGTGTCTTGCTGGGGTGACATAAAGCTGGCAAAAGCCTTGTAAAGCGTACCCTTGCCAGTGCTGGACAAGCTGCCTGCTCGCCTACTCTCCCTCGCTACTTGTCCCGCAGAACTACGCACTCTGCCGCTAGCGCTGTCAGAAGGGAAATACTGTTTCAGCTTGTGCACCAGGGCCTGCTGGTATTCATGCATTCTCACACTCCTTTCCTCTGCAGGGATGAGAGTGGGAAGATTTTGCTTGTACCGTGGGTCCAGGAGAGTGAACACCCAGTAATCGGTGCTGGAATAAATTCTTTGAACGCGAGGGTCACGGGATAGGCAGCCTAGCATGAAATCTGCCATATGCGCCAGAGTACCAACGCGTAAGAATTCACTCCCCTCACTGGCCTGACTGTCCATTTCCTCCTCCTCCAACTCCTCCAACTCCTCTTCTTCTGCCCATACACGCTGAACAGTGAAGGACTCAACAATGGTCCCCTCTTGTGTCTCGCCAACATTCTCCTCCTCTTCCTCCTCATCCTCCTCCACCTCCACCTCCTCCGATATGCGCTGAGAAACAGACCTGAGGGTGCTTTGGCTATCAACAAGGGAATATTCTTCCCCTGTCTCTTGTGACGAGCGCAAAGCTTCCGACTTCATGCTGACCAGAGAGTTTTTCAACAGGCCAAGCAGCGGGATGGTGAGGCTGATGATGGCGGCATCGCCACTGACCATCTGTGTTGACTCCTCAAAGTTACTCAGCACCTGACAGATATCAGACATCCACGTCCACTCCTCATTGTAGACTTGAGGAAGCTGACTGACCTGACTACCAGTTCTGGTGGAAGTTGACATCTGGCAGTCTACAATCGCTCTGCGCTGCTGGTAAACTCTGGATAACATGGTCAGTGTTGAATTCCACCTCGTGGGCACGTCGCACAACAGTCGGTGAGCGGGCAGTTGGAGGCGGCGCTGCGCTGCCCTGAGAGTGGCAGCATCTGGGCTGGACTTCCTGAAATGCGCACAGATGCGGCGCACCTTCGTGAGCAAATCAGACAGATTGGGGTATGTCTTGAGGAAACGCTGAACTATCAGATTTAACACATGGGCCAGGCATGGCACATGTGTCAGTCTGCCGAGTTGCAGAGCCGCCACCAGGTTACGGCCGTTGTCACACACAACCATTCCCGGCTTGAGGTTCAGCGGTGCCAGCCACAGATCAGTCTGCGCCGTGATGCCCTGTAATAGCTCTTGGGCGGTGTGCCTTTTGTCGCCTAGGCTCAGCAGTTTGAGCACCGCCTGCTGTCGCTTAGCGACGGCACTGCTGCTGTGCCTAGAGCTACCGACTGATGGCGCCGTGCCCACGGATGGTAGTTCGGAGGAGGAGGTGGAGGAGGGGTGGGAGGAGGAGGAGGCATAGTAGGCCTGAAACACCTGGACCGAGGTAGGCCCCGCAATCCTCGGCGTCGGCAGTATATGAGCAGCCCCAGGGTCAGACTCGGTCCCAGCCTCCACCAAGTTAACCCAATGTGCCGTCAGCGATATATAGTGGCCCTGCCCGGCAGCACTCGTCCACGTGTCCGTGGTCAGGTGGACCTTGTCAGAAACGGCGTTGGTCAGGGCACGGATGATGTTGTCTGACACGTGCTGGTGCAGGGCTGGGACGGCACATCGGGAAAAGTAGAGGCGGCTGGGGACCGAATACCGAGGGGCGGCCGCCGCCATGAGGTTGCGAAAGGCCTCGGTCTCTACTAGCCTATAGGGCAGCATCTCCAGGCTAAGCAATCTGGAGATGTGCACATTAAGGGCTTGGGCTTGCGGGTGGGTTGCACTATATTTGCGTTTCCGCTCCAGCGTCTGGGGTATGGAGAGCTGAACGCTGGTGGATGCTGTGGAGGATCGTGGAGGCGACGATGGGGTTTTTGTGGCAGGGTCCTGGGCAGGGGGCTGACTAGCAGCTGACACAGGGGAAGGAGCAGTGGTGTGCACGGCCGGAGGTGAACGGGCTTGTTGCCACTGAGTGGGGTGCTTAGCATTCATATGCCTGCGCATACTGGTGGTAGTTAAGCTAGTAGTGGTGGAACCCCTGCTGAGCCTGGTTTGGCAAATGTTGCACACCACAGTCCGTCGGTCATCCGGTGTTTCCTTAAAGAACCTCCAGACTTCTGAAGATCTAGCCCTCGCCGCAAGAGCCCTCGCCACGGGAGCTTCACTAGTTGACACATTTGGCGCTGATGCACCAGCTCTGGCCCTGCCTCTCCGTCTGGCCCCACCACTGCCTCTTCCAACCTGTTCTGGTCGAGGACTCTCCTCCGTCTCAGAAGCACTGTGTTCACCCGGCCTCTCAACCCAGCTTGGGTCTGTCACCTCATCATCCTCCGATCCCTCAGTCTGCTCCCCCCTCGGACTTCCTGCCCTGACAACAACTTCCCCACTGTCTGACAACCGTGTCTCCTCATCGTCGGACACCTCTTTACACACTTCCACTACGTCAAGAAGGTCATCATCACCCACAGACTGTGACTGGTGGAAAACCTGGGCATCGGAAAATTGCTCAGCAGCAACCGGACAAGTGGTTTGTGACTGTGGGAAGGGTCCAGAAAACAGTTCCTCAGAGTATGCCGGTTCAAATGGCAAATTTTCCTGGGAGGGGGCAGACTGGGGGGGAGGAGGCTGAGGTGCAGGAGCTGGAGGAGTGGCGATTTCGGTGACATGGGTGGACTGCGTGGAAGACTGACTGGTGGTGGACAAATTGCTCGAAGCATTGTCAGCAATCCACGACATCACCTGTTCGCACTGTTCTGGCCTCAACAGTGCTCTACCACGAGTCCCAGTAACTTCAGACATGAACCTAGGGAGTGTAGCTCTGCGGCGTTCCCCTGCTCCCTCATCAGCAGGTGGTGTCTCACCCCGCCCAGGACCACGGCCTCTGACCCCTGCAGTAGTTGGACGCCCACGTCCCCGCCCTCGTCCTCTACCCCTAGCCCTCGGGTTAAACATTTTTAAAATGAGAGTTATAACTTTTTTTTTTTTTTAACTTTTTTTTGTTTTTTTTTGTGTTTTTTGTTTTTTTTTGTGTTTTTTGTTTTTTTTTGTGTGTTTTTTTTTTTTTGAGTTTTTAAAACCAAACAATGCTATCCTATTGCTATGGCTATTTTCTAGCCAAGTATCAAAGCACACTACTATGCCAGATGAGATGACACTGAGTTAGTGCCTAATTGAAATCCAACCCCTACTAAATTTTCCCACTTCGGTCTTTGCTATGGATATGTGCGTCACTAAGCGCAGAACACAGCGGTCGCAAGTCTCACTACAAATTGCTCAGAATTGGCTAGTACATGCACTGCAGAAAGTACAGCCACCAGCAGATCAACCAGAAATCAAATATATAGAACGCTACTGTAGGTGTAAGTAAGCTCTTTGTATTCTCCTATGGCTATTTTCTAGCCAAGTATCAAAGCACACTACTATGCCAGATGAGATGACACTGAGTTAGTGCCTAATTGAAATCCAACCCCTACTAAATTTTCCCACTTCGGTCTTTGCTATGGATACGTGCGTCACTAAGCGCAGAACACAGCGGTCGCAAGTCTCACTACAAATTGCTCAGAATTGGCTAGTACATGCACTGCAGAAAGTACAGCCACCAGCAGATCAACCAGAAATCAAATATATAGAACGCTACTGTAGGCGTAAGTAAGCTCTTTGTATTCTCCTATGGCTATTTTCTAGCCAAGTATCAAAGCACACTACTATGCCAGATGAGATGACACTGAGTTAGTGCCTAATTGAAATCCAACCCCTACTAAATTTTCCCACTTCGGTCTTTGCTATGGATATGTGCGTCACTAAGCGCAGAACACAGCGGTCGCAAGTCTCACTACAAATTGCTCAGAATTGGCTAGTACATGCACTGCAGAAAGTACAGCCACCAGCAGATCAACCAGAAATCAAATATATAGAACGCTACTGTAGGCGTAAGTAAGCTCTTTGTATTCTCCTATGGCTATTTTCTAGCCAAGTATCAAAGCACACTACTATGCCAGATGAGATGACACTGAGTTAGTGCCTAATTGAAATCCAACCCCTACTAAATTTTCCCACTTCGGTCTTTGCTATGGATATGTGCGTCACTAAGCGCAGAACACAGCGGTCGCAAGTCTCACTACAAATTGCTCAGAATTGGCTAGTACATGCACTGCAGAAAGTACAGCCACCAGCAGATCAACCAGAAATCAAATATATAGAACGCTACTGTAGGCGTAAGTAAGCTGTTTGTATTCTCCTATGGCTATTTTCTAGCCAAGTATCAAAGCACACTACTATGCCAGATGAGATGACACTGAGTTAGTGCCTAATTGAAATCCAACCCCTACTGAATTTTCCCACTTCGGTCTTTGCTATGGATATGTGTGCCACTAAGAGCTAAACACAACGGTAGCAAGTCCCCCTGCTAATTCCTCTCAAAATGGTACTAGATGCAAATTAAAATAAAAAAAGTAGAACGTTATTGTAGCCCTAAGAAGGGCTGTTGGGTTCTTTGAGAATCACTCCTGCCTAACAGTAAGCTAATAGAACACCCTAACGCTTTCCCTGACCAGCAGCAGCTCTCTCCCTAGCGGCATCCAGACACAGAATGATCCGAGCAGCGCGGGCAGCGGCTAGTCTATCCCAGGGTCACCTGATCTGGCCAGCCAACCACTGCTATCGACGTGTAAGGGTACCACGTCATGCTGGGTGGAGTGCAGAGTCTCCTGGCTTGTGATTGGTTCTGTTTCTGGCCGCCAAAAAGCAAAACGGCGGGAGCTGCCATTTTCTCGAGCGGGCGAAGTATTCGTCCGAGCAACGAGCAGTTTCGAGTACCCTAATGCTCGACCGAGCATCAAGCTCGGACGAGCATGTTCGCTCATCTCTAGTGTTGACCATGGCGGCCATTGTGAAGTTGGCCATTTTGGATCCAACTTTTTTTTTCCCAATTGGAAAAGGGTCATGTAACACATGAAAGGTATTGAGAATTCCACATGAAAAACAATGGTGTGCTTGATTTTGATGGAACTGTATTCTTTCTAGAGTTATTTACAAGTTTATGAAAATGTGTTCATAGTGCTGCCAATTGTGTTGGATTGTCAATACAACCCTCTTCTCCCACTCTTGACACACTGGTAGCAACACCAAAGAAGAAATGCTAGCACGGGCTTCCAGTATCTTTTGTTTCAGATGCTGCACATCTTGTACCCTCACAAAATAGACAATTGTCGTCAGATGACGCCAAAGATAACTCTAAGGGAGTCAGATCAGGAGACCTTGGTGGCCATTCAACAGGCCCATGAGGACCAATCCACTTTCCAAGGAACTGTTCATGTAGGTATGCTCTTGGGGTCAAGAGTGAGAGAGGGCTTCATTGACAATCCAACACAATGGGCAGCAGTTTGAACACATTTTATAAGTGATAATAAAGTTGCAATTAACTTATGAAAGAATAAAGTTTTGTTAAAATCTATCACACAATTGTTTTTATTGTGACATTCTCAATAAGTTTGATGTGTTACATGACCCTATTCCCATTTGAAAACCAAAAGTTGGATCCAAAGTGGCCGACTTCAAAATGGTCGCCATGGTCTACACTCATCTTGAAAAGTTTCCCCCTTCCCATATACTAATTGGCTACAAACAGACCTGTCAGGGCAATTTGGTACACTAAACAACCCACAGTTCCTTATGGACTCATGGTTTAATGTCCCAAATTGCCCTCTACATGGTTGTACAGAAAACAACCATAACATTTACATTTACCTTTCTCCAGAGTTCCCAGCGCTTGCGCGTAATGGCTACTGAAGTTTGCATAGTACTGCCCAGCCTCACTGCTCAAGCGCCATAGGTATGACGCATGCTTAGTGAACCCAGTATACTATACGCCCCCAGAGGTCTTCTGGATAATTAGCATAATTTAAAAAGTTGAATTTAGAAGGAAGGAGGCAATATATGAAGATTACCACAACCACAGTGCCTGGACACCTTGGCCAATCATAGCCATGGCTATTTGTTAGGGGCATCAATTGGCCACACTTTTATGGGTCAAGGGGATGTAAAGTCAGTCCCAAACTGATCAAATACCAGATTTATGGAACATTGCATATGATTCACTATATCTATCATTCACAATCTCCTTTAAATATGGTTGTTTGTATATTCAATCAGATGAGTCTATATAAAATAACTGGACGGTTTATGATGTCATTTTGTGCCCAGCATGCCCTCACTTTACTGCAGCGGGCTGCCATGCTGGGAGGGATGCATGTTTCTATCTGAGCTTATAGGTTATCTCCATAATGCAGCCAAAAAAATAGAAGGATCCAGGCTGTTGGCTTATAAGAGGCAGATTAGCTTCAACCTGTCTATTGTGGAAAGAGCTCAGGCAACATATGCAGCCCGGGCACCAGGCTCTTCCTTCTCTGTCTGTGCGCCACGCCAGTCATAATGCGGGTATTGTGTTGGCATTTATGTGCAGAGATTGAGACATTAGAGAGGCAATGCAGGCAGAACAAAGTATTCCTGAATTTAAAAATGATCTTTCTATCGTATATATCTGTTTATCTAAATTTCGATTTATCTCATAAGTTTCATGTTCTTTTTATGATGTTGAAGCATAATTACACTTTTTAAGAAATTATTTTTTAATAGAAATTAATAGTGAAATAATTATCGTAAACTTTGTAGTATACGTCATTAAAGGAAACCTACCATCTGAATGTAGCTTTAAAGAGGACCTGTCACCTATAAATTGGGCACTTGGAGTACTAAAGTAAGCAGCTCCTAGTGCTTAAAGCAACGCCGCAGCGTTAGAGAGATAGCGTTACTGGAAACCTCTGATAACGCTATCTAACACTGCGGCGGAGTACAATGTAATCGTCGGACCGCTCGCAAAGCTGTCCGATGTATTTATGAGGGGGCGGGGATGGGGCTGGATTAGGGGTGGTGACTGCCGCATGACGCATGGTAGTCACTGCCGGCCTATGGAGTGAGCGTGGCGGTCCAGGGAAGAGGCATCGCCTCAGACCGCTACCTCATGGATACGTTGGAGTGCTTTGCGAGCGGTCCGGCGTTTACATTGTATTCCGCCGCAGTGTTAAATAGCGTTACCAGAGGTTTCCAGTAACCCTATTGTTCTAACACTGCTGCGTTTGTTTAAGCACTTAGTAACCAGCTCCTAGTGCCCAATTTATGGGTGACAGGTCCTCTTTAAAAACATTTTATAAATGTAATATGTAAATTACCTAGGGACTAATTCACACCACAGTAGCCCCTGCAGAGTCGCCCTCTTGCACGTTTTAGTCAAAGTGGGGCCCTGGGCCAAAATTAAAGTGAGGCCTCTAAATAAAACTATTTTATGAACCATCCAAGTATCAGGTGAAATAAGCTGCAACATTTCAAGCACGAAAAAGGCTTCTCAGCCGAAACCTTACAGCTTGGAATAAGGTTCACAGCTTATTTCACCTGATACCTGGACTGCTGATAATTTATATGAGATAGGTAGAGAGATTTGATATGGTTAAAGGATTGTGTTAAAACGGGACAAATAAATTCTAATATTGGTGACAACTTGATGCTGGAGCCTATAAAACTAATGTAAATAAGGCATTTTTTCAGGATATTTTTTGAGGGGGTTTGAAGTCACTGCCTATTGGGGCTCTCTGGTTTTATTATGGGACCAAATATTTTCATTTGACTATGGGGCCACCCTGGCTGTCATATTCAGGACACTTTAAAACTTATTGACCATGGGAGCCCCCTGACCGATCACCATCTGTGAGAACAACTTGGACAGTCAACTACCTGGGGGGGAGGGGGTATTAAAGGGGCAGATTCAAGTGTGTATGAACTTGACGTTTAAGGAACTGTGGATGATCCTTCTCTGTGAGAGAACCTTGAGTAGCCACTGCTTCACCATTGGTCATTATGAGGGTACGATTGGCTACCACTATCTGTTCGGCTATTCCTGCTCATGGGTTCACTCTTATTATGAGGGCACTAAGGGTTTAAGTGAGTAAGGGGGCAACCGCTCTCATTGTGGTCATTGAAAACAGTTGCACGTAGTGAATATGTCTTGTCAGGCATGGTGACAATCATTCTTGATTTGTATCTCGAGAGATCTTAGATTCTGCATGAAGGGGAAGCCCAACTCATGTAGTAACTATATAAAAACGGAGAAAAGAAGGTTTTGTTATGTATACATAACATATATATATATATATATATATATACCTGCTTGATCTGTAAATTTGTGCATCAGCTCAATTTCTGCCTGTGGCCAAGTGCTTTAGGCAACAGATGGTGTGCAGCCGTCATCTTGGCACCAGTGGGAACATTACAGCGTGAGCACAAAGCATGGGAAGCATGGCATGGGAAGCCAGAGCTGCTACTACTTACTGATGCCAGATTAGACTCGCCATGTCCGGACATTTCAATGGCAAATGTTTTTCTATTCGTGCAGTGATGTTCTGTTCTGAGGAATTTTTGGGGGAGACTAAGTTTATATAGCTCATCCTAAAGATATTTCTATACCCTAGATTCCTTAAAAGTGGAGGTAATAATACCGTTAAAGGGTTTTTTTTGCATGGACATCCTCTTTCTTTGGTGCCTAGAAGGACTTTCTATGGACGTTATGACATTCATCTCTCTATGCCAGGGACTGTTAGGCTATCTGCACACGTTGTAAATTGTTACGTGGAAAATCTGCATCTGATATGTGTGGTTTTTATGCGGATATCTGTTGCGAGTAGTGCGTTTTTCATCCAGATTTACATGTGGTTTTTTTTCACCTGATCTGACGTCATTTCAAGTAGAAAATTACATGATAACCACGTCAAGCAGATTTCATGTGGATTTTCACTCTCCCATAGACTACAATGTAAAAATAGCATGCAAAAATCACTGAAGACCCACAAGAAGAAAAGTTAAATGATCATTATTTTATTTTCCGCATTGAGCAACAATTTACGTGCAAAAAAAAACCTGCATAATCTACATTATTTAGCAAAAACATGCTGAAAACGCATGTATTTTTAAGTGCATGCGTTTTTGTATGCTTACCATGCGTTTTGCTGGTTTTAATCCGTTTTATAGCTGCTTACACTTCTAGAAATGAAGAAACAGATTCAAACCAGCCAAACCCATGGTAAACATGCAAAAACACACGTGTTTTCAGTGCTTTTAAAAATGCTCCAAGAACGAACTGTGTGACAGCACTGTGTTATGAAGACTGGTGTCTTCTCCCTGGTGGCGTTTCAGCGGGTTCCGGCCTTTTAGTAGATGAGGGTGCAGTCTCTGCCAGGTCAGACCTACTTAGATCAGGTGGAGTTTACTGCTGTAGCCTCTGATGCATTTTCAGTGTAGACTGTAGGAAATCTGGCGGGCCCGGTGTTTACGCTCTCAACCGCCCACCTTCACGCTCTCTACCCCAACACTCCCAAAGTCGCAATCAGGGAGGCAAAAAACTGAAAACTGGTGGAGATTGGGGCACTAAAAGGTTAGAAGAGGCTGAGTTGGTATTCTGCTAATGAACACAGCTGGATTCATACTATGAGACCAGTGGTTTCTTTCTGTTCTTTCAGAAGCAAAGTGACACAATAGGGGAAAATCTTCATTAGACCTTACAACTACCTTTCGAGCTCTGCTCCGGTCAGATTCATTAAAGTGACTTTTGGCCATTGATAAATCTCCTGGCAGTGTTTTATGCTATGGGGGTTGTTTGCGACAGTCACATAAAAAGTAGCAAAAATCCATCAAAAGTTGCAGCACACAGATCAGGGTAGGGACTGGATTACATTTGCACCAAAACTTGTGCCTAAAAAGAAAGTAGCAATACATGAATTAAGTTCTATTGTGAAAAATTGTCTACAGTGGGTACGGAAAGAATTCAAGACCCTTTTAATTTTTCCACTTTTTGTTTCATTGTAGCCAGTTGGAAATATCAAAAAAGATCAAAAACCCCATCTTGACAGAAAAAAAACAAATGTGGGTATTTTGCTTATTTAGTATGTGCCAGAAAAACTGAAATATCACATGGTCATAAGTAAAAATAATAATAATCTTTATTTGCATACCACCATCATATTCTGTAGTGCTTTACAAATCATAGGGGACAAAATACTACATTACAGAGTACAAAGAACAGTCATATGGAACAACAGTAGTGAGCTGCTCACAACAGCTTACAGTCAATGAGAGTAAGTATTCCGACCCTTTGCTGTAACACACATATTTAACTCACATGCTGTCCATTTCCTTCTGATCCTCCTTGAGATGGTTCTGCTCCTTCATTGGAGTCCAGCTGCCTTTAATTAAACTGATTGGACTTGATTAGGAAAGGCACACACATGTCTATACAAGACCTCATAGCTCACAGTGCATGTCAGAGCACATGAGAATCATGAGGTCTAATGGACTGCCCTAGGAGCCCAGATACAGAATTGTGGCAAGAAGTAGAAGTTTGAAAAATTTGGTCTGATGAGGCAAAAAAACTTTTAAGTGTTAATTCTAAGCGGTATATGTGGAGAAAACAGGCACTGCTCATCGCCCTCTAAATACAATCCAAATCCCAACAGTGACACATGGTGGTGGCAGCATCATGCTATGGAGGGGGCAGGACAACTGGTTGCAATTGAAGGAAAGATTAATGCAGCCAAGTACAGAGATATTCTGGATGAAAACCTCTTCCAGATGCTCTGGACCTCAGACTGTGCCACAGATTCACCTTCCAACAAGACAAAGACACCAATCACAACTCTGTGACCATTCTTGACTGGCACAGTCAGAGCCCTGACCTAAACCCAATTGAGCATCTCTGGAGAGACTTGAAAATGGCTTCCACCAACATTCACCATCCAACCTGAGGGAACTGGAGAGGATCTGCAAAGAAGAGGCAGAGGATCCCCAAATCCAGGGGTGAAAAACGTGTTGCATCTTCCCAGGGCCGGATTAAGGTTGGTGGGGGCCCCTGGGCGCAAAATCTGGTGGAGGCCCCCACTGAGTGTAGTGTACATACACGTCCCCCTGCTTCCTTTCCACAATCCCAGCAGTAACACAGCTACATACAGCCGCTTCATTCCCAGTAACACAGCTACATACAGCCGCCTCGTTCCCAGTAACACAGCTACATACAGCCGCCTTGTTCCCAGTAACACAGCTACATACAGCCGCCTCACCCCAGTAACACAGCTACATACAGCCGCCTCATCCCCAGTAACACAGCTACATACAGCCGCCTTGTTCCCAGTAACACAGCTACATACAGCCGCCTCGTTCCCAGTAACACAGCTACATACAGTCGCCTCATCCCCAGTAACACAGCCGCCTCATCCCCAGTAACACAGCTACATACAGCCGCCTCATCCCCAGTAACACAGCTACATACAGCCACCTCGCCCCCAGTAACACAGCTACATACAGCCGCCTCGTCCCTAGTAACACAGCTACATACAGCCGCCTCGTCCCCAGTAACACAGCTACATACAGCCGCCTCGCCCCCAGTAACACAGCTAAATACAGCCGCCTCTCCCCCAGTAACACAGCTACATACAGCCGCCTCGCCCCCAGTAACACAGCTACATACAGCCGCCTCGTCCCTAGTAACACAGCTACATACAGCCGCCTCGTCCCCAGTAACACAGCTACATACAGCCGCCTCACCCCCAGTAACACAGCTACATACAGCCGCCTCGCCCCCAGTAACACAGCTACATACAGCCGCCTCGCCCCCAGTAACACAGCTGCATACAGCCGTCTCACCCCCAGTAACACCGCTACATACAGCCGTCTCACCCCCAGTAACACAGCTACATACAGCCGTCTCACCCCCAGTAACACAGCTACATACAGCCGTCTCACCCCCAGTAACACAGCTACATACAGCCGCCTCATCCCCAGTAACACAGCTACATACAGCCGCCTCGCCCCCAGTAATACAGCTACATACAGCCGCCTCACCCCCAGTAACACAGCTACATACAGCCGCCTCAATCCCAGTAACACAGCTACATACACCTGCCTCACCCCCAGTAACACAGCTACATACAGCCGCCTCTCCCCCAGTAACACAGCTACATACAGCCGCCTCATCCCCAGTAACACAGCTACATACAGCCGCCTCTCCCCCAGTAACACAGCTACATACAGCCGCCTCGGCCCCAGTAACACAGCTACATACAGCCGCCTCGGCCCCAGTAACACAGCTACATACAGCCGCCTCATCCCCAGTAACACAGCTACATACAGCCGCCTCTCCCCCAGTAACACAGCTACATACAGCCGCCTCGTTCCCAGTAACACAGCTACATACAGCCGCCTTGTTCCCAGTAACACAGCTACATACAGCCGCCTCACCCCAGTAACACAGCTACATACAGCCGCCTCATCCCCAGTAACACAGCTACATACAGCCGCCTTGTTCCCAGTAACACAGCTACATACAGCCGCCTCGTTCCCAGTAACACAGCTACATACAGTCGCCTCATCCCCAGTAACACAGCCGCCTCATCCCCAGTAACACAGCTACATACAGCCGCCTCATCCCCAGTAACACAGCTACATACAGCCACCTCGCCCCCAGTAACACAGCTACATACAGCCGCCTCGTCCCTAGTAACACAGCTACATACAGCCGCCTCGTCCCCAGTAACACAGCTACATACAGCCGCCTCGCCCCCAGTAACACAGCTACATACAGCCGCCTCTCCCACAGTAACACAGCTACATACAGCCGCCTCGCCCCCAGTAACACAGCTACATACAGCCGCCTCGTCCCTAGTAACACAGCTACATACAGCCGCCTCGTCCCCAGTAACACAGCTACATACAGCCGCCTCACCCCCAGTAACACAGCTACATACAGCCGCCTCGCCCCCAGTAACACAGCTACATACAGCCGCCTCGCCCCCAGTAACACAGCTGCATACAGCCGTCTCACCCCCAGTAACACCGCTACATACAGCCGTCTCACCCCCAGTAACACAGCTACATACAGCCGTCTCACCCCCAGTAACACAGCTACATACAGCCGTCTCACCCCCAGTAACACAGCTACATACAGCCGCCTCATCCCCAGTAACACAGCTACATACAGCCGCCTCGCCCCCAGTAATACAGCTACATACAGCCGCCTCACCCCCAGTAACACAGCTACATACAGCCGCCTCAATCCCAGTAACACAGCTACATACACCTGCCTCACCCCCAGTAACACAGCTACGTACAGCCGCCTCTCCCCCAGTAACACAGCTACATACAGCCGCCTCATCCCCAGTAACACAGCTACATACAGCCGCCTCTCCCCCAGTAACACAGCTACATACAGCCGCCTCGGCCCCAGTAACACAGCTACATACAGCCGCCTCGGCCCCAGTAACACAGCTACATACAGCCGCCTCGCCCCCAGTAACACAGCTACATACAGCCGCCTCGGCCCCAGTAACACAGCTACATACAGCCGCCTCGCCCCCAGTAACACAGCTACATGTTAACGTGTGCCCGCCAAGCTAGAGCTTGGCAAGCACATGTCTGGCGTGCTGGAGAGGAAGAGAGGTGATCGCAGCTCACCCCTCCCCTCTCCATAGAGAATAGAACCGGCTCTATCTCTTTTGCGGCCATGGCTCGAAACAGTGAGTACTCATTGTGCTCACCGTATCAAGCCCAGGCTATAGACTCCTATGAGGGAAGTATATCCGGCAGCAAATTTGCAGCCAGATAAACGTCCCTCATACGTTCTTATGAATGTACCCTTACACAGACATGTTTATACAATTACACACATTTATACACTGATATATACACACCTTTATATACTTATATACACAGATAAAGTTCTAAACTCGTATACTTGCACCCATATATACACACACAAGTATACACTTATACACACACATTTATGCACTCATATACATTTATACACTAATACACAGTATATACACAGTAGATGCATATATATATATACACACCTATACACAGTATATGTACATAAATAAACAGTATATAAACATATACACAGTAGATGCATTTATACGCTGTACATACATATATACACAGTATATACACATATACACAGTATATACACAGTATATACACATATACACGCCTATACACAGTATATGCACATAAACAGTATTTACACATATACACAGTAGATACCCATACCCATATACACATAAATAAACAGTATATACACATATACACAGTATATACATATTCACACATACAGATAAATACATATGTATATACTTACCTTTTAGGGTGACCGGCCGTGGCTTCAGGCAGGCGTTCGGGCGGTGGTGCTTCTTCAAGCGGAGCGCGGGGGGGGAGGGGTGGCGCGGAGGGGGGGTCGCTTATTCGGACGGGGAGGGGGGTGGTGGCGGGTGCTTGTTCGAGCAGGGTGCGGGGGGAGCGACGGGTGCTTTTTTGAGCAGCGGGCATGGGGTGGACGGGAGTCAAGCGCGGTGGCTTGTTCGGGCGGGGGGGTTGGCTGGTGGTGGTGTTGTTGTCTCGGCCATGCATGGCGGGGGATAGGTGGGCCAGCAGGCTGTCACCTTTGTCGGGGGGCCGGGCGGGGGGCGGTGTCACCTGTGTGCCGGGGCACCCTTGTTCGGCCGGGGAGGCGAGCGGGGGCGGGAGATCGAGCAGGCTTTCTTTTTCAGGCGGGCCACCGGGGGGTTGGTTGTTCAGCCATGCATGGCTGGGGTGCATGGCTGGGGATAGGCGGGCCGGGAGGCGGTAACCTGTTGCGGGAGGGGGGGGGGTGGTCCGCGAGTTGGAGGCGGTGTCACCTGTGCGAAGTGGACAGCCTGGGAGGTGGAGGCGGTGTCACCTGTGACGGGGCGTCTCTGTCATGCGGGGAGGCGGTCACCCGTGTCTTCCTAAGAAGACTCATGTCTGTACTAGCTCCAAAGCTGCTTCTACTCAACACTGAGCAAAGGGGGCTGAATACTTATCACCATGTCATATTTCAGTTTTTCTTGTTAAATTAATTGGCAAAAATATTCACATTTCATTTTTTTTCTGTCAGGATTGGGTGTAGATTGTACATTAATAAGCAAAAAAAAGAACTTTTTTTGATCTTACCAATTGCCTGCAATGAAACAAAGAGTGAAAAGTTTAAAGGGATCTGATCACTTTTTGTGCCTACTCTATGCAAATAATGAACTTGGTGGATGCAGGGTATATATCAAAGTGACTTATATAATTTAGCAGAATTAGTATTCAGAACTCAACCCTTTAAGATCTCTACTGGCAGAGAATAGGAAGAAAAGAAGGACAACTGCTACATTTTACTGTATGGAAACTACATTCTAAATCCATAGCTAATAATATGAAGTTGACCGCTCATATACAGTATATATATATATATATATATATATATATATATATATATATATATGGAGATGATGACCTGGTTCTCACAATCTGTTCGGTTCGGTTATTGTGCTCGATTGTAAAAATGCATTGGAAATGTGTTGAAAGGTTAATCCAGGGTAAATTGATGTCAGTGCTGCTCAACGCCCTGACGGCAACTACATCTTTAAAAATACTTTCTGAAGATGACCTTCGCTGTCCGTTGGAAATCCCTTGGAATTACCTTTCAAAAGACAGTAAAACTCTAAGACTTATAAGACTTTGAACAAATTATTGCCATTTTAGCGGATGAAGTCCCTGGAGATGAGGCAATATGGCTGCAGAGGTGGAGCTCTGATCGTAATAGGAGATCAGTTGGGCTGCAATGGGGGTTGGGTTAAAAATTACTTTTTCTGTTTTTTGTTTTTTTAAATTACTTTTTCTTTTTTTTTGTTTCTAGATACACCCATTGACATTTTCTTTTTTTTTGTTTCTAGATACACCCATTGACAACATTAAGGAAGCCAGATGGGTGTTGGGATCTAATACTTTATTTAATCCTAAGGCAAGGTCATAAATTGGAGATCAGTGTTGGTCTTACTTCTTTTGCTCCCTATCGCTTGGGCGATGAGATGCAATCGTGCTGCCACAGTACGATTCCAGCTTTCTATGTTCTGCTGATCACTGTGGATCATTGTTGGATCTAATCTTGAATTAGTGACCCATTCTGAGTCTGCATTTGCTTATTGGGGGACATTTATCAGTGCTTTCACGCAAGTTTTCTGACTTAGAAGCACTTAAATAATCACAATTACTTGCGTCCTGCAACAAATTTCAATACAAAACACGAAGTCCACTCCAAGAGCAAATTTATAGGATCGGCACAGTCCAGACGCCAATGTCTTGCAGGACCGCTACAAATGGAGGCACAATTAACTTGGCACAAAACTATAGTCCACACAGCCTGCGATGCTCAGCAGAAGATCTAGGTATAAGTATCATGTAGTACGAGGCTACCAGCAGAGTGGGCCAGCACGGGCATTTGTTTGCAGGTTTTAGGCAAAACCACGCCAGGTCGAGCCTAGCATAGTTTTGCCCTGTATATGCCGGTATTAGCGGGGAGTGGCCTTTATCATATACCGACGCACGAGCTCCAGGGTATGATACATTAATCCCATTGTGCTTAAATTGGTTTTCAAAACACAACTCAAGTGCATTGAAGGGTAGTAATTTCCAAATGCAGGCGTGCTCCTGAACCGATAAGCATCTAAAAAGTTACATTTGTGCGGCAAGTGCTTTGCCTTGTTAACCAGCAAAACACATGTTGCTTGTTCCTGAATGCAAGCGTTGGGGTCTAAACCCATCTGTGTTCAGGAGTGACTACTACCCAATGCACTTGAATCACGTTTAAAAAATGCAGTTTAAGCTCAAAGTGTGAACACGGCCTAAGAATAGGCCATTAATTCTCTGTCCTTTGAAATCCATCATAAGAGGATAATGCCCAAGTCATAAACTGGTTCTACTTGGCCCAGTTCAGAATTGACCATGAATATGTTAATAAGGGGAATTGGTTGTTGTGCACTGGCTGCACTTTACTGTGGTGCTGAGGTTTACGGCCCCTCTTCATAGTAGATCATTATAAGAGCTTACATAATATTTATGATTTTGTTTACAGTCATGGGTGCAGGATTTGTAGTGTATGCTTCAATGGAGAATATAATACTGTGCGCTGAAACCTCCCAGCCTACCCTAGAGAATGGTAGATTTTACTGTATGATTTACTGAACCTTCCCGACCAACATCTGCTACACAGAAACCTTGATGTAAGATAAAGGAGGAAGCCAAATGTATGGAAAATAAATGCAAATAGGAACCAGAATCCTCAAGTAATACACTAAGGATCACAAAGATGGAGAAAGGATTAAACATTGTATTCTGCTGAGTGGAATCAATTCTATTATTTAACCATATTAACCCAGTAAACCTGCTGTGTTTTTGTTAGGCATTGACATATGTACAGTTGAAACCAGAGTTTACATTAACCATATCAAAAGATACATATAATGATTTACTCTCTATCTGACATGAAATCAGAAAAAACCTTTCCCATTTTTGGTCTATTAGGATAACCGAAGAGTTACGGCTCTTTTATTACTCTCTGCAAAGTCAAAAGTTTAAATACATTTCATTAAAATTTGGTATCGTTTCCCTTAAACTGTATGAGTTGGGTTAAACATGTTGGACATCCTTGCACAAGCTTCTCACAATATTTGGTTGGAATTGGGCCCCTTCCTCCTGACAGAACTGGTATAGCTGAGCCATGTTTGTAGCCGCCTTGTTCGCTCCTGCCTTTTCAGCTTTGGCCATAAATTGTCAATAGGATTGAGACTTGGCCTTTGTGATGTCCACTCTAAAACAGCCCATTTACTTACCCGGTCCCGTCGCGATCCCGCGGTGCGTTGTCTGAGGAGGATTCGTGTCTGCCGGGATTCACTAAGATTGTGCGCCCGAGTTCCTGCAGGTGTCGCTGCTGCACTGAGGTCCGCCGGAGTTCACTTTCTTCCTGGTGCATGTGAGTGCTTGATCTTGCGATACAATTTGTGTATCCGACGCCAATGCGCCACAATCCGATCACGTGTGCCAAAAACCCGGGGCAATTCAGCGCAAAACGGAAATATTCGGGAAAGTGCGGCATTCGGACCCTTAGTAAATAAGCCCCATTGACTTTGTTTATCTCTAGCCACTTTGTAACTAGTTTGTCAGTAGCTGCGGGTCATTTGGAAGACCCATTTGCACCCAAGCTTTAACTTCCAGGCTGATGTCCTGACATGTTTCTTTAGTATTGCCACATAATGTTCTTTCCTCATGAAGCCATCTATATTGTGAAGTGCAGCAGTCCCCCCACAGCAAAACAACCCCTCAACATGACACTGTCCCACCCCGGTGCCTCACAGACGAGATTCTTCATTTTTTCCTCCAAATGTAATGATGGACATTGGAGACAAACAGTTCAATTGTAGTTTCGTCAGACCACAGGACCTGTCTCCAAAAATTAAGGTCTTTGCAAATATGAAGCTGGCTTTTCTATGTTTCATTTGGAGTAATGGCTTCTTCATGGCAGAATGACCTTTCATCCCGTGTCGACATATTACCAGCTTCACTGTGGATAATGATACACTCTTACCAACTTCACCCAACATCTTCATAAGGCCTTTTGATTTTATTTTTGGCTTGATTTGCACATTTCGAACCAAAGCGGTATGATAGCTGGACATTCTCATCTTATTTGTACTTGGTATAATTGTTTAAACGGATGAATGAGGCACCTTCAGGAAGCCTCCAAAGACATGACATCATCTTACGGGCTGTCCCAAATTGATATTGGGACAAGACATAGTCATCTTAGTGTATGTAAACTTTTGACTTTGCAGAAAGTTAGAAAAATGCTTTAAAAGTCTCTGTCTTTTTCTGGTATTTGGCAAATATAAATAATTTTAATAGCCCTAATTGACAGAAAATGGGAAAGGTGCATTCTAATTTCATGTCTGAATACTTACTTAAAAAAGATCTTTCACCCATAAAAAGGCACTAGGAGCTGCTTACTAAAACCGGGGTATGATATAAGCCCCGCCCCTCCACAGCGCCGGATAGTACAGGACTCGTGATGTATCCGATGCCCAACAGTCATAGGCTATACCAAGGGCGCGGACTCTGCCCATTCTGCTGCCCCCACCTCCCCTTGCACCCCTATACGCTTACTTGGCATGGAGGCAGCATAAAGGGGGAAATAACCTCAATTCCTGGCAGTTTGCTAGGAATTGTGATACAATGGAACTCTGACATACAATTCCTGATAAATGCCCCCCAATGGATCTCATAAAAACTTTCCTATTACAGGAGTAGGTGTTGTCTTTGTGCTTGGGTATTCTTAGTTTTCCATAGAAGTGAATGGAAAGACTGTATATGTGTGTCCTATTCTCCAATCAATGCAGCCATGAACTCGGGTCCTGATATCTATGTGGTGTATCCATACAATGTCCCTCGTATTCCCGCATAAGAGTCTAGGTAAAAATATCTATAACAAGAAAAGAAGGGAGTACACAAAAGAAGAAAGTCCTTACATTGTTTCCCATCTGCTGGGAACCCTGTGTACATGAATTCACTGTCAATCAAACACTGTATTATAGCAGCGTTTACTCATTGCTCCCCCTAGTGGCCAATTAAGATGATCAAAGAATGAACAAATTAAATTAGCTTTGACTAATTAAAAGCTTAAAGTGCATGATAGAAGAATAATAATATTCAATGTATTCTCATCTGCAATAGAATCAAAGATTTCTCTTAAGAATATAACTAACTACAAGTGTATGCCCCCCCCAGCGCACTAAGACTTGTACACATGTAGCAGAGCTGACTGACTCCGTCACAGGACCCCAAACAGAACCTGGAATTGTCACTGAAGATGATACAGATCTAGTCTGCAGCAGCCCAGCTTTCTCATTCAGGACATCATTTGTTTGTCTATTCTGTATGTACAGTATGGTATGATACACTATTTATATGTAAATAGATGTTTCTCCTTCCAACGTTGTCTACATGCAGTGATTGACAGTAATGCTTATATGTATGAAGTCATTTTGGAAATACTGTGGATCGCAGTGTGAGGGTGAAGGGGGAGCATTCCTGGCAGCCTTTTACGTAAAGATAGTAAATTACAGAATTAAAAATTTTCTACATTTTTATGCTTGCATTTGTTTTCCTTGGTTCAGCTGATTTAGCATTGGGTAGAACCAGTCTCCTTCTCCCTCTGGCAGTTCCACATTTTTTTCTGCCGTATAATCTCCATGGTTTTCTACTATGGGACGAGCTTTGGGCAGAAGCTTCTCTCTGTGGCAGCTAATAATAAACGGTCTTCCACTTATTTGTGCTTCAATGTGTTCTCCTTGGTTTGGCTGCCATGGTATCCTAAGAGGGGCTGGGCTCTAGGTAGAATAAGTCTCCTTCTACCTCTGCCACATAATAAAAATTAATTTTCCACATATTTATTCTACTATGTCTTCTCCATGCTTTCCTACTAGGGGACTAGGCTCTGGTGGAATCAATCTCCTCCTCACAATGGCAACTGATAATATAGAGTTTTCCACATACAGGCAGTCCTTCGGGTTACATACAAGATAGGGTCTGAAGGTTTGTTCTTAAGTTGCATTTGTATGTAAGTCGGAACTGTATACTTTATCATTGTAACCCCCGGCCAATTTTTTTTTGTCTCTGTGACAATTGGATTTTAAAAATGTTGGGTTGTCATTAGAACCAGGATTAACACTAAAGCTTAATTGCAGACACCTGTGATAACTGTTACAGCTGTTTATTGTAGTCCAAGGCTAAAGGACAGTAAATTGCCAACATCCAGACGTCCGTTTGTAACTAGGAGTCGTATGTAAATCAGGTGTTCTTAAGTATGGGACCGCCTGTATTTATTTTACTATGTGTTCTCCATAGTTTCCTACCATGTACATGTTTTGGGTAAAATCAGTCTCCTTCTCCTCATACAGCTGATAATAAATAAGCAATGTTCTACAAATTGTTTCTACTATGTGTTCACCATACTTTGGCTATTAGTTGTAACTACTAGGTGGTGAGCTCTAGTTAGAGTCAGTCTCCTTCTCCCTCTGGCAGCTGATAATAAATAATTTTCCACATATTTATTCTACTAAGGAACAGGTTTTGATTAGAATCACTCTCTGTCTATCCATTGCAGTTGATAATAAACATTTATCCTCATATTTATTCTACCATGTGTTCCTGCTAGGAGCTGGGCTCTAGGTACAATCAGTCTCCAGCTTCCTCTCACAGCATAATTGAATTTCCACGTAATTTTTCTAACATGTGTTCTCATAGTTAGCTATGTGTCACTTGTTTTTCCTACTAGCCAGTGGGCTTTGGGTTTATTTAGTCTCCTTCTCTCTCTAGTAGCTGATAATTAAAATCTTCCACATATTTATGCTTCCATGTGTTCTCCATGGTTTGGCTGCCATTATATCCTACTAAGGGGTGGGCTCATAGTAGAATCAGTCTCCCCCTACCTCTGGCAGCTGGTAAATTCACTGTGAGCTATGAGGTGTGTATACAGATATACATGATATATACCATTTCCCAGTTCTTAGGGGAACAAAATTTGCTAATAATGCGCCCATTATGTGTCCTTCCATTGACAGTCGGCCACCATCACCATCATTTGCATTTTCGTTACCAATGGGATACATGGAAAGGTATAAACTGGAACTGTATCATTGAGCACTATTTCCCTTTGCCATGGAATGGTACAACTGCTGATGTGATGATCTGTATAGACATCACATATAGTTGATCAACCTCTGGATAGTCATCACATATAGTTGATCAACCCTACTAGTGATACGAGGGACACTTACACAGAAGACATCATGTGGCCATAGGTGTTACCTCTCATACGAGTGTTTATGATCTACAGGCCTAGCTGCAATGTGCTGTAGGATATCCTAGACTCTATAGAACTTGTAGGCTTCATATACAATTGTATCTCATTTTGTACCCAGGCTACAGTTGGCCCAACAGGGTCCTAGTGCCTTCTTTTTGTTATACAGTTTTCCTCAATGACCTTGTGCTTTCAATATTGAGGGTAGGTAAGAGTCCTTGAATTATACATGAAGATGTAGTGCGGTTGTGCGTTGTGCACACTTGGCCAGTGCTTTATTTCTTTCATTGCTTGAACATTTGTATCAGGGTTATACTCTTCTAAACCACTTGGGGACACTGTAAGCCCCTCTTCTCTTCCAAGAGGTCCTATATCCCACCCATGCTTCTCCAGGTATCAGACACTTATTTTCTATTTCTATCCATCAGAAATTGTCTGAAACCCCTTTAATAATGAAAGAACAGTGTTGTTGCGCCCGCTGATGCTCTGGTTCCTAACCCGCTGCTGCTGTGAGCACACATTTAATTAAAATTTCCAAATTATACAATGTATTAAAGAGGAAAAGATAAACAAAATAGCAACTTCTATCAATTGAATTTTTAATAAAAAGTCATCAATTTAAGTAGTAAAGCTCATTGGCAAATTGTTACAGTGACAGTGTTATCACTATGGTATAAATTACCCAGCAGACGACGCGCCTCTCTACGACTTTGTACAAATAACTTAAATGATTTTCAGATCTTCATTAAAAATACATCTTATCCTTTTATGTATTATATAGTGTGTCTGTCTACTGAAATGCAAAAAAAATTGTTTATATAGATTCAATTTCGTGAGGAGGGTTGGAGTTTTTTAAAAAGATGAAAACTTTCACAATTTTAACATTTGCAAATAAAACAAATAAAAATTCACAAAAACCCACCCCCTCCCTTTCCATCTATTTCCATAAAGATGTCTACCTTATTGTCAGAATGCCACTCAGGACTTGGGCCTTGGGGTCACATCATGTTTTGTGCCATACGTTGTAAGGTCACGTCAGGAGGATTCTGACGTATCCTCACACCGTATGGCACAGATGTATAGCATTCGCCCGGGGACCCCCCTCCCCACTGAATGTGGGGGGAGTAGTCTACATCGGCAGCAGCCGGGGATTGGCTGTTACCAATGAATGTGGTGTTCCCCCTGCTATGTCACTGTCCTAATATGGTCCTCCCTTCTGACAAGCAACGAATGCACTCAGCAGGGCTATGGGGAAAGATGCAACACGCTATATCTGGTCCCCTTAGCGATCTCTTGCCTTCGCTGAGTGCATACATCGCCCCGGCAGAGGCGGCAGAATGAAAAGACTTAGCTTGGTGCGCCTTTCCATCCGGCATTTTTTGGCGTACGGGAGGAATAGTGGTCAGACAGAGGCAACAACTATGGCTCAATCTTCCACTGTTTGTCAATGTATATGCTAAGCGTGTACATCTGTTACTTTCCCGACGTATGCTTAGCGTATACAAAAATCGTGATGTGAACCCAGCCTTCTATGCACCAGCACCTTCGTGCAATTTTGTATCAAAGTGGAATTTTTCACAGGAAATGCAAAACATTTTATATTTAGGGCTGCAAGTTTGAAAGAATGTTGCAAAGAAATATATATAAAAAAAAGATATAAAAGATTAACATGGGCAGTTTTCTAGGCCTATGGCTACATGTACATACCTTATCTTCATTAAGTCATGAGAACGTCCAAAAATCTACTTTTAGGCTGGGATAAAAAAAAAAAAAACATCTATAAAGCATAAGAGCAATGCGTACAAGAACATGTTGTTATTAGATAAATATCTTTCACCTCTCCCCCTCCCTCCTATGTCAATTATTGTAGGGCTAGAAGGCTGAGTGTAGGGTGAGGTTCCAGACGGGGTGGCAGCTGATTAGTGTTGTGGTCCCGTGGTGAGGTATTAGGGTGTATTTAGACCCCCTCCCTATAATTAGGGGTGAGTAGGGTTTATTTCGGGCATCCATGATACATTCTAGGTGCACCTTTTCTTATCCCTGCCTCAATCATCTAACTACCTATGTGCTATCCTTTGGTGGTTTCCTCTCATTTTCTTCTAATGGTTCTAATGATGGTCAATACCGGCAGTCCTAAACTGAAGAATTGTAACATCTAAGACGCATTCATTGGTCACCCACATCAGACGTGTAAAGTATATAGGAGTGAGTGGGCTAGACCTTATGGGTGTTGGCCACCGGTATAGGAGTATCTGCGGCAGTGAACTCTGACTCAACTCCAGAAAGGTAATGAAAAAATTCACTTTTATGAATATCATACAACACATAAAATAAAGTGATTAAAATCCTTAAAAAGTTAAATATAAAATCCTTTTAACGTGTTTCGGGTGGACAGGTATGTGGCCGACCATATAGATCCCTATGCCAATTAGGATACACGTTAAGGGTAGGAGTTAGCGTTTTTAAGAAAGCACGTACCTTTTTGAGCCCATTGACGGCTGGCAAATGACTTGCCCCTTTCGTGGGGCTATAATTTCAAACAATATTGTATATTCCCGTTTTTAGTACAATGGATAAATTAAAAGTTAAGTTTTAAATAAGTTACTCACCTACTTTGTACTTGTCTAAGGCTACATTTAGACAGCCGTTTGGGGGACGATATATACAAGGCCGATATACGTCCCCCATAGACGGCAATGGGCGCACAACGCCCTATGGGAGTGGTACGGTGCAACATACGTGCGGCACGGTACTGCTCCGTACCCCGTGAAAAGATAGAACATGTCCCATCCTTTCACGGCATACGGCGCCGTGCGCCATATATCACTATGGAGAGGGGCGAAGTGAGCAGTGCTACAGTACAGGGGGCACGGACGTCTGAATGAAGCCTAATATAAATACAAGAATCACATACCTTGAAAAGTAAGTGACCCCCCCCCACACCTTCCGTGTAACGAAACAAATTAAAAATGGCAGTTGTCTTGGCAGGTTATTAAAAGTCACAGCCAACTTCATGTAACTTTGTAACAAACTAGTAACAATTGCATTCAGTGATACATTTTTCTCAACTGAAGGCAATTCGAGTAGATCAACCTGTGAAAATTTAGTTTACATCACAAAACCAGAAAAAATTTGGCTGGGGGTTACATTGATAAAGTATACAGTTCCGACTTACATACAAATTCAACTTAAGAACAAACCTACAGACCCTATCTTGTATGTAACCCGGGGACTGTCTGTACTATCCTACCCAAATAGTCAGAGCATGGAGCACAGTGTGTATAAAAATGCAGCTTAATTATTAATACACAGCCAGCATCATGCAGCTTTGTACATGTAGTAAACGGTGATTTTAAGAAAATATTGGAAAAAATATAATTCCCTGCTAAGCTGTGCACTAAGCTACACATCCCAATATCAATTTTTTATTCTCTTATAAAAATAATGACATTAACACTAATGACATGTTGCATGCTGATAGGACGCGGGGTACAAGACGCTCAGCACTTTCTACAATTGATAAAGTTTTTAAAATAAAAGTGAAAGTCCCCTAAACACCACGATTTCCCATACACATCTAATTAAGTACAAAAAACACAAAATCACACCCTGTACGTTAAGCGATAATTTACTGTAATGAAGCAAATTACTATGTAAAACAATTTGTACATTGCGACGTATATTGTACTCTGTACTCTGCCTGAGTGAAGGTAAGTGCAATTTTCGCGACACATTTTTTTTTTTAAATGCGGCGGTTTTTCCGAATCCGTCAGGTTTCCGTTCGGCCACGCCCCCGATTTCCGTCGCGTGCATGCCGGAGCCGATGCGCCACAACCCCGTGCGCCTAAATCCCGGGGCAATTCAGGGGAAATTGGCGCAAATCGGAAATATTCGGGTAACACGTCGGGAAAACGCGAATCGGGCCCTTAGTAAATGACCCCCAAAGAGTTGGTGCACTTTGTCGGAGCAGTGTAGGGGTGCCAGATTCATCAATCTTGCGCAACCTGCACACTTGTGCACCTAGGGTTTTTGATAATTGTGCACCAATATGTACAATAAATTGCACAAGAAATGAAGAAACGAAGTGGCACTCACCGGTAGTGTAAACAGTCTTCTTTATTCATGCGTTCATACAGTAAGTACACAGTAAGTACACCCCCCTGTGTACTTACTGTATGAACGCATGAATAAAGAAACTGTTTACACCACTGGTGAGTGCCACTTTTTTTCTTGTGGACTTTACTTGTTCATTTTGGGAGTTCGAGCACAACCTTGTGTGACAGCACAGATCTCCGCACCTACCCATCCACTACTCCTGTTTGTGCCGTGCCGTTTGATAACCACGCTGGCTGTGCCCGTGTAGCATTCACCTCTACAATTGAGATGTACAATAAATTGGACCCACTCAGTAAAGGTCGTAAAATAAAAATAAATAATATAATATATAATAATTTTCTAAAATTTTCCCTTCAGTAAAAACTCCATAACTATGCCACTGAAAAAAGAACTAGTCATCACGCAAAAAATAAGCAAAAAAATGGCAATACTAAAACAAATGAGCTGTTCTATATATAAGTTTCTATTCAGTGAAATTGTAAAAATATATAAAAAAATAAATGAGGCATCATCATAATTGTAGTGATCCATAGAATAAAAATAACATATTATTTTTATGGTACAGTCAACGGCTGCAGCTTCATAGGCTGTTACACTGTTTCCCCCTCCTGCTGCTCCCTCAACATTTTCCCTCTTCCTGCTATAATATTAGTCCAACGGTAGAAGTTTCAGCACACAGTGGGGGGGAGTCCTCTTGCACAGTGTAACAGCCTGTGAAGCTGCATCAATGGTTATACCCTCTGGAGCACTTCTAGTGCTTTAGCATGATTTTTAAAAGTTTATTGTAGAAGAAAGGAGGCCATATATAACAAATATAAGAAGATTACTACTGTCACAGTGCTTGGACCTATGAGTAAGTGTCCCTGGTTTATCATGATGCATTTTGATGATTTAAGTTAGGAAGATAAGTTGGACCCTCATGTGCCACAATGCCCCTATGTCTCATTTCTGTACTGATTTTTATTACTATTTTTATTTTCTCCTTTTTTTTTTCCTTCTTTCTCTAAGATGCGCTTCTTCAATTCCTAGCATCTTCCTGAGCTCTTTTTTTTTTAATAAGATCCTTACATATTGGCAGGCAGTGGATGCCCATAAAATCAGTGTTAATCTCCCCGCTTGGCACGCTCTGCGATTTCTTTGATTACAGAACTTGTGGTGTAGATTTTTTTTCTCTCTTTGACGAGCTGAAATAGATAATTACAACCATAAATTATAGTTGCATGGCAGCTTGTGTCCTCGATATGCTAATCAGGTACCAGCAACATGTGCCCGTGTATGCGCCGCACTACCAGATGTTACACACATGGAAGTTTTTGGTGTTGAGAATGAATTACTATATAGAACCGATAACACATGTCCAAGATGTCAGAAATTCGAGGCCGGTCTAATACAATGTTGTATATGACTGTTCAGGTATAGTCTGTATTCTTGTATGTTTCTGAGCTTTGTGTAATGGTGTGTTTCAGATTGGCAATTGATTTCCACTGGATAGACTTTCTTAGTATGTCAGAATAATAAAAATAAGGTTAACAAGCCCGTACGTTTGGAAAAAACGTAATGTTATCCAAAAATATTATATAAGACGTTTTCCCAAATACAGCTAGTGACAGGTCCCCATAGAGCCCTGTTAACTGACACCCTTCTTTTCATTTACATCCCTTACATCCCCATAAATCAACTTTATCTTATATTACCTGGCATCAGATGTGTGTCCTTCTCAGCCGGCCCCTCCCATCTACTCCACCCCATGTCTCATGCCTATTTTCAGCATTCA
Organism: Engystomops pustulosus; assembly: GCF_040894005.1. NCBI lineage: Eukaryota > Metazoa > Chordata > Amphibia > Anura > Leptodactylidae > Engystomops > Engystomops pustulosus. Next base: position 147,805,536 of record NC_092417.1, on the reverse strand, counting down.
GCACTAAATGTCATGTGACTGGGGTGATGTCATCTAAGCTCTTTTACCCAGTTACATTTGCAATGTCTACCCCATGTATGTATCTGATCACATGAAATCACTGCATGCCTGCATGGACTTCTACTTATAGAATATACTTATACCCCATGCCTCCATGGAAGCATGCTGTGATTTCATGTGATCAGATACATGGGAAAAAGGTTGCAAATGTAACTGTGTAAAGGACCATACATGACATCACCCTGGTGGCATGACTTGAAGTGGCAAATGATGTAACAGGGCTCTCTCTCCCTCTCAATTTTCCATGCGTCAGCATGTCCTGGCAGTGAGACCTGTCAATCAGGAACAAGGCAATGCAAGCAAAATTTAATATGCAGGACTCACATCAGGTGAGTGATCACCTGTGCTGCCTGTCCTGACCTCCTGCCTGTCCCCGATATATATAAATTTACTGATTTTTGTACCATTTCAGCCATGGAAAGGAACCATTAGGAATCTACAACTAGAAGTTTCTATTTACTGCTATTAGAAAATTGTGGTGCTACCCCAGGATGTGACCCCCTGACTGATATATCTCGCTGTCTATATACATTACTTGTGATGGCTTTATAACCCTGTAGCAGTGAAGTGTCTGTCTTCAAGCGTTTCATATAAAACCGCTATCATTCTGCTTTTTATATTCCAATATCCTTTTATTTGGCAGCTTCCTGCACTTCATTCTATCAGATTCTAGCACCGACCTTCATGTACAAATGAAGTCCGATTGAATTCAGACTTATTGCGAGTCTTCCCAAGGTCTAATCCTATAGCACTCAGTAGGTTGTGCTTTATATCACGCTGCCAGATCAGATTTTCTCTAGTGGTTATAGATTTACATTGATACCTACAGGATATGGATTGCAAAAATTGGCAAATGCAAAGCCCTGTGTGATCAGGATGTACGGATTCTAGTAGTATTGGTTATAATAGAGTGCTATGGGGTATATATACTAAGTGTATGTGTTTTTAGTAGATTAGAAGACACCACAAACAGAATAATGTGGGCTATAATTGGATAAATAGACAGTGAGGTCCGGATATGATGCATTATACCTACAGTACACAAGTATGAAAGCGGCTTTGGTATCATATACCATATACTCTGCTCCTCTGCTGTGCACCACCTGGTGTTTAACTGTGTTATTACACTTCATGAACTAGAACATGGAAACATATGGTCAAGGTATGGAGTTAGCGATGCCTCAGTGATCCTCATGTGCCACACAGAAAGGGTGCCATATGCCACGGCAGTCATGCGTCATCTGATGATCTTCTCTATGTCCGGGGGGTGCTGAAGATTTATGTGAACAGGTGACATTTTCTCTCTTAATTTATTTAGTTTCTTTATTTTAGTTTTTTTTTGTGTGTGGCATATGCAAGATTTTTTTTCTGTTCATTTTCAATATTTCATAATTTTTTTATTATTATTTTGACCTGGTATATTATCCACTTGCCCCTTAGGGGAGAGCTACACTTACACTGTCAAGTGCATCCTGAATGAAATAAAAGTAATTTTATTAACCCAAGCTCTACCATAGCTCAATCACTTGGTGTAGAATGATCTTTACAATGAATATGTCATGTCGTGACACCGATGTCATGACTTGTCTGGTTCAGTATATACAGGCAGTTCCCGGGTTCTGTAAGTCGGAACAGCTATATTTTATAATTGTAGCTCCAGACATTATTTGTTTTTGTCCCAGTGACAACTCAAAGATTTTTACATTCTTTTGCTGTAATGGGACCAAGGATTATCAATAAATCTTTATTACAGACACCTTACAGCTGATCATTGCAGCCTAGGACTAAAGTAAAGCATCCAGAGAGCTTCACCAGAGTTCACAGTGGGCAGAGTGATCCGTCTGTAACTAGGGGTCGTCTGTAAGTCGGGAGTCCTTAAAGGACACCTGTCATCAGGTCTGTGTCACTTGTCCTGTCACTACTACATGTTGGAGCAGATCACAAGGATCCCATCCCAGCCTTTATCTAGTCAATTCATACATTAATCATTATAAAATCATCATTTCTTTATTATTTAATTGAGGCTGGTCACATGGTCAGAAGCAGTGATGTCACTCCTGTTACCCCTCCCCTCTCCTCCCCCTGCTCATGTCTGTGTGTAATGTATAGTAAAGCATTGCTAGTGTCTGTGCTGCATCTGCTGACATGCTGCATCCTCCCATACACATGTGTGAGGCACAGACATCAGCTACAGATATACCTGACATGTTCTGCAATATTAACATGGCTGCATCCTGGAGCTGTTGTATCTCTCATATACACACATAGGTTGCAGGGGCCGGCAGCACCAGGAAGCACATCATTATACAGCCTCACATCATTATACAGGCTGTCAGTCATGCACTGGGGGTGTGGCTTTGCCTCCCACTCATGAATAAGCCGGACAGCTTGAATATGCTAATGACTCATTGGACATATCACAGGTCATTTGCATACAGCTTTAGGACCTCAATGCTTGGGTTTACGGGCATGTAGAGGGACAATGAAGGGATAGAGGCAATGCTTTCTAATGGCAGTTTAATATATTTAGTTTAGGGGGGTTATTTTGCATGACGGGTTCTCTTTAAGTTGGGGACCGTCTCATCTGTGCTTATATTCTGCATGAAAGGATAAATTCAACTTTTCGCAGGATTTTGCATTGTTCAGCTCCTCTATTATTCCTCCTGGAAATTAATATTACCAGTCAAGATATGTCTTCTATCACTTGTGAATGGGGCCCCCCTTCCAGCTTATAAAATATCCATATTTGTATACCCACAAGTGTGAGTTACAATCACACACATTTATATACTTTTATGCACTTTGTAAACATGTGCACACACAAAGAGCACATACACATATCATAAATACACATTAGGTGCCGTATACAGACATACAGCATGTATACACAGATACGGAACATACACACCATACACCACATACATTTACATCATATACAGTATTTTTCGGACTATAAGGCGCACCGGAGTATAAGGTGCACCATCAATAAATGCCTGCTAAAACGCCTAGGTTCATATATAAGGTGCACCGGAGTATAAGGTGCACCTGATTATAAGGATGAATGACCAGCAGGTGGCAGACATGTGCACAGTTCAAGGCAGCTGTGTGTAAGTAAGGTTCATATATAAGGCGCACTAGACTATAAGGCGCACCTCTAATTTCTGAGAAAATCAAAGGATTTTTAGTGCGCCTTATAGTCCGAAAAATACGGTACACATCACAGATATGTTATATACATATTATGCTGTACAATATGTTATAAACATAACATGCTGTACAATGTTCAGCATAATATGTATATAATGGTGCACCTCCATTCTTCAGTGTAGCAAGTTGTTTGACCGGGCCCCCTAACATTGTGGTCCCCACAGCAGCTGCTATGGCTGCTACCTCTATAGTTACGCCCCTAGTGTCTCATCGGACTGGGAAAAACAATATAGTACAATAGACTATGAGTCAGAGTTCTGTCTGTTATAGACTTTGACAGGACTCGTAGGTGAAATTGATTGTGGGCAAGTTACCTAAGGGAGTGGTAACATCTAGTTATTAATGTAATAATATACGGTATGTCTAGGTGGAACAACAAAGGAAAAGCGCAAACATAAATTAAAAGAAAATTTTTATTTCACATATGAATTAGATCTCTTATCATCATGAATATAAGTGTCCATCTTGAGATGTTTTGACAGCGTCGGGGGGCTACCATCGTGCTCATGTATGTGTCCGATTTTCCTAAAAAAAAACATCTTGGCACTTTATTTCATGGTTTCCTATTCCTCCTACATTAAGTTGCAGAATGAAGTCCCAACATTTCCGACCAACCGGGTAATATCTGGTGTGCCCCCCCCCCCCCCCCCTTGGTACCAGTCAGTATTACTGAGGAATATAAAGAGGATTGGTCATCAGGGGTGATAAATCAGCGTCAGAGGTCTGCCGCCAGGTGCTTTCTTTGGCTAGAGCCCATCTAATGCTCCAGCTATAAACACCAGTAGTGTCGGCCTTTGTCATATTAAATGAGCAGGTCTATTCATTATTAATAGATGGAGTCTGCTTCTCATTGTTACATATTACATGTGGTGGGGCCGCGAGGCCAGAATGTCCTAAAATCACCCGCTCTTCATATTTCTTAGGTTCAATAATCAAAGGAGATGTTTTTTTTATGAAGAGAAAAGCCCAATGTGTGAAGTGACTTACCCAGGACCAATTCATTATTGAAAAGATGTCAATTATGGGCAGTTATGTAATGTCAGCATATATTGTAATGTAGAGAAATCCAGAATAGAAAGTGTATCAGTCCTCACAATTGTGTTACTTGAGGGGTGGTTTGGTTTCTGATGTTTTTGGGTTTTGCGCGGCTTTGACAGGTATTTGGACTGAGTGCGGGATTTAACTTTCAAATTGTTTCGCAAGATCAAGCACTTACATGCACCAGGAAGAAGAAGGTGAACTCTGTCGGACCTGAGCGGGGAAGTGACACATGCAGGATATCGGGTGCACAGTGCATGATCGGCGGACAATGCACTTTCGGGGAATTTCCCCGGAAGAGTACGTAAATGTGCCCCAATATTATAAAAGATAATATAGTTGGGGGGCAGATTTTGCTTTGGTGCCCAGTATCCAGAAAATTGGACAAATGTAAGGCTGTACATGGCTTTAACAAAAACAATGGGCTGACAATGTAGTCAGGGGGTTCTTAAAGAGAATCGGTCTGGGGTTTGTGGTTTTAAGGATGGACAACTAGTGATCCCATAAGAGGGTCATGGTTTTTCGATGCACATGGTAAGTGAATTCTAAAAAGTTTTGAGTCACAGCAGCTAAGCCTCTTCCCAGCAACTTTAAGACTACCTGCAAAGTCAGAGATTGCACAGTGGAAAATGTAGATTACAAGTCACTGAAAGGAAATCTACCATCAATATCACCGGGGAAACTTATTCATAGATGCAGGCACAGTGACTGTGGTAATCTTCTTATATTTGTTATACATGACCAACTTTTAAAATTATGTTAATGAGCCTGGAAGGCTCTGGAGGCATCACCAAATCCACACTGCGCTATAGCTTCACAGGCTGTAACACTTTTTCACCCTCCCCCTGCTCCCTTGGCACTTCCCCCCCTCCCTCTGACCCCTGTAATCTCACAAAGTGGAGGGGGAGTGCTCCTTCACAATGTAACAACCTTTGAAGCTGCAGCACGGAGGGGCTCTGGTAATGCGCTCTGAGCCTTTCAGGCTCATTGGCTTGATTTTAAAAAGTTGATATTAGAAGGAAGGAGGGCATGGATAATAAATATAAGAAGATTACCACAGTCACAGTGCCTGGATCTATGAGTAAGTGTCCCTGGTTTATCATGATGGATTTTGATGATAGATTTTCTTTAATAATCAGAAGAAAAGTTTGTTGAAAGGTGATTTATGCATTTATGCACTATGAAATAGTCCTGAATTCCGTTTTGCTAGCAAGAGGCACAGAATCTCATTGAGGTGTCAGATTATAAAGAAGTTCTGTGGAGAGGGGGAGCAATGAATCTCGGCAGCTAGGTCTCTTCCAGGCAGCTATAAAACAACTGCAAACTAGTAGATTGCAGAGGGCATAGATAAGAGCTATTGGAAAAGTTACACAATGACCAGAACCAGTATTACTCCCATTACTCACGTATGAAAAGTCGCCGGCAGCAGCAAGTGCGCATGCGCAGGGACAGTAGCGCCGGCTGTGCCCCCCCCCTTCACGCCCCACTGGCGTGAAAGTGGCGGATTGGGGCAAATAATCGCAAAAGCTAGCAATAAGCTAGCAGAGGTCCTGATAAATATGCCCCATAGACTCAGATAAATGAATTCAGATAAAACACAAATGGCATTGAACATAGACAACCAAGTCAAAGACAAATTGTAATGATAAATCCCCCCCACTGAATTATTTATTTCTGCAGCCTGTTGGGAAAGTTATATATGGTTTAATATGGTTGTCTGAGTTCAGGGAGGTGGTGATGTGCAGCGCCACACACAACAGCATGGGGGGGCATTTCTTATTTTTAAACCAACACCCCCTCCCCCCCACAAGCCCTGTATTTGAAATAGCCTAGACAACCCCTTTTAGTGTAAAAAAAAACAAAAAACCTAAACATAACACTCAGGGGAGATAACAGTTAACTAAATGCCAGGGGTCATGCTGGTGACCCCATGTTCAGTCTGTTTTAGTTGTCCTATGGATACATTTGACAGGACCCCATTTTGTTAGAGACAAGCTACTGCACTGATATAATAAAGGTTTTTTAGCAAAAGTTAAAAAAAAATCTATATTACAATATCATATAATGAAACCGGAATTGGCTTGTCCCTGTTACTGTACATCGCAGGGAATTAGCTGTTGGCAAGTCAGCGGCACATAATTTGCTGCTTGTATATCCCGTAGGAGCCCGGCCTAAGTGTACGACTGCTCTGAGACTTTTTGTTGCCCATTGATTTTTTTTTTTAACTGTTGAGTCACAGCAGCGGACCACGAGATTGCACAGAACTCTATTAATTCCTTTGTACTGCAGCAGTAGCTCAATAGCTATAAATCGATCAATGGCGTTGCAAAAATTCTCAGGCTCTGTTCACACGTAGCAATGAGTGCACGTCTTCTGCTGCAGTTTTGTGAAATCACTGCAAAAGTCCCATAGATTTTTTTTTTCTTTTTTTAAACCATGGTAAAAACTGATGTGTTCCTTCAAAGAGTGAATACGTTCATAGTCAAAATTCAGCCTAAAATATAGTGTTTTCTTATGTTATTTCTAAGTTTCTTCAGTTTCCAACTACAACTCCGCCTCCCCCCGAGTCATGTGAAAATGAGCAGAGAAGAGTCATATTTTGCCTGAGAAAAAAGTATTGGAACTTTATCTAAAGCTGACATTTCCAACTTTGTGTTTAACTGCCTTTCTCTGTGGTTCTGTAGCTTACAGAACCACAAACCTGATGAGATTCTTATCTTAAATATGACTCCAAAAGAACCATGTTTCTAGGTACTATGGAACCAAAGAAAAGGGTATCTAAAGTGACACTCCCCCTAGAACCTCTTAACTTGATGTATCTCAAGCAAAAAAGTGACTCTCCTCTGCTCATTTGCATATATCATTTGGAACACTTTTTATATGTAAATTTGTGTAAATATGTGAGATTTCAGTTAACACGCGGAATTCTAGAAGGGACATTTCATACTCTACCCAAGGGGACTAGTGGTTTAATGGAGTCAAATCTGTTGACAGGTTCCCTTTAATTTTCCTCTCCCTTCCTATCAGCTATTAGCAGCAATTATCCGATTGTGAATATTTATTTGGGTGGGAATGGAGGTGGCTAATAACCCTAAAGCCATGCATCCTAAATCCTGCCTTCCCTGCAGCCGCCTGCAGACATAAAATCCGTAAATAATGCAGAATGTATTTTTAGGCCAGAGAAGAGTTTAACTATCTAAATTTATGAAGAAATAATCCGGGTTGTAAAGATGTTTCAGGAGTGACATTTAATGCCAGAATTTTTTATGCCACCTTTCTTATTATATGCTTCAAATGTCAGCACCCTGTGCACACTGGGCATTACAGCCATGAAAAGATTTATAACTTTTTCTTCCCATGTTTTATTTACCGTTTTTTACTTAAAGCAATTTTAGCATTGCCCAAAAGCTTTAGTTCAGACACAGCCGACTTTGTTCTATTGCAGATTTTTCTTTGCAAATTCACAGCAAATTGTAGGGTGGAATTCACATTCATAGGTGTTAACTGTCCTCAGTATGGTGGGATGACCCCTAATTATTATAAACAAACCTGGAAAATTCTCCTGGTGCAAAACCCTTGCTAGTTTATTGGTGGGACGTGGTGGTTCATGCGTTAGGGGTATCTCCAGCATTCTCAATCACAGGCTATGTAAGTGTCAGAAATACCTGACCGCTGTACTCAGCAATTTCCGACACTCCTTACTGATAAATAGAAACCTTTGTGACCTTTTCAAATATATGAATAACTCCCAACACTTGGGATTGGCTGTAGAGGAGCAGGGGGCGTCGCTAAGCCCAATGATGGGTGTTTTCATATATTTGAAAAGGTCACATGGAGAAGCTGTTCCCCAAGGGTGGGGGGGAACTGCTCCTTTCCAGCCCTCCCAAAAGGCAACTGCCTAGTCACACAGCAGATGCTAATGAAAGGTACAATATAACATATCTTTTTTTCTGTAAAACCAATTTTTAATACAAAAGCATTTTGGCAGTGTATGTACTATGCTCTGTGGGGACTGGGGGAGTGCTAAAAATGGGTCTCCTGGTGACAGGTCCCCTTTAAAGGGCTGTTCCCATTTTAGCAAATACATGTTATTGTTTGTATGATGAAAAGTTATACAATTTTCCAATATACTTTCTCTATCAATTCTTGTAGTTTTCTAGATCTCTGCTTGCTGTCATTCTATAGGAAGCATCAATATTTACTTGCATATAGAAATCTGTCCCTGGTCATGTGATGTAACACAGGTGCACGAGCCGGTACATTATTGGTCATGTGATGTCACACAGATACACAGCTCGTAATATATCATTGGTCATGTGATGTCACAGAGTTAGACAGCTCGTTATATCATTGGTCATGTGATGTCACACAGGTAGACAGCTCGTTATATCATTGGTCATGTGATGTCACACAGGTGCACGGCTAATTATATAATTGGTCATGTGATGTCACACAGGTGCACATACTGTTATATCATTGGTCATGTGATGTCACACAGGAACACGGCTCGTTATAGCATTGGTCATGTGGTGTCGCACAGATACAAGGCTCGTTATATCATTGGTCATGACATGTCACACAGGTGCACAGCAGGGTTTAGATGGGGTTTTATTACCCCTTTTGTTAAATGGGACAAACTAAAAATTATCCTTTGCATTGCAATTGAGAAAAGGAAGGAAAAGTACCAGGAGAGTAATCTTCAATGACAGAAGAATGACAAAAGTCGTCAAGGAACGTTTAATCCATTTATTGATCACAGATGTAAATGTATTGGGATGCAATTCCCATTTGCAGGCTACAAAGATCATATCCTCAGGTCAAACCATCAGAGGGTGATAAGTGGAGGGATGGATACGGGGCTCTCATACTGATCAGGGATTTGTGGACGCTCTTTGTGTATTCACCTTGAAGTGCTCTACAAGGAGTCCGGGTGATGGGAATAAGACCGTATGGAGAATAATAAGGACTGTATGGAGGCAGATTATGTGTGAAGCTTCTGGATTTACAGTGATCTTCATTTTTAGCAGCAAACTAAGATCCTCTGTTCAGCTACGTGATGTTATCTCAGGAGTAAAACCAACCAGGCATCTTCTGTGCAGGATAGGACCCAGCAGTGTGACTATCACTCTCCATGGTGCTGAAGTCGCTCTTAGTGTTCCTGCTTAAAAGAAATCCATCCTTAATTTTTGTTTTGACTCATTAAAAACGGATAAAACATATCATTTTTTATCAATAAAATGAAGTATAGATTTTATTTCAACTATTTTCTGCCCATGATTATGGTGCAGCCTGTAACAGCATTTAGTGATATGCTCTACAGCAGACTCATGGCTGCATTGGTCTGGATCCAACTCACTGAGGTCTATAGTAACTTTAATAGAGGTCATTGTACAGGGAGGAGGAGGTGATAAGCTGTGACATCATCTATTGTCAGTAGTGATGTAATGATGGGTCAGTGTTATCTATATAGAGGTCATTGTACAGGGAGGGGGAGGAGATAAGCTGTGACATCATCTATTGTCAGTAGTGATGTAATGATGGGTCAGTGTTATCTATATAGAGGTCATTATACAGGGAGGGGGAGGAGATAAGCTGTGACATCATCTATTGTCAGTAGTGATGTAATGATGGGTCAGTGTTATCTATATAGAGGTCATTGTACAGGGAGGGGAGGAGATAAGCTGTGACATCATCTATTGTCAGTAGTGATGTAATGATGGGTCAGTGTTATCTATATAGAGGTCATTGTACAGGGAGGGGGAGGAGATAAGCTGTGACATCATCTATTGTCAGTAGTGATGTAATGATGGGTCAGTGTTATCTATATAGAGGTCATTATACAGGGAGGGGGAGGAGATAAGCTGTGACATCATCTATTGTCAGTAGTGATGTAATGATGGGTCAGTGTTATCTATATAGAGGTCATTGTACAGGGAGGGGGAGGAGATAAGCTGTGACATCATCTATTGTCAGTAGTGATGTAATGATGGGTCAGTGTTATCTATATAGAGGTGATTGTACAGGGAGGGGGAGGAGATAAGCTGTGACATCATCTATTGTCAGTAGTGATGTAATGATGGGTCAGTGTTATCTATATAGAGGTGATTGTACAGGGAGGGGGAGGAGATAAGCTGTGACATCATCTATTGTCAGTAGTGATGTAATGATGGGTCAGTGTTATCTATATAGAGGTGATTGTACAGGGAGGGGGAGGAGATAAGCTGTGACATCATCTAATGTCAGTAGTGATGTAATGATGGGTCAGTGTTATCTATATAGAGGTGATTGTACAGGGAGGGGGAGGAGATAAGCTGTGACATCATCTATTGTCAGTAGTGATGTAATGATGGGTCAGTGTTATCTATATAGAGGTTATTGTACAGGAAGGGGGAGGAGATAAGCTGTGACATCATCTGTTGTCAGTAGCGCTGTAATGATGGGTCAGTGTTATCTATATAGAGGTCATTGTACAGGGAGTGGGAGGAGATAAGCTGTGACATCATCTATTGTCAGCAGTGATGTAATGATGGGTCATTGTTATCTATATAGAGGTCATTGTACAGGGAGGGAGAGGAGATAAGCTGTGACATCATCTATTGTCAGTAGTGATGTAATGATGGCTCAGTGTTATCTATATAGAGGTCATTGTACAGGGAGGGGGAGGGGATTAGCTGTGACATCATCTATTTTCAGTAGTGATGTAATGATGGGTCAGTGTTATTTATATAGAGGTCATTGTACAGGGAGAGGGAGGAGATAAGCTGTGACATCATCTATGGTCAGTAGTGATGTAATGATGGGTCACTGTTATCTATATAGAGGTCATTGTACAGGGAGGGGGAGGAGATAAGCTGTGACATCATCTATGGTCAGTAGTGATGTAATGATGGGTCACTGTTATCTATATAGAGGTCATTGTACAGGGAGGGGGAGGAGATAAGCTGTGACATCATCTATTGTCAGTAGTGATGTACTGATAGGTCAGTGTTATCTATATAGAGGTCATTGTACAGCTGTGACATCATCTATTGTCAGTAGTGATGTAATGATGGGTCAGTGTTATCTATATAGAGGTCATTGTACAGGGAGGGGGAGGAGATAAGCTGTGACATCACCTATTGTCAGTAGTGATGTAATGTTGGGTCAGTGTTATCTATATAGAGGTCATTGTACAGGGAGGGGGAGGAGATAAGATATGACATCATGTATTGTCAGTAGTGATGTAATGATGGGTCAGTGTTATCTATATAGAGGTGATTGTACAGGGAGGGGGAGGAGATAAGCTGTGACATCATCTATTGTCAGTAGTGATGTAATGATGGGTCAGTGTTATCTATATAGAGGTCATTGTACAGGGAGGGGGAGGAGATAAGATATGACATCATCTATTGTCAGTAGTGATGTAATGATGGGTCAGTGTTATCTATATAGAGGTCATTGTACAGGGAGGGGGAGGAGATAAGCTGTGACATCACCTATTGTCAGTAGTGATGTAATGTTGGGTCAGTGTTATCTATATAGAGGTCATTGTACAGGGAGGGGGAGGAGATAAGATATGACATCATGTATTGTCAGTAGTGATGTAATGATGGGTCAGTGTTATCTATATAGAGGTCATTGTACAGGGAGGGGGAGGAGATAAGCTGTGACATCATCTATTGTCAGTAGTGATGTAATGATGGGTCAGTGTTATCTATATAGAGGTCATTGTACAGGGAGGGGGAGGAGATAAGATATGACATCATCTATTGTCAGTAGTGATGTAATGATGGGTCAGTGTTATCTATATAGAGGTGATTGTACAGGGAGGGGGAGGAGATAAGCTGTGACATCATCTATTGTCAGTAGTGATGTAATGATGGGTCAGTGTTATCTATATAGAGGTGATTGTACAGGGAGGGGGAGGAGATAAGCTGTGACATAATCTATTGTCAGTAGTGATGTAATGATGGGTCAGTGTTATCTATATGGAGGTCATTGTACAGGGAGGGGGAGGAGATAAGCTGTGACATCATCTATTGTCAGCAGTGATGTAATGATGGGTCAGTATTATCTATATAGAGGTGATTGTACAGGGAGGGGGAGGAGATAAGCTGTGACATCATCTATTGTCAGTAGTGATGTAATGATGGGTCAGTGTTATCTATATAGAGGTCATTGTACAGGGAGGAGAAGGAGATAAGCTGTGACATCATCTATTGTCAGTAGTGATGTAATGATGGGTCAGTGTTATCTATATAGAGGTCATTGTACAGGGAGGGGGAGGAGATAAGCTGTGACATCATCTGTTGTCAGTAGTGATGTAATGATGGGTCAGTGTTATCTATATAGAGGTCATTGTACAGGAAGGGGGAGGAGATAAGCTGTGACATCATCTATTGTCAGTAGTGATGTAATGATGGGTCAGTGTTATCTATATAGAGGTCATTGTACAGGGAGGAGGAGGAGATAAGCTGTGACATCATCTATTGTCAGTAGTGATGTAATGATGGCAGGGCCGATTCTAGACAAAGTGGGGCCCTGGGCAAAACTAAAAGTGGGGCCCCAAAATAAAACTATTTTATGACCAGTTACAGTCAGTAAGAGGCTCCTTTAGTATGGTAAAACAAACTGTAATATGGGAGATTTTTATAGGAGATAGATAGATAGAATTTGACCTTGATGGCAAAAAATTTGATCCAAACAGAAAATGTTTACCTTCACATCTCCTAAATGTAATACATGGACATTTGTAGAGTTCACAAATGTGCCCTATTGATATGTTCACGTAAATAAATCCACATAATATCACTAAAACTGTAATAACTAGATATCTGCTTTTCAGCTAGACATTTTTAGACAGTCACAACCTGCAAAATATATCAATAAAACAGAATAAAAAGTAAAGGCGCCATAAAACCTATAGAATTTTGAAAGCAGACAACCAGGCGATGCATTTGGCAATTAACATTCAAAATTTCCTCTAAAATATGTACAAATCCAGAATACTTATATAAAGAAAATCTACTTTCCTAAAACAGATGTGAGGAGAGCATACATACCCCACATGTGTATATTCACCAAAATATGCAGCAAATGGAACTGCAGAAAATTCACACAGATGTATCATTGTCTGTTCCTTACACAATGGTAACCCAAATACATAACTGTATATCCATAAACCTCTCTAATGAGATAATAAAAGTCACGTTTAGATGTGCGCCATTGTATTATCACAATAAGAGAACCCTCCGCGCTTCATAAGAATGAAAGTGAGAATGTCATAACATCGGTGGACATAATGGAGGATGATGGGAAATAAAAACTTTATTCCAGGACACGTGTGTGTTTTTGGTGTTACATGTAACTTCATGGACATGTTCTGGTCGCGGTGTAGTCACATTAGGCGAAGAGGATTGAATGTTCATCGTATCAGTCAATTTTCCCAACAAAAAATAAAACTATCACAAAATAAAAGGGAATAAGAGAGAATGGGCCACATTTATCACTTTTGTGCGTCTAGGTGTAGTAGTTGCGCCTAAATTCTGGCGCACTGTTTTCCAGAATTATCACAAGCTACAACCATCTGTGATAAGTATATTTTCTGCCTCTTATTAATCAAATTACTTTAACACAGTTTAGGCGCAATTTTGGCGCAGTTTAGGCGCAATGTTAGATTCAGGCACTTACATGTGATCCTGCTACAAGCTCCTCTCTGCTTCTCCCACATCCCAGAATGAAGATAACCCTCACAGCAGCACCCAGGTGTGTGACACCCAGCACCCAGTGACCTCCTCAGCAGGGGCTTCTCCTGGAGGGGATCCCCCAGTGCCGATCTTCTGCTGCACCCCTGTAATTCTGCACAGTATCCCCCTCAGAAACACCGGTGATACTGTGCAGAATGACATGGGGGACACTTGTCAGTACTATGTGCAACATTGTGTAACGTTCTCTTCTCTCTTGCTTTGAGCTCAGGATTCTGCAGAATATTTTGTAAATAGAAGGTGATGAAGTGTAAATAGAGTCTGCAGCTCCTGTCTGCAGAGTATCTAATGACTGTATTATCTGTACTAGTGTCTGCAGAGTATCTCATGTCTGTATGATCTGTTCTAGTGTCTGCAGTGTCTGGATGAGCTTTTCTGCTAGAAATGAGCTGTTCTGCAAAGGGGCTCAGTGCTTTCTTCTCAGTTAACCCCAGCTCCGGGCTGGAGTGTTTTTGCGCCCGTTTTTGCGCCTAAATGAAAAGTCGCAAGTGATGAATATCATTAGGCGCATCAAAACATCTGGATTGCTAGGATAAATGAGGGAAAGCTGGTTATTTTTTGCTGCGCAGCTAGCATTTAGTCGCAAAAAGGGCACAAAAAATGGTGAGCCTGAATGAAAAAATAACAGAAAAAAACGATTGATACATGTGGCCCAAAGTGTGTTCTTAGATTTGCATAGAGAAGGGTTAAAAACATGAATATTAGTTGATATTATCCCTTCTCAAAATGTAGTAACATATAAAGTGAATATTTCCATTATCTGTGAGGTGCAGCAGCTCCTGTGTGCAGCAAATTCTCCCTGCAGCCTGATGGCTAAGAATCTGGATGTAGCTACACTTCAGGGGGCTGTATCTCTGGTTCTGTGACTCATAGAGCCTCACTTCTTTTTTCCTATGAAAGAAGAGAGTCTCCTCTTTTATATGAATCTAAATTTGTGTTTCTAAAATGCAGAAAAACGGAGATATTAACTGTTAAACTGCCGTCGGAAGTGATATTTATATATAAAAATGGCACCTGATATTCTCACTTTAAACCTGAATATCTCTGGATCCATAGCACCTAGAAACAAAATTCAAGATTCATTTGAAAGAAGAGATTCTCCCCTTTCTCCGTGGGGGCCCTGGGCAATTGCCACCTTTGCCTACCCATAGCGCCGGCCCTGAATGATGGGTCAGTGTTATCTATATAGAGGTCATTGTACAGGTAGGGGGAGGGGATTAGCTGTGACATCATCTATTGTCAGTAGTGATGTAATGATGGGTCAGTGTTATTTATATAGAGGTCATTGTACAGGGAGAGGGAGGAGATAAACTGTGACATCATCTATTGTCAGTAGTGATGTACTGATAGGTCAGTGTTATCTATATAGAGGTCATTGTACAGGGAGGAGGAGATAAGCTGTGACATCATCTATTGTCAGTAGTGATGTAATGATGGGTCAGTGTTATCTATATAGAGGTCATTGTACAGGGAGGGGGAGGAGATAAGCTGTGACATCACCTATTGTCAGTAGTGATGTAATGTTGGGTCAGTGTTATCTATATAGAGGTCATTGTACAGGGAAGGGGAGGAGATAAGCTGTGACATCACCTATTGTCAGTAGTGATATAATGTTGGGTCAGTGTTATCTATATAGCGCTCATTGTACAGGGAGGGGGAGGAGATAAGCTGTGACATCATCTATTGTCAGTAGTGATGTAATGATGGGTCAGTGTTATCTATATAGAGGTCATTGTACAGGGAGGGGTAGGAGATAAGATATGACATCATGTATTGTCAGTAGTGATGTAATGATGGGTCAGTGTTATCTATATAGAGGTCATTGTACAGGGAGGGGGAGGGGATTAGCTGTGACATCATCTATTGTCAGTAGTGATGTAATGATGGGTCAGTGTTATTTATATAGAGGTCATTGTACAGGGAGAGGGAGGAGATAAGCTGTGACATCATCTATTGTCAGTAGTGATGTAATGATGGGTCAGTGTTATCTATATAGAGGGCATTGTACAGGGAGGGGGAGGAGATAAGCTGTGACATCATCTATTGTCAGTAGTGATGTAATGATGGGTCAGTGTTATCTATATAGAGGTGATTGTACAAGGAGGGGGAGGAGATAAGCTGTGACATCATCTATTGTCAGTAGTGATGTAATGATGGGTCAGTGTTATCTATATAGAGGTGATTGTACAAGGAGGGGGAGGAGATAAGCTGTGACATCATCTATTGTCAGTAGTGATGTAATGATGGGTCAGTGTTATCTATATAGAGGTCATTGTACAGGGAGGAGGAGGAGATAAGCTGTGACATCATCTATTGTCAGTAGTGATATAATGTTGGGTCAGTGTTATCTATATAGAGGTGATTGTACAAGGAGGGGGAGGAGATAAGCTGTGACATCATCTATTGTCAGTAGTGATGTAATGATGGGTCAGTGTTATCTATATAGAGGTCATTGTACAGGGAGGAGAAGGAGATAAGCTGTGACATCATCTGTTGTCAGTAGTGATGTAATGATGGGTCAGTGTTATCTATATAGAGGTCATTGTACAGGGAGGAGGAGGAGATAAGCTGTGACATCATCTATTGTCAGTAGTGATATAATGTTGGGTCAGTGTTATCTATATAGAGGTGATTGTACAAGGAGGGGGAGGAGATAAGCTGTGACATCATCTATTATCAGTAGTGATGTAATGATGGGTCAGTGTTATCTATATAGAGGTGATTGTACAAGGAGGGGGAGGAGATAAGCTGTGACATAATCTATTGTCAGTAGTGATATAATGATGGGTCAGTGTTATCTATATAGAGGGCATTGTACAGGGAGGGGGAGGAGATAAGCTGTGACATCATCTATTGTCAGTAGTGATGTAATGATGGGTCAGTGTTATCTATATAGAGGTCATTGTACAGGGAGGGGAGGAGATAAGCTGTGACATCATCTATTGTCAGTAGTGATGTAATGATGGGTCAGTGTTATCTATATAGAGGTGATTGTACAGGGAGGGGGAGGAGATAAGCTGTGACATCATCTATTGTCAGTAGTGATGTAATGTTGGGTCAGTGTTATCTATATAGAGGTCATTGTACAGGGAGGGGGAGGGGATAAGCTGTGACATCATCTATTGTCAGTAGTGATGTAATGATGGGTCAGTGTTATCTATATAGAGGTCATTGTACAGGGAGGAGGAGGAGATAAGCTGTGACATCATCTATTGTCAGTAGTGATGTAATGATGGGTCAGTGTTATCTATATAGAGGTCATTGTACAGGGAGGGGAGGAGATAAGTTGTGACATCACCTTTTGTCAGTAGTGATGTAATGTTGGGTTATCTTCCATTGTAATCCTGTCTCTCTTGTGTATGATGAAAATGAGGTGACTGCTGCACATTATGAATTCCTAAAAAGATATTTTCGACATAAAAATTTTGTTAATAGGTCATTTTCTGATGACATCACTACTTTAACGTTGTAGTCATGACACTTATGGCATATGCTCTAGCTGTCGCCACTTACCAGGCTCCAGAACAGTATTTATTCTTTGGCTTGCAGTTAGGTTAGGGGATCAGTATCCATCTTTATTACAGTTTTATCACCTCTTACATTTAGGTCACATCCGACCCACGTAAGCAGAAGTTTTATGTTCAAATTAAAGACGTGGCTCCGGGCAAATCTGCTATACTGTGTGTACAGGACCTGAGGGGGCCATGCGCGATACAAGAGTTCATGGAACTTCAAAGAAAGTATACGGTGCCATGTGGCGCCCCCTCAGGCCCTGTGCTAGGAGTGCTACAGTGTATCAGTGCAGGTTCTTTTGATTATCATGATGTCAGTTCTCTGTCTAGTGTAACATACAGAAATAGGAAGTGGCTCCTATACTCCATGCTGTGGCTGCCTGCAATACTTTAGTGCTATAAAATATCATGTAAAGAGGAGCTATCACTGGTTTTGTGGCCACATAACCAGCAACAAGTCTCTATTCTGCTGGGTTTGGGACCCTAGTTCTGGTGACCCATTCATACCAGCAGCTCCGTTTGACTGTTTCTAGATTGAGAAAGGTAAAGACAAATCATAACTTTTCTTCAGCAGTTTCCTGCACATGCACCCTGTGTAACTGAGGCCATTGAGTGTACACCCAGCTTTACTATTGCGGTGTGTACTGTGCACTTTCCCAGTACTGACTCTTCTGGCAAAATAAAATATATGACTACAGGAGAACAAAGTTACAGAACGCACTGAGGACTCCAAGTTGTTTGCAGATAGGACACTGTGTACAATCTGCTCAGCTCCTCCTGCTCTATAACATGCTCACTGCAGAGAAGATAATGGGGGTCATTTACTAAGGGCCCGATTCGCATTTTTCGACATGTTACCCGAATATTTCCGATTTGCGCCGATTTTCCCTGAATTGCCCCGGGATTTTGGCGCACGCGAAAGAAAACCCGACGGGTTCGGAAAAACCGCACATTTAAAAAAAAAAAAAAAAGTGTTGCGGGACTTGCGCTTACCTTCACTCCGTCCGGCTTGGTGAAGATTAGTGCATTCCGGGGAACTTCAGCGCAGCACACCACCTGGTGGACATAGTAGGAACTGCCTTAATGAATCCCAGCCGGACCCGAATCCACCGCAGAGAACGCGCCGCTGGCTAGCGAATGGACAGGGTAAGTAAATCTGCCCCCATCTGCTCAGCTACTCTTGCCCTATAACATGCTCCCTGCAGATAGGATACCCTGCACAGTCTGCTCCGCTCCTTCTGCTCTATAACATGCTGACTGCAGATAAGACAGTGGGGCAAATTTACTTACCCGGCCCATTCGCGATCCAGCGGCGCGTTCTCTGCTCTGGATTCGGGTCCGGCCGGGATTCATGAAGGCAGTTCCTCCGCCGTCCACCAGGTGGCGCTGCTGCGCTGAAAATCATCTCCACGCGCCGGAATGCACCACCTCGGACCAGGTGAAGGTAAGCGGTCACCAAGCGACACTTTTTCGGTTTTTAAATGCGGCGGTTTTTCCGAATACGTCGGGTTTTCGTTCGGCCACGCCCCCCGATTTCCGTCGCGCGCATGCCGGCGCCGATGCGCCACAATCCGATCGCATGCGACACAATCCCGGGGCAATTCAGGTACAATCGGCGCAAATCGGAAATATTCGGGTAACACGTCGGGAAAACCCGATTCGGGCCCTTAGTAAATGACCCCCAGTATGTGCAATCTGCTTATCTTGACTTGATCCAACATACTGCCCGCACCATTGTCTGGGTGGGTTTTTAAATACTCAGACAGTATGATGCCTGGTTAATTCATTGCTCTTTTTGTTTGATATCATTCTTTCTAGTCTCGTATTTTCTATTTGCTATTAACTTTTGTGTGACTCTCCTTATGTAGGGTTTTATTATTGTTGTATGTATAAACATGCTTTAACATAACATGCTGCCTAAAAACAGGGCACTGTGTTAAATCTGCTCAGCTCTTCCTGCTCTATAACATGCTGCTTGCTGATAGGATACCATATGTTTTGCCCTTTTTGCTCTATAACATGCTGTATACAGACAGAACACTATATGCAATCTACTCAGCTCATCCTGCTCTATAACATGCTGCCTGTACGTAGGACACACTGTACTAGCTGCTTAGCTTCTCTTACTTTATAACAGGTTGCCTACAGATAGAACACTATGTACAATCTGCTCAGCTCATCCTGCTGTATAACATGCTGCCTGTACGTAGGACACACTGTACTAGTTGCTTAGGTTCTCTTACTTTATAACAGGTTGCCTACAGATAGAACACTATGTACAATCTGCTCAGCTCATCCTGCTGTATAACATGCTGCCTGTACGTAGGACACACTGTACTAGCTGCTTAGGTTCTCTTACTTTATAACAGGTTGCCTACAGATAGAACACTATGTACAATCTGCTCAGCTCATCCTGCTGTATAACATGCTGCCTGTACGTAGGACACACTGTACCAGCTGCTCAGGTTCTCTTACTTTATAACAGGTTGCCTACAGATAGAACACTATGTATAATCTGCTCAGCTATTCCTGCTCTATAACATGCCGGGTCACTCTGTACTATCGGCTCAAGTTCTCCTGCTCTATAACAGGCTGCTTACATATAGGGCACTATATACAAACTGCTCAGGTTCTCCTGCTCTATAACAGTCTGCCTGCGGATTTCTCAGAATATTCATTACAAAAGGTTTTCTTAAAGGAAATCTACCTTCCGAATAAAGCATGATATGACGGACACTTACTCATCGATCCAGGCACTGTGACTGTGGTAATCATCTTTTATTTGTCATGCTTCATTTTAATGTTAGATTTCCTCCAAAGGAAAACAAAAGTTGAAGAAAAATTCACAATAAACGTATAAGTAATGGTTAAGTCCTATAATGATATTTTTCAATGGACATCTAGTTGTTCGCCTTCATGGCAGGCAACGCGTTGGCACCACTTTGCCTGTGCCGGCCATCGCATTCACAGGCAGCATGGATGCGCAGAGGGGCAGCTCTGTGGAGGCTACTCGGGGCATGGAGGAGCCTTAGTCCCCAAGTAAACAGACGCTACTCCATGCCCCAGTACTTTCTGCAGATAAATAACTTAAAGATACAATAAAGTAATAAAACCAGGGGTTAGGTTTTAGAAAATAATAAAAAATGATTAGAGATTAGTTACATTTAGGAAACCTACATAGGAATCCAATAAATTAGTAAATTCCTGACAGTAGATTTCCTTTAAGACTCTTCCCCTGCTCTTAGTTGAGCTTTTCAATAGCAAAGGCAATACGTTAAATGACTCATATTATACCACGACTGATGATCTGGGATCAGAAGGGGATTGTTTTCGACTACCATTTTTCAGTATGCATATAGTTAGCTGAGTTCTCTCAAAAAATTAGACGGTTACAAAGGAGAAGACCAGGGTCTTCAGAATATATATTTTTTTAAAGTGAATGAGGGGTCTCTGTGACATCCCTGTTATAATAACCACTTCTGTTGTCTGACCTCAGCTTTCCTTTGATTTCCTCCTGTACTACAGAATGACTGCAATGTTTGATGACTGATTTCTTACAGATGTATTGATTTGTACACACCAGGCATCTCTAAACATTCCTATAGATCCGGGCTTTCAAAATGCTTCTATGGTAAATATTTCTCCAAACAAAATCTAACTTAACTCCTCAATTCACCTGCCTCATCTATATCCTTGATACACCCTTATTGAATTTCAAGGGTATATGTCCATTTTTGCCCATTTGTAACAATGTCAACAACATACTATATTTACAGTATACATATAGAGAGGTTCTTCAAATACCAAAATAATATAAAAAGTGACCACACATGTTATATTATCATCTCTACCATGTATACATTATCTATGAGACTCATGTATTCTGAAGCGTAAGTGCAGATTTCTTGTTTTAGTCTTGCCAGTAGAGAGATGCATAACTTTGGCTTTAGTCCTCATCCTCATATTTATGTCATATAAGAAAGAGATGTCTGCAAGTGAGGATGGTTCAAGTTCAATCTGCTCAGGGACCCTTATTGATTTCTTAACCAATTAATGTTGTAGAAGGAGGAGGAGGAGGGGGTCAGCTGTAAAGCTTCATTGCTTTCTTTCACCCCTTGCTGGAAACTGTGATGATGGACCAAGATAAATTTGTGATTGGTTGGGAAGGGGAAGCATCCTTGAGAGAGTGAGAGTGCTGAGCATGCATAAATAAGGCTGTAGGAGCAATCGCTTGCCTCCTCTCTCCTCCTCTCCTGAGTGGACCACAGAGAAACTGCTTCTGTGCATGCAAAACGGAGAGAGAGACAGGGAAATGTCAAAAGGGAGGGGGCGATACAAGGAGAGAGTGAAGCATTATCACTGAGAGAAGAGAGCAGTGTGAATGAAGCTCAGGCGAGAGAGGATCAGACAAGACTGTGCCCGGGAAGAGCAGATTAGTCCTGCCTGCTGGAGCAGGGCACCGGGGACATGCCACCTGCACCTACCAGGCACCCAACAGCACAGCTGCTCTGCATGCAGACATGTGGTGGAGGCCAGAGGGGATGCTCCTAAGTCACTGCTTTAGGGATTTTCTCTGTTTGGGGCATCTGCTGGCATGGCCACTTTTGCTGAAGACTGGTGGGTAGAGCGGCACTCCGAATCCTAACTCTTATCACAAAAAGTGCTTCTGCCTACTTCACCTGCTTTACAGATTTGCCATTGGATGGATTAATACTGCCAATTAAGTTTAAGGGGGGAAAAAAACCCTTCTACCTGCCAGTTTTATCCCTCCCCTACCCTGCCCCCTAAACTTGTACACTCACCTGCGCCATGAGACGGTCGAGTACGGATGAATCTACGTACCATCGCAGTCCATCCCTGGACAGCAAAGACTACTCTCTCCCCCAGGGTGGTGCTTTCCGGCGATATAGCAGCCTCTACGGGGGGCAGTTTGGGGCATCTGCAGGTGGCTCTTTTTTTGGGTTTCACACTAACCCTGGTCCGAAAGCCACAAAGTCAAAGTACACATCCCCAAAGGGCAACAAGTACGTGGTGTTTTACCTGGATCTCTCCTTCATTTTCCTCCTAGAGCTGAAGAGGTGCAGGATGGCACAGAGTTGCCTGCAGTGTATGAAATATCTCATGTTCGTCTTCAACCTCCTCTTTTGGGTAAGTTACTTTTGGAAAAATTTGAGGTTGGCGGGGGGCGGGGGGGTATTGAATGTTCTTAAATGTGATCAATCTTGTACTTTGTAATTTACTTGTGCCTAGATTGTACATTACTCAAAATGTCTATTTGCTACCACATGATGGAGTGTATTAGGATGTTTGGTAACGGACCAAGTCTCTAAAGTAGACAGATGTGCTTGTCCTAAGATGTATCTGAGGTTATGTGGAGTGTGACCAGTGCCGGCATTCTGTGATGTGAACATATCTGGACCTAATAAAGTGTTTCTCTGACCCTATCTCTATGCTCAGGTTTACTGTCTTAAAGAAGGTGATAAGAGAGAGATGTAGAGTTGGATTAGATCCAGATATTGGTGCATGATAATTTCTTCAAGCTGTCATTAATCGTCTCTATTTCCATGTAAATGGCGTCAAATTTCTATGATCCTCTTATAAAACGGATAAGAAGACACGACTAGTCCTCAGATGTCGGGTCTCAGCACATGCTCCAGGGCAATAAGCTGTAAATATTCATTGCCTGGTGGCCCGAGAAGATCAGGACAGGTCCTTACTGCAGCCTAGACTTGTGACTATGACTAAAAGTTATAATAGCAGCTTCTCTATAGAAGGAATATAAACCTGAATCCCCCAGGGACGGAGGTGTCAGATCGCTGCATCCATTGTAAGAGCACTATTATTATAGATTGTATGCTCCAAACTTCTGCTTTCACTGCCGCTAACCCCGTGTGCCCGCTATCCAGCTAATATTCTCCTGCTTCTATCAGCGACATCCATTGTATTCCTGTGTGTGTCAGATAAACCTGCCCCGGCAGAGACTCCCTGTGTATAATAAGCGATGCATTCACCGCTGTGCCGTAGCCTTGAGTGTTCGGCTACATTTAGGTGTAAATGAGTTTACTGCCCTTCAATTCCAAAGCTGTTTATGTTGCAATATCAGGCAAGTAATATGTCTTCTCCGGGCTGTGATACATATACAAGATGGATTGGCACCAGCGTGATAAGAGCTGTCAGGGTTTTAATGCTGGGGTTTTTAGAGCTTATGAATGTTGAATTCCACCTATCAAAAATAGTACATGTCTTTTTCTTCTATAAGCTGTCATTTCGGTTTATGAGTAACCTTGCGTGGCGGATCATGCGGCCCGTAATGTATTGTGATTGAGATAAGTCTTAGCATATGTAACAAGAACCGAGCCGCTAGATGTGTAATGCAGTAAATGCTTCAGCATCCTCTTACCTATTCCGCTACCTGTTTCAGATTGTCATTGCTCATATATAACTCATATATTCCAGAATTTAGGACAGGCAGACTACAGATTAGACTTGTCCGTCTCTGTAACAATATATAGAGAGTGAACACTGGAGCTCAAAGTTTGCTGCACTTTGGTGTTTCTTCTCTTGTGTGTTCTTATGTCTGCTCCCATTAACTTCTTTCTAATCCCCCCCCCCCCCACATACCCCCATAAATTGGTCGCCCACTTTATGAAGAAATTGTTAAATGAAACAAACCAATGTGGTGCCTCAAATGCTAAAAGAGTAATTCCGTAGGCCCCTTTCACACTGCCATTGTGGGGGACATATAATATACATCCCCTATAGACAGTTATAACAGTGCACAGAGAAAAGATAGAGCATCCTCTGTGTTTCCCCGTACATACGGCCGGGCGACGTGGATGGCTATGGAGAGGGGAGGGGTAAGCAGCGTGGGCGGGCATACATCAGTGTGAAAGATATGGTAGCATAGATAGTGTAGCCTTAAAGGGGTTGTCCACTATACCCAAGGTGTTTTGTAATGTGTGTAATGTGTGGGGACAGGATATCAGGTAATTTACCAATACACATGTATAAAAGTTCTCTTGATATGTAAAGTGAAGCCTCCTGTCTCTTACCTCATCAGCCAGACATTCCTGTCCATAAAATGACTGCAGATGGAGGGTCATGTGATCTATGTCCATGAGCAATCGCCCTGCCAGGACCTTATGATACTATTCATGACCAAGATAAGATCAAGGTCCTGGAAGGATGATCGCCCATGGACAGTTAGAAATCACACAATTTATGGACAGGAATGTCTGGCTGATGAGGTAAAAGACAGGAGGATTTACTCTACATATCAGGAAAATGGAGAAGAACTGTTTCTAGATGTAAATTGGTAGATTTCCTAATACCCTGCCCCCCACACATACACACACGTTACAAAAAAATACTAAGTAATTTGGCCAACCCCTTTGATGCCTGTAGGTCCTCTATGTAAACACTAGACACAGCAAGTTCATATTTTTCAAGATGGCAGAAGCCAATGTATTCACCTGATGTTCCCTCCTCTACATTCAGCTAATGTGCAGAGAAAGAGACTATCCTGCTTATGTCTGCACATGCGCCATATGCTTTTGCTACTGGTAGGAGCTGAGGAAGTAGTCAGAAGTCAGTGACAATGTGGGGTGTACCGTACATTTTGGGGTAATACAGTTAATGTTTTTGAGCTTCTCATGACG
The DNA here is from genome assembly GCF_040894005.1 of Engystomops pustulosus. NCBI lineage: Eukaryota > Metazoa > Chordata > Amphibia > Anura > Leptodactylidae > Engystomops > Engystomops pustulosus. The sequence continues at coordinate 147,780,318 of NC_092417.1, read as the reverse complement.
GTCCCCATCAATTTATTTAATTTCCAAAAGTGATCGTGTTTACGTTGATTTCAATGAAAATCTGGAACACTTCTATCATCTCAGCCATGGCTAATCTGAAAATGTATTAACAGCGATATCGCAATACAAAGGTTAACCCATTGCATACAGTTTTGTGCTGTAGCTTCACGGGCTATCACACTGTATCCCTCTCCCCTCTGCTCCCTCACCGGGAAGTGCTCACAGCACAAGGGGGATGGGGGGGGAGAAAGTGGGAGGCAGTGTAACAACATGTAAAGCCACAAAATAGAAAGGCTGGTTTAGCCCCTCTGGCTTATTTGCATATTTCCTTAATATTATTAAGGAAGGAGGCCATGGATAAGAAATATAAGAAAATAAACACAGTCACGGCCCCTAGATCTGTGAATAAGTGTCCCTGGTTTATCATGATGGATTTTGATGGCAGTGACCAATGGACGTCACAGCGACTCTACCTACCAGTGATGTAACTTGAGGCAGATGGGCCCCAGTGCAAAGTCTGTGTCAGGCCCCCAAGTATAATGTATGGTTTATAGTACTAGTCTTCTCATAAGGGAGATTGACATCTTATGTGCCCCCTTTAGTCTCTTGGGTCTCATTGCCACCACATCCTCTGCACCACCTAAAGTTATGCCCCTGATAAGAGCATGTATGGGTGATGGACGTCACTGTGCCGACTTTGTAAACTTTTGTACACATTTGTATTCAGTGTAAACTTTCTGATACAGTCCGGATTACTGAAATATATATTTCGCATGGCAGTAATATTGATTTCACATGATATATAGCAGCCTTGTGCTCTTTGCTCAGGACGTAACTCGTTGTCTTGTGCTTTGTTGCATTCCCTATTATTGCTGTTAATTAACTTTCCTCTGATCCGGGGCAGAGATTAAACATCCCAGGTAGGAGATTTATTTTGTTGAATTGTAATATTTAACCTTTTTTTTTGCATGAATTATTTAATTTGATATAATTAACTTTTTTTTAACACTACCTGATGATTTGACTGCCGGTTGCACAATGCATTCAAAGTGATTCACATTGTGCTAAGTATTACAAGCCTAAACGAAGATATAACCTTATTAGCTAGAAGTATATTATAGGAGTCATTGGTTATGTGACTATACATCTCTCCTGCAGCGGCCCCTACAGTACAAGGAAAATGACTGGCAATTAGCTCCTCCATGGTTTATGGAGAGGGGCTCTTTTATTATGGCATACTTTTTGGTTGCGTATAGACACTTGATAATGTTTTATTATCATTTTTGGTTATTCTTATTGTATCTTGCCAACACAAGTTCAGGACAGGTAGCTTGTAATCACGTTGAAGGATGAGCCAGAGTCATCATGGAAATCTAATAAAAACAGCATCAGGAGAAGGAGACGAGTTCCTGTACAAGCCAAATCCAAGTACTGGAATACAGAAAAATTACTATTGAGTCTATTGAGTCTGTTGTGCTTTGTGGGGTGTTACCAGAGGCCCCCTGGATACAGGTGTGCAGAGCTCTTGTGCACTGAAGCAAAGGATCTGCTCGACTGCAACATCTCACATGGTATACATTTACAATTTTTCTCAGTTTTATTGATGTTTTAGCTCCTATAAGTGATGGTGATCAGTGATCCTCAGTGTAAGATTCCAAAGTGTGGGCGGGACTCTCTAAGCAGACACTTCATGATTCCTGTGTGCTGACAATGTGCTTAGATTATCAGGGAACAGGTTTATATACACTTTTATTTAGCTTCTCAACATTCACTAGTATCTGACACATAGAAAAAGAGAAAAGAGACAGATCAGAGATGATGAGATCCATGAGATGGATATAAAACACAATGACACTCTCAGCTCTGCTACATCTCAGCTATAAAACACAAAGAGTCAGCTCTGCTATACCTCCTTCCCTGCTATAAAGATCTTATCTGTCGTTTGTAGAGTAAATCTCTGCACACTGCTACTTGCCGGAAGGAAATATCTGAGTTTATCTTGTAATTCAGGGGGGAAGACCAGAGGCAGAGAGCACAGCAGTGTGCAGATAGGAGAAGCTATTCATGAGAAGAATCTGCCCTGCCCGGCCATAGTCAGAAGATTTACGGTCAGATCCCGGGCAACCAAAATTGTGTATTTCTGTTAATTAGAGAATGTGTTATTCTGTTATCCTGAGTTTAAGAATCTTGTCTTTGTGGAGATACCCTTTTAAGGCTGCGTTCACACAATGGGCTTGGATTGCATTTTGAAACACATTGCAAGCGCATCGGGTTAAACTCCCGAAACACAAATGTGTTCAGACCAAAATGCTTGCACTCAGTAAGTAGCAACACGTGTTTTACCTTTAAACACATTACAATGTAAACACAGCCTCAGACTCAGGGACCCCCAGCTTTTAGGGGAAGTGCCTATGGGCACTTATCCTCCAGAGAAGGAATATACTGTCCTCTTACACGTTAGCACGGTGTGTAATCTGACATGTAGCTAAACCTCCCTGTCTTCTTAAGAAAAGACTGTAGAAAAACTGTAAATCTTCTCTTTATTGATGGTAGACAGGAAAAGGTGAAACTATAGGATGAATAACAGTGATATTCAGAATACATCAAATGATATGGTACATGGAATAGAAAATCTGTCATTCACAACAACATGAGGTAATACATCACTCATACTAAAGCTACAAACATGTCAGCATTTACATGGATAATGTGCTCACCAACTATGCAGGAACAGGCTGTTTGTAATGAACTTGAGGTACAAACAAGTTATGTGAAGTGGCTCCTCACACTGTCAGATATGAGGAAAGATGGCTGCTGTTATTACAGACTACAGTAATAAGCAATCCCACAATGCCTCAGGAGATTTCCCATAATGCTTAGAAGATTTCCCATAGTGCATTGAAAACTACAAACTAGGAAATGTGCTAAACCACCAGTAGATGGCGCTGTTACCAGCCTTACACTGCAGACGGAAACCTAACCAGCTAGATTTCTGCAGAGGACAGAACACTCCCCGCTTGACGTCGGCCGACGTCACTATTATGTTCATTGGGTGAAAACAGTAGAACAAGTTCTCCTACTGGTCTTAGGAACAATTTTGTCTCACTCTGTTTCCGTATTTTAACTTCAACCTTCCGTACATTTCCATCTTTACTTGGGAATGTCTTGGTAATGAGACCTAACGGCCACTCATTTCTTCTTGACAGGCAATCTTTGAGCACCACATCACCAGGCTGGAGGTTAGGGTTCATGGTTTGCCACTTTCTCCTTGGTTGAAGGGTGGGAATGTATTGTTTTCTCCACTTGTCCCAGAAAGTATTGGAGAGACTCTGAACTTGTCTCCATTGATTTCTGTAAAGGTCTTTATCATCAAATTCTGCAGGTGGGGTGCAAACAGTGCCCATTTTCTGTGTAAGAAGTATGGCTGGGGTAAGCACGGTTGGGTCATCAGGATCATTGGATATCGGAGGCAACGATCTTGCATTTTGGTGCCTTGTCCGCTCATGGTAGACAAGGAGAGTAGCTATATGATGCTGTCCGGGAACTATAACAGGATGCTTCTCTGCAAAATCCATTTTGACTTCCTTAATACGTCCTCGTATTCTTAACAATCCATCATCATCGATGACTGGGTCAAGTTTCCTCAGAACACCGTCTTTAGGTACTGGTCTTTGACTGATTACACAGTCAATTTCTTTGGCATAGGTCTCAAGCTGTGCTGCTCGGATCTGACCTGGATTCTTCGGGTGATACACTCCAAACATGGGTAGGTACCAGCGCTCTTCAGAATCCAGAAGTTTAGGTGCTAACTCTGCATGACCGTTCTGGAATATCTTCTCCATGAAGGCAAAGAAGTGATCCCTCATCTCTGGTTTCCTTTGTAGGTTCTGTCTTAGAGAGACAAATCGTTTGTAAACTTGTTCTCTGTTGTTGGGCAACCGATGTCTCTGAGGCCTAAATGGTAGAGGTGTAATCCAGCTCTTTGTTTCGTTCTGCACCATTCCCTGTTCCATTATGTCTAGGAATAGTCTGTCTTCAAATGACATTGCCATAAGATTGTCTTCCTTTGTCTTGTGGAAAACTGTGCACCCTAGATGATCTCGGCTTTCATTCCAGATGCAGTTGTCATAGGCAGTGCCATCAAAGGTACTAGGTGATGAAGTGTTGTGTGGCAGATCTTTTATGAAGAACTGATTTTCGCATGGTTGGAGGAGAGATGGGCGTCCAATCTCGAGTGTACTAGTAAGCATGCTGTTGACTGTAGTTGGCCTGTGTACACCTCCTAAACAGACCTCTCCAACTATGACCCATCCTAGGTCGAGTCTCTGAGCATACGGGGCATTGTGAGGGCCATTGATCTGTTGCCTAACCTTGTGGACTCGTAGGATATCTCTCCCAAGGAGCAAGACTATCTGAGCCTCTTGATCAAGATTTGGGATCAGGTGTTCTATACACTTCAGATGGGGTTGGTTTGCAGCTACTTCTGGTGTAGGTATCTCGGACCTGTTGTCAGGAATCTGGTTACACTCCATTATTGTTGGTAAGGGCAGACACACTTGACCATTTATAGACTCAACTACGTAGCCACTTGCTCTTCTTCCGGCTGTCCCTACGGTACCGGCACAAGTTTTCAGAGAGTAAGGGGCACTGGGGCCTCTGATGTTAAAGCTATCAAAGAAGGCAGACTTGGCTAATGACTTGTTACTTTGGTCGTCAAGAATAGCATATACCTTGATGGCTTTGTTTGGTTCGTTGGCTGGGTAAATTCTTACTAGGGAGATTTTGGAGCATGACCTGCCTCCTATGAAATCTCTACAAACCTCTGTGCAGTTTGTGGTTACTTCTGAAGAATCAGGATTTGTATCTTTCAACTCCCCGCTATGCACTTGGGTATGGGGCGAAGTCCTCGATGGTGGTCCTGGGTGTAGGGCTGTGTTATGCTCTGTGCTATCACATTCAGTACACTTTGGGCTGACCTCACAATTCCTGGCAAAGTGTAGTGTTGAAGAGCAGCATTTGAAGCAGATGTTATGTTCCTTAAGGAAGGCCTTGCGGTCCTCTAATGACTTTTCCCTGAAGGTTCTGCACTTAAGTAGGGAATGTGGCTTCCTGTGTATAGGACACTGTCTGCTTGGGTCCTTGACTCTATCTCCTTCTTGATGGGTGCTGACCCCTTCATGGGCTGAACCTGTGGAGGAAACGTTAATTTTGTGCACCTCCACCATATCCCTGCGAGGTTTACTAACCAGGGTGGTGGCATATGACAATGTGAAATCAAAGCTAGGATCATTTCTAATTCTAGCTTGTTCAGAGACAAAATGTACAAATACATTAAATGGAGGAAATTGTACATTGTAAGTCTTTTTATATTGAGACCCAATAATGAGCCACTTTTCTTGCAGGTTATAGGGGAGTTTCTGCACTATGGGGTTCACACCTTTAGCAGTGTCAAGATATGTCAATCCCACCAGATCCCCTTGTAGCTTTGCAACACACAACTCCATTAACAAGTCACTTAACTCCCTAAGCTTTGCATAGCCTTTGTTTGCTATTTTAGGAAAGTCCTCAATTCTCTTGAACAAGGCATTTTCTATGACTTCTGGTGAGCCATAGCATTCATCTAGTCTATCCCAGACCATTTTAAGACCAATGTCTGGATAATTTACATTAATGTCTCTGATTCTTTTAGCGTGTTCAGCAGACTCGCTGCCTAGCCATTTTACCAAGAGATCCAGTTCCTCACTAGATGACAGATCTAAGTCTCTGGTGGCATTTTGGAATGAAGCTCGCCAAGCTCTATAATTTTCAGCACGATCGCTGAACTTGACAAGTCCTTGTGTGACCAGCTCACGTCGAGCAAGGAACCTGGCAAAGTCCATCGTGGCTTGATTTGCACTGAACCTGGCTGGTGGTGTATTGTCAGAGTACATGTGTGGTGTGCAATCATACCTGTTGGAAGTCTCTGATTTTGTCCCACCTGCGTAGTAGTGTTCTGAAGCAAAGGGCATCTCTCTCAGCTGGAGTGGGTTTTTGACCTTCTGTTCTGCAGAGAGGTGGCTGTAGCTTGCTTTACTTGGATGCAAATCTTCTTGTTTGCAGCAAGGAGACTGATAGTGGACTTTCTGGTGGTCCGAATAATCACGGTGGCTTGGCTTGTTAAGACGCTCCTCATCAAGTTGTGAATAATAGTCGCCGTCTGACTTGGAATGTTGATAGACGTATTGTAAGGTACGTGATTCTGGATCCTGGTGTTCAAGCTCTGGTGGGAGGGACTTCTTAGTTTCTGGAAGTTCTAATGATTCTAGAAATTCTGCTTCTGCTATGGCGGCTGCTGTCTCTTTCTCAGCAGCAAGTTTCTCTAGGGTTGCTTGAAGGCGTGCTTTCTCCATACTCAGGGAAGCTTCTCTTAACCTGATCTCTATTTCCTGCTCTGCGAAGCTGGATTTCGCTTTTGCCGCTTCTGCTTTAGCGCGGGCAATGGCGGCAGCTTCTCTGATCGATGACCTGTTAGAGCCACTTGTGAGGGACCTTGTCTTGACCGAAGATGCTCGACTTTGAGACATAGTGCGACTGTTTGGAGACTGTTGCGATATCCGTATGCAGGCTCTGCGTGGATAATGGCGGACTCCGTATAGTCTGATCTCAAGAGCTTGTACGTAGCAGTTGTTTCACTATACTGTCCTCTTACACGTTAGCACGGTGTGTAATCTGACATGTAGCTAAACCTCCCTGTCCTCTTAAGAAAAGACTGTAGAAAAACTGTAAATCTTCTCTTTATTGATGGTAGACAGGAAAAGGTGAAACTATAGGATGAATAACAGTGATATTCAGAATACATCAAATGATATGGTACATGGAATAGAAAATCTGTCATTCACAACAACATGAGGTAATACATCACTCATACTAAAGCTACAAACATGTCAGCATTTACATGGATAATGTGCTCACCAACTATGCAGGAACAGGCTGTTTGTAATGAACTTGAGGTACAAACAAGTTATGTGAAGTGGCTCCTCACACTGTCAGACATGAGGAAAGATGGCTGCTGTTATTACAGACTACAGTAATAAGCAATCCCACAATGCCTCAGGAGATTTCCCATAATGCTTAGAAGATTTCCCATAGTGCATTGAAAACTACAAACTAGGAAATGTGCTAAACCACCAGTAGATGGCGCTGTTACCAGCCTTACACTGCAGACGGAAACCTAACCAGCTAGATTTCTGCAGAGGACAGAACAAGGAACATAAATCTCTCCATCTCCACCAGTTTGGAGGGTTTTCCACTCCACTTTGGGCATGTTGGGGTGGTGCGCTGGAAAACTGGTGGAGACTGTAGCAGTAATCTTCAGCAGTTCAGACCTGGTCTAATCAGGTTACTTCCACAGGGGGTAACTTTAAGACTGGCATCTAAAATGCCAGTCCCATACAGTGACATCCCATACACATGGGGTACTAGCTGGACCTGTAGCTGCGGTCAGCATTTGCACCTGTAGCTGCGGTCAGTATTAGGTTTCATCATTTGCACTCTGTTGACGCAGCATTGCTGCAACAAAGGCAGCGAGGGGAGGTAAGAATAGAGGAAAGTATTGGTGCGACAGCAGGGCCTCCCCATAATATAAAAATCATTTATCCCAGACAACTCCTTTCATTTCACTTCTGTCGCTTGCTTTGATGTCCTCAGCGTTAATATATATTTAACTATCCGGAAAATATTATACAAAGCACACTAGATCATGTCAATGTAGAGTGCAAAATGTGATGTCATGGAAGGCGGAAAACTGACCATGTGTGGAAAATAATCAATCCTCCTATTGTAAACTCCCACACAAGTGAGAAGATACTGTGAAGGTGAATAAGCTTGTGCTATGTTTAGGGGGAGGCTGCTCATATACTCCTTGTCCTATATATTTCCATGGACAGAAGTGATATAGTAAAGGTTGTAACCCTAGTTTGTCAGTAAGTAGTATGACACCACTTTTGTCAGCTATAATTTTACTCAAAATAGTTGTCACTTCTTGTCCATACTATACAGGTCATCCAAAATTATTATAGCTTCAAGTAGTACAGGGCTGCACAACCTTTATCAGTCTGAGAGCCTAATTGTCATACTATTCTACTTCCAGGGGCCATTCTAGTAACCTTAGCACCTTAGATGCACCAACAATTACAACACAGCACGAAATACCACCCCAGAAACCAAATACTGTATTGAGACACTAACTAATTCAGATCCTAGACCAGTCAATGAAATGCAGCATACAGTATCCAAACCAGACCGTTAGTAATGGAGATCCCCCTGAGAAGATAATAATAATGTAACCACAGATCAAACAACTATTATAATGGAGAGACCCCAGAACAGTTAATGATAATAATGGAGAGAACCCAGAGCACCAATATTAATAATGGCGACCACATATCATACAACTATAATAAGACCCCAGAGCAGATAGTAATAATAATGGAGAGACCCCAGAGCAGAAAATAATGATAATGGAGACCACATATCATACAACTATAATAATTAAAAGAAACCAGAGCAGACAATATTAATAATGGAGAGACCCCAGAGCAGATGATGAGAATAATAATAATAATAATGGAGAGACCCCAGAGCAGACAAATAATATAAGAGAGGCCAGTATAGACAATACAAATACTGGAGACACCAGAGCAAGCAAATAATATTGGAGACCCCATAATACTTGAGACCTCTTGCCAGCTGTACACACCACTACTCGGGCTCCTGCACCAAAGCGCGCCTACATCATACATCAGTGCTTAGGGCATATTCACACTTCTGTTTTTGATTGCAGAGCTTAGGGCAGCACACAGTTGTTTTTCACAGAAATTTCCAATGTGCGGATTGAGAAAAGAAGTATGGATGACCCCTCAAACTGTTCATATAAACTAGACAAATCCTACATAGCTTTACTGTTAGGACCTAGGGATACAAGAGAGAAGCATTGGGTAGGAGATTTGCCGCTGACCGGGTACAATTAGTGCCAATGCTAAGCATTACATTACTCCATCACATGCCTGCAGCTTCCCCTCTACTATAGGCTTGTCAGGTATATTATGTGCCTAATGGACAATTTCTACCATTCATTATCAGATTCTCACATTCCTCTTAACAATGTTTTCTGCCCAAGTTTTTGATGGCTTCAAAAAAGTAATATTCCGGTTGGTAACACTTCCATCACAGGTGTTTATGTAGTTTTTCAATTTCTAGATACTATTCTTGCAAATTCGCCAGTGCAGAACCATAACACAAATATGAGAACAGACGGCAGCAAATCCTTTCCTGGTCTATACTTGCTCTCACAGGCTACGTACATGTGCACTGTTATTCTGGTTTCTAGTAAGAAAAAAAAACCCTATAGTGCCATGTGTTGGATTCTAGTGGTGCCGGATTGACTCTAGTGGTGCCGGATTGACTCTAGTCGTGCCTGATGGACTCTAGTGGTGCCTGGTGGACTCTAGTGGTGCCTGGTGGACTCTAGTGGTGCCTGGTGGACTCTAGTGGTGCCTGGTGGACTCTAGTGGTGCCTGATGGACTCTAGTGGTGCCTGATGGACTCTAGTGGTGCCTGATGGACTCTAGTGGTGCCTGATGGACTCCAGTGGTGCCTGATGGACTCCAGTGGTGTCTGATGGACTCCAGTGGTGTCTGATGGACTCCAGTGGTGTCTGATGGACTCCATTGGTGTCTGATGGACTCCATTGACTCATAGGGTCCTTCTAATTTCCGTAATTTTGCTATTTTTTAGTTTAGTTTTTCAATAGAAACTATGATGGAAAGCTCTGGCGCTAATGTGCATGAAACCTTAAGGTGTATGTGACATAAATCCTTGATAGGAGGAAGGGATATGCTGTAAATGTTGTAATATAATCTATCAGCAGAAACTAGCCTGATTGTTGACAGTTTCCTGGCAACATCAGATCTCTATATACACTGCTTTGGGCTGAAAACGGCATAAAAAAGTCAGATGGTATATTACAAAGAAGAAGGATTTTTACATCTACTGAGTTTATAGTCAATGGTAATCTGAGATAGAGCTTCTCTTAAATCTCTGTTTGACATTTCCAGGCTGTCTCCCGCACTGACATCCATAATATGAGAAGAAACTCAATAAATTATAGCATTTGACAGTTCTGTGGAAAGTTCTCTCGACAGTTCTTGCCTTTAATGTTTAATGATTAACCTCACTCACCTTAATCCTAGAACCATAGCCGGCTCCTGGTTCCAGTAGGCCCCTGGGCGACTTAGACTCAGTGGTGTCCTTTTGCAGTGAACTCATGTGGTGGCATTAAGAGAAAGTAAAACAGCCCACTGTTCCGTAAAATTTTCCCTAGTTTATCATTCCAAACAGCCCATTCAAGTTCATTTTATATACAGCCCCCTCAGAGTTTCATTTATGAACAGTCCCACATGGTCATACTATATACTGAGATTCTGCCTGTGTGGGCCCCCCCAGCAGCTCTGGGCCCCGACACTTGCCCTTGAATGCCTGGTGCTAGTGCAGGCCCTGCCTGGAACCATCCCAAACCAGGAGAGAGACAGAACTGCCGGTTCACATCCAAATCCCAATGAAATATGTGACAGTTTTGGGTTTGAAAGTTAATTTTTCTATATTTACATGTAAGCATTGGGTTGATGACTCACATCTATTATCTGGATTTCCAAAAGATGTCCTAGAATGCTATGGAAAGTGGAAACATGAAATCTTACGGCTCCGAATCAGCAATAGATGGCAGCTTAGCAGAGAATCAAGCCTAGGAAATCATGAAATTGAATATATAAGTTTCTCCTTCACAATAGCCACGACTGTGCCTGAATGTGAATATGACAATGCAGGGTAATCTAGTATTCTTTATTCCACATAATGCTGCTTATTTCTGCAGATAGTTCTCCCTGAAAAGTCATGGAAATACAGTAAGACATCTTGCTCAGAGGAAGAAATAGCACGCTTTGAATCAGAACAGATGCTGAGATTTCGAGGAGAAATGTTAAGAATTGCACTCACAGAATTTATTAGCAGCGGCAGATCAGGGCTGTCCATTCTCTTATGCATTTGGAGTAATAGACTGGAAGTCCAGAAGCCAAGCATGGTATGGTGACACATAAAAGCTGAAATAATAAATTATTCAGGAGGCCTGGTGTGATGTAGACGTGAGTATAGCAAGTGTGCCGCATGAAATATTCTGCACCGTAATTATTTATTCTTCATTCTATGTGGACATTGTCAATGTATAGGCTCCGCTGGATGTTTTATGGCTAGGAAATTCATTATAGAAGCCTATCTCCGGCATACATGTACAGTAGCCGGTCTGTGTGGCCATTACTCTGCTTAAAATGATGGGACTCCCACGACTGGGCTACTACCAATGGAAATGGTTCTAATTTAAGGACTAAAGTGGATAAACTAGCCATGGCACAGGACTGAGCTCAATTCATTATAGTGATATATGATACTGTAATTTCCTACTCGACCATAGATATACTGCCCTGTAAATTAAGAAGTGAGTAGAGAACTGTAGAGGCATGGTCAGGCTCATCATGGCTTGTAGTCAGCAGAGTTCATCTTGGCTTGGTTGGTGTAGGAAATCCTACAGTCACAAGAAGTTCTCCGAACGTTCACAGCTGTCTCTGCTGGCTCTTATTGGTGGTTCTACCCATCCAAAAACGTTTAGACCACATTGACTATACTCTCTAAAATTGGAGACCGCAGCCGAGTTGGAAAGAAAAGTCCTTGGAGTGATGTAAGTAGTTCATGGAGCTTCATCCACAGATGTCTTCTCTCTTTCCGCACTTCTAGGCATAATGCACGCAAGAGTTTGGTCTTCTCCTGGCACCAGACATGATCAATAAGCCATGGTGACGAATGCTCTTCTCTGAAGCTAGGAGAAGACTGCATTTATGTGTTGTGTGTACAGATTTCATCAGCAATGCTGACCACATGTATATAAGGGAGAAGGCGAGTATGGAGAGAAGAAGAGTATTCTTGAGGATACCTCCATGACACAGATGGCACAGTGATGCCCATGACTCTGGACTTCTTTGGCAAGGAGCTAGGTATGCAGCTCAGGACATTTTTGAGAAAAGTAGGTTTAGGTGCCCTGTGTAGTAAGTTATAGCATCCTGACATTTAGTCGTCGTGTTAAAACCTGATGATCCCTTAGGACAAGATGCACCAATAAAGCTTAATTATACAATCGTTAAATATGTCCAAACGTTAAGTGATTCATTATTAATAATCATTGTTCAGCTAGTATAAGCTGCAAGTATGAGGCCCTCATATCCACCATGTTGCATAGCCCTGGCATATATACAGAAGCTTTTATGTGCAGATAACACATGGCAGACGTAATATATGCACAGATTGAAACTTAATGAGTGAAACTCCTATATGGCACCTACAATTTGCATAGCACTTCTGTTTCTTTGGAGATAGAAAAATTGTTCTGCTGTGGAACTGATCTACTGGATGAAAGCAAAACAATATATTTTAGGGCTTGTTCACATATATATAACATCAAAAGATGGAGAGGAACTAAAGCCATTGTGATCGCAACAGTATACTGTAGGATCTTTTCTGACAACGTGTGCATTAATTTGGATGCTGTACGTCACTTTTAGTAGAAAAAAAGCAGTGTCCTACAGTATCTGTTGTTGGAAAATTGCTGCCCACAGCAGTAATTTGACAGTAATTTAAGATTTTAACACATTGGGGCACATTTACTTACCCGGTCCAGTTGCGATCCAGCGGCGGGTTCTCCGACGCTGATTCGTGTCCGGGCGGGATTCACTAAGGTCCGTGTGCCGATATCCACTAGGTGTCGCTGCTGCGCCGAGGTCCGCTGGAGTTCACCGGAGTTCACCTTCTATTTCTTGGTGCAGGTAAGTGTGTGTCAAGCGACACTTTTTTTTAAAATACCGCGGTTTCTCCAAATCCGTCTGGTTTTCCAACGGCCACGCCCCCTATTTCCATGCAACCCGGCGCCGAAATCCGATCGCATGCACCAAAATCCCGGGGCAATTCAGGGAAAAATGGAGCAAATCGGAAAAATACGGGAAACCCGACGAAAATGTGCAAATCGGACCCTTAGTAAATGACCCCCATTATGACAATTGAAGTGCAAAAATGCCAATGTCCAAGAGCGGTGAGTTGAACTTCTCTTTCTGTATCTTTCCCCCCGGTGCACCGTATCCATCCCAACTGTATATTGTTGGGATGGATGATATATCCCCCTACTAAACTTCTAACACATCATCCACTTTAAGAACTTGCCCCCATAGCTGCGTGACTTGGAAAACCAACCACCGGCAAAACAGCATGGAGAGGCAGGGAAACCCCTTCTTGTGTGTGCAGTTCCGTAAGAGGATGGGGAAGAGACTCCCACCCCTTAAAGTCCCCCCCCCTCTTGACTGCTCTCCCATTCAGCAAATTAACTCTTAACAGTCCTACTCTAAATCCTACTCATGGCAGCCATATGCTAGGTCCTGTCTGACCTCCGTCATTTACCTGCACAATTCAGGTTGGAGGTTTTTGGGATTCATAGTTGGGCCATGTCCTGGATGCATTTTCTTACAGTTTGGAGCCATCATCTGAGCATTGCTTTATGGTGCTGCAATATGGATTTGTTTCTTGGCAGATAATTAGCTGGTAGTGGCGCTGTCACTGGATAATTATACCATGTTCTGTATCGTAATGGCATACATGACTTATAAAAACTACGGTGACTTTATCTTTATTACTCTGTCGTTTATAAGAAATCATGACAACCAAAAATTATTTACCTGTCAGAGTCTTTGTACTCACTGCCAGCTGCTGTCCAGCTTCAAAATATGCAAAATTCAGCTTTTATGTCTAAAACCTAAATGCTATACAATTGAGAATCCAAATACCAATCTACCCTCTTAGTAAAGCCCTCATGTTATATGGCTTTAGTTTAGTTGAGTGCCTTTAGTTGAGTAGCAGACTTTACTCATTTTTCTTATCTGTGGGTACATATCTCAGTATTATGGAAGTCAGGCATAAAAAAAGGAAGGGGATTTTGAATTGGAGGTCCTCAAACCCAGGAGCATTATTTAAGGGGGTTCGGAAGGTGCTGTTGGACCCAGCCAAGAAGCCTTAGCGACCTTAGTTTGTGTCTCCCCCTGTGTAGGCCCATCATACATCAATCATCCAGGGTTTAGCCTCCTGTCTCCAATCCCATGGTCTATATCTAGTTGCAGAAAGGCACTGAAAACAGGATAATTTGTCCTTATGAAAATCAAGTGTAGCTGCTGCACCCATATTCAATATGCAGAGGACATTTTGACATTTTTTGTCATCATCTGAGTCATCATCTAAGGTTTTTTACCCAGATTTGCAACGTATACCCTATGTATGTATCTGAAAACATGAAATCATAGCATGCCTCTATAGACTTGTATTCCTCTCCATGCCTCCATTGAGGCATGCTGTGATTTCATGTGATCAGATACATATATGGGGTAGAAATTTCAAATCTTACTGGGTAAAGGACCTTAGATGACATCACCCCGGTCACTTCATATGAAGTGGCCAATGATGTAACAAAGCTTATGTTGCACACATCAGCATGTTCTAGTAGCGAGAGCTGTCATTTAGGTACATGAAGTCAGGACAATGCAAGTAAAATATAATATGCAAGTCTCATTTAGTGTCATTGGACCCACATCAAGTGAGTTGTGTATATGTTTACAAACTGATTTTTAACATTGCAGCCATGGAAAGGAGCCATGATAAGGACAATGGTTTTTAATTGTAGTATTTATTTGGGGGGGGGTGTTAATTTAAATGACAGGTTCTCTTTAAGTTAAAAAAAAACCCAGATATAAATAATCTGAATCAACCAACTACATTACACCCATAACTATACGTAAAATTCACCATGTCTCAGACATCATATGTGTGCAAGGAGATCAGATTCTGGACTCCACTCCACAGGAAGGACCTATATCTGGATTAAGGCTCAATTCTACATCTGTTGGAGTGTTCCTTTAAGAATATTTGCACTCTGCTGATCTATACAGTTGTCAGCATTTGATATTCCAGAAGACGTCTTTTCTTTTCCCCTATTAACAGCAACAATTTACATAATACTGGATAAAACGACACCTGCATGGAAGAGGGAATATGAGATGTCATGTCCAAAGAGAAGCTGCCTGTGTACCTCATGCAGATTACTTCCAGCAGACAGAGGAAAGGTCAATTATAGTGTACAAGGGTCTTATGCTGCTTGCACACACCACGGATCCTTAATAGCCACAAAGGTCAAGAGACATATTTATTCTGGATGGAAACCAGAGCGAAAAGCGGAAAATATTCATAGATCTTCTTTTGTCATTATTCGATTTGGAAAGGAAATCCAATGAAGGACAATTGGTTGTTAAGATAATAGGACCTGGCATCCCAGATCCTGCACTCAGGATTTATGGGTGGTGATGTACTCATAAACATAAACACGAATCAATGTAACTGTAAAAGCAATGAGCTTGTTGGGTGCTGGAACCGATCGCTAGCAATCACCAACATAATGGGCACGTATACATCAGAGAGCACAAATAATAAGCCTTTATGAGTCATTGTAGGGAATAACCTTGATAAATAAGCAGATAATGTTGGCTGCACGACATTCGGAGCATTGCATAGCAGTATGTCTACCCTAATTGTAGAGTAAAATTCACATAAAAATATGCCAGAACTATATTGAATATAAAATATGCCAGATTGTCATCCCTGCACCTTATCCTTTACTTTCTATAAGACGACATTTAAATTCGTCAGGCTCCATCCGGAATTTCTGTTAAATAGACAACAGTTTTCATTAATTTTTCCGTAATAAATTCCTGAGGTGCAAAGGAAGGTGACCTTCTGTACATTCATCTCTATGGAGAACTGAGGGTGAATGGAAGGCATTCTGCTCAACCCCCCCCCCCCCCCATATTTATTCTCTGTTATGCCCTTCTAATGCACACCAGTGACCCAAGAATGAACTAAGATGACAGCTACACCAAAAAAATATATACTGTTCCATATAAAATACATATGTATATAAAATACAGTACAGGCGGTCCCCTACTTAAGAACACTCGACTTACATACGACCCCTAGTTATAAACGGACCTCTGGTAATTGGTCATTTTCTCTACTTTAGTCCTAGGCTACAATAATCAGCTGTAACAGTTATCACAGGTGTCTGTAATGAAGCTTTATTGTTAATCCTGATTCTTATGAAAACCCAATTTTTAAAATCCAATTGTCAAAGAGACCAAAAAAAGTTCTGGCTGGGATTACAATGATAAAGTATACAGTTCCGACTTACATACAAATGCAACTTAAGAACAAACTTACAGACCCCATCTTGTATGTAACCTGGGGACTGCCTGTATACCGATAAATCTGACTGTAAGATAACTGGCTGGAACAGGATCTGGTCTGAAGTAGGACAAGAAGAGTGTTAAACACACCATCAGTTAAGCCCTGACCCTAGATGGAGCAGCTTAGCAGGTGGTTAGAGCCTCTGTTCTACAAGTTTGTATGGTCATTGTGTACAAAATGCTAAAAACATAGTGTGGTCAGCAATATTTCATGTTTACCTTTATGATTAAAGAGGTTATCCCGCTGAAGACATAGGATCGAGGATAGGCGTGAAAAAGTCCCTTAGAATCCACGTTGGCATGCGTCACATCAGTTACATTTTTTGGGGGCTACCAGAACCACCGGGCAGGTGGGAGCGTGGAAGCCCCATCCTGAAAAATTTACTAAAGTCTCTGCCAGAAAACAGCAGAGCCTACTACTGAACTTTAGACCAGGTTTGATTTGATCTAAACTAGTCAAACCTGACTAAGATCATGGGAGAGAGGCAGATCGCCCTTTACAAATTTACTAAGAGACCAGAGTCTTTTAGTAAATCCAGTGAGCAGTTCACCGATGGGGACAATTAAGACTGGCATTTAAAACACCAGTCTTAATAAATTTCCCCCATTGTTTAAGTTCTAGTGGCGGTGGTAGGTGAGACCCCCACCAATCTCACATAGTCTTAGGATAGGTCAACAATATCTTAATCTTAATTGTTAACTGCCTCTATAATTTAAGTATTTCTTGATTACGATGTTGGAGCATCTATGGCAGCCAAGAAATTAAAGCTTATCTGCAACAATACATGAATATTAACAGATAACAGATATCTCTGATCATTGGCCCACCCTGATCCTTACCGCAGACTATCTAATACTCTATGAAGACTATACGTCCAAGTGCATAGAGTTAGGAGTCAAGGTGTAGCGGTTAATTGACTGCAATGTGCTGCTGGCACCTCCGACAGCAAGGGTTATACGACTGTCAATCCTGTCTGAGTCAGTGACATTGGTAGACTCTAAGTAGATTAGCCCCAAAACCTCAATTAGCAAGGCTGTTAATCTTCTCTCTGGGACATTACCAGAAAGCCTTGCGTGCAGAGATTTAGATAATCATATTTGTTCTGATAAGATACTCTGGACGCCTTGTGCAGGCAGCCTGGTGATGTGAACCACCGGAGAGATCTGGATGAGTCTTGCCATATGACATGTGCCGCTTTGTATACATAACAATTTTCCCGATCACAAAACTGACATTGTATAAAGCCAGGTTTAACATTACTGGATGTGTTTTACTGAGGAGGATGAATAAAAAAAAAAGCATTCATTTTTTTTTACACATCCCAGAAGGTCCTTGTCTTGACCCAAGATAATGGGCAAAGGTGATGACCTTGACTCAATGTGATGGGCAAAGCCACATTTGCACTTTTCCGCTACCATGCCTTACTTTGTAGGTTCTCCAAATGGCCACAAATGAAAAACACACTTGTCAACAGAATTCCCAATATGTACTAGTCTGAAAAGGGAACAAGGCTTATGTAACCCCACAATAAAATGAGCGGTCTGGTTTAAGGGGTCTGGTTTAGGGGGTCTGGCTTTTGAGTGAAGGTCCATGGGCGGGATGTAGATAACTATTTTAGCAGAAGTATGGAGAAAAAATTGGGGCAGAATGACTCTCTAGCATTTAGATCGGGCTCTGTGGACTAAAACCGGGCAAACTAATGATGCAATTTTTTTTATAATGGTTGCACCTCTTTCTCATTTCCTAAAGTCATACCTAAATATTGACCCATTTAGGTGGAGCTAAAAACTTGCTCCATAATTTGGTGCATGTCGTTTGAGCCGTTTCCCATTAAGTCATAACCCATTGGGGCTTACATTGGGTCCGCGGCCGCACTTTCATCTGACTTTCCAAGTTTCTCAGGAATTGCCTGTCTGTGACAGGTATTTAGCAAGGGATTGTGTTACATTCGATCGGCTTGTGATGCAGCTGCGCTGCTTCCATGCGACACAAATCGGGGGGCGTGCCGTCAGACGATCCGACTGATTCGGACTGAGTGCAGGATTTAAGATTCAGATTGTGTCACAAGACAATGCACTTACATGCACCAGGAAGAAGAAGGTGAACTCTGGCAGACCTGAGCGGGGAAGCGACACATGCAGGATATCGGGCACACGATCTTAGTGAATCGCGGCACAGTGCATTTTACACGGACAGTGCACTTTCTGTGAACTCCTCCGGATGGAGGCAACATTCTGCAAAAAAAAAGATGGAATATTTCTAGGGGTATTTATTACTTGTCGTATTGATTTACGTATTGCAACAGTAAAATTCTACATTAAGAAGTTGAGAAGTTCTACATTAGCTACAAAATGCAACAAGGTAGGGACACAAAGGGTTACTGAAAGGTGCACTGTATGCATCATCTCTAACATTACTAGGCTGCTGAATGCAGGTAGTTGTTGCCTATCCACAGTATTAATAAAACAGCTACCAACGTTTTACATCTACGAGATGTTGTCATATTAAAATTTTCTTGCAATCACCATGTTTGGACATCTGAGTTCACTATTGTCCCTCTGTTATTCCTCAAAATATATTCTCAAAAGAGATTCACTTTAGAGGGAATCAGTCACCACAATCCACCTACCAGAACTAAATACCATGTTATATAGGGCTATGCCCACACATGGCACCTGTAGCTTTGTTTTTATTTTCCAGCTGCTCCTCTCATTCCAAAACGAGATGTACATAACACAGTAGTTAGTTCAGGTTGGTGGATCATGGTGACATATTCGCTTTAAGTTACTGTGAGAGAGATCATATTTCTCTCCAGATGCCATCTTGTTCACTGTCAGCCAATCTCATGATGCAAATACCATTTTGTGTAATCTGCCTGCTTGTCCTTGACTCCTGTAGAGTTCCTTAACATTATTTTGGGAAAAGCAGCCTATGGGGAGGTGCTCAAAGTATATTCAAGCTAACCTATAGCATCTCAGTGTTTTATCAAATTTCCACGGCCCTTGCTAAGCATTTTCTATATGCACAGCTGCGAGTCTGGAATAAAGTGTGATTGAGTGCAGCTTATGACTAGCTCTGGGTACAAAGACCTATATAATTTGGAGATCACCTTACAACTTAGGGCGGGTTGTTGGAGCCCTGGATAAAAAAACAAACAGCACACATAGGTTATGTGGTTGACCAACTGGCAAGCAGTTTCTTTCTATGAGCTGCTCAGACTAGTTTTATACAATGGCAGTGGCTGGCACTTACTACTGGTTTGTGTCTCCATTTGGCACTATCATATTCTTCATGTAGACATCGGGATTGATGTACGCTCAGTTCCACCAGCGGCCTGTTGATCTGTATTTGACCAGTAATGATCATATTTTGTTGCTGACTACAAACAGTGTGTATTTATTACAGACTAGGCATGTTATATTTCTCATTCCCCCCTTTCCATCCTCCCTGACAATACTATACTCGGAGCGCTTATCGATTTTTTGCTTCTTTGCACTAGGTGATGCCTCTTTTGCTTGCCTTGGAGCCCCCGCATATAAAACAAGCAGATACACTCTTCTATCTGTGGAGGAAGTTTAATCACTGACAAGCTATTACGCGCCCCCTCCCCTATCGCATTGACATGCCCGCAGATCCAAGTGCTTTGAATCAGGGATCAAGATGTGGCATTTAATTAGCAAACTCATTTTCCTCTGAGCCCCAAAGAAACTGCACTTCCAAAACCTTCCTCCGGTATCTTTCCGTTGTGCCTCTCGCCTAAGGCATCCCGTTAAACATACACAGATAAATAAAAACCTCTTTGCGGTCCCATTACACTGATCTATTGTCACTGTCACATTCCTATAGTTTTTTTCCTTTCTTTATCCGGTGCATGAAAAATTTTGATTTTTTTTTTCTAAACCTAGGACAAATAGGTCTTTTTGTTCTCCTATCCTCCTGTAATTTTCGCTGTCAGACGTTTGGGAAATGATTTGTATTTGGGAAGGAAGAAATCGAAATAAAGCCAAATGTGCAGAGAGCAGATGTGTCGCTGTCCTTAATGTGGATGTAATAAGATGGGAGACTGAGGCACGGAGCCCAGAGGATTGGTAAACTGATGGTCTCTTGCTCCTTGCCACCTCTCCAATTTTTATACAGACGCTCAAATTTCAAAGTGCAATTTCCACCCATGTTTGCTGGCCCTGCGGGAAATATACAAAGACCTGTATTCATTTCAGGCTGTTGCTTTTATAACATGGTGTACACACAACTGGAATGTCTATTGGGTTGGAGGTATTGTGTACCCTTAAATATCAAATAATTTTTCTATTTTAATTGGGAATTGTTCTGTTTCTCTGGTAGTCCTTTTAGAAATCTATGAATAAATTGACAACTGGGCCTCAATATTCTCCCAGTTGCCAATTTATTTGTACAGTGCCTTGGAGGAATAATAGAGGAACAGTCGAAGCACAGTTAAGATATTTAGAAATAGTTAAAAAATTCTTCTGTGACCAATGCCATTAGTTTTTTTTTTTTGGCAACAATAAAGTTGTGAAGGTACTTTTACCCACCATGAGATCTTTCTTGTGTGGTTCGATAGCGATGACACATCCTTTATAGGCATCTTTCAGTTGACCCAGCTGATAATATTTCTCACAAAGTGGAATTGCTTTCTAATTACTGATACATTTCAGCTGGTGTCATGACCTTCCTTGGCTTTTTGCACCTCTCTTTCTTTGTGTGTTCAATACTTTTTTCCCTATGTGATTTCTCATCATTAAACCTGATTTATGGACACGTAGAATTTCTTGATTTCTTTGCCACTGTGGACTGAATGGGTTGTTACTGAAATCTGGTAAGAATTTCATGTCAATAGCAACTTAAGAAATGCGTCTACTTAGAAAATTTATGTACTGTTCAATATTTATTTCACCTGCTATATGTAACAAAATATATACAATTTGTGGGCACTAGAGCAACACCTATAAGACCTGCCAGCCATCCTAGGAACACCCACTTTCAGGTCAGATTTAAACAAACACTTTAACATGAAGTATAAAATTTGAGATTTTCCAGGCAAATTCAGAGCCACCTTTCTTTGCCACCCTGCAACAGGTGAATTAGTGGGGTAAAACAGAAACATAATGGGGCAGATTTACTTAACCGGTCCAGTCACAGTCCCACGGTGCGTTGTCCTACGAGAATTTGGGTCTGCCGGGATTCACTAAGGTCATGTGCTCGATATCTAGCAGGTGTCGCTGCTGTGCCGAGGTCCGCCAGAGTTCACCTTTTTCTTCCTGATGCATGTAAGTTTGTGATCTTGCGACACAAATAGCTTTATAAAATTTTGGTTTTTCCGAATCCGTCGGGTTGTCCAACAACCGGGGCAATTCAGCATGAAACGGAACTATTTGTGTAACCCCATAAAAGTGCGGCGTTTGGACCTTTAGTAAATGAACCCCTTTGTGTTTTTTGCCAAGACAAGCTTTATAAATGAGCCCTGTAGACAAATAATTAGCCACATGTTCCAGTCAAATTTCCGTTTTTTTGTCATGTGTGTGAATTGGCATGGTAGAATC
This sequence comes from Engystomops pustulosus, assembly GCF_040894005.1. Taxonomy (NCBI): domain Eukaryota; kingdom Metazoa; phylum Chordata; class Amphibia; order Anura; family Leptodactylidae; genus Engystomops; species Engystomops pustulosus. The sequence goes on along the minus strand of NC_092417.1, from coordinate 147,758,347 downwards.
TTTTGAATACATGTATTCAAAAACCATCAAAATCTGCAGCACATGGCAAGCTCTGTCAATGATGGCTGTATGCTGCAGTGTTTAACATATAAATGCCCAAATACTACAACAGGGATCTGCAAAACTACTGCTGAAATCAGCGCATCTGTCACTACACTGTACTGTCTTGATAGAGGACCTGACAGATTATAACTGCTGCATGACCAAAAGTCACCAGGGTCTCAATGCTTATCCTCTAATGTTTCCTATGTTCAGTACAAATGGATCTTTACTGATCGCTTTAACACAGGGTGCCAGGATATCCTTTAATTTCAGAAATAAAAGGGAAAATGACATATATATCATACATGTGATGGGCCTATCTTTTAGGATATGTCTGAAACATGGCCGCCATCTTGTCACCATATCAGTAGCAAGTTTTTCCAATAGGAAGGTGGTCATGAAAGAACACCTTCATTGCAAACTTTACTTTATTCTTTCTTTAAGCATTTGCATTACGATATCATTGGGTGTTATAACTTACCTTGCACCCTGACAGAATACTCTGTGAAGTCCCAGGGGTTGGGCTTTGGTTTGGATGCATGTGACTTGTCTGTGGTGCAGGCTGCTCAGCTCTTGGCCCCACCTGTGTGCTTCTGTACAGCTCCTCCCTCCACCACTGATGTCATTTCCTCAGTCTGTGACCTCTGTGAAGGAGCAGGAGGGAGGAGCTGTACAGTAGCACAAAGATTTGAGCCGAGAGCTGATCATTCTGCAGCACCGACAAGCAGGGCCGGATTAAAGGAGGGGCTCCTGGGGTTCGAGCCCCGGGGCCCCCACCACTTTCACTTTTTAAGGGGCCCCCACCAGCTTCCGACAATCAGCTGTACTGAGTCGCTGTCTCTGTGTGCAAAGCGCAGCGACCCCTGGCTGCCCGCATCGCTCATAGGGGTCTAACCTTTACTCCCAAAGCAAAACCAAGCGAGTAGCCAAATGATAAATGCATATACAGAGGATGATGGCGATGGCCTACATAGAGTGACTGCAGTGTAATGGGTGACTTACATTAGAATTCTGGAACATATTTCTATTATTTAGTAAGAAGATCATAAAAATACTGTTGGCGCATGGTTTTCGTGTCACTGGTATATCATATTGCTAAAGTAAGAGAGAAGTTTATAAAGATCTGAATCCATCCTCCATTGTTCTTTTCAGTGTTTATTAGATACGTCCTGGATGTAACATGTATTATGCGTATCATGCACTGGTGGTTGTAAATCTCACTTCTATCTTTCCTCTACTGTATCCTAGTTACCAGTTTGGCTCATTGTTATGCCTAACATTATATCGTATATATCTTTTTATTATCCTTTTGTGATAAAAAGAATGAATATGAGAACATTCCATTTCTGAAACAATGCCTACAGTTTTGCCAAAGTAAAAGTTGGCAGTATTTTTGGGAACAAACACTTGCACAGATCTTCTGTTCTTTACTGTACTCTACTTCTGTCTTTACTTGAAACGGAACCTGTCACCACTAAACTACTAGCCCCCTCAGCTAGGGTATGAAATGTCCTTTCTAGAATTCACTCCTGCTTATCTATAAAATAAAATTCAAATTCCTATGAAATCAACCATAGAAGGGTCGTTTTTTGCCTGAGATGAGTCAAGTTTAGAGGCTGCAGGGGAAGTGTCACTTTAGACATATCTATCTTTGGCATTGTAGTATATAGAAAGCTGCTTCTAGTGGCATATTAAAGAGAACTTGTCAGCAGTAATTGACCTAGTAAACTACTATCCGTTTGTTGTAAAGCTGCTTAACAGCTTCAAGAGAAGCTTCCTTTTATGGAACTGCGTTGTGACATTTTTGAGAAAATGTACATTGAAGTGAGATGGTAATTGGTTGTATAGAATTTAGCACTGAAGTCAAGCTCTCCCTGCTGTAAAAGGCCTCCTTCGTTGTAATTGACAGCCCTGCATTCATGAACACTGGTAAATGGCTTTCCTGAAATCTGGAAAATATTAAGTAGAGGGGACATGCTGAGATTGGGAAAGCTTGCACTCAGTGCTCAGCTCTCAGTTTCTGTGACTTTATGCAACAAACTTACATCTCACTTTAGGGTTGATTTTCTAGATTATGTCACCACCATGGGCCAAAAAAAGAAAGAAAGAAGTGTCATATGGAATGTGTTTAGCTGCTTCACTTTGTACTGATAATAATACTGATAATCTGCTGACAGGTTCCCTTTAACCCCATAGCGCAATAAGACGTACCTGTACGTTTTATTGCGCATGGGGTAGTATGAAGAGGGTTCACGGGCTGAGCCCTCTTCATACACGCTTGTACTTGTGCTTGTACCGATTGCGGGTGTTAACTCTTTCTTCGCCGCCGGCAGCTTTGGGCGCCGCCATCTTGGCTCCGATCGCCGCTCCCCGTGGCGATCCGTTGCCATGACAGCCTCGGATTACACAATGATCCGAAGCTATCAAGTTTTAGGCCATCTATTACAATGTGCGATCTGCACATTGTAATAGATGGTGTGCAAAATCCCCATATACTGCCATACTGTAGTATGGCAGTATATGGTAGGATCAATCAGACAACCTAGGGTTAAAGTACCCTAGGGAGTCTGAAAAATAGTAAAAAATTTAAAAAAATAAAAATAAAAAATTATATTAAAAAAACCTAAAAATTCAAATCACCCCCCTTTCCCTAGAACTGATATAAATATAAGTAAACAAAAAAAAATCATTAACACATTAGGTATCGCCGCGTCCGAAGATGCCCGATCTATCAAAATATAAGAATGTTTTTTTACTGCGTTTAACCCTGTAACGGAAAATAGCGCCCAAAGTCGCAAATGGCATTTTTTTGCCATTTTGAAAAATATAAAAAATTCAATAAAAAGTGATCAAAAGGTCGTACAATTCTAAAAATAAAAGCATTGAAAACGTCATCAAAAGTCTCAAAAAATTACACCACCCACAGCTCCATACACCAAAGTCTGAAAAAGTTATTAGCGCAAGAAGACGGCAAAATGAAGAATTTTTTTTTTGTACAGGAGGTTTTAATTTTTGTAAATGTATGAAAACATTATAAAACCTATACAAATTTGGTATCCATGTGATCGTATTGACCCAATGAAGAAATTAGACATGTAATTTGGAGCGCACAGTGAAAGACGTAAAATTCACGCCCACAAGAAAACGGAGCAAATGCGTTTTTTCACCATTTTCACTGCATTCAGAATTTTTTTCCCGCTTCCCAGTATATGGCATAGACAATTAAATGCCATCACTATGAAGTGCAATTAGTTACGCAGAAAACAAGCCATAACACAGCTCTGTACATGGAAAAATAAAAAAGTTATAGATTTTTGAAGGTGGGGTGTGAAAAATAAAGACGCAAAAACGAAAAAGGGCCTGGTCCTTAAGGGGTTAAAGATAAGAATCTCATCTCTCTGCTGCAGGTATTTCACAGTGATTCTGTCCAATCTTTGCTTAACGCTGTGCTTGTTTCCATCATTCCCATACAAGTAAATGGAGTAGCAGCCGATGTGCTTGTCCTGCCACTCCAACCATTAGTAAATGGTTTTCTGTCCGATGTACCCCCGTCATACCCCCGTGGTGAAGAGAGCAGCTGGTTGCACATGCACGGCTGGCTACTCTATTAATCTCTATGGCGCAAGTTCTAGTGATCCACAGGGGTCCCATCACTGATACCCCAACCAATTAGCAAATTATCCCCTAACCTGCAGATAGGGCATTACTTGATTTACAAGATTTACAAGAAATTCAATACAACAGTCCTGAGAGAGCGGAGCTGGGCAGAGAGCGGGCATGACAGGCTTGGCAGGGAGGGACGTATAATACGTGGGTGGTTTTCTATTGGGGGAGGAAAATGACAGTGTCAGGGATAGGGGGATTTAAAATGGGGGGAGGAGTTAGACGGTATTTAGGTAGCTGGCAGGAAGGGGTGGCCTCATTCTGGCTAGAAAAAATTGGACCACCCACGCTCCCCGTAGTTTTGTTTATATAGGGAACACATGTGTGTTTTGGGGGAGAAGGGATACAAGTAGATAAAAGATTCTTTGTCAGGTTGGGGTTAGGTCAGGAAGTTAGGCAGTATTGTTGTAAGGCGGCGGGTTCTTGGAAACAGCCAGTGGTGCATTAAAAGTGTGGTTAAAAAGATAGCCACGAATTATCAGTAAGGTGATGTTATTGAAGTGAGGTGTTGGTGGTTTTTCCCCTGGATCGTTATCCATGTGGAATGGTTGGTGTCATTGGGGGTAATTTACTGAGGGCCCGATTCGTGTTTTCCCGACGTGTTACCCGAATATTTCCGATTTGCGCCGATTTTCCCTGAATTGCCCCAGGTTTTTGGCGCACGCGATCGGATGCCGATGCGCCGGCATGCATGCGATGGAAATCGGGGGGTATGGCCGAACGATAACCTGACGGATTTGGAGAAACCGCCGCATTTAAAAAAAAAACAAAAAGTGTCGCGGGACACGCGCTTACTTTCACCAAGTATAGGATGATGCACTCTGGCGGACCTCGGGGAACTTCAGCGCAGCAGCGACATCTGGTGGACATCGGAGGAACTGCCTTAGTGAATCGCCGGAAGACCCGAATCCACAGCACAGAATGCGCCACTGGATCGCGAATGGGCCGGGTAAGTAAATCTGCCCCATTTTCTCCAAGTTGATTGGTCAAGGGCCACATCTTCATTCGCCATTTTGCTAGGAGGTTGGCGGCAAAGTGGAGCTGGGGGTGTGGTTCTCATGCGCTGTGCGTGAAATTTATGGTTTATGGAGACAATAACTTCATGCCAATTAGGGTTGTTGCCAAGAACTTTGCTGTCATTTAAAGTTTATGTATTTTATTGTTTTGTTAATAAATGTTTCTTGTTTTTCAGATTTATATCCATTTTGTAATAAAGAGCTGTGACCATTCACTTTTCCAATCAATAAATAAAGTCTGTGTTTTATTTGTAGTTGGGTGGTGGTCAGGCTAAGGGTATGGTAGGTCTTTCCCTGAGTGCCAAACTCGGCCATTGCCTGGTCATGCTGTAAAAGACTAGTTTTTACAATTTAAATTATACCCGGATGTCAGATAAAATGAGCAGTGGTATCATGTACAGACCCCTGGATCAATGTTTTCCTTTATGTTAGTTATAGACAATATTCATGAACAGAATGTGATTCATCCTTTCCCTTCTCTTTCATATTGTTTCTTCTTGTGCTTGTGCGTGCTATAATGGCATGTAAAGGGCACCCTGATAAGGGTGCAGTGTGGGAGGATTGTGTATGTGTTGCCGTCTTTAAACTGTTTCCTTCAGGTGTCATAACACCTCTCTACCAGCGCAGCAGATGAAAAGGGATGTGTCTCGCTGCAGCCTGCCAGTGACATTAGGAAACAAGTAATGTTTGCTTAGGAGCAGGCGTTCCTTCCCCTCGCAGATAAAAGAAGACACGCAGAGGATAAAATGGAGAAAAGGGTTTCCTCCTAACTCATTCTCTATGACTGTGCGCTGGGGTATACCTAGGATTGGGGGCAGGGGAAGGAATTGTATATGTAAAGAAGGGCATTGCTTTGATCTACTTAAACTGTAGCAGAACATTTAAGTTAAACATATTTAAACATAGAATAGAGAATTTTTTTTTTTTTTTTAAACCCTTTATTAATTATGTTGTGAAACACAATTCAAACACAACCGTAGGGGCTTGGCCTGATCACTAAAACACATGCGACCAGAAAAGAGCTTGGCATATTTGGTATCGTTTACAGTGTGTGAGATTACAATGCCCATTTACAATGCCCTCTATGCCAGTTTTTAAAGGAAACCTACCACCACGGATCTACCTATAGGACGTGAGCTGCATAGCTGTGCGCCAAAGATTTCTGGTAGGAGACTCAAATAGGCTACTGGGGTGTGGAGTAGCAGCACTGTGTAGCCTCAGCACCGGTTACTCCATGCCCTAGTAGCCTCTTATATACAGCGCAATGTGCAACGGGAGGGGGGAATATTAAGACTGCCATTTTAAATGTCAGTCTTAATAGACCCCCCCCTTGTTTGCCCTGTAAATGCATATGCCATCGGGAAAAGCCCTGCCCAATGCGTTTGAGTTGAGCTTTAATTTCAAAAGCCACATGTCAACGCTGCCTTATGGCTCATTCAAACAAATGTAATGGGGACTGATATGCAGTCGCACCATTTGCGACATCTATGGCACCAAGTCACTACGCGGTGAGCACATATTTGGGTACATTTACTAAGGGTCTGTCGGACGCATTTCCCGACAATTTCCGTTTTACGCATAATTGCCCCGGGATTGTGGCGCAATGGCGCTGGCTTGCACACTACAGAAATCAGGGGGTGTGGACGTCGGACAACCCGACGGATTCGGGCAAACCCCGGTATGTAAAAAAGGATTTGTGTCGCAAGATCAAGCACTCACATGCACCAGGAAGTAGAAGGTGAACTCCGGCGGACCTCAGCGCGTAAGCGACACATGCAGGAAGTTGAGCACACGAGGTTAGTGAATCGCGGCAGACCCGAATTTTCGTCGGAAAACGCACCGCGGGAGCGCGACAGGACCAGGTAAGTAAATGTGCCCCATTGTCTCACCGCAACGTGATTGTGCACAGCGAAATATAGGACATGTCTGTTTATATTGTCTTATATTTCGCTGTTTTGCCGCTCGGCCGCTTACCTCCCTATGGAGAGGGGAGTTGTAAGGAGCATTCACCCCTCCTCCTCTCCAGCACGCAGTTTTATGTCCTCCCGTGCTACGGCCCGGCCAAACATGCATAGTGTGAATGTACCATTAGATAGTAGTATGCAAGGAGACGCTTGGGAAGCAACAACAAAGGCAAATTTGGAGTTCTATTTTTAAGTTCTGTACTATGTAGATGACTTTTTAGTCATACTTTCATCACTACTATGGTAGATGACTATGTATCTTGTGATCACTCTGAACGTCAACATCTTTCATCCGTGATCTAGGACTCATAATGTTTGCCATTGACGCCCATATGTCTCTTCTGGGTATAGCTGTAATTCTAGCGGCTTATTTTTTATTATTTCATCTCGTCTTAATTGGTGTGTAGGAGGTAACAGGACTGCACTGCAATTACCCCAGCAGGGCTTTTATGACTGTAGTGTATTTTCCAAGTATTTAGCGTGGATGAGTCTTGTATGTGTATATGTTTTGGATTTACTTGTAGACGTGAGTTATTTCAGAATATTACAATATCATTTTTTATTTTATTGCCATTATTCTGAATTTACTTTTTACTCTGGTTGTCAGATTAGTGCTGTATCCTGAAGAATTCATAGGGGGGTAATAAATCTAGCGGAAGTAGCTGAGGCCTAGACGTGCTCCACATCACTTCTGTTACAAGTCAGATGCTGCAGTTCAATGGAATGTATTTTTTGCACTTACAATTCATGTACATAGGTGGGATACATCAACAGGTCTGTATATATCCTCTGAGCTTATGCTGCTCGCACATTGAGTCTGAAAACACCTACTGTTTACCCAATATGCAGTACTCTTATTCTACAACATTATATACAGATAATAGCACATACATACAGTACACATAATAATGTTCTCACGCCCTCACAATTTCAATGAAAAGAAGCCATATAGTTTTTTTTAATGAAAAATCATCTGAAATTGTTTTGTTACTGCTACACATAGCTATAAAAAAAGCACACAGCCCACGTTCTACTGTACTAGTACAAAACTAATACTGCTACATATCACTCTTCATGAAAAAAAATAATAAAACCAAAGCAGCCAAGCGCTTCTTTATAACAGTCAAATAATACTGCCAAGTGGTACTGAAATAATCCTTCTACCTAAACTTAATGCAGGTTATCAGGACCAGGGAAGGTCCAGGACTTTCTCGTAAGTTATCTAGTACATATACAATACAGATTCTGAACCTGAGACGTTTCTCGCTGATGTTAGCATCCCTTCTTTCCCTACTTCTTTCCTCCCTCCCTCCTTAGTGATGGGGTGTATCCCCCCCAACAATAAGAGGGGACTATAAGTCTACATGGTGGTGCTAGTTATGAAACCGACTCAAGTGTAGCAATGGACTTATTCTGTAATTGCACCCTACTATGACAACATTGGGGCAGATTTACTTAACTGGTCCATTCGCGATCCAGCGGCGGGTTCTCTGACGCTGATTCGGGTCTTCCCGCGATTCACTAAGGTAGTGCGCCCGATGTCCACCAAGTGTCGCTGCTGCGCTGAAGTCCGTCGGAGTTCACTGAAGTTCACCAAGCTAGCCTGGGTGCAGGTAAGTGCATGTCAAGCAACACATTTTTTTCCCGAATCCGACGGCCATGCCCCCCCATTTCCGTTGGGTGCATGCTGGCACCGATGCGCCACAATCCGATCGCATGCTCCAAAAACCAGGGGCAATTCAGGGTAATATTCGGGAAACACGACAGAAAAACGCGATTCTGGCCCTTAGTAAATGACCCCCATTATTTCACTTATAGACAAATCATTATCTTAATCATTATTGTATGATTATATTAAGAATGTTAAATTGACATATGACTTAATAAGTTGTATCTTATCTGTTCTTTAAGTACTGTAAGCTTCATATAACTGTATCCATCTCCACCTTTAAGGCCCCGCGCCTGCATGCACTAGCGGTTGTTTGTATGATCTCTGTGCTTCAAAATGTCAAAACTTGTACTTATTTCCTATTTTGTTCAATAAAAAAGAATGATACTAAAGATTATAAGGTGAGCACCCGAACTACGGTAGTGTCAGAATATCTACAAAGGCCGCTGTTATAACACGCTTGGATGCAACGGTCACAACCTTTAAATAATGGTCCGAGTTATACAAAAAATTCATCTGATTACAGTAGAGTTACATCTAGTGACTTACAGGTCTCTGCAATATAGTTGTTAGCTATCTATACAAAAACACAGGTAGACGGCACTCCGCTGTCACAGTGCTCTGGGTCAGGATCAAGCCAATATACGATTCAAAAGTAAAGATCCCGGCACTCGTATTTCAGCATGTAGATTTATTTTGCATCATAAAGCAAATCAAAACGACAGTGGAACGTGTTTCGGCTTGTATCCCAAGCCTTTCTCAAGGTCACTTTTTATCTTATATTACCTGTCATATTACATATTAATATTATATTACCCGGGGCGTGTCCTGCTCGACTGGCCCCTCCCATCTACTCCTCCCCATGCCTTATGCTCCCTTACTGGTCACAGCTCATGTCATGTGACCAGAGTGACATCATCTCAGGCCCTTTAGCCTCTTAATAATAGCAAACTGTACCCCATGCATGTATCTGACCACATGAAGTCACAGCAGCCTCCACAGACTTCTACTCCTCTCCATCCTCCATGGAGGCTGCAGTGATTTCATGTTATCACATACATGGTATACCTTTTGCTATTCTTAGAAGGCTGAGAGACCTGTGATGATGTCACTGGTCAAGGCGCCGTGTAAAAAGATTGACACAATATTTTCCCATGTACATAAAGCTTTATATGTCTGTCGTTGAATATTAGCAGATGGGCCCTAAGTACAAGAAGGCAGAGCAGTGATTTGAGGAATCACCGAGCTGTCAGTTACAATAATGGGGCGTGGCTCACTGCCAGCCTGAGAGAGAGAGAGGAGTCACAGATACCAGACATGAGTCAGAAATGCTAATTTGCATATCAGAAAAATGTAATTAAGGTACAATGCACCACTGGAAGCTAATTTTAGGTGATATAGGAAGGACTTGTATCCCTTTATCAGCAGGCATTGTTAGTCAGGGGGGGTCAAAATCTGGTGACAGGTCTTCTTTAAATACCTTTGCAGGCAGTTTGCACCTAAAATTCTAAGGGATTTTTGGTGTTCAAGAGCTCTTCAAGAAAGTATTGTGCAGGATATGTTTACACTCACTAACTCTACTGCAATGTCCCTTGAAATTATTTTAAGATCTTGGCAACTTGTAATTGTGAGATTGCAGTCCCTTCTGTTCTGTGACATTACAGATTGCTTCAGCTGCATACACTACAATAACAGCAGACCAGACATCTGCATCATTGAGAAGGATAGCACCATGTGCTAATGTGTAAATAGCAGAAAGGCACTGGCATCCTAATATGTGATCATAAGTGAACCTTTAATCCTATAGACAGGATTTGCCTTATTATTTTATTTCATATCATTATCATCCTATCATATTATTAGACAGGATAACAAAAGCAACCAATCCAAACATTAGGAAAAGAAAAAAAGGGTTTTTCCAGCTCACCTCCTTGATCACGTTGGAGTCGGCACGGAACCCGCCTTGTTTGCACAGGCAACGTACTGAGAGAAAACAAATTTGATGGTCCAGCCAACAGCAGTGATCTTTTAGACTTTTATTTCGTCAAATTGCAAATATCCACAGTGTTAATCCATAATTCCTACGCGTTTCAAGCGAACTTGTCGCTCTTAGTCATGGCTAAGAGCGACAAGTTCGCTTGAATCGCGTAGGAATTATGGATTAACACTGTGGATATTTGCAATTTGACGAAATAAAAGTCTAAAAGATCACTGCTGTTGGCTGGACCATCAAATTTGTTTTCTAACAAAAGCAACACCTTTATAAAAAAAACAATATAAAAATCGCCCCCAATGACCTATAGAACACTGATCCATCACACTGACCCATCATTACATCACTACTGACAATAGATGATGTCACAGCTTATCTCCTCCCCCTCCCTGTACAATGACCTCTATATAGATAACATTGACCCATCATTACATCACTACTGATAATAGATGATGTCACAGCTTATCTCCTCCTCCTTCCTGTACAATGACCTCTATATAGATAACACTGACCCATCATTACATCACTACTGACAATAGATGATGTCACAGCTTATCTCCTCCTCCTTCCTGTACAATGACCTCTATATAGATAACACTGACCTATCATTACATCACTACTGACAATAGATGATGTCACAGCTTATCTCCTCCCCTCCCTGTACAATGACCTCTATATCTCTATATAGATAACACTGACCCATTATTACATCACTACTGATAATAGATGATGTCACAGCTTATCTCCTCCTCCTCCCTGTACAATGACCTCTATATAGATAACACTGACCCATCATTACATCACTACTGACAATAGATGGTGTCACAGCTTATCTCCGCCCCTCCCTGTACAATGACCTCTATATAGATAACACTGACCCATCATTACATCACTACTGACAATAGATGATGTCACAGCTTATCTCCTCCTCCTTCCTGTACAATTACTTCTATATAGATAACACTGACCCATCATTACATCACTACTGACAATAGATGATGTCACAGCTTATCTCCTCCCCCTCCCTGTACAATGACCTCTATATAGATAACACTAACCCATCATTACATCACTACTGACAATAGATGATGTCACAGCTTATCTCCTCCCCCTCCCTGTACAATGACCTCTATATAGATAACACTGACCTGTCATTACATCACTACTGACAATAGATGATGTCACAGCTTATCTCCTCCCCCTCCCTGTACAATGACCTCTATATAGATAACACTGACCCGTCATTACATCACTACTGACAATAGATGATGTCACAGCTTTTCTGATTTCAAAATCCAAAAAAAAGACATTTTTAAGCGCACAGGATTATATTAGGGACCATTGGGTGAACCCTAGCACAAATGGGTTGCAGATTAATTCTTCTCTCAGTTCTATGCATGGTTGGTTAAAGGCAATTACTCTGTGTCCATATTCCACGTAGGGTCACCGTATTCTCTAGTTTCCATTTTTTTTTTAAAGGAAATCAAAATCCATCATATCAAACCAGGGATAGATCTATAGACTCATAGATCCAGGCACCGTGACTGTGGTAATCTTCTTATATTTGTAATCCATGGCCTTCCTTCTATGGCTACCCTAGCCCCCTGTGATCTGGCTTTACAGGCTGTTACACTGTCTCATCCCTTCCCTACTCTCTCAGCATTTGTCCACTTCATTATGAGCACTTGAATTTGATATTAGAAGGAACGAGGCCACGGATAGCAAATATAAGATAATTCCCACAATCACAGTTCCTGGATGTAAGTGTTTATGATGCTTGTTGTTGATGGTAGATTCCCTGTAATCCTCCTCTTCCACCTGGATTACTGATATGTGGCTGTGATTCCACCGAGCTGAGCACAGCGCCAGACTCTACGCTTGATATCCACTCTTTCTTGTCCTAGTTTCTCTAATCACAGCACAAATAAGCCTTGATGGTTCGTCTCACAGGTTCTGGGAAGACCTTTGCATTGTCTCTGCTACTAACGTGTTACATGGTCACTATATGTATTGTCCCCATAAAGTTAATTACATAATTACAATTACATGGTGGTGATTTCCTATCTTTTATACATTGTATACATGCTATAGATGTCACAGCAGATGGATTATTTTCAGTTATCCATTTAGTGAAGGTTAAAGCCCTGTTTTACTTAATGATTAGAGATGAGCGAACATGCTCGTCCGAGCTTGATGCTCGGTCGAGCATTAGGGTACTCGAAACTGCTCGTTGCTCGGACGAATACTTCGCCCGCTCGAGAAAATGGCAGCTCCCGCCGTTTTGCTTTTTGGCGGCCAGAAACAGAGCCAAACACAAGCCAGGAGACTCTGCACTCCACCCAGCATGACGTGGTACCCTTACACGTCGATAGCAGTGGTTGGCTGGCCAGATCAGGTGACCCTGGGATAGACTAGCCGCTGCCCGCGCTGCTCGGATCATTCTGTGTCTGGATGCCGCTAGGGAGAGAGCTGCTGCTGGTCAGGGAAAGCGTTAGGGTGTTCTATTAGCTTACTGTTAGGCAGGAGTGATTCTCAAAGAACCCAACAGCCCTTCTTAGGGCTACAATAACGTTCTACTTTTTTTATTTTAATTTGCATCTAGTACCATTTTGTGAGGAATTAGCAGGGGGACTTGCTACCGTTGTGTTTAGCTCTTAGTGGCACACATATCCATAGCAAAGACCGAAGTGGGAAAATTTAGTAGGGGTTGGATTTCAATTAGGCACTAACTCAGTGTCATCTCATCTGGCATAGTAGTGTGCTTTGATACTTGGCTAGAAAATAGCCATAGGAGAATACAAACAGCTTACTTACGCCTACAGTAGCGTTCTATATATTTGATTTCTGGTTGATCTGCTGGTGGCTGTACTTTCTGCAGTGCATGTACTAGCCAATTCTGAGCAATTTGTAGTGAGACTTGCGACCGCTGTGTTCTGCGCTTAGTGACGCACATATCCATAGCAAAGACCGAAGTGGGAAAATTTAGTAGGGGTTGGATTTCAATTAGGCACTAACTCAGTGTCATCTCATCTGGCATAGTAGTGTGCTTTGATACTTGGCTAGAAAATAGCCATAGGAGAATACAAACAGCTTACTTACGCCTACAGTAGCGTTCTATATATTTGATTTCTGGTTGATCTGCTGGTGGCTGTACTTTCTGCAGTGCATGTACTAGCCAATTCTGAGCAATTTGTAGTGAGACTTGCGACCGCTGTGTTCTGCGCTTAGTGACGCACATATCCATAGCAAAGACCGAAGTGGGAAAATTTAGTAGGGGTTGGATTTCAATTAGGCACTAACTCAGTGTCATCTCATCTGGCATAGTAGTGTGCTTTGATACTTGGCTAGAAAATAGCCATAGGAGAATACAAACAGCTTACTTACGCCTACAGTAGCGTTCTATATATTTGATTTCTGGTTGATCTGCTGGTGGCTGTACTTTCTGCAGTGCATGTACTAGCCAATTCTGAGCAATTTGTAGTGAGACTTGCGACCGCTGTGTTCTGCGCTTAGTGACGCACATATCCATAGCAAAGACCGAAGTGGGAAAATTTAGTAGGGGTTGGATTTCAATTAGGCACTAACTCAGTGTCATCTCATCTGGCATAGTAGTGTGCTTTGATACTTGGCTAGAAAATAGCCATAGGAGAATACAAACAGCTTACTTACGCCCAGGGCCGGATTAAGGTTGGTGGGGGCCCCTGGGCGCAAAATCTTGTGGAGGCCCCCACTGAGTGTAGCGTACACACATGTCTTCCTGCTTCCTTTCCACTATCCTAGCAGTAACACAGCTACATACAGCCGCCTCACCCCCAGTAACACAGCTACATACAGCCGTCTCATCCCCAGTAACACCGCTTCATACAGCCGCCTCATCCCCAGTAACACCGCTACATACAGCCGCCTCATCCCCAGTAACACCGCTACATACAGCCGCCTCATCCCCAGTAACACCGCTACATACAGCCGCCTCATCCCCAGTAACACCGCTACATACAGCCGCCTCATCCCCAGTAACACCGCTACATACAGCCGCCTCATCCCCAGTAACACAGCTACATACAGCCGTCTCATCCCCAGTAACACCGCTACATACAGCCGCCTCATCCCCAGTAACACCGCTACATACAGCCGCCTCATCCCCAGTAACACCGCTACATACAGCCGCCTCATCCCCAGTAACACAGCTACATACAGCCGCCTCATCCCCAGTAACACCGCTACATACAGCCGCCTCATCCCCAGTAACACCGCTACATACAGCCACCTCATCCCCAGTAACACAGCTACATACAGCTGCCTCATCCCCAGTAACACAGCTACATACAGCTGCCTCATCCCCATTAACACCGCTACATACAGCTGCCTCGCCGCCAGTAACACCGCAACATACAGCCGCCTCATTCCCAGTAACACCGCTACATACAGCCGCCTCATCCCCAGTAACACAGCTACATACAGCCGCCTCATCCCCAGTAACACAGCTACATACAGCCGCCTCACCCCCAGTAACACAGCTACATACAGCCGCCTCACCCCCAGTAACACAGCTACATACAGCCGCCTCACCCCCAGTAACACAGCTACATACAGCCGCCTCACCCCCAGTAACACAGCTACATACAGCCGCCTCACCCCCAGTAACACAGCTACATACAGCCGTCTCATCCCCAGTAACACAGCTACATACAGCCGCCTCACCCCCAGTAACACAGCTACATACAGCCGCCTCACCCCCAGTAACACAGCTACATACAGCCGCCTCACCCCCAGTAACACAGCTACATACAGCCGTCTCATCCCCAGTAACACAGCTACATACAGCCGCCTCGCCCCCAGTAACACAGCTACATACAGCCGCCTCACCCCCAGTAACACAGCTACATACAGCCGCCTCACCCCCAGTAACACAGCTACATACAGCCGCCTCACCCCCAGTAACACAGCTACATACAGCCGCCTCACCCCCAGTAACACAGCTACATACAGCCGCCTCACCCCCAGTAACACAGCTACATACAGCCGTCTCATCCCCAGTAACACAGCTACATACAGCCACCTCATTCCCAGTAACACAGCTGCATACAGCCGCCTCATCCCCAGTAACACAGCTACATACAGACGCCTCATCCCCAGTAACACAGCTACATACAGCCGTCTCATCCCCAGTAACACAGCTACATACAGCCGCCTCATCCCCAGTAACACAGCTACATACAGCCCCCTCATCCCCAGTAACACAGCTACATACAGCTGCCTCGCCCCCAGTAACACCGCAACATACAGCTACCTCGCCCCCAGTAACACAGCTACATACAGCCGCCTCACTCCCAGTAACACAGCTCCATACAGCCGTCTCATCCCCAGTAACACCGCTACATATAGCCGTCTCATCCCCAGTAACACCGCTACATACAGCCGCCTCATCCCCAGTAACACCGCTACATACAGCCGCCTCATCCCCAGGAACACAGCTACATACAGCCGCCTCATCCACAGTAACACCGCTACATACAGCCGCCTCATCCCCAGGAACACAGCTACATACAGCCGCCTCATCCACAGTAACAGAGCTACATACAGCCGCATCACCCCCAGTAACACCGCTACATACAGCAGCCTCATCCCCAGTAACACAGCTACATACAGCCGCCTCATCCTCAGTAACACAGCTACATACAGCCGTCTCATCCCCAGTAACACCGCTACATACAGCAGCCTCATCCCCAGTAACACAGCTACATACAGCCGCCTCATCCTCAGTAACACAGCTACATACAGCCGCCTCGCCCTCAGTAACACCGCTACATACAGCCGCCTCGTCCCCAGTAACACAGCTACATACAGCCGCCTCGTCCCCAGTAACACAGCTACATACAGCCGCCTCGCCCCCAGTAACACAGCTATACACAGCCGCCTCACCCCCAGTAACACCGCTACATACAGCCGCCTCGTCCCCAGTAACACAGCTACATACAGCCGCCTCGTCCCCAGTAACACAGCTACATACAGCCGCCTCGTCCCCAGTAACACAGCTACATACAGCCGCCTCGTCCCCAGTAACACAGCTACATACAGCCGCCTCGCCCTCAGTAACACCGCTGACTATAGCCTGGCAGGCACACGTCGGGCATTCTGGAGAGAAGATCGCAGCTCACCCCTCCCGTCTCCATAGAGAATAGAGCTATGTGGTCGTTCTTATGGCCATAGATACAGCACGCTCTATCTCTCTTGCGGCCACAGCACGAAACAGTGAGTGCTCGTTGTGCTCACCATACCAAAGCACTATAGATGCCTATGAGGGAAGTATATCAGGTAGCAAATTTGCGGCCAGATATACGTCCCCCATACATGTTCCCTTATACAGACATGTTTATACAATTACACACTGATATATACACATCTTTATATACTTATATACACACAAATAAAGTTCTACACTCGTATACTTGCACCCATATATACACACAAGTATACACTTATGCACACATTTATGCACTCATATACATTTATACACTAATACACAGAGTATATATAAACTCATAAAGTATATACACACACATACAACATAAACATATTTAAATGTACACACATATATGCTTATATAAATATATGCATGTATAAATACAGTATATACACCTATACACGGTAGATGCATATATACCCATATACACAGTAGTCTGTATAAAATTTGCTACCTTTTTCACCCTTATACATCTGCCTTTCTTTCTTTTATGTCCATATACACAGTATATACATCTATACACGGTAGATGCATATATACGCTGTACATACATATATACACAGTAAATGCATATATACCATGTACACAGTATATACACATAAATAAACAGTATATACATATATACACATACACAGTAGATGCATATATACACAGTAGATACATATATACACATACACAGTAGATGCATATATACACAGTAGATGCATATATACACAGTATATACATATATACACAGTAGATGCATATATACACAGTATATACATATATACACTGTAGATGCATATATATACAGTAGATGCATATATACACAGTATATACATATATACACAGTAGATGCATATATACACAGTATATACATATATACACAGTAGATGCATATATACACAGTATATACATATATACACTGTAGATGCATATATACACTGTAGATGCATATATACACTGTAGATGCATATATACACAGTATATACATATATACACAGTAGATGCATATATACACAGTATATACATATATACACAGTAGATGCATATATACACAGTAGATACATATATACACATACACAGTAGATGCATATATACACAGTAGATACATATATACACATACACAGTAGATGCATATATACACAGTAGATACATATATACACAGTAGATGCATATATACACAGTATATACATATATACACAGTAGATGCATATATACACAGTATATACATATATACACAGTAGATGCATATATACACATACACAGTAGATGCATATATACACATACACAGTAGATGCATATATACACAGTAGATGCATATATACACAGTATATACATATATACACAGTAGATGCATATATACACAGTAGATGCATATATACACAGTATATACATATATACACAGTAGATGCATATATACACATACACAGTAGATGCATATATACACAGTATATACATATATGCACAGTAGATGCATATATACACAGTATATGCATATATACACAGTATATACATATATACACAGTATATACATATATACACATATGCCCTGTATATACACATATGCCCTGTGTATACACATATGCCATGTATATACATATATACACACAGATACATTGATATGTATATACTTACCTTTTAGGGTGCTTGTTCGTGCGGGTGGGTCTTTCGGTTGCTTGTTCGGTGGGTGCTTGTTCGAGGGGGGGTTGCTTGTCCGGCCGGGGAGGGGGAGGGGGGCGGCGGGTGCTTGTTCTAGCGGGGGGCGGAGGGGGGTGCGCGGCGGGTGCTTGTTCTAGCGGGGGGGCGGAGGGGGGGGTGCGCAGCGGGTGCTTGTTCTAGCGGGGGGCGGAGGGGGGGGTGCGCGGCGGGTGCTTGTTCTAGCGGGGGGGGGGGGGCGGGTGCTTGTTCTAGCCGAACGAGGTTGCTTGTTTGGGCGGGGGTTGGTAGCTCGGCCATGCATGCCGGGGGATGGGCGGGCCGAGAGGCGGTCACCTGTGTTGCGGGGGGGGGGGGGCGGCGGCGGAGAGGCGAGTCACCTGTGCCAGGGTTTAGGCGGTGTCACCTGTGCCGGGGCGGGCCCGGAGGCGGTGTCAACTGTGCCGGGGGGTGATGGCGGCCGTTGAGGAGGAGTTAGTAACACTCATGCCAAGGGGGGCGGGCGGCTCCTCCATGCAGCGGGCATCTCAGGCGGGGGGGAGCGGGCGCGCAGGAGGTGCGATCTGGTGGGGGCCCCAAGGGGGGGCAAGATGGTGGGGGCCCCGGGGCTTGAGCCCCGGGAGCCCCGCCTATAATCCGGCCCTGCTTACGCCTACAGTAGCGTTCTATATATTTGATTTCTGGTTGATCTGCTGGTGGCTGTACTTTCTGCAGTGCATGTACTAGCCAATTCTGAGCAATTTGTAGTGAGACTTGCGACCGCTGTGTTCTGCGCTTAGTGACGCACATATCCATAGCAAAGACCGAA
Source organism: Engystomops pustulosus (assembly GCF_040894005.1). Lineage (NCBI taxonomy): Eukaryota > Metazoa > Chordata > Amphibia > Anura > Leptodactylidae > Engystomops > Engystomops pustulosus. The sequence continues at coordinate 147,739,310 of NC_092417.1, read as the reverse complement.
GTGGGAAAATTTAGTAGGGGTTGGATTTCAATTAGGCACTAACTCAGTGTCATCTCATCTGGCATAGTAGTGTGCTTTGATACTTGGCTAGAAAATAGCCATAGGAGAATACAAACAGCTTACTTACGCCTACAGTAGCGTTCTATATATTTGATTTCTGGTTGATCTGCTGGTGGCTGTACTTTCTGCAGTGCATGTACTAGCCAATTCTGAGCAATTTGTAGTGAGACTTGCGACCGCTGTGTTCTGCGCTTAGTGACGCACATATCCATAGCAAAGACCGAAGTGGGAAAATTTAGTAGGGGTTGGATTTCAATTAGGCACTAACTCAGTGTCATCTCATCTGGCATAGTAGTGTGCTTTGATACTTGGCTAGAAAATAGCCATAGGAGAATACAAACAGCTTACTTACGCCTACAGTAGCGTTCTATATATTTGATTTCTGGTTGATCTGCTGGTGGCTGTACTTTCTGCAGTGCATGTACTAGCCAATTCTGAGCAATTTGTAGTGAGACTTGCGACCGCTGTGTTCTGCGCTTAGTGACGCACATATCCATAGCAAAGACCGAAGTGGGAAAATTTAGTAGGGGTTGGATTTCAATTAGGCACTAACTCAGTGTCATCTCATCTGGCATAGTAGTGTGCTTTGATACTTGGCTAGAAAATAGCCATAGGAGAATACAAACAGCTTACTTACGCCTACAGTAGCGTTCTATATATTTGATTTCTGGTTGATCTGCTGGTGGCTGTACTTTCTGCAGTGCATGTACTAGCCAATTCTGAGCAATTTGTAGTGAGACTTGCGACCGCTGTGTTCTGCGCTTAGTGACGCACATATCCATAGCAAAGACCGAAGTGGGAAAATTTAGTAGGGGTTGGATTTCAATTAGGCACTAACTCAGTGTCATCTCATCTGGCATAGTAGTGTGCTTTGATACTTGGCTAGAAAATAGCCATAGGAGAATACAAACAGCTTACTTACGCCTACAGTAGCGTTCTATATATTTGATTTCTGGTTGATCTGCTGGTGGCTGTACTTTCTGCAGTGCATGTACTAGCCAATTCTGAGCAATTTGTAGTGAGACTTGCGACCGCTGTGTTCTGCGCTTAGTGACGCACATATCCATAGCAAAGACCGAAGTGGGAAAATTTAGTAGGGGTTGGATTTCAATTAGGCACTAACTCAGTGTCATCTCATCTGGCATAGTAGTGTGCTTTGATACTTGGCTAGAAAATAGCCATAGGAGAATACAAACAGCTTACTTACGCCTACAGTAGCGTTCTATATATTTGATTTCTGGTTGATCTGCTGGTGGCTGTACTTTCTGCAGTGCATGTACTAGCCAATTCTGAGCAATTTGTAGTGAGACTTGCGACCGCTGTGTTCTGCGCTTAGTGACGCACATATCCATAGCAAAGACCGAAGTGGGAAAATTTAGTAGGGGTTGGATTTCAATTAGGCACTAACTCAGTGTCATCTCATCTGGCATAGTAGTGTGCTTTGATACTTGGCTAGAAAATAGCCATAGCAATAGGATAGCATTGTTTGGTTTTAAAAACTCAAAAAAAAACAAAAAACACAAAAAAAAACAAAAAACACAAAAAAAAACAAAAAAAATTTAAAAAAAAAATAAAGTTATAACTCTCATTTTAAAAATGTTTAACCCGAGGGCTAGGGGTAGAGGACGAGGGCGGGGACGTGGGCGTCCAACTACTGCAGGGGTCAGAGGCCGTGGTCCTGGGCGGGGGGAGACACCACCTGCTGATGAGGGAGCAGGGGAACGCCGCAGAGCTACACTCCCTAGGTTCATGTCTGAAGTTACTGGGACTCGTGGTAGAGCACTGTTTAGGCCAGAACAGTGCGAACAGGTGATGTCGTGGATTGCTGACAATGCTTCGAGCAATTTGTCCACCACCAGTCAGTCTTCCACGCAGTCCACCCATGTCACCGAAATCGCCACTCCTCCAGCTCCTGCACCTCAGCCTCCTCCCCCCCAGTCTGCCCCCTCCCAGGAAAATTTGGCATTTGAACCGGCATACTCTGAGGAACTGTTTTCTGGACCCTTCCCACAGTCACAAACCACTTGTCCGGTTGCTGCTGAGCAATTTTCCGATGCCCAGGTTTTCCACCAGTCACAGTCTGTGGGTGATGATGACCTTCTTGACGTAGTGGAAGTGTGTAAAGAGGTGTCCGACGATGAGGAGACACGGTTGTCAGACAGTGGGGAAGTTGTTGTCAGGGCAGGAAGTCCGAGGGGGGAGCAGACTGAGGGATCGGAGGATGATGAGGTGACAGACCCAAGCTGGGTTGAGAGGCCGGGTGAACACAGTGCTTCTGAGACGGAGGAGAGTCCTCGACCAGAACAGGTTGGAAGAGGCAGTGGTGGGGCCAGACGGAGAGGCAGGGCCAGAGCTGGTGCATCAGCGCCAAATGTGTCAACTAGTGAAGCTCCCGTGGCGAGGGCTCTTGCGGCGAGGGCTAGATCTTCAGAAGTCTGGAGGTTCTTTAAGGAAACACCGGATGACCGACGGACTGTGGTGTGCAACATTTGCCAAACTAGGCTCAGCAGGGGTTCCACCACTACTAGCTTAACTACCACCAGTATGCGCAGGCATATGAATGCTAAACACCCCACTCAGTGGCAACAAGCCCGTTCACCTCCGGCCGTGCACACCACTGCTCCTTCCCCTGTGTCAGCTGATAGTCAGCCCCCTGCCCAGGACCCTGCCACAAAAACCCCATCGTCGCCTCCACGATCCTCCACAGCATCCACCAGTGTTCAGCTCTCCATACCCCAGACGCTGGAGCGGAAACGCAAATATAGTGCAACCCACCCGCACGCCCAAGCCCTTAATGTGCACATCTCCAGATTGCTTAGCCTGGAGATGCTGCCCTATAGGCTAGTAGAGACCGAGGCCTTTCGCAACCTCATGGCGGCGGCCGCCCCTCGGTATTCGGTCCCCAGCCGCCACTACTTTTCCCGATGTGCCGTCCCAGCCCTGCACCAGCACGTGTCAGACAACATCATCCGTGCCCTGACCAACGCCGTTTCTGACAAGGTCCACCTGACCACGGACACGTGGACGAGTGCTGCCGGGCAGGGCCACTATATATCGCTGACGGCACATTGGGTTAACTTGGTGGAGGCTGGGACCGAGTCTGACCCTGGGGCTGCTCATATACTGCCGACGCCGAGGATTGCGGGGCCTACCTCGGTCCAGGTGTTTCAGGCCTACTATGCCTCCTCCTCCTCCCACCCCTCCTCCACCTCCTCCTCCGAACTACCATCCGTGGGCACGGCGCCATCAGTCGGTAGCTCTAGGCACAGCAGCAGTGCCGTCGCTAAGCGACAGCAGGCGGTGCTCAAACTGCTGAGCCTAGGCGACAAAAGGCACACCGCCCAAGAGCTATTACAGGGCATCACGGCGCAGACTGATCTGTGACTGGCACCGCTGAACCTCAAGCCGGGAATGGTTGTGTGTGACAACGGCCGTAACCTGGTGGCGGCTCTGCAACTCGGCAGACTGACACATGTGCCATGCCTGGCCCATGTGTTAAATCTGATAGTTCAGCGTTTCCTCAAGACATACCCCAATCTGTCTGATTTGCTCACGAAGGTGCGCCGCATCTGTGCGCATTTCAGGAAGTCCAGCCCAGATGCTGCCACTCTCAGGGCAGCGCAGCGCCGCCTCCAACTGCCCGCTCACCGACTGTTGTGCGACGTGCCCACGAGGTGGAATTCAACACTGACCATGTTATCCAGAGTTTACCAGCAGCGCAGAGCGATTGTAGACTGCCAGATGTCAACTTCCACCAGAACTGGTAGTCAGGTCAGTCAGCTTCCTCAAGTCTACAATGAGGAGTGGACGTGGATGTCTGATATCTGTCAGGTGCTGAGTAACTTTGAGGAGTCAACACAGATGGTCAGTGGCGATGCCGCCATCATCAGCCTCACCATCCCGCTGCTTGGCCTGTTGAAAAACTCTCTGGTCAGCATGAAGTCGGAAGCTTTGCGCTCGTCACAAGAGACGGGGGAAGAATATTCCCTTGTTGATAGCCAAAGCACCCTGAGGTCTGTTTCTCAGCGCATATCGGAGGAGGTGGAGGTGGAGGAGGATGAGGAGGAAGAGGAGGAGAATGTTGGCGAGACACAAGAGGGGACCATTGTTGAGTCCTTCACTGTTCAGCGTGTATGGGCAGAAGAAGAGGAGTTGGAGGAGTTGGAGGAGGAGGAAATGGACAGTCAGGCCAGTGAGGGGAGTGAATTCTTACGCGTTGGTACTCTGGCGCATATGGCAGATTTCATGCTAGGCTGCCTATCCCGTGACCCTCGCGTTCAAAGAATTTATTCCAGCACCGATTACTGGGTGTTCACTCTCCTGGACCCACGGTACAAGCAAAATCTTTCCACTCTCATCCCTGCAGAGGAAAGGAGTGTGAGAATGCATGAATACCAGCAGGCCCTGGTGCACAAGCTGAAACAGTATTTCCCTTCTGACAGCGCTAGCGGCAGAGTGCGTAGTTCTGCGGGACAAGTAGCGAGGGAGAGTAGGCGAGCAGGCAGCTTGTCCAGCACTGGCAAGGGTACGCTTTACAAGGCTTTTGCCAGCTTTATGTCACCCCAGCAAGACACTGTCACCTGTCCCCAGTCTCGGCAGAGTAGGGCTGATCTTTACAGAAAGATGGTGAGGGAGTACGTAGCTGACCATACCATCGTCCTAAATGATCACACAGCTCCCTACAACTACTGGGTTTCAAAGCTGGACATGTGGCACGAACTGGCGCTGTACGCCTTGGAGGTTCTTGCCTGCCCTGCCGCTAGCGTCTTGTCCGAGCGGGTTTTCAGTGCAGCTCCACCTCCTCCTCCTCCGAATTACCATCCGTGGGCATGGCGCCATCAGTCGGTAGCTCTAGGCACAGCAGCAGTGCCGTCGCTAAGCGACAGCAGGCGGTGCTGAAACTGCTGAGCCTAGGCGATAAAAGGCACACCGCCCAAGAGCTATTACAGGGCATTCCACATCAAAGTTGTTAACTTTGTCGCCACCCTGCTGTGTAATCCACAAAATATACTGGCAAACTTTTACCATTTAGGGATATTATTTCAGCGCTTCTTGCGCATCTGTTTACATTCCCCTCACCCGCCATATCCTAAACTTATAAGAACGCTACTACACTTGATCTTATACAAAAGGTTCTTAGAAGTGCTGTTTGGGGAGTAGCCTAGAGACAGGGGCTTGGATTGGCGAAAGCTCGCCTGGCTGCAGAGCGCCAGCTCCATCCCAAGATCCAACTAACATAGTTGCAGCACCTTTAATCTACTACTAGTTCACTGCCTCCATAATAATAATAATAATCTTTATTTATATAGCGTCATCATATTCTGTAGCGCTTTACAAATCATAGGAAACAAATACAAATGTAATGTAACAGAGCACAACATTTGTATGGAACAACAGGAGTGAGGTCCCTGCTCGCCAGAGCTTACGGTTTATGAAGATGATGGGGTAACACGAGGTAAAAGAATATTTAATGGTCAAGCCATTCTTCTTAGGGAATAGAAAAAAATATAATAAATGGAATTGCTGTCGCTTGAACCACTCAGCCGTCATCTTATATACCAGGTCCAGGGTGAATGGGACTGCAGAGAAGTCTGGTGCCTGTTGGTTGCTGGATAACAGATGGGAGGACGACACAGGACGGGTTAGTAGAAGAGTTAAAACTTCATGCAGTTAATGAGTGTTATAGGCTTGCCTAAAGAAATGGGTTTTAAGAGCACGTTTGAAACTTTGGAGGTTAGGTATTAGTCTGATAGTCCGGGGCAGAGCATTCCATAGAATTGGTGCAGCTCTAGAGAAGTCTTGGAGACGCGAGTGGGAGGTCCGCACTAGGGTAGAGGTTAATCTAAGATCACTGGCGGATCTAAGAGCACGGGTTGGGCGATAGACTGAGATAAGAGAGGAGAGGTAGGGGGGTGCAGCATTATACAGAGCTTTATGGATGAGGGTTATTATTATTTTAAACTGTATTCGAAAGGAGACTGGCAGCCAGTGCAGCGACTGGCATGAACTGTAAGCATACATGGTCCCCTTATCAAACGAGCTGTGTCAGGCAGAATTTTGGGTTGTTTTCATGGCTTCCATGTTAACTTTGTCGCCACCCTGCTGTGTAATCCACAAAATATACTGGCAAACTTTTATCATGTACCGATATTATTTGAGCGCTTCTTGCTCACCTCCTTTGGTTCCTCTCTGACACCCATTGGTTTGAAGCCTGAGTCCATTTAGGGTATGTCGCCATGCCACTCTCTAGCCTGCTGCCGCTGCCTCTGCATGCCGTCCCCTATAGTGTCAGGGTCAATTATTGGATGTTTTAGATGCTATCTAGCTTCATTCTGTCACTCTGTCATGGCCATGCTGTTGCCCATAATTTTGGCATAATGGTGCGATTAGGCAGCCTCAGAGGCATCCATGCATGCTGCCCCTGCTGTTTCCTGTCCATTTCCGTGGTGTTTCCATCCTTTTCTGAGGTTCCCAGGTGTTTGGCCAAGCTTCCCTGTGCAGAGCCTTGGTCCCCTTGAAAAATGCTCGAGTCTCCCATTGACTTCAATGGGGTTTGTTATTCGAGACGAGCACTCGAGCATCGGGAAAAGTTCGTCTCGAATAACGAGTACCCGAGCATTTTAGTGTTCGCTCATCTCTATTAATGATGTGTTACATATGTACTGATAACTACATCACTTACATAATGGAAGCCCCTTGTATAGATTACTGGTTGCATCATTTCATGTGGCAGATATTCACTATCTGTGGACATTGTACAGACTCTACATCGTTTATCCCAAAGGAGTTAAGTGTATCTTGAGCCATCTTAATCTTAACAATACTTAACAATACTAAGAAATACAGCTTAGTGAATTGATCCGCTATATCTTGTATGGTCTGAGAAATCAATTTAGGCTAATCCACTGGGTATCACTTACCATGATAGGTCCTAGGTCTGCAGAAGAGTGTACGAAATGCTGGACTAAGATCATATCGGAAGTCCTACGGACTATTGCCTTATGAATGTTACCTGTGACAATGGCTGACTTTTCTCAAAGTGATGGCTCTATTACCATATGTGTTTATATTCCTCTGGTGTTCTTCCTGGAAAAATACTACTTTAAGATTGCAAGAGAACCTTTACCATGGGCACAAACTGTGACTAAGTTGATGTCACATATGTTTGTCTCTCAAATTCTGTTGTTCATACTGTGCATGTTTGGCCTCTGAGCAAAATGATTTGGAATTTTTTTTGCTAACTTTTGCTTTTCAATCAGCACGATTATATTGATGACAGCATCATGATGTTGATGAGAAGCTCCTGTTATGTGAATGGTAGAATTTTTATTATTGAAGGAAATCTACCATTTGTTTTTATGCATTGTGAACCAAATATACCTTGAGAATGCTGTAGCTACACTGATGCAGAGACATATCTTGTTTAATCCCTGAACCGAGTTGTTTTGCTCAAAAAACAATTATAAGATTCAGGACCTTGGGAAAACTGGGTGCAGGCTGACTGGCAGGACTAATCAACCTGAGCTGGATGACTCATACACAGCAGCTGAGAGGATGGTGCAGTGATTGACTACTTCTGCCTGTCAGGGACAACACATTGATGACGTATTCTCGGCTTATGCTGGGCATGACAAGGTTGAAGTAGTGCATAAGTAAAGTGAGGAGAGCACCAGGGCAGGCACAGGAGCGACCAAGACTCATTATCATAATTTTATCATTGTTTTTACAGCAAAACCACTCAGTTCAGGGATAAAACAAGATATGTTTCTGAATCAGTGTAGCTGCAGCATTCTCAAGGTATTTTTGGTTCATAATGCATTAAAGCAAATGGTAGATTTCCTTTAAAATTGTGAGATTTCATTTATTGATTCCCAGAAACAGCACCACTCTTGTTTGCAATGTATCTGGTATTCAGCCCCATCAGGAATATGCTTACAGTGTAGCTATACTTTTAACATTACATAAATCAGTAGTGCAGATGATGATAATAAACTTTGTAATAGACTTTATTAAAGAAATTTATGCCTTTAGTCATTATTTAAGCAGCTTTTGTAAATCAACTTACTGTCCAGTATCCACTGACAGCGGAAACTTAAAGGAATCTGATAAAATGTGTAATGACTTATGTATAGACAGTACCTGGATAGTTTATTTTCCTTACAGAGCTGAATAATGAAGGGAAATATTCTCTAGGGATGGAAAGAGTTCATCTTTAGCCTATAAATATGTGTGTTGTCTGCAGGACCTAAGATGCACTGCTCACTGCAGGAGAAAGAAGAATCAGAAAAAGGCAGACTAAAGCTGCTTTACTTTTATGAACTATATTACAAAAATTACTATTACTGCCTGCTCTATACTTTTCTTAAATAAAACAAAATTTCCTTTCAAAAGGTTTACTATGTTTGAAAAAACAGCCAACAATTTTTGTTGTGTGATAAAACTGAAGATTAAAAAAAAATATATATAATATACAGAATTACTGAAGATAATGATGTTAAAGGGGTTGGCCACGTTTTTTTTTGTAGTGATTGTTAGGTTGGGGGGGCAGGATATTAGGTAATTTACCAATATACATCTATTAAAAATGATGCGCCACTTCATATGTGAAGTGAAGCCTCCTATTATTTACCTCCAAAGTCAGAAATTCCTGTCCATAAAATGGCCGCAGATGGAGGGTCATATGATCTCTAACTGTCCATGAGCAATCTCCCTGCCAGGACCTTCTGGCAGGACGATTGTTCATGGACAGATACGATCACATGATCTTATTTTACCGCTTCTCCCTTCTCCGCTCCTCACAGCATTGCGCTGAATGAGCACAATGCATTGAGGAGTGTGTTAGAGCCACCGGCTCCATAGACTCGGCGGTCACGTGACTGCCAGGTGTAAAGGGGTTTCCACTTCTAACCCTAAATAAAAATAAAAATGGAAAAAAAAGTTTAAACTTTTATTACCTTTTTAACTATCTCTATGGGGCTTATTTACTAAGTGTCTGCTGACCGCACTTTCCTCGGGTTTCCTGACTTTTTCCATTTTGCACCACATTTAACTCTGGTTTTTGGCGCATGCAATCAGATTTTGGCGCAATCGCGCCGACTTTCATGCGACACAAATCGGGGGTGTGGCCGTCGGACAACCCGACTGATTCGGACTAAGCGCGGGATTTAACATTCAAAATTGTGTCGCAAGCCATGCACTTACATAGACCGGGAAGAAGATGTGAACTCCGGCGGACCTAAGCGGGGAAGCAACACATGCAGGAAATTGGATGGACGATCCTAGTGAATCGCGGCAGCTCCGAATCCTGGTCGGACAACGCACCTCGGTGGTCGGGACGGGACAGGTAAGTAAATGTGCCCCTATTTGTCCCAAAAAAAAAAAACAAAGGTGCTAAGGTAGCACGCAAAAAAAAAAAAGTTATGGCGCTTATGAAAAACCTTTTCAGCCCGCGTCACTAAGGGATTAAATGCAGTATGTGCATACAGAAGTGGTATATACAGGCAGTCCCCAGGTTGCATATCAGGTTATGTAAGTTTGCTCTTAAGTTGAATTTGTATGTAAGTCGGAACTGTATAGTTTATAATTGTAACCACAGCCAGAACTTTTTTGGTCTCTGTGACAATTGGATTTTAAACATGTTGGATTGTCATAAGAACCAGGATTAACACTAAAGCTTCATTACAGACACCTCTGATAACTGTTATAGCTGATCATTGGAACCTATGGCTTAAGTACAGTAAATTAACAATATCCAGAGGTCTGTTTGTAACTAGGGGTCGTCTGTAAGTCGGGTTTTCTTAAGTAGGGGACCGTCTGTATGTACAGTGCATCAATGTGATCATTGTAGTTGCTAATCATACATATTTGCCACAAGATTCAGGTAATGAATTCTTTTCCGCCTCTCCTTCTGTTTTTAATATTAGAACAGGACATTTGTGATCTGAAGAGGGAAGTGATTACCTAGCAGAGTATATGAGTATCTAGCCCAGATTCCATAACGAGAACTCAAGAGAATATCCAAGTATTCTGAGTCTGTCATTTACATAAAATTGACAAATTCTGCTGTATCTAGACACATTTTTTTGTGTTTGCGAGCTTCCTACAGGACACTTTCATGTTGTAACTCTTTCCTGTAGGGCACATCTTAGAAGCTGAAAGTAGCAAACCAAATATCACTTCTGTCAGTTTACCCTGTCCATCTTTGTTTAGCTTTCTTTGCAGCAAAGATGTGCTTTACAGCCACTGTAGCCAATCACTGAATATCTTCAGTGATATATTCAGTTCTGATTGACTGTGGAATTACACATGTCATTAATTTCAATTTCTACTGTACTTGTCATATAAGCAATTGGGATTTGACTGCCTTCAATATGGCCACCCCAGGAATGATGTTGGCAATAAATAAAATAGTGAACCTGTCATCAGGTTTTCATCATTAAACTTAGTGGCATGTTCCCACAGAAGTCCTCTCACTGTTTCCCATTCAGGCTTTATTTTAAAAATCCATTTTATTTTATTGATTTTGTTAATTCAATTTTATAAAATAATCTATAACCTTGCACAACAGACTTTTTTCTGCCATCTCCCTCAGTTCACTTATTACCCCCTTCCTCGGGAATTTATTTTCAACCAACGTGTCTATCTCAGCTCCCTCAACCTCCCCTCCCTCAGCAATTTCTCTTCAGCAGTCAATGGGGGTCATTTACTAAGGGCCCGATTCGCGTTTTCCCGACGTGTTACCCGAATATTTCCGATTTGTGCCGACTGTACCTGAATTGCCCCAAGATTTTGGCGCACGCGATCGGATTGTGGCGCATCGGCGTCGGCATGCGCGCGGCGGAAATCAGGGGGGCGTGGCCGAACGAAAACCTGCCATATTCGGAAAAAACGCCGCATTTAAAAACGGAAAATGTGTCGCTCAGGACGCGCTTACCTTCACTCAGCCGGCCTCGGTGAATTCCGGCGCGTGCAGATGCTTTTCAGTGCAGCAGCGCCACCTGGTGGACGGCGGAGGAACTACCTTATTAAATCCCGGCCGGACCCGAATCCAGCGCAGAGAACGCGCCGCTGGATCGCGAATGGACCGGGTAAGTAAATCTGCCCCAATGTGTGACTCTGCCAACATCTCTCCCTCAACTCCATCATTCCCCCCTCCCTCAGCAATTTCTCTTAAGTCACTATGTGACTCACTAATATCCCCTCCCAAGGAATGAGGGAGCCAATGGAGAAGGTGGAGAAGAGAAAACACGCCCATTGTGACTCTGCGTGCAAGGAGCCAGATACTTTTCTGTTTATTTTTTTTAAATAAAGATATGGATTTTTTAAATAAAAACTGAATGGGAAGCATTGAGAAGAGTTCTATGACAACCTGTCTTTATAGTTAAAACCTGTGGTTTAGGGTCCCCAATTGGCCTATATGAGCTCTGTCCATGGATGCAATTAAAAAAACATTTATACTTACCTGGACGTGATTAGGGGGAGGCACATCGGACTCATATCTGTAGTTTTTGGCCCAGTTGCCTCCTCTCATAGTACCCAGGCTTCATCACGCATGTGCCATATTTATGTGGGGGTGCACTATGCTGCCAAAATCACTCAGGTGCAAGAGTTCTGGACTGAGCTGAGTAAAAAGGTTTTTTTCAATGCAGTCACAGACCTAGCCCATATAGCTTGATAAATAACACTAAACTACAGGTCTGTGGGTGGTTTAGTGTCCCAAATTGACAGGTTCCCTCTAACATCACAAAATTCATTTTTTCTGTCTAACACAATCCTGCTACATTTTCCCAACATTTTAAAAAGACAGAATAGTGTCATTATTTCTTTTCAACTTTAGGTATTTTTTATTTTTCTCCGTATATACTAAAATAAAATACATAAACCATTTCCTTAATTGCTTCCTCTTATTATAAGAGGATTTAAGGACAAAAAAATGTCTTTCGAATTTTTTTGTTCTGTGAATTCATTACCTATATATGTGTTATCTATCGACTAGATTGAGCACAAAGAAAAAACCTCAGAGAGAATATCTTGCATTTTGTAAACTTTACTTACTTGTCTGTTGGGATTTGGTTACTATAGGCAACATTGTAGTTCTGGATATCTTTGTGTGAATCCCGCCTTCTGAAGAAAACAATGAATATTAATATGGTTCCTACGTTCAAATCAAGTTGGGTCATATACAGGCGGTCCCCTACTTAAGGACACCCGACTTACAGACAACCCATAGTTACAGACGGACCCCTCTGCCCACTGTGACCTCTGGTGAAGCTCTCTGGATGCTTTACTATAGTCCCAGACTGCAATGATCAGCTGTAAGATGTCTGTAATGAAGCTTTATTGATAATTCTTGGTCCAATTACACCAAAAATTTTGAAACTCCAATTGTCACTGGGGCAAAAGAAAAAAAATTGTCTAGAACTTCCATTATAAAATATACAGTTTCGACTTACATACAAATTCAACTTAAGAACAAACCTCCAGACCCTATCTTGTATGTAACCCGGGGAATGCCTGTATAAAAGAAAACATTTCTTTATGGCTTCAGATATAAAAATCATTGTAAAGCTGAAGGCTCATTGACTTCATTGACTGTTTGTGATGAGTCCCAGGGAGACGATCCCCTGTGTGTGCCTGTATCTCCTCATGCATTCTTCCTCTTCTTCTCACCATCCCCCTCCCTCCCCTGCCTGCTCAATGCACATTACAGGAAGTGGGAAGGGAGCTGAGTGTGGAGGAGAGGAGACTGAGACACAGGCACACACAGGCTGCAGCTGCCCCCTTCCCCTCTGGGACTCACTACATGGTGCTGGCAGGGAACCAGGTAATGTGAATCAAACTTATTTAAACTACTGAAATTATTTAGAATGCTGAAAAAGGCATTTTTAAAATTAGCATAGCATGGACTATTGGATCCTGTCACCAGCTCAAATCACATTCCTGGTGACAGGTTCCCTAAAAGTAACACTGACCTATCCTGAGGAATGATCATTGATGTCTGAATGGTGGGGTTACTGAAACCCCCCACATATAAGTTGGTAAACCGAGCCTGAAGCATGAAGAGTATAGCACCGGTTTCTGGGAGCTGGTCTGTAACCTGTTCTTACCATTACACAGGGACTGGAGCTTCCTGATAATTCTTCTATTTATCAGATGCTGAGAAAAGCTGACCTTTGGGGAGGGGGCTTGATTTTGAACTCCACCTATCTGATATTGTGGCTCTATACTATGGGTACATTATCAATCATTTTAGCCGGGAATACACAGAAAATAGTATTGAGTCATCTTGAGGAATTCTGCTCAAGTCTTCAGTCTGGTGTTTCTTCTTCATTGAAGAACAGATGTGTTGACTCATCAGTTGTAATGGCATATGTCCATCAACTTCTGCTTCAAATCTGTTCATATTCATTGTCCCATGTGGTTTACTTAAAGCAGCATGATTCATAAAGCTGTTGAGGGGATGATGGCACAAATATTACTCCTACAAGTCAAATATGATGAATTGTCTTACAAGAAAATAACCTTAGAAACAGTCATTCTAAAGAATTGGCCACAATGCCTCAAAGCAGTTGACCATGGAGTAATTTGTAGAAATGACGCCATCAACATTACAGACTAAACTGGGTGACAGGTGGGTTTGACTCCTTTGGCTTTGAGTTGAGTTATAAATGAATCCACTACCTTGAACAGTACCTTGAACTGAACAAAGAAGTTCCTTGTTGACCAATATAGACTTTTATATTAAAAGCTATGGACTCCTTTGGGCAAAAGAAATCAATAAACTCATATGATTCTAAGTTCCCGTAGTAAAACAAGATGCGAGTCCAAACAAAATTCCCCCCGCCCTCCAAGACTATGTACATGGCCAGATTTGGTTGTCCATCAGTGGGACCCAGAAAGAATTTGCTCCTGGTACCATATCATTGGCTGGATACAGGACCAGAGTCTGTCATAGTCTATGAACATAACTTCCTTACATTGCGCTGATTCTACCCAGTCAATCTTCGTAATAACGGAGAGTCTAACCAGGAAGAGCTGATGAGTAGTCCCCAATTGTTGGCCTTCCTGACAGCCACTACCACCACCTGTAGTATATGTGCATCACCCCTACTGTTTCCAGAGTTATCACAGACTGTCCAACCCACGACCACCCAGATAGCATCAAAAGGGAATTATTATGCAAGATGTGTACAAACAAATTGATTCTGTTTCCAAAAGGCCAAGATTACACAGCACACGGCTCTGTGGCGCAATGGATAGCGCATTGGACTTCTAGAAAACTAAAGGCCAAGATTTTTGGGCAGCGCCACAAACTGATACAAGTTGGCTTTGAGCTCTCCACACTGCAGGTGACCCATATATACCCATTCTGTGTCCTAGGAAAGAAGTCATGTGTGTCCTATGTTTAACCTTTACCAAATGTCTCTAAATGTTACCAAGGGTATGTTGCAGTATGTGTCCTCCATGGCCTTAATTTTGGTTATTATGTATGGAGTGCAAAAAGCCATTCTTTAAGTCAGTGTTACCTAGAATTTATTTTCGTCTCGACTGTCATAGTTCTAGAGATCCTCCTAAAACAGGTCATGGTATGCAGCAGTGGTTGTCACTTTCCATCAGGGATGGATTTGGTATTTTTGGGGCCCCACACAAAGCAGTGTTTGATGGGACCCCCTAATGCGTAGCTCCACTCTGAATAGCAGAGCAAAAAGTCTAATATAATGGTCTCATGATGACATCAGTGTGGGCCCCCCATAATAAAGGGCATATGGTAGTTGGGGGCCTGTTACAGGTATGGTATTGGTACCCAGGAACTCTCTGTGGTGGAAGATATGGAAGTACCAACTTTTAGTTTTGGAAAATGCTGAAATGCTATGTGAACATCAAATGTCTACCCAAATTACCATATGATATATTGTTTTGTGGTACATACCCTGTTTCCCCTAAAATAAGACATCCCCCGAAAGTAAGACCTAGTACAAGTTTGTTCGGGCTTAGAAATATAAGGCTTCCCCTGAAAATAAGACCTAGCGGCCGCCATTGCAGCGGCTCCCCCCACGTCATACACTAGTATTAGGAAATCTTTTAGATGTTGCAGAAGGTTGTGACATGGGGATATGAAGGATAAGAAGGGTCATTTACGGAAATAATTTTTACTAAATATGAGAGATTGGGGGCAATGATTCTAATAGAAATGGAGCCAAAAGAAATACAGCATGAAATTCAGAGTTTGGAGAGTTATAAGGATGTAAGAGAAGTAGATTTTTTTTGTTCAACGATAAATGTAAATTCTTGTTCATAGAAAAATAAGACATCCCCTGAAAATAAGACCTAGTGCCTCTTTAGGAGCAAAATTTAATATAAGACACTGTCTTATTTTCGGGGAAACAGGGTATTAATGTTATGTGCCGTGGCCTATAATCCCACAGTTTAGTTGGCATCTTCAGTACCAATGTTGAATCAGCCTGAAGTTACTACCTAGTAGAGTCTGATGCCTTCTTGTACGTCTCTATTTCTTTTATGTATGTTTTCTAAAGTTATTGTGCATTTATACAGAACTTATATTAAATGCAGATTTGCTGCCCGCTGAAAGAAAAAATTTCATCTAAGTATATTAAAGTAGATGAGCTATAATAGTCAACATAATAAAAAGTCATTAAACTTATTCATCTTTATCTACAGTGCAGTACTGGATAATTTTCTGTGTACTTCCACAAAGAACTGCTAAAATAATATAAAGTAATAAAACCATTGCGTAACGCGGTGTAATGGTAATGGCAGGGTTGGAATTCATGGCACAATATACAAATTAAATATTTACATCAATTACTCATCTGAGGCTAGATGAAAAATGGAAGGGAATAGTAATATATAACAACAGAATACAGAGTAAGGACCTCACTTGGTGTTGACACACGGGCCGCAAACAAAGTGTGACAGAGCTGTTGTCACTTGGGTAAGAGTAAGGACCACTCCTCCAGTGGTAACCTCTTAATGATGTACATTCAGTGTAGTATGTAGACGTGGTCATGCAAGCTCGGGCAAATATGGGTACCAACAAGTGTAACAGGAAGATATTGCTCTGTTTTAAGGAATTCCCAGCCAAAATAGACGTTGGTCCTACAGAAAAGCAGAGGCCAGAGATCTAGTTACATACTTGTGACTAGACTTGTGTCTGGACATACAAACAGTGGGAAAAGGACCTTATAATCTGTTTCAATAAGTTTAGGCTTATTCTTTAACCTTGTCCTTGAGGGGACTGGAGTTGCAGGCTTAGGCATCATGAACACGAATATATTTTGATGCTGTGAGCTAGCCACACAAATTGCGGCTAGCTCATGAGGTCTATTGTGCATGGTCACGGTGCAGCAGTGGCGTAACTAGGAATGAGTTGGCCCCAAAGCAAACATTTGGCTGGGTGGTCAGGAACAGAGTGGCGGTCAGGAACAGGGGGGTGGTCAGGAACAGGGGGGTGGTCAGGAACAGGGGGGCGGTCAGGAACAGAGTGGCAGTCAGGAACAGGGGGATGGTCAGGAACAGAGTGGCGGTCAGGAACAGAGTGGCGGTCAGGAACAGGGGGGTGGTCAGGAACAGGGGGGGTGGTCAGGAACAGAGTGGCGGTCAGGAACAGAGTGGCGGTCAGGAACAGGGGGGTGGTCAGGAACAGGGGGGGGCGGTCAGGAACAGAGTGGCGGTCAGGAACAGGGGGGTGGTCAGGAACAGAGTGGCGGTCAGGAACAGGGGGGTGGTCAGGAACAGGGGGGTGGTCAGGAACAGAGTGGCGGTCAGGAACAGAGTGGCGGTCAGGAACAGGGGGGTGGTCAGGAACAGAGTGGCGGTCAGGAACAGGGGGGTGGTCAGGAACAGGGGGATGGTCAGGAACAGAGTGGCGGTCAGGAACAGAGTGGCGGTCAGGAACAGGGGGGTGGTCAGGAACAGGGGGGGCGGTCAGGAACAGGGGGGCGGTCAGGAACAGAGTGGCGGTCAGGAACAGGGGGGTGGTCAGGAACAGGGGGGTGGTCAGGAACAGAGTGGTGGTCAGGAACAGGGGGGCCGGTCAGGAACAGAGGGGCAGTCAGGAACAGAGGGGTGCTCAGGAACAGAAAGGGGAAGCGTTATGATTGTTTCTACCGTGTTGCGCCGCATAGCAGGGCCCGGGCGGCGGTCTAACTGGGTTGAAACATGCAGCGCAGCAATCTACAGACATTGTAATTGTGCTGCTGCCTGGACCCCTGCAGTTCACGGTAGTTATGCCACGGCGGAGGAAAGGAATTGTAAGCTACAGCCTTAAAGGGAACCTGTCAGCAGAAATTGACCAAATAAACCATTACCAGTATGTTATCAAGCAGCTGAACACCATCTAGATCACGTCTATTTCATGGCCCAACGTGGTGGCATCATCCAGACAACTTTGAAGTGAGATGTAATTTGATTATTGGACGTCAAGGAGGCGGAGAGTTTAAAACTGAAGTCAAGCTTTCCTCACCTCAGAATACCCCTTTACTGTAATTGATGGTCCTACATCCAAACACATCACTTACCAGATCTCCTGAAGTCTGAATTATGATGTCAATCACCGGGGAGGAGGCATTCAGAGGTAGGGAGAGCTCTCAGCCTCCATGACTTTATACAAGCAATTTACGTCTCACTTCAAAATTGATTTTTTGGGGGATGCCACCACACTGGGCCATGAAAAAAACATGATCTAGAAGGTATTAAGCTGCTTTACAACATACTGGTAGTGGTTTATTAGGTAAATTTTTGATGATGGGTTCCCTTTAACTTCTCTCTGTGAGAGTATATTGCCTTAGGTCCTATGTAAACCTGGATCCAGCCCTAGGAATTTGTATTTAGGCGACACACCTTTTAAGAGCATCATTTTATCTCTTACAAGTATGTGCCTACTTTACAACGAATGTGCGCCATATTCTGAATCAACACCTTCAGACACCCTACACCAGGCCAGAGAAGCTTTATATATCAAAGATATTATATTTTTATTAATCAAGGCATATCTCAGGCTTCGGTGAGTATACTCCACTACAGATTCTCCTCCATCCCCACGCTTCTGTACTTTGTACTATCGCCGGTAAATTTTGCAATGACAGAAAATGGCTCTGCCAAATGTGTTCTACATGGCACAAAACCTTTCCATGCATTTTATATTATACAGATGCGTCATCTTACAGTTCATTAGCCAATATTGCTCCGGGACAGACACTCAGCAGGAGGCCGCACATACACAGAATATACGGATAATTCTGTAAGCGTTCTTCACGTTCCGGTCTCCGTGTCCTCTCCTCGCCATTTCTCTGACGCTTTCCCCTGAGGCTTAGATAAGCACTCTGCGTTCCCCCTTCTAAATATTTTTTATCTTTTTGACAGTCCCCATAAAAGAATCACACCGAGCTTCTTGCCGCCCTTTTAGGCAAGCAATTTACCTGCTAAAATGTTTTAACGCCTGCTGGCACTATACTGAAACGCAGGTTTCCTCTATGCCCATAGATGCAGGAAGCTTCAACACCAGAGGACGTGGCAAGGCTACTTGTCATAGACTCACCGAGACTCATTACTGTCATCCACCGCAGCTCGAGCAATGCAATTATGTTACATCTTACAGATTGAATCCATTCACAACAGGGATTCTGTATTTCCCAACCCTGTATTCCAATTTCTAGGTCATTTACAAATGAACTGTACAGTACTATTACTCAGGCAGGTATCATCGCTGGTGCCCATGTTTCTTTTTACATACTTTGTCATCAGCAAATCACATAGCAACCAAGATTGGCAATTTTAATTTCTTGCTTGTGCCAACTTCAGGGCTACTGTGCTCCAAGGGTAAACAGGCAGCAGCCATGGTGCGAGTTAAGCCTTTTGCCTCAGACAGCGCTTCTTGTAGAAATATGGGGGCAGCATCAGGGGCACAGTCACCAGCTACAAAACTGGACCTGCCACTTAAAAATAGTGGCCCACATTTACTAAAGAGTTTACGCCAGTTTTCTGTGTAAATTTGCACTGAAGAATGTGAAAACTCCTTCCACGTGTATTTATAACGTATCTGCGCCAGTTTTGTTTCGCAGCTGCACTGTGTGTCATAAGAATGAAAAAATATGAACCATTTTTTGTGCTAGTGGTTAGTCGGAGTTATATATTTGCAATATTGAATATGCAATATTTATTCCTGATGTGCGGCACAATTCTGTCTGCACCACAATTCTGCCGCATGAACAAAGTGCACAAAAAAAAGAAATGGTGCACACTTCCTGAGCAGTGCAGGGGCATCAGATTCATGAACATAAGTGGCATAACTAGACTCCACTGGGCCCTGGGGCAAAATTCCGGAAGGGGCCCCCACCTACCAAATTTTAGTTAAAGAGGTTTTCCCACAAAGAAAAGTTAGGTCCTATTCACGGGATAGGGCCAAACTTGCTGATCAGTGGGGTCTTAATGCTGAGACCCCTGCAGATCGCGGAAATGAGAGGTTCGTTGCGCTGTCAAATCAATGGAGAAGACGCATGACTGTTCTGCTACATTAATCTCTATGGAGCTGACGGAGACCGGTGAGGGTGGGCGCTCGGCAATTTCCGTCAGCTTCATAGAGATTAATGGAGCAGAACAGTCATGCGCGTCCATCTGTTCCATTAACCTGATGGAGCGATGGTCTGCGGGGGCCTAACTTTGCTGCGTGGGAAAACACCTTTAGCTAAAATTTGGTAGTTGGGGGTCCCTTTAGGAATTCTGCCCAGGGCACAGTGGACTCTAGTTACGCCACTGGTCTGCATGAATCTGATGCCCCTGCACTGCTCGGGAAGTGTGCACCATTTCTTTTTTTTGTACTTGTTACCCCATCACATAGCCGGCTGCTCACAGAGAAGCCACCGCTAGGATGTATCATGCAGCCAGTTACTCCTCACGTTGCTCAGCTCCCCTCAGCACTCCCTAACCCCTCAGCTCCTAACTCTCTAACCCCTCAGCCCCCTCTCACCATCAGTTCACCATCCCCTCAGCCCCCCCCCCCCCACACCATCAACTCCTCAACCTCTTAGCCCCCCCCCCCCACACTGTTAGCTCCCTATTCCCTCAATCCCCCCACACACCAACAGCTCCCTAACCTCTCAGCCCCCCCACATCATCAACTACCCATTCCCTCAGCCCCCCCAAACACACTATTAGCCCCATATTCGCTCAGCCTTTCCCCACACACACTATTAGTGCTAATTCTCTCTGTAAAATACCCCAATGTGAGTATAACTCACCTGGCATCCAGTGTAAGATTCAGGTCATGTGACTTTGGACAGTCACATGACCCAATTACATCACTGAAGGTCCTGTATGAGAAAGTGTCGGAAAGGCAGCGAGAGGGAGAGAGCAGGACTGCTCACCCAGAGATTGCTCCAGTCACAGTGCACATATTATTACTACCTGCTCTGCCACTGCTTTCATCAAGAGCAGTGTCACACTGACAGCGGGGCCAGGGCTGTTACAATTCAATGGGGGTCATTTACTAAGGGCCCGATTCACGTTTTCCCGACGTGTTACCCGAATATTTCCGAAACCGCCGCATTTAAAACAAAAAATGTGTTGCGGAGCTTGCACTTACCTTCACTCAGCCCGGCTCGGTGTATTCCAGTGCATTCCAGGGAACTTCAGCGCAGCAGCGCCTGGTGGACATCGGAGGAACTGCCTTAATAAATCCCAGCCGGACCTGAATCCAGCGCAGAGAACGCGCCGCTGGATCGCGAATGGACCGGGGAAGTAAATCTGCCCCAATGTGTTCAATTCAGTGCACCGATACTGTCCTCTTTCTGTATCGGCACAGAGCTGTGGCATCAGCGTCCCCATCCGCCCTAAGGACCCGGTCGTGGTGACATCCCCTGCGGCTGCGATCGTTATGCCCCTGATGAAGACGTTGCGCCAGTATTCAATAATCTGGTGCACTGTGCACACTCTACAGGCAAACAACCATTGTGCAGACTGCACTAGTACTGATAAATGTGGGCAAGTGTTTTATCACACCTAATGGCAGCATGGGGAACCCACTTACTAAATATATTAGTACAGGATGGGGCTGAGGGGCGCCGTTCTATAACTCACCTCAACAACAGAGAGTTTAGGTTTACCCCTTTGCACAGAAAAACCGAAAGTGTGCATGCCCCCATTAGTGTAATTGGTAGCCCCTCAGTCCCACTTTCATGATGCAGACATACTAAAGACAGTTATGACAATTATTGACAGTTAGGCCACAGTACATAGATAACACACACGGGGATGCCACAGTACATAGATAATACATGCAGTGATGCCACAGTACATAGATAACACACGCAGTGATGCCACAGTACATAGATAACACACACAGTGATGCCACAGTACATAGATAATACACGCAGTGATGCCACAGTACATAGATAATACACGCAGTGATGCCACAGTACATAGATAATACACGCAGTGATGCCACAGTGCATAAAAAACAATAATAATTTTGGAGAACTCAGCAATTACATTTTGTGCAGAAACATCACTGACTCTATAGTGTTAATACAATTTAACAAATCCTACCAAGTTCTGTATCACAATAGGTTAACACTATGGCTTGAAACAACTTAAATTGATATAAAGTTACATAACTCTTCATGGCCTCTGACAACAATAATTTATACAAGATCTTAATGGACTGTTGGGGGATCGATACTGGGTAAAATATTCGGTTGCACTGCATTTACATGGAGCCAAAAAGGTTTGGCTTATTCAGAGATCGTCTCACTCAGCCCCAGAGTATTAGGACTCTATTTGCTCTCAGATTGGCAATGCTGTGAATGGGATTATCTGCCCATTAGCGTCTGTCTGGCCTTCTCACCTCAACGTAAAGAGAAAATCGAGGCTCAAGGGTAAAGCTTACAAAATCATTGTGTCGAAAACAGTATCTGAAAACTTCTGCAGCTTGTGAGAAGGCATTTGTCCTCCAATAACATAGACTGGTTCAGAAACAGGAGGCGCCATCTAAGCCTAATACAATCATGACAAGACCTGCAATATTTGTAGAATTCCCTGTAGAGACATGGGAAATCAAAGCAATGTGACTTTTTCAGTAGGAAGATTGTGTCCTCTGTGGAAACATAGCTGTCTATCAAAAAGCTTATGACTCACGACTTTATGCATATTCGGCTATAGGATACAACGCTATCATGTGGTAAGTGTACTGAGCCTAAGGCAGAAAACGGGAAAGATTTGTAGAAGATTTATGGATAATTCTTATCATAATTAGAGAATTCAAATTCAACTAAACTTTCAACTAAATTGTATGAATCAAAAGTGCAGATAATAATTGTTAACAATGAAATACTTTTTATTACATAAATGTGTACCTGTGTCCTTCTTTTTCTCCTGCCTTTCTTTAAGCAGTTTATGTTAATAAGCCTTCTGTCCTGTATCTACTGAGAGATCAAGGAACCTGATAAAATGTCTGATGACTTAAAGGGAACCTGTCACCAGGAGACCCATTTTTAGCACTTCCCCAGTCCCCACAGAGCATAGTACATACACTGCCAAAGTGTTTTTGTAGTAAAAATTGGTTTTACAGAAAAAAAGATATGTTATAGTGTACCTTTCATTAGCATCTGCTGTGTGACTAGGCAGTTGCCTATTGGGAGGGACTGGAATGGAGCAGTTCCCCCCCACCCTTGGGATTCAGCTACTCCATGTGACCTTTTCAAATATATGAAAACACCCATTACTTGGCTTAGCGACGCCCCCTGCTCCTCTACAGCCAATCCCGAGTGTTGGGAGTTATTCATATATTTGAAAAGGTCACATGTTTCCCAAGGGTGGGGGGGAAACTTCTCCTTTCCAGCCCCTCCCAAAATGCAACTGCCTATTCACACAGCAGATGCTAATGAAAGGTACAATATAACATATCTTTTTTTCTGTAAAAATTTTTAATACAAAAACACTTTGGCAGTGTATGTACTATGCTCTGTGGGGGCTGGGGGAGTGCTAAAAATGGGTCTCCTGGTGACAGGTTCCCTTTAACTATTCACAGACAGACCCTGGATAGTCTAATCACCTTAGAGAGTTTAAAAGGAACCTGTTTCCAGGGTCCTCATTTGCACTAAATACAACTAAAGGTTGCAGAAGCCCATCACACCTGCATTGCAAATATGTATTTCTGCCTTCTCTAAGCATTTACATTATAAAATAATTGTGTGTTTCAACTTACATAGCTACCTGACAAAATCCTCTGTTTAGTCCCAGAGGTTTGCCTTTTTTGGCTGCATTTCAAATAACAACACACGACTTGTCTGTGCTGCAGACTCCTCAGGTCTCAGCCCCCACCTTTTTGCTCCTTCACAGGAACAGAGCTCACAGCCTGGTGAGCTGCCATCAGTGGGGGAGGGAGGAGATGTACAGGAGCACAAAGGTGGGGGCTGAGAGCTGAGGAGTCTGCAGCACAGACAAGTCACGTGTTGTTTTTTGAAATGCATCCAAACCAAAGCCCAGCCCCTGTGACTACACAGAGGATTTTGTCAGGGTGCAAGGTAAGTTAAAACACACAATTATATTGTAATGCAAATGCTTAGAGAAGGCCGAAAGGCATATTTGCAATGCAGGTGCCATGGGCTTTTGTCACCTGTCTTTAGTGAAAATGATGTCCCTAGTGACTGGTTCCCTTTAATCATCAAGGGAAATATTCTCAAGGTATGGAAAGAGTTAATCATTAGCCTCCTTATCTCACTGAAGTGGACTGACCTCAGAAGACCACTGTTTTCTAAAGGTTGAAGAGGCATAAAAAAGGCATATTAAAATGCTTAAAGGAAATCTAACCTCAAAATCCATTGTGGTAAATCAGGGACACTTACTCAAAGATCCAAGCACTGTGACTGTGATAATCTTGTTATATTTGTTATCCATGGCCTCCTTTCTTCTAAAATCAACTTTTAAACAGCATGCCCGAAGTGTTCAGAACCAAATACAGGCCTTTGGCATGACCTATGGCAATACGACCACTCGCTAAACTACTGGCAATCAATCAAAGAACATATCTATACTCACTGGAAAGTTAACTTACCCATGGACCCGCTGCTTTTTCTCTTGCATATTGAAGAGGGAGGGGACGATCAAGAAGAGGATTACAACATCCGCTTAGACATTCATGCCCTACTATTAGTAGCAAAATGAATGCATAATGAACCATTGGATTCAATCGTCCATACCCACTGTTACGGATGTAGTATCACAAATGAGAAATTTGGTTAGGTTAGACCGACTGGAAACCCTACGGCATAAAGAAAAGCAGGCCAAAGGTTTTTTCAGAAAATGGAAAACGTTTATTACCACACATATGTCAAGGGCAGAAATTATAGAATTAGTCACACCATTCCGTCTAACTGAATGGTACAACACACAATTTCTCAAAGGCACATTGGGAGCTCTACAAATATAATATTTAGGGTGATCATATTACAGAGGAACAGTGCTCCGCCCCCCCCCCCTCCACGATAGACCAAGCAGTGGGTCCTAGCAATATAGTGATAAGCGCAAATAAAACAACCCCCCCCCCCCCCCCAGGGATATCCGCAGTCTTTACTTACATGTTATCGCATGTCATTTCATGTATTATTCTGTATGATTTCTCCACCTGTTATACCGGAGAATGTATCATGATCAACGATATTAGCGCGTCAACTCTGCTTCCTTTTTCTGATATATATTGAAAATCAAATAAAATGTTTTTTTTTTTTTAAATAAAAATCAACTTTAAAAATTATTCTAATGAGCAAGAAGGGCTCTGGGCAACTTTACCAGAACTCCCCCATGCTGCAGCTACACAGCCTGTTACAGTATCTCACCTTTCCCTCACAGGACATGTCCTATATTTTGCTATGTATGGTCACGGTACAATGAGACAATGGGGCTCATTTACTAAGGGTCACGGATCGCACTTTCGTCAAACTGTTCGCCGTTTTCGGGATTTGTGCGGCTTTGACAGGTGTTTGTGCCAGGAATGTGTCACACACAAATGATTTTTGGCGCAGCTGCGTTGGCTTACATGTGCCAGAAATCGGGGCGCGGGCCATTGGACGATCTGACTGATTCGGACTGAGCGCGGGATTTAACTTTCAAATGATGTTGCAAGACATTTCACTTACATGCACCAGCAAAAAGGTGAACTCCGTCGGACCTGAGCAGGAAGCGACACATGCAGGATATCGGCCGCACAATCTTAGGCACAGTGTTATTGTCGGACAATACACTTTCTGTGAACTCCACGGACTGAATAAGTAAATGTGCCCCAATGTGTGCTCACCGCGGAGTGACCGGGCGCCATAGATGTCACAATGCAGCCGCATATAGGCCCCCATTACATCCGTGTGAATGAGCTCTTACAATGTAAGGCTAAAAACGTAATGTGAACCCAGCCTCAGTCACTTGCTGTCTTTTTTCTATATTTTAAGTAAATTAGCTAATATTTTGTGTTACAGTATTTATATTGCTTTTTAGTTATCTCATGTCAGCGGCGAGCTCTGTTGCCTTGGAGTTTGTATTCTCTAATGGATTTGCTTGAACGTCTTCTGGGTTCTCCGCTTTCTATTCTTGCATTTCCACTGATAGGTTAAAGGGGTTGTACAGGATTGAAGATGTGTGGCTGCCACTGCTTTCATCCCAATATTGTGACAATATAGTAGTTTAATTCTGCTGTGTTGCATTATAAGGGGACGTACATGATGAGTTAGGGTTCGACTTGTATGTATTTGTAATCCTGTGCAGAGGTTGCACAAATTTTTTCTGGCAATGTAAAAATAGCATTTCTAAAAAGTATTCTTCGTTGAGGCAGAGCACAAAATTTGTAGTAACATGACTGATCTATTTAGTACATTACCAGCCAGGGGCCGATTTAAGCCTGCAATGGGCCCTGGGCTGTATGAATATTACAGCCCCTACAAGCCTCGAAGCCACTTCCTACATATTGTATTAGAATCATTCTTATTGGAGAATAGAGGATTTGTTCCTTCTGTCTGCTTTCAGGATCTATGGTATCCAATAAATTTCATTCTACTTCACAATAGTGTCCCACTTGTTGATTTCTCACCCAAAAATGTAAATTTTATAACTTTATGTTTGAAGCCTGAAATGTGGCAAAAGGTAGAAAAGTTCAGGGGGTCGAATACTTTTGCAAGGCACTGTGCATGTGTGTGTTATATATATATATATATATATAATACTATTAAGGTACTATTAAAGTATTTATATTACAGTACTATAAGCAATTTAAAAAAAAATATAAACCTATATAAAACCAATAAACCTTAAGACAGGTTGTCGATGTCCTCAAAAATCTGTGTTGCGGCTCACCTCCAGTCATACTATTGTAGATAAACTCAGTTTCCGTCATTCTCCTCCACCCCGGAGCCTCCTATCGATTTATATTGTGCACGGTGTCACTAAAGACTGTAGTTCGGTTTAATAGCAATATAACGTCTTAATCATGTTATTGATGGTACAGCCAAGTAAAATGTTAAATATACCTGAAAGAATCTAAACAACTCTCTTCAGGTCATATATATTTTATATATCACGCCCCCAATTGGGCAGCATCAAGCTCCATTACCTCTCGTGTCTCTCTGTCATTGGGAACGATCGATATCCATTAAGTTCCAATTGCGAGCTGAAGCCAACTTGCAAACCTGCAATAATTCTGAGCAAATGCCTGAACACTGCTCTCAGGCGCTCATCCCTCCATTGCTCACATGAAGTGCGTCTCCGCCATTCCAGTAGACAAACTCTCATCAGCAGGCCTTGTAATAAGCTATGCTTCCTCTGCGGGCGGCAGGGACTCAGAGCAGTCAATATACCGTACATTTTGTATATAACATAATATAAACTATTTGCAAAATTAATCATCAACATTTTGGAAAATAAATTAATGAGCTGAACTGTAAAATAGTAAAATCAGATGAACAAAGAGTGAATGGAGAACATGTTTTATTAATATGTAGAGTAATCTTTTATAGCATCTAGTATCCACAAGATTGATGATACAGACATACAGACTTCAATTTTAGCAAAACACTAGACCTATGAGTAAATTGTCAAGAAGTTCCTATGTGTATCAGGGTGGCACTGGAAAGATGAGTCAAGTAGGGATCTTATGATCAGTACTCACAAGTGGAGGGGTTGCAGGGCCAGACTTAGAGTTCATGGCCCTGTGCTGTATAAGGGTTGTCATACAGTAACAGAACTTTCTTGGGAAAGGAGGGAGGTTCCTTTCTTTTGACCTTCAGTTGTGCACTTTAAGAACTTTTGGAGGACCTTCAAATATCCTGGGAGGGTTTTTGAGTACATATGTGTCAAAAATTAGCGCTAATGTATGAGGAATTCAGGACTGGAGACTAGAGATGAGCAGAGCGTAAATCTAAGTTCGGGTTCGGATACGTCTTGCCCAACCTGGACACATTACCGGATTGACGGCTGAAGAGCCAGGGGGATAGTTTGTCTCAAACTTCCCGTACTATAATCCACTTCTGCAAGGGGGGCAGTATGTTGAGTTATGCTTTTTTAGTATTTCATGAGAAACCACCACTGTAAGTACAAGGTGACACCACATAATTATTGTTGCGTTGTGCCAGATCTGATGTGAACAAAGGTGGAATATAGTTCACAATAGCTGTTTATTAGTATTTTCAAAAATAATACAATAACAAGCTTGGGTGATACATAACTAAGAGCGGTTTGATAACGGTTCGATGGCAACAAATTCAGCTGAAAACAGTACTAACCACAGTTCACATGAGCAGGCGGGAATCATTAAGGGTGCAGTCACACGTGGCGTTCAACGCTTGAAGAGAGATTTGCCAAATTAAATAGCCATTAACATTTGTGTTTACAAAAAACAACAATTAACACATATGTTAACATCACGTTAGCAGTTGCATTTTGTAAACACAAATGTTAACATCCATTTAATTAGGCAAATCTCTCTTCAGCTGATCCATTGCATTTTGAAACGCATGCGTTCAACGCCACTTGTGAATGCACCCTATGGCTTGAGATTTTCCCATACACCCGTCCTGCTGAGAGTCGTGACACATGAAGCCAACTGATTTGATTGTGGAGCTTAATTGACTCTTAAAGCTTTTAAGTACCCAATGGAGAGCTTCTTCGGTGGGAGGAGGGGATATTAGTCCCTGTATGGTGTAAAGGAGACAAAATAAACTGTTCAACATGAAGTTCAATCACAACTTTTATCATTTTACTCATTCCGTTGTACGGAACATATTACCACGCATACAATGTATAGGTTGTGAGCGCTAGAGCCCACATTCATAATGCCTCTATAGAGACCCATGTGCCGTAAGACGCTGTCACAGTGAAGTATGACTGAGTAACAAGTCACTTAATGTAGCACAAGATTAAAAGCTGTGGAGGTTACCTTACTGCACAACACAAAAGACTCTGCAGCTTCTGGTTCTTCAATTATTATACATCAGGAGCACTTAGCCGCATCTTACACACATCTACACAGGTAAGACATGGAGATCCGGACGCTAAGAGCTTCTGTACAGGGACAATGTGTACCCATTACTGGGAGGACTCGCCTTCTATTATGATGAATGTAGTCCAAAATATCTCCTCAATGAGGAAAGTAAACACATGTTATTAAGACCAGACCAACTAACTCTTTGTGTGATCTGAAGACTTACAATCAGGGATGTTTTAACACATTTCTGGGCCCTCTTGTACAGGGTAGGTCCTCTCTTACAGGATATGCCCATATACACAGGAGAGAGTACTAGTACTGTGCTGTGTCAATATATACAGGATAAGGCAGAATACATACGAATGTATGGGGGGGCGTATGTACGCTCGCAAGCTTGCGGCTGTACATACGTCCCCCATAGATGGCAATGGCCGGACAGAGCAATGCAGTGCCACACACATGTCCTATCTTACTCCGTGTGCACGGGCATACACTGTGCATTTCTCTCCAGCACGCCGGACGTAGCCAGGTGGGCTTACATTAGTGTAAATTAGGCCTAAGAGTAGTGGTACTGTGCAGTGCCCATATATACAGGATATAAGTTGTAGTACTGTGCCAATATATGCAGGATAAGAGTAGTAGTACTGTGCGATGTCCATATATACAGGATAAGAGTAGTGATACTGTGGAGTGACTCTATATACAGGATAGGAGTACTAGTACTTTTCTGTGTCCATATACACAGGACAAGAGTACTAGTACTGCACAGTTTCCAAATATACAGGAAAAGAGTAGTTGTAATATCCTGTACCCCTAACAAATAAGAGTACTAGTACTATACAGTGCCCATATATACAGGATGCAAATGCTACTAGTACTGTGCAGTGCCCATATATACACTATGTGAGTACCAGTACTTTATAGTGCACATATATACAGGATGAGAGTAGTACTAGTACTGTGCAGTTCTCATATACAAAGGACAAGAATACTAATACTGTTGATATACATAGAATGAGATTGCTATGCTGTGAAAAAGGGACGAGAGAAGTAGCACTGTGCATTGCCCATGTATACATCACTGTGCAGTGCCCATATATATAGATGATGAGAGTACTAGTACTGCAGTGCCCATATATACATATTGAGAGTACAAGAACTGCACAGTGCCCAGAATAGTAGTAGAGCATTATGCAGTGCCAATATACACAGTAAAAGAGTACTGTGCTGTGCCCAGAAACCAAGAATAAGAGTACTAGTACTGTGCACTTCCCATAAAAACAGAACACTAAATTTCTTTGTAGCTTAAAGGTGTATGAATATGGAAAATCAGCAGGGGGTGATTAAAAAAAAAAACCACCTCATACTTAACCTGCTCCTGTTTCCGGGTCCGTTGTCACTCCAATACATCTGGTGTAACTGCTTAACCAGAAGTTGCGGTGCTTGCCTTGGACATGGGAGACGTGGGACATCATTTCCGTTTACCAGAACATTTCCAATGTTCTTTCTTTATTGACAAACCCCACATTCCCCAGTGACTTCTAGTCAGGCTCCAAACTGGAACATGGAATTGGGAGTCGGAGCAAGGCAAGTATTTTTTCTTCTTTCTTAATTCAGCCCTCTGGGCGGTTTCCCTCAAAATAGGGGTGAAATGTTTTTTCACTGATTCATTCATAACCTAGAATCAGTGAATAATGAATGCTACAAAGATGCAAATCAGCCAAGGAAAATGGATGACAGTGATAATTTTGCACAGCCAACAATTGACTCATGTGAATATAGCCTTAAAGCTAAACTAAACTTTTGACAAAATTGCTTAAAGGACATCTACCATCAGTATAATGTGGAATTATAAAAATTATACCAATCAGTCTGGGAGGCTCTAGCTACGTCACTGGAGAGCCTCAGTGCTACTCGTCTTCTAAATTTTTAGTCCAGTCTGGTCCCTGACGTAACCAGCTGTATGCAATGTGGACAGGCGAGACCAGGAGGGACTTGTATCGTAATCGGGCAATGAATAGATTAAAAGACGTAGCCAGAGCGGCCCAGACTGATTCACATAATTTTTCTATACTGCCGGAATCTCAGCGTATAGAGTTATAATTTAAGAGGAAAACAGTATCCCAGGAAGTGGTTAGTCGGACACAACTACCATCTATTAAAACCACCAGTAAGACCGATAGAAGATGTCCTTTAAATAAATACCGCAGATGATAAAAGTAGTTTCCTTTATTTTTGCTCTGCCTTTCTTTATTACTCATGTGCGCCACAATTCTGCAGCATGAACAAAGTGCACTAAAATAAAATGGTGCAGACTTCCCGAGCAGTGCAGGGGGCGCCAGGTTAATGAAGACTGTGTGCCAGTTTTGATGAATCTGGCGCACTCTGCACACGCCACAAGCAAACTGCACATAGTACAGGCTGCACTAGTTTTGATAAACACGATGCTCTGTATAATTTCGCCAAAGCTTTTTGAAAAATTAGATATATATTAAGCCTATCACGCACAGAAAGCTGTTGGTCAACTGGATTCGCCCAATGTCATAGTATAAAGGGACGTGTCTGGAAATGACAGTGGAATAATAGAGCAAGAGCGCAAAGTACAGACCGGTAAAGATATTTCATATTTTCAAGGCAAATACCTTTTTAGAAACTTTTTCATAATAAAGTTATCTGGAGTGATTAGTGTTGAGTGGACCCAAACTGCAAAATTTTAATGTGTACTGAACTTCGAGTCCCCCGCGGCGGATCCAGATCTTCATTAGAAGTTTGTGGACGAGTTTGGTGGTCACGCCCCATGATCGCACTGATTGCGGGCATTAGTTCTTTAAATACCATTCACAAATTCTGCAGGGGGAGCGACGACCTCCCCCCCCAAAACGGTGGCACATAGTAGTTTACATGCAAACACCAATAACGGGTAAACAGGATTTTAAAATTTGGGTTTAGCCAAAATGGAATTTTAACGGTCCCCTCATCATTATTCCCTCAGAGGGACCATTACCATTTTTTATTGGTAATATTTGATGGCCTTGTACTACTCAGCTACAAGCAAATAGCCTTGTGCATGATTAAGGCTGACTTTACTCTTTCCTGTGTCTGTTTCCCCTGAAATACAGATCGATAAGACGCATGACCGCTCGGGTCTATCCTCTTCTCTTATTTCATGAAAAAGGAACTAGGAAAACATATGGATTTTGCTTCCTTCAGGCAGCTCTGTATTTTGTATGCATAATATATAACCTGTGTGCTGTGCATTTTCTGTTCTCGGATGGGCTCCTGGTTGTCTTACTTATTTGTTCTACTTGAAAGCTTCATTCCTGACATGTTACTCGCAGTTGAAGATGACTTTGAGATATGAGACTCTGCAATGCCTTGCTGGGTTTAAATACTACGAGTATAGTCTAACCAAATTCTGCGGGTTGTTGAAATATTCCAGATATGACTCAGAGTAAAGCATGACCGATATCTTTGTACAAAGACTTATTTATAGAGTGACTTATTACATTTGTATTCGGTGACAGAATATTCAACAGGAAATGTTGAGAATTTTGAGAAGCATTCTACAAAAAAAAATGTAAATTATAATAACAGCCCTTAAATAGCTGCATATTTTGAAAATTATTTTTAAGTTAAGACCAACCATACCTATCTAGAGGAATGAATTACCGATAATCCTGAATTGTCTGTAATTTTAGAATTTATCTAAACTGGAATAAGATTGGATGTCTTGGGAAACACCAAGCTCATTTCACCATAAAACCCACCAATTTTAGCATTGGACCATCAAAAATTAATTTTGTTCCCTATAGAATCATGTTCTTTTGTAGTCCCTCTGAGACGAGCAGAAGTGCCCCTTGCCTAGTAAAACTATGGCTTCTATTACAGATATAAGTGTAAACTAGCTATTGATAGTGGTGGATAACACGTATGGGGGCTTATTTACTAAGGGTCCGTGGACCGCACTATTGTTGGATATTCAGACGATTTCCGCTTTGTGACGCATTCAGCAGGGGTTTTTGGCGCATGCGATGGGATTTTGGCGCAATCGCACCGGCTTTCATGTGTCACAAATCTGGGGGGCGGCCATTGGACGATCCAACTGATTCGGATTAAGGGCGGGATTTAACATTTAAATTGTGTCGCAAGCCATACACTTACATACACTGGGAAGAAGATGTTGAACTCCGGCGGACGTGAGCGGAGAGTGACACATGCAGGATATTGCGGCACAATCCATGATCGTTGGACATTCTGGATCGGGTATTGTGACATGGGCAGGAAAGTAAATGTGCCCCATGGTGTCTACAGGATAGTCCCCTTCCCTGGACGGTCCATCTGCCATCCTACTGCCCAATTGAAAGGGTATCTAAGAGGCCATAGAGATCACAAGCACAGTCAGCACTGTTGTCTAGACATGTCAAAGCCCCTCTGCCCATGTTCTAGCATTAGGAACTGTGATTATTACGCTACTCCCGTAATGGGAACAAAAGAAGATGCAGGAAATGTAGTTTCTACTGAAGAATAAAACTGAGAATATTTTATATTGTAAGGCACAAAGTTCATGTCCCTCTCCTTTTGTCCAGTAGTCAGGCATATAACACTCTGTAATGTCTATGATTGAATAACAATGTTACTGTCATCCATCCTCTAAGTGAGTTCTCTGCTTTTTAGTCACATTTCTGGTTACTACCGGACCTGATATTCCTTATTATGCTCGCCTATTGCTTTGTGCTTACATGTGTCCTATAGTCATTATATGCTAATCACATCCATCTCCAGTCTCTCCTCACCTGTATAGAGCTTAACCTCTACTGACATCTATCGCCTTGTATCAAGCCTATTCTATGCCCACATCCATGGAATTTTAGAATTTCTTATGCTTTCATTAATTCTTTATATCTTCTCTTGTCTGTGCCCCTGATATTCTCCCTTTGTTCTCTCGATAAATGCTTTGACCTTACCCTTTTGCCTTACTGCCTGAGCCACCTGGGCTTTCTATATACCTTTCAAACCTCATTTTATTTTTATTTTCATTTTCTCAATTTTCATGTGTTCTAAATTTCCTAGCAACCTTTTATTCCTTTATAAATGATCTATGTAATTGCTATTCATCTAGAGTTCATATTCTCCAATACTACATTAGATATGTAATCCCCAAATAACAATTTTTCCTGCAAAATGAATGCACATTGAGAGAGAAAGGGCAGCATAGTGGCTCAATGGTTAGCACAACAGCTTTCAGCTCTGGGTTCCTGGGTTCAATTCCCATCCTGGTCAACATCTGCAAAGAGCTTGTATGTTCTCTCCTTGTTCGCATGGGGTTTCCTCCAGTTTCCTCCCACACTCCAAAACATACAGGTAGGTCAATTGGATTGTGAGCCCCGTTAGGGACAGGGACTGCTTTGGCAAGCTCTGTGTAGCGCTAAATGATGCCCCTCTTTCAAAGCTTGTATTGGGATAGTATATGGAGAGCATAAAATATCTTTATTCCCAAACAATGTTCTGTTTTACATGACCAATCCCCTAATCTCTCCTCTTGATTCACATGAAGTTATTTACCAACATAATCTATTGTTAATTCCGGTGTGAATCCACTTAGGGCTTCTTTGAGCGTGACATATAGGTGTCTAGACTTTGCTGCATTGAACCATCACCCTTAGTTATTCCTAGGTTAGTGGCAGAAATCCCAAATGAAATAATAGATGTACAGATGAAGAGACAAGTGGGAACTTACTATAGTCAGTGGATAAGCTAAGGTCAGTATAGGTGTAGTTCTGGCTTATTTGTCATGGCAGGTTTGTGTGCCGTTAAACAGGTTGAAAACAAAGTCTAAAATTGAAAAGATGAGGCCAGCTAGTATATAACCTTGCACGAAGGCCAGAAGACTGGGACCCTTTTTCCTAGGCACCTTCTTGTGGGAAATGGTGTCTTACCTCTTTTAAAGGCCTTCCAATTTTGGTTAAAGGGAACCTGTCACCGCTGTTTGAAAAAAATGAGCATTAGACAGGTTGCCACAGAGCCTTATATACCTAGGGGGACCCTTTTTTTTAGTTGATCGATGGACACAAGTGGAGAAAATGAACCTTGATTCTCTGCCTGGTAACCAGGCAGAGAATCCAGCGAGGTGGACTGGGCGTATACTCAGAATTGAGTCTAGCAGCCGCCTCCTCGGCACATCATCGGTTCCTCCTCTTTCCGATATCTCACTTGGCTGTCTCGCCGAATTCTCACGCATGCGCATAAGCTGCTAGACTCAAGTGTGAATATACGCAAATTGTTTGGCTATGAGATGTTTTTATGCTGGCATACTATGCTTAAGTAAAAGATAAGTTGTAAGCGGAAGCTGATATCTTTTATTGTTTTTTTTATTTAAACGGACTCTGTCACTGCTGTTTGAAAAAAAAATGAGCATTTTGACAGGTTGCCATAGAATCGGACTGGGCGTATATATACGCTTGAGTCTAGCAGCTGTCTAGTGGTTTATGCACATGCGCGAAAATTCGGCGAGACAGCCAAGTGAGATATCGGAAAGAGTAGTGGAAAAAGGAGGAACCAAGAGGCGGCTGCTAGACACAAGCATGAGTATACTTGTGACCAGACCCAAAAAGGGTTTTAAAACTCTGATTCTACTAATCATCTTTATCAAGTTGGACGTTTTAATGGCTTCATTTTTAGAGCATTCCTGATGCTCTTGAAATAAACATATTACATGCAAGGGCACCTAAAAAATGTAGGAAGAGTACATATTTGGAGATCATTTACATTATGGGGGTCATTTACTAAGGGCCCGATTCGCGTTTTCCCGACGTGTTACCCGAATATTTCCGATATGCGCCAATGTTCCCTGTATTGCCCCAGGATTTTGGCGCACGCGATCGTATTTTGTCGCATCGGCGCCGGCATGCATGCGCCGGAAATCGGGGTGGGCTGAACAAAAACCCGACGGATTTGGAAAAACCGCCGCATTTTTTTTAAAAAAATGTGGCGCGAAAATTGCACTTACCTTCACCAGGTATAGGCCGGTGAATTTCAGGGCATTCCAGCGGGCCTCGGGGAACTTCAGTGCAGCAGCGCCACCTGGTGGACGGCGGAGGAACTACCTTAGTGAATCGCCAGAAGACCCGAATCCACTGCAGAGAACGCGCTGCTGGATCGCGAATGGACCGGGTAAGTAAATCTGCCCCTATGTGCACATGAAGTCAGGGTCACTGCATTGTGCATCACTATATATACATTGCATGTGGCTTGTGATGGATTACTTGGCCTGTGGAACATCAGTCAAGCCAAGAATGTGACTTTTGCACCCTCAATAAAAATACATTATTTTACTTGATTAAAATTTATTAATTTTTTTCTACATGATGGTTCGGGTGCCCAATTCCTTACCACAGTTTGCATTTAGGAAACTTTTAGCATGTTTGAAATAATTTGTGATAGGATTGTTATAGGTCTGAAGCCTCTTGTAACATCCCTACGACAACACTTCCTATTTTGATTTTCAGGCTTATTATCAAGATATTTTACGGATCTTAATCTCCACTCGTACGGACAACCAGATACAGCTGGTCATTGTTTGTGATGTGGTTGGAATTCTGTATCCAGACAATGTCCTTACTTAGTGCATGAGCGGCTGGAATATGGTTCGGAAGCTTTCGTAGGGAAATATAAGCACATTCAATTACTGGTCTCATCTCCCAAGAACACAGTTTGTCTTAGGTTTTGGTTGTATGTTCTCTTTGCACTGTCAGCTCTCACTATCCAGGCTCATTTATATTGAATTGTATCACTATGTCACTCGCTTCAGGCATCTTCCACAAATTTACCCCTTTTACGTTGATTTGTTCTAGTCAGTGACAGGAAAATTGAATATATCTCCAGCCTTTCCCTATCCTGCCAATCCATTAGGTGTAATCTATGTATGTTTGTGGCTTCCTTGTTTTACTGTCTGTGTGCAGAATAGTTAAAAAGCAATTCCAGCTGTTTTTCAAAGTCTAAGTGCCATTTTATGGCAGCCAGAGAAGTCGATTTCTTTCCATCAGAAAGCATCCGGAAGCAGTAACGCGCCATCTTAGAGCACTACATGTTAAGAAAGACCAGCAATAATACTCTTTTCTGTCCTTCTGTAAAATATGGCTCCATGAGGACACTAGGTTTTATATGTAAGAAGACCTGTTAACTCTCTGGACATGTTTATTTTAATAAATAAATGTATTCCTCATAAATTGATTCTGGAGAAGTTATAATCCCATTGCTTGGAAATCTATAAACAAATGTACAACTGGTTGTTAAAGGGGTTGGCCACTCTTAAACGTAAAATGCCAATATGCCTTTACTTCCTTAATAATATTTCCTGAAAGTTCACCAATTGATTCATCATCCATGATGCTTTCTTTAGTGCTGTGTGCAGACTCTCTGTGCACTATGTGGGATCTTTGTTTACATGTCTGAACACTGATAAATAGGAGGGACCAGTAGCAGGAGATTATGACTCATCCTGCTCCTCCCTCCCCTCTCCTTGTTTCGACGTGCCACACTGGAGACTGCCATTAGGATGGACTGAAAGGGGTTGGCCGAGAGCGTAAAAAACCCATTGTTGGCTGCCACGTCGCTACAAAAAAAAATTAAACATCTACTTACCTCTGCGGTCCCTCCCAGTATCCCAAGCTGCCAAGCTGGGGAACGGAAGCCGTGCTGAGAATAGGAACGGGCATGGCCGGCCACCTTGGGCAGCCAGAAACGGAATGGCGAGAAGCTGAACCGGAGAGATGGCATCGTGGGACACTAGGAGGGACTGTAACGGTAGGTAAATGTTTGTATTTTTTTAACCAGCCGCCTCCCAGCCACCAATGGTTTTTTTCACGCTCTTGGACAACCCCTTGAATGAGTGAGAAACAGGAAGCAGCATGGGGAGAACATGGGAAGTCTGAAGCTCTCACAGGAGGCAAAGACACATGTGACTGTGCATGAACATGAAAAGTGGCCAACCCCTTTAAGAATAACCTCACCAAGAGAGTGGAAGCTGTGATCATATGGAAGATGCAGGGAAGTAGCTTCACCGCGTTAACTGTGAACCCCCAAAGGACAGTTAAGAACAAGATAGTGGGTTTTTTTAGGTTTGTTTTAAGTTGAATTTGGTATATTTTCTAATTGTAATGCCCGATAATTTTTTTTTTGCTCTGTGACGATCAGATTTTCACAATTTCAGAAGAACAAGGGTAATCAATAAAGCTCCATTACAGATGCCTTACAGCTGCTCATTGCAGCCCGAGACTATAGTAAAGAGTCCAGAGAGCTTCACCAGACGTCACAGTGGTCAGAGAGGTCTGTCTGTAGCTGGGGGTTGTCTGTAAAGGAACCAGTACAGTACAGTGGGAAGAGAAATAGTGACATGTAGCATCTAGACCTAGACAATACTACTTCATGTAACTTTTCAGTGCTGGCTTTCCTGCTCCATGTGCTGTGTGAGATGCTCCTTCTCCTAGCAGGGGATACAGATTTCAATTAGAGTTTCACTAATACGGGAATTTGGAATTCGATACTGATACTTTCTTACAATATTCAGTACCAAGACGATACTTTGCCATGAAAGAAAAAGAAAAACATTTTTGGGTATCTGCACACAGTAGTGAAAGGCTGCAGGATTTACCCCAGTGGTAACCCCACAGCCAGCTGGATTCTGATGCAGAAAATCCATAGAGTTTTGCGTTGCAATTGCAAAGGTTGATGTCTACATAGGCATTTTTGGGTATAAGTGACATGTCACTTACCCTATATACTCGATTATAAGTCAACCCAAGTATAAGCCGATACCCCTAATTTTACCACCAAAAACTGGGAAAACCTATCGAGTATAAGTCAAGGGTGGTAAATGCATTGTTCACAGCCTCCCAGTATATAGCCAGCCTGCCCCATTTAGTATACAGCCATCCCCCTGTAGTATACAGCCAGCCGCCTTTAGTATATAGCCAGCTCCCTTTAGTATACAGCCACACCCCTGTAGTATATAGCCAGCCAGCCCCCTTTAGTATACAGCCAGCCTCCATTTTGCCCATCACTTAAAAAAATAAACTTACATACTCACCTTCGTCCTGATGCTCTGTGCGGCCCCCGATGCTCCGGTCTCGTCTTCTGTCTCCTGTAACAGCCAGCAGAAGACAAAAGAGGAGCGGGGACCGGAGCATCGTGGAGAAGACAGAAGAGGAGCCACGCCAAGAAAGGTGAGTATGTTAGGTTTTTTTTTTTTTATTGACTCGTGTATAAGCTGATGTGAGGTTTTTAAGCACATTTTTTGTGCGGAAAAGCTCAGCTTATATACAAGTATATACAGTATTTGCTACAGATAAAAAAAATCAGTGCTTTTTGATTTGTCAATGTGTGTACGGGATTGTCATGAATAGATTTATATTTGCAGCACAGAAGTACTTGTTCGGCAAATCTGACTTTAATGGACATCTACCATCAGATCTCCTGATGGTCGATGCCCCAAACCTATTTGCTCGCCCCATCTGTCAGGGTATGATCTCGCTTTTATGAAGTCCTGGGACATTGCCATTGTTCTAATAAAGACTTTATAAATGTATCCAAATGAGCCGGAGGAGATCAGGGCCTCTCTCGATTCTGCCTCCTACGCAAACCACCTCTCAATGTTCATTTCACCTGGCCCACCCACCAATCCACTGATGTCACAATTGTTGGGCAGGGCCTGACGCCATAAATATGGAGGGGGCGTGCATATGTAAGCAAGAGGCTGAGCCTCGGGTGAAATAAATTTAATGCTAGATGTCCTTTGTTACGCAACTTGAACAGATCTTTGCATGATTTGCGAGGTGAGCTTTAATTTTTATAACATAGCTTTTAATTTATCACAGTTTATTATATGTTCAATTTAAAAAACTGCAATAAATATTATTTTATTCTGTATTGTAAAGGTTGTCATGGTAACGTTATAAAATGTATAATTTATTGTTATACATTTTTATTAATTACATTGAATTGCATTAACTATATGCTACATGAATAAAAGAAAAGGAAAATAAAATGACAATGAAGTGACACATAAAGAGAGATTTTTTAGAATGTACATCTCTCTATACCAGTGCATTAAGCTTTAATAACAGTGTAACACTATTGAAACTCTTAGCTTTGAATAAAATCCTAATAATAATAAATATATGTAGCCCAGCACATCTCCTTGTTACTACTCCTATCCTGCATATATGCACACAGCAAATTACTACTACTCTTGTTCTGTATCTATTGTCACTGGACAGTACTACTACTTTTATACTGCAAACACAGACACTAAGAAGAACTACTACTATTAAACGCTGCACATGTGGCACAAAACTGGGGCACATTTACTTACCTGGTCCCCGATCTGGATGGTCCGACAAAGATGAAGTCCGGGGTGATTCACCAAGATCGTGCGCCCGAGATCCTGCATGTGTCGCTTCCCCGCTGAGGTCCGCCGGAGTTCACCTTCTTCCTGGTGTATGTGAGTGCATGTCGGATCGTCCTTTGGCCCGCCCCCCGATTTGTGTCACGTGAGAGCCGGCGCCGATGCGCCAAAAACCCCAGTTAAATGCAGCGCAAGACGGAAAAATTCGGGAAACCCGCCGGGAATGCGTTCCGTGGACCTTAGTAAATGTGCACTACTTCGTAATAACTCTGTTTATATATGTGGGCAATGTAGAGTACTATCACTTTTAATCTGCATATATAACTACTACACAAAACTACTATTACTGGAACCCAGCATATGTGATAGAAAACAACACAGTTTGTTTCTGATACTAAAACTAGACAGTAAATATAGAATTCCTAAATCCACACATGCAAAAAGGACAAATCATTTGTCATTAAATTATGCTGTAAATCGTCATGTATCAGATGTGGACCCGATCCTGAGTCTTTGCATCATCCAAAAGCACCATTCATAAAAGTAAATATTTTTGTAGGTTATCTTCACTTTAAATTTTGGAGATAATATACCGTATTTTTCGAACTATAAGGCGCTCCGGATTATAAGGCGCACCATCAATAAATGCCTGTTAAAACGTCTAGGTTCATGTATAAGGCACACCGGATTATAGGGAGCACCTTATTATAAGCATGAATGACCAGCAGGTGGCAGACCTGTGCACTGTTCAAGGCAGCTGTT
Organism: Engystomops pustulosus; assembly: GCF_040894005.1. Classification (NCBI taxonomy): domain Eukaryota; kingdom Metazoa; phylum Chordata; class Amphibia; order Anura; family Leptodactylidae; genus Engystomops; species Engystomops pustulosus. The sequence continues at coordinate 147,698,610 of NC_092417.1, read as the reverse complement.
GTCTGTATGTACGGTTCATATATAAGGTGCACTGGACTATAAGGCGCCCCTTTGATTTCTGAGAAAATCGAAGGATTTTTTGTGCGCCTTATAGTCCGAAAAATACGGTAATGCTAGATGCCTAGAATCTGATTTTGGAATACAGAAGAGACAGACTTCTACTTTTCAGCAATATTAACCAAGACACATTTCAAGACAATCCTTTACCCCCGCTAGTTCTCGTTTCTCGAAGTTTCCTTTAATTAATCCTCCCATGGATATTCCCCTGCAGTTATCTTATATACTGGCACTATTTTTTTATGCATTGTACATCTGGGTTTAATTGGCACCGAAATGACACAACACCACGAACGGTCCCAGAAGGATTATCGCATGCCACATTCATCTCTACCTAACAAAACGAAGAGTAACTCTCAGGATCTACACAAAAAGCAGAGTCTTAATTTTGGTCATTCATCAAATGTTTATGGGTTCCATCATCTCATTTTCCCATAAACATTTTATTGAGTTTTTAGATTTTTATATAGCATTGAAGTTTTCAGAATCATAAAACACAACCAGAAAGTAGTTAAATAGTAAAACAAAACAAAAAATCTAATCGAGGATTGCCAAGAGGAAACACACACCATCTTAAAGCTGTCGAGGGGACAATCTGATTATAGGTAGCAGCAGCTTCTCAAGGGGATTGAAGAAACTTCAGCTTATTCTAAGAGCTGCCAAATCTGGGTAAACCAATCAACTTTACTTTTCATATCTGGAGAGAGGTTTTGCATATTGTTATAATAAGGCAGGTATAGTTTTCTGCACTCAGAGTTCTACCATATATTCTGGTTCCTTAGGAAATGTAAATCTATTGTACCCTCTACAGGCGGTCCCCTACTTAAGAACACCCGACTTACAGACAACCCCTAGTTACAAACGGACCTCTGGATATTGATAATGTGCTTTATTTTAGTCCCAGGCTACAATAATCAGCTGTAACAGTTATCACAGGTGTCTGTAATTAAGATTTATTGTTAATCCTGGTTCTTATGACAACCAAACATTTTTTTAAATACAATTGTCACAGAGACCAAAAAAAATTTGGCTGGGGTAACAATGATAAAGTATACAGTTTCAACTCACATACAAATTTGACCGAAGAACATACCTACAGACCCTATCTTGTACGTAACCCGGGAACTGTCTGTATATCACGACTATAAAAACATCCATGGTCTCATTATGAACCAGGTATGTTATAAGCCCAGAGTCTTCCATAATACTATCAATGCTATCTACAGTACACCAGCTTTAACCATAAAAACTATAACCACTATGACTTCAGGACTTATCTTTTAGGACTTACCTTTTAACCAGCAAAACTTGTGCTGCCAGTTCCTGAACACAAACATTTACATCTAAAAGTATCTGCATTTTGGAGTAACTAATGTGCTTGAATTGCATTTGGAAATGCATATCAATTACAGTGTGTGAACTTGGCCAAATGCTTTTGCCGCAAAAAGAGGACTGTGGTACATATGTGGGAATCGGCACTGATGTCCTACCCTTTAGCCTTTTTAGTGCAAAAGTTAAAAGCGAGGTAGCCTTGTGGAAACTGAAGATTGCTTCCATTCATCTTACATCGCACATGGCTTTGTGCAGATCTCGTTCAGTTGGTTTAAATTTATTTTGCACCAAACCTGCTGAATCGAAGCAGACTAGAGATGAGCAAGTCATCCAAATTTGCTGATTTGTCACCAAAATTTTCAAGCCATTTGACTTATGCCTGAATTACTTTGGTCCAAACCAATGTTGCTCTAGTTGCACTGGAAATTAGTATGTGACACCTTCTGATCCTCTAAAACACAAATTTTTCGTGAAAAGCTCCCATCAAATTTATTTTAATTTTCCCTTGACTGTCACCCCTCCCTAAGTTCATCCCTGGTATGAATGACAGCAGTAGAAAATCATGTCAGAATAACACTGACACACATAGCTATAGTTGAGCCACTAAGGGCAAGCTCCCGCCCCCTATTTCCTGTTTAAGTCATGTGATCAGGCTTGTGCTTTACCCATGCTGATCCCAATAAAACTGCAATACCTGCCACTTCGTAACATTAAATCACTTGTACACTATTGCCGCATACATCTCAGAAACATCTCCAGAATCCGCCCATTTCTCACAATTAAAACCTCTAAAATGCTAATTGTTGCGCTTAATCACTCTCGTCTAGACTACTGTAACTCCCTACTCATCGGTCTTTCACACACTAACCTCTCTCCTTTCCAATCTTTAAACCAAACGCTACACAGATGCCAACAGTCTGTTCTAGTCACTGCACTGGTTGCCTGTCTGCTTCTGAAAAAAGTTTTTATCACCCTTGTCAACAAAGTTCTGCGTAATGCGTCACCTCCCTACCTCTCCTCTTATCTCAGTCTATCGCTCAAACCCGTGCTCTTCGATCTGCCAGTGATATTAGATTATTCTCTTACTAAATTTGAACCTCCCACTCACGTCTCCAGGACTTCTCCCGAGCTGCACCAGTTCTCTGGAATGTTCTACCCTGGACTATCAGACTTATACCAAACCTCCAAAGTCTCGAACGTGCTCTTAAAACCCAAAACTGCATAAAACTTCAACTCTTTCTTTACTAACCCATCCTGTATACTGTTATTCAGTAACCACCAGATAGATACCAAGCTCCAGGGTTCTCTGTAGTCTCTTTGACCCTGGACTTTGTATATATGATGGCGGCTGATGGCTGGTTCAACCTATTTATTACATTTTTTTATTCTGTACACTTATAAAGTAAGTTCTTGTGCCCCCCACTCATCCACATAGCCAGTAAGATCTTGTGTCAACCCCTAATCCTCATAGATTGTAAGCTCTTGTGTCACTCCCTCATGGTCATAGACTGTAAGCTCTTGTGTCGCCCCCTCATCCTCATAGACTGTAAGCTCTTGTGTTACCCATCATGCTCATAGACTGTAAGCTCTTGTGTTACCCATCATGCTCATAGACTGTAAGCTCTTGTGTCACCCCCTCCTTCTCATAGACTGTAAACTCTTGTGTCATACGCTCATCCTCATAGACTGTAAGCTCTTGTGTCACCCCCTCATTCTCATAGACTGTAAGCTCTTGTGTCATACGCTCATCCTCATGGACTGTAAGCTCTTGTGTCACCCCATCATCCTCATAGACTGTAAGCTCTTGTGCTCCCCTCATCCTCATAGACTGTAAGCTCTTGTGTCACCCCCTCATCCTCATAGACTGTAAGCTCTTGTGTCACCCGCTCATCCTCATAGACTATAAGCTCTTGTGTCACCCGCTCATTCTCATAGACTATAAGCTCTTGTGTCACCCCTTCATCCTCATAGACTGTAAGCTCTTGTGTCACCCCCTCATCCTCATAGACTGTAAGCTCTTATGTCACCCCCTCATCCTCATAGAGTGTAAGCTCTTGTGTCACCCCCTCATTCTCATAGACTGTAAGCTCTTGTGTCACCCACTCATCCTCATAGACTGTAAACTCTTGTGTCACCCCCTCATCCTCATAGACTGTAAGCTCTTGTGTCACCCCTTCATCCTCATAGACTGTAAGCTCTTGTGTCACCCCCTCATTCTCATAGACTGTAAGCTCTTGTGTTACCCCTCATTCTCATAGACTGTAAGCTCTTGTGTCACCTCCTCATTCTCATAGACTGTAAGCTCTTGTGTCAACCCCTCATCCTCATAGACTGTAAGCTCTTGTGTCAACCCCTCATCCTCATATACTGTAAGCTCTTGTGTCACCCCCTCATTCTCATAGACTGTAAGCTCTTGTGTTACCCCTCATTCTCATAAACTGTAAGCTCTTGTGTCACCTCCTCATCCTCATAGACTGTAAGCTCGTGTGTCACCCACTCATCCTCATAGACTGTAAGCTCTTGTGTCACCCCCTCATCCTCATAGTCTGTAAGCTCTTGTGTCACCCCCTTCATCCTCATAGACTGTAAGCTCTTGTGTCACCCCCTCATTCTCATAGACTGTAAGCTCTTGTGTTACCCTTCATTCTCATAGACTGTAAGCTCTTGTGTCACCTCCTCATTCTCATAGACTGTAAGCTCTTGTGTCAACCCCTCATCCTCATAGACTGTAAGCTCTTGTGTCAACCCCTCATCCTCATAGACTGTAAGCTCTTGTGTCACCCCCTCATCCTCATAGACTGTAAGCTCTTGTGTCACCCCCTCATCCTCATAGACTTTAAGCTCTTGTGTCCCTCTCATCCTCATAGACTGTAAGCTCTTGTGTCACCCCCTCATCCTCATAGACTGTAAGCTCTTGTGTCCCTCTCATCCTCATAGACTGTAAGCTCTTGTGAGCAGGGCCCTCACTCCTATTGTTCCATATGCTTACGTTTCTACTTGGTAATGTCATTTTTAAATTGTATTGTATGATTTGTAAGCGCTACAGTACAGGATGGCGCTATATAAATAAAGCTTTTTATTATAAGATGCGTAAAAAGTAACAGATCCATGCCAGATCTACACAATAAGGAATGGATTTGCTTATCTCCTCAATACAACCTCCAAACGTTCTCTAGTATATAACATCATGATTTCCCAACCAAAACCAGGAAAGGAATGTATAGAGAAAAGGTAGAACATTGAATTTCTTCTGTGTTTTGGATCCATTTATGATTTCTTTACTGCGTTGCACACATTGATAGTAAATGTGGTTTCCATTGCAACCTACAAATTATCTATTCCTGCTGGATTTCTTTACAGCTTCATTCAGTATCATTAGACTCCCTGCAGTCCTTGTCATCTCAAGGACACTGGGTCACCTTGTAGCCTTATACATGTGTAATTGATATTATGGAACCTCTGTTATTTCATGTAAGGGAAACATTCATGCAACAGGTTAATCATTTAGTGAACCATTAATGGTTTACAATGTTACTTTTCCACTCTTGCAGGATTCTACATTCAAGACTCAGTTTTAGTGTGATTTTTGTTGTGCACAATAGGCCCCAAGTATGAATATTTTAACTTTTTTTTTGCCTATACTTGTACTTTAATCATCATAGAGTTGTCATAAAATCGATAAAAGTCAGGATTTGGCTCTGGCCTCGTCCCAATAAAAAGGATTATTATTTAAAAGAAATAAATCTGAAGCACAATGTGAACTCTGATCAATAATTCTAATTCTACGTTGCATTATTGCTCAGCTCCCAGAGTATTTTCTTTCAATAGATCGTATTTCAGATTAGCTTTTATGATTTGGATGGCCCAGGAATACCGTGTAATCATTATGACCTGAAGTTGCAAGGATTTAAAAGGAAACGGACCCACCACCACAAAATCTATACAATTTATCATCATCGTGTTATAGAGCCGGAGCATGATACATAGTTTTGTCAGAAAATAATCAGCACAGCTCGTACACCTGTGGATTGCCATTCCGTCTTTTTGTTTGTTTTGGAGTCCAGTGGGCGGTCCTAACCAATGACTGACCAACATTTTTATATGAATAAGCATACAGGGAAGGTTTGAGTCCATTCACAAATATAAGCTGCAATCAGCTTTTTCTAAACTCTAAATCATCATTCCATCAGTAGTTCTGATATAAAAACTATTTTAGTTATTCCGTATCCATAGGATAGAAGATAACAAACTGATTGTAAAGAGTCCGACTGCTGAAACCCCATTAATCATGAAAACGAGACCCCTAGCAATTCGGAGAATTAGAGTCCTATTCTCACTAATGGGTGGTGTGGACGGTGAAGCATGCGCCCCGGTACACCCTTTTTTCGTATATGAATGCTTGTTTGATGTCTCTGTTAAAGGATTTGTCCGATATCATCTTTTTTTTTTTAATATGGTGCTGGGGTGTTAAAAAAACAAAACAAAAGAACTTGTATTTATTTCACCCCATAACCATCAGCCACACTAAGTATATTGGGGCACATTTACTTACCCGGTCTGGAGGAGATTCCGAAAGTGCATTGTCCGACGACAATGCACTGTGCGGCGGTTCACTTACATTGTGCACCCGACTTGCTGAATGTGTCGCTTCCCCGATCAGGTCCCCTGGAGTTCAGCATCTTCCTCCTGGTGCATGTAAGTGCATGGCTTGCGACACAATTTTGAAGTTAAATCCCACAGTTTGTCCGAATCTGTCGGATCGTCCAGCGGCCCGCCCCCCAATTTGTGTCGCATGAAAGCCAGTGGCAAAATCCGATCGCGTGGGACATAATACCCTTTTGAATGCGGCGCAAATCCAAAATCGTCAGAATATCCGACGTTTGTGCGGTCCACGGACCCTTAGTAAATGAGAATCCTCCTGACCTTTTATAAGTACAAGAACAGAAACTGGCGGTAATGGGAGGCGCAGTGCTGCACCAGAGATGAAGACACTGGAAATTATGGGTCCTTTTATTTTTTAAACCACCCAGAGCCAATGATAAATCAGACATCTCTAATACCTCTCCTGTTGATACCTGTCTCGTACTGATATTACTCTAATGCGAATTTCCCAGATTTTAAATGAATTAAATTATGTAGCAGATTATATTGTGCAGCGGAGAGGTGTAGTGATTTATATCTCACCACGGGTTTGAGGGAGACCCTTCGCCAATTATTGTCTTTTCTTAATAAAGTGTCTGTGCTGCGTTGATAAGAAGGGGGTCATCTGGGCCCTCACACCATTTCATTAACAATCCTCAAAGCTTTTATTTATTCAGGAAGAAAAGAAAAGACTGATTTATCTTCCATAGAACAGGCATAGAACTCGTACACGATGAGGTCGAGAGGACTTACAGCAGACGGTGCCGTAGGACATTATCACCGTAGATTCCCCAATTATGTCTGTGCCTTATTCTCCATCCTCCCACGTCTGGGGGAGCAGCCGATCTCCCCACGTTCACAGACTGAGTTTACTCTTCCTTGAGGACCTTCTCTATGATGAGACGCATAGGAGCGCTGCATGTTTCTGACTAAATTAAATTGTTTACCAAAAGTGCATTGTACATTGACCTCTAACACACCAGAGACTCGTTGTGCGTCTCATCCATTTAGATATTCAACATATTCATTTCCTTCAGTTAAAAGGCTCTGGAATAGTTTATAACAGGAAGCCGGAGCGTATAGCAATTGTTGGCCATGGTAATACAATGCCTTCAGATTTATTGTTTACCCTGTACAGTGAGAATAGATTGAAATTACATACACCCATGCATATATAGAGAGAGTATAGAGAATATACCTCTGCCGACTGAAAAAAAAAAATTCCTTTTATTCCTACAAAATAAATTCCGAGGAAATATTTCCAATGTGACTTTCCTTTCCTGCCCAATTGATTGGCCCGGTTTTCAAGAGAATGTTTTTTTGTGATATCCTATCACAAATTGATACCCTGTTTCTCAAAAAATAAGGCTCAGACCAAAAATGAAACCTTTAATGAATGCCTTTTCAGAGTAATAATAATAATAATCATCATCTTTATTTTTATAGCACCATCAAATTCAGCAGCACTTTAAAAATCATAGGGGGCACATACAAATATATTTCATTACAGAGTACCACAGTCATATAGAACAATAAGCAGTGAGGGCCCTGCTGACAAGAGCTTACAGTCTATGAAGGATAAAATATAAGCTCTTCCCTGAAAATATAGTCCTGGTTACAAACAACTATATCTTCCAAGAAGTGGAACCTGGAAATGGTTCTGGTGTCGTTTTAATGATGACAATATTCCCTTTAATATCACATGGGAATTGTGTTACAGTCAAGAGTGTAAATTTAACAGTGTATAGCTGTGGTTCTGTGGTCCCTACAAACAAAATCCTTATGCAGTATTAAAGGAGAGATTCTCCTCTTTAAAATGACACCAGAAGTTACGGTACAGAAGTTAATGCCGTTTGAAGTCTTAGAAGAAACTTAGAAAATTGTTGGAGCTTACCGACCCCCTATATCGTCCTCTACCAACTTTGTACAGGGAATTCACATCAAAATGCACCAAAAGTTAAGCCAGGTGCACGTAATGGACTGCAGACCAGCAGACGGGATACATTCTTTGTTTGGATGGACCTGAGGGGCTCTTATAAGGAAAGTGCTGTTGCTATGTATTAGAAATTGGGGCCAATGATTCTAAAGGCAATAGAGTTACAGGAAATTCTAATGTTTTTACTATAGAATTTTAGTAAACAATGGTTAAAGGTTTTTTTTTTCTGTCTTGTATATACTAAGCACCAGTAGGCAATTTGCCATATTCTGGTATAAACGTGACAGCTGTTGTTGTCTTCCGCAATTTCTCGAAACAATGACTTATCTGCTAGGTATTGTCAGAAAGTTCCCTAAAGTATGCTAATATTATGTAATTTCTCCAATCATATTCTCCAGAATTTGGCATCTAAATATAAACTACAGTGTGCTTCAGATTGTAACCTAGGTTTTTTTTTACACCTTTGTCATGTTATTTAGCCAGGTCTGTAAGCATAGCCCTCTACCACTGTAAGCCCTTCTTAGACTAAGTTCACACCTGTGTTCTTCAGGTTCTGCTCCTCCTTCTGTTATCAAATAGCAGAAAAAATATCGCAGCAGTCCCTCTACTAATAACAGAAAGTCACCTTCCATACATCGAACAGAAGATCTTCCATTCATCTCCTCGTTTCCTAAAACAGTGATCGGCCATGAATGCATGTGCTTGGAGGAATCATAGGGGATAGCTATAGGCTACAGAGCATAACGGATATGGACACCTTTATACAATCAGTTCCTTTATGCAATATACCAGTACTGTACAGCCCAGGTATAAGACTATTATAGACAGCGGGGGTGTATTCTTTATAATAATGACATGTGTACAAATATACTGTAACTAGAACTAAGCTGTCACATCATGGCTGTCATGTAACATCAAGTGGAAAATGAAAACAAACCTGATTATGATCTATGAGGTATAGTGGATAAAGACTACACTTTATGCTTCATTGCATCCATCTAATGAAAAGATAACGGAGAGGAAGTTCTGTAATTGTCAGGAGCCGCGTAATAACATCACTGAATAGTCATTTACCCATCACTCGGCATCTGACTACAGAAAGCCCAAAATATAACGCTCCCAGATTGCCTTGCATTACAAACTCCAAACATTAGGGGGTGACACTTGTTTTTAGTGCATTTTGCATCATAGTATTTTGGGCTTTGTTCATTAAGAAGATGAGGACAGGGTACCTTAGTTCACTCTCTGTCTTTTTTCGGATACATTAGTTTTTACGGCTACAACCAATATATATATATATATATATATATATTCTGTACGTAAGGGTATATTTTTAAGCCCTTATAGTTTGACTGTTTTAGAAACTGCTAGTGTAAAGTATACCACTAGTGTTTCGTGGACACACCTTATCTGTTTGGTTTTTTGGCTATTAACTAGGACATTGGGGCAGATTTACTTACCCGGTCCATTCGCGATCCAGCGGTGCGTTCTCTGCGGTGGATTCGGGTCTTCCGGCGATTCACTAAGGCAGTTCCTCCGACCTCCACCAGGTGTCGCTGCTGCGCTGAAGTCCGCCCAGGTCTGCCGGAGTTTACGATCCATTGCTGGGTGAAGGTAAGCGGTGTCCAGCGACCCTTTTTTTTTTAAATGCGGCGGTTTTTCCGAATCCGTCAGGTTTTTGTTCGCCCACGCCTCCCATCTCCGTTGCATTCATGCCGGCGCCGATGCGCCACAATCCAATCGCGTGCGCCAAAAACCTGGGGCAATTCAGGGAAAATCGGCGCAAAACGGAAAAAATCGGGTAAGCCGCCGTAAAAACGCGACTCGGGCCCTTAGTAAATGACCCCCAATGTCCTGATGATACCTCATCCCCCCACCCCTGGGATCTAGACTCACTCTAACAGGGAATAGTGATGCCAGTGGGAAGCACCAGAAGGTTAGGCATAAAATGGCAAGGAACAAGCCAAGGTCAGGGCAGGCAGCACAAAGTAATTCTCAAAAATAAGATCTGAGCCCACAAGTTTTAAAACAACCAGAAAATTCAAAGTTCAGGAATCAGTCAGCAATTTTAATAGTGAGATGTTGGCTACCCACTTGAGGCAGCAAGTATTCTGATGGCAATGACTGTCTGAAGGGGTGAGATACGGGCAGTGAAGAGCTGCCATAGTTAGACCTTGTGTCCCGGTGATCATAATCATGTAACCACTCGGACCAATGGACAAAATGGCACTGACGCTATTCTTGGTATGTCAGCAAGAGAAAACATTAAAAGTGAAAATTGCTCTCCTCTCTCTATTTGTAAAATACTGGACACCCCCTTCAACTAGCTAAAAGAGGCTCAATATCCAAAACTGCCAATGGTGCCCATTACAACCAATTGGTCTGTATCTTAATCTATTGCATATCAAAATCCGTGACATAGTACTTACATGTGTGCACTCGGTGCAGCCATAATACAATCCAAACCCCTAAAGGAAATCCAGTCTTCCTGCCTGTACTCAATTACAATGCAGTGATCCATGCACTAGACTGTGTATTCTCTGTGGGACCACAGCCTCGGTGAAAACATTCAGTTTGCTCCTGCTCACTAACATTTGGCAAGAAATGCCTACAGATATTTTGCCATCAATAGTAATGAAGTCTGGGTCACAGCTATGTACACATCAACACCCCTGCGTGACATCTCAAATGTCTTGACAGTCTCCAGCTTGGTTTATTATAGGCATACAGTATTATAATGCTTCTCTGTGACACAGCTGCCCAGCGGGCTGCTCTAGTTTCATCCGAAACCGTAGAGATGAGAAAAACACTTGTGTTCCCCCGTAGTTACCTGTTCGTTGACAAAGCCTAAAGTTTTTTTTTTTGTAGGCTTGAGGTTATAGAAGCGCTTTGGCAAATCTTTTTTTTTGCTTATGCAGTGCATCATAGGCTATTATAAAAGTGTATAGTAGGTGTATGCCTTGTTTATATATATTTTAGTAAGTGGGACAATTCAAGACCTCCACCAACTCTGCATCCAGGCAAACAGTTCTATTCGGCGACCAGGCCTGATGCCAACACTAAGCATACCAGGACCCAGAACTGCTGGAGGAGCCCAGACATCCCAATCTCAAAACCCAGCAGCCTGGCAATGCCCGGCACCACAAAGTGGGTTGAGGGGGGCTGTATAAAATGAAACCATGGAGGTCGAGGGAGACTGTATATAGTATAACTTATAAGGGAGCTGTATGTAATAGAATCATGTGGGGCTGTATATAATTAAACTGTGATGGGGCTGTATATAAATCAACCATGAGGGGACTGTTTGGAATGATACACTAGGGAATATATTTGGGAAGAGGGGACTGCTATAGTTTCTGAATTTTGAATGCACTTAAAAGGGCCCACTAAGGCTCTGTCGCCCAGGGCCCTAATGAAACCTGGAGCCGACTCTGTCAGCAACCAATATGCTAAATAGTATCTTCAATAGCAGTAGAGGCCCCCAATTAGCATATTGGTTACCAAAATTTACAGCGTTGGTTGTGGTGATGAGACTCCGGTTAGAGAGTTTAAATAGTTGGTGGTGATAGGTCCTTTCTAATAAGCCATTTGTGGATGGTCTACCATATTTATCATAGTGGTATCTCAGCCAAGAAAATTGCCAAACTGTATCTTGTGAGTGTCATGACAGCTTTAAGAATATTAAATTAACTCCCTCTACCCATTTCAATGCCAAATGGTGGACATTCAGGCAAATTACAAGGTCTATCACCTTGGTGCCATAAACAGGGCAATGGAGATGGGGTGTAAACTTTATAATAGCTTGATCAAAGGTGTCCGTTCAAACATCATGTGACATGCATTACAGAACTCTGGAATGGTGGCCCGGAAAAAAAGTGAATATCATAACAAGAAGCTCTAGTTTGCAAAGGAGTATGAAGCGTAGACAATAGAAGATTGGAAACAGGTGATTTAGAGCGATGAGACTAAAGTCGATAGACTTGGCTCTGATGGCTCAAATGGTTCTGAAAGAATGAAGGGTAAACGGACTAACAGGTCTAGAAATCGAAGAAACTGTCAGGTTCAATGGGAGATATGATGATACGGGATTGTTTCACAGCCAAAGGTGTTGGATACTTGACCTAGATTGATGGTGGTCATATTGCTGGGGTATATGTGTGTATCCTACAAGTTCAGTTACTTCTCACACTCGATTACAAGACTGGTGAAGCAATATTTAAATGTTGGGTTGTTGGATTGACCCTTAAATTCCCCATACCTCAACCCAATCAAACACTTTTGGACAGAATTATAGCTAAAACTGTATTTGTACCCATGTGAGTTGACCACTATGTTCCAACATTGGGAAGTGTAGAAGAGTCCTGGAATCAGAATTTGGTGGGGAATAATGCTTTAATCTAAAAACCAAAGGTAGATTTACAAATGGATAAAAATGTAAATTTTTATTTTTTTCTTAGGTGAAAAACAGTAATAATGTAATTAAATGACACAAAACTGCATAACTTAACTTTTACCAAATGGTTGAAAGTCAAATTCATATATGAGATAGCTAAAATTATTGTTTATACAATGACGGTAGTCTTGTGTTCAGTGGTGTAGTGGTTGGTGAGAAATAGAATCTTAAAGTCAAAAAATCAAAACATATAACAAAAAAAGATGGGGGTGGGGTATACGGCATGTAATTCAGAAATGACCCTTTTCCCACACTACTTACCTATTCTGAAGATCCGAGCTGCAGCCAAGGATTGCCCATGTTTTCAGCATGGCCTGGAAGCAAAGAGCAGTGTTGAGGAATTTGTTTCAAAATATCCATGTTTTTTTTTTTGTTACATTGTGAAGAAAATGGAGACATTTACATGGTAACCATTGAAATCAATAGGATGTCCTTGATAAACACAGATGTGCCTGCTGCTCCACAACGAGAGATGTTCATTAGTCTTTCATTACTCCCATAATTAACAGTGGTGATGGCAGTATTAATCACTTGTGGTGGTCAGACACCTGGAAAGCCATTGATTCTAGAAGCACAGTGTATCCCAGCAGAATAGAAAAGTTATTGGCTCCATTGACTTGAAGTGTGTGATAGGGGCTGCGGTGCTGTTGCATCTTCACTTTTCGGATTGGGTGAGATCCCCATCAATCATGTGATGGGATATTCTATCAATTACCTAGTAGACAGTGACCACTGTTGAGAAATGGGTTTCCTAAATCATACAGCCCTGAGCAACCCAACAAAGTTCAGTATAGTTCCCATTGAGCTGATATCCCTACTAATGCATAGGGCTTTATGTGTTCAAATCCCTTTAGTGTTACACGTTGCGATACGTATTTCTAGTTATCAGTATGTGGAGCAATTACACAGTGATAATAACCAACAAGAAACTCGCTGGCAAGGTCTGTCAGATAATGGTGCAAATTAAAATGCAATTGTTCAAGTAATGAACAGAGATTAATACAATAGCAAATATCCCAGAGATTATTATAAAATCATCTCTTTTGGGAAAATGAGGTTATTACCACCCATATTCATCCCCCCGGCTGTACTGAATGTTCATATCACTGTGATGTCCTTGTTAGCTCCTCACAAGCTTCTAATTGTCATAGAGATAAACGGAGGAGATGTAAACTAAAGGTAGTAATCTCTTGGTGCACATAGACCTGCTAATGAAAGAATGTATGTGCAATGTACAGGTCTGTCTGGAGATGTTCTCCGATAGCACTCGCCTACCCTCCAAGTGTATCTATCATGGTAGTATTCTACCGAAAATTGTTGCACTACTTTAAAAATATAGACACCAGCGCCAATGGTAGCTACTGTTTATGAGATGTGGAAATGTGAATATGGGTCATGTGAAATCTTGTATGCTCAAGTCAAAGTTGGTAGCTACAGAAGGCAAATTGAAGAAGCACCCAGCACTTATGTTATTGATGCACCTCTTCAAGGCTTTATTCCTACATGGGAGTGTCCACAAGGATGTCTACCTGATGAAATTTGGCTGTAATCCGGTTGAGAATGTCTTGAATAAAAGATAATGTTACCTTTAATGTAGGTGATGTGAGACATGTTACTGTGGTTGACCCTTTGGTAGACAATTGGGATAATTTATCAATGCTTCTACACTGGAAAACTATCAATCCATCAGTGCTTATGATAATTTCCCCCCTTACACCAGCTACCTGCTAAGTGAGTGTGGAATGGCATGAAGGGGGTGGGGGTGAGGCTGTCTGAGGAGTGTGCACAAGCTTCAGCATGCACACTTTCAAAGGTGGGCATTTGGCCACCTGATACATCATGAGGCCAGAGTCGCGCAGGAGGAACTGCGACATTATCATAGAACAGCGCAAAGGAACCGGTGTAAGAGAAATAACCCCCAATGTGGTTGATCTTGAGGAAGACATTGTGGTTGACCCATTGGTAAAAATTGTAGTTGACCCTGTGGTAGACATTGTGGTTGACCCTGTGGTAGGCATTGTGGTTGACCCTGTGGTAGACATTGTGGTTGACCCTGTGGTAGACATTGTGGTTGACCCTGTGGCAGACATTGTGGTTCACCCTGAGATAGACATTGTGGCTCATCCTAGGGTAGACATTTTCATGCAGTGTTGGGTTAAGATATAAACTATTGTATACAGTATATGTCCATTCTGTTTATTAAATACATTTTCCAAAAATCCCCTGTGCTAGGGTTGACCCAAAGAAAAAATTAAATTAACCCATGAAAGAAAGCCTTACTCCCAGTGGCGTAACTTGAAGCTGATGGTCCCTGGTGCAAAGCCTGTGCCAGGCCCCCAAATATGCATGGTTTATAGTACTAGTCTTCTCATATGGGAAAGTGACACCTTATGGGCCCACTAAGCCTCTTGGGCCTGGATGTGACCGCACTCTCTGGTGACACCTTATGGGCCCCCTAAGCCTCTTGGGCCCGGATGCGACAGCCCTCTCTGCACCCCCTCAAGTTACGCCCCTGCTTATCCCAATTCCCTGCTTAGGAATTACTAGTCCTGATGCATGGTAAATGTGCTCCAATTATATGTAAAATTCAGTCCTCTGACACATAGCACATACAGTCACACCTAATTCTAGAACATCTTTGGAGTACTGGTTGTTCTATGAAGCAGTCTTGTTGATAAATCTGCCCCATTATGGGATTAGTAATAAAGTTCACTCTTTGACTTCCCAGGGCTAAATTGTTTCTCTGCTATAATCCATAAAAGACACACAGATGGAGAGGGTACAGAGGATGACCGGCAGAAGGGACCTCTGCTTAGTATTGAACACACAGCTCTCATTACCATACAAATTAGGTTTGGGTATTTTCCTATTAATAAATCTCCATATATTTTTCATACGTGTGCTATAATTATTAGTGTGGCCGGTTCACATGATACAGACGTGAGTGTTATCAAAAGGAGATGATTAGCCAGAAATTAGCATTTTACCTCTTTCCCCTTCACTGTCACTTATCCGGCTCTTTACCTGATTACTATGTGGCTTATTCATAGAAGCGGCTAATATGGAAAGTCAACAAAGTCAAAGGACTTTTGTCAACAGCAATTTTATGTGGCGAGAACCTGCCAGAAGGAAATTATCCAGTCCACTTATAATGTATATTACTATTTATATATGATGATAACACACATGCAATTAATACTGGTCGCTGTCTACTTACTGACTGCTGCTGGATCCTTAGATTCACCACAGCTGCCATGGTCCTCCCATTGCCACTGTCCCCTTCCTGAGAACTTTAGAGGAACAGCACGTGCCAAAGCACATCCTATCCAAACAATTCCCAGTTTATTTAAGACATTTTTCCTATACATTGGTGTCCGACTAAAATATTTATTATATATTAGTATTTACAGAAGTGTTTGCTCTTTGCATGTGACACAGTATTGTCCCTGGACCTTGTCTGCCTTGGCCTCTACTGACGCATTCTAGTAAGTGAGTGTAATTATTACACCCTGGCTTCTGGCACGGGATCTGCAGATATAAGTTTGATGTTTCTCATCGCACTGACATCTAGGTGAGTAAAATCATTTATTTCTTCTATTTTTACCCATCTACAGCCTCCATGGAGGTCGATTTTGGACCCTAAAGCACAGGTTCATACAGACCTGTAGTTGCCATATGGTCCTAAATCAATCTGTCAGGTCCTCTATGAATACATAGCAATATCTTAGACTGAGCCCTAATGTCTAACCCAAAATCAACTCCACAGTAAACCAGGAGATCACATCAAAATAATTTTCTTTTATAAAGAAACGCATGTCTGGGCAGAGATGTACTGTAGGTTCTCCTTAAACCATGGCAAAAATAACATAAAAAAAGTTTTTTTGCCCCTGTTTCTTGACACCTGTGCCCCATTTGCTTCCCTGGTCCTTATCATTGTGTTTGGTTAAAGTAAGATCTGAAAAAATAAATAGTTTATATGTATAAACTTAAGCTGGGGGAAAAAATCGTTGGGTTTGTCTGTATTGTGTCTATCCCTAGAACCAGAAAGTTTGGTAGAATTTATGCAAATTTTCTTCAAAACGGGTGTAACTCCAATTTCATACTGATTTTCCCCAAATTGTCATATATAATTCCCCCTTTCAAAAATAAACACAAACATGCCCATATTCCTTTGTACATGTGTTGCCTGCTTTATTAATCTCTGTGGTGGTGAGGGAGATAGTCAAGCACCGTAAAAACCTATATCCGTCAGTGCTGTAGAGATGACTCATGTGCAACTGGCTGCTGTGTTCATCTGGGGTACAACGTGGTGCAATGGACCTCCGTTCTTGTGATCTTTGGGGGCTCCATCACTAAAACCCCCACCGATGGAAGCAAGTTAGCCCCTATCCTGTGAATAAGAGCTAAGTTGTTGTCATCGGACAATCCATTTAAGTGTGCAGAGACTAACCTCTTCCTGTCTTTGCCCTAAAGCTGAGTCAGTAATAAGCTGCCCTCACATCCCATGATTCTTTGTGTTCATGAAGGAATGTAGTAGCAGAGTGAGATTCTAAAAGTAAATCTACTGAGCTCTGCATGGTGTGTACATACTGGAATGTATAGAGACTAGCCTTGCAGCTTTCATCACATGGCGCATGGAATAAGGGCTAAACAGAATACTTGCTGTGTAGATAGTGTCCAAAAAGCAGAAGTTTGGTGATGGGCTACCACAGAGGAGTCTACAACACAGCTTGAGTTGTAGATTCCGATTCCGAAAATTGTGCAGTATCACAGTCTGGCATGGAGAGACTGATAGGGAACACTTGAGCTCTTGTATTCACAATAATAATTCACAATTATTTGCATAATATTTATAGCTACAGATCTGAACAGACATATGACCTCCAGAGTAAGCAGTGAGTAGTTGCCCCTCCCTTCAGCAGTTAGAATAGGAGAGACAGCTGTAGCAGGGACAGGATAAACTGAGGAGGATAGCAAAGAAACTGCTGGACATAGGTAATTAAAGTAATAGGCAAAGCTGTCTTACATCACAAGATATATTGAGTTGTGAAAAATAAAATTATCAGGGTTGTTCTTTAATATCATATGGACAGAGGGACACACAATATGTACTTAGCAGCCAGACCTTTACCTTTAGATGTGCCTGTTCTGAATAGCGATAGCTTAGTAGTGTGTAAATTAGCAATGTGTTACTCCCTTGTGCAGCCCTCTCATGAGCTCCACAACAGCGATGCACAGGGCTTCCCTTATAACTGCGCGGCTATAAGCCGCCTCTGCCATGTGCCAGAATTAATGCCCCTACAGGGTACTGCAGATGGATCACTGCTCCTTTTTTGTCTGGTCTCTGCAAACAAAGGAAGCCAGCTTAATTTTTCCCAGTTTACTCGCGACTGTTTCTTCAGGAGACTCCGTCATATATTGTCTGCGTGGAGCTCGTGTAATAGATGGTATGTCAGAGCCCACCGCTGCACCAAATGTACTTTAATGAAAACACACGCTGCGGAGCCGGGAGATTATCCTATTAGTTCAACAGTTTCATAGTTAAATTGTTCAGGCAAAGATAATTGTGCAATAAGCAGCACTGAAGAATTTTACACACTGAGTTGGGCAAACAGCGAGAAGTAAAAATGACATTGCTTTACCTATATATCACCGATGCTGATTGTAAGCACAGGGCATGGGGTCAGCGGCTCCTCGGTAATAATGGATGTGTCAGGGAATGCTGCCCCTTCTGGAGGACCGTTCCATAGATATTGTATGGCTATATACACATTGCTGACTTATCCGTCAATGGATGATTGGCGGCGATGTAACGTACCGGACCCCCTTTGTCAAACATATATTGGTGGTAGGTGGCTTGTCATAACTTCTTAAAGAGTAAAAAAGAGACCAGAAAGCGGTACTCACCAAGAAAGTCTTCTTTATTTTGTGTCAGCCATAGGACAGGGAGGTAAAGCAAGCCACTAACGTCGGCGACAGACCATTTTGCACGTGACACGGCTAGATGAAGTGTAGGAGTGCGTGAAACGGTCCGTCATCAATGTTAGCGCCTTGCTTTGCCTCCCTGACCCAACATAAAGAAGACTTTTTTGGTGAGTGCCGCTTTCTGGTCTCTTTTTTTACAATTTTTGATCTGCTTATTTCTGAAGCAACACACTAAGTCTTCAGTAACACCCGATGCATTTGAGTGCCCTTGCCATTGAACACTATTCACACATCTGGTAATGCTGACTCATCTTTGAAACTGGTAGATTCACCAGCTTCGAATACTGACTGTTTCTGTTTTACTTCTTAAAGGGTGTTTCCAGGAATTCTTAAAAACCCTGTGGTAGTTGGGTGGTAAAAATAAAGAATGCTGCTTACTCATCCAGCTTCGGCTCCCTTGTCTCACATTGTTCTGGTGTTTTCAGGTTTTTGACCTGAGCGGTGTTGGAGGCTCAGCAGGTGGTTTGATATAGCACCCACTTTAGCCAATCAATGGCCTCCTGGGACAATGGGACAGCATCTACCCTGACTACGGGAAGTCCCTTACTTTGTTGTCACCATGCTCGAGGAGGCCACTCATTGCCCAAAGTGGGCCCTTAAACGTCCAAATTAGGATTGAAAACTGTACAGGAGGAACCAGAAGACAAAGTTGGGTAAGTATTATTTTTCTTAGCCACCCTTGCCCATCCCTTTAATTTTCTTTAGAGGGACAGAATAAGTACATGAAACTGTCCCTGATAGTGTCACTTACCCACAATCTAATAAATGGTCAGTGCCCCAACCCTCACACATTGGCGCCAATTCCCCAGACAGGGGTGTAGCTGGGGGAAAACAACTGGACTATGTTTGGGGAACAAGATACCACTGCCCCATTGACGCAATAAAGAATATTATATTTTGTGGGACTGAACTATTGATGTTTGGAAACCTCCATGAATCAACTATTTGAGAGCAAAAAAAGTCAATCCTCTTTGAGCTTACCTCCCAATCCTGGGGAAATAATAGGTGACAGTAGGTACAGTTGGAACGTCTTTTTCTTTTCTAGTAGGATTTTAGTGGCTTTTGAGGTTTGTAATAGCTGGGGGACAGCCAGATGTGTTGGGGTATCACACTCAAGAGCATGAGTGATGTACAGAAGAAACATTAAATACAATTGTATGAGGAAAAGGCAAGAGTAAAAGAAGGAAGTAGGTGTTTGGAGGATCAGAGGCTGCGCGTGCAGAGTTATTCACCCATAACATCCATTTCTGTTCTGGATATATCAGATCAGAATCACTACATGAATCCCCAGCCTAATACTGTATCAGAGCAACACATTCACACTGTAAAAATCCATTATAAAGGAGAAATTCTTTGTCACCATTTCTCCTATAAATGGTGACATCTTAACAATAAGTTTCTGGTGTTCATGCAATAAGCGATCCTTCCGAGTAAACAGTTTTAATTGATTTTACACGGTACAAGCCTCTGACACATAGACGGGTGCTGAAATGTGCAATAAAAGCCGAGTATACAGTGTAGGGATGATATATGAGTGCGACTAGAGTGTGGAGTGTCACTCACATTACATGACATGGCACAGGTTCTAAAGGAGTAATTAAAAAATGCAGACAGCATATTACAGGGCAGAGGGAGATGAGCAGATTGTACATAGTGTCCTATCTGCAGGTAGCATGTAATAGAGCAGAAGGATCTGAGCAGATTGTACATAGTCTCTTATCTGCAGGTAGCATGTAATAGAGCAGGAGGAGCTGAGCAGATTGTACATAGTGTCCTATCTGCAGGCGTAATGTTATAGAGCAGAGGGAGCTGAGCAGACTGTACATATTGTCCTATCTAAAGGCAGCATGTTGTAGAGCAGGAGGAGCTGAGCAGATTGTACATAGTGTCCTTTCTGAAGGTAGCATGTAATAGAGCAGGAGGAGCTGAGCAGATTGTACACAGTCTCCTATCTGCAGGCAGCCTGTTATAGATCAGGGGGAGCTGAGCCGATTGTACATAGTGTCCTATCTGTAGGCAAAATGTTATAGAGCAGAGGGAGCTGAGCAGATTATACAATTTGCAGGCATTGGTACTGGCACCTTTAACTCTGCTGAATATATAGAAAGAGCGGAGCTAAGTTTATCTGTTCCCTGTACAATGATGTTCCCAGTTTTTTGTCATACATCCGCAGTGAAACCTATTGAATAGTCTTAACAAAGAGAGAGGCATCATGGAGCTGTAAGGGTGAAGAGGACACATAGTATATGAGCCGTCACCTTTATTCTCTATCAGGAGCTGAGATTTTTGTTTTTACCTGAGGATATTGTTTCAGCTTTTTTGTTCCACTTTGAGTATTCTCCTCCTTCCTCCTGAGTATCTGATTCCTTTTATGTATGCCTGACACAGTTCACTCCTGCCCTGCAGAGCTCACAATCTAATATACCTTGCAGCATGGTGCCATGAATATGGATGCATCAGACGCTGTGTAACTATTCTTCTCCCCCTGTTGGTGTTTTCGGAGCTGTATCTGTCCCCGTTCTGTACCGCAGACTGTGGAGACATCCACCTCATATAAATAAATATTATTCCCGAAGCCTCGGAGCTCTGCAGGCAGCAGAAAGTTTAATCATGGTAAGGGACGACTACTACTACGAGGGAGCAAGACAATACGGAGGAGGCAAGAAGAAGGAGAGGGAGGAAGAGCGGAGGAGAGACAAGAATGAGACCGCTTAGAAGGGTGGGGGGACTGCAGGGAAGTTGGGAATTATAGAGCCTTGAGGTGTGCAGAACAGATTGAGAAAGCAAGAATCCTACGTCTCCCCTGAGACTTCGCTAAGAACATAGATTCTGCATACAGATGTTATCTGAAATCCCGTCATAGATGGAAGCATTAATCAAATGATAAGGTTTTAATGAATGTGCAGCTCCGATAGATGAGAAATTAGGACTGTATTATTGTGGCTGATTATGCTTCACACATCTTATGTCATACCTGTCTGTCTACTGTATGTCTCAAAACTGTACCCATCAGCTAGAACATTGAAGGGAATGCAATCAATGATATCAGTTCTTGAAGTTCATGAGTTTAAAGGGGTTGGCCAAGAATTGCTATTGATGGCCGACCTTCAGATGTCCATTTGAACTGGATTGTCGAGCAACAGAAGTATGTGGTCTGGTTTGATGAATGATATTTTCTTTGATATCATGTGGACAGCCAGGTAGATATGTAATATACCTACCACTGTGGCAAGCAACCACATTGGCTTAGGTAGTGTAATGCTCTGTGCATCATTGTGCTGGGAAACTGAGCTCTGACATTCATGTGGATACTACTTAGACTTCTACCACCTATATAAACATTGCTGAAGGTTCTCTTGCTGGTAGCTTTATTCCCTACTTGCAGTGTCAATAGATCCTTCCACATTGCAAAAAGTGTTCTGGAATGGTTTGAGGAACATAACAGAGTAATTCAACAGAACATCTTTGCCATATTCTGGAAAACCAGATACAGTCAATTAAAGTCTTTCAGGGCCTTGGGGAGTCCATACCTTGATGGCTCATATCTAATTTGGTGGCACAATGGGACCTATGAAATAGTCAGATGGTGGATGTAATGATGTGCACCAGAATTGATAAAAAGAAAGTGTTGAGTGGGGATATTAAAAGAGGGCAATACAGGAGGCACCACAGTTCTGTCCACGTTGTGTAGGTGGAAGAATGCAAGAGATAAAAGTACAAATTGATAGGATTCCTACTTTCTCACCTTAATGCCACGTTCACAAGTTTTGCTTGAAACGTTAGTGAAGTACATTGTGGAGGAGCTACTTCCGAATAATGATGGATTTAGAACTAAATTCAAGCTCAATGCATGAACAATCTCTGAATCGGTATTGTTGAATGGCATGGTCAGTAGTTAACAATCTCTCACCAAGAGGTCCACTGCCCAAACAAAGCCTCTGAGGCCTTTCTATAGGGAAAGGGGTGATGCACTTTTATGACGCCACCTTTTGGCAAGACCCAGTGTCTTCTCAGACACAACCTGTGACATATTAACGTATCTGGGTACATTATGTATTTATGATATTTGCATTTCGATAAATCAGTCTCCTAAGTGGGTCCAGCTCTGCAGTAGATCCAGACGCAATCTCTACCAGCTATGATCATAGTAAATGCAGTGGGTGGGTGTCGAACCAAAAATAATCCCAACTGGTAAGGATGGGGAGATTTATGTGCCTTCTCAACCAGAAAACTGCCGGAGAAAGCAAAATAAATCCCCCTCCCCCTAATATATCATCACTGATCGGTCATCCACTATAATTGTCTAAAAATGATGTAGCGCCATGAATTCTGGCCCACGTCCCCCCTCCCATAACCATACTTACCGTGATCGTACAGCGGTGGCTTCCAGCTTGCATTTTCACTCTGTGAATTATCTAAACCTTTAAGTTTGGCAGAAGGTGCTCTGTAAAACCATGTGATGTAAGCTATAAAAGGGTTGTGCTCCAAGGGAAGCAGGAACTAGGCCAAGAACCTGGAACACCTTCATTCAAAGACGGAATGTCAGCTTCTCTTCACTGCTCTGACTTACTGTCAGCTGTAAAGTGGTTGTGCTAATACACTGTCAGATATCTGATGAACCTGATTGTTTCTTAAAACTCAATGCTAAATTGTGGATTATAACCACTGGATGGTAAGAAAAATTAATTAGAATTGACAGTTTCATCTTAACAGGCCAGTGAGCAGTCCACTGCTGCCAATCAAGGCTTATATAAGGAATCCCATGAGACTATTTCTGGGAAAATGGAAAATTGAAGCTTCCTAGCACTTCTACATAAATGTGTCATCCATTTAGGCTACGTGCACACAAGCGTTGTCTTTGGCCATGTGTTATCAGTTGTTTCCATGAATGGCACATCGACCCATGTCTTTTGATGGGATTGTGGTTTCCACTACCCGTGTAAGATCCATCTGTCCAAGCCTCATAATTTAGAGCAGGTCCTTTTCCTACAGGGGTCTGTTGGACAGACTTTTCTATTGCATAAGTAGACCTCCCATGTTTGTTCATCTTTAGACCCTAGCCTACATAACCGTACCCAAACCAACTTCTTCTGACCTTAATAACAAATTCTGCTCTCCCTGACCATGGCCTGTAACAAATGTTCCGTTTTCTGGACTTGGAAACCCTGACACTTACAAGTGTTGTCAATGCTAAACCCCTTTAAGAAACATAAACAATTTTATAGTGGTTTTGTTTTCAGCAATAAGTGAAATGTTTTTATATGAATCTGAATCAGGATCAGTACCGAGGACAGCGGCCACCGTGTGTGAGATTATACTGGAGCAGATCAGACAGGTCCCAGTTATTTTCCTTGATGCGTTATGTATTTCACATAAAGCATGACATACATAAAGTGTTACCACTCTTCGACTTGCTGTCAGTGAATAGAAAGATCATGATTTACATCCAGATAATAGAAGCCCTCATACTGTGCAACTTCCCAGGTTCCTGGCACACTACAGCGTTCTCTAAAACCCTGACCGCAGTCCTAATAAAATCATGGCAGCAGCGGAGTCTGTGCAGTTTTGCCATGTTTTTATGCTCTGCCAAGTTTGTAGTCTTCATTGGTTTATGGTTTTGTCCTTGTATTGTGCGAAGGCGCGGAGACAAAGGAATAGTTTTTACCTGTCTGCCAATGATCTGATTCTGATGCATTGCACCCACGTTGGGTTCATGTTGTCAGGAGCTTCTGGTTGTCTAAAGGAAACTGTTTTATAAGGATAATAAAATAGATATTGACCTATTCAGAATGTTATAGTGAAGATTATTTGTCTCCTGCTGTAACTTCCAGACATTTAGGACTAATCATATATCAACTCCTTTCTGATATGTGAGTAGTCACAACACTGGTGAGTGTTAGGGTATTTCAACACCCCCATGGTCATCCTGTGAAGCTGGATATAAAGCCAAATACATAATGGTAGGTTAGTTGGCTTTGTGTGTCGTAGCAAAATAATAGGAATTAGAAAAACCCCACAAAACATAGATACTTTGGTAAATAACAATTTGTGTGATATACTTCATTAAGTAAAGCAGCTTCTCGGTCCCTTTTTCCTGCTTGTTTCTCCTGTAGTGAGCAGTGCATCTGAAAGCCTAAGATCCGTCCATCACAGACAAAGAGGCTAAGAGGTTCAGTTACGCTTTAAGTTGTGATCACTTATCAACACTTTTGGATGCTGATATGACTCATGGAATTGGGGATAGTGAGACCAAACAGATCAGGCCAGGTCCGATGAGAAGCTCCTGAGTCCTTTATAGGAATGAAGTGATAATCTCTCTGTTAGTCTCATAGAGGTGAATGGAGGGTTTGTGAGTGCATGATACTACTCACAGAGGAGATTCGGTGACCTGTGTTTCTTATAATGGGGCCCCGATGGCCTCAAACCTCTAGCCTCTTAATCCCTGATTTACCACTGATCCACTTTCCACCGCTCTAATGTCTATAGGCAGGACTTCTATCTCATTGGCCTTTAACCTGGATATTTTACCTGATTGTTTTCTGATGCTGCCACATACCTTTCATGAGACATAGAATTAGTGCATTTAGTGCACATCAATACATTTTATCGCTCGCAATTCAACCAGCGAGTTAATTTAATTTTCATCTAATTCTCACTTCATTATGTGCCATGTGTTCAATATTTGTACCATCGGGCTTTTCTTCATTTAACAATTTGTGTTTTTTCTGATTTGATTATCTGCTTCCCTGGTTATAGGACTGATATAATAATATATTGTGTTCTCAGGCGCCTTACAATGTGGGAAATCTTAAAGGAGTAAAAACCTAAAAGACCTGACTTGTTGTAGTGATCCAGGGACCAGTAGCAACATAGGTAATGGCCGGGCCAGCACCCGGTATACCAGGGCTGCATATAAACAATGTGGGGGGGGGGGGGGTTGAGGAGGAGCTGTGTAAAATCCTTATTGGGTGAGGAGGGGCTGTAAATAATCCATTGGTGAAGGCGGATGCATATAATCCATGGGGTGTGAGGAGGGTTTGCAAATACTCAATGGGAAGTGTGGAGGGGTTGCATATAATCCACACGGGTAATGGGGATGCATATAATACATGGGGTTGAGGGGTAGGCATATATTCCATGGATGATGAGAGGGGGTTGCATAAAATCCATGGGGAG
Source organism: Engystomops pustulosus (assembly GCF_040894005.1). Taxonomy (NCBI): domain Eukaryota; kingdom Metazoa; phylum Chordata; class Amphibia; order Anura; family Leptodactylidae; genus Engystomops; species Engystomops pustulosus. The sequence continues at coordinate 147,673,030 of NC_092417.1, read as the reverse complement.
TGAGGAGGAGCTGCATATAATCCATGGGGGTGAGTGGGATGCATATAACCCATGGAATTCAGTAGGGGCTGCATTAAATCCAGGGGGGAGGAGGGGCTGCAAATAGTGGAGGGGGACTGCATATAATTAATCTATGGAAGGTGAGGGGGGCCCGTGCTCTACATAATTATTCCATGAGATGGGGAGTAAGGAGGCTGTATATATTTAATCCATAGGGGTGAGGGGGTGTCCACTGTCCACTTTCTTTGTGTCTCCCACCATAATGCCATGATGAGTGCCCCTATATATTCTATGGATGCAGTTGACCATTATTTGTTTTATAAAGATCACTTTAGGTAGATCTACTTTGGCTGAGATGCAAAAGATGTATTGACATGGATTCTCATACAGCCCTTAAAGTGATTTACAAGCCGACAAGACAAACCCTTGGAGCTGAGAAATAAAAAATATGAGATACTCATCCACTTATGCCATCCATCCAATTCCCTTACCACAACTCTGCTTCCAATAGAATAAGCGATGAGGCTGCCATGACTGCCGTGGCCAATCACTGACCTCGGTGGTCATCTAGGCACATCTATGACTGCAGCTATTAAGTGGTATAAAACCTGTTATGTCTGTGCTGTCTGCTACGTCAAATACTGTTCCTCAGATTTATTCTCCACTTGATTTCAGTAACTCATTGCTAATTATCTTCTCCTCACTAAACTCTTTTTTTTTTCCCTTTATTTTGAATGTATATGTCCGTCCATTGCACTGTGCCAGTCACTACACTGGTGACCTGTTCAGCATCAAATCACAGTAGTCCAACACCACCATCTATGACCTTCCATGATGTTGATGTTCCACCAACTATCCAAATCTATCATCTTCTATAATCAAACCTTCCACTCTTCTCATGTGCTACACCGTTTCTATGGAATGCACCACCCTGAACGGTCACGCTCTTTACGCATATTGTTAAGCACATCTAGTCAGGAGGCCCTGTTGTATTTCCCAATTTTCCGCCCTTCCTTTTACCCTTCCGCATTGGCAAAGTCACTTTATAAAGATTACCAAAGATGATTTTTTAAAGCTTAGGGCATAATGTTCTTACTTCCCACTTTTTTACTTGTTTGAAGGCACATTACATTTTGATGCCTAGCGATCAAGAGTTCTGCTATACGCTTTCCAAAGTGATTTTTAGGCATCCCAGACAAATCGCTCATCTTTGTCTTTAGTAGTTTGCTGCAGCTTCTTCTCCACTTTGTCTCCAAGGCTCTCTCTTACTTTAGTTGCTTATATCTCGGATTTATCGATAATCCTTTTCATGAAAATCTCACTGAAGAAGAAATCCTGGCATTAGATGCAGACAGTAGCCATGTCCTCTTGTGCGGAGCCTCGGGGGATTAGCCAGTAATGCGTCGGGTGTTAGCACATGCAATTAGCTGTTCTTCTTGCCGTCAGCGATGTCTGTATCTCAGCTGTCTGTATTTGAAGGGGATAAATGGTTTGTGTAAACACATAATTTGTTTTTCTGTAATTTGTAATCTATGTACATAATGTATTGGGGTGTGCACACAGCAGAGCTTACTATGGGCCATCTGCAACATCCCCCACCAGGGCCTAGCTTTTTCTTGGGGCCTGGAGGCAGCTGGAGCCCAGAATACCGGAGTGTTTAGAGGTTGCGGCCTACGGCACACTGATGTCACGGTGCTTGGTATGGAGACCAAAGGGTTGTCCTACAGCCTGGCAGGTCTCCAGCAGGTGGTGTGTGCAAGAAATATGGAGGGAGAAGCTGATGGACTGGTTCTCCCTGGGGCAACCCCTAAGTGTCTGGTAGATAAGTCTCTGGGTAATGGATGGAGAGCCCGAGGTGGTAGACAGCCGTATCCAGGGATCAGACGGAGGCAACGTTGTGCAAATTACCTGACGGTTCTTTATTTAACAGGTAGCAGGCAACGGGCCACACAATCAACAGCAGATTCTGGTACTGGAGTGGTCATAGAGAGTGGTCCTCAGGAATAGTGCACCAGCTTGGTAGTAGATGCAGGATGGGATGGAGCTGTGTCCAAGCAGTGGAAGATGCAGCTCTGGATTTGAGTCTCCTGATTCTGGTCCTGGGATTAGTTTACGTGTCAGTACTGAAGGTACTGACCACCTGTACTGACCACCGAGGTGTCCTCGTGGTCAGGTGGTAGCACCTCTCCAAATACAGCCACATCATTGGATAATAACTTACACCCATTTAACTATTGCCTGTTCAGGCAGGATCTACAGCTGCTATTACATAATGACCAGGTTCCAGAACCTTCATAGTGGGTTCGCAACTCCCCCTAACAGCTTCTGACCTGGAGAGGGCGCTATTTGCAACTACCTGCCTGCCTATGTATTGGCAGGGGTGTTGCACATCCATAATGTACTGTAAATATGGATATAAAACAATAAACTGGAGATACTGGGCCGGATATATTATTCTGACTTTACACTAGAAAGAACATCTTTGGCTCCCGCCAGCTTTGTGTGGCGGCAGCACTGTGTCTGACAAGACAGTAAAAGCGTGCCGTCTAGTTATGGGGAGGTCCTATCAGTGATATGATAGCTCTTCACAGATGACTGTACATATAACACTCTACATATAGCTCTATTAAATGCTGCCTGCAAATAGGACACTGAACAATATCCCCATCTCTTCCTGCTGTATAACATGCTGTCTACTGATAGGGCAATATGTACAATCAGCCCAGCTCCTCCTGTTCTATAATATGCTACCTACAGATAGGACACTATGTAAAATCTGCTCAGCTCATATATATAATTTTGTGTAGAGCCATAGTGGGTAGAAAGCTGTATGACAACATTACGGCCTTTATTTTGAATTTCTATTTCTCGCTCTAAAACTTCATGTAGCCACACCCCCCCCCCCCCCCCCCCCTTGGGGTCAGCAGTCCTCCTCGCTATGTATCTGGACAGCCCAGTATCGATCACCTTGACTTTTAGTAGACAGCTGGAAAAACCCCTTGGAAAGTGCATGTACATGAGTGCCAAGTCCCTGTGGCACTTTGTTCTGCAGTAAATATTATGGCACATGCCTCGGGATTTAGCATGTTGCTCTGCAGCACTGTTCTCACTTCACATGATAACGCTTCAGTATTTTTCTCTTCAAAAAAAAAAAAAAAATTCTGTATTGATGACTTGTCTCTTATAAAAGATTAAAAAAGAGGCTTCTGTGCAATGACTATGCAATGTGTGTTTCTGGCTGTTCCTCATCATGCTTCTCTCTTGTGTCTTGGCAGCTGGGAGGATGTGGGATCCTTGGAGTCGGTATCTGGTTGGCAGTCACCCAGGGGAACTTTGCCACGCTCTCCTCTTCTTTCCCGTCACTGTCTGCTGCCAACTTGTTGATAGCTACAGGAACTATCGTGATGATCGTGGGTTTCCTGGGCTGCATCGGTGCTATTAAAGAGAACAAATACCTACTGCTGAGTGTAAGTACGTCTCGCTGTGGGAGTTGTATAGTAGTGGGCTTCCTGGTAATAGAGGAAAACAAGGAGTACAACTGAAATTTCGGATATACCTAAACTGGTATCACACACACAAATGTCCATTGACATAGAAAAGTAAATGAATATTTGAGTGCCTACAGCTCCATAACACTAAGCTACAGCCAATACTAGGTATAGCACCATATTATAAGAATATTAGCAGCTAAAAGTATAGTCTTATGAAAAAAGATCTATTATTCAAATGGGATCCATCAGGATCTGGAGGTATAAGGGTCCATTCACACGCGGTATGCCCGCCGTGCGGGCATACCGCCGTGTGCTGGAGAGGAGGAGGAGGTGACCCCTCCCCCCTCCATAGAGAATAGCGGCGCACGGCCGCACACACGCCAAAAGATAGAGCATGCTCTATCTTTTTGCAGTGTGCGGGCCAGAACGGTGCCACACATGTGTGGCACCGTATCTACGCCGCTATTGCCGTCTATGGGGACGTACATGCGGCCGCAAATTTGCGGCTGCATGTATGTCCCTGCAGACGGCCATGTGAATGAGCCCTAAAGCGGTAAACTAGGACTCTTACAGCATCAATTCTATGGGTTTTAAGCACAACTGTAAGATTTGTGTTTCACAAATCAATAGCTCTTGGGATGCAGAACTACATTGCCAATTACTTTGTTACCTATACCCAGCAGTTCTTTTGCTATCCTCCTCAGTGTAGTACAGACCGGAAGTAGCTGCTTCCCCTTCCTGTGCTGAAAAGTCCTGTAAGTCCTTTATTGTAAATAAAGCTGAAAAATCTACTGACTCACAGCTGGGAAGGGGCTGCTGCTCCCTGCCCACGAGGAGGAAGGAGGAGGAGGTCATGTGACAGTGCTCTCTGTATATGTTCAGGACTGTGGATACGGATGTCTCCTACACAAAATAGTGAGGTATCTCCCCTGTTCTCTACCCGTTCCTCCATGCCAGTCTGTGATTCTACAGAACTTTCTCTCTCTCCACCTCATGCTGCTCACTCATTTTGTAGTCTTCAGTTGGTGCAGAGAAGCTATTAACCCTTAGTACTCAGTGCACAGACTATACACTTCATGTAACTATCTTACTTACAATTTCTACTACTTATTACATGTTCCCTGCTCCTCCATGTGAAGGAAGCTGCCAGGCTGTTCCCCATGTACATCCTGCATTTACACTATGCAGTGTTCAGTGGATTTACTTGTAGGAATCTCACTAGATTTGCTGCTAAATTACACAATGAGAGAACACAATGTATCATGGGATCTGTGGGCAGAGTGAATTGGAATCAGCTTCAGGAAAGATACAGGAAGAGGTTAGTATCTGCCGCTCCACCACTTGTGAAAAAGATTTTTATCAAACACTTTCAGAACTAAAAATCCTTAGGTCTGGAAAGAAAATTGCAAGAAACACAATATGAGCATCATTCTGTTTCTAAAGGGAAAAATCATATGATAATTTGGTAAAATTATTACAACTTCAGAGTTACGCTTCAAGGATTCCTAATAGCTCCAAGTGTATGAGACCCTATATTAAACTTTGATTGGCTCCAAAATATCAGTAGAGGAATGGAAACTTAGATGCCCTATGTATGTGGGTACATTAACAGCATACACGGCCAACGCATGTGAACCGGGTCATCTGATTGTAGTCTGGTGATCTGTATTGAATTATTGGTAATTGCTGGTACAAACTGAATACAGGCTGAGGCATAAGAAATATAATTATGACGGAGGTATGACACTCGATGACTATGTATTACCAAGTATTATATGGTATTACCATCCAGGCCACTATGTTTGGAAGTATGATATGGTCTGGTTTGTGTTTAGGATAGGTGCTGTTGTGTGATGGTGTCTGCTTTTCTTCTGCGAATTCTGGTGACAGATACAGAGAGCAGAATCAGTAGACTGATACATCACATCAGGTCACCAATATCTCAGTATATGCCAGTGTTTAGGGAAAAGAGATCTGGACTGCACATCCAAACGTTATAAAATTTTGGTTAAATTTTCATGGTGACCTTGTTTTAGTGGCTCTCTTTTCTAATCTATCTATTTCCTGTATTGACAATCCAGTAAATGAGGTCATTAGGAGCCGGGCCTTGTTGTCCTTGTAAGATGTATGGTGTTCAGTTTACAATGACATCTGTCTCTAATGACCTTATTTTTTATAGACCACCGGCGATCACTGGACAGGTTAAAAATGTACAGATCAGAGGACAAGAGAACAGCAATGTCATTCCAGTGGCTTCTTGTGATGTCACATTCCCCATCATTACAGAGGTCATGAATCTCTGACTGATTGAATCTACTTCCCATATGGCAGGAGAGCATCAAGGCTGCTACTTTACATTGCACATTTCTTAACGTTTTTGATAGTTGTGCCATCTTTTTTTCAGCTTTTTCCTGTGAAGGTTCTTTTTTTTTCTATCCACAGTACAATTTGCACAAATTCAAAATTCCAGAACCCTATGGGAAGTCTCATAGGATCCATTATATGTAGCATAGCTCTACTGAAATATTCTTCGCTGTAGGGCCCTCGGATCATCCCATATGATGCACTAATGCCTTCCTGTGTATACATCTTCACCTTTCTAAGAGATTTACAAACATTTTGTTTTTATTTAATGCCTTAGTTCTGTGAACCACAAAAACTAGACCGCTCGCCCTCCTCCGGCACAATATTTCTTAATATAACTGGAGGTTTGTAGCTCGTTCAGGTTGATAAAGTCCTTTATCTTTGCAGTATTGATCCACTTATAAAAGAGACAATCGTCCTCCTTTACCCAAAGTTTGCCCCTTTAGCTGCAGTGTGTCAGCACAGAGAGCAGAAAGGTTAACCGTGATCTTACAGAGGATGCCAGCTGTGTGACATTCAATCCTCGCAGCTCAAACGCCGAGCAACTGCGGCATGAAATATTACAGAGGAGAAGTCAGGAGCTGAGGGAAGAGCAGGAAATAAAAACACACTTTACAGCTGGCCCAGGAGGCTTCAAGCGGGAACTTAGATTGATTTTACTATCTCTGTACGTACCGCAGAGATGGCAGCGGCACCAGTGCGGTTATTTTGTGATGGATCCGAGGAAGAGGTGGGGATTACGGATGCACATTTCTATTATAACTTGTGACACATCTTTTAATAACCACAGCGCAGTTTCCACCTTATTCTCCGTGAAACATTTCATTTTCTGGTTTCAAAGCCATCAGTGGTTAGAAAGTACATGGAACAATGTCATTTTCTAATCTAAAGTTCTGTTCTCAGCGGTTCGCAAGACAGGAGTCGCAAAGGGTCACCAGCAAAATGGTGCAAAGCAATTCTTCTGAAACTCTGTGCCGTAGCTTTTGATAAGTTTTGGAGTGCTGCTACCTTCACTACCCAGGTCTGCTGTACTGATAGATGAGGTCCCATTATCAAAGATCACATGAAGGACAGTAACATGTATACGTTGTTCATGTTCCCCTTGAAGAGCAGAACGTGGCACTTGTGGGTTCAAGCCATCAATGTAAAATATGAGTTGTGCAGGGAAATAGCTAAAGGCGTATGGACTTTGATGCAAATCGTTACTTTGAAATCACCTGCGCAACAGTAAAAAAAATTTCCTTTGTGTTCCAATAATTGCTCTCTGTGTGTAATAATAACTCCTTGTGCCTTTCCTCATCGCACCAAACACCATTTGTTTAAAGTGCCTTGTAAACGTTATAAAACCCCAAAAATCATGGTTCACCTACCCCACTGCGGCCTATCAGTGATCTCAGTGAGCCCCAGTGACTTTACATGTTCTATGTTACCGAGCTTGCTGAAGCCACCACATACCCCAGTCCCCATGGGGTTTTTCGGGAAAACACCTTAAATGTTGAGATTTCTCTGCAAAATCTGTTGTCCCCACTGGGAATACATTCTATTTTCTCAGTTTGAACTAAACATTATGACCATTGATCTTTCAGTATAGTTACTGTACCTAAAAATATCCCTTTTCTTGGCCATTAGTGTTATATCCTTCAATATATTATCAAGAGCGATTAACTTTATGAAAGTCATATCTATATTTCCTGTAGAGTTGGGAAATGGAGGGCAATAAAGTCTGAGCGGTGCCCTGAGGAACATCCTCATTATCACCCTCCAAAGTCTTCTTTATTGTCTGGGAAGTCGGATGGCATAAGCACTATGACATGTATTGTGTGGCACAGCAGGTCTTCCTCCGGTACCACGCTGTCTACAATAGGGAAGCTCTTGGTCATTTAATGGCCTCTATCTTTTCTCCTAGTTCATAAATAGTTGTCCCCTCTACACAGAAGGATCTTTTTGTGTGCACCTCCAGCTATCTAATCGCCTACCACTAGTTATTGGGACTAAGGAAGCACATTGCTGATTTCATTCCTCCCTTAATGAAACTCCTCGCATTGTGGAAATGTAATTTCTAGAGGGAAGAAGTAAGAGAACAAGGGTACTGAGAAAAGATATTATGTCTTTATTGCTTTTTTTACCTAATATAATCATGTAGAAAATCCCCTGCCTGCTTTCCAGGAACAGACTGTGCTGGGTTGCCTGAAACCTCCCTCCCCCCAGCCTGTTGTAAAATGTAACTCCATTATATCCATGTTTGGTTTCAGTTGTATAACAATAAGCAAAAACACAGAACTGTAGTAATTATCTGATGTGGGGTGTTTTGCGCTGAAGACATTTGATTTGTCCCTAAAAGCCTTGGTCATAGCTAAAATATTGAATAGTGGAAGTGTCCTGTGTTGTGCAAGAAAGTGCATTCTAGAGCACAGGAGCATCACAAGAGGTTCTTCATGGACAGGAAAGGAAGGTTGTGATAACGGGGAAGATACATAGAATCTATCTGCAAATTGGAAAGTACAGGTACAAGGGTCAACAAAGACTGGCGAGATGCATAACCCCAGGAGAGAGGGTGTACAGCTCCGGCACGGAGACGTAGATATTATATGATGTCAAGTTACTGTAGAGATGGTGATCCATTTTGGGGTTTATGGATAGAGTAGATTAGAAGTAACATGGACAGAAGTTTACAGTGAGGTATCATCAGCACCATAGACAGAGGTGTAAATTGAAGCTTCATGGCCCCAATGTAACATGTAACTACAGTATAATGTATTGTTTATCATATTAGTGTCTTCATGTTGGAGAGAGATTCCTTTTGGGCCCCCTAAATCTTCTGTGCCAATGGGCAACCATACGCCTCAAGTTACACCTCGGAGATATGTTACAGGCAGCAAATACATACTATGACCAGCAGAGAGAAAAAGGACATGACACAAGCAGAAACCAAAGGCGCCATTCATCTCAGGCCCATGCGCTGTGAGCGCTACTCTACATATTGTAAGAGATCCAGGGACCATTGTTAGGCCCCAGCTACCATGACAACCCCTCCACATCCCACAATTGTATTTCAATGGTACAATGAAAAACTATACAACTAAAGCATTGTCTAGGGACAGGGTAAAAGACTTTTGTCTCTATATCTACAGGACATTTGTGGTGTATATTTAGTCTCTACACTGAGAAATACATACTGCAGAAGGATAAGATGAACATACAGTATACATATCGGTTTGTTATGAAATGCAGCTTAATAAAACCGTAGTTTTATCCTTTAGGTCAGTGAAGGAGAAACTGTTAGAGACAGAGTGCCCAAACTACAACCAAAACCCACTTTTACGTCGCAAAGTACCAACATGACAATTTAAGCAGTATTGATCCCTTCTGTATCCTATTGCCATCCTGAGGACATCAATACAATAAAAAGAAGATGGAGAACTTTGGATTTTATCTTCCTTCCAGGGTCCCCTGAAAAGGAACAATCAAGGGACCCAGAGCAGGAACTCCAACGATAATCCATCTCTGATCAAACCTTCTCGCTCCTCCTGTAGTCCTGGCAGCCAAGGATGTGTCACTTTATAATAGCACTGAGCACTGAGTATGGCGCGTCCTCGCTGTGTTGGGCTACGGGAGAAAGCCTTGAGTCCTCTCTGGGAAACGCTGTGCTGGGATGAAGGTCTGGGTGCCACCACTGCTCTAGGTGGTCATTGGAAAATTGATGGTTAATAAGGTGGAGAGATAGGTACATAAAAGGGTATTCTGGCATAAAAATATTGATGACCTACGCTAAGGTTTAATTTTGAAAACTAGATTAATGGGAGTCCAAGACCCGAGCACCACTTTGTATCAGCGGCGGAAAGAATGATGGGGTAGGACGCAGCCAGTCACTGCACTGGAGCTCAGCACATATTCATATAGATCTGCAGTTACCTAGTCTGACCACTACACAGAGAACAGCGCTATCTGCTTCCTGTGTCATTCTCTGTCACCAGGTGCTGAGAACAGATGGTCTGTGGGGGTGCTGGGAGTTGGACCACCAACAATCTGATTTTAAAGACTCGTTCTATATCATAATTTTAACCCATAAAATTCCTCAATGATGTTCAGAAAGGTACTAGAGTAATCTGAAGGAATGATTGTTTGAAATTATGAGATTATAAGAATTTATTACCATCCATTTAAAATATGTAAAAATAATTTTTACAAATCTCCATAACTTATGTTTTCTTTTTTTTTCTTCCAGTTCTTTATCCTGTTGTTGATCATCTTCTTACTGGAGCTCATTGTGGTGACCCTGTTCTTTATCTACACAGATAAGGTAAGCTGTGCTCCCAATTTGATGATATTTTTATCTATCTTCTATGACCCCACTGTTGGTCATGTATTTTATCATTATGAAATTGAGTTAGGGCTGGACCTCTATCTTTAGGCATGTTGGTTGCTGGAGGTCCATGCAGTAGGCCATTGAAATTGGGAATTCTTTAATAACTGTGGTCCTTTTCTATCAAACTTCCAAACATGTAAAATTGCGTTATCGCAACCTCTGATGGCGGCATTGTTGTTATTGGTTCCATGTGGAAGGGCACTGTGACTACTGGCTTTCATGTGGGGGCACTGTGACTTCTGGATTTTGCGTGGGGGCACTGTGACTACTGGCTTTCGTGTGGGGGCACTATGACTTCTGGATTTTGCGTGGAGGCACTGTGACTACTGTCTTTCCCGTGGGGGCACTGTGACTACTGGCTTTCCCGTGGGGGCACTGTCACTACTGGTTTTTGTGCGGGGGCACTGTGACTTCTGGTTTTCACGTGGGGGCACTGTGACTACTGGCTTTCCCATGTGGGCACTGTGACTACTGGCTTTCCCGTGGGGGCACTGTGACTTCTTGCTTTCCTCTGGGGGCACTGTGACTTCTGGCTTTGCTCTGGGGGCACTGTGACTACTGGCTAGCTTGTGGGGGCACTGTGACGTCTGGCTTTCCTGTGGGGGCACTATTACTTCTGGCTTTTCGCACCGTGATTATTTTATGGGCACATACTGGCTATGCTTGTGTTGCTGGTTAAGCTTTGTGGTGGCCCTAAAATGGAACACTGTATAAATATAACTACTAAACAGTAGATACATTTATACAGTAATAATTTGGCATTTTTGACATTTGGCCCTTTAAGGGCAGCGACGAGGCTGATGTGGACCACAGCAAAAATGAGTTTAACATTCTTATTGTGGTGTCTCCTCCATGAACCGAGCGACATGACTCCATCTTCTCTGGGCCCTATTGAAACGCCTGTGGTTATGCCCAATAACTCAATGTGCATCCCACTAAGTGGTTCAGTTCTTTTGTATATAAATACAATGCAATTTTCAGTCCACCATCGTATAATCCATACTCCCTACTATTTTTACCTAGTAAGAGCAGTACAGTGATCTGTCACTGATTCCATATTTTACCCACAAAGATAATGTCCATAACAATTTTATCCTTACCGGCATTTACTAAACCTCCCTTATATTTCCCCGACCTACTAGAATTCTGCCATGAGGCAAAGCAAACATTTTAAAGGTCAATTTGAAAGGGTTTTCTGGGTTATTGGTATTGATGATTTCTCCATAGGATAGGTCATCAATATCAATTTGGTGGGGTCCTGACACCATCTGTAAGCGGCTGCATCTGGTGCAGAAGCGAGCCAGAGGCAGCGCTGTTCTCTATCTCCATAGCATAAAAAGACAACAAAAAAGCATTAACCATCAATCCTACAAGGTACAGTAAATCCACGTTCAGTTTTAGGTATGGGATGATATAATAGATCCTTGCTGTTTTCTGTCTCTGTGTCGGACCCTCACAAGGTGTTTGACCCTCATTGATGTAATTTCCTAATACTAGTTGTTCCACTTGGTAATGGCACTAACACACGATTTAGTGTTGCATCCTCCGTAGGGGTAGTGAGGATTGCTGTGAAGATAATCAGTCATCATTTGCCACTATTAGAGGGATATCCAGGAATTCTGGAGAACCTCACAGGAGCTAGTGCATTAATCACGACTTGTGCGTATGTTGGTAAATACACCTATTTTCCCCCTTTCGCCATCTCCACGACAAATGGCCGGAAGGGCTATAAAGGGGGTGTAGGCGTTAGTTCAGTGAACACAGACTATGGCGCAAAACTTCACCATGTCAGAGCTGGAATAGTAATGCCCCATCAGCACAGCACCGGGGCGGAACGTATGATAAATGCACCCCAACGTGTACTTACCTTGTACTTGCTCCCACTTGCAGCACGGTTTCTTCTACTTGTTCAACAACAGTGTCTTCTACAACTCAAATGTCTGCAGTCACATGACCCAATGTGGCCAATCAGTACGCTCAACGATCCCCAATGACATCAAATAAGTTGTATCATGATAAAAGCCACTGCTTGGTTATAGCGGGTTCCATAGATGCCAACACTTCCCATCCAGCTAAGAATGGTGGTGAGCAGTTCTTAGGAAACAACACTGGAGTCAGAGCAGCAATTCTGTTTATTAAAACTGCCCCAAGCCCCCATAGAGCTTTTTAGAATTCTTGGAAACCTCTTAAAACGGGTTTGCCCATGAAAGAAAATTCTCAAATTTCAATCCCCTAGTAATTGAACTCCTTAATTTACAATTTTACTCAGTTTTATTGTGGTTTTAGCTCCTATCACTCAGTGATGATCAGTGTAAAATTCCAGAGTGTGGGTGGGGACTCTTGAAGCAGACACTTCATGAGCCCTCTGGGCTATGAGATGGTAAGTGCTGACAATGTGCTTAGATTATAAGTGTACATGTTTATATCCACTTTCATTTACCCTCTGAATATCACTAGTACCTGCAACATAGAAAAATCAGAAATGAGAGATGATGAAATCCATGAGATGCATATAACACACAATTACATTCTCGGCTCTGCTATATCACAGCCATAACATATACAGTGCCTACCTCCCCCTCCCCGGAATAAGGACATTATCTGCCTGTAGCTTTACTCTCCTCATGCTTCTGTTTGCTGTCTGGAAGTCTGTGTGTGTGTGAGCTTGTCTTGGAATGCAAGGGTGGGTGCTGGAGTGCAAAGAGGAGCTCAGTGCAGCCTCAGACAGGAGAACAAAATGTCCTGCCTAACCCTAGACTTCTGATTTAGGGTCGGATCCCAGGGCAACTGAAAGTCTGATAGAGACAGGTCAGAATTATATCTGTGAAATGCTGTATTTTTTGTTAATAAGAGTGAATTTGGAACGTGTTTTTTTCACAAAGTCTCAAAATACATAAAAGGTCCCAGCACATATAGCAGCAGGGGACTGGCGTAGTTATAAGACTTTTTATGAGAAAAAGTCCCAAGTCATGAATCTGGCTTTGCACTGTATTGCACTAGCAATAGTTCTATGTTTATGCCAGATTAATGAAGAGGTGGGAATAGTCCTGTGAGACTTTTTATCAGTGAAAAGTCACAAAAACCCTCAATGTGATTTGTTGCATTATGAAGCAAACATATATTGAGAATGCTGTAGCTACACTGATGCAGGATCATATCTTGGTTAATTCTTGACTTGAGTGGTTTTGCTGAAAAAAATGATAAAATTCAGTCCCTTGGAAAAGCTGGGTCAGGCTGGCTGCCTACATAAACACATCACACTCGGAGCTTGTCATTAGACAAAGAGGTTAGTCAAGACTTGACTAATCAACCTGAGCTGGATGACTTATGCACAGCAGCTGGGGGATGGCGCAACAATTGATTCTGCCTTCAGGCACAACCCAGTGATTACATCATCCTATCCTGCATTGAATAACTAATGTGCTAGGAAAAGCGCTGAACCAGCCAAAGAAGCGAGACAGCTTCATTATCATAATTTTAGAATTTTAGAACAGCAAAACCACTCAGCACAGGGATTAACCAAGATATCATCCTGCATCAGTGTAGCTACAGCATTCTCAAGGTATGTTTGCTTCATAATGCATCAAATCAAATGGTAGATTTCCTTTTTTTACGCCAAGAAAGCCCAGGAAAACCAATGATAAACTATCCCTATTGTTTTGATGACTGTGTGTGATCACTATGTCAAAAACTTAGTGTCTCCGATGGAGAAAAGGTCTGTATCACCTTGGTCAGAATTTTTTAAATGGTGACAAAGCACAGGGTCCTCTGGGATTTTTTTTCTGAAGGGGCATCTTTAAAGGCAGTCTCTCTCTGTTGACCCCAAGCGCTGTGATAAGATGTGCCTGGGCTCGGAACAGTCCCACTTGTTCGTGATAACTTGCCCATCCAGCGCTGTAGACAGATTTCCTTTAAGGTCACAATTATGTTAACTTTTTAAATGAACTCAAATGCACAAGAATAAAAGATTTAATCTTCCTTAAAAAAAGATCAATAGATGTGTTATATGTGAATCTAAAACCATGTGCATGGATCTTCACACTTGGGGAGATAAAACTCCTTCTGGCTATCTGTTTTCCTAGACAATACATCTGTATTTACTGTAGGTAAACATATAACAATGAGGATTCCTATCCTTGGCAGAGGTCCTTTTTCAACTTGGATCTGGAGAAGACGTAGAACAAGCAAGCACTTGCCTAGTATGATAGCTTTTAAATTTACAGTGGCATGACCTGGCGGTAGCCCAGGGCCCGGACCTTCTAGGGGGTCCTTGGTCACTGGTCCTGAATCCACAGTTTGAAAGCAATGAGAAGGAACACATCCTCCATTCCCCAAGAACCTTTATTCTAGTACCGTATGTAGGAAGTGAATTCCAGACTTGTAGGTTCTGTTTCATGCGCTAGATCTTGGATTTTACAAGGTGGCGCTGCAAAATCCTTCCACCTTTATGGAATTATTTTATGTTAATATTGCTCCATATTTGGGAATTGTGGAGAACAGAACATAAGGTCATAAGTAATGGCCAATACCCTGATGTCTTCTGCTGCTTCTAGGTTCCTTGATATACAAGATGACTCTGTCTCCTGGTTCCAGCACCAAAGGGGCCTCAGAGCTTTAAGGTTTATCTTATTAACTAGTCATGGTCCCTTGTCGTCCAATGACTGTGTCACCAAACAGACGCTATGAACATCTGTGAGAAGTATAGGGACTTGTATAACCCGGCATCCACAGCAGTGCCTTGCAGTGGCGTCCTATGAATGTTCTCACTTGACATCATAAAGTAGGTGTTAAGTCCCTGTGTTTGCTCTCTGGCTTTGGACATATGTCATCACGATGGGAATAGCTTTCATCTGTCACATGTCATTATAGCAGTGGAAATCTGCAGAGGCTGCAGCTCCGAGCTCCTTGGCTTCCAGTATCTGACACCTTAAACTAATGCGTTACACGGCACTGAGGTCCCTTTTCATCTCTCTTATGTTCCCCTCTTCAGGTAAATTGATGTTGTTGTTTTTTTGCTGCTGTTTTTTTTTCCTCTCTTTTTTTCATGTCGTTCATTGTTTGCAAAGTAATTATGTAGCCGGCATTAGTCAAACACAGAGACATAAGTGGCTGATCTGCATAAATTCAGCAAACCTCAGGAAAATGGAAATAAGCCCGGCATTTGCTGGATACAAATAAGGAAAATTGTCAGTTTAAGGCCAATTGAGCATCACAAAAAATGTATTGAAAAACATGTGCAGAGTCAGCAAGCGAGGAAAGACTCTGAGGATGTTATATAATGCAATATATAGTCAATGAGCCTCATGTAGCTCCAGTATGTTCATTCATGGACGGGGGCGCGGATTATTATACACATTTATTTTACAAGTAGAGTACGTGGCAATGAAATGACAGTGAACATGTTGCGGGGACGCCTGACCTTTATGGCTGTTAGTATATGTCAAGCCCGGGTTATTGGCAGTAAGCCTCGGTAGAAGGATCATGAAAATATAGAAACTAAAGAGACTGTAACCATTTGGGAGGACAATGTTGTTATCCTTCTCTTTATATACAGCTAAAAATCTTAGAAACCATAAGTATTCATTATGGAGGCTTGACTGTTATATTCCTGTTTATGAGCCTTCCCGAAAAGTGCAGCTCTGGCACATGCGTGGCTCATACATGGGGCTGTGTGCATGAGCCCATAGAAATACATGGGGCAGTGAAACAGTTGCTATTACACAGTCACAGTCAACTCTGTGCCAGGAGCCTGTCTGATCATCAGAGGTAACTGTGATAGCCGTCTGTTTTAAGCCCCCCCCCCCTACAAAGAGCCAAGTAGGTACAATCACAGCAAATACATCATCCAGAAGGCCTGGTACCAGAAAGGTAACCCCCCATTTAGGGTTGGCTTCAGGCTTCAGTAGGCCCCTGGGCAACAGAGCCTCAGTGAGCCCCTTTGCAATGGTGGAATTAAAAATTCAGGTGGCAGAATTAAAAAATCAGACACTAAAATAGTCCTCTGTTCCCTAAAATATTCCCTAGCTTATCATCCCAAAGAGCCCCCTCATAGGTTATTTTATATTAAGCCCCACGTAGGCTGGCAGGGACTGAGATTGGGCCATCTGGGCCCCTCCAGCAGCTCTGGGCCCTGGCACTTGCGTATGTATGCCGGGTGCTGACGCCAGCCCTGCACCCATTCCCCCTGAGGCAATGGAAAAACCACAGGGGTTCTCTATGAGAACACAAGGCCCAACTGAAGGGCAGGATTCCAGGAATTTTCAGATAGAAACAAAGAACTGAATTTTATATATTGGGGGTACAGGGATATAATGAAATTATAATAATAGAAAAAACTATATACTGGCACAACTTAAAGTGAAACTATCATCAGGAGCCCTTTTTCTGGCTTCCTCAATTTCCCAAAGAGAATAGTGTTCACATAGCCAAAGCGTTTTTATAGTAAAACTGTCTGCAAAAATAAGAGAAGTAAGATGAAAGTTTACCTTTCTGTATTTAGTACTGTATCCCTAGTCCCATGGGCGTGGTCAGTAAGGAGTGGAGCAGCCATGTAAAACCCTCCGAAGGGGGAAGCAACAGGGAAGGGGGAGATATGGGGGACATGGGAGTTTGAAACCAATGCATGATGGAGCAGTTTCCCGAGAATGGGGGGGGGGCACTCCCATGGGACTAGGGACTGCATACAGATAAGTTAGATCAAAGTTTACTTAACTTTTGTTTGGAAAAAGCCAGATTTACTATAAAATCTCTTTTTATCAATGTGTATATTCTATATTTTCTATGGGGACATGGGGGAGCCAGAAAAAGAGATCCTGATGACAGGTTCCCTTTAAGGGATATAGAGTGATAATGAGGGGAAATCGCTGGTGTAATTTGGTGACCTGCACCCAAATACAAGAAATCACTCACCAAAGTGGACCTTATATATTACCTTATATACTCGAGTATAAGCCTAGTTTTTCAGCGCAAAAAATGTGTTGAAAAAACCCAAACTCGGCTTATACTCGAGTCAAAAAAATAAATATATCTAAACTCACCTTTCCGGCAACCCCTGTATATCTTCTGTGCGATCTGTCCGGCAGCGGCGGCAGGCTATATACACTGGGGCAGGGTCTGACAGGCTATATACACTGGGACAGGGTCCTGCAGGCTATATACACTGGGGCAGGGTCCTGCAGGCTATATACACTGGGACAGGGTCCTGCAGGCTATATACTGGGGAAGCTGTGACCCATGCATTTCCCACCCTCGGCTTATACTCGAGTCAATAGGTTTTCCCAGTATTTTGTGGTAAAATTAGGGGCCTCGGCTTATACTTGGGTCGGCTTATACTCGAGTATATACGGTATATAACAAAACACCTGCGCCTACCCTCAAATATAACTATAGGTAGTAAACAATTGGCCACCAAAAGCATGCGGATCTTTTACTAACTACTGACAGTAGGGCAACCAACAGTATATAAAACCATCTATTATTTAAAAGTGGTATGGTCACATATACAAGGCTAAATGGACCTTCCAAATATTTATATGTCAATGTTGTGTAATAGATAACTTTATCGGCTTTAATATTCAATGTATTAATGAAGAAATATCTAGTAGCTATGACGATGTAATCGTGTTTAGTGAGCAAAACAGGAAAACAAACGGTCCTTCTATTGGTCTTCCAAGTTTTAAGGAAAGCAAGTATCCATTTGGAAGGTAGGTATTTTCATCTCCGAATAGAATTGTAGAGATAAACTCACAACGGTAGGCGTTAAACGCGCCCCGGCCGGCAGCAAACGCGGAGCTACGAAACTTCTCCTTGGATTGCACACATTGGGGCACGTTTACTTACCCGTCCGCTGGAGTTCACCGAAAGTGCATTGTCCGACGTTAATGCACTGTGTGTCCGATATCGTGCATGTGTCGCTTCCCCGCTCAGATCCGATGGAGTTCACTTTTTTTTTTTGTGGTGGATCTAAGTGCTTGGGCTTGCAACACAATTTGAAAGTTAAATCCCGCACTCAGTCTGAATCAGTCCGTGCGGCAAAAAACTATCACGTGCGCCAAAATCCCAGCGCAGACCGTTAAATACCCGTCCAAGCTGTGTAATCCCCGAAAAATACAAACAATCCGACAAAAGTGAGTAGCGGGACCCTTAGTAAATGAGCCCCACCGTGTTTGCTCTGGCCGCAGAACGCTTCACGTGTAGCAAGGGGTATATGCAGAATTGCTCATCTGATCCATTCTCATTTCTACCTCAGTTTTAATTGTAATAGAGAAGAAAGTACTTGAGAAAAGGAGACGATGACAGGAGGAAGAGAAGAGCGCCAGGATATTTATACGTCTCAGTGTTCCTTTAAGAGGAATGTAAAATGGGTTTGATGTACAGTGTAGACATACATCATTGTGACGGCGGATACTGTGATATAGGCCAGCGAACATACAGAAGGAGACTTATAGTGCCACAGAGTACAGCTTTGGGAGAAAGATTTCACTACGTGAGAGAGTGCATTGGGTTTACACCAGATGATGAATGGAGCAGTTATCCTAATGTATGGAGACATTTTGTCAGTGCCTTTATTTATGGAGCTGTGTGTAATGAAAACTTTGAAGACTCAAATAAGATAGAGGGGTAGGAAGTAACTGAGCCATTGCTAGGCTTTCCTTTACCAAGGCAGAGGTTCTGTTCTTTCCTTGCCCTGTATATAAATACCCTGGGCAGGCTTAATGCTGAACTGAGCAACCAGCATCTGGGGTATTTGCCCTGATAGTCCTAGTCCTAGTGCTAAACCTCTATGAATTATAGGCAGTCCCCAGGTTACATACAAGATAGGTTCTTTAGGTTTGTTCTTAAGTTGAATTTGTATGTAAGTTGGAACTGTATATTTTACAATTTTTTTGGTCTCTTTGATAATTGGATTTTAAACCTTTTAGGTTTTCATAAGAACCAGGATTAACAATAGAGTTTAATTGCAGACATATTTGATAACTGTTACAGCTGATCATTGTAGCCTAAGGCTAAAGTACAGTAAATTACCAGCATATAGATGTCCGTTTGTAACTAGGGGTCGTAAGTTAATCAGGTGTTCATAAGTAGGGGGCCACCTGTATTGTATAATCCAATGAATAAGTGGATAAGAACTAGAGGGGGGCTCATAAGCTGTGGCGTCCCTATAGGAAGAGACTAATAGTATGAATAACACATGATAGTTGGAAAGAACATAAAAATAGTTCCTGGTCACATCATGGGGCTCACAAGGGAGGGCACAAAACACTATATTATTAACTGGAAATTGGCAACAAACTGTGCAGGCGCTGTGACATGCTTGTTATGGATCTATTAGGGCACCATCTTATTCATTTACAAAAATCTGCTGATTTACACTACAGACATAGGCAGAAGCGGGCAGCACCCATTGCAGGCACCTCTTTCAGTGAAGTGAATGAGAACAGAGCCTGTATTGAATTGGGATGTCACTATACAATGGAGTTGTGTTCTTCCAGCTCCATCCATCGAGTAGACACTCGGTATTGGTTCTGGATGATTAGGACTAGATAACTCCTTAAGTGGTGGAACTTCCTAATAAATATTCATAGTATTTTATGTTTCAAGCGTAATTAATCTTTCCACACCATTTTGTAAATTAATAGTGAAGAGTAGGATAATAAACTTTGAAATTTACTTTATTAAATAAATCTGTTTCTCTGCCTTTCTTCTGTATTTAAAAAGTTTTTATTAATCAGCTCAAAGAGATAGATATGCCCGATACATAACTCTTTCCAGTCTCTGGATAGTTTTATCAACTCAGAGAGCTGAATCATCGAGGAAGATATTCTCTAGGTATGGAAAGAGTTAATCTTTACCCTCTGTTTGTCGGAAGGAGCTTTGAAGGCTTGCAGATGCACTGCTTATTACAGGAGAAAGAAGCAGCAGAAAAGACATAAAGAAGTTGCTTTCCATAATAAAGTATATTACAATCTCGTCTGCTCTATTCATTTCAGAAGTAAAAAAAAACTTCCTTCAAAGGAAGGAGGCTTTATAAGATAGAAATAGTTAAAGCCCTGATATGCACTCATCCATGTGTATTTTTAAAGGTCATGGAAGAATTTCTCCTGATCCATCCCATCATAAAAAATCAGAGATGGTGATAACATCACATGCAGATAAAATTCTGGATGCAGGAAAGATCATTCATCCTATGTATTGTGTGTGTATCTACTCAATATATAGATGCAAATGTGATCTGCCTCCCATATAGCATGTTGTAACCTCGCTGACAGGTTAGGTGTTTTTCCTCCCTATTTTCCTCTGATGGAGATATTCCTCCCCCTTCATCTAACATGAGAAAAAAAAACCCTGCAGAATTGGATTACTGCTGAAAGTACCTTCCCTGGTATAAAAAGAACATAAAGGAGTAAATTGAATCAAGCCTTGAATATATGAAACACAATAACGCATATTTTATTGAACAGTGAGCCAAGTTCAGATGGATTAAAATAGTTTTACTCTGCAAAGAGAAAAATCATAAAACACAAGGCAGGTAAGTGCTCCGTGCATATATCTGCAGGGAAAGCACATTCAGCCTGGTATAATGAGCCTATTTCTCCATTTACAGGGATCTGTAGCCATTTGGACAAAGCTATTTCTGATTGCTACAAGTACACATTTGCAAATGGTCAAAGTCCAGATTGTCTCATTGTTGGAAAGTTTCCATTGTATATAAAGTAGGTTTACAGGAACATGGCCCTCACTGCCCTTGATAGGGTTGTAGCAAGTTTATCAAGGGTTTAATCACGCCAACCATAATACCCTATAAAAGGGTTAAAGGGGTTTGCATATGAAAGAATAGTCTCATATTTCAATCCCCTAGTGATGATTACACAGTAGTGATGATTACACAGTAAAGATAATTTTAACCCCTTACTTTACAATTTTACTCAGTATTATTGATGATTAGTGATGGTCAGTGCAATATTCCAGGGTGTGGGCGGGGACTCTCTAAGCAGACACTTTATGATCCTTCTATTGCTATGAGATGCTGTGGGCTGACAATGTGCTTAGATTATCAGGGTACAAGGTTTATATACAATTCCATTTACCTTCTGAACATTGTACTAGCATCTGACAAATAGAAAGAGAGATGAGATGGATGAGAGATGATGAGATCCATGAGATGCACATTACACACAATGACACTCTCCTGCTCTTGCTGCATGTCAGTTACACACATGTCTGTGTAACAGTGAGGCAAGATGGCTTCCCCGACCCAAAGTCAGGGCAACTGAAATTGTATACACCAGGACTGATAGAGACAGGTTGGAATTATATCTGTGAAATGCTGTATTTTTGTTAATTACAGTGAACTAGAGAATGTGTTATATTGTTATCCAGAATGCATTTAAGAAACCTGTCTTTGTGGGAATACCCTTTTAAGGGATAAATGTATTACAATGGGGAGAATGACAGTCCCCCTGACCTACCTCAGTTTATCACTCTAGTGATAAACTTTCATAAAACTCGGATAACAAGCCAACCAAAACTCAAAAGTCTAATTGGTAGGGAGCAGGACGTGTGGCTTGCAGATTTTTCTCAGTCTCAGTTGGTGGATCCCCACAATCATAGGCAATACATGCTACAACTAATGTAACATGGCTCTACAGAGATAGAAAGTCCTTCCCTACACAATAAGCACAGATATTGACGTAACCCTTCACCCAGTACTACAGTCATATAAATCCTTAATTGGTGCCCACCATTGTGCAAACTCTGGAAATGTAGCGGACATTTTTTTTTTTTCAGTGGTACCTTCCAAGCCTCTGCCACAGACTGACATTTTCCTGGGGTCCTGTCATTAACTTGCTGACAGGCATTAGCCTTGAACTTAGGTCTTCTGTGAGAGTCAAGATAACATGCCCACACAGCTTCTTGCATGTCCGTGTGCTCTGTATTTCATCGTATAGGTTTTTGTGCTTTTTCCATTTTCCCATTTGGAATGCTCATAGAGTTTTGAAATAGTAAAGATAATTTGGGACCCTCGGCCCTTAAACCCTGTTCCAATTATTTGCAGTATAACTAAGACAGATGGCAGCAGGACAGCCACTCCGAGGCAGGAGCCATATTTTGTTGGCAATTAAACTCAGGGGAGACAAAGTCCTCTAGTGTCATATAGACCTCGGTCCCTCTGCCGAAACATCCATCAGGTTTATCTGCCGCTGCGCAACGTAAAGGATTCAGCTGTGAATTATGGACTGACATAGTAGACAACATTAATTTTCCTCTCTGACTACAAATGCACGAGCCCTTTCTGTGACATTACCAGTGACAGGCCATCTCTCACCATCGCCCGCGTCCTGCTGCGTACAGACCCATATTACCAGCTCATTTTCGCATGCACCCGCAGTAATAGGAGGGAAGGGGGGACGTTATTATTGTTATTAACTACATTAAGCTGATATGGATTTAGAATTCTGGAAACGGTTTATGTAAATGACTGAGGCCATGAAAGACGCATTACGACTGCCGGGTCCCCTCCGGGATTTTTCACACCCGGTTACAATTGTAGTATGATTTGTTATTTGGGATTAGGATAAGGATTATGTCTGATTTGGAGATACTGTACATAAATATTAGCAGATTGGATAAGCAGCAATTATTGTACTGTAGAGTAGACGAAAGCCTGAGCTAAGTAACTTACAATGTAAAGTGAGTGGGAGAGGAGGTGGGACAGTGTAACATTTGACCCTGAGGGCCATAACCTCAACTGGTTTAGTCTTCCATTGGTCATCAGTTTAATGAACGTGTGCAATCTCGGTCCACAAAAAACCGGACACCTGCATATCACCATTTTGTGAGGGTCTGATTGGTAGGACGAGAGCAGGACCCCCAGCAATCCAACATGTGTTCTTGTTCTGACAAATAGGTGGAGCACTTTATTCCAACCATTCCCACAGTAAACTCATCCTCCATGTTCCACCCATTATTGAAAACAAGTCCCCTATTCTCTGGATTTATGGGGTCCTATCAGTCAGACCCTCAACATCCACCTTGTTATCACCTATCCTATCCTGTAGGATAACTTCATATTTTAGTACAACCCCGTTTAATGGGTACCCAATTGTGTAGAGTTGCCTGCACCATAACTAATCCACATGTCAAATGCATATGCAAATGCAATCTGCAATCCAGACGCAAAAGTCCCATCTTAAAATTTCCAATTGAGAGTGATGTTAAAAAAATCTGCATCAGCTTATTGTCCGTTAAAAAAAAAAATAGCTTTTTTTTCTAGAAATGGTGCCACCCTTGCCCACAGGTTGTTTGTGGTATTGCAGCACAGTACCGGTTACTACACAATCCAATGACAGGGCAGCGCTGTTTTTCTCATCCCGGTGACATGTCTGCGTATAGATGTATGTGTCCTGTTCCATGACGCTCACTTCTTACTGGTTTGATGAGGCGGAGCAGATTATATTACTGTCGCTACTCTCCTCACTTGACTGCTGTGAGAATTTGCTTCTGCTAATCATATCGGAAGTTGTTGTTTGTAAGCGACGTGACGGCCTGTTCTATATGTATATTCATTATTGTTCCTCGCTCTTCTCCACGCCCTACTGAGCACAGAGGATTGTTCTTTCCCCAGTAATATTTATCCATGTGGTTAGTCTAACAGATGTTAATTATCAGATTTTTAATGAAGAATTTCATTTTTCAGACAAGTGAGTCACTCCCGTTCGGCTGAATATTTTCTACGCAGAATATATTAGACAAAAAATTTCCCTTCGGTGCCCAAGTTTACAAAGTTGTAAAATCCACAAAGTCCTCGATTACTTGTGGTAGAATGACTTTATAGATTTGGCAGTAATTCCCATAGAGTTGATGGCAAATCTGCTGAGTATGAATTCCCCTTTACAAAGTTACGTGTGAGGTGCAGCAGGACGCCCGCTGGTACGTTGGTGGCCCGTCACCCATCTCTGGTTGTAGTGACCCGTCACTTTATCTGAATATGCAGAGCACATCAGTAGCTGCCACTCAACATTTACTTCACAAGTGCCTGGAAGACTATAAATTGATGCGTCTGGGTAATTTAGTGACGAGTCGGCAGATTTCCAGGCAGGAGGTCATTTGACTTTAATCTGAATGCCCAATCCAATGTGTGGTTTTATTTACGGCCGATGTGCTGCCATATTGTGGTGTGAATGCTGATGTACACATTAGTAATATTGTTTCCATAATCATTCCCTGTTGTAGTGAAAGATTACTGGTGCATATACAACACGGAGAAAGGATGGAAGAAGATTCAAGTTGATAAACATATATGTGGTACCGAAGTCCTATAGGAGGAGGGGGGGGGGGGGGTAACAGGTAACCATTGAAGGTCTGTAGTCTATGAATAGAGATGAGCAGACTCAATGTTCCTGTTCAGGGTCTGGCCATGCAACCCGGAAACATAGCGGGATTCTATGTTAGGCTGCCAATCCGGCAAACTGTTGTGCTTAGCAACTAGCCAAGGCTAGTGGTCTTCTCCAGCCAATCATAGCCATGGCTGATTATTAGGAGTGTCAGTTTTCCCAATTGGCTGTTCGGCTGCCAATCCGGCAAAGTGGATAGGCCTTCCAGCCAAACCCTGAGCGGGTAACATTGGGTCCGCTCACCGCTCATCTCTACTTATGAATATATTAGTCTATACTATCTCTGTTTCCCTATCTCTGTAGCTATTCCTCCTGTATGGTGAAGTAAGTATGTACGCTTCAGTCAGCATTCTCCAGATTGCTGATGGTCCCAAAAGTGGGGATACACGAGGTATCATCCCCCCCCCCACACCCCTTTACCTCTGATAGATACTCCAAAGAACCCAATCTTCATAATATATATTAAGCAATATGGTAGATTTGTGAATAATGTGCACATTAGGGCTAAAACATACAACCATGGTTGGACCATGAATAATGGAATGGCACTGGCAGGATCTCACAGACCGACCACAAAGCTGGGGACAGTAGATAGGGATATAGTATATTATTAGAGGAGTCCCTTCTTGCTCATAATTGGGGACTACAAGCTGATCAATGACTTTTGGGACCACCAGCAAATGCTGTTTGAAGCGTACATACACTGCTCACTACAGGAGAAAAAAGCCACAAAGAAGCTTCTTTACTTAATGAAGTATATTGACAAAGTTATCCTTTGACTGTTTCGCAATTCATTTCTGAAATAACCAAAAAATGCTTCAAAGGTTTAGTTACACTTTAAGGCTAAATTCACACTGCCGTGAGCCCGCCGCACCTTAGCACGGGAGAGGAGGAGGAGGTGAGCACAGCTCACCCCCGCCCCTCTCCATAGGAAGTAATGGCGCACGGCGCCGTAATACGGGGAAATATAGGACGGTGCCGCACGTGTGATGCACCGTACCGCTCCCGTACAGGGCCGTGAGTCCATAGCGATGTATGGGGGACGTATATCGGCCGTATATACGTCGGCCGTATATACGTCCCCCATACATGTGTGTGAATGTAGCCTAAGTGTGTAAATACAGTTGCTTACTGGTAAGGCAATAACTTTGGTGTCCTGGCATTGTGTGACTATAATAATTTAATTGCATATAGAGGAATTGCCACAAGCATACAGCTGATCTTATGGAACTAGGTGTATGTCCTCCTGTAATCCAATAATGGTTATTAAATAGGTTAGTCACTTTTCTTATGTTTTTTGTAATGTGTGTAAGTGTGGGGCAGGATATTAGGTCATAGACCAATATCCATCTATAAATAGTTCTGCGCCGCTTTCTTGATATGTGAAGTGAAGCCTCCTGTCTTTTACCTCATCAGCCAGACATTCCTGTCCATAAAATGGCTTCAGATGGAGGGTCATGTGATCTCTAACTGTCCATGAACAATCGCCCTGCCAGGACCTTATGATAGTATTCATTAATATAAGATTAAGGTCATGGACCGGTAGAGAGGTAAAAGTGGCCAATCCCTTTAACCTGTAGGAAATGTCATAAAAATATATATCCTGGAAAACAACCTTAGCCATCCAATGGAATTGGAAGAATCGCCAGAATATTTGTACTGTCTATACCAGTGATGGTGAACCTTTTAGAGACCGAGTGCCCAAACTGCAAACCAAAACCTAATTACTTATCGCAAAGTGCCAGTACGGCAATTTAACCAGAAAACTGACGGTTTAGTTTAGAATCAATAAAATGATACATTCCCAATCAGAGGCAGCTTCCCTCCCATTGCGTTTTATTCGCATTTCAAAACTCCTATACTTGTTTCATTCGTGTGACATTGAGGAAGAGGCAGCAGTCCTATACACACTGAAATGCCACTTTTACACCATTTTACATCATATAAAAGAGTAATAAAAATTTATCAAAAGGTCACACAGTCCTCAAAATGGTAGCAATGAAAACAACTGCTCATTAAGAAAAAATCACACCTCCCCAGCTCCGTGCACTAAAGTTATTAGCGTCACAAGATGGCAGACTATTTTCTTTTTCGTATACTGTTTTAATTATTGAAAAAGTATTAAAACACAATAAAACCTAAAAATCTGGTATCACTGTGATTGCATCAAACCAAAGAATAAAGGAGACAAATGATTTGGAGCGCACAGCGATAGTATTAAAATCTACAGCTTCCTAGTACACGACATGGAATAATAAATAACGGAGTTACGCAAAAAATAAGCCCTCACACAGGTATATATATATAAATGCACATATAAATATATAATATAACATGTATATACATAAATACATACATATAAATACATATATTACTTGCTCTTTGGTTGGTTGTCCAAGGTGGGCAAAAGTTCAGGTGTCTGGTGTTCCAGGGGGGGGAAGGTTGGTAGGGTAGATGGGCAAAGGGTGGGCGGCCAGAGTTAGGGCTGCGGGGGGGGGGGAGGGGGTAATGCGGCATCTGGAGATCTGGGCAGTGGGTTTATGAGGCATGAGTTCCAGGGGAGGGGGTGATGGGGGGTTGCAGTGACCGGAGTTGGGGAGGGGGGGGAGCGAGAGCGGCCGGAGTTCAATTGCAGTAGTGGGCGGAGAGCGGACAGAGTCCGGGCAGAGGGTCTAGCGGCCGGAGTATGGGCGGCGGGGCCATTTGGTAGCGTTCGGAGTCGGTTGCGGTAGCAGGCGAGGTTTGGGCCGAGGTGGGTTTTGTGGTAGCGGGCAGAATTCCGCCGGGCGGTGGGATTTGCAGTAGTGGGCAGGGTGTTCTGGGAGTTTCCGCGGCTTGCGGGCGAAGTTTTAGGGGAGGGGCGGGAGCTGGCAGGAAACCCGCGTTCCTCCGGCTTCTTCTGTTCTGCACACAGTAAGGTGCCCAGCGCTGACAGCATAATGACATCATTATGCTGCCAGCGCTGGGACCCCTCCCGCCTGTGCGCTGCAGTCATCAGTGTGACAGAGCAGGCAGTGTCAGCGCCCTGCTCTGTCATGGATTTTAGCAGTCTCGGAGCGCGGCTCCGATACTGCTTAAACCTAAGTTAAATTCAAAGGACCCGCGTGCCAGCACTGAGGGCTCTGCGTGCCCTCTCTGGCACGCGTGCCATAGGTTCGCCACCGCTGGTCTATACTATAGATTCTTTTGTCTACATATGTGATCATTTTTAAGGAATTTGTTAATCAAACCCCTTGTTTCTCCCAAGCTATTTTCAGTGAAGAAAATGTAATAAATTCATCAATTACCTGCAGGTATTCACAAACATCCAAACCATCTGAACTTGAGTGCATTCTGGTTTGGATGGATATTTTCTATTCACCTATTCACTCCAGCAGATTTTTTGTTTTCTTCCTACCGATTGTTGATAAAAGCAAAAGTAATTGTACTGAGAATTCCTGTCTGTGTAAGCGTTCGGCTCAGAAAAAGCAGCTTGTTTCCTCTGTAGAGGATAGCATAAAGAAAGCAGATTAACAGCGCAAAGAACAATGGGAGATGTGCTGACAGGCATACTGCAGGGGGAATGTGTGAGGACTCGGCTCATGGACGGCTTTGGGGCCTGATACAGGTGTAGAGCGTGTCCCATACACCCCTCTCTGTAGTGTGAACCAGGCTCATGGCTGTTTGTTGTCAGGGAAGAACATTTCAAGGTTGCCCCCTCTTCAGGGACAGGAATAAAAACAGTACATTGATTTGTTTCTATTCCGAGATTGGGAAAGGTGGAAGGGAGGGGGTGAGGTAAGGTGTTGGAGATAATGACCGAGGGTTTTATAGTACTGATTTACCACTGGCAGCTCACATCCTTTCTATAGAAACCCTAAAGTGCGGCCTTTGTTTACAGCCACCTCACAATGAAAGCCTGTTCTGCTTTGGATGTAGTGCACACAATACATGGCAGCCGGGGCCTCTCTAGACAGGATCATCCCATTATCCACATCAATTATCTATTATTTTCAATGAGATCAACCTGGTACATAAAGAAAATCCCCAGACATGGAGTTAATCGCCTTACATTTAACAGGGGGTAGAAGAGGTCACACGTGAGCCATCCGGATTATAAGGCTACCTGAGGCCCCAGTAGAAAATATAATTATTCAATCTTTATATAAAATGGCTCTAGAAGGACAAAGATGTCTGCAGCCAGAAAGCAATTTCACCCTTTGGGTATAGAAAATTTGTATTGGTATATTCACACTTGGCAGATTTGTGGCAAATATCTGTGGTAACTTTAGATGTAACAGTACCCCCCTTACCCACCCAGTAACACAAAATTGATGGATAATCCCATTAATCATAACAGGCGCCACCATTTTTACTTCAGGGGATGCAGATAGACCTAAAAATCTGGGACTGTCCCCTTGAATCCAGGATGGTTGGGAGCTATGGCGCTAGGACTGGCTCCTGTGTCTACTACACATGATCAGGACAGATCTTTAGCATTAGGATTTGTACATTTCACGTAAAATTGTCAAGGAATTATTACAAAATTACCTTCATTAATGAAGCTGGATTTGTAAACAGTTTGTATACAAGGTGTAGAACTGTTTAGATATGAGCATGTTATTAGACATGATACTGGAGTAGTGTGTGAAGTGGCCTCTTGTGTCACCGCGCTGCCCCCTCATAATGTTTCTAGTCACGGTCATGCTCATCTGATGACGCAGATTTCGACGTGAGATGTAAGGTGATTTTCACCCCTCTCTGCTCTCCGGACTGACCTCTATGCTGGAGGACCTGCCAGGGCCTAACCATCTGCGGTGGAGATGCCAGTCTGCACTGCGGAGAAATATTATCTCACGGTGTGACTGAGGCTGACTGCTACCCATCCACTTCATGCCCACACAAATCCCAAACATCTAATTACCCTCTCAGGAACACGCGTGCAATTTACTGCAGCCACATAACTATTAATAACCAGGATCACTAAGCTTCTCTTCATTAGATAATTACCAGATGATATCTGTGGAAAAGCGCAACATTTAACCAGCGCTGTTCTGTACTGAACATTCCCGTAACTCTACACATTTTCATCCGGATTTACTGTGAAAAATCAAGAAGGCGGCATTATGCCCCATACGCACCTATTAGGATTTAGCTCAGAGTGTATCATGATCAAAGCCAGTGACCTCCATATTTACTGCTATATGGTTTTACGTTACAGTCAGTGGACGCAAATTTTATGTGTATGTGCAGAAATGTTCCTGTATAAACATATGATGCCTGTACCTTATATAGTTTTTGTGTTTACTTTTAGTTAGTTGCTTGTCAGTACAAGTGTGTGTGTGTATAATATATATCAACACCCAACCAAAGCCAAGTCTGAAAGGACACTCTTCTAGTATCGACTGGGTGTATGGAGTCCATTTTAAGACTAGGCCCCATTAGATGTAAAATAGTACAGTAATGTTTGTATTTTGTCTGATGATTGTCAAATCTGTCGAATTGCCCAATTTTTGTTTTTCCTTCTGCAACTTTTTTTTTCCAATCGACTACTTTTTTTTTTTTTTTTTTTACCCCAGACAACCTACTGCAGTTTCACCATGTGAATTCTGCTGCGGTAGACAGTTTTAGGCCCCATGCTTTCCAATGGGCAATACTGCCATCCATGTACATGGCTGAATTGTCCACAGTACCATAAGCGAGCCGTATAAAAATATACAGCATGAACTATTTTCCACCGTATTTCCGTTCTGTGCGGCCCGTACTTGCTGCATACAGCTGTGCACCGCTTGCTTCCTTATATACGTGCAGTATCCAGAACCAGTGGGAGGTGCATTCTGTCAGCCAGCCAATAGTCAGCCAATCATCATTTGCCAGCCCACCGTATTTTATATGGATACGGTGCAATAAGTTGCCATACTGTTGCAATACGTCCCGAATTTACAGCCAGAATACAGCCGTACATACAGAACAGAAAAGACCATACTGCCGTGTGCATGAGGCCTTACAGATTAGCTGAGGCTTTTCAGAAAGTCGTAAATTTAGGCACAAATCTACTCAATTCCATTTTGAAGTTGGAAACATTTAGGAACCACTTGCGACAAATTTGCAACATGTTAAAATAAACACAGCCACTGCGGACATTAACATTTCATGCGTCCCAATCATCAGGCTGTCTAAGCCACTATAATAATTATGATGTGCAAAAGACATCTAAAGAGCTCCTAAGCCCCTTTAAAAAACTGCAGTAATATCCTGACTAATGATACATCTGTCCAAATGTGTCAATTTTAATCCAAACTGTCTAATAATTCTTTGTGATGCAGTATCCCCTCAATTAGTAGTAGCCACACAAACTCCCTCCTGGCAGTGTGGAGCCAGATTTACATGGAAGTTTCAGAATTTCTTCATGTGTTCTAAAAGGGCAATATTTAAATATTTGGTTGAAATACAATATTTTCTCAGAGATCAATTGCTCGGAGGGAACTTATTTTTCTCTCCCCAGCCCTCCGTCAATCCTACTGCAAAATTTCTATTCCTGAAAAATGGTTGTAATCCATGCACAATAGCATTTTCCAAAAATATCCATATTAACTCTTCCACACCGTGCAGCGAGAGAAATAGCCTATTCTTTTCTATGTTCTTTCCATAATTATTATTACATATGTCTTGCTGTTCACTTTCATGGAGCCCTAGGAGGACAGTATTACTGATAACATGTAATGCGCGCTTACTGTTATGTATGTGATACCTTAGGATGTGTTTAGCTCAGTATCTCATCACTAGTTCCCCCCTGACATCTGGCTATTGTTGCTACCTTTTCCTGCTTACAGGCAATCACTATATTACACATCACACAGGGTCACCAAGGAAAATGGCCACTCCAGAGGGAGAGATTAGACCTCAGGCTTTTTCTTTCCATGAATTTGATACTCGATATTTTCTGCATTTAGAGACATTTCTGGCTACAACTTGCATTATTCTGTATTTTCTACATTAACAATAATTACAAATAGATATTTTTAGTAATAATTCTAAAGAAATAACATGATAAAATCCCCCTTAGAGTATCAGGTAGCACACGGCAGCCGCAGGAGGCATTCGTCTGTCAGAGCTGCCTTAGAAATGACCTCCATGAATAATTGACTGCACTTCAGCCTGGATCACCATCATCGCGCACTAAAAGTGTTTCCTACATGGACCTTGTTTCAGAAGCAGCTTTCAGTGCATTTGTTCCCATACCAGGAAGGTGCCCTCTGCAGAATGGCCCTCGGCCTCTGGAATGTAAGCTCCGGATGAAAGATTAATATTTGCAAGGGGAGTCATTGGCCGCACTGTGAACTGGTTACTTATATACTCTCTATATTCATATAATCCTAAAAGGGATATATTTAGGGTTTAGGCTCTTGTACGGTCTTCATTTAAAAAGTAACTGTAAAGTTTATTGGGATGTAAAACAACTTTCACATATAATAATTTGGGAAAGTCATTATAATTTTACAGTTAAGCTTTAAAGAGGACCTGTCACCCCATTTATCGGCACTAGGAGCTGCTTACTAAAGTAAGCAGCTCCTAGTGCTTGATCAAACGCCGCAAAAACCTCCGGTAACGCTATCAAACACTGCGGCAGGGTACAGTGTAATCATCGGACAGCTTGCAAATCTGTCCGATGTATTCATGAGGGGGGGCGGTCTGAGGCGCTGCCTCTACCCCGGACCGCCCCGCTCGCTCCATAGGCCGGCATTGACTGCCGCGCGCTAGGCGGCAGTCACCGCCCCTAGTCACGCCCCAACCCCGCCCCCTCATGAATACAATTACACTTTACCCTGCTCAGTGTTAGATAGCGTTACCGGAGGTTCCAGGTAACGCTATCACTCTAACACTGCGGCGTTTGTTCAAGCACTAGGAGCTGCTTACTTTAGTAAGCAGCTCCTAGTGCCGATAAATGGGGTGACAGGTCCTCTTTAAGGCTAGTGCTCTGTCTAAGGTATATGTCTAGCTAGATGGCCATATCATATTCATTTGGCATATTCATTTATGGCAAATTAAAACCCTGGGTCCAATGTCTTCATCCAACTACCACCTGTAGAGTCATAGCTCCATTAATGCTATATGACACATAGGCATTTTAGCCATTTTAACTTTAGGAGGCTGAAAGAAAAGCAGATTTATTGTTTCTTGATAATATTTCAATTGTGTGCAGACAGAAAGCCTTTCAAGTTAATGACAGTTAATGATGTAGGTATTTTATTTCTGTATTTCTCAGGAGCTTTCAGTGTGTTTGTTCCCATTCAAGTGACTGGGCCATCAATTATGACATATCATGTATAGCAGTGGTCTCCTGTGTGACAAAAGTAAACTTTGTGATATACTTCACTTAGTAAAGCAGATTTTCTGTGCCTTAGTTCTGCTTCATTCTCCTGTAGTGAGCAGTTTATTTGAAAGCCTTCTGAGCTCCATCCACTTCAGTCAGATAAGGAGGCTAATGACTAACTCTTTCTATACCTAGATTTCCCTTAATGATTAAGTTATCTATTGACTATAATCATCTGCACTAGTCATTAATAAAATGTTGTAGTTACACTTTGTGTAGTTACACTTTAAGGTGTTTGCACCCTCTCAATTAACAACACAGTGTATTCTTTTTACTAGACAAAGTTTAGCACAGCAAAGAGGCAGCATAAAGGAAATGGGCACCAGGTGTCTTCCCATTTTACCCTGCGGTTTGAGGGCTCCTTTAAAAGGAGAATAGCACCATTACCAGTGGGTAGGTTACTAGGACTGATGAGTTGGGGAAGCCAAACTGGGCTCCTCTATTTTTTAAGAAATGGCTATTTTAGTTGTTTTTTTTTCTCCTTTTCCTTTGATAACTTCATTATACGGTCAGTAGTAAGGGAAGTGAACCCTGAACAGGTATACCCGCCCTTATGACCATACAATCTATTACAATCTCAGAGGTTGTATCTTTTGTACATGGACTTGGCTTGTCTGAGTTTACACTCACATTGTTTGTATATGGAAGTGAGCTGTGTCTTGGAGCGGGACAATGCATGTGTATAAAATCCACCGTTTTCCCACGCTGTGCATGAAGTGCTCTCCTTATGTCTCTATATAATCATAAGGGTCGGTGCCGCGGGGTCTTGGATGTGTGTTTAGCGCTTAGTCAGATTTGAAGTGCATGTTGTTTATGACAGCAATCCCTTGCCTCCAGGTTCACCGGCCTGTTGAGCTGTGCTTAGTCTATTGTGTGTAATGCTCAGCAGCTGCTTGTATTTGATGGGCCCTCCAGCTTACCGTGACAGCTTGGGGCATGTTCACCTATGCATACAATTGATAGGAATAAATAGCAGAGCTGAAGGCCAAGCAAAAAGCTGAATCTGCAAAGTTGTGCTAAGAATTTTATCATAGCAGATTAGGACTAAAAAGAGGACAATAATATTCCCAATATCTAGGGATAGTTGGCAAAGGCCAAAGTAATTATCCCACTTTTAAAGGAAACCTACCATTTCAGATCGTCGGTGTAAGCTGTAAACACCGAGCACCAGCTCAGGGTGATACCGTGGTTTATAACACTAACGAAACTAAACACCGGCACCAGCTCACCCTGAGCTAGTGCTCGGTGTTTACAGCTTACACCGACGATCTGAAATGGTAGGTTTCCTTTAAAACTCCTAAAGTTCAAAAGTCCTCAGTGCTGCAGCCTTGGCTTTGTGATTTAGTTTTTAACTTGCCACCTTCCAAAAGCCACACATTTTTTAGTTTTCTGTTAACGTAACAGTAAAAGCGCTTGTTATCGGCATGAGGAATGGGGCATCCTTGTGAAACTATTTAATATTCTGCACAATGTACTGGGAAGCTGCAACAAAACATCCAAATACAGGGGATTTTATTTACCTGTTTTCGTGGAGTCCAAATGGGTCAGTTTTATCACAAAGATCCCACATTTATACAAGTTTTAATATATTTCTGCATATATTTCTTTTCATTTGCTGGAATCTTGTGACCGGTTGTTTTCATTTTGGGGCAGTGACCTCTGATTCTCCTTAGTTCCACTGTAATTTTTATTATGCGACTGGTATAGTAGAGCAGACACCTGCTGTGTATGGAAAGGGTTCTCTCCATACAACCCTAAAGGGGTGTTCTCATCTTTAGTATTTATGGCATATTCATAGGATATGTCATAAATACATGATAGTTGTGGGTTCCTCCTTTGGGAATCGCACTTATTTCAGGAACAGGGGTCCACTAAACCACTTCTCATGGGTGGGCTGAAGGAGATTACTGTACATGCTTTACCACAAAAAAAGTTGGTCCTAAAACGAACTATGCAATTTTCGGCAAATGCAGATCCAAGTTCAGTTGATAGGTCTGGGTCCTAGAGGTGGGACCTGCATCTATTATGTATTTATAACATATCCTCACCCTCATCTACCTGCCTGAACCCAACTTCACAATGCCACAGAAACACAGATATAATGTGAACTTCTGATGTCACTGTAGCTTACCTGGAAGAAACAGGGTTGTGACGTCACAGTTGTACAGTAACAATAACTTATTATATAGTACAGTAACATATTTGTAATGTCACAACATGTTGTGATATCATAATACTGAAGTGTAAGACCTACAACCCACCTGCCAGGAAATAGATGAATCAAAAAACCCTCTAGTGATGTCAAAACTGTTGTGTCACAGTATCTATCTAAGAGCTGGCCCAGTACACTTTGAGGTCGGATCACAGGGAAGATGTATAAGTTATATACCGACTGCACATCCACACATTATACAATAATCGATTGTCGCTAGGGCCACATTAACAACACAAACTAAAGGTTCTTAGTTCACATTTTGATCAAATTGTATAAGCCACTAAACACTTCACGGCTTTAGTGGGTCCCTACACTAGTGGCAGCACATGGCGTCCAACATCATTGCAACGTGGCACCAGCCGGGACCAAGACCAAGCAGCCCCCCAGTATCCATACTGGTGGACTAAGCCCCCAGGGATCTGGACTCCATTGACCTAAGAAGGGGTTTGCAGGAAACCTTGTTCATGCTGCAGAAACAGAATTATTCACATGCTTGGAACTGTTTATGCAAGAAATTTACCATGAATAAATGTGTCCTAATAAGCATTCTCAATCTCTCTAGTGTATATATATAATGTCTTTGAACTAGTGCAGTGGTTGTTGTAGTAGCAGGTATATGGTAGTAGCATATACGGTATGAGATGATGCCCCTCTATACCATTCATGGCATTTGAGATATGAAAGATCACATATTTAAGGTTTAATATACATTTGGAACCACTTATGAAGAGTTAAAAACTTCACATAGGTACATTACCTTTAATGAAATACTGTCAATAGGGAACCAGTCAAGTTGGACTGCGCCCACTCCCATACACAGAGGACTAACCCCTCAATTCCATGGGGCACAAAGAGATAACATAACCATCCATTAATTCATAACATAACCATAACCATCCATTAAAATGGTGCCCTACATCCCTAATAGGGTCGGCTCTAGGTTTCACTAGGCCCTTGGGCAACAGAGCCTCCATAGGCCCCTTTGTAGTGAACTCATATGGTGACATTAAAAATTCAGAAACCAACAGTCTCCTGTTCCCTAAAATATTGTCTAGTTTCTCATACCAAACAGCCCCTTGCTATATATTTTATTCCTCCGACATGGTATGGACTGATTAGATACAGCTCCCCGAACCACCATGGATTCCTTATGTACAGCCTTATGTGTGCCCCCACAGTAGTACCCTGTGCTGGCGCCGGCCCTGATCCCTAATAAAAAATATAAAATGTATAAAGTGATAAAACACAGAAATATCCTGTGCACAGTTACAAATATAAGTATATTAAATAGGCATCAACTAGTGAAATGATGAATGAAGCAGAACGGTCGGTCATGCATGGCTGTTTGCTCCATTATTCTCATGGAGCAACAAGGGGTCCGACTGAGGTACGCGGGACCCAATCAGACCCCTCGTTTTCGTGATCTGTGGGGGTCTCATCCCCCACCGATCAGCAAGTTAGGTCCTATCCTGTGGATGGGGCCTAACATGTATTTGTGGGAAAACCCCTTTAAAGGTACATCAAGAATAGTTAGTGCAGTTCCCGAGCAGTGCAGGGGTGCCAGATTCATGAAGTCCCTGCACCTCCACAGGAACTGCACAGTACAGACTATTTTTGCACTACTTTTGATAAATGTGGCCCTTTGACTTGTAGCTGAGCTGATCATGGATGTATTGTTTACTACAGTATCCCAGGCCCATTTTGCACCGCTGCAAATCACAAGCATACGCTGATGTGCTATACATAGTACAGTGTGGATCTGGTCCAAGGCCAGGAGCTGATAATAGCAGAGAGTTCAGTGTCAGATGTGACAGGAGATTAGGGCTGAGTGGTTAAATGGTTGTTCTCTGTTTGTTTCCACACAAAGCGCATTGATTCCCCATCACCATCAGATCCGCTTCCCTTCATGCTGCCACGTGCAGCTTTTGTCTTTCATGCGGCCTTTGTTCTGGATGATATTGCTCGGATCAGACCTGTACATCCTACCTGATGATAACAGTGTGTTATCTGCGGCCACACAGCTACGTGGTGCTCCCAGCTCTGCAGCACGTGTGTCCACCATTTACACTTCACAACATTTTCCCAAATGTCTCATTTAAGAAATCTCCCTCTTCTCCTGCATCATGAAACATAAAGGGATGAGTGGAAAGTATATAATGTAAGCTAGACGGGGGACTGACATAAATGGATAATGAACGGTGAATTGCACACCATTGACGAAGCAAAGGAAAAATCCCAACCTATTAATAAAAGCCAATGGACTACGTAATGTGAAGGGTATCGACGATTGCCGATGAACTGAGTATATGAATGGTCTCTCCGATAGACTATGTTACGGGTATCACCGATTGCTCATGGACTGACTATGTGAAGGGTGACAATGATTGCCGAGGGACTGAGTATGTGAAGGGTATCGCCGATTGCTTATGGACTGAGTATGTGACGAACATCGGCGATTTCTGAGGGCAGCGCAGTGGTTTAGTGGTTAGCACTATGGCCTTGCAGTGCTGGGGACCTGGGTTCAACATCTGCAAAGAGTTTGTATGTTCTCTCTGTGTTTGCGTGGGTTTTCTCCGAGTTCTCCAGCGTAATCTGTGTGTGCTATAGAAATAAAGAATTCTAAAATAATTACTATGGACTAGTAAGTGACGGGTATTGCTGATTGGTCATGGACTAACTCTCTGATGGGTATTTGTCTGCTGTTATAAACAAGAGTCTTGTCAAAGTAAATTTCAGAAAGTTTGGGAACCACTATTTATGTAAAGTGTTGTAGGTTATACCCTTAGTACTGAGTATGATAAATAATGGAAGGCATTGATGGTCTCTTAGCGTCCAGGCACCGTGTGAAGCCCATGCGATTAATGTGAGGCCTGCATTAATAACCAGACAGACTCATGGTAACTCGTCCTTTTGCTGTCTGGTACATTTCATCACTCCAGGAGATTAGTCGCACAAGGATATCTCCTCAGATCACAGAAAGGTACAGCTTTGATTTTGGATTCCATTACATCTGTTCACTGAGGTGTTGTTTTTTCCCAGATTGACAGGTACGCACAACAAGATCTGAAGAAGGGTCTTCACTTGTACGGAACTGAAGGAAACATTGGCCTCACCAACGCATGGAGCATCATCCAAACTGATGTAAGTATC
The DNA here is from genome assembly GCF_040894005.1 of Engystomops pustulosus. Lineage (NCBI taxonomy): Eukaryota > Metazoa > Chordata > Amphibia > Anura > Leptodactylidae > Engystomops > Engystomops pustulosus. The sequence continues at coordinate 147,634,698 of NC_092417.1, read as the reverse complement.
CAATATCCTCATCCATAGTTCAGATATCTTCACCTTATGGAGAGATGATACTGTCCTGCCCTGTAACTGACAACAGGACTCCTGGCATTACACCGCATACAAACATCTGCCTAGTGTTGGTTTCCCTAGTTTCTAGTTAAAGGGGCACTCCACTTTAAATAATTCTTACTTATTAGATTGGTTCTCTGATAATAAACTGTCCCTTCGTAAGGACCAGGGCCACCATCAGAGAAGGTTTAGTGTGACTGTTTTCAGTGGGCCCTGAGGAGAAGGGGCCCCAAGTCACAGAAAACTCTCCTCCCTTCCTAGGTTCAGGGAACTCACTGTGCACACAGCACCGAATTATCACAAAATTTGCCAAAGGCCCCAGCTTCCTAGTGGCGGCCCTGGTTAGGACTGTTGTGAGGTGTTTCCCTGTAGCGCCACCCCAGGTGTAATAAAGCATTTCACATTCAAATCCTTGGGTTATGTGTGTTCAGTTCAGGTAATACAGTGCATATTCTACAGGCTGGAGATACCAGTGTGATGGAGATGATTAAGAAGCTGATAACATATAATATTCTCTTTGCTCCTGCAGTTTCGGTGCTGTGGGGTGGCAAACTACACAGACTGGTTTGAGGTGTATAACACGAGTCGGGTCCCGGATTCCTGTTGCTTGGAGTTCAGTGAGAATTGCGGCTTACACTCTCCTGGGACATGGTGGAAAGCGGTATGTGGTCTTTTATACACTGATACAACGTCTTTCTAACATGTGAATGAACAGATCCTGAAGAATAGAGGAAGAGTTTTCTAATACCTCCTATAACTTGAGGAATACTCCTTTACCTTTATACTTGAGGCCCGGGTTATTTTCTCTACAGAAGTTGAATCACTATTTATCTGAAACAAAGCTCCATGCAAGGGAATTTACTGAATACAGATATACAATGATCCCTTTAAAAAACAAAACAAAAAAACACACAAAATTCAGGTCTACGGTGATGCCAAGTAGGAAGCAAATTCTGGCCCATGCAAGAGGATCAGGATAGTAAAGTGGTCTTTTGGATATGTGAAAGTGTGACTTCGATGGGAGTGGCTTGAAGTAAGCTCCACCCATTAACGTTTTCAGATAGAATCCTGTTATTATAGGGATTGTCCTACAAGCAAACACTTCTATTTCTCAAGCCCAGTATCTTCACAACATTTACTTACTTCTCAAGTTTGGGACTTTTGTTGCCCCATTGATCCTGGGTTCTTCATTGGGCAGGGCAGTCCTGTTCCATATCCCATTTTAGACTAGGAAATGCCAGTTCTTAGAGCTGTGGACTTTGTGTTCTTCTCCGATATTTAGAGAAGTGCTGACACCTGTACTGCTGATTCAGAGATGTTCACTTACATAATGATTTATGTAATTTCACCATTTACAAATCATATGGGCTCTACGACCTCCTAAAAAATTTCCAATGTAATTGTCACAATTATCATAGAGCTTAAAGAGGACCTGTCACCCGTAAAAAAAGGCACTAAGAGCTGCTTACTTTAGTAGTCACCGCCTCCTCGGACCGCCCCCTCATGAATACGCCGGACCGCTGTAAGCTTGGTCTGGGGTCCTGAGGCTATGGCGCTGCAGTGTCTGCTAGTTTTATTGGAGGGTTCCGATAAATCTAGCAGTTTAACACTGCTAAAAATGGAATAGCGCTAGGAGCTGCTTACTTTTTTATGGGTGACAGGTCGTCATCTTTAACCTTGTTGATGAGAACTGAACACCATAGGGATTTGTTTTGCTGTGATGAAACTATTTTGCTGTAGCATAAAATCAATCCAAGTATATTATCCCTTCCCCCATATATAACGACTGATCCAATAATGAATTATAGAGTAATTTGGGGTTACTTATCGTTAGGCCGCCTCCTTGCGACTGCCTTTGGAGCTCCATTATCTGTCAGATTTATTTATTTATTAAAATTCCTTTTATTAGTAGCCAAAGTACAAAAAGAAGAACATGAACGCAGTGCTTATCGCATTTCAAATAAACAAATCAAACAGGAGTCACATAGAATGATACACATTGCATAAAATCACATCAGGTATGACTATTACAAGCTCGTGTTTCAGTCCCTCCTGCACTCCTGCCTTTTTTTATAGTATTTTAAAAAACAAGGCCACGGGAAGTACCCGGACTCAGTAGAGTATCCACAGAGGGTTCCCCAGGGCAATCACTAACTGTAAGAACAGGAAGGTAAATTATGGAAAGGTAAGGGGGTGGTAAAGTAGTGGGAGAAAGGAATAGAGGGTGGGAGACAAACAGATTTATTAAAGTGGCGTTGGCCCTGAAATAAATCTGTCCAAAGTGTCTGCAACTTTTTCTGAAGATGATTACTGTAAATACCCGAAAGAGGAAAGAAAAGGTGCAATTTTTGTGCTGAAAATTCCCCACTCGGCTTATACCTAGGTAAATAAAAATAAATAAATAAATAAATGGAGTATACACCATTCCGACACCCTAGGCAGCTCCTCTTTTTTCAGTGGCGGCTGACATCACAGTTTCTGCGCCTACCAGACCGTGTGCGCGGACCTGACACAGATTTTTTTTATGTGCTAGCTATACTGGGGGCTGGCTATATACTAAAGGGGACAGGCAGGCTATATACTACAGGGGGAAGGCTGGCTGTATACTAAATGGGCTTGCTATATACTACTGGGGGGCTGTCTGGCTATATACTATTGGGAGCTTGCTGGCTATATACTGGGTGGAGGATGTGAGCAATGCCTTTCCCATTCTAGGCTTATATTCGAGTCTATATGTTTTCCCAGTTTTGGTGGTAAAATTAAGTGCCTCGGCTTATACTTGAGTATATACGGTAAAATAAAAATTGCAAGCAGATACAGCAGGATGCTTGACTGACTGCGATTTTTAAAAAAAAAATTCAAGTCATAAATCTGGCTTTACACGGCTTTGCACTAGCAGTGGTCCTATGTTTCAGCTACTATTTCTAAGAGTTGGGAAAAGGCCATTGCGATTTTTACCACTGAAAAATCACAAAATAAAACCCCTATGACATTATTTTGCCCCTTTTTTTAATCAAAAGTCAAGACTATCCTATGATATATCCACAAGGTCGTTGTAGGTGTAGTCCCACTCCTCACGTATGTGCTTTCCCTTATTCCAGCCTTGCTATGAGACAGTGAAGATCTGGCTACACGAGAATCTTCTGGCGGTCGGGATATTTGGACTCTGCACTGCTCTTGTACAGGTCAGTGGTAGATATGGAGAACACGCTCTAGGCACTTAATGTGTATGAGATGCTTCACCTGATGTCCATTCCAGCAATGACATCTTTCTAATGGGCCTGTATCCTCTATAGACAAGGTTAACAGCAGATGCAGACATGTGGTATGAAGAATGTGACCTCCACAGGAGACGAGATGGGGATGAAAGTGAATGGATGTATTATGTATGAAGCAGATCGCTTATGGAAGCTGAAATCCTAGTGTATAGTGTGATGGCATATGGCAAGTACTGGCCATAAATTGGTTGTCAGCTTATGTTAGGCAATAATGTCACTTGCCAATTGTCCCAGAAATGCTATGCTTGCATTCAAGTAACAAGCCAGTTTTACAAAAATACACAAAAACATTGGAGGCTTCAGCTCTGCACTTTAAGTAACTCGTATATCAAAGTTTCTCAACACTTTCCAATAACAACACCAACAATGAATGTAACATCTCTGACAATAGGAGAGATTAAATTGGTTATAGAAACTAAGGAAAAGAAAAAAGATTATCTTATTTTAGCCACAAATGGCGCCACATAAGGCCAGGTCTGGTATTGCAGTTCCACCTTATTAATGTGCATCTTTTTAGGCCCATGCAACTGTTTCAAATTATTATATCCTAAAAATACCCCAATAAATATTATGAAGAACCAAGATTTCAGTAATATATGTTTGCATAGTATACAAAGAAATGTTAATTATTTTGGGTTCCAATGTTAACTACAAAATTGAATGATGACAGAACATCTTGTTCTAATTCTCTTTCCTGTAGATCCTTGGACTTACATTTGCCATGACAATGTACTGCCAGATGGCAAAGACTGACACATACTACGCCTGAGACATCCATCCCGTCGACTCCCTGCTCTCATTACTGAGATGTACCCGGGAGGAACCTATGTGGTTTTCAAAGCAGATCTTCCTTAGTTCTGTTCTTCCTCCTTTTTTGAAGCCACCACAGACAGCCTCGAAAAGCACAAGAGCCCTATGAAACATCCTGACTTTCTCCAGGTATGGAGGACAGACAGCGGGTGGGAAGTGGACAACCCTACAACAGAGTCCGACGATGGAGGCAGAACAGTGCCATGTGGTCTGTGGAAGCCAAGACTTGGGGGAGGGCCCTCTGTGCTTTTTTGGGGGAGCAGCGGGTTTTATACTGATCACCACATGATCAAAGGAAGCACATCTTTACCTGTTCTCTCCAGCCAATATCGTGTTACACAAGAACTGTACTGCCTTTAGTGATTTCCGTCTGGTTGAGTTATACAAGCTTACATAACAAAAGGCCAAAAGAATATACACTTGTATGGACTACGGGTCTATAAATCATTACCATATATTTAGTATTCCAAGATTGGGAAATCAAATATGTGTCACGCTTAAAAGTGAACGCTGCCAAATAATTAACCAAAAGTCACTGCCATGCCATATGGCGGTAAATGTATGGATCAGATGGACAATATTTATAGTATTGAAAGTCCTATTATTCTTTAGATGCAGTGACTCATCCACAGATTGTTAGAGAGTAAAGACTAAATGGATAACCCAGAGAAAGATTTCGATAGGAAAGCCATTGGCTGGACCATACCATCTTCCTCTAGCTATCCCAACATCCCTTATGTTCTTTAACATTACTTTTGTAATTTTTTTTGAGTAGTTTTTTCCCCCTTCTTAAAATATCCATCTTCCTTATAGGCTGTGATGAGCAATCACATATTTATACAACTAGAACAGGCATTTTTGGCCGGCGTTGGCAAGTTTAAAGGAAGTTGTTGAGGCGTCCGCGCCCTGGGAGGCTGCCAGATTTACATATGTACATAGAAACAAAGTTTAGCAAAAGAACAGAGACATCTGTATAAAGATTGTTACAGAAAATAGAGAAAAGACTATGCAGTTTGTTGCCGAGACTCTTCCCCAAGTATCTGTGGAGCTTTGCTCTGCACCTTCAGCAGAGTCTTCACACTTGATGTCACCTCTCCCAGTAGGAGACCTGGAGTGACAGCAGACAGCACTATCCTGACACATAAAGGCAGCTCATGAGACTTCCCCTTCCTTCTCAATGTTTCCATTTTTACTAGAGCACTTATGATTCAGTTTATATAAAGGCACAACCCTGTCTCACCCGCAAGCAAGACAGTAGATCACCGCTCCTTTTTTGAGGGGTACGGCTTACATTGAACATCATTCCCTTAACCTACATTGTGAGTTCAATGATGACTGCTTCCTGGTAAGATCCCTGCAGAGTTTCTCACTTTTGTTTCCCTATTTTCAGTGTATATAATTATATACATAATTTATGCAAGAAGTATAGTGAAAATTTGTTCTAATAAAAATGTTTATCAGACGCCTTGTGTGTGTTGAGTGCATGGACTGACTCTATCGCTGGCTGCTGCGGAGCTATGGAAGTCAAGGGTTGATTTACTGTGGATCTACAGGGAAATTACACTCAGCACTTAGTAAGCTTTCTCTCTAATGTACACTTACAACGAACACTCTGCTCAGCGCAGTGTAGCAGCAGCCCAAGGGCTCATGCATGAAAGGGTAGTAGTGCTGGTTCAGCAGCGGCTCTTATTCTAAGGGGTGCACCTATCCAGCAGGCTACGTAGGGTACGGCAGCTGGTCCCATTCACTTCAACAGGCCCAGTGCTGCTGCATAAGGGGGTAACAGTCCCAGAGATTGCACCCCCACAGATCATAAAGTTATATCATATCCTTGAGAAAACATGGTCTCTACATGCAGCCTACAAGTAAGTACATTTAAAGAAGCCTGGTAGAGCTGCAGATATACCACAATCATTGGACATCAGAATTAGCCGCTACATTATATACTTCTTCATTATAGAGTACCTGCCATGCAAATTAACCAACCCAAAATAAATACTTCATTAAAAACTATGACTAAAAAGCTTTGCCCTAATCTCTAAATGGTTCCTTTCCATTACTGCAATGGTAAAAAATCAGTTTGTAAGACCAATGAGGTCTTGTATATTCAGTGGTTACCGCATTGCCCTGACTCCTTGTTCCTGATTTACAGGTCTTACTGCTACAGAACAGGCTGCCACGTGGAATGTTCAGAGACAGCTCTGTTACATCATTGGCCACTTAAAGTCATGTGACCAGGGTGATGTCATCTAAGGTCCTGTTAAATTTGCGCAGTCTACCTCATGTACATATCTGATCACATGAAAAAAACAGCAGCCTCCATGGAGGATGGGGAGGAGTAGAAGTCCATGGAAGCTGATGTGATCATGCCATGTACCGCCATGTTGTCAGATAATACATGGGGTAGATGCAGCAAATGTAACTGAGTAAAGGACCTTAGATGACATTACCCTGGTCACATGACATGCTGAGAAGAAGAAGGTAACATAAAATAAAGTTGATTTTTGGGGATGTAAGGGAATAAATTTTTGGCTAAAAGAAGAGTGTCATTTAGGCTCTATAAGAACCTGTCACTGGCCAGATTTCATGGACCAAACACGGTGGAAGAGACAAGAGTCCAAGCATCATATATGATGCAAATAGAAACCACAAAACCTCCAGACAATGTCATGTTGGGCTTCTTGTATCATATATTACTTTGATGCTTGGAGTTCCGAATCGTCCACCACATGTACCAGGTTTCCAAGATCGTGGATAGCTTTAATTTGCTAATTTTTTTTTTCTGAATGTCAGAAGTGATATTTCCTGTGTAATATGCAGTTGAATCCAACAAAGGTTTGGAGGGATTCACAGTGGATTTATGGCCACATTTAGGAGCACAGTGTGGAAAGTCTACACTATGGCTGCCACAAGTGGTGATTTTGATCATAACTTCCGAATTGATGAACTTTACAGACAACATAAACTGCTTGGAATCTTCTTGCACCGTGTTTGTTCCATGAAATCTGGCCACTACATGGTCCTGGACTAACAGACTGAGCACATTTATGTGTTTCTATCCTAAGGGTATATTCATAGGAGACATTTTTGACTGTGCAGCCAAACAGGTGAAGCACATGCTTCAATAATCCTCATCCTTATAGACTGTGTGGCCGGAAAACCACATTGATCTGATTTTGGCTGCATTATAGGAGATTCCCAAAATGAACTGAACACAACAAAAACCATGAAGAATTCATAGACTTTTATAGTGTGAATTTGAACATGTTTCTATTTAACCAAGAGTAAGCCTCATTTCTTAAAATCTACCACCCCTGACATAGCCATTTCTGCAGCACTACAGTCGATTTGTCTTGAAGCAGTAAAAAAATAATATGGGGGCAACTGACTGCAACGGGAAAACATTGTGAATTGTATTTATCTCACCCGTATACTGATATCTTCTGTGCCTGAGATCGGGAAAAGGGTTATTCAATCTTGTACATTCATGGGTCAGTGTGGTGAAGGAGCCGCACTTAATGGACTTACAACCACATCTACTGAGAGCCGCCTCTGGAGACCTCGCTGAGATGGAAGTTGTAGTGAGGATACAGTACGGAGATGAAAGCGGCAGCGGTGTAAATACTACTGACAGGTAATGAGTACAGAGCGGAGGCCTAGGAGGAACGTGCCGCAGCCAGATATCAGATAGATGCATCGCTTACAGACATCTAATATGAAGCTTTTCTCCTAAATCCCACAATCTATACTGTGATTGGTAGTAAAAGGCGCGCTCCGGAGTCTGTTCCGGTGTGATGTCACGAGGCGAAGGGTACGGATATTCTCATTACGGCTTTATACTGCCGCACCAATTACCCAGTGCACTCAGCACTTAACTGTCTTGTCTGCAGCGTGAAACCAGGCAATGATAATGACCCCGGTGCCTATGTGCACGGAATTAATGCAAACCCTTCCTATGCCCTCCGCTATCTTACTGCTTATTAGGGGCCGGGAACGAAATACCCAACTCCAGTCATGGGATACTCTCTGGTGAAAGCTTAAAACACATCAAACAGAAAGAGATTTATGTTCCACATTAAAACTGAGCGGATATATTCAAAACATGCAAGGCTGGCAGCTGAAAGGATTAGAGGAGATGTAAATGCAGGATATGATCTGCCAAGATAGTGATCTGCAGCCGCCCGCCTTCTCCTCCCTGTTGGGCTGACTCCAGAGAGGTAGATCCAGGGGAATGCGGCTGAATTGGCATATTATACACAGCTCAGGTTTATCTGCTGGTATTACCCACTAAATCCGGTTCTGCAATGTTCCACTCTCGATAACCTTTTCCCTTCCCACGCTGCCGACTTTTATTAATTCCACTTTGGCGTTCAGCGTTCTTACAATTATGCCGTCCTTGGACCGTGCCAACCACAGAATTATTTTGCTATTGTATTCACCTGCTACTAAAACCTTTCAGATATTTGTGCTTTTACCTACAGGAGAGTTTTAGAATTATCTTGGTCTAACAGGCGGTGAATTTCTAAAAATGACAAATTCTAGCAGCAGCCATCAGTCAGGTTTTCCCATTCACATCAGTACAGACATGCGTCAGAAATCTCTTGCCATAGAGCATAGGGTGGCGGAAAACGTGCCCTAGATCACGAGGGTCACCACTCAGCCAAGAACATTAGTCAGGGTGGTTAAAGGGGTTGTCCAGAGGTTTAAAAACATGGCTGCTTTCTTACAAAAACAGCTCCTTTCCTGACTTATAGGTAGTGTGTGGTATTGCAACTAAGCTCCATTCAACTCTATATAACTGAGCTGCAATACCTGCACTGACCACAGTAAGGTTTGGCGCTGTTTTTGGAAGAAAGAAGCATCTTTTTAAAAACTTTGGACAATCTTTTGAATAAATGTCAGGTCCACGACTAAAATATTGGTAACTTTTCATCAATTTCAAGCCAAAATATAAATGACCATGTTTAGTGAAGATACGTTACTTGGGCATGAACCCCTTCTTCTCAGGACGGTGATATCACATTTAATGGTCACATGCTAAAAACTGGCAGAGATGGTGGTGTTGGAGCCCCAGTTATCTAATACTCAAGCCCTATTCCTTAGAGAGGACACAACATTCACAGTCCTGAAAAACCCCTCGGATGAAAAAAAGATGATGTTTTGTCGGCTGAAACTGAGTTTCGCTCATTTTAACGTCTAACGTGACATGAATGAGGCTGCTAAATACAAAGGCCTCATAAGGTATAAGAAATGCTAACAAAATTTATAGTTGAATATATAATTAAACTACTTAATTTATTATTGCGAAATATGGTGACGGATCTCCTTTAATTTATTTCCAGTTCTATAAATACAGGCACTAGAGTCTGGGTGCCATGGCGGATTCTCGTCTACATAAATAAAAGCCGCTAAGATGGAAAATGAAGAATGTCCACAAAGATCTCCCGCCACCGTCATTATCGAGTTTGGCTGCCGAGTCAGCGTGATGTCCGGGTTTTATGGAGAGGGGGGGTCTGTGATCACAACATCCAAGTAAGATCCAAAATACTAATCCATGAATCCCACCAGTACCGTATTCCACTTCACACAGGACAAACACGTCTGCTAGAATCATTGTAGATACTGCAGGGAAAACAATACTTGTTCGGAAACATTGTGATAGGAGTGGGAGAATAATGGGACCTGCTGGTGCCTTTATTCTGAATGCCACAAATAGGGCACAAGCTGTCATAGACAAAGCTTTGTGGTATTTAGGCTTCAGAAAATAGAGGATGTTCAGCCATCTGGACGGCATATTTGTCAAGCACAAACCAAATCCTTTCTTCTACCTGCGCTTTAACCCCAAAGTCGCTGCCTCCCTGCTCTTAAACCAAACTTTCCCCAGAAATCACCTGGAAAGGCACATTGCATCGGAGGAGGAGGGAAGGAGTTACTGGCAGCATAGGGAGGTGCTGAATCCCTCTGGGTTGGAGGAGACATGTTTATTCAGCGGCTGACAGGCGTATTAAACGTTTGCGAGGTGTGTTTGAGATGCATTTCATCTGACAAACTCCTCACACTGCACTGTGATCAATGCTTTCAGGCCTCATTATTCCTGCTAACCTTCACTATGTACACAGAGAAGATTCTGCTCTTCACATTTGTCTGTATCCACATGGAATACGGGATGAGCTCCAGCCCGGACAGAATATGAGGAGCTGCAGCACCTGGACACATCCTAGTATATAAAGCAACAGGACGATTCGGAGGCTGAAGGCTGCAGTTTAGACTCAGCATTCAGTTTTGAGGCCTCTTTTGCTGCAGTATCTGAACCAATGTCTTTCATCTTCTATGTAAAGAAAAATACTGAGCCTAATCCACATCAGAAATGGATGCAGTGCTTTACGCTGAAGTTCAGTTGTGTGAAAGCAGACGAAAACTGATACAAACCATTTTTCTTCCCTGCTATAATTGTATGCAGTCTACAATCGAGCCACGGATCACATACGTGTTTGCATTCAAGTGCATCGGCCGTTACAACACCCTAAGGGTGATGGCACACGTTCCGTTCGGGCTGCATTTGTAAACGCAAACGTAGACCAAGCTGCCGATGTGAACGGGCCACGGCCCGCCCCGGAGGGTGCGGCTTGGTCTGCGTTTGCGTTTAAAAACGCAGCCAAAATGGAACGTGTGCCATCACCCTAAATGCACAGGAATGTATGCCGCCGGTCTACGGCATACGTTCACCATGATAGAAAGGAGGAGTGGTGACCCCCTCCCCTCTCCACAGCGATGCATGTCCTATCTTTTCTCCATGTACGGACCGCTACGTTGCTGTACCGTATCGCTCCATGCGCCCATTGCCGTCTATGGGGGACATGTGCATTGGGCCTTAGAGTGTATTCAGAAACTAGTTGTTTCACATTGCGTTAATTTGCACCTGAAATGTCGGGCAGCACAATTATTAAGGTTTTAGACCATGTTTAGGGAGTTTTTACAACTTGTCCGAAAAAGGGGCAAGGCCTAGTCTGGCCACCAGTAAATTCAGTCTGAACAGCAGAAATTTCATTTGCAAACTAGACCAACTAATAGCTGATCCAAAGTAGACTCCACAATCGTAAACCACCCCAGATACACCACCCAGAGCGATATATCTGGTGCAGAATATGACTGTGGAGTCCGACCCTTCTACATCAGGCCGAGGCACGCCCCCATTGCGCTAGTGCAGAGTTGCACTAGCCCTGAGGTTGTGTTCACACACAGCATTTGTTTGCTTGCGCTATTGTATATGCGTTTCCATCGAAATGCTTGCGATCAGGAACAAGCTTCATGTTTTGCATATAAACTATGAAAAACATACCGGAGGGTCAAATCTTTAGACAAATTTTTGCACAATTTTTGGTGCAAATAACCTCCAGTCCTGAGCATTTTGTGCAACTTTTCAAACAAAAGTCATAACAGACTCACCTGCCTCATATATATATAAGCCACTAAGATAAATCAGGCAATCCCAAAACCTTAGGGCGCTGTCACATGGGACGTTTTGGCTGCAGACCAAACCCCACCCATTACTTTAATGCAAAACACTGGCGGCTCGGTCCCGATGACAGGCATTTCCATAGAAACGCCGAAGCGATGGGGCCGCGGCCCGCCCCGATGGGTGCGGTTTGGTCTGCGTTTGCAAATGCAAACGCAGCCAAAACGTCCAGTGTGACAGCGCCCTAAGGCCGGCAGCACATGTGGCCCAAAAACGGGTTCATAACGCCATATGTCCCACCAGCCTAAGGGTGCGGTCAAATATACCGCTAGCGCTACATACAGAGACAGGCCTCGGCCCGATTGCATATGCTTTTCTATGGAAACAAAATTGATCGGTAACCAGAACCCAGTGTCTTGTATTGTCTCTATTAGGACCCAGGGTCCTCGTTTCCAATTGCACCCTGGTTACTGACCGCACCAAAACTAGACACACATTTCCAGACTTCATATAAATGTCCCCTGTGCTGTTCATCACACATCTGTGAACGGCCCTACCCTCACATAACGCCACGTGTGACCGCACCTTAAGTCGGAATCAGCTCACACACAGATCAGTGTAAAGATGAAACTGTTTCACATGCCAAAGGATTTTCTTTATATTTTTCTACAAATAACAAAATGTCCTACTACTAAGAGAAAAATGGCTCCCCAATAGGTTCCTCTGTTCCGGTGCTGCGGGACCAGACCTCAGTGTTGAGTCTCTCGCGCATACATACCTTAGGTCAATATCACCCATCATATTTCTCTCCTACAGTCTTTCATCTGGTCATTGAAGCAGAAATGACAGACATGAGACGTTCCTTATAGACCAGTCTATTCTACGCTCTGGAGGAGATCCCAACCACCGGAGTGTGACCAATGCAACCAATGGGTCATATCACACGTCCAGCAGAAATAAACAGCATACGTATAAATGTTCTGTCATCACTGCTCTCATCATCCATGGAAATGAAACTGATATGCAGACATTAGAGTGTAAGCTCATCAGGTTGGTATCTCCAATGCTTTGTAACTTACCCCCTCGGCTGCATCATGCTCCATAAACGCTGGCGCCTGCAAGGGATTATAATTATGTTACACTGTTCTATATAATTGCTATTCCAGGACCTTTATGGCATTGTAGAGGTTAAACTCCTTAGGCATTAGTGCCGGAGAAACTGATTGCTCAGCAGCAGAGCAGAAAGAAGCGATGGTGTAGCAAGGACACTGGCAGGGAGAATTACGATCCAAGTGGACCATCAATCCTGGCAGGGCCCGCCTGTACAAATTACACTACGTGCAGGGAATGTGTGAGCCCGCACAGGGGAGGACCTACTACTCCCTCACTACCAGGCACAAACATCAGTCCTGTAGTAGTTATGTGCCGTATGACTGAGGCCACAGAGGAGGCTGCATGCACTTATTCAATAGTCGTATACTGGGGAAAACATACTGAGATTTTGCTCAGCTACTCATGCTCTATAACATGCTGCCTGCAGATAGGGCACTATGTATAATCTTTACAGCTCCTCCTGCTCTATGACATGCTGCCAGCAGATAGGATACTGCATATAATCTTCTCAGCTCTTCCTGCTCTATAATATGCTGCCCGCGGATACATCACTATGTATAATCTTCTCAGCCCCTCCTGCTCTATAGCATGCTGCCTGCGGATAGATCACTATGTATAATCTTCTCAATTCCTCCTGCTCTATAGCATGCTGCCTGCGGATAGATCACTATGTATAATCTTCTCAACCCCTCCTGGTCTATAACATGCTGCCTGCAGATATAACACTATATACAATCTTCTTAGCTCCTCCTGCTCTATAACATGCTGCCTGCAGATAGGACACTATGTACAATCTGCTCAGACGTACCCTTACAACATATACTGTATACTTATATGGTGGAATACGTTGCCCGGTGACTCCTCCTATCCACTGAATGTGTGGAGGGTGATTGGCTGCTGTCAATGTACGGGGTTTCCCCATATCCCCAGCGTCCTCGCTCCTGCTGAGTGACATGTCCTTAGGCTTCTGTTGCCTCCGCTGAGCATATTATGTCGCTTGGCAGGATGAAAAGCTGTAACTTGCTATGGTGGAGCTTTGTAGAGGTTAAATCATGTAGTAAATTCCTTTTAAGAAAGGCCGACTCAACTGCTATACTGAGAAGTCACCTAACTTGCCAGAAAGTAATAGCCTATAGATGGTATCTACAGACAAGCCCTCTAGGTAAGAGAATGACACACAGATCACTCCTACCTAATGGCCGCTACACACATTGCTATGCTGCACCTTACATAAGACAACATCACTGGATATTAACGGACTGCCGACCCCGCCCCTTTATGTAGGGCCTTTGAAATGCAAATTAAAGGGGTTGGCCACTAAAAGAAACATTTCCTGGTTAACTTCAGGACCCTAATAGGGTCTCCCATATTGTAGTTACCCTGGTAAAAACTTCTCTAGTTTCATTTGTAGCGACGGTGGGCCAAGTGACACCCGGGCAGCAGGACTTCCTGTGATGCCATGTCGGCTTCTGGTGAATGGAGGGAACCATGCAGACTTTCCTGTATGTACAACCCCCTCTGTAATGCGTGGCTGGAGGGGGGTGTGCATAGCCTTGGCATGTACCTACAACCAAGGGGTCATAAAGGAGGGGATGTGCCTACAGTAATGACTACAACCCCCCCTTCCCCAGGAAGCCAGGAGGATATGGGCGCCACAGGAGGTCCAGAGTTCTGCTGCAAGTAGCCAGAGCCAGCACCAGCACTGGGCATACCTGGGCAAGTACTGGGGAGGGGGGAGCACATAAGGTTGTACATAAGGTATCCGAGGGTTGTATCCAATGAATCTATAAGATGTGAAGGGAGCTGTGTATAAAATAACGATGTCGGGCTGTTTGGGATGATAAATTAGGGAATATTTTAGGGAGCCAGGTGAGTTCACGGCAAAGGGGCCCACAGAGGCTCTATTGCCCAGGGGCCTACTGAAACCTGTAGCCGACCCTGTCGGTAGCTCCCGGGGACTGAAAGGATCTTTACTAAGATAAGTACAATATGACCCTGTTAGAGTCTGTTACTTGCCGTAATACTATTGGCCAACCCCTTTAGGCTGCGTTCACACGTGGCTTTTACATTGCGTTTTAAACAGGCTGAGGGGAGGAGATTTGCATTTACATTTTGGTCTTGGACCATGCTTCAAGTTATATTACCATAAATTGTCTTGTTTGTACATAATCGTCTTGTCTGTGACCAGACTGAGGCTGTGCTCACACTTGAAATTTACAATGCGTTTTGTAACGCAATATAACATCTGAGGAAAGGAGATTTTTCTAATAACATTCCGTTAACATTGTGTTTACAAAAAAAATGTCAACACAATGTCAGTGTTATGTTAACATTTTGTAAACACAATGTTAATGGAATGTTATCTCCTTCCCTCAGCTGTTGTTCAAAACACATTGTAAATTTCAAGTGTGAACGTTTTTGGTCCGTTTTTTAAGCAGTCCGTTTAAAAACACATCAGTTTTTGACCAGTTTTACCAATTATCTTAATTAAAATGGGTCAAAAACAAATGCGTTTTTAACGGACTGCTTAAAAATCGGCCCACAAACAGGTCCAAAACGTCATGCGTGCCACCGGCCTATGCCATAACCATGTGAAATCTATTCCTAAAAAAATGTACAGTGATTACTATGCGAGCCACAATTATAGAAACAATGGGGGATATTTATCATACGCTGGCGCTCGTGCGCCAGCGTATGATAGCCCCGCCGCTGCAAATTCGCAGCCCGATACATGAAGAGGCTTCTGCCTCTTCATGAATCGGGCTGCCAGTTGCGCAGCGTTTATCCTCCGTAGAAAAAAACGCAACCGGCGACTTTTCACGTATGAAAAGTCGCCGGGAGCAGCGAGTGCGCAGGCGCGGGGACAGTAACGCCCCGCGCCGCCCCACTCCCGTCCGGCCGCGCCCCCCGCTCGGCCGCCGCGCCCCCCCTTCACGCCCCACTGGCGTGAAGGTGGCGGATTGGGGAAAATAATCGCAAAAGCTAGCAATAAGCTAGCATTTGCGATTATTTCAGGGCCTCTGCGCCAGTGGCGGTGCGCAGAGGTCCTGATAAATATGCCCCATTGTATCTACAAGAAGACATCCAATTGTTTTTTTCATAATAATAATAATAATAATCTATTTTTATATTCACGTCTATCATTGAGTACATTCATTTACTATCCTCAGCCACGGGTAAGAAAAGTATGTGAACCTCTGTGTTAATGATTTTTTGAAAAAATAATTATGGAATGATGTCTCTATTACAGGGATGAGATTAGACTTGTGGGTGTTACAGGCGCTCACTGGTTGGTGAGGAACACGCATCAGGGCAAACAAAACTCAGGAGACTAGTGACCACGGGTTATGGAGATCTATGCAGCTGGAAAAGGCAATATTGGTATTGGTATGCAAAAGCCTGTTCTAAGGCTACATGCACACAAGCCACTAGAACACCAGCCCATGTATGTCAATAGGCACAGCCAGGGCCATCACTAGGATATTCGGGGCCGATGATCTTTCTGTCCCCCCTCCAACCTGCGATCATTAGTTTACCATCTCACCACATTCTGCTCATCAGTTACAGGAGAGAGTTTTTCCACCATTAGGATGTATTTGAATTGCAACAACAACAATGTGATATACTGGGTGTACAAAAGTATTTTTCCCACTTTGTTCAATTGCATCCAATTGGTAAGATCAAAAAAAGTGATTTTTTTGCTTATTAATGTGCACTCTGCACCAGACAGAATAAAAATAGAAATGTTGACATTTTTCACATGGTGATAAGTATTCAGCCCTTTGCTCAGTGTTGAGTAGAAGCAGCTTTGTTGCTGGTACAGCCAGGAGTGTTCATGGGAAGATGCAGCAAGTTTTTCAACCCTTGAATTTGGGGATCCTCTGCCTCTTCCTTGCAGATCCTCTCCAGTTCCCTCAGGTTGGATGGTGAATGTTGGTGGAAGCCATTTTCATGGCAGAGATGCTCAATTGGGTTTAGGTCCGGGCTCTGGCTGGGCCAGTCAAGAGTGGTCATATAGTTGTTGTGAAGCCTCTGCTTTGATATTTTAGCTGTGTGCTTGGGGTCATTGTCTTGTTGGAAGATGAACCTTCAGCCCAGTCTGAGGTCCAGAGCCTCTGGAAGAGGTTTTCATCCAGGATATCTCTGTACTTGGCCACATTCATCTTTTCTTCAATTGAAACCAATCGTCCTGTCCCTGTCCCCTTTCCACCACCTCCATGCGTTCCTGTCCTTATGCTGACACACTCGCTGCAGCCAGCACGTAGGACCTGGCATAGAAATAAGACATGGCGTAGATACACACCGGATACATTAAGAGGCCTGAGTCCCGGAGGGACTAACATATGCCGGCGCACGACCGTAATATAAATAACCCCAAAGTATATACACACACAGTATACCACTACAACTGTAGTTACACCCCTATCATGTACAATGTATCCCACTGACATTTTAATGTTTGTTGCATGTAACTTTTATTTAATGTTTTTATATTTACCCGTTCCGTTGTCTTCCTGGAGGTGGTAGGAGTAACAATGCGAGTCATGTGACCACATGGAGAGGGAACTGCCTCCCTGTGTGATGAATTAGCGGGAGATTTAAATGTTACTTGTAATCACTTGTGCTAGGGATCATGACCACGACCTGGAGCGTTGAAAGGTGTTGATCGTACTTGCATTATGTTCACTGTTACACATGGGAATAAAGAAGACTTAGTTTTAACGATCCAAAGATGTCCCATTGAGCACTGTCTTACTCCTGTTCACGTGCATATTGTGTCTGATGGTTCTTGGTTTGGTAACATGCAACATGAATACAGAGAATCCACACACTGGGTGAGCTGGCCAATCGCCATCTGTGTTTCGTTTTTTGTCATAAGTTTAAGGCTATCACAGGCACTTAGACCTAAATAGATTGTGGTCTCCGAAATAGTCTACAGTGGATAAAAACAATAATAAAGCAAAACTTCAAACATAGAAACTATAACCTAATAAACATATTATACAGTACCAAAACCCATCGTACTACATGGATATAGCACCAGACCCAAGTTTACAACATAGTGCAGAACCAAGTGTACAACATAAAAAATGGTACCACAACCAAGATTACCATATACAGTAGATACAGAACCAGAACCAAGCTTACCACACAGATAGAGGACACAAACCAATATTTCTACATATATAGAGGACAAGAACCAAGATTATTACATAGATTCAGAACTTGAAGCATGATTAATACATAGATCCAACACCAGAACCATGATTACTAATTAGATTCAGCATCAGAACCAAAAGTACTGCATAGATTCAGGGCTAGAAGCAAGATTACTAAATAGATACAGGACCAGAACAAAGACTACTAAAAAGATTCCAGACCAGTACCAAGATTATTATAGATTTGTTACTGGAATCTACTGCATAGAAACAACAACTGAACCAAGCTTAAAGGGAACCTGTCACCAGGAGACCCATTTTTAGCACTCCCCCAGTCCCCACAGAGCATAGTACATACACTGCCAAAGTGTTTTTGTATTAAAAATTGGTTTTACAGAAAAAAATATATGTTATATTGTACCTTTCATTAGCATCTGCTGTGTGACTAGGCAGTTGCCAATTGGGAGGGGCTGGAAAGGAGCAGTTCCCCCCACCCTTGGGGAACATGTGAACTTTTCAAATATATGAAAACACCCATCACTTGGCTTAGCGACGCCCCCTGCTCCTCTACAGCCAATCCCGAGTGTGGGTAGTTATTCATGTATTTGAAAAGGTCACATGTTTCTCAAGGGTGGGGGGGAAACTGCTCCTTTCCAGCCCCTCCCAATTGGCAACTGCCTAGTCACACAGCAGATGCTAATGAAAGGTACAATATAACATATCTTTTTTTCTGTAAAACCAATTTTTAATACAAAAACACTTTGGCAGTGTATGTACTATGCTCTGTGGGGACTGGGGGAGTGCTAAAAATGGGACTCCTGGTGACAGGTTCCCTTTAAGACATACATTACGCACCTTCTGGCATGATATCTTAGCAATGGGAACCACTATGCCAGTACAGGAGAGGGACAGCAGTTGTTAGTGGAGGAGTGAACATGGACAGCAGCATTTACACACCCACAGTATACGGTCAGCAGATGCCAGAGATGGATACAATATAGTGACATCCATTCCTAATTGCCTTTAATGAGGGACAAATACTTTTTGTTGGCAGCCGAAATCAGGATGATGCAGTGAAATTTTCCATTTAACCCCTTAAGGACGGAGGGTTTTTCGGCTCCTTTCTCGCTCTCCAACTTCAAAAATCCATAACTTTTTCATTTTTCCGTGTACAGACCTGTGTGAGGGCTTATTTTGTGCGTAACAAATTTTACTTTCCCGTAATGTTATTTATTTTAACATGCCGTGTACTGCGAAGCTGAAAAAAAATTCCAAATGTGGAAAAATTGAAAAAAAAACGCACGTGCGTCACGTTCTTGTGGGCTCAGTTTTTACGACTTTCACTCTTCGCTCCAAATAACACGCCTACTTTATTCTTTGGTTCGGTGCGATCGCGGTGATACCAAATTTATATAGGTTTTATTGTGTTTTAATACATTTTCAAAAATTAAACGTGTGTACAAAAAAGAAAAAAATTTTTTTGCCATCTTCTGACGCTAATAACTTTTTCATACTTTGGCGCACGGAGATGTGTGAGGGGTCATTTTTTGCGAAATGAGGCGACGTTTTCATTGCTACCATTTTGAGGTCTGTGCGACATTTTGATCATTTTTTATTTCATTTTTTATGTTATGTAAAAAGGTGTAAAAGTCGCATTTCGGACATTTGGGCGCCATTTCCCGCCTCGGAGGTCACCGCCGCCTGTAACCGTTTTTATATTTTGATAGATCGGGCATTTTGGGACGCGGCGATACCTAATATGTTTGTGATTTTTACTGTTTATTATGTTTTATATCCGTTCTAGGGAAAGGGGGGTGATTTGAACTTTTAATATTTTATTAATTTTTTTTATTTTTTAAACCTTTTTTTTTCTTTTTTTTTTCACTATCTTTTAGACCATCTAGGGTACATTAACCCTAGATGGTCAGATCGCTGCTACCATATACTTCTGTATTGCAATATATGGCATTTTTGCAGCACATTCATTACAATGAGCCACTGGCTCATTGTAACGAATCTGCAGCTGCCAGATAGCCTCGTGTCAAAAGAAAACACGAGGCTACCATGGCAACCGATCGCCGCCCCCCGATGAGCCCACGCGCCGCCGTCTTTTAAATGCCGCCGGTGACTTTGCCGGCGGCAACGGGGGAGTTAATAGCCGCGATCGGTGCTAGCACCGACCGCGGTTATTAGCGGTGGGGGTTTTATGCATTTTGCAAAAACCCCCACCTTTGTATGAAGAGGACTCAGCCCGTGAGCCCTCTTCATACATCCCTTATACCTCTGCGCCGTAGAGCTACGGCGCAGAGCGTTAAGGGGTTAATCTTTGCTGCTTTATGCAACATATACTGCGCAGATGGAAGCCAAAAGGGTGGCTCTGCCCCCTGGTATATGTCTATTCACACATACATTGGGAGCTACCCTTGTGTTCAAGCTGGACGTGTCCAAAAAAACAAGGTAAAAACACAGCAAATGCTAAGTAAAAATTTAGCCAATCCCTTTAAATGGTTAAAAAAGTTAACAATAGCAGGAGAGGCTGTGAAATAAAAAATTACTTTTACTCTTCTTGCTTCTACATTTGTAAAGCATCACATCACAGCTCCTGTGATGGCCCTGGGAGCTATGGGGCTATGATGGGGCAGAGAATCAAGGGGAGAAAAATTATTTTATTTTACAGCCTCCGATGCTAGTGGTAATTATTTTTCTTTATCACGGATACGCCATGTAATAATTACCTGGGTCACATTATAGCAATGTGAATCAGATACATTGTATTGGACTTTGTCATTGTGATATAGCGTATGTGAGCCGGTAGCTATAGCTGCCTGACGTGCATTAATCCCTCTCAAGGTGTTGTAAACCATAGCCAGACTGCTAAGCACAAGGCTGCTTACCTTAAGGCAGAAAGCTGAAATAATGCCCCCCCACCCCCACCCATGAGATTTTTCTTCTATTCATAAAACGGTCTGTACAAGCATCTATGACACTTGTACAGGAGTCATTGCAACCTCTGCATACAAGCATATTACTTATTTTCACACAAAACAAAATGCTCAAACATGCTCCCTCTACACACATAGGGGGAATTAATCAAGTTCTTGTTGTCAACACGGTCCCGCAGGTCACACTGGATAAACTAAGCAGTGCCGCCCTTGCCTGCTATAGAATTGCACTATAACCTGCAGCAGAAATTGGCGCGGGCATGCCGTTTTAGTGTTGAGCTGGCATGAGGGGAAAAAATCAGCAATTCCTGTCCGTGATATAATACATTTCTCTAAGAGAGCTATTAACGTATATATACACACACAACTCACACAATACTCCTCCATCCCAGGAAAACAGTGGAGCACATCTCTTAGAGGGCAGCAAGAGGAGCCCAGAACAGAGCAGAACCTCCAAGCATCCCCTCCTCCCCTGTGCTCAGTTCTGACTGCAGCTAGTGTCACATTGCAGGGGTAACAACTGTGAAGAAAGAGCAGCTTACTGTGCATGTGCGGTGCAGAGTCCTTTACTGCTACGCTGGAGGATGTGTGGCCTCAATTCTCAGCAGAGGAAGATTTTTCCTCTGCTCACAAGTTGTGACAGTTATATAAATTACATCAAAAGAAAAGGGGGGGCTGTCTCTGTCTGGAGAAAACAAGGTTTTTTTTACTATAAGAACTGTGAAATAGCAAAGCTCAGGAGCTGGTCATGGCAGGGACAGCAGAGCGCTTCAAAATGCCGCCTTATATCAAAATAACATTGATGGTTATGTTATAATATAGAATTGTGTTCCCTTACATACATGGGTGTAACAAGGAGCGGCAGGGTCCTATAGCAGTCTTCTGAATGGGACCCCCTTCTCCCTCAACAAATATACATATTCCTTGTATACACTCTTACACACATTTATTCATTTACACAGTACTGTTCCAGTAGATGGCAGGAAGTAGTGAGGAGAGTTTCCTAGTCCCCTTGTTACATTTTATAGTGTACTATATTCAGCATAATATGTATATAATGGTGCACCTCCTCCATTATTTAGTGTATCAGGTCTGATTCCTGAGCCCCCTAACTTTGTGGGCCCCATAGTAGCCCCAATGGCTGCAACTGCTGTAGTTACACCCCTTATCTCCCTTCCTTGGCTGAACTTGATTTTCTCAATAGCACTATGTGATTATATTATAATTAAGTGTCCGGAACATAAGTATTAGGAAGGAAGAGGATCCCCTGGGAAATACTGTGACTCCAGGAGCCGATTCCCCTTTACATTGTAAAACTGACTGGGCCAGTTTCACAAAGTCACAGTCCTACCCTTAAGCCCCTTCTACACTGGCGTTTTTCACGCGCGAGTTCTGCGCGTGCATTTGACGCGCAGAACTTGCATTGCACTCTGTCCCATTGTATTCAATGGCTCTTTCTCCATTAGCGTTGTTTTTGACGCGCGTGCTTGCGTTCGTTTGCACGCGCGTCAAAATCGCAGCATGCTCTATTTTTGCGAGTCACGCGCAATTTTCACGCCCCATTCAAGTCTATGGAGATGCATCAAGAACGCATTGCACTCGCAATCATTGCAAGTGCAATGCGAGTGCAATGCGTTTTAAACGTAAGGGTTGCTAGGTGACCAGAATAACAGTATTTCCCCTGCTCGCGAACGATCATTTAATT
This sequence comes from Engystomops pustulosus, assembly GCF_040894005.1. Taxonomy (NCBI): domain Eukaryota; kingdom Metazoa; phylum Chordata; class Amphibia; order Anura; family Leptodactylidae; genus Engystomops; species Engystomops pustulosus. The sequence goes on along the minus strand of NC_092417.1, from coordinate 147,612,187 downwards.
AAAAAAACACAGTGAAGAACAGTGAAGAATAGAATAAAACCAGTGAACACAGTGAAAACAGTGACCACAGGATCATTTAAGAGAAAAACACAGTGCAGAACACAGTGCAGAATAGATTACAGATGTTCGGCACATCTGCTTACTTGTCGGGAGATACGCGCGGAACGGTGCGGCCAAAATAGCATGTGAAGAACAATATATATGTGTGAAGAACACATTGCAGATGTATTTAAACATCTGCAATGTGTTCTTCACACACATATATATTGTTCTTCACATGCTATTTTGTTCGCGCAGTTCCGCGCGTATCTCCCGACAAGTAAGCAGATGTGCCGAACATCTGTAATCTATTCTGCACTGTGTTCTGCACTGTGTTTTTCTCTTAAATGATCCTGTGGTCACTGTTTTCACTGTGTTCACTGGTTTTATTCTATTCTTCACTGTTCTTCACATCTGCTAACTTGTCGGGAGATAATATACACGCGGAACAGTGAAGAATAGATCGCAGATGTTTGCAACTTATCAGAAGACATTATTTTTTAATTAAATAACCCATTTTAATCCCAAACCATGGTCCCTTTGAAAAATGCTCGATTCTCCCATTGACTCGCGCGTGAAAAATGCGGCGAAAACGCAAAAAAAACGCTAACAACACGCGCGTGAAAAACGCAAAAACGCTAATTACTCCAAGGAAAAATGGAACAAAAACGCAGCCAAAAACGTCAGTTTTTCACGCATTGCACCCTGACGTGAAACGCAACGCTAGTGTGGAAGAGGCCTTACACTTGCAGCATCACGCATCCACCTGTGGGTGGTTTAGTGTCCCAATTTAACCTGACAGGTTACCTTGAGGGTGCAGCCACACGTTAAGTGTTTCAGATGCAGTTTTTGAAGCCAAAAACAGGTGTGGATGATAATCGGTGGAGACAAATAATTGAAAGGTGCTGCTCCTCTTCTTACTTTTACACTCCACATTCCAGGTTTGGGCATCAAAAATTGCATCTGAAAAACTGAACGTGTTGGTCACAACCTTAAAGGAAACCTACCACTTGTAGTGGCAGGTTTCCGATGGCAATATCGGGCACCAGCTCAGGGTGAGCTGGTGCCGGAGCTTATTTTAGTTAGTGTTTTAAACCGCGGTATCGCGGTTTAAAACACTTTTTAAACGTTGTAGCCGGCGCAGGCAGGTACGCGCTCGGCGCTTACCGTGCACGCGGCTCTCATTCACTTCCTATGTAGCCGCGCGCACGGTAAGCGCCCAGCGCGTACCTGCCTGCGCCGGCTACAACGTTTAAAAAGCGTTTTAAACCGCGATACCGCGGTTTAAAACACTAACTAAAATAAGCTCCGGCACCAGCTCACCCTGAGCTGGTGCCCGATATTGCCATCGGAAACCTGCCACTTCAAGTGGTAGGTTTCCTTTAAAGTGGACCATCACCTCTCCTGTTTGAATAAATAATTATCTGAATTCCCAATAAAAAAAACTGTTTTCGGGAACCATAAACTGGAAAGTCCTTTTGGTTTTAGTCCTAGAAATCAATATATTGACAACCAGGTGCAACCAAACATCCTCTCAAAGGGAAGAAACAGAACCGTAACAAGGCAGAGTTCTAAGAAAAACTGCTCAAGAATTATATATATTGTGAGACACTGAAGGGGTTAACTGTGGATGGGCGGTATGTTTCCCCTAGGTTTTCCTATTATGCAAGGCCTGAGTACTGAGGTTGTGTTGTCCAGCACCTTGGACACAGGTGATGGGAGCAGCCTAATCAGTCTGCATAAAGTGGCTGAGCAGAGCTGAGAGTGTTGTCTCTCTGAAAGGAGGCTGGAGAGCACACAGCCCTGACCTCTGTGCCTGGAGCAGCGACTTATTTTATGTACTAGTGGTGAGTTAGAGAAACTCTGTTTAGTTAGCACCTTGACGGGTAGGATTTTGTTTGTTTAATGCCTGAATGTAAAGGCTGTTTTATTTTGCTGCTGCAATAAACGCAGGCGAGACCTGTTTTGGACTGTACCTTGGTGTCACTGTCTTGAACTGCATCACAGCACCCCGCTACCACGGTCTCTACTGGGCCAAATCTCCCACAATATATATATATATATATATATATATATATATCTACACTCACCGGCCACTTTATTAGGTACACCATGCTAGTAACGGGTTGGACCCCCTTTTGCCTTCAGAACTGCCTCAATTCTTTGTGGCATAGATTCAACAAGGTGCTGGAAGCATTCCTCAGAGATTTTGGTCCATATTGACATGATGGCATCACACAGTTGCTGCAGATTTGTCGGCTGCGCATCCATGATGCGAATCTCACGTTCCACCACATTCCAAAGATGCTCTATTGGATTGAGATCTGGTGACTGTGGAGGCCATTTGAGTACAGTGACCTCATTGTCATGTTCAAGAAACCAGTCTGAGATGATTCCAGCTTTATGACATGGCGCATTATCCTGCTGAAAGTAGCCATCAGATGTTACAGGGTACATTGTGCTCATAAAGGGATGGACACGGTCAGCAACAATACTCAGGTAGGCTGTGGCGTTGCAACGATGCTCAATTGGTACCAAGGGGCCCAAAGAGTGCCAAGAAAATATTCCCCACACCATGACACCACCACCACCAGCCTGAACCGTTGATACAAGGCAGGATGGATCCATGCTTTCATGTTGTTGACGCCAAATTCTGACCCTTCCATCCGAATGTCGCAGCAGAAATCGAGACTCATCAGACCTCTGGCATCGACAAGGCATTTCCGCCAACAGAACTGCCGCTCACTGGATGTTTTTTCTTTTTCGGACCATTCTCTGTAAACCCTAGAGATGGTTGTGCGTGAAAATCCCAGTAGATCAGCAGTTTCTGAAATACTTAGACCAGTCTTCTGGCACCGACAACCATGCCACGTTCAAAGGCACTCAAATCACCTTTCTTCCCCATACTGATGCTCGGTTTGAACTGCAGGAGATTGTCTTGACCTAGTCTACATGCCTAAATGCACTGAGTTGCCGCCTTGTGATTGGCTGATTAGAAATTAAGTGTTAACGAGCAGTTGGACAGGTGTACCTAATAAAGTGGCCGGTGAGTGTATATGTATATATAAATTGAATCACAGAACAGATTTCTAATACTGTATGACTGTACAGTGACCTAAATCAATACCTTAATAACCGTCCGGAGCCCAGATGAGCAGATTCCGGTGACTTAAGACTTCAGGACAACACAACACGTAATACGCTTAATCCATTTACTCCCTTTAATTGTGACTGTGAAAATAAATTCCAGATCAAAAAAGAAAATCAATCTATTCCCTATACAGATCAGCAGTGTTCTCTTATGTGATTATTAAAAACATCATCCATAAGATCCATCAGTTATGAATTATAAAAAACCAACAACCTTTTTTTAGAGCCGTTTATAGCTTTGCTGGTTTGTGTAACGTTTATGGTTTATTTCCTTAGTTGAATTATTGCTTTCTGTGCTTCATATACAAAGAAGCAAAAAAAGGCCTAGGTGGAAATAAGGCAGAAGAATATGTATATGAACTATGGGGATATGTCACCATGAAAATGCTAAGATATCTGCAGGAGGGGGGGTTTAATGAGCAGATTGTAAACTGCCAGAAAATAGGACACTACATTCAGTGTGTTCTGCTCTATAACATGCTGCCTGCAGATAGGACACTACATTCAATGTGCTCTCCTCCTCCTGCTCTATAACATGCTGCCTGCAGATAGGGAACTATATTCAATGTGTTTTCCTCCTCTTACTCTATAACATGCTGCCTGCAGATAGGACACTACATTCAATGTACTCTTATCCTCCTGCTCTATAACATGATGTCTGCAGATAGCACACTATGCACAATTTGCTCATCTCAGCCTGCTCTGTAACATGCTTCCTGTAGATAGGACTCTATATACATTCTACTCAGCAGTGGCGTAACTTGAAGCTGATGGGCCCCAGTGCAAAGTTTGTGTCAGGGCCCCAACTATAATCTATGGTTTATGGTACTTATCATTTTATATGGGAAAGGGAGACCTTATGGGCCCCCAAAGCCTCTTGGGCCCAGTTTCTACCGCACCCCCTCAAGTTACGCCCCTGCTACTCAGCTTCTCCTGCTCTATACCATGTTGCATGCAGATAGGATGCTTATCTGCTCTGCTCTTCAAGCTGTATAACACACAGCCTGCAGTTATACTTAGCTCTTCCTGTTCTATAACATCTCTCCTACAAATAGAACACTATGTACAATCTGCTCATCTCCTCCTGCTCTACAGAATGCTGCCCGCAGATTGGACTGCATTTTTATTGTGAAAGGTTCCTCGATAAGGAGATAGCTTGAGCAGGACAGCAATTCTAGCATGGCAGATGTCAGGTGGCTGAGGCATCAGTTTACCAATCCATTTCACGGCAGAGTTATACTGGACTTCAAGAAATTCCTAGGAACATTGGACTAAAGCCTAAGTTCATGTGATTATAGTAAAATCACAAGTCTATATATCTACAGACATCTTTTATACAGCATTACAGGACTGACTGTGAAGTCAATGAGAACTAATTCTACACTACATAATTAATGTTTCATTAACGGAGGGAAGTCATTTGTTAACAGAAAGTAAAAAAACCTAAAGAATTTGGAGCTCATGAGATGGGCACAAGGGAAATCAGACCCATATTGTGATGTGAGTAGCACAAGGTATAAACCTCCAGCTTCTGTGTCATCTGTCGCTTTTGGGGAACTGATGAGTTCCTTGTAGAGTCACTTTGTGCCCCGTGCTTAGAACATCACAATAGATCATAGAAATAGTCCAGGCCTTGTCCCAGCTCCCAGATGGATATCCCAGTTCCTAACTCTTTTGCAAGGTCCAGTCGCATCTGTATGGACTGAAAGATAAAAAAACAGAAGATCAAGTTAGAAAAATGAAAGGTTATTAAAGGGGTTGTACCACAAATCTCGTACCCACCAGCGAGGTGGTACAGGTCTGATCGCTGGAGGTCTGACTGCAAGACCTATTACAAGAACAGGGGTCCGAGTTCATTCAACTGTACAGTTCTGTCAATCTAAAGTACCTGGCTAGATTTTATATTCTCATCATAATTCTCATATTCTTATATTTTCATCATCTCCTCATGAACAGTATGGATTCAGTTTTTGTGGATACATTATAGTGTTGGTAAATTATCCATCATTTAAGGTATAACATTTTGTAAGGGAATGGAAAGGGTTAAAATAAAAAAGCTATTATACTTATTGCCCTCTGGGGCACGATTCCCACATTCCCTCATTTACAGACCAAAACTGGTAAAGATCCAGAGATGCTAGCCTCCTACTCGTGGAGACAATTGGTGGAGACGTCACCATTCAGTGTCATGTGACCTGACTAGTTTCGGAGTCTCCTTTCTTTTTAGCTCCTTCCCCTGCCCCCAAGGAAGCGTTAAATAAGCCAATAAGCATTTGAGGGCCTTGAGGATAGAAGCAGAACATCTCTTGTAGACCCTGTAGATAATGCACTTTCCTGTTCCTCACCTTCAGAGTTGGGTAGAACACGGCATGTTTCCCTCCTTTATTCCTGTCAAAAGTAAAGAAACAGAATAATTCAGAAAATTCTGTAAACAAAAGACGTCTGCTCTCAGCCTTGGTTCAGTTCAACCCAACCAGGGGGCCCGGACCCTAGTTCTCTTTAACAATAAGCCAGGGCAATCTGATGATGGATAAGAGCCATTTGTTCCCCTTTGTCTGTCAATTTTCCTGACATGAAACACAATCAGCCTCTAAGCAGGGAAAATAACTAGAAATTATGGTTGAGTGCTGGATCGTTCAGCATGATTTTGTTGGCAATGGATTTTCTATCTTGACTTTATCCATTGTCCTTTCCGCGTAAGTCCCTGATCTGACAGGAAGCCTCATCCCTCACATATAACATAGGGCGACCCATGCCGTGCTCACTTTTTATATTCCAGGTAATGTTCTGCAATGTGCTGGTCCCACAGAATCTTCGGCTTATGCTCCTTCAGGATCTCGATGTACCTGCAGATGAAGAAGCGGAGTTAATGCCAAGTCAGGCTAGATTTTTGCTCTGCATAAAATAGAAATAATCGCCTCTGCAGCTCAGCGTTCGCTATCAGTTGTACATTTCGAGAGAAATTAGTGGAGCATTGAAAGGATGGCATTAAACTTTACCTCAAATACCACCCAATAATTAGCCGCCGCTACGCTTGATTAATGAATGTTTCCTTTTCTAATAGATGAGAGCTTAAGGGCTCATTGAGAGGAGCGTGCTACCTGCTCAGACTCGATGAACAGCAAGGCATGGCATTCAATTAGCCCCTATCTCTCCACTATGTCTATCAGACAAGATATTAGGGCCTGACAGTTATATCCTATCACTGGAACAGCAGAACAATCTATGGGTTTTGTTGTCATAATGATCCTTCTAGGGGTACATTCACGATATGTTCTATAACAAGCATGTATAATAGAAAGAAAGAATTAAAGAAGTGGCAACGGGTGTCTTCCACTATACACTCCAAACAAATATCAGTTTTATTTGGAGACACGACTTTCTTGTAAAAGAGATTTTCAGGTTTTCCAATCATTTTCATGCTGATGACTCATTTTCAAGATAGTCCTTGTGATCAGTGTACCACGCCTAGTAGAGGTTCCATTGCTGAGAGGCGGCCATGACAGCTAACCGGTACCCTAAAGCAGTAATCAAATACTAATACTAGTCTGTCTCTAAGGTAAATGTTTTCTTTGTTTTCCTGCAGTGAGCAGTATTTCTGAAAGCCTTCTTATGTCCCTACAATGCAGAAATAGAAGGAAAGGGGCTAAAATTAACTCTTTCCATACCTAGAAAATATTTCACTTGATAATTCAGCCATGTAAGGGGTTATAACTATCAAGTGACTGTTAGGAGTTAAGAAATTAAAAACTTTATCAGCTTCTCCTTATCTCACAGTTTTTAGTACAGCGTGGGAAAGCCAATTTATACAAAACTGCTAAAAGCAGTTGGCATAGCATGGACTGTAATAGACCCTGAGCTGCCGTATACTAGGAAGTCCAATTTGCCCAGCACTTAACAAGCCCTTATACAGCTCTGTACATGGGGGAAAAAAGTTCTGAATGGGAGGAAGGGAAAAATTTAAAGAGCTAAAAAGTAATTAAAGTCTAATATATTATATATATTCTTTCAAAGAAATCGAGCATTAAAACAAAGCATGATAAATCTTACTTATAGATCCAGGAACCGTGACTTAAAATCAACTTTTAAACTTATGCTCCTGGGGGCGCTGCCAGAGCACCTCTGTGCTGCAACATCACAGGCTGTTACACTGTGTAGGAGCACCTCCTCCTTCTCATTGTGTGAGATTATATCGGGCAAAGAGTGGAGGAAGTGTTTAACGGAGCAGAGGGAGAGGGGAGACAGTAACAGCCTATGAATTTACAGCGCAGAGGGGCTCTCCTAATGCCCCCTCCTCCAGAGTCCCTTGGGCAAATTACCATAATTTGAGTTGATTTTAGTAGAAAGCCATAGATAACAAATACCTGTATAAGAAGATTACCATAGTCACTGTGCCTGGATCTATGAGTAAATGTCCCGGGTTTATTATGTTTGCTTTTCATGGTAGTTTTCCTTTAATGATATGTTTGGTAGATACCTCTAAGACCTTCACCACTCCTGACATGTCTGGTGATGAAGGCTCTGGTCACCACATTGTAGTGGAGAATGAATAATGAGAGAAAAAGCTTGCAGATCTCTTCATTCTCTCTATGAGAGTCTTGACAACAATTACTTAACATGGACATTCCCATCTTGACGTGATCTGATTCATAATACATGTTCAATCTAGTAAAAATACCCAGTTTCTAGGATGACTGTATGTCCAATATATACAGTTTAGTAGTCTCAGACACTGGCCATACGCTCAGCTTTTCCATTCATACAGGACATGGCATCCAAAGACTCCACCGTCTGTGTTTCTTCTGAACAGATAAATGTGTGGGTGCCAGGTGTCCGCCACCCAACAGATCAAATACTAATGGCCTAGGTTGAGAATAAATTCATGGACAACCCCTTTAAGGTCTGATACTAGAATAAGATACGGTATATCAGGAGACCATGGTGACAGACCTGCAGTCTCTACCCTCTCCTTAGAGTTGTAGATGTGCCATGGGACTTACAGAAGACAGTGACAGTAGTACATTTGTATAAATATTTTATCTTGTACTGCCTTCTCCGGGGTCCGCTCCCATTCCACTGACAAGCCATCAGATGTGTGAGATGCTGTAAATGAGGACATGTACATGTAATAAAAGAGCCATTTCTCACATTTTGTCTGGATTCTTTTTTATCTCACCTTTCCCTCGGGACATATTTGATTTCTTTTTCACTTTGAAACGGCCTCTCAAATTGTCTTTGCCAAAGTAATTGAACATTCCCAAATGTCAGTGTAAATCTCAGGCTTTCTAACACAATATCTCACAATACAAACTTTGTGTTGCGTCGAGAGATCTTCTCAGGCCACAGTATTCACCCAGAGATATGTTCCTCGACAAGATAAATCTAAATAATTGTCTCTGCTCGCTTTTCTATTAAAGTTTCATCCAACCTAGAAATGTCAGTACAGGACGATGTCCCCGAATCCCACGATAAACCATAAATATAAGTCCATGTTATCTTCGTCTATTAGATTCTGGATTTCCACAGGTGGCATGAACAAGTGCCCATAGGAGGAGACCCTCAATATAAATTTGCCAAAATTGGTACTGAAGCTCAGCCCCTTCAGGGGTTGATGGGCATCATCCTTGACTCTAGAAAACTGCATCAAAAACCTAAGCGTGTGTCCTTACATTTGAAATGAAGAACATGAAGCCAATATATTCTCAAATGGTGCATAATATTTCGTTTTACAAGGGTATATGCAATCTGTCATCCCGCGCTTGCCATTTACATGCAGTCATTGTGTTGTATGATGATTGTTACTAAAATTGTTGGGTACACAAGCGCCTTGAATTTGTTGGCAGCATATCCCCTGCTTATACAAAGTAATGTGCTTGTATTTTCAGTTGATCGATGGGCATATTTCCTCGAAGCAGCGGTCGGGAATGAACGTTTATTCATCAGCCCATGTAAAAATGCTAAAAAAAACCCAGTGATGAAGGTGTAAAAAAAAGGTAAAAGGTTTACACTACTCTACTAATGTTCATGGGCATGTGAGGCTGGTGATAGGTTGCTGTAGCCAATATGTAACTAGAAGATGCACCCAGCCCAGTCAATTTTTTTGGACTTCTGGAACTATGATCTCCATAGATGTGAGTGAACTTGAAAAATACTGAATAGAACAAAGCAAAAGCAGTCTTGTACAAGAATGTATTGTATGCAGAATGTTACATAACAAAGCCAGAAGTGGGCAATGACTATGAGCCGCATAGGCTCGAAACGCACCAACTTATACATTCCACTTTTGATGTATTAAAATTTTGAAATTTATGAAGAAATAAAGCTTGGAAGATGTTTAACTTGATGCTTGCTGGATAAATTATTTTCCAAGAAATCAATCATTATCAGTGGCAACATCAACACCTATAGGGTCCTCCACATACCTGTTGAAGTGAAATGTCACTCAACAGCGCTAACCAACACAAATGAGAACAAAGAGAAAGTCATAAAGAAGTTATGAGAAAAAATAAAGGAGGGGAAGGGGAGAGGGGGCAACCATCCACTTGCTCAGACATCATTTACCACCTCATTGAAACCAAGATCTAGAGACAAGGCAAAGCCCTGAATTCTGGGAAGGTTGTGATTGTTTGCCATGGATGCCAAACTGCCATGATGGAAAAAATACTTTCTATATGGGAATCCATGACCTGTTCTGAAAGAGCCCCCCATTCTTCTTGTGATGTGTTATCACAACCAGTGTTGGACTGGGATTGCTTGGGCCCACCAGATAAAAGTATTGTTGGGGCCTATCTTTTATCAACCCCTATGAAATAAATTATATAAGCCTCCAATTTAGGTTATCTTCTTCTGTTTGCCTGGTGTCCAGTATTAGGTTAGAGCCTCAGCCCACTGGAAAATCCCCTGGAACTCTGGTAGACCAGTCCAACAGTGACCAAGAACGGTGCAACATTCCATTTTTATTCTTAAAGAGTGAACATGACAAAATGTGTGCCTTCTAGGGCACCCCCACCAAAGGAGAAGCATAACAACAGTGTACAGGAAGTCCCCGGGTTAAATGGGTAATCACATGAAGACAAGATTCTTAAATATATTCAGGATGACAAAATAACCCATTCTCTAATTCAATGTTATAAACAAAAATACAGCAAAGCTGACAATGTGCGGCATGGCTCAGATGTAAAAGAGCTGAAGTGTGTCATTGTGTGTTATATGCATCTCATGGATGTCATCATCTCACACCTCTGATCTGTCTTTTTCTCTGTGTCAAATGCTAAATAAAATTGTAGATAAACCTGTACCCCGATACTAAAAGCACATTGTCAGCACACAGCATTTCATAGCACAGAGGGACCATGAAGTGTCCGCTTACACTCTGGGATTTTACACTGACCATCACTGCGTTATAGGAACTAAAACAGCAATAAAACTGCGTAAAATTGTAAAGTAAGGGGTTATTGCATAAACTTCACTCGGGATTCAAATTTAAGAACACCCAAATTAAAGATGACTCCTAGTTACAAATGGACCTCTCACCCACTGTGACCTCTGGTGAAGCTCTCTGGATGTTACTTTAGTCCCAGGCTGCAATGCTCAGGTGTCTGTAATGAAGTTTTACTGATTATCCTTGTTTCCATGACAGCCCAAAATTTAATAACAAACTTAAAGAACCCATCTTGTACGTAAACCGGGGACTGCCTGTATATCTACTGGGAAATAGCACCACCTACACAGGACTTTTGAAGTTTTTCCACCTGTAAGGCTACAGAGAAACTATGAGTGAAGCCACAAATTTTCTTTACTGTGTTCTAGTCCATCCAAACACCCTTAAAAAAAGAAGATGCTGCCCTTTTTTAGTTGTGGGCCTCAAAGAGGCGTTGTTACATATGTGACAGGGTCCAAATCACGGGAGCCATCAGGAGACACAAGTTGAAGTCAGTTGGGAACTGTACAGCATCGATGACAATAGTTCCCGAACGTAGGACTGAAGCTGTGTGTGTTCTACCCAAAATTACCTCCTCTGCACCACAGCAATAGCGGCCTATCTTATCTTCAGACAAGTTGCAGCCAATGATGCAATAGTCTATGCCACTTTAGGCACAGAGACTCGCTGAATTCCTGAGTTTTAGTGCAAATATCTCATAGGGCTTAACCTAATATCAGTGTTCTGCATCCAAGGAGACGAAAGAAGATTCCACCAATGCTCGGCAGATTCCAAACCAACCCAGAGTTTGTTAGGTCTATGCTGACTCCCATCTACTGCCAAGGATTTGGAAGAAATGTAACAAAATATGGGAAACTGTAAAATATAATTATTTTCAGTAAATACTGGGTATAAAAGCTTCCAATGTCTATGACGTAAACCCTAACATTTACTATCAGGGATATGGCGTCCGGTGACTTGGCATCTATCACAGGGTAATTTATATGTATAATAAGATCCATCTGTACTGAAAAGTTGTCCCCTTATATCCAGGGGGCCTAACTGGCACAGTAAGACTGCTGGCAAATAACCTGAATCTAGACGTAAATGTACAATTCAGCTCAGTGATTTATAGTCATCCTCGTTTCGTGGCAGCGCATATAGGATGAGACAACATTTCCAAATCCTAATACTTTGATGTGTGCCATCTGAAGGACTAATCTGGAATATACATCTGCGGGCTCTGATGGCAGCAGACCGGGAAACAATCTGATAACTCCTGGCAATATATAGTACAGTGACGTTACTGCTCAGCTAGAAACCTGTGAATAGAGCAGCAGCATGCGAGCGCCCGGTGATTGTGAACATTTTTTAAAATTGTTTAGCAATTGCGGAGCTTTTCGTGACGTGAGAAGACAAAACAACAACTTCCCGCTCTTCCTGCTGTTTTGTAGGGTGTTAGAGGGGGCTTTTTAGAATTTCTGATGGGATTGCGCGCAATAAAATGTTATTAATGGTTACAGTGAGAGTCGGGTAATGAATCAGGATTTCGCTGTCACAATGAAAATAAGTCTCTTTTGTACAAGCAAAAGGTTTTTTTTTCAACCCAATATCAAATAGAGAGGCACATAAAGCTGCAAATAAAAGTCAAATTGGCTTTGCAGGGATCTAGCGAGAACGGAAGGAAGGGTTTTATTCTATTTCAATTCTATTCTGTCTTTTACAAAACCACTAGCAAATAATACAGGTCTGCGCCAAGAGATTATGGGCAGTGCCACACAGCCCAAAGAGTTTGCATGCATGGTCACCCGTGTCATGGTTTGCACACAATGCCCTGTATCTTGGCTGGTGCTGATAGACACATAATTGCATCCCACTTCCTATATAGTGATAGTATTGGACAATAAAAGCTGTCATAGTCATAAAAGTGTGTAAACAGGAATGTAAGTCATCCCAAATACAAATCCCAGCAGCCATTGCACGGTGCCCACCAGAATCACATGAAGAGCCAGTAGCGCACTGAATGGCCGGTACAGATGAAATCCTGAACGTCTTGGCACGGGGACATGACTGACAGCACATATCACCGATTCCGACTTTCTGACTTAATGACCTTATGGAAGCTGGCAGCACAATAGTCAGCGGGGGCAGAAGCCTTTAGAAATCGGTTTATTCAACGCTATCCGCAGCCTTCACACTGCGCTGTAATAAGGACAAGTGCAGGATAACGTAGTTGAAATAATGAGCAGAAGTTCTTGTAACAACTCCCAGATCACCCCTGCTGTCAGGCCCTAAGTGCTCGCTTCAGGATTGGCACTCTCAGAGGCGGAAGAGTCCAGGAATCTCCCACTGCTGCATGGACCATGAATGTTTACAAGGAAAATGAAACATTTTTTGGACACCAAATTTAAAAGCTTAATACCCCCCTAGTTACCAACACAAGAACACAGACATCACTGGTATTAGGATTCAACACATTATGTAAATTGACCTAATATTGTGGAACTGGTTCTGACTGCACTCCAATTGCCACGTCTGCCGTGACACTACAAATAAGAGTGAGATGCAAATGACTTAAGATGCCAACCAACTTATAGAACATATTAATCAGACTTTATAGAGGGCAACAATAATTTTTTTTTTCTTTTTTTTGGACAACAGTATTTAACATTTCTCTGTAGGAATGTAGGTCAAAGGTTTTCCCTCTAGCTTCTCACTTGACACTTGTACATTTTCCAAAGGTGTACATTATTGAAAAAAATTGCTAAACACTTAGCTTTATACAGATATAATCCCAACCTGTCTGTATCAGCTCGGGTGTATACAAATTTGGTTGCAACGGGATCCGACTATAAATTTTCTGGCGTAGAATAGGGCAGGCCAGATCCGGCTCTTCCTAGTGAGTAAGATCATTGGGCTCCGCCCACTAAGACGACTCGGCGCTCTGGCTCCTGAATGGCACCCTATTAAATATATAATAGGGAGCCTCAGGCCAGTAAGTCACCCCACACCACTCTACTTTGAAGCCGACTCTTGTCATTTACACGAAAGAGGCGGCTCTTTGTGCGGCTCGTTCGCGAACGATCCATCACTACAGCTCATACACAGACACTTCCTGCCGGCAAGCAGCAGAGAGGAGACTAAATCTAAAACCTACAGATAAGATATAGCAGTGCTGACAGTGCTTGTTGTAGCTCAGATACATCAAAGCTGAGAGTGTCATTGTGTGTTACATGTATTTTATTATTTCCCCTTCCGGATCTGTCTCATCTCTCTTTCTATTTGTCAGATACTAGTAGACTGTTCTGAAGCTAAATGAAAGTGTAAATAAACATGGACACTGATAATTTAAGCAGTACACAGAACTCGATGGATCATAATGTGTCTGCTTAGAGAGTCCCTGCCCACACCCTGGGACATTACACTGACCATCATTGAGTTATAGGAGCTAAAACAGCAATAAAACTGAGTACAACTGTAAAGTAAGGTGGGTAAAAAGGTTTTTTGTTGTGTAATTACCACTAGGGGATTAAAGGTTGAGAAGTTTCTTTCATGGGAAAACCCCTTTAAACTTAAAAGAAGGTAATATAAACGTGTGATGGTAATGATGCTATATAGGGCACAATCGGTGCTAAATTTCCTAGTGACTAACTATAAATAACTATCCAGATTGATATAAATATCTTGTAGAAAACACAAGACTATGTGACATCTCTGTCACTCCTGTATCGGAAACATTCAACTCTATTAATGTTAAAGCATAGAGCAAATAAACACAAGAAGAGGAACCCACAGAATACGGGCCAACAGAGATGACAGCTCCTATTAAGAGGCAGCAAGCGCCCCATAATTCCACCTCAGCACCTTGTGAACTCCACTAATTGGTTGCCGCAGTTGTCCTGCCATGGGAAATGTATTTTACTGTAATTATGTAATCAGCGGATGTAACAGGAACTAATATCTTCCATGACTTATGAATCCCAAGTTAGTAAAGCAGCTAATGAACCTTTAAGGTCTGATTTATCGCAGTGATGAACAGAGCTGGAGGAGCGAGGGGGCGGCTAGTCCAAGAGAGGAGGTGTCGCGAGCCACATGGTATCACAAAGAGGCTTCCATCGCCGCTACCTCCCCCATGCTGCAGACTGGCCTCCCATGGAAAAAAGAGCCGCTCATATATGGATAGGCTTCAAACTGAAATATCTTAAATATTTTAAACTTTATTTAATAATAATTTTTTATTTATATGGCGTCTACAGATTATGCAGCGCTACACAGAGAAATCGGATATTTTTTAGGTCACTCCTCTCTTATTGGTCCTGTAATCAATAAATCGGTAAATGGGTTTTACTTTTCCCCTTGTGCAACATCCTGTCCATTATCTCTGACAGTATGGGACTGTTTCCAGTTATGTTCTCTTTAAGGGAATCACCACAAATTACCATCTTAAACCGTTATGTTATGTTGGGCTATGCTCACACATGTCACCCATACCTGAACCTACTATGGCAAAAATTCACTTTAGAAATATGCAAATTAGGCTGAAGTGCTTTGGGGTGTTAACAGAGCACCGCAGGACTCCACAGCAGTAACAACCCTCTTGCTATACCTCCACCGCCCAACACCTTCTGTCATCTTTTCTCTTCTGCTAAGTCACTCCTGGGTCCATTGAGAAGAAGACCCAGAGCCCCGAGGTCCTCTGTTAACACCCCCCAAAGTGTTTTAACCTAATTTGCACTTCTCTTAAGTGACGTTTTGGTGTGGAAGGAGCAGCTGAACAACAAAAAAAGGTATGGATGACACATGTGGGCATAGCCCTACTCAACATAGGAATTAGTTTGGGTGGGTAAATTGTGGTGACAGATCCATTTTAAAGGGAATCTATCATCAGCAGTGGCCCAATAAACCACTACCAGTATATTGTCATGCAGTGCAACACCTTCTAGTTTTTGTTTTTTTTTCCAAGGCTCAGTGTGAAATCAACTTTGTGAGATGTAAATTGGTTGTATAAAGTCATGGAGGCGGAGAGTTTAACAGTGAAGTCAAAGTGGGGAGGTCTCAAAGCCTCCTCCTCTGTGATTGACATCATGCATCAGACTTCAGGAGATCTGGTTGGTGAGGTCTCTGGATGAAGGACCATCAATCACAGTGCAGGGGGCTTTCTGAGGAACGGTAATCTCTGCCTCCTTGACTTGAACCAATTTCAATCTCACTTCATGGTTAATTTAATGGATGAAGCCACACTGGGACATAAAAGAAACAGGTTCAGCTGCTTGTAGCGGTTTATTAGGTCAATTTCTGATGACGAATTGTCAAATTATTCATTTATCTTCAATTTTTGGAGAACATTGCCCCAAAATATATTTCATCATAAAATAACATAATCACAAGGAAGGCATCACAAATACTGCACTAGAAATAAATGTCTAACTTCTTGACCCTCTTACACAAAAAAACACATCCTGAGAGGTTTATTATTTTTTATTATAGAGACATAGAATTATATATTTTGTCATTGGCAAAAAATTCTAGACCATTAAGTACAAATTTACCATTCTGTAGTTTATTTTAGCCTTTTAGTAAATGCTTCAGACATATTTTGTAACCTGCTCAAAGGTCAATGTGAAGGGAGGGGGTAAGCTGGCTGTTATATGAAGGCTTTTATACATATCAACATGGAAAAAGTAAAAATTCTTCTTCAAAAATCTTACAAAATAACAAATAACCTGTGTGACCAGATGACAAGGGATAATAATATAATAAGTGGGGCAATGCATAGGGGATCAGGGTTGTGGAGCAAGTAGGACCAAATTCAGACTCCAACTGCTCAATTTCCATAGCTCTGTGTCCACCAAAATGGCCCCTCACTCCAGAGCCCTGTTATCCTGTTCACTCTAGCAGTTCTAAGATAAGTGTAGGCATTACTTCCCCCTGCCATCTCCACCAGTGGATTTTTCCTCTGATCTGTAGCAAAGGAGCTTGTATTGAGCATGTACATAAAGTTTTGCCACATTCATCTGAACTAAAAAACCTAGAAGTAGAGTGTACAACCCCTGGCCTATGGGTCACATGCAGCCCGTCAATGCTTGTTGCAGCTAGAACCCTCATGACAGCCCATTGAGTCCTTCCATAACTGATGGCATAAGGCCATGTAGCAGTGAGTGCAGCTGTGAAATCCTTTCCAAATCCGTTCCACGCGGTGTCCTGACTTTGGTTGTATGTGCCGGTGTCAGGACACACAGCAGAACGGCCACAAGAGCAGGAGAGGACCCAGGAGTGGTAAGTACCAGTCAGCTGTACTGTATTGGTGCATAAAACCACCAGAACATGACACATAGTTGAGGAGAACATAGAGGGTGTCTCCAATATTATTTGCTGCTTTGGGCGTCTCCAATACTTTTCTGCTGTGGGTGGTCCAGTATTATTTGCCTGCTCTGGGGGTCTCCAGTATTAATATTGTCTTCTCTGAGGCCTCCGCTATTATTGTCTACTCCGGTGTGGTATTTGGTTATTAGGGTGGTATGTAGTAGTTATAATTTTTGGGTTAGCAATTTGTGCTGTGGTTGTTGGTACATCTAGGGAGTTGGTTACTGGTGTGGCCCATTAAAGTTGAGCAGTACGACAATGTGGCCCTCAGAGCAACAAAATTTGTTCAACCCTGGACAAAATGCTTAGATCAAGAATAGAACATACATTTAAAAGACGTTTCATAAAATTCTTATGAAAAAAATAATCAGTAGATACAGCAACCATCAAACTGTACCAATTTATTATATATAAAAAAAAAATTTCCACTGTATATATTATATTTTATCTATTTATATTTTCCATTTCATCATGACTCAATTTGGGACAACCCCTTTAATTATTGATCTGGAAGCCATTTCCACCAGGTCTGACCTTGTGGAGAATATAGCAGTAGTTTCTGTCCATTTACGGTTGAGACTATAGTAAATATGATGGGTGGGGGTGTCCACGACCCTCCCTGCCTCCTGCTTGACCCATTTCTACCCAAAGTGCAAGCGGAAACCTACAAACTGGCAGCGATGGGATTTATTAGATTCCATTTCTACCAGAAAACTAGTGGAGAAGGCATAGTAAATGTCCTGAGCTTACTAAAATTTGAGCAGAAGAGCTACCGTACCGAATATTTCCAATGTCTGGTGCAGTTTCCAGAAGACAACAAAAAAGACCACCTCTTACAAAAACAATCCAATTTGGAAGCAAATTCTGGCTTTGGTTGTGCAGTGCAAAGAGGGAATGGCAGTGCCAGAGATTCTCTTACAAATGATAAGCTATTTGAGTAGGAGTCTCTGGTTTTATAACTACTGTAAGTAACTAGGACCACCCAATAACTCTTCTTCTAGTCACTAATATATCAAAGCTTTCACAGACAGATAACATTTGTCTCCAGGAATGAAGATCCCGGCTCAGTATAAGGCAATGCCGGGAGCTGTGGGCTGTGGCCGAGGCTGATTCAATTTGAAGAGCCGAGAACATTGATCTCCACTTCATTAAGTCGTCTCTTCAAACATTTTGGGCCATGGTAATAAATCTCAGCTCAGATTAAAATCAATGTTTATTGAAAGTGCCTCTTATCACTCCTTGGAGCTGAGATGATTTCAGGACTCATTCCCTGCCAGGTAGGTAGAATGCAATAAGTTATAATTCTCCAATGATCCCTGTGCTTTTTCATGTGTCCTCCTTGGTGTTATTCCTTGTGAAGACTCTACTCCCTATTATCTCATAACATACATTAATGCAGTGATACATCCCATGGCACAGGCTACATGGCCTACATCTCAATTACTGCAGAGTCTACATCATAAGAGAATACAGCAGGGGGAGTTGTTTTATTAACTAGCCTTACTTCCGTGGTTCATGTAATTCTATAGAAACACAATGAAAGATAACCTGCTGCCGGGTCCACTGACTTATAATGAGTAGTTCTGTAATGGAGGTTGTCTCATGAAGATAATTCTTCCTCCAACTTGGTACTGGATTGTGGAATGAATGAACAGCAATTTTGATGAGAATAAGGAATATTGAATAACACACACCCTGTTGTATGTTATTCATGTGTCCTAAAAAGCTCATGTGGACTTGGTTTGAAATAATACATTTAAAGGGGTTGCCCATGCTTCACACAAGATAAGAGATAATTTCCAAATCAATGAGGGCCGATAGCTGGGACCCCCACTAATCATGAGAACGGGCTCCCCAGTTACTCCGACCCTCACCGATTAGGAAGTTATTAGGGAATACTTCCGAAGTTAAGACAACCCCTTTAAGGCATACTTATTATGCCTTATTATGTGCTGTGGCAAAACCCAATATTTAGCTAGATTTGCAATTATGTTTGAAAGGTGCACTAAATAAATAAATGAATGATAAATGATCCGGACAGGCTTACAGAAATGGGGGAGGGGCAATCTCCAACAGAACAGTTTCAAGTTTTAATCAATGGCTAGTTAGAGGGGGCAAGGATTAGGAATTGCTCTAGAACTTGAAAATCTTTTGCCCTAATGCATAGATGCCAATGGCTGCTGCTCCAGACAGTTATCTTACAGTCCTTCATAGTAAGGATGGAGAAATGAGAAAGAACTGATTTCCAGAGACATAAGTAAACTGCCCTGTTCAGTGTTAAACTGATAATCAATTCCAGCTGCAGTAATGAAAAAGTTACCCATGGAGATTCTCTGCATTATCCTGTCCTCTCGTGCATTCGTCTTTCAAGGGTGACAAGCCTTCTTGGGGACCTTGAACGAGTTTGTGATGTTATAAAGTTGAAATATTCTAGTAATCACAGTCTTGGAACAACCAGCTTCTCCAGCTATGGCTGATGGGGTAACCCCTTTGGCCTTCACAACCTGCTTCCGGAGGGATTCAGTCACTTTTGAACGGCACACTATTTTTGCAAAGTCAGTGAAAACTGCAAAGTTAGGCTGTCAGTTAAATTGGGTTTGTCAGATAATTAAGGAAATAGAGACTAAGATAAATATTGGCAAGGAAAGTAAAATTAATCCCAAAATATATAAATGATAAGAAACTAAATACGGAGAGTGTAGGCCCTCTGAAAAATAACCTGGGGACATGGTGGAGGGAAAGGAGGCAAGGGCCAATCTAATGAATGTCGTCTTCTCGACTGTCTTTAGCCATGGAAATTCCCTTGGTGGAAGACACAATGAGAAATGATGTAAATTCTCTTTAGAATGTCAACAGTTTAACCCAGGAAGAGGTGCCGTGCCGCCTCACAACCACTAAAATAGACAAATCACCAGGCCCAAGTGGTATTCAGCCTAGGGTACTGCATGAACTATGTACTGTGATATACCATTATTTTTGATATTTGAAGATTCCTTGAGGACTAGACTGGGCTGGCGCATAGAAAATGTGGTGCCAATATACAAAAAAGGATCAAAAAGAGATCCTGGAAACTACATACCTGAGAGTCTAACTTCTGTTGTTGGGAAAATTTTTGAGGGGTTTGTTAGAGATGCTATACAGGAGTATCTCACTGTACATAACCTTATAACCCAGCGTCAGCATGGGTTTATGAGAGATCGGTCCTGTCAGACTAATCTGATTGGCTTCTATGAAGAGGTAATGTTAGGAAAACTTACGTCTGGAATACTGTACACCAAACTACCACACAGTCTGAGTGCAGGCTGACAGAACAGAGCAAGATGGTGAACTAACCCTGCACTGTTCTACCAACTAGACCATACCAAGGCAGAAACCCCCTTGAAGCTAAGGAGCCTCTGCCGCAGGAACCTCCTATCTACCCTGCAAGGCCCTGGGAGGTGAGAGGGACCCAAATAGGTCTGTCAGCCGCAGTGAGATGGTACAGACAGAAAACTGCAATGTGGGAGTTAGGACAGTATTCAGACAGGGGGAAAAACAGGGCGAACAAGGATGAAACAAGCGGGGTTCAAGACAGCATAAGAAACCAAAGCAGACACAAGGAAAGAGAACTAAAGATGTAAAGACACTGAACATAGAAAGGTAAGCAAAACCGCCGGTTCACACCAGAGGGTACGTCAAGGTCAAACCACTAGACAAGGGAGCGTAACCTAACTGGTGAACACAATACCAGGGTGAAGCAAACAATGCTACAGGAGACCAGGAATCCAGCTAGGCTGTAAGTTCCAGAAGGACAAACACTGGCACAGGTGGAAGGTCCAGATCCAATTTATGCAGCCTGAGATCCGCCCCCAGAATCCCATAGGAGCAGGAACCCAGGCTGATTCAGAAGACAGACAGTTAAAATTGCCTTAAAGCGCACGCGTCCTGGATGCCCGCTGCCCCGCGCGTGCAGCAGGGTTAACTCGCTGCGGACCAGGGGCGGAGCCAGCGCAGAGACGCGCAGAAACTTGGGGAGGACCGCTAGCATTGTCAGCATGGAGGGTAGAAGGGCCAGCAGACGAGGTGTCCCTTCCAGCGGATCTGACAGGTAAGTTCTAGACTGGACAGGGGGAGCCTGTGGATCTTGTATTTCTGCCTTTTCCAAGGCAGTTGATACAGTGACGCATAAAAGGTTGGTACATAAAATGAGATTGCTGAGACTAGCGGAAAATATGTGTGTTTGGGTAAGCAATTGGCTTAGTGATAGCAAACAGAGGGTCATCATTATTAGTACATTCTCAGATTGGGTTGACTTTACCAGTTGGGGCCACAGGGTTCATATTAATGCCTTGTAGTGGGTTTATACAGTCATATTTCAACATTTGCAGATGATACTAAGCTATGTAACATAATTAATACTGACCGATTTTATAGCATTACAGAGGGATTTGTGGAAGCTTGAGGAGTGGGCGAAGAAATGGTTGACGCGGTTTAATGTAAATTAATGTTAAGTTTTGCACTTGGGCCTGGAAACAAAAAGTATAATTATGTTCTAAACAGTCAATTACTTAGTAAAACTGCAGCTCAAAAAGACTTGGGGGTATTGGCAGATGTTAAATTTAATTTTAGTAACTAGAGACAGGCGGCTGCTGCTAAAGCAAATAAAAGTGTGAGGTATATCAAGAGAGGAATAGATTCTCATGATAAAGACATAGTTTTGCCCTTATACAAATCCTTGGTCAGACCACACATGGAATATTGTGTACAGTTTTGGGCACCAGTGTATAAAAAGGATATAGTAGAGCTGGAACGGGTGCAGAGGAGAGCAACCAGGATTATTAGGGGAATGGGGGAACTAGAATACAATGACAGATTACAAAATTTGGGATTATTCGATATAGAAAAAAGACGGTTGAGGGGAGACCTCATTACAATGCACAAATGAATGAGCAGTACAAGGATCTCTCCAACGATCTTTTTATACCTAGGCCTGTGACCAGGACAAGGGGGCATCCTTTCTGGAGAGCAAAAATATCACGGGTTATAGGAAAAAATCATTTGTTTAATTCTGAAAGGTTGGACTTGATTGACTCTTTTTCGAGTCTTATATGATACTCAAACGTTCCTTTAAGTGTCTGTCCAAATGAAATAACACACCGTTTTTTGTGAGCCACAGTAATTTTCAAAGAATAAAATAAAATTATTTTCTGAGAATTTCGGTGTAGAGCACGGTTTTGTGTAAATTGGATAAGTCATCTGAAAGTGTTCTCTAATTTGGAGCATAGAGCTATACAATGACCTTGACATTTAGGAAATTGTGTTTCCTAGTTTTTATCGCCAGTGTTAATGTGATTTGTATCCTTTAGATAGTTAGCAATCTTTTTTGTAGATATACTTCCCATATTTATACCCATTACAGCCAAAGTGTTCTCATCATCATATCATCATGGCTGTAATATGGTCTTGGTTCTACATTTACATTTACATTAAATACACATTGCATCGCTTTCCATTTAAAAGTACATTTCAAAAAGGTTTTCTTTCTATAACACCATTATGCTTAATGAAATAAAAAAAAAACTGGTCAATAAATGTATTAATAATCACATGGCCAAAGTTCAGGGTGGGCAGCGTAGATTCCCGACCATGGTCAAGCTGTGGTAGTCAGGAAAGGTTAGCACAACAATAGAGAGAATCAGAGACACAGACCTAAAACGACTGGAGTCAGGAACACAAGCACATCAGAACAACGTTGGAAGGAACCAGTAAGCTCAGGCACCTTTCTGTGTAGGCAGAATTGTCCTGGCACTTTACATTTTACTGCTGCGGCAATATTCTCCTACAGAAAGCCGGGACCAACACACCATGACACATAAACCCTACAGCATGCTAGGAAAGGTATAGATTACAGATATCGTTTTTCGTGTCAGCTAATTGTATTTTCCACCATCTTTGTCCATGTAAATAAACCACTTGCCTGCAGTTAGAAGACAATGTAGTTCAAGACTAATCACATAAATTAATTCTGCCACAAGTGATCTCCGAGCACCCCTGCCCTTGGCGATTATGTCTGTGACACATCTTGATATCAGCGAGACAAAGTACCCTCTGCTATAATTCACCTGACCCCTAAACAGAATGAATTAGTCACGAATTGGCACTGGCTTCTCTCAGATTATTGCTTAATTAATCCTTCCTTTATCTGCCTGGCACATTTTAATTACCTACACCCGGCCTTAACTCTATGGCCTCTTCCTATTTTATGCAGGAATGACTCATATCTTGTAGCAGAAATACATCAAATGTTACAATAAAAAGGATGAGATCACCTCAGCCAATTCATCATAAACCTGTCAGGATAAACGACCCTCCCTTTGGTTTTCAATGTATTTTTTTAAAATCCTTCGCAAAGATCTTACTCACCTATTCACATCCAGAGATTCAGAGACAAAATGTATTACTCCCTGTGCCCATTATGCGTGAAGAAGGATAAGAGGGTCTCTCACCAGAACACCTTTGTGCAATACAATACTATTTATGACAAAAAGAGAGTCTTCCAAAGATAACAGATATGTAACAACATTGCACATGGTGCTTTGGGAGAAACCAAAATGTAAAAATCAAGGAAATCTCAATGTCCCCTTTTCCAAACCTATTGGTCTTACCATAACTTAAAGGACATCTACCACCAGGATGAAAGAGTGTATGCAAATGCGCCTGAAAGGCCCCAGGCTCCATTAACACCATAGAACCTGAAGCCCCTCAGGCTCATTTGCATACAGTCCTTCATCCTGGTGGTAGATCCCTTTAAAGAGGTTCTACAGGTATTCTGGAAAACCCCTTAAGGACTGGGCAAGGGTGGCAAAAAACAAATACAAGATATATACTTACTTTGTTCTGGCTACCAGTTCAAACATTTTTCTGGTACTATTGGTCTTCAAAACCTGCCAGGGGCTCAAAGAACCAGTTTTTGCCAATGTGTGGTCTCCTCAGACATGGGATGTCACCTCCTGTGAGGTTTTATGGTCTGCAGAAGGCACAGGCATTCTCCTTCACAGTTTTTTTTTTGGTTGTGCTGAGCTGACAGAAGACAAAAAGTCCTTTAACCTGAATTTTACCCATCACACCAGTAAAACCTACTGGTAAAAGATTAAGTCCCCCCTATATCACCTACAATTATCTGCCACTGAGGCACTGTCTCTTATTACACGGTTGTTCTAAAATGCATACGAATATACAGTCAATTTCTGAAGAGAAAACTCATTTTGACCTCCTTGTTTGATTGACAGCTCAGTGTCTCTTCAAAGCTCAATCTGAGCTGACAGGAAGTGCTCTCCCTGTTCACTTCCTGTCCTTACCAGAATGTTGTCCCTCTCGCTGCATGGTGAATTTAGCAGTGAGCAGTTTCACGCACTCTGCTATGAGCAGAGCCACATGCCAGTGGGCAGAGCCAGCATTTACAGAAAAAGTTTTTTGAACAATTTTAATGGTGGGAGGAAGCAGATTTAAACTTTTTAACAAATGCACAGTTGTGAGGGGCATGGGGGTTTGAAAATAAAATTATATTTCATGTGATCAGATACATAAATGAAGCACACGTTGTAAATGTAACAGGACCTTAGATGACATCACCCTGGTCACATGACATGAAGTGCCCAATGATGTAACAGAGCCCCCTCTCAGTGACCCACACAGCAGCATATCCTAGCAGTGAGACCTGTCAATCAGGAACAAGGAGGCAGGACAGTGCAAGTAAAAGTTCAATATTCAGGACTTCATTAACAGCACTGGATTCACCTCAAGTAAGTGGCATATTAGTTTGCAAACTGATTTTTTTAAATTTATTTATTTTTTTAACTTTGCAGCCATGAAAAAAAAAATAGGGATAAGGGTAATGCTTTTTAATCATAGTTTTCACTAAGATTTACGTCATGGAGCATTCATAGGTATATACATGCTTTTGTCACCTGAGTAAACAGTATAGTGGTTATCCTGGCTAATTCTCGACAAACAAATTTTGGAAACCGATATAACACAGGAAAGAATATTATCTTTGTAAACAAGCGCCGGGCGATAATTAACTTGTTGCAGAAAACACTGCTTATTTAACAAAGTTATTCATTTCCTGGCTGGAGGAAGGGAGCAGCGAGTCGACGAGAGAGACAGAGGGAGAAGATTTCTTTCCAGCTTTTAATTAAAGTAGAAATGCACAAACTCTTGCCCAAAAGGCTTCCTATGTTGGTGTGAGATCCGGCACCTCTCCCCTGTGATGGGTTTTATTAATTACCAGCCATCGGAAGCCCCAGACATAATTAGGTAAAGCTGAGAAGTGCGGCTTCAGAGAATTTCTATTAATTCTGCATTCTACACACAGCCCTTGTAAACATATTGGGGGAGATTTGTTTTTGAAGGGTCTCAAGGTAAGATAAGACACAGGCAGTCTACGTTCACATCACGTTTTCTTCATACACAGACATGTACAGGCTGATTGCGGCATCCTTATACCTGTTAAGTTTTGTGTGCTATTACATGTTGCTGTTACAACTGCATCACATTCAGTTTTTAGGTGGTTTTAGGTGCAGTTTTGTTAATTTAACAGGTGAAAGACATGAACTGAAGGGTGAATTTGATTTTGAAGGGGAAACCTGTTCCAAGAATGTCTTTCACTTGTTGAATTAACAAAACTGCCCTTAAAACCACCTCAAAGTGGATTGTATGGCCGGCGGCACAGGTGGCGTTTTTAACCTGTTTTTGGGCGGTTTTTAAGCAATCCATTTTAAAACGCATGCGTTTTTGACAGGTTTTACAAATTATCTTAATTAAAACTGGTCAAAAACGGATGCATTTTCAAAAAACGCTATTTTTTTAATGGACTGCTTAAAAGCAGCCCAAAAACGGCTTCGAAACACCACGTGTGCCACCGGCCTAAAAACTGCCGTTTTTAAGCAGTCCTTTAAAAAAAAGTATCCGTTTTTCAAAAAAAAGATGTGTTTTAAAAAAAATGCATGAGTTTTCAAAAACGAATGCGGTTTTTAACGGGCTAAAAACGGGTTCAAAACGCCACGTGTGCCACCATCTGATGCAGTTTTAACTGCAACATGTGACTGCAGCCTTCCTGTAGTTCACTTGTTAGAATAATAAACTGCGGCTGATTATGATGGGGCGCACAAGGACTGGGCATTAGTTACACTACTCCCAACATAATTTGAATGTTGGAAAGAAATGTGCTCCTTGGTATAAGGTGTATGTATGTTTTGATATGTTTTATGTGGCTTTCATTGCTTTTAACCTCCCTTTGCTCTATAACATGCTGCCTGCCTATAGTACACTATACACAATATTCTAAGCTCCTCATGCCATATAACATGCTGCCCACAGAAGAGACACTATGTACAATCTGCTCAGCTGTCTGAGACTCTATAAAATACTCCCTTTAGATAAAAAAACGATTTACAACCATGTCAGCTCTTTCTGCTCTATAACATGCTGCATGTACAATGTGCTCAGCTCCTCCTTTTCTATTACCTGGCACCTGCAGATAGGACACCGTGTACAATGTGCTCAGCTCCTCCGTCTCTATTATATGGCACCTGCAGATAGGAGACCATGTACAATGTGCTCAGCTCCTCCTTCTCTATTATATGGCACCTGCAGATAGGACACCATGTACAATGTGCTCAGCTCCTCCTTCTCTATTACCTGGCACCTGCAGATAGGTCACCATGTACAATGTGCTCAGTTCCTCCTCCTCTATTACCTGGCACCTGCAGATAGGACACCATGTACAATGTGCTCAGCTCCTCCGTCTCTATTATATGGCACCTGCAGATAGGAGACCATGTACAATGTGCTCAGCTCCTCCGTCTCTATTATATGGCACCTGCAGATAGGACACCATGTACAATGTGCTCAGCTCCTCCTTCTCTATTACCTGGCAAATGCAGATAGGTCACCATGTACAATGTGCTTAGCTCCTCCTCCTCTATTACCTGGCACCTGCAGATAGGACACCATGTACAATGTGCTCAGCTCCTCCTTCTCTATTATATGGCACCTGCAGATAGGACACCATGTACAATGTGCTCAGCTCCTCCTCCTGTATTATATGGCGCCTGCAGATATCACACCATGTACAATGTGCTTAGCTCCTCCTTCTCTATTATATGGCACCTGCAAATAGGACACCATGTACAATGTGCTCAGCTCCTCCTTCTCTATTACATGGCACCTGCAGATAGGACACCGTGAACAATGTGCTCAGCTCCTCCTTCTCTATTATATGGCACCTGCAGATAGGACACCATGTACAATGTGCTTAGCTCCTCCTCCTCTATTACCTGGCACCTGCAGATAGGACACCATGTACAATATGCCCAGCTCCTCCTCTATTATCTGGCACCTGCAGATAGGACACCATGTACAATGTGCTCAGCTACTCCTTCTCTATTACCTGGCACCCGCAGATAGGTCACCATGTACAATGTGCTCAGCTCCTCCTCTATTATCTGGCACCTGCAGATAGGACACCATGTACAATGTGCTCAGCTCCTCCTCCTCTATTACCTGGCACCTGCGGATAGGACACAATGTACAATGTGCTCAGCTCCTCCTCCTCTATTACCTGGCACCTGCAGATAGGACACCATGTACAATGTGCTCAGCTCCTCCTTCTCTATTACCTGGCACCTGCAGATAGGACACCGTGTACAATGTGCTCAGCTCATCCTTCTCTATTATATGGCACCTGCAGATAGGACACCATGTACAATGTGCTCAGCTCCTCCTCCTCGATTATCTGGCACCTGCAGATAGGACACCATGTACAATGTGCTCAGCTCCTCCTCTTCTATTACCTGGCACCTGCAGATGGGACACCATGTACAATGTGCTCAGCTCCTCCTTCTCTATTATATGGCACCTGCAAATAGGACACCATGTACAATGTGCTCAGCTCCTCCTTCTCTATTACCTGGCACCTGCAGATAGGACACCGTGTACAATGTGCTCAGCTCCTCCTTCTCTATTATATGGCCCCTGCAGATAGGACACCATGTACAATGTGCTCAGCTCCTCCTCTATTACATGGCACCTGCAGACAGGACACCATGTACAATGTGCTCATCTCCTCCTCTATTACATGGCACCTGCAGATAGGACACCATGTACAATGTGGTCAGTTCCTCCTGTATAACAAGCTATACACCAATAGTACACAATGTAGAATTTGGTCAGCTCCTTGTGCTCCATAACATGCTGCCTGCAGTATAAACTTCATATTTATTACAATAGGTTCCCTATAGGTAAGTGATAATAATATATATAGTGATAGTGTGGGAGCCCATTTATTCTCACATTATTTACAACATACGCGGCTTTGATATTGTGTTTACATGTTACATGCATATTACAACCCCGGGTACAACACTTATCCAGCTGCAGAGACTTAATGGATACTTAATTAGTGTTTATTTCTTAGTAAAGTAGTGGTTCAGATGTTTATAATTAGTTGAGTATTATTATTGTGCACATACTTTATAATAAGAGGTAAAACTGTTCCAGTTGCCCATGGAAACCAATCACAGCTCAGCTTTAATTTTATAAACGGATGTGGGAAAATGAAATCTGAGCTCTGATTGGTTGCCATGGGCAACTAGAATAGTTCTGCTATCAGACACTTGTGATAAATCTCCCCTATGCATCTTCCTGCTTCTGTCAGGGAAGGCTTGTGGAACAGTCGGTAGCTTGGACTTTATACAAAACCAAAACTGGATGATCGAGCATGGAAAAGGAACATAGGCACAAAAAATTGCCACAGCCAAAATGGACATGTGTAGCATCTCTATACTTGCACACACACATATATATAAATCGGTGTATAAATCAACAGTAGAAGTTTTCGACCAAGTCAGTTATTCAGTGTAAAATCCCCATAAAAAATATTAGAAAACTATAAAAGTTACCAGAGGGCGATTTTTTTTAACCCCTTGACTTTCTGCGCCATAGCTGTACAGCGCAGAGGTGCGGGGGGTGTATGAAGAGGGGTCACGGGCTGAGCCCTCTTCATAAACAGGTGGGGTTTGTTGCATATTGCAGAAAACCCCCACCGCTAATAACCACGGTCAATCGCGGCTATTAACCCTTCCGCTGCCGGCGGCATTTGAAAGACGGCGGCGTGTAGACGCAGCCATCTTGGATCTGATTGTTGCTCCCCTGAACGTCATCTGGGGGTGGCGATCGGTTGCCATGACAGCCTTCATCACACCCGAGGCTGCATGGTTTCTGAAGATTCGTTACAATGAGCCAGTGGCTCATTGTAATGTATACTGTGCAAAAATGCCATATACTGCAATACAGTAGTGTTGCAGTATATGGTCGGAACGATCTGACCATCTAGGGTAAATATACCCTAGAGGGACTAAAACAAATAGTAAAAAAAAGTGTTAAAAAAGTCTCACACAGCTCCGTAAATCAAAGTATGAAAAAGTTATTAGTGTCAGAAGACTAAAGTCTAAACATTTCTTTTTCGGACATAATCGTTTATCTTTTGAAAATGTATTAAAACGCAATAAAACCTGTATAAATTTGTCATCACCTTAATCGTATCGAACCAAATAATAAAGCAGAGGTGTTATTTGGAGCGCACAGTGAAAGTCGTAAAAACTGAGTCCACAAGAATGTGACGCAAACATGTTTTTTTTTTCCAAATTTTTCCAAATTTGGAATTTTTTTCCAGCTTCCCAGTACATGGCATAGAATAATAAATAATGTAACAGAGAAGTAAAATTTGTTACGCACAAAATAAGCCCTCACACAGCTCTGTACACAGAAAAATGAAAAAGTTATGGATTTTTGAAGGTGTAGAGCAAGAAATGAGCAAAAAATATGTGTGTCATTAAGGAGTTTAAGTTTGTTACCCTATGGTGGCACTACATGACAAAAATATTGCCCGATATCTAGGGTTTTCAATGAGAAGGAGTTTGTAAAGGCTGAAGCCCCCTTCAAAGGGGTTTGCCCATGAAAGAAAGTTCTCAAATTTTTGTGTTGTTTACACAATAAATATCATTTTAACCCCTTACTTTACAATTTTACACAGTTTTATTGCTGTTTAGCTCCTATCACTCCCTAGGCTGGTCAGTGTAAAATTCCAAAATTTGGGGGCGGGACCTCTCTAAGCAGACACTCACCAAAAGCATGTTCAATCTTTTATTTAGCAGAGTGGCAACACTTGCCACTCTGCTTAATAAAAGATTGAACACGCTTTTGGTGAGTGCCGCTTCACTATTTTCTACATTGTTGACTGGATGCTTTACATGTGAATCTGTGGCCCGTGGTCTATGTGGGAGGAGCATTGCTGGACGGGAGTGACCCAACTGCAGTAGTATTTTCCCCATTGCTTTGTCTCTAAGCAGACACTTCTGCACCTCTGTGCTATGAGATGCTGTGTGATGACAATGTACTAAGATTATTAGGGCACAGTTTTATCTACAACTGGCTCTTTTTAGTGAGCCTAATAAGCCAGCTCACTAAGAAGAGCCGGAATTTCCATCACAACCTCTCTCCCCTGAATAAAGACCTTATCTTATCTGTAACTTATAGAGTAAGCTCTGCACACTGCTGTTAGTCAGCAGGAAGTGTATGTGTGTGAGCTTGGCTTGTAATGCGGGGGGTGGGGGGCTGTTGAAGGCCGAGAGCACTGGAGTTATCCTGAGTATATTTAAAAATCTTGTCTTGGTGGGAATACCCCTTTAACTCACATTTACTCACAGCTCCTGACATTGATGGTCTGTGCCACTACTGTCATTTCTCATTACAGCCAGATAATATACACAGATCAGTCCAATGTTTAATATAAAGCGGCTTCCACCAATTCCATGGTTCAGCAATTGCCATTCAATCTCATTTAGAAGGACTCTGAACATAACACTTTATTCATTCATTCCTTCATGATTATGGAGTTAATGAGGGTGAAAAGTCCAGCCGGAGGCACCCTTTATAATTCCCTTGAAATGCCGGCGCACAGAATAGGAAAACTCCATAGTGATAAATTTCGCAATTAATTGTTTCAAATATCCCCCTCCTAATCTTACATGGTTAATCACAAATATTCCCCACATAAATCAATCATGTTTGTTCGAGAAATTTTGTGCCTCAAGTCTTAGTTAAAAAAAAAAATACTGAGTTGCCAGACAAATTTTTTCCGTGAAAAAAAGACTGGCTCACATTTATGAAAGCGTTTGTGCCAGTTTTCTGTCTGAAAAGAATGTGCAAACAGCAGCACATGTATTTATGAAGTGTTACCCCAGTTTTGTGTTGTGTCTGTATTGTGTTCACCGCAACACTAAATTCTGCACCCAAAGGGGCGTTCTGCTGCCGATGTGGACGGTGCATCACATTTATTACTGTAGCTTGACAGATTGTGTTGTACACCCTATGTTAAAGGTGCACCCAAAAAATGTTGGTGCCCATTTTTCCCGAGCAGTGCAGGGGGAGCCAGATTAATGAAGACCCTGCCCCAGTACTCAATGATCTGCTGCACTCTGCACATTAGTGAGGCAAACTGCACTTATTACACACCCAGAAATGAGGTCGGTACTCAGAGAATCATAGTGAAATATGATAAGTTATTCCTGCTTCATGATTACAGTGTCAGTGCTGCTATTCCATGCCGAAGAAAGGACATAATTTTCATAATTTATAACCATGATGCATGGAATCCCGTTCTCATCACTATGAAAATCTGTTTTTGCACAGTCCAATCATATCATGTGCCCTGACCTTAGTCAGAACTTGATGCTATCTGCTGGTCAAGCATTACAAAAACAGGAGAAATAACACTACATGATTTGAAACACATAGGTGGATAGGGCGGGACCAGTCTGTGATAGCCCCTCCCCTAAGTTGGCCCCACCCCCTCCTTGTTGTCATTTCGGAACCCCAGTGAGAGGAGAAAGCAGGACTGCGGGGTAACAATGAAAATGTGAGTAAATGACTCAGGCTGACATACTTTTACACTATTACCCTTTTAGCTCAGCTACATCTCAACGGTATGTGCCTGCCTCCCCCTTCCCCCGGATCACTTATCTCCTTGTAGTTTATAGCCTCTCTCTCTTCTCACAATGTGTTTGCTCGGTGCAGAGGACAGGGCTAAAAGTTCACAGCAGAAAGACACAAAAACTCACCAACACAGAGTCAAATACAGATCCAAGATGGTGGCCACCCGACCCCAAGTCAGAAGTTACAGGGTCGTGTCTAGGGGCAACTGAAATTGCGTACAGCAGGACTGATAGAGACAGGTTGTAATTACATCTGTGAAAGGCAGTATTTTTGTTAATAACAGTGAATTCGAGAATGGCTTATTGTGTTATCCTGAGTACGTATAAGAAACTTATTTTTTTGGGAATACCCCTTTATGTATTATACATCTACATTTTTGTGTTGGACTGATACAGTTTATCATTGAAGCCTGGGACTAAAGTAAAGTTAATTACATGTACCAAGAAAGGTGACAGCGGGCAGAGAGTTTTGTTGGTAATTAGGGATCATCTGTAAACCGGGTGTTCTTAAGTCAGGGACTGACTGTGTTCTTATCAATGAGTTATCAGTTGCATTTCTCCACCTGCACCTGTCATATTTATACGTATTATATATTCCATTTCTCATTTTTGCTGCCATCTTAAATGAATGGGCAGCAGACTGTCCCTTTGCCTGGATCCCATCATGTAAAGCTGTGCATAAGTTTGGTATTTTAGGCAGGTCTGTATCATGCAGAGTTTGTGCCCCGTGCTAATGGTTTTCATCTGCCGTCCTGGCATTTGTATGGGACATTTAGTGACTGGGCTGTGTTCCACACTGGATTATACAAACCCCAAAAAGACTCATCACATTGTGCACCTCGCTTACAGTCTGGGCATGTCCCGTCATGACATTGAGCCTGTCTCAATGTCTTGGCACAGCTCCGTATCATATAACAAATGTTTCCCACTGTTTGGTATAACATGTACAGAATGAAATCTTTGTGTCTAAATTGTAAATGTAAATTGTAATGTTTTAGTGACAACATAAAATGAATCCCAAAAAAACAGGCACAACAAAAACGTATGAACTTAAAGCAATTTAAAATAGTCCAAGGAAAAAATTTAGATGTATAACACAATAACCTACATAAAAAGTTTTGAATAAACACATACTGTATTCTAGATGTCTGTTCTCTTTTGCTTATATATAAAGCCCCCTGCACAGAAACATTGGGGCAGATTTACTTACCAGTCCCTGCGCGATCCCCGTGGTGCGTTCCCCGACGAGAATGCACAGCTGCCGTGATTCACTACGAGCGTGCGCCCGATATCCTGCATCTTTCTCTTCGCCGATCAGGTCCGCCGGAGTTCACTTTATGTAAGTGCTTCGCTTGCGACACAATTTAAATGTTAAATCCAGCGGTTTGTCTAAATCCGTCGGATCGTCCGCCGGCCCGCCCCCCGATTTGTGTCACATGAAAGGCAGCACGATTGCGACACAATCCCCTTTTAAATCCCTGTCCTGCAATCCCTGAAAAGTTGGAAAACCCAACGGAAATGCGACCATTGGGACCCATATTAAATAAGCCCCATTATTTTACATTGTGTGCACATGGTCACCTTTATTTCTATGAGCTCATACACACGAGTGGACATGATAAGACATGATGAGGGACAAGGTGAAACACAAACCACAGCTTAAAGGCTGCCATTGGAGGATGCACAAGTCTGTGTGCTGGTATGCTAAAGCCAAGGGTGTAACATAGAGTCATGTGTCATTGCCGTGTGGTTCGCTCCCGTCTAGTGACAGAAAATACTGCCCTAGCTTAAAACAAGGATATAACCAGGACCTACCCTATAATCAGCGGTTTGGCTCATACACGGGGGCCATGGAAACCACAGCTGTGTTTATGTGACCATAGAAATAGATGGGGTTGTCTGCTAGCACATGGCCCATAATCACATTCACATCCATGTAGGGTAAGAATCAGCAGGTGTGGACCCACAGCTTCCCCTCAGTGATTTGGCCTTGGGCTGCTCCTAAAGGTGATGCCACACATGGAGTTTTGAACCCGTTTTTAAGCAGTCGGTAAAAAACCACATGCGTTAAGAAACGCATCCGTTTTTGACAGGTTTTACCAATTATCTGGTCAAAAATGTTTACCATGCGTTTGAACCTCCTTATCTTAATTTCTAGAAGTGTAGGCAGTTGTGAAATGGATGAAAATAAGCCAAAAGCATGGCAAACATGCAAAATTGTATGCTTTTTAAAACGGTCCAAGAAAGGTGCATTCACATGTGGTCTTTGGGTTGCGTTTTAAAACATTACTATGTGCTTGGCAACTATGAAAGCGTTTTTCTTCATTGCTGGAAGTGTAAGCAGCTGTCTAAACATTTTCACAGCTGCTTACACTTACGGCAATGATGAAAAATGCATTCATAACATTTGAAAGAGCATGCGTTCTGGCCCTCAGGGTGCTGTCACACGTAGCGCTTTGACTCCATTTAGAGACTGACTCAAGGCTCATGGGGACAAGACAGGGCCCAATCTCATATGCATTTCTATGGAAACAAATGCGATCGGTAGCCAGCACCTAGTGTCTTGTGTTTGGACAATACAAGACATCGGGTGCTGGCTACTAATAGCATGTGTTTGCATAGAAACGCATATGCGTTCAGGCCATGCAACGTCTCCACTTCTTGGCGCGTCAAATTTCTTATTTACTTTCTGTTATACTTGTTGACACTATACAGGAATCTTCATTGTTTACTACTTGTGGATAAACACCAGTCCCTGGTCATGTGATGTCACACAGGTGCACAAATCCCAGGTCATGGGATGTCACACAGGTGCGCGTCTCGTTATATGCCTGTTCATGTGATGCAACATAGGTGCACGGCTCATTATATCCCTGATCATGTGATGTGACATAGGTGTGTTGTAACATGCTGCTCTGATTACACTCTGTGATATATAACAAGCCATGCACCTGTGTGACATCACATGACCAGTGTTTATCTACAGCAGAGATATAGAGAACAGCAATGAATTGATACAGAAAGTGTATTGGAAAATAACTTTTCATTACAAGAACGATATCAACTAATTTTGGGAAAAAAAGTCCCTCCCCCCTTTGTTTTAATAAGCCACGCCTATTATCCCACCCACAAGCATAGTGTAATATCGAACTTAAGGGTTCCACATTGTATAATGCTCCCTTCCTACGTCTCCCATGTCCTCCAGCCTCCTATCCTGCAGCCTCCTCCTGTGGCCTCCTGTCCTCCAGCCTCCTCCTCCATATAGATAACATGGCACACACCAGAATTAATCTTTATAATTTTATTTCAGTGAATATTTCACACAACATAGCCTTCACCGTAGTGTAGAAACATGAGATATATTTTAAACAGATCAAAAATGGTCTACAAAGTCTCGGTCATCACGACTGTTGTCAGAGTATGGGGAGGCAGCTGCCTCATTCGGATGTGTGCCATGTTCTTTATATGGATTAAGACGGACTGAGAATCCCACATTGAGCACCCCCCCCCCCAACAGTGTGCAGTCATTATTTTCTCCAGCCTCCTCCCGTCCTCCAGTATCCTCCTATCCTGCAGCCTCCTCCTGTGGCCTCCTATGGCCACCTGTCCTCAAGCCTCCTCTTGTGGCCCTCTGTCCTCAAGCCTCCTACTGTCCTCTAGTATACTCCTGTATCCCCCTTTCCTCCAGCCTCTTCCTCTGGCCCCCTGCCCTCAGCCTCCCCCTCCTGTGGCTCCTTGTCCTTGTCACCCTTTTCTAGCCCTCTGTCCTCAAATCCTCCTCCTGTGGTCCCCTGTCCCCCAGCCTTCTGTGGGCCTCTGTCCTCTATCCTGGTCTTCTTTGTCCTTTGTCCTCCTGGCAGCATTAAACGGGTTTTCCCATGAAGGCATCCCTATCCACTGGATCTGCTCCATTAATCTCGTGGATAGGGCCTAACTTGCCTTTGTGGGAAAACTCCTTTAAAACACAAAAAAAATGTTTCTTACCTTGCCTCACTCCCTTGCTGAAGTCACTTCTTCTCCCGGGTTTAGACTGTAATTCGGGGGAGGAGGTAGGGTGGGCTGGCTGAGGGGCGGTGCTATCTCCTCACATGTCTGAAGGAGTCATGTGAAGGACATGTGAGGAGTCAGCAGGGGCTAGTCCATTGGTTGTTCTGCAACTCTTATGTACGGGACCAGGAGGAGGCGGGACAATGCGGGAGAAAGAGAAGCAGCCCGTGACGGCGGGACAGTACCTAAAAACCAGAACTGTAGGTGGCACTAAAAACTCTAAAGGAAATCTACCATCAAAATACATCATAATAAACTGGTGACACTTAGGCTGGTGCCTTCGTCGGAAAGACGAGGCACACAAACGCCATGAGTGGAAGTGGGGAGCGAGGTCAATCACAGCATCTCAACCTATTAACGCTATTTTCATGAAATGCATCCAGACCAAAGATAACTGCACCTCCCAGTCTGCTGTAAATTAAGCACTGGATATGCAGAGCAATGTTCAGATGGGGCCCAGGAGAAATTCATCACACAGTAAATACCAGAGCTCATTCTGATCTTTTAGGAGATGCTAAATACATCAGAGTAAGTGCAGGCGGCTGACGTTAATGTGCGCACCTGTCTCCGAGCACGTACTGGGGGGGTAGACACTGAATAATGGTGCAATTGTCAACACAGTTCAAGTAGAGCAATAGAAGCCTTACAGAGGGGGGCAGTGTGTGGGTTTCCTCTTGGCACGCCATTCTTCTTTTTCAAACACACAAGAAATATAATTAGGGATTAATTCCATTTCTAATTATTTGGGCCTTTCTGTATCTGAATCTATAAATGTACAAGAATAAAATAACAAAATATAGTGGTGAAGATAAAATGCCATACATACATGTCCAGGTGGGATGGTTGTACAGCCCTTGGTGTTATTTATTTTTTTTAAGAAAACATTATAATGATATAAAATAACTTATTAAATCAGTGATACTTGCCTTAATAATCATCAGAAGCCCACGTGCCTATGCCTGCATACACTGCCAGAGAAAGCCCACTGATGGAAAGGCTGTCATTATCATCTATGTCATCATTTTATTTTAAAGGGAACCTGTCAGCCACTTTCACCCCACTCAACTGCTTGCCATCTAAAGTAGGGTATAAAATGTCCTTTCAAGAATTAGCTCTTTAATGTGAAATATCACCTGTTTGCCTAAAATTAAATCACCTCCAAAATCATGTGATAACAAGCAGAGCAGAGTCATATTTTTCCTAGATGAGTCAGACTCAGAGGCTTCTTTCTGAACATCCATTTAGATGCCTATATCTTGTGTTCTTCAGCAGTTCTGGCATGGTTCAGGTATCATAGTAAAGAAGAGAATTTTATTTTCATCTTCTAAGAGCTTCATGTGTGTGGTTCTGTGAGCTACATAACGGGATATATGGGCATATATTGGGAATCCAATTCCATGCTTTGTAATTAGCTTCAGTATGTATATCTCCGATTCTGTAGCTCACAGAAGCACATGCCTGATACGATTTGAAAGATATTTTTATCCTTTAACTTAACACCAGAAATGTAGTTCTCAGTAAAACCCAATATGATGGTATCTGAAATTACACAACCCCTCCAACCTCTTATCCTGAATCATCTAAGGCAAAGATGAGTCAGACTGAGAGGCTAGAGGGGGTTCTATAGCATTTAGAACAAAGTTTCTGTTGTCAGATTTAAAAAAAAGTGAACCTTATATTTATCTGCAGCTAGTATTCCAAACTATCAATTTACCTGCCGATAACTTTTATTCTGTAGATCACAGGAGCCTCTTTATTACGACACCAGAGTCATGGTTACAGCTATGATAAAGAATTCAAGACCTTGGCGTCTGATATGACCCCTCCAGCCTCTGAGCTTTAGGGTGAAGCCACATGTGGTGTTTTTGGCCCGTTTTTAAGCAGTCCGTCAAAAAACGCATGCATTTTTTAAAAATGCACGCGTTTTTGACAGGTTTGACCAATTATCTTGGTTTTTTGACGCATGCGGTTTTTGAAGGACGGCTCAAAAATGGCCCAAAAAAGCATTCAAAACGCCACATGTGCCATCAACCTTCCTCATATCTGACAAAAGATTATAGGTTTCTGGTAATTTTTACACTATGCAGGTGAGGATAAGGGTGATGTCACACATGGCGTTTTTGGTCCATTTTTAAACATCCGTTTTCAGTCCGTTTTTGGCAGTTTACCATGCATTTGGCTACTTACAACCTGTTTATCTATTAAGATAATTGGGAAAAATGGACTAAAAACGGACCAAAAACGCCATGTGTGGCATCACCCGAAACCTGAGGGTGCTGCTAGTTTATTGGGGTAAAAGTAAGCAACAGGTTCCCTTTAAGTCCGCATACACGCAACCGTATGCTCACCTGGGTCATACCTAGGCATAGCATATGGCCGAGTTCAGGAAGGAGGAGCGCTCCTGATCCCTCCCCTCTCCATAGGTAGCCGAGCAGCTGCACCATAAAAACTGCGAAATATGGGACATGTCCTGTATTGTGCAATGCACCACTGTGTGCTCACCACACCGCGACCAGGGGCAGCCCCCATACTGTCATGTGCATTGGGCCAAAGGCATGAGGCAAGTTCTTAAATGGTATTAAGAAAAAAAATTAACTTTTTAAAAACCAATTCCACAATTTCTTCACCGAGCAAGTTGTGCGGCGGCTTCTTATATAGACTTGACTGCACACACTGCTCCATGGGCAGCAGAGAGGAGAGCATCTAAGGGTGATGCCACACATGCCTTATCTATAAGGATATTTTGGAGAAAAAGAGACAAACGGTCAAAATGCATGCACTTTTAAACAGACTGAAAACGCATGTTTAAAAACGCCATGTGTGGCATCACCCTAAGTCTAAGCTTAGGAGAGAATACACAAGGTAGACGGTGTACGGGTATAAAGAAGGGCATTCCCAGCAGAAGTGGTTGGAGGTACTCATACACATACACATACAGGAATGGAGGTTTGCTGATACTTATGTGCCCCAAAATAAGACTTTCTGTATTTTTTTCCAGACCTACAAATATAATGCCTTCCCTGAAAATTAGACCGAGCAGCAGTTATTGGAACAACAGCAATATAACAAGATGGCCGCCACTGCATCCACTGTCCCGCTGAATTAACATAAGACACTGTCATACTTCCGGGGTAACACGGTGGTAACAGTCATCAGCAATTCAGACACGCAGCTCCATAATGAAAGAAGGATGAAGACTGACGCCTGAAACTTTGACCCACTTTTTTTTTTTGTAAATTCAAGGTAACTTCTATAATACAGGGTCTTTATTTCAGAAAACACATGGAAAAATTACATGTCTGATCCCAGTAAAGGGTGACGAGGTCTATCTTTTAGACTATGCCAGGTACATGGTCATCTTGCAAGCCCCCATTACACGGGCATGAAGGGAATGTGGTCGTGTAGGTTGTAGTCAATTGGTTGCCGCAATCAGATCTGTAATATCTCTTGTGGTTCTAAGACGAGAACAAAGAACGTTCCCTATGATGCACAGATATTTCAGGTGTTGTCCATGGTGCTGAACACAAAGCTTCAGACGTCTCTATGACCCTGCATGAGAATCTATGGAGATGACTGTGCTGATCACTTTCCATATATTAATGGGGTGGGGGTGTTGTACAGGAATGCATTAGGGGGTCATAGTATATAAGCTTGTGTTATATATAAAATAATAAGTGTGTGGCTTTATATAAATCTATTTACAAGCTGAAGCCAGGTAAAAAAAATATGTTATACCGTATATACTCGCGTATAAGCCAAGTTTTTCAAAAAATGTGCTGAAAAACCTCACCTCGGATTATACATGAGTCAATTAAACAAATAAAAAACTTAATACTCACCCTCCGGTGTCGGGATCCTTGGCGCGGCTACCGATCTTCGGCGCGGCTCCTCTTCTCTCTTCTTTTGGAGGGCGTACACTATCATCAGCGGCGACACCGCCGCATCATAGCGTGCACCCGCCGGCAGGTCGCATGGACACGACTCTGCCGGCTAGAGAAGAAAGAAGACAGAAACCGCAGGGAGCCGTCGCCACTGGGGATCTGGAGCCGCGCTGAGGATTGGGGTGAGTATTACGTTTTTTATTTTTTATGCGCTATTTTTATTTTTTTTAGCTATCCCTGCCGTCTCCTCTTGGTCTCAGCCTTGCACCATTGTCTCTTGACCTTAGATAACTGTAACCTACACTAGGACCACTTTAAGAGTAAGCGGCCTACTGACATTCCTTGAGCAAAGTTCAGGTCATGGAGGTTTAAAAAGGAGAGCAACTACAATGATAGGAGTCATAGCAGCTGCTATGGGGCCCACAGTGTCAGGGGGTCCCATCATCTAACCTTACACTAAAGAATGGAGGATAAACACCATTATATACATATTATGCAGCACATTGTACAGTATACTATGCATATAACAGTGCACATCTTCCACAGTACACGGCATGAATCGGCAGCTCAGACAATAAATGTTGGGGGAGAAGACAAGAGAATGCCAGGACTAGGGATCTCTCATCTCTCAAGTCCTGCCTTGTACTTCCCCCATTTGGTCAAGCAGCCACTGGGACAGATACGTGTAAGGGAATAAATGTATATTTCTGTGCATAAACCTGTGTGCTTAAGTGTATAAAAGTGTGTATGCGTGCAAGAGTCCTTGCAAACAAATGTATTCCCACCTGGGCTCTAGCCCGGCCGAGCATACAGCTGCGCACAGGAGAGAAGCGAGCGTCATAGCACAGCGAAATATAGTGCATGTCATATTTTTACATGCACGCTCATGGTGCAGTGAGTGTGCTCACCGGGCACCATATCATGGGCCCCCATTCAGAAGTCTGCTATTGAGCCCTGCTTCTTCTAATTACAACCCTGGGTTTAATGAAATCTGCCATCAAAATGAAGAATGATAAACCAGTGTCACTCATAGATCCAGGCACTGTGACGGTGGTAACCTTCATATATTTGTTTTCAGTGACCTACTTCTAAAATGAACTTTTCAAATTATTCTAATGATCCAAAAGAGCTCTGGGGGTGTTACCAGAGCTCCTTACTGCTGCAGATTCACAGGCTTTAAGAGTGTGCAAGGAGCACTTCCCCATCCCAATATGTGCTGCTATTTCCTGTGCTGTCGAGATTACAGCAGGCAGAGGGAGGGGTGAAGTGCTGATCAGGAGCAGGGGGAAACAGCGTAACAGCCTGTAAAGCTACAGTACAGAGTGGCTCTGGTATCACCCCCCCAGAATCCTTCTATCTCATTGAAATAATTTTAAAAGTTCATTTTAGAAGGAATGAGGCCATCAATAACAAATATAATAAAATTACAATAAGATACAGCGATGGTGCTTGAATCTATGAGTAACTGTCCCTCATGCTTTATTTTAATGATGGATTTCTTTTAAGGCTAAAAACTGATGAGGTTACTGGGATAACACCTTTAGAGGTAGCCTAAATTAGATTTCACAGGGCGTCCACAGCATGCTAACTACTATAGTTAATTTTTAGTTTCTAAAAAATGTCCAAAAGGGTAAATTGTTAAATTTGTGAGCAATATTGATAGATAACAACGGAGTCGTCTCTTTTTGGTTGGCAAATCACGTCCATCAAATAATTTTCAGGTTAATTACAAAAAAAACAAAACTAATAAAAACAAAAGCTTAATCATTGCTTATCCATTAGATAAGGACTTGCATGCCGCTAGTGAACCGACTTCAAGGAGTTGCCAAGCTCCCATCCTAATGGGCACAATCTCTACTTTTAGTGGAGTGTAAATATTAGATTACCCTGCGTAAGATCTGCCATCTGCTGGGTAATTGTTTTTGAAAAATGTTTCATCTTTTCTTTAAAGAAGATTAAAACACTTCCATAAAAGAGAACAGATACTTTTATACTAACAGGGAATCAGCACAATAACTAATGAACTTGCTTTCAGTCACCCAAGGGACGGACACATTAAAGGACGGCTAAACCTGAGAAATGTGGATCTGCAAATCTGATGGTAAACTGCTGGAAGTTGCGGAGCGGAGCCCTGTCATTCCACAGCTTTGTTATAAACTTTAAGTGAACTTGTCACCAGACAGGTTTTCTATGAACAATTCATACATCTGTTAGATTCTATGAAAGAGGTTCTCACCCGTAATTTGATTTTAGAGACTTCAGATTGATGTAAAAAAATGTGTGGATAGAAAATCTGCATAATCTGTTAACTCAGTGGCCATAAAGACTTCTCCATTCTAGGCCATTTTCAGCTATTTTTTCTGGATAACAACATCAGTGGTGAGTGCTTCGCTTTATCATGCTTGATTTTGATGGTAAATTTCCATTACCCTAGTGTTTTATGAGTAGTTTATGTGTGTAGATACACTTATATATATATATATATATATATATATATATATATATATGTGTCATATGTGTATCCTCTGGTGGTGAAAGTACTCAACACTATACACAGATTTGATCCACTCTGCACTTACAGTACATATATAGTAATGAGAAAAAATAAAGTACAGCCTATTTTATCAAGACATACCGTATTTTTCAGACTATAAGGCAGACTGGATTATAAGGCGCACCTGATTATATGGATGAATGACCGGCAGGTGGCAGACCTGTGCACAGTTCAAGGTAGCTGTTGTCTTTAAGTACGGTTCATGTATAAGGCGCACTGGACTATAAGGCGCACCTTTGATTTCTGAGAAAGTCAAAGGATTTTTTAAGCGCCTTATAGTCCGAAAAATACAGTATTCGGACTGTAACTGGGTCACTGCAACATCTTGATATTTTTTGATATGTTCAACTTGCTGTTGGGCTTGGGATCGCTGTCCTAAACACATTAAAGTACATCTACCACCAGGATGAAGGACTGTAAACCAAGCACACTGACATACTGGTGTGTGCCCCCTCTGGCAGGATCCGCTCTTCTTTTAGCTACTTATGCCCTGGTTTTAAAGATAAAAAGGCTTTAGAATTATGGAAATGAGGGGCTCCAGGCTTCATTAACACCAATGGAGCACATAGCCCTTCAGGTTCATAATTAGTAAATTTATCATTTTTGGTAAAAACCAGGACATAAGAAGCTAAACGAATAGAGGGGGCACACACCAACATGTAAGTGTGCTTGGTTTACAATCCTTAATCCTGGTGGTAGATGT
This sequence comes from Engystomops pustulosus, assembly GCF_040894005.1. Classification (NCBI taxonomy): domain Eukaryota; kingdom Metazoa; phylum Chordata; class Amphibia; order Anura; family Leptodactylidae; genus Engystomops; species Engystomops pustulosus. The sequence continues at coordinate 147,568,998 of NC_092417.1, read as the reverse complement.
CCTTTAAAGGGGAGTGGTCTAATAAAAGGGTTAATTACTTAGTGGTAGATATGATGCAAATACAGCATAAAAACGGGCTGTGTGTCACCCTACACATCCCAAATGCATGGACTTTTATTGAGGTCCTTGGTCCACATGTGCGAGAAAATAAATGCATGCTGTGAGTTTTTTCTCATGGTCCACACATGCATAAAAAAATATATATATGTGTGTGTGTGTAAACATGCATAGAAATCAATGGGAATGTATTCTATCTGCATATAAGCATATAAAAAAAACATATTCCAGTTTTGTCTTAAAATAAGAAAATCTACAAATTCAATTGTTCCAATGGGGGCAACAACATCGCAATACGACTGCTGATCTTACAGGTCTAAGAATGAAACCATTCTCTGGGGAATGTGAGGGGTTAATATAAGGAAGTGACCGGATCATCTCACTTTTTCCACTCTGGAATGGAGAGGTCTCATTAGCTTCAGATTTGTGCTGCTGATGAGAGCGGGTGTTAATTTTTTCCCTCTGATTTAGAGGCTGTTTTATTGCTGTTAATTAGTGGATGCGATTGTGAAAGCTGTTATGTCTGATTTTTTTTAATTATCTAGCGGCTGTGGGATCTCTGAGTTAATAACAGGAACATGGAAAGTGAGTTGTAAAATTTGTGCTCCATTTGATAAATTTCCTCTGCCCGCATGCTCGGTACCCATCCACAGTCTATATAAGGTTATGGCTACATTTATAATTCAGTCCTGTGCCTAGAAAAAGCTCTGGCACTAAAGTAACATCCGTCATTTGTTTGAAGGATGTCTGCAACGACTTGTATATTCAGTAGATGTTTTGAAAATGATCTAAAAACATATAATAAGTTATCAAGTTACGAAAGATAGATCCACTTCTGCAAGCAGATTTTTTGGTATGCACCGTACATACTCGATGATGAGCCAACCCGAGTATAAGCCGAGATCCCTAATTTTACCACCAAAAACTGGGAAAAACTATTGACTCGAGTAAAAGCCAAGGGTGGGAAATGCATTGGTCACAGCCCCCAGAATATAGCCAGCCCCCTGTAGTATATAGATAGCCTGCTTCCCTGTAGTATATAGCCAGCCTGCTTCCCTGTAGTATATAGACAGCCTGCCCCATGTAGTATATAGTCTGCCAGACCCCTTTAGTATATAGCCAGCCAGCCCCACAGTATATAGCCTGCAAGCCCCATGTAGTATATAGTTTGCCAGCCCACTGAAGAATATAGCCAGCCGCCTCCCTGTATATAGACAGCCTGCTTCCCTGTAGTATATAGCCAGCCCCCTGTAGTATATAGCAGGCCTGCCCCATGTAGTGCATAGCCTGCAAGCCACCTGTAATATATATCCAGCCAGCCCCCTAGTATATAGCCAGCCAGCTAGCCCCCTTTAGTATATAGCCAGCCAGCCCCATAGTTTATAGCCAGTCAGCTTACTTTAACATATAGCCAGCCAGCCCCATAGTATATAGCCTGCCAGCACCCTGTAGTATTTAGCTTGCCAGACCCCTATAGTATTTAGCTTTCCAGCCCCTGTAGTATATAGCCAGCCAGCCCCCTGTAGTATATAGCCTGCCCAAACTGAGTACTCATTATTGCAACGCCCTGGACAGCTACCCTTCTTTATTCATCTGCGGTTTCAGGTCCACTTGCAAGGCCCAGGCCGATGCACAACTATGATGTCTGCAGCGGCGCACATGAAGAAAGAAGAGGATCTGCCTGGGGTATTGGAATGGTGAGTTTTCATATATATATATATATATATATATATATTATTTTTTTTTTTTAATATACCCGAGTATAAGCCGAGGGGAAAGTTTCCAGCACAAAATTTGTATTAAAAAAATTGTACAGAAATACTCGAGTATATACAGTAAATTTTTGTAAAAATATGATTTTAAGGAATTTTCCCACAAAAAAATGTAAATGAGTGGTAAAATTGCATAACACTTTATCAATGTATGTTATAAATATGTACAGTGTAAATCCTTCACCATTTTCCAGGTTTAGAGGCAGAGGGTGCATGTCCTTTTGCGAATCGTCTTCTGCAGCTCCTGATGCCTTCATCTGACATGTTGAAGGGGGCTTATTACAAATGGTCATATCTCCTGAATCATGGCACATAGAAACACAATTATGTCCTATTAAAGAGGAAAATTTCCCCTTTAAGCTGCATTCACACTGCCGTATGGGGGACGTATATATACGTCCAACGTATATACGGCATATATACGTCCCCCATAGACGGCAATGGGCGCACAGTGCCGTACTTGTCCTATCTTTTCTGAAATACGGCACCATGTTCCTCTATGGAGAGGGGCGGGGTGTGCAGAGATCTCCCCGGCGCCAATGTGTGCCCCTCGTGCTATGATACGATGTGAATGTGAATGTAGCCTTAATCAGATCAAATTGCAATACGTATTTAAAAATCAAATTTTTTATTGTCAATTTACAAGTGGTTATCTCTGATTCTGTTTCACCTAGAAACACAATCCTGATATTATATTATCCCCTTCCCGCCAGGAAAGTATGTATGGAAAGGGCTCACCGGCTGAACCCTCTCCATACAGGGTAGGTGTTTGCTACATATTGCAGCAAGCACCCAACATATACACCCATAGTCGGTGCTGCCACTGATCGTGGGTGTTAACTATTTCAATGCCCCCCATCAGAGCTGGTGCTGGCATGTATATGTGTTTAGTCCTTTTCTTAAATACAGATCACATATAGAATAGCTCTAATGGTAACAGCCCATTAGATCCCTGTAACCAGTGATCTGTACAAAACACACAGAGAAGACAACCCTCACATCTTCCCTGCTTGCTTCTTAGCTTTTCAATATGAACTGATTTGGTGTAACTACTGTGACACGAAATTTTTTTAAGCAATCTCCTGTCACAGTATAGTACAACAAACAAGCAAGCACCGATAATCTATGTAGTGTAGCTGGGAAGGGGTTAAATGCTTAAATACTGCGCCTACACACTGCTGCAGCTCATAGACCCGACCACTGTCCATGATAGAAGGTCATGAGACCAGACCCTCAGCAACCAACGCTGAATAACTCTTGCAGATGCTATTCATGTAAGACCACTGATGATCGGGTCACATGACTCTACCGGCGGCAATGATCGGGACCACCAGCTGTAGGGAGAGGAAAGAGAAGCTTCATGCATATTAAGAAACAAGACTTTTACAAAGACCCCAAATTGTCTATGACACATGTAAGGCATTGTGCGCTGGCGTATGATTAGACTCCGTCACTCCTGCGCACCAGATTTATCAGAGGCTGTAATGCTGGGTAACCTTCAACCAAGTACACTATAACCTGCAGCAGTCCCTGATGTGCCCAGCACTGGCCCGGTCCACTGTCTGCCACAGTCCCCTTCATGCTCACTTGGCATGGAGTTGGTACATGTGCCAGGAATTGCAACTATGTCAGTGATTGTAAGGGTGAAGACACACGTTTTTGGGCCGTTTTTAGGCTGTTTTCGGGCCGTTTTTAGTTAGCGCGTTTTCAGATCGTAAAAAACGCATACGTTTTTGACAGGTTTGATGAATTATCGTAATTCAAACTGGTCAAAAACGCATGCATTTTTTTAATGCTTGCGGTTTTTCCCGATCTGAAAACGCACTACTAAAAACGGCCCATAAACGCCATGTGTGTCACCACCCTAAGCCAAAAAACTGTCTGACAAGCCCTGCCAAATCTTCCCCACTGTATACAAGCTTGTATAGCAATAGTCTATCAGCTACAGTATAATAATTCATTAACACCTTCATTATTACATCCATACACAGAAAGAAAAGAAACAACAAAGTAAAGTATAGTAAGTTAAATAATGTGAAATATTTATTATAAATAAATTTTTTTAATTTTATGTAATTGGTTGTTACCTCCCGTCAAAGAGAGTGTACAGCAGCGCTCAGGACAGGAAAAACCCCCTGTGGAGGAAACCTGCAGGGAAACCATGGCCGCTGTACTGCCCTTCCTCTGGGCATACTAAGGCAGGTAACGCTAAAACAAGTGTGTAGTGAAGGTGTATGTACCTACCTACAGTGCAGTGAATGCATGTGACTACCTATAGTGTTTGAGAATGATAATGCAATGTGCTGTGACTGGTATACTGCACCTGCTCCATGGATAGATGGCTTCATCCATACTGTCTCCTGGGTCGTCTTCTCCATCTTGCAGCAGGTCTTGCAGCTGTCATCTTGCACCATGGCGGCAGTAGATATAGAGATGCCTTTGGGATCCACTTTTAGATCTTTGCTGTAGATTTTCCTCTTGCATGGCTGGACTTAGATGATCTGACACAGGAAGCCATAGCTGGTGGACACTTTCTTCTCCTTTCTGAGTGCAGGAACAGCCCGGGGACGGGGGACTGGTCTTTCTCTTCTCCACGCCCAATGCATCGGGTCCTGGGCCATTATCAGATGGCAGGTGGTCACTTCTACCCATGCTCTATATCCCATTCGGTGGAACAGCAGGTTGCGTACATGGAGAAATTCTTCTCTCTTGAGAACCCAGGAGCATCCCAGGGCCCAGGGGTAGATCTCTCTGCGTACCTGGAAGTCTTCATCCTCAAACTGGTGGGCTAGGTAAAGTGCTGGAAAGAAGTTGCGTCTGTATTCCTCAATGTGTAGTCCAGCTTTTCTGAAGTACTCGAACACCATTGCCAGGAGATACTTGTCAGACAGCTTGCGGTGGTTGTCACGGGCAAGGAAGAGTCTGATGTGTCTTTCCTCCAGGAGGTTGAGGAAAGCCTCCATGTCCTCACCCAGCAGCATCAGGTCATCCTTCTTCTTCTTGTGGGCAGGCTCCAGGTGGGCGGATGGTGAATTCTCCCGCTGTCTCTTCATCTTCAGCACAGGTTGTCCTCTTTCAGGAACTCTGGAGAAAATGTCTTCTTTTCTTCTGTCTTGACTCACAGTCGATGTTAGATCTTCTAATTTGAATGTAGATCCGGGTTTAGCAGAAATGAGCAAATCCTAAATCGCTTGGTGCACAAAAATGGAGCCCGTCTTATCTCTATAAGAGCGTTCACAGACTGGCACCAACTGACGTTTTTTTCCCTGCATTCAAATAACAACCTGCAATCCTATTGGCTGCTGAGTGTGGCACCTGCCACCATGAGTCACACGGCAACAAGTCTTTAATGTCACCCTATATAGTAGCTCACATATCCAGCATTGGTTAGGTTTATATTCAACACTACAAATTAGAAAGACAGCATTATATTTATCTGTGAGCATATACTGATAAATATAATATACTCAATGGGGAGATTTAGTGGAAAATCAGTGTCTGAGAGAATAACTGTTCTAGTTGCCCATGGCAACCAATCAGAGCGCAGCTTTCATTTTCCCACAGCTGTTTACAAAATGAACAGTTTTACCTCAGACACTTCTGATGAATGTCCCCCAATGTCTCTATACATTACGGTGTACAATTGGCCTCTCATGTTAAAACTGTGTTTTTCTGCAAATAGAAACTAATCACAGAGGGGCTTTTATTTCTCAAGCTGATATAACAAAGTTAAAGTGCTATTATTGGTTGTTATAGACCAGTGATTTTCAACCTGTGTGCCACTCAACCATTGTGCCGCGGGGAGCCCCTCTGTAGCGCTGCCGCCGCGCCTTGGCCCCCATACTTACCAACAAGCCCCGCGTCGGCGATCCGCCCATCTTCCGTAGCTCCTGCACCGCGCGGCCCATGTCACGTGACTGACGCGACCTGACGTCAGGTCGCGTAAGTCACGTGACGTGGGCCGCGCGGTGCAGGAGCTACAGAAGATGGGCGGATCGCCATTAGGAGAGAAGTTACGCGGAAGAAGACATCAAGGGTAAGTATATAGGGTTATTATTTGTATAGGGAAGGCAGCTAGGGTCTTTTTTTTATTAGTAAAGGGAGGCTGGGGCTTTTAATTAGTAAAGGGGGGCCTCTAGGGGCTCTTAATTAGTAAAGGGAGGCCGCTTGGGGCTCTTAATTAGTAAAGGGAGGCCGCTAGGGGCTCTTAATTAGTAAAGGGAGGCCGCTAGGGGCTCTTAATTAGTAAAGGGAGGCCGCTAGGGGCTCTTAATTAGTAAAGGGAGGCCGCTAGGGGCTCTTAATTAGTAAAGGGAGGCTGCTAGGGGCTTTTAATTAGTAAAGGGGGGCCTCTAGGGCCTTTTAATTAGTAAAGGGAGGCCTTTAGGGCCTTTTAATTAGTAAAGGGAGGCCGCTAGAGGCTCTTAATTAGTAAAGGGAGGCCGCTAGGGGCTCTTAATTAGTAAAGGGAGGCCGCTAGGGGCTCTTAATTAGTAAAGGGAGGCCGCTAGGGGCTCTTAATTAGTAAAGGGAGGCCGCTAGGGGCTCTTAATTAGTAAAGGGAGGCCGCTAGGGGCTCTTAATTAGTAAAGGGAGGCCGCTAGGGGCTCTTAATTAGTAAAGGGAGGCCGCTAGGGGCTTTTAATTAGTAAAGGGAGGCCGCTAGGGGCTTTTAATTAGTAAAGGGAGGCCGCTAGGGGCTTTTAATTAGTAAAGGGAGGCCGCTAGGGGCTTTTAATTAGTAAAGGGAGGCCGCTAGGGGCTTTTAATTGGTAAAGGGAGGCCGCTAGGGGCTTTTAATTAGTAAAGGGAGGCCGCTAGGGGCTTTTAATTAGTAAAGGGAGGCCGCTAGGGGCTTTTAATTAGTAAAGGGAGGCCGCTAGAGGCTTTTGATTAGTAAAGGGAGGCCGCTAGAGGTTTTTGATTTAGTAAAGGGAGGCCGCTAGAGGTTTTTGATTTAGTAAAGGGAGGCCGCTAGGGGCTCTTAATTAGTAAAGGGAGGCTGCTAGGGGCTCTTAATTAGTAAAGGGAGGCCGCTAGGGGCTCTTAATTAGTAAAGGGAGGCCGCTAGGGGCTCTTAATTAGTAAAGGGAGGCCGCTAGGGGCTCTTAATTAGTAAAGGGAGGCCGCTAGGGGCTCTTAATTAGTAAAGGGAGGCCGCTAGGGGCTCTTAATTAGTAAAGGGAGGCCGCTAGGGGCTTTAAATTAGTAAAGGGAGGCCGCTAGGGGCTTTAAATTAGTAAAGGGAGGCCGCTAGGTTCTTTTAATTAGTAAAGGGAGGCCGCTAGGGGCTTTTGATTAGTAAAGGGAGGCCGCATGGGGCTTTTGATTAGTAAAGGGAGGCCGCCAGGGGCTTTTGATTAGTAAAGGGAGGCCGCCAGGGGCTTTTGATTAGTAAAGGGAGGCCGCCAGGGGCTTTTGATTAGTAAAGGGAGGCCGCTAGGGGCTCTTAATTAGTAAAGGGAGGCCGCTAGGGGCTCTTAATTAGTAAAGGGAGGCCGCTAGGGGCTTTTAATTAGTAAAGGGAGGCCGCTAGGGGCTCTTAATTAGTAAAGGGAGGCCGCTGGGGGCTTTTAATTAGTAAAGGGAGGCCGCTAGGTTCTTTTAATTAGTAAAGGGAGGCCGCTAGGGGCTTTTGATTAGTAAAGGGAGGCCGCTAGGGGCTTTTGATTAGTAAAGGGAGGCCGCTAGGGGCTTTTGATTAGTAAAGGGAGGCCGCTAGGGGCTTTTGATTAGTAAAGGGAGGCTGCCAGGGGCTTTTGATTAGTAAAGGGAGGCCGCTAGGGGCTCTTGATTAGTAAAGGGAGGCTGCCAGGGGCTTTTGATTAGTAAAGGGAGGCCGCTAGGGGCTCTTAATTAGTAAAGGGAGGCCGCTAGGGTCTTTTAATTAGTAAAGGGAGGCCGCTAGGGGCTCTTAATTAGTAAAGGGAGGCCGCTAGGGGCTCTTAATTAGTAAAGGGAGGCCGCTAGGGGCTCTTAATTAGTAAAGGGAGGCCGCTAGGGGCTCTTAATTAGTAAAGGGAGGCCGCTAGGGGCTCTTAATTAGTAAAGGGAGGCCGCTAGGGGCTCTTAATTAGTAAAGGGAGGCCGCTAGGGGCTCTTAATTAGTAAAGGGAGGCCGCTAGGGGCTTTTAATTAGTAAAGGGAGGCCGCTAGGTTCTTTTAATTAGTAAAGGGAGGCCGCTAGGGGCTTTTGATTAGTAAAGGGAGGCCGCTAGGGGCTTTTGATTAGTAAAGGGAGGCCGCTAGGGGCTTTTGATTAGTAAAGGGAGGCCGCTAGGGGCTTTTGATTAGTAAAGGGAGGCTGCCAGGGGCTTTTGATTAGTAAAGGGAGGCCGCTAGGGTCTTTTAATTAGTAAAGGGAGGCCGCTAGGGGCTCTTAATTAGTAAAGGGAGGCCGCTAGGGTCTTTTAATTAGTAAAGGGAGGCCGCTAGGGGCTCTTAATTAGTAAAGGGAGGCCGCTAGGGGCTCTTAATTAGTAAAGGGAGGCCGCTAGGGGCTCTTAATTAGTAAAGGGAGGCCGCTAGGGGCTCTTAATTAGTAAAGGGAGGCCGCTAGGGGCTCTTAATTAGTAAAGGGAGGCCGCTAGGTTGTTTTAATTAGTAAAGGGAGGCCGCTAGGGGCTTTTGATTAGTAAAGGGAGGCCGCTAGGGGCTTTTGATTAGTAAAGGGAGGCCGCTAGGGTCTTTTAATTAGTAAAGGGAGGCCGCTAGGGGCTCTTAATTAGTAAAGGGAGGCCGCTAGGGTCTTTTAATTAGTAAAGGGAGGCCGCTAGGGGCTCTTAATTAGTAAAGGGAGGCCGCTAGGGGCTCTTAATTAGTAAAGGGAGGCCGCTAGGGGCTCTTAATTAGTAAAGGGAGGCCGCTAGGGGCTCTTAATTAGTAAAGGGAGGCCGCTAGGGGCTCTTAATTAGTAAAGGGAGGCCGCTAGGTTGTTTTAATTAGTAAAGGGAGGCCGCTAGGGGCTTTTGATTAGTAAAGGGAGGCCGCTAGGGGCTTTTGATTAGTAAAGGGAGCCTTTTATGACTGTTTTAGTGTCATTTTGTGCTATTTTGGTTGGTGGTGTGCCTCAGGATTTTCTAAGTATAAAAAGTGTGCCGCGGCTCAAAAAAGGTTGAAAATCACTGTTATAGACAATAGACCATTTTTAATAATTATATAGAGTTTGGGTTTCTGTCCTTGAGATACAGGTAAAGTAAATTACCTTTGGCAACATGACGATTACATATACGTCATGAAGTTATGAGGTAAACAGTTCATGGGGGCGGCCATCTTGTGATTGGCAGCTCAGTGTGCTGTGTTTTGATAGAACATGCCCCCACATCTCAGGCCTGTGTCTCCCATCAGTGTCACACCGCTCACGGTATTCTTGTTATTCCTATGACTGTGTATCTAATCTCCTGACAATCTACATAGGTTAGTTATACAATATAAGATGTGATATCATGTGTTACTGTTGCAAGTTAAAAAAACCTAACACAGCACAGGTTTGCAGTTTGACATTAAAGTGTCTTTATTTTCCCAAAAAAAGGTGTTGCTAGCAATTGTTGACTTGACCTGAAGTAACAAACTGTGCGCACCCTCTACAGCCACTCTAGATATTGGTTGTGCTGTCGTTTTTTTTTTGTTTTTTTTTTTGGATCTTGTGATTTTCCGCTACCAAGCCACAGTGTCTATTTCAATATCTGAGGCAGTAGTATTTATCCAGCCTATCATATGTGATGCTGTACGGTTTACATAACATAGTATCACATATGATAGGCTTAGATACAGCGGCTTAGTAGAACAGTATAAGGCTATATTCACACGGCCGTAGGACGTATATTCATACGTCCCCCATAGACAGCAATTGGCGTATGGTGCAATACGGGAGCGGTATGTGTGCGTACCGCGCCGAGCGCTATAAATCACTATGAAGAGGGGCTGGGATGAGCAGCGATCACCTCCTCTCCCCAGCATTGATATGTGCCCGCTGTGCTACGATATGGCAGGCACACATCGTGTGAATGTAGCATAACACATAGCGACCTGAGACATACTGGGAATTTTAAAAATCTAGCTATTCAGGTCCCACATCTCCTACTTCATAATCCAACATTGGGGACAATGTGAGGGAGAGGGGGCATTATAGAAAGGTACGGATTTTAAGTAGTAGGATACATAAAAAGGTTATTATTATTATGAGGAGGGGGGGATCAGAAAATTATAGATCAATGGGGGCTACAAAATGGGTAGATTAAAATAGGCAATAAAAGCTAAGATAAAAGGAGTGCATTATATGTGAGGGTGCTTCAAGAGGAGGGGCATTTTATGTGGGGGTCATTAAAATGGGTATTAAACTAGAGGGTAGGATAAGCCGCTGGGAAAAGGGCACCACTTTCAATGTCCTTATGGTCTGTCGGTATTAGCAATGACAGTTCATTTGGCTATACAGTATCAGACTGAGTTCTTTGGGGCGACCACTGAAATTCATTATAGGACCATTGCATCAGAAGGCCTGTTAGAGAATTCTTACATTTTATCAGTAGTATTTTGATTCCTAGGCCTCGTCTCAGATCATTTCTCTCCATGGGGCCCTGTCAGTTGCCTGCTGACTTTATCTTGTCTGCAAATAGAGATCCAAAATAGAGATCCAAATAGAGATCCAAGCCACAGCAAAAACAGCAAACCACAGGCATCACCAAGTGTCTCCAAAACAATTGGCGTCTTATCCTGTACAATGCCCTACAACAAATGTAGCATGTACAGGTATTATATACAGCATGCCAGTATATATCCTCTAGTCAATACATTTTTAGACTTTGACATCAATTTGTGTGCAACATAAACCCTATTTCACACTATATCTAGTATATCTGACTACAACATCAAAGTAACATCTGACTACAACATAAGATACGGACTGTACTGCGAGAACTTCCTTTACTACCAGTGGCATTTATACAGTATTTGGAATCTGCTCCTAAAAAACATGCCTTATAGGAGGACTTATATCACTTTTTAATGCGGATTGGGAGCACTGTAGACCCAGTTCTTTCACTTCTATGATCCAGTGCGGCAGGTGGTGCCATGGACATAGTTGTGTTCTTGTTCCAAACCTAATTTTATATACTCAGAAGTAGAACTAGTGCGGAGGGGTGTAACTTAAGTGGGTGCAGAGGTGAGGCCGCAACCGGACCAAAGAAATACATTGGACACACAAGGTGTTATTTTCCCATATGAAAAGACTAGTACTATATAAACCATACATTATAGTCGGGGGCCTGGCACAGACTTTGCACTTGGGCCCAACAGCACCAGCTTCAAGTGACGCCACTGCAAGTGGGGTTCCAAAGCATGCATGCCACATGGGCTTCATTTTGAGGTTTGTGTATATTGTAAAAGCAACATCTCCCCTTCATCCGCCAGATCAGTCAGGATTGTAAATGATGGGAGCTGAAATGATGAATGGATTAGATAAGAACTTGGCTTTATCACTTCACTGTCCAAGGGGGTAGCTTTGGGGGTGATACCTCTATGTCTCAGTAATTTGCAGCTTTTAAAATATTAATAAGGAATTGAATAACATTTAGTTACTTTTTACGTCTAAACACTAGATGCTGACCTCTCTTATTGGCCTCTCCCATTCCATTAAATTGGTAGATTTATTTTAATATTGTGGAGAGATGCACATACTGTATGAAGCAGCAGTATGGTCTCCCTGTATGATATCATGGTATAATCCTCCAGTTCTTGTACTGCTTATGTACACATGTATTTATACGGCTGGGAATCCGGTCCTATGCGACAGAGTAAAGATTGTTGCAGGATGCTAGCACTCATAAGGAACATGGTTATAAGAAGGCTCTAATGCAGGTGAAATCTCTCTAGGGTAGTCATTAGGAGCTAGCTACAGGCGCACGCCCGCCTCCCACCACTCTATTCTGCAGCTCAGACTCATACATTATACATGGAACTGCAGCACCCCATGCCCCCACCTTTCCCCAAAAATAAAGTGGTTGCTGCTCAGACTAGTAGGAAAATCTCTGGTAAGAAAGTAACTATTTTTATGCCTTGCTCTGCTTGTGTTCTCCGTCTCTGGAGACGCAGCTGGTGTTCCTTATCTGGTCACCGAAACATTGCAGAGAAACCTACTACAAAGGCTCCCATGCCAGTCTTATTAGGAAGGCTTCCACGGTGCCAGAGGCAGGGAGGGGGGTATCATTTATACCCTGTCAGATGTCTCACTAATTGGCCTTTTACTTCAGTTTGCCACAGTTTTATTATAGGTTTCGGTGTAGAGTGATCTGGATTATAAAGGTCAGTCTTCGAGGTTTGTTCTGTGTCATAAGTATACACTTTGTAGGAACTCTCATTTCTTAGAAAATGACTGGTTATTAAGTGTTTATAGCCTACTTCATTTAATTGATCGTTTTCATTAAGAGCGGAGTAAGGAATTCAGCCCATACGAGTGGTAAATAGACGGGTGATGGGTCTGTGATCACAGATTTCTGCAGATATTAAAAAGTGAAGGTGCAAATAATATGTTTACTAAGTTTGAAGTTTTCCTTTTGGAAGGGATAAAATTTTTTTTTATAGAACTCATCCTAATGTTGTGTCGTCTATTAAATGCCCATTTATAGTAACTTTTTTTAGGAAGTTTGGTTTTGGGTTTATACATTTAAAAAGAAGTAGACACATTTAGTTAACCCCAACTTAGTTGGGTCTTCCCCAAACTTTCCCCAATATTGTTGAGAGGATCTCCTGATTTTCATACTCTAGAGATAGCCCATTGGTTATATGGTAATAGAACACTTAGGTCTCATTACCACAATATGTAATGCCCACACCTCAAACTATAGAACAGGACCCAATCACCTATGTCATTGGGGTAAAGGCCTCTGCCAGCTCTGCCAGGTCGCAGCGGGGACAAGAGGAAGCCAGAGGGGAATACAGGCAGTCCCCATGTTACATACAAGATAGGTTCAGTAGGTTTAGGCTTAAGTTGAGTTTGTATGCAAGTCGGAACCGTATACTTTATTATTGTAACTCCAGTCAAAATTGTTTGGGTCTCTGTGACTATTGGATTTTAAAAATGTTGGATTGTCATAAGAACCAGGATTAACAATAAATCTTAATTACAGACACCATTGATACCTGTTACAGCTGAGTATTGTAGCCTAGGAATAAAGTACAGCACATTACCAGTATCCAGAGGTCCGTTTGTAACTAGGGGTCGTATGTAAGTCTGGTGTTCTTAAGTAGGGGACCGCAGACAGTAGGGGGTGCAGCAGACATTTTGTTAACTAGGGGAGGCTGCTGAGAACATTTCATTAATGAGGGGAGGGGGCTGTGGAGATTTAATTAACCCCTTCCAGCTAAGACCCTTTTCATTTTTGCGTTTCTCCATTTCTTAGGCTGGTGCCACACGTGCCGCTTTGTCTGCGTTTGCAAACGCAAACAAAGCCGCACCCAATCGCATCGGCGATTCTATGGAAACGCCTGTGATCAGGAACGAGCCCCCGGTGTTTTGCGATCGGGCCGCGGTCCGCCCCGGCGGATACGGCTTTGTCTGCGTTTGCAAACGCAGACAAAACGGCACGTCTGGCACCAGCCTTGCTCCCCACCTTCAAAAATCTATAACTTTTTTATTTTTCCATGTAAGTAGCTTTATGAGGGCTTGTTTTCTGCATAATAAATTGCACTTCATAGTGACTATATTTAATATTCCATGCCATGTACTGGGCAGAGGGGAAAAAATTCCAAAAGCAGTAAAAAGGTTGAAAAAAAAACACATTTGCGCTGTTTTCTTGTGGGCTTGGATTTTACAGCTTTCCCTGTGCGCCCCAAATGACATGTCTACTTTATTCCTTGGGTCGGTGCAATCACAGTGATAAAAAATTAAATATTGTATAGGTTTTATAATGTTTTCATACATTTACAAAAATTAAAACCCCTTGTAGAAATTTTTTTTTTTTGATTTTGCGATCTTCTGGCACTAATAACTTTCTCATACTTTGGTGTATGGAGCTGTGGGTAGTGTAATTTTTTTGCAACTTTTGATGACGTTTTCAATGCTACTTTTAGGACTATACGACCTTTTGATCCCTTTTTATAGAATTTTTTATATTTTTCAAAACAGCAAAAAAGTGACTTTGGGCGCTTTTCTGTTAAACAGAGTGAAAAGTCGTTATTATATTTTGATAGATCGGGCATTTTCGGACGCCACGATAACTAATGTGTTTATGATTTTTACTGTTTATTTATATTTATATGACTTCTAGGGAAAGGGGGGCGATTTGAATTATGTTTTTTTATCATGATTTTTTTTAAAACTGTTTTTTTTTATTTTTACTATTTATCAGACCCCCTAGGGTACTTTATCAGTGGTTGTCTGCTCGATCCTACCATATACTGCCATATACTCCAGTATGGCAGTATCTGGGGATTTTCCTCCTCATTCATTACAATGTGCAATAAAACACATTGTAATGAACGAGACAGCCCAGGCCGCTGTAGAAGCAACGGATCGCAGCTCCCCGATAACGTCACTGGGAGTGACCATCATCGGCAAGATGGCGGTGATCGGTGGGATAACACCCGCGATCGGTGATAGCACTGCAATGTGCAGCAAACACTTACTGGCTATGGAGATGGCTCAGCCATCGGGAAGGCGCACGTCGGGAAGGGGTTAATTGGAGCCAACAGGACAATGACCCAAAGCACACCTCCAAATTACGCATGAACCATTTAGGGATGAAGCAGGAAGCTGGTATTCTATCTATTATACCAGTCACCAGATCTCAACCCCATTGAGCTGTTGTGGGAGCAGGATGACTGTATGGCATGCAAAAAGTGTCCATCAACCCATTCCAACTTGTGTGAGGAGCTTCTGGAAGCATGGAGTGAAATTTCTGCAAATTACTTCGGCAAGTTAACATCGGCGTAGAATGCCAAAGATCTGCAATGGTGGACTTGCAGCAAAGTAGCATTCCCTGATGAAGTCTGAAGAAAATAATTATTTCAAACACAAAATTGTCTGGGTGACCCCAAATATTTGAGCGGTAATGTATATTCCCACAAAATTGAACCTTTTTTATTATAGAGCTGAATAATAATAATAATAATTCTTTATTTATATAGTCACACAGATTACACAGCGCTGCGCAGAACTTGCCAAAGCAGTCCCTGTCCCCATGGGGCTCACAATCTAATAAACCAACCAGAAGGTTTTGGCGTGTGAGAGGAAACCGGAGGACCCGGAGGAAAGCCACGCAAACACGGAGAGAACATACAAACTCTTTCCAGTTGTTGACCCTGGGACATGAACCTAGGACACCAGCGCTGCAAGGCTGTAATGCTAACCACTTAGCCACTGTGCTGCCCTACTTGGAGCGGATGACTGTATTTACTGGTGAGATTTTTGATGGACATGACCTTTTCTTTCTTGTGTCTTCGTGATGATTTTTCTGCTGTTATTTTGTATCTTTACTTCATACAAAAAGCCAAAGTCATTTAGAGAAACAAAACTAGAGCCCTACTCCAGTTATCTAAGGTTGTTTCAGAACAACTGCGTAGTATCTGAAATCCAGACATCTATGGCCTTTTCTCTCCTCCAAGCAACATATTGAACGCTGCTTGTTTCCAGCTAAGAGTCAATTAATGTGCTACTAACAAGCCACGTCTCTCACTGAGCCAGTGAATGAAAGAACAACAGACCGGGGGAATACTCCCATCATACACCTCATCTGTGGGAAGCAGTGCGCAGGTCACTCCAGAGAATATGTACAGTATGTTCTCTTGTCAAACACAGGACGTGTACGGGTACAGGAGAGGCATTGAAAATTAGGAAATTCTCAGCTATTCCAGGAGATTCTCACACTGTGTATATACATGTATACACTGTATACACCACCAACAATAACATTAAAGGGGATCTGACCCTTGGACACCTCCATTTAAAATGTTCTGAGCCTGGCAATGTCCAGCACCCCCAATGGAGCGGCAGGATACATGCTTCACCTGCTGCTCCATCCAATAGTGACAACTGAACCCTCTCTTGGAGGTCCCGTGCTCATGATCGTCAGGGTCCCAGAACTCAAACATTCACGATGAGCTTGTTATACTTTAACCAATGGATAGGAGATAACCGAAATAGTTGGTAAAACCATTTAATGGGTACCCTTTAAATGGACCGAGACAGGTCCATGTGACTTTCATAAAACTGGGCTTATATGTTTATGAATACTTGATAAAGGGGTTGTCCCCTTGTTCCCATGGAAGACACTTATTCCCATAATAGGGAATAGGTTTCCGATTGGCGGTGGATCCAGGGCCAGCGCCAGCACTGGGTATACCTGGATAGGTGCCGGGCCCACATAAAGCTGTACATAAAAAATCCATTGGGTTGGAAGGGGGCTGCATCTAATTAATCCATAGGGTGTGAGGAGAGGCTGTTGGTTATGATAAACTAGGGAACAGGAGACTGTTTTAGTTTCTGCCTCCACACGAATTCCCTACAAAGTGGTCCACTGAGGCTTTGTCCAGGCCGGCTGTGGTGGCTGGCCATGGTCACCCACCACCATATCCCAGCACTAGGATATAGGGATATAAAATCTTCCACACTCGTACAAATCTAGGCTAAAATCTTCAATAGCATTTATCTCGTACAAGAAAAAAACTTTTAAAAAAGCAATGTCCAATTTCTCATTTCGTGTGTCACATAAAAAATTATATCAGAGGGGTTTTACCATCAAAGAAAATTCTCAAATCTCAATCCCCTAGTGATGTTTACACAATAAAGATCATTTTAACCCCTTACTTTACAATTTTACTCTGTTTTATTGCTGTTTCAGCTCCTATCCTTCCCTATGCTGCTCAGTGCAAAATCCCAGGGTGTGGGCAGGGACTCCTCCTTCCCCTGGATCACTTATCTGCCTGGAGTTTGTAGCTTGCAGCTTCTCTTTCCTCATGATGTGGTTAATGAAATGTCCACAGCAGAGCCCCCCTTTAAAGAATTGTCTACTGCAGAGCCCCCCTTTAATTAAATATCCAAAGCAGTTGCTCCCTTCAATGAAATGACCAAAGAGGATGCCCCCTTTAATAAATTGCCCACAGCAGATGCCCCTTTACATAAATGTCCACAGCAGTGCCCCCCCCCCCATCCTCTATAAATGAAATTCCACAGCACGGACTTCCTGAGAAAAAAAACCCTCTATACTTCCCTTCGGCTCCGTCTACACCTCTTCCAGTTCACGACGCACATACACTATGACGTCACATGGCCGCGACAAGGCTTCGTCATAGTGTGCGCCCAGACAGAAAGAGGAAAAGACGGAGCCGCTGGAAGAAGCCGCCAGAGGGAGATTGTTTTTTTTTTAAGACCAATGGCAGGTCTTCATATACCACCTATATAGATCTTCCATTGTGCCAGTACCTTCCTACCCTTATGCCCCTCTATGTCTAGGTGTGGTATATATATATATATAATGATGGTATATATATGACCATTGCAGACAATCACCAGTCATGGTGGTGACCTCCCAAGAATGTTATCAAATGAGCCCTGGAAATAGTCAGGGTTGGGGCAGGAAAATCCTTAGGGAGTGGCAGGGGACTTGTAAGGTGAGCATTTTCTCCTGTTATTTTATACAATTATTATTGTCATGCAACAATATACCTAGTTTCATTGAGGTACAATAAGATAGCTGGTAATGGCTAAGAAGCCATAAGTTGAGGGTCAGAGAGATTTACAAGTCCACTGAAGACTAACCCAAAGGAGTTTAAAGAAAACCAGTCAGCAGAAATTTTCCTAATTTTCCTAAGAGACCACTAGCAATGAGTTGTGAAGCAGCTTAACAACTTCCAGGCCATGTTTCTTTCATGATCCATCATGGTGGTATCATCCAGAAGATCGATTTTAATGTGAGATATAAATATGTTGTATTAAGTCACAAAGGTAGAAAATGTAGCACTGAAGTCAAGCTCTCCCTACCTCAGTGCAACCCATCTGCTGTGATTGATATCATGCAACAGCCTACTGTAGAGCGAGTTATTTATGACCCTAGAGCAGGGATATCAAATACAATGAGGCACATATACTGAGGGACCAAACAGAGCATTTTCTTCGGGTTTCCCAACTTTTTACCGTTTTGCCCTGAATTGCCCCAGGTTTTTGGCGCACGCGATTGGATTGTGGCGCATCGGCTTACATGCGACACAAATCAGGGGGCGTGGACGTCGGACAACCCGACTGATTCGGACAAACCACGGAACTTAAAAACGAAGTTGTGTTGCAAGATCAGCACTCACATGCACCGGGAAGAAGAAAGTGAACTCCGGCGCATCTCAGTGGGGGAAGCGACAGATGCAGGAAATTGGATGCACGATCTTAGTGAACTGTGGCATACCCAAATCCTCGTGGACAACGCACAGCGGGGATCGCAACGGGATGGGTAAATAAGTGTGCCCCAATGAAACAGACATCCAGAGGGAGAGCTTGACTTCAATGCTGAGCTCTCAACCATGGCTGCATACAAATCATTTTACAACTCAATTCAGAGTTTATTTTACAGATTAAAATTCCACTATATCAAAAACAGATAAACATACTGGGTCTCGAAAGACAGGAACTTTAGGATACCAATGGGAAATTAGCAGCGTTTTTGGAACTCTCTATAGTGGAATGTCTCCCATCCTTTGTTTTGAGTTTTGAAAATAAATCAATTTATGTGCGGGTCACAATTATGTTGCTCAAAAGCAATTCTGCACTGCACAAAAAGTCTGCATAAAAATCCATGAAACTAATTAAAATAATAAAACATCCGTAATGTAACATTTTCACACATTCACATTACTTAATAACGTGACCACTACCGTATCAATGTGTACTTAGCAAAAATAATGCTCGCGGCACATTTTACCATGATTTAATTAATATGATTAATTACATTTAATATTGAAAACCCAATGTTTAGAGCCTGAATAAGACAATATGTCTTGTATTGCTCAATAGCACAAATCAATACAATAGATAATGTTCCATAGTCCGTTATAAACACTTCATCAGGTGACAACTGAACATGACCAATTCAGTTTTATGTGGGTTGACAATAGAGATGAGAGGATCTGCCGTTCCCATTCGGCGAGTCATCCGTGAAGAATTATAGCCATGGCTATAATGTCTATTTATATACATATATATATGTCTATTTGCCAGATTGGCTGCCGAATATGTCTGGTTCATGCAGCCGAATCTGAACTGCAGGTCCGCTCATCTCTAGTTGGCACCATTTCATCTAAATTTTAATCACTTGGGTCTTTTCACACTTTTTTCTATTGCTTGACCCTCAGGATCATATAATTTTTGACACATACAAACAGCAGAGTGGGGGCTTTGTTGGGTTGATCAACCAGCGTAATGGACAGTGGTCTGGTTTGGAGAAAGAAGATAATAAAGAACCTGTCTGCCCCATAGGATGACCATTAAAGAGGTTGTTACAGGGCAGACATTGATGGCATATTGCTAGGACATGCTTACACTGTCAGATACATGTGCATTTAACCCCCCCCCCCCCCAAGGAGCCCTAGAATTAATGAGAACCAGTGCATAGAAAGTAACACTACTTCACCTCTACTTGTATTTCTACATGGGATAATTGGTTTTAGCCAAATTAGCTTAATTCTAGCACCAAATAAAAGCCAAGACAAGCTAAATGACCAGATCAGAGACCAAATAATGCAAACGAATGCTTTAGCGTAGCTTGCAAAAAATTCTTAATTTATCAAGGTATGACATAGAACAACATAATGGTGAACGTTTAGTAAAGAAAGGTGAGGTTCCCCCCAAACATAGTGGGTGTGAGTGCATGCGGTTCCTATCCACAAGGAGATGTCTATGCAAATGTATATTTGTGTGTAATAAATTATTACTATTCAAAGGACCTTAAAGCGGTATTCCCACGAAGAAAGATTCTTAAATATACTCTGGATAACAAAATGATACATTCTCTAATTCACTGTTATTACCAAAAATGCAGCATTTTAACTGATATAATTTCAACTCCAACTTGTCTCTATCAGTCCTGGTGTACACAATTTCGGTTTCCCCTGGTCCTGAATTTTCCGACTTTAGGGTTGGGAAGACATATTGTTCTCTGCCTCTAGCTCCCACCATTGCATTCCAAGACGAGCAAAGACTGAGACTGGCAAGCAGTATTGTGAGGGGAGTAAATCTTCAAGCTACAGGCAGATAAGGTCTTTATCCAGGGGAGGGAGGCACATAACAGTGTTGACTAGTGTATGTTATTGCTGTTATAGTAAAGCAGAGAATGTCATGTGTAATATGCATCTCAAAGATCTCATCATTTCTCTTTTTCTATGTGTCAGATACCAGTAAATGTTCAGAAGCCGAATTAAAGTGTTTATAAACCTGTACCCTGATAATCTACACACACTGTCAGCACACAGCATTTAATAGCACAGAGGGAACATGAAGTGTCTGCCCACACTCTGGAATCGTATACTGACCATCACTAAGTAATAGGAGCTTCATTAAGTAATAGGAGCTAAAAAAGCAATAAAACAGTGTAAAATTGTAACGTAAGGGGGTTAAAAATGATTATGTATTCTCAGCTTGTGTTGGGCAGGACAAGGCTGAAGCAGGGTGTGGAGAGCACTGGGGCAGCCACAGGAGCAACAGAGCCTTATAGTCATAATTTTATAATGATTTTTTTTAGCAAAACCACTTGGATCAGGGATTTAACAAGATGTGTTTCTGCAACAGTGTAGCTACAGAATTCTCTAGGTATGTATGGTACATAATGCCTAAAAACAAATGGTAGATTTCCTTTAATTACAGACACCTTACAGCTGATTATTTGGGAGTAAAGTAAAGCATCCAGAGGGCTTCAGAAAAGGTCACAGTGGCCAGAGATGTCCGTCTGTAACTAGGGGTCGTCTGTAAGTCGGGTGTCCTAATATATATCACAGCTGAAATGTTGCTGGAGGTGGAATGAACACCATATATTGAAGTGCAGCTGTTTTTCTTTTGGATATCTATTGGACTCTAGTAGGCGAGAGTGCAGGATAGCACCCATTCCTCGTTTTTATTTAAGACTGTGCTGATTGCTGTTTTCTTATTTATACAGAACACTAGAGTCCATGTGCCCATTCATACCTTAAATACCCAATAAAACCAGAAAGCTAAAATCCATTGCTGGCTTCTTCAGAGATTTGAACAATACTGTAATATAGTGCATGTAATATGCCTTTGTAAAGGGCCTTTAATCTTAGTGTCTTCCTAACTGTGCTAAAAGTTTTTACTTTAATGTTTCACTCCTGACATCCTTCATTTTTAGACAATCTCTTACTTGCCTGTGTTTCCTTCCCATGAGAACTGTTTAGCTTTGTATTTTGTATCTAAGATCGGTCTTTCTGCATCACTTCACAAACTGCTGTTCAACATGAGCAACAAACCGTACTCAGAGGTCCAAAAGTCAGATTGTACAAAGCACAGATTCCTCCATTAAGTGGTCCTACCGCTGTACGCTGGCCTGGCTGACGAGGAGGTGCCACTCCAAAGATAGTTATGCTCTTCAGAACTGTTCGTCACAGCTTCTGAATCCTGGAGAGTCCACAGAGCAATTTCCCATGCTCATACATAGACTGATAGCTACGTGTGCACAAGCTTGTAAGGACAGTACATAGAGCATCCTAAATTACAAGGTTAAAGGGATATTCCTATCTGGGCATGCACATTTAATTTAATTCATCTGCCATTTATAAATAATTCTTCAATTGGATGTTACTGAAATACATTTACTTGAGTCCTTGGATACGACCAACCCCCCAGAGTCTGCCAGTGGGGGTCAGACATGAGCAATTGGGCTCTGCCTGACCACATGGACACCTGTGGGCTATGCAGTAAGGGTATTTCATACGCAAAAACTATTTGTTTCTATGTGCATCACTCCAGCAGAAGTGGTCGTATCAAAAGACAACAATCTTGAGACTGCATTTATCAGAAATTATCTTCACACAGGTATATACAAGTGCTTCTCAATGAATTAAAACATCAGCATTTTTTTCAGTAATACAATAGGTGGAACTCATATACAGTCATTGCAAACAGAGAACTTTTCCAAGTGTTTATTTATGTTAATGTTGATGCTTGTGGCTTACAGCCAAGGAAAACCTAAAAGTCATTGGGGCAGATTTATCAAGCAGTCTGAAAGTCAGAATATTTCCAGTTGCCCATGGCAACCAATCACAGCTCAGCCTTCATTTCACCAGTGCTCATGAATATTTTAAAGGGGAGCTGTGATTGGTTGCCAGGGGCAATTGGAAATATTCTGACTTTCAGACTGCTTGATAAGTCTGCCCCAATATGTCAGGAAATTAGATTATTATATAACAACTGTATAAAATATTTTGAACAATTTGGACAAATGAAAAGTCTGTACAGTAAATGCTCTCATTATTTTTTCGGGGCTCCTTTTGCTGGAATAACTGCATCAAAGCGGCGTGGTATGGAGGGATCCGCTGATGGCGCTGCAGAGGTGTTATGGAAGCCAAGGTTGCTTTGATAGCAGCCTTCATCTCGTCTGCATTGTTGGGTCTGGTGTTCCTCTAGATTCTCTATGGGGTTAATGGTCAGGTAAGTGTCCTGGACAATAAAGCACAGGATACTGTGGTTATTAAACCAGGAATAGGTAAGTTTGGCAGTGTGGACAGGTGCCAAGTCCTGCTGGAAAATGAAAATTCCATCTTCAAAAGGCATGACGGAAGCATGAAGTGCTCTAAAATTTCTAGTAGACGGCTACGCTGACTTTGGTATTGATAAAACAAAGTGGACCGAATCGAGCAGATGACATGGCTCCCCAATCCTTCTCTGACTGTGGAAACATCTTACTAGACCTCAGTCTTCTCACCCTTCAGTCGCCAACTGAACCAGACTAGGGCACCTTTTAAAATACTTGGTAAGCCTGTTTAGGAGTTTTGGGTTAATTATCATTATTTTTTGAGATGATGGCCAATATTTACTAAAGCCGTTGTGTCAGTTTTCTGTCTGACTTTGCCCATTCTTTTTAGTGCACTTGTATTTATAAAGTGGTGTCGCGGCTGTACTATGCCTGATGCACATAAAGGTTTGTTCTGAGAAATTGTGTGGCACGCACTGATTTAAAGGTGCACCAAAAAAAGTTGGTGCATTCTGACAAAGAAGTGCAGGGGTGCCAGATTCATGAAAAACATGTGACGCATTTCATAAATCTGTCGTGCACTGCACTCTTCATAGGCAAACTGCCCCCTCTACAGGCAAAACTGCACATTTTTGTTCAATCTGGGCCATTGACTTTTAGGTTTTCCTTGGCCGTCGGCCATAATTATTAACATTAACTAATATAAACACTTAAATAGAGTCATTACAAACGGAGTGAACTTTTTCAATATATGAGTTTCATTTTTGAAATGAATTACTGAAAATAAAAATAATGATTTGTGGATATTCTAATGTATTGAGAAGCACCTGTATTTTTAATAACATACAAATGAAGGATTGTATATACATGGCAGATAAATTAAATTACATGTCAATGCCCAGACTAGAATACCCATTTAACTTTGTCCAACCAAGGATCCTTTAGTGGTCCAAAACAGCAAAAGGCCCCTATAATAACAATTTACACAACTAAGTTGACAGTCTTATGGGGCCTAGTACTTCTTGCCAGTGATTTTTATGAGTTCCTTCACAAAATAGATGTTATGAATTATAAAAAGGGGTTACCAATAACAGGTAATGCTAAACTATTTGCAGAAGTGTTGCGCCTGGGTGTGATTCTTAGAGCTGCACACCATCTAGAGGAGTATCACAGTCACTATAGGCAGTATAAGTCTTCTTACCATTTATCATTTTTTAAATAGCATTTTTCTTATCTATTTTTTTGCATGAACTAAAGTATTGCATCTAAATCTTGCCTCCAATGGATATACTGGGGCTCATTTACTAAGGGTCCGCAGTCTGCACTATTGCCAGAATACCCGTCGATTTCCAATGTGCACCGCATTTAAAAGGGGGTTTTGGCACACGCGATCGGATTTTGGCGCACGGTGCCGGATTTCACGCGACACAAATCGGGGTTTCGGACGATCCGATGGATTCGGACAACGCACAGGATTTAACATTCAAAATTGTGTCGCAAGTCATGCACTTACTTGCACCAGGAAGAAGAAGGTAAACTCTGGCAGACCTGAGGGGGGAGCGACACATGCAGGAAATTGGACGCACGATCTTAGAGAATCGCAGCAGATTCGAATCCTCGTCTGACAACGCACCTCTGGGATCGCGACGGGACGGGTAACTAAATGTGCCCCAATGTAACCTGCATTTTAGTTTGGATGAGATCTGGAGCAGGAAGCTTTATTGTACAATTTTAAAAAAATATATTTTTCCTGTTAATGTTTGCCATAGCATGAGTGTATACTACTGAACTGTCAATGGAGTCGTTCTTCTCTATATAAAACAATGTGGGCGAGAGACAGCCACCGATCCTCTACTAAACAATGGAATGCAGCCAGATTGTTCTACGCAAGTGTATGCGATCCCCTTCACAACGCTACATATTATTCCTTTGCCAAATTTCCGTATTGATCCTTGTGTACATGAAGGGAACAGTGTGTTGTTTTTATATTGTTGACAACTAACAAACCTTAAACAGTATAATCAAAGTCACGGTACAACACAGACATTAGGACAAAGGCTGATGTAAATGTAGGCAATTGTCGCCACTTCTATTCCAAAAGAAAAATTCTCTGCACTTGGTAATTGGTTTGGGCTTTTGCAACTAAAAAGGTTTCTTTTAACGAATTTGGAGCCGCTCTCAAGAAATGAAAGAGGCACATTCTGTTATTATGTTCCTGTACTCCCAATATATATAATACAGCAAGGACGATGTCTTTCTTATTAGAAAATTCCTGGGATGCTTTCCTTTATGTGAGTCAAGTGATGTCATAGTTGACTCGTGTGAATCAAAAGCCTTTCCTCTGTTACTAACTAAAGAACAGTCTTTATGGAAGATGAACCTGTGTAAACTCTACCAAACTGACTCTTCACATTGTGGGAACACAAGCTCATATCACAATCTGTGGTTATAAGACACACTCCAGTCCTTATGCACAAGACTGTATGCAGCAGCCATGAGCTAGCTGCAGAAATTGTGGTCATCTCACGAACACCATTGCCTACTATTCTACGCGGTCTAGTAGGAAGGGGCTTCAATTTGCTGGATTGGCAGCATGGCACCCAACTTGGCAATATGTCCAGGTCGCGTGGGATGCATCCAAACCCCTGGACCTGAACTTATAAAGGAATCCCATTCATCTCTACTTTTGACCCCACAAAACACGTTGAAGCCTCCTTTTGGGATACTTTTCAATACTTCAAGATTAGAGGTGCTCTAAACTCCCATTTAGAGATAGGGCTGTGGAGTATAATTAAAATATATTTGTCTGATCAATAACCCTGTCTGGTGTTATGGGTCAAAAAAGTTGAGGAACTTTTCTGAATGGAGGAGTTAGTACACTGGGAAATGGTGCAGAAAAGAGGGAGGGACCAGCGCTCAGGTGTCACCTTCCCTTTACGGGTTTCTGCATGATTTACATCTGGTTCCTGATCTGGGTCATACATGGATTCTTTTGGACTGGCTGCCACTGTACTTATTAAGGGTACATACACACGCTGTATGCCCTCCGTGCGGGCATACCGACGTGTGCTGGAGAGGAGGACGAGGTGACCCCTCCTCCCTCCATAGAAAACAGCAGAGAGCGCCCGCACACTCGCAAAAAGATAGAGCAAGATAGAGCTGTTGAACGGACCCCAATATAGATTGCAAGCTCTTATAGGCAGAGTGGGCTTCTCTCTTTTTGCCTCAATGGTTTTTTTTTTTGTCATCATAATTTTGACTTTTCAAACATTTTCAAAACACTACTATGTTGGCGTTAAATGCATAAAAATGATGAATTTGCATTTGGAAGTGAACATTGTTAATAGCCACCTAAAGAGTGTGTTTTTAAACAACCCTATATATTTTAGATGGTTCAGTATCTATAAAACCTGGTGAGAGTCTGGAAAACCGCTGGTCATCTAGGACCGTTCTGCATCACAGACACATAAGACCCATAAGTAACAACGTAATCTATTTGGTGTGCCCCATAAGGTTTTCAGAATCACATGTTTTATTGGTAAATCCCTTCAATGACTGAAGAATAAGCAGCATAATGCAGTGCAATGAGCTGCAGCCGACTCCACTCTCAGCAGACAAGACTTACCACAAGGCACAGAGGTCAGGACTCGTGAAGCACTGATCTCCATGAATTGTGCGAGGACAGGGCTTTGAAAGCAGTGGTGCAAATCTGCTTTCTATAGCCAAGCTCTAGAGACTACTGTATTCTACCAACATCTAAGATTCAGGAAAATGTGACCTGACAGCAGTGGGAATAATGGAGATTCCTGAAGATGTCAACCTGGCGTCTTCATTGTATAGCGAAAATAATAACCCTGGACTCTTCTTTAAATAATGTATATCTATCAATATAGGAAGTATTTGGGGATCTCACAGATGAAAGATGATTGCTAAAAAAATGGAAAATCTTATCATAAACTAGGCCAATTAGGACGCGCCTATGTACTGCAATGATAATAACGTCCTCCACAACCAGGTCCTCTTTCTTATTCCAGTGCAATATTATACGTGTCAAATTCTTATCCAATCCATTCATCATTTCAGCTCCGAGTATTTACAATCCTGACTGATATAGTGGGAGGGGAGAGGTTGCTTTTACAATGGATATGAAGTCCACGTGGCGCTCATCTCATCCAAACCCCAGAGAATGCAAAGGCAAATATTTATTAAAAAATCTGTAGCGCTTGTTGTTATTTTAGAGTCATAATATTAACCCCTTAAGGACACATTTTGTAGCTTAAAACTCAGACCCATTTTTTTTATTCTGATATGCGTCGCTTTATATGGTTATAACTTCTGAACACTGTTACTTATCAAAGCAATTATGAAACTGTTTTTTTCTCACATGTACTTCACTTTAGTAGTACATTTTGGCTGATAACATTTGCGTTTATTTATGAAAAAAAAGATAAAAAGTGATGAATTTTTTAAAAAATTTGCCATTTTCAAAATTTGAAATCATTGATGATGATTGATAGATTTACCACCTAAATAAGTTGCTGAATAACATTGTCTGCTTTACATTTTCATCATTTTTGAAATCTCTAGATAATATGTTTTGATGTCACGCGGATTACAAATCGAATATCGATTTTCCTTATTTTTAGAATTGACTGATTTTGGAGATAATTTCTTTTTTTGAAGAAATTTTAAATATTAAACATTAAAACCACCCTACATAACCAACCCATTTTCAAAACTGCACCCCTCAAACTCTCAGAAACAGCTTTTAGGAAGATTGTTAACCCCTTGAGATCATAATTAAATCAAAATGGAAGTGAAATTTAGAATGGTCAAATTTTGTCGGTTATATGTTCATTTAGCCCTAAAATTTACACATTTCCAAAAGATAAAAAGAAGAAACCCATCTTACAATTTGTTCTGCAATTTCTCCCAAGTACAGAGACCCCCCCCCCCCCCCACACACGTTGCCATTACTTGTTTATGGGGGCACAGCGAGACATAGAAAAGAGGGACCTGCAGCTGCCAGGATTTTAGTTTTCTCATTGGCCCCTTTTGTAGGCTATAAAATTTTAGCGTTTTCGTTATTGGGGCCATATGATGCCATTTTTTTGCGGGATGAAATGCTTTTTCCAGTGTTACCATTTTGGGGTTGGTATCCCTCCCTTTTGAGAGCAGGAGTAGAAAAGAATCACTTCTCTACTGGATTTTTTTTGTGTGTATATCCTAATAATCATGTTATCTTTATTCTATCATTCTGGAGTTAATATGTTTTTTTTAATCCCTTTTTATTGCATTCTTTGTGGGATGAAATAGCTAAAAATCATACTTTTTGGTCGGCTTTTAAAGTTTTTTCCTACAGTGTTCAACAAGCGGGTTTAATAATGATCTTTTTAAAATCTACGGGTTGTTACGGACGCGGTGATACTATACATGTGGGTTTGTGTTATGATTTAGACTTTTTATTGCGTTATATATGTCTCTTTATTTGTTTATGGGGCTTATAGGCATTTTTATTAATTTATTTTTATTTAAGAATCATTTTTGTTACACTTTATTACAAGTTCCACCATGGGACATGAACAAACAATCATCTGATTGCTTGTTCATGATAATACTCTGCAATACTGATGTATTGCAGGGTACTAGCTGTATCAACCTATGCTCATGTACAGGCCGGCACTGTGCCTTTAAGATGATGTCACAGATGCCATCTTATAGGCACTGCCTGCAGGCAGCCCTGGGGTCTTGATCGCACCTCAGAGCTGCCATGGGAACAATCAGCGTTCCCATAGACGGCACTGGGGGGGGGGATTGTGGGGCAGAGACCTCTGTCAGGCAAGTTAAATCCAGTGGTCGCTCTGCCTGTGGCATTTAACAGGTTAAACACACATGATCGGAGCCCACTCCAACCGCGGGTGTTACAATGCGATGTCAGCTACTGGCTACAGCTGACATCCAGTGTATCCTGATGCCGGCATCAGCTCTGCGTCCGAAATATTGGATGCTGAGCATGAAGTAATGGAGAAAAAATGGTTCCACTTATGATACCAATCATATACAGTCACCGCTGTCCAGGTATTTGTTGATGCCTGTGGGTTGCTGTTTTTAACTTGTAGAGTTAAGAGATTCCTAGTTTTAGACAAGATAAAGTCGGCAGGCTACTGACCCCATGGAGAGAACTGATCTGAAACAAGTCCTAGGATTCAAGGTACCATTGATAAAATATAGGTAAATATACAAGGTGTCTGTTAATGCAAGGGACCAATAATGAATTTCAGTGGTCGGCTCTGAGCACCCAGTCTGATACTGTATATCCAGAAAATGTCCTGTCATTGTTTATACCGACAGACCTCAAAATAGATAAACAATGTGGAGCCCGCTCCCACCCCTAGTATTCTGACACAGTATAATATCCATCGTAGCCTCTCTCATATAATGCACTCCTTTTATTTTAGCTTTTGATCTAAACACTTAATCACCATTTTCTGTGATGTCCATTAATATTTTCCCTGAGAAGCTATTTAAAATTCTTAAAATTCCCTAGCTTTCTGTAATGCCCCCTCTCCCTCACATTGTTCCCATTGGTAGATTATAATGCAGGAGAATTGGGGTCTGAATAGATAGATTTTCAAGTTACCCAATATATTTCAGGCTACTATGTTTTATACTGTGCTACTAACTGGATGTATCTAAGCCAAACATATGTGATACTACGCCGTATACATTAGCTTCGCTGTACAGCATTACATGTGATAGACTTGGATAAACAGGATAAAAAATACTGCCTCAAATATCATTGAATCAGGCCCTCTGGCTTGATCACATGATAGCGCTCCTTATCTGGTATATTTACTCACGTCTAAAGGATAAGCCATAGGATTATGACACTAATATGGTTGTGACACTAGTAGGGGACACAGGCTTGGTATGTGGGGAAATGTATATAGCACACTGAGCTGACAATCACAAGATGGCCGCCCCCATGAGTTGTTTACCTCATAACTTCATGAAGTAATCATCATGTTCCCAAAGGTAATTTACTCCATTATCTTTATTATCTACACCTTTATTTGAAGACATGAAAGCCAAACTCTGGATTGAAATTAAAAGAGGTCTGTTAAAAATAGCATCCAATCATAGCACAGCTTTCATTCTGTTATAGCAGCGTGGGGAATAAACGCCCAGCTGTGATTGGTTGCCATTTGCCTATAATGCTGTCTAAATCTCTGTTTTCCTAAATTGAAGGGTTGAATAAAAACCACTGAAATGTCAGAAATAAAAGCTCAACTTTTGCTATTTGCAACAAATAGAGGCTTTACACATTGTCAATAAATGAATCCTATCCAGTATCTGTTCCTTTATTATAAAGCTGAAGTGTTGAATATAAACCTAACCAATGCTGGATATGTGAGATAGTATAAAATACAGGGTGACATTAAAGACTTGTTGCCGTGTGACTCATGGTGGCAGGTGCCACACTCAGCAGCCAATAGGATTGCAGGTTGTTATTTGAATGCAGGGAAAAAAACGTCAGTTGGTGCCAGTCTGTGAACGCTCTTATAGAGATAAGACGGGCTCCATTTTTGTGCACCAAGCGATTTAGGATTTGCTCATTTCTGTTAAACCCGGATCTACATCACCAAATTAGAAGATCTAACATCGACTGTGAGTCAAGACAGAAGAAAAGAAGACATTTTCTCCAGAGTTCCTGAAAGAGGACAACCTGTCCTGAAGATGAAGAGACAGCGGGAGAATTCACCATCCGCCCACCTGGAGCCTGCCCGCAAGAAGAAGAAGGATGACCTGATGCTGCTGGAAGAGGACATGGAGGCTTTCCTCAACCTCCTGGAGGAAAGACACATCCGACTCTTCCTTGCCTGTGACAACCACCGCAAGCTGTCTGACAAGTATCTCCTGGCAATGGTGTTCGAGTACTTCAGAAGAGCTGGACTACACATTGAGGAATACAGACGCAACTTCTTTCCAGCACTTTACCTAGCCCACCAGTTTGAGGACGAAGACTTCCAGGTACGCAGAGAGATCTACCCCTGGGCCCTGGGATGCTCCTGGGTTCTCAAGAGAGAAGAATTTCTCCAAGCACGCAACCTGCTGTTCCACCGAATGGGATATAGAGCATGGGTAGAAGTGACCACCTGCCATCTGATAATGGCCCAGGACCCGATGCATTGGGCGTGGAGAAGAGAAAGACCAGTCCCCCGTCCCCGGGCTGTTCCTGCACTCAGAAAGGAGAAGAAAGTGTCCACCAGTTATGGCTTCCTGTGTCAGATCATCTAAGTCCAGCCATGCAAGAGGAAAATCTACAGCAAAGATCTAAAGGTGGATCCCAAAGGCATCTCTATATCTACTGCCGCCATGGTGCAAGATGACAGCTGCAAGACCTGCTGCAAGATGGAGAAGACGACCCAGGAGACAGTATGGATGAAGCCATCTATCCATGGAGCAGGTGCAGTATACCAGTCACAGCACATTGCATTATCATTCTCAAACACTATAGGTAGTCACATGCATTCACTGCACTGTAGGTAGGTACATACACCTTCACTACACACTTGTTTCAGCGTTCCCTCCCTTAGTATGCCCAGAGGAAGGGCAGTACAGCGGACATGGTTTCCCTACAGGTTTCCTCCACAGGGGGTTTTTCCTGTCCTGAGCGCTGCTGTACACTCTCTGTGAGTGACGGGAGGTAACAACCAAATACATAAAATAAAAAATATATATTTATAATAAATATTTCACATTATTTAACTTGCTATACTTTGTTGTTTCTTTTATTTCTGTTTGTAGATGTAAATAATGAAAAGGTTACATAGAAATAATGAATTATTATACTGTAGCCGATATACTATTGCTTTACAAGTTTGTATACAGTGGGGAAGATTTAGCAGGGCTTGTCCATCAGCTTTCTGGCTGACAAGCTCTGAAATAGTTGCTATTCCTAGCACATAGGACTAGCATTAGGACTATTTACCCCCTTACGCCAACTGCATGCCAAATAAGGTAGGAAAGGGGCTGTGGTGGGTGGCAGATTGAGGTGTACCTATAGACTGTGCCTTTTCCTGGAGCAGTTGCAGGACTTGGCATAGAAATACCTGGTAGGGAAGACAAATTTATCTATATATACAAATTTATTTATAGATCTGGCATGGCATGAATGAATGGGTCTAATCATACACTGGTGCAAGATGCTCCATTGTTTGATAATGTATATTAATTTCTCCAACTTTCACAGGGAGCAGTTACACCTGTACATGCATCATAGATACTTGCAAAGGCAATTCTATGTCTTTGTCAAAAACTCCTGTGTTTTAATATCCATAATGCTTTCCTCTCCTCTTCCTAAGCTGACAGCTTGTTTCTGAACTGCTGCTTCTTCACTGCTACAGCTCGTTGGAGATCACCACAGTAAGTCATGTGTCCAGGCCATCAGTGTCAACCACAGTTAGTCAATGTTGGTTGTCGAGGGTCTGGTCATATGACCTGTCATGGACAATGATCGGATCTATGAGCTGCAGTGGTGTGGAAGCAGTATTTATTCATTTAACCACCTCCCACCCACACATAGATTAACAAAGCTTTATTATAATGTGACAGGAGATCAATACAATCGGTTTCTTGAAACAGTATCCCCTAGAAAACAACTCTTACTGTGAGGCGTGTCTTCTCTGCATGTCTGTACCTACAGATCATTGGTAACAGAGATCTAATGGGCCGATACATATGATCTTTATATAGGAACAGCAAAAAAAAAAAAAAACTGCTGCCCTCAGATAAAATAAAAAGTGTAAAATAATGTAACACCCCTTAATAACCACCATATCAATTTTTTACAGTGGTTATAATGAGTTTCTCTTCTAACACACTACCATTTTATGGTGCTGCATAATAAAAGTTCAGCAATAAAATATATGAAACTCAAAGTTTTGTCCTAAAAAAACAAAACCCCATAAAACTATAGTGACAGAAAAAAAGTTACAGCTTACAGAAGGCATTGAAGGAAAAAACTGACCATGGGTCTTGTCTGTCATAAGAACATCAGACTTGATTATATTTTGTGCTAAATATAAAGTCTTATGCTAGTTAAAATAGTTAAAGGAAATCAATCTCGTGATTAAAGCCCCCCAAACCAAGATAAAGGTCTTAATAACCATAACACAGATTAGCTTTCGATTCTGATTCCAGGAGGAGCTCTGGTAACACCCCCAAACCACTCCAAGCACATTAGGATTAGGGGTTTTAAACATTTTTAAGACATTTATCTTTGTTTCCAGAGCTTAAATTACACGACTGGTTAAATTAAAACTACCCGTATATACTCGAGTATAAGCCGACCCGAGTATAAGCCGAGACCCCTAATTTTACCACCAAAAACTGGGAAAACCTATTGACTTGAATATAAGCCGAGGGTGGGAAATGCATTGGTCACAGACCCAGCCAAGTATATAGCCAGCCAGCCCCCAATAATATACAGCTTGCCCCCAGTAGTATACAGCCTGCCCCAGTAGTATACAGCCACCCCAGCCTGCCCCCAGTAGTATACAGCCACCCCAGCCTGCCCCCCAGTAGTATACAGCCACCCCAGCCTGCCCCCCAGTAGTATACAGCCACCCCAGCCTGCCCCCCAGTAGTATACAGCATGCTCCCTGTAGTATACAGCCACCCCAGCCTGCCCCCCAGTAGTATACAGCATGCCCCCAGTAGTACACAGCGCGCCCCCAGTAGTGTACAGTCAGCCCAGAATTTAAAAAAAAAAAAATTATTTATTCACCCTCCGGTGGCCCCGATGCGCAGCGCTGCTCCCCCGATTTTATTGCGGCTCCTCTTCTGGCTTCCCGGCTCCTCTTCTTGCTTCCGCGCCGTCTTCTGTCTTCTTTAACATCGCGTTGGGTGCCTCAACTGTTCTCTCCCGTGCGGCGCCTAGTATGACGCGCCGCTGCTGACGTCATACTAGGCGCCGCACGGGAGAAGAACAATGGCGGCGCCCAGCACGATGGTTAAAGAAGACAGAAGACAGGCGCTGAAGCAAGAAGAGGAGCCGCGATGACATCGGGGGAGCAGCGCTGCGCATCCGGGCCACCGGAGGGTGAGTAAATAAGTTTATTTTTTTTTAGTCCATTTTTAATTATTTTTTTACAGTATTGACTCGTGTATAACCCGAGGGGACGTTTTTCAGCACATTTTTTGTGCTGAAAAACTCGGCTTATACACGAGTATATACGGTACATAATGGGCCTGGTAGGGATTTGTAAGCATTGCGTTAGCCTCTGGTGGGGAGGGTCAAAGCCGGTTTGAGTTGTAATCTACTTAATGTAGCAGTGTGCTGAGTTATTAAGTGCAATTTTGCACCGTATGCAAATGAGTCTGAGGGGCTCCAGGCTTCATAGGTGTTAATGGAGCTAGAGCCCCTCAGGCTCACTTGCATACAGTCTTTCATCCTGTTGGTAGATGTCCTTTAAATACTTATTTTCTAACCAGAACACTGGTCTTAATTATTATTATTATATTTTTAGTGTTGATAGCCTCAA
Organism: Engystomops pustulosus; assembly: GCF_040894005.1. NCBI lineage: Eukaryota > Metazoa > Chordata > Amphibia > Anura > Leptodactylidae > Engystomops > Engystomops pustulosus. Next base: position 147,534,945 of record NC_092417.1, on the reverse strand, counting down.
CTAAACACATTTAAAAACATTTTGTGAACTAAATAAAAAGTGATAAAAATTTCACTTAATATGAGCAGGATATCACACATCTCCTATGATTTGCTATAAGGCTTTAATGCGCTGTACACAGGCATGTGCGCACATTAGAAACGGGAATTAAGGGCCTATATATCTCATGTACGACTTGTCTGTGACTAGAACCAGCTATAAGGTCATAGCGAGGCTGGTAAGCAGTAAGTTAAATCTCACACGTCCCCCGGTCTTGCTGCGATATCTCTGCTCGGCAAGTTTATTAAAGGATATAAAGTCAGCCCTTGTGCTGAGTGATGTATAGGCAGCTCGCTAAAGCTCCATCTGATGAGGAGCCGGGCACATTAACATTCTGCTCAGGCTTCCCACCAATAACTCCACATCACAGTAAAGGGCTGTAATCCTTGTAGAATATATTAGATGTTCACTACTAAACCTGGGTTTTCTTTATGATGGTTGGTTTTCCGAGGGTAGAGGCAATCGTGCTCATTTGATGTGTTTATATCTATTGATTAACAGCAGCCACCGTCACATACATAATACAGAAAGAAATGAATTCCTGGCCAAATTCTTGGCGTGCAAGAACCGAAAAACCCATATCATGTCGAAAGAAGAGGATTACTTGTCATAAAACAGAGACATGGAATGTATCCCTTTCTGCATCTCTTATCCATGGATACGACTTATATACAGAGACTGGCTTCTCTCTGTATACATATGTATGGGTGTCTCTAAGCTTTCCTGCCCGACACATCAACAACTCATTGTATCCCAATACGAATCTGACCCATTACTGTATGCACATGCATAGATGGCTTGTCCCTACAGATGGATCTACTTAAAGGGAACCTGTCAGGAGGATGAAGGCGCACAAACCGTCTCCCACCAAGGTTTTGTGGACAGTGACAGGGCCACAATTATGTCCTTCTATATTATGGGAGATTCATCATCAAATAGAAAAGGAACTTTGAAGGGGTTGTCCAATTATAGCAAAGAAATTGCCATTGTGTGATAAAAAGTAATATTTCCAATATACTTTCTCTATGAATTGCTCTATGTTTTTTAGATCTCTGCTTGCTGTCATTTTATAGGAAGCTTCATTGTTTACTTCCTCTGGATAAAAACTGGTACCGCTCATGCAATTTGGTATCTTGTTCTACACTGTTTTTGCAATGCTAATTTTATATGGCTATTGGTTTCATCCTGCCCCAAAAGGCAATGTATCACTGTCATGTTATTGCCATGCCATTGTTCTAAATCTGTCTCAATTTTTATTCCATAAAACTTTGAACGGAAAAAACCGGTCCCTGGTCATGTGATGTCACACAGGTGCACAGCTCGTTATATCACAGAGTAATCAGAGCTGTGTGATATTGTGCTGTAACGAGTTGTGCACCTGTGTGACATCACATGACCAGGGACCAGTTTTCTATCCACAGGAAATAAACAATGAAGGTTCCTGTAGAATGACAGCAAGCAGAGATCTAGAAAGCCAGGGGGAATTGATATAGAAAGTACATTGAGGACCATGCCTGTAGAACACCAGGCTGCTGGATGATCGGACGATCTCCAATGGTTGGATGAACTCTTTGCCGGGTGAGTTAAGATGCTACAATACTTTAACCCCTTCCCGACAGGTGCGTTCCCGCAATATGCAGTAATTGTACGTCAAACTTCTGGCCCCGGCTCCTGAATGGAGCCGGGGCCAGAAGCTGCCCCCTCTAACACCCTCCTCTAACACCCGTGATCGGAGATTTCTCCGATCGCGGGTGTTAACCCCTAACACGCCGCGGTCGCGCTGACCGTGGTGTGCTAGGGGCATTTAACTGGATTCGGACCCACCCGTGGCGATTACGGGGGGGGGGGGGGTCCCGCTGCTCTGATCGCAGCCCCGGGACTGCCGGTGCCCGGGGCTGCGCGATCTTCTTCCGGGTGCCGGGTCCGTGCCTTCTGGCAGGACCCGGCTGTGACACACTGAGCATGCGCAGCACTGTGTCACATAATACAGTGTAATACATCTGTATTACACTGTATTAGGTGAAGAATAGCTTGAACAAGTGATCAGTGGATTACTTGTTCAAGCTAACCTGTAAAAGTAAAGAAAAAAAAGTTAAAAACACTGAATAAACACAATTTTTAATAAAAATAATTAATTAAATAGAGTTAAAGTCCCCTAAACACAAACATTCCCTATACACATCTAATAAAGTAAAAATACCTGAAAATCACCAAAACCCCCCACATATTTGGTATCGCGGCGTCCGTAACAATCTGTACAATACGTCAGAAACCTTATTGGACCCGTACGGTGAACGCCGTAAAAACAAAAAAAATAAAATCCCTTCACAAAAATGTTCTAAAAAGTGATCAAAAAAAGTTATGTGCCCCAAAATGGTACCAATTGAAAGAACAACTCAACACGTAAAAAATAAGCCCTAAACTAGCTCTGTCAACCAAAAAATATTAAGGTTAAGTTCCCGAAAAGATGGCGATGCAGAAACAAATGAGATTACCTCTATATTAGTTTTTCTCCAGTAAAATTGTAAAAATAAAGGAAAAACTATATAAATGAGCTATCACCGTAATCGTAGTGATCTATAGAATGAAAATATTATAGTATTTTTAGTGTACGGTGTACGACCCCCAAAATATACAAAAAAAAAGAAACCCCAAAATTGACAATTTTCTTTTCCTCCATACATTAAAGAGTTAATAAAATCTCATTGAAAAGCTACAGACCCACTTAAATGAAGCATTTGTAAAGTGCATCTCATGTCGCAAAAAATAAGCCCTTATATGTCCAAATTGCCAAAAAAAATAAAGATTGTATAGCCAATAAAAAGTGACATGCATAATCTGCTCTGAATGGCGCAGCTCCCCCCTCGATGCCCTGGCGTGTGCCCATACAGCAGGTTACCACCACATATGGGGTATTGTTATACGCGGGAGAGATTGGGGATCAAATTTTGAGGAGCGTTTTGGAATTTTATCCACTGAGAATTTGTACATTTTATGAAAAACACATTCATTTAGCCAAATAAAATGTAATTTCGAAATTGCATCCGATTTTGTTTTAACCCCTGTAAACCAATTAAAGGGTTAACAAACTTCATAAAAGTTGTTTTACGTACGTTGAGGGGTTTAGTTTCTATAATGGAGTAATTTATGGGGTTTTACTTTTATTTAGGCCTCTCAAAGTGACTTGAAACCTGAGCAGGTCCCTCAATAGCAGGATTTTGCTTTTTTTATGAAAATGTGAAAAATTGTTCAAAGCCCCATAACATCTTACAAAAATAAGCGTATGCATAAAAAACCACGGAGGTATAAAGTAGACATTCGGTGAATGTTAGTTATTACGTTTTTTGGTGTTATGACTCATGTGTGGAAAAAGTAGAAAATTTTGAATTTTGAAAATTGCTAATTTTTCCAAATTTTCACCAAATATCTGATTTTCTCATAAATAAATGCAAAACATACCACCAAAATTTTTTAACTAACATGAAGTACAAAGTGTCACGAGAAAACAATTTCAAAATCACTTGGATATGTTAAAGCGTTCCGAAGTTATAACCATTTATAGTGTCAGAGGGCAGATTTGAAAAAATGGACCGTGTCAGGAAGGTGAAAAGTGGCTTCGGCGTTAAGGGGTTAAAGGGAACCTGTCACCAGGGACCTCATTTTTCACTAAAGACAGGTTGGAGAAGCTTATTACACCTGCAGTGCAAATATGCCTTTCTGCCTTTTCTAAGCATTTGCATTACTATATAATTGTGTGATATAACTTACTCTTGCTGCATGACAAAATCCTGGGGTAGTCACAGGGGCTGGAATTTGGTTTGGATGCATTTCAAAAAAACAACATGTGACTTGTCTGTGTTACCCACTCCTCAGAGCTTGGCCCCCTCCTTTGTGCTCCTGTCTAGCTCCACCTCCTGCTGGTTCTCAGAGGTTACAGCCTGGTCAGTCTGACATCAGTGGGGGAGGGACAAGCTGTACAGGAGCACAAACATGGAGACAGCCTGCAGCTCAAACAGGTCACATGTTGTTTTTTGAAATGCATGCAAACGGTCCCCGGCCCGTTATGGAGCCGGGTCCCCGGCCCGTTATGGAGCCGGGTCCCCGGCCCGTTATGGAGCCGGGTCCCCGGCCCGTTATGGAGCCGGACAGTTAATTTAAAAAAATAAAAAATCTAAACTCACCTTTTCGGCGGCCGCGCGACTCTTCTATGCGATCCCTCTGGCTGCGGCGCCAGGTCCGTGCGGCGCGCAGCTCTGACGTCAGCCGCACTGCTGACATCACAGTGTGTGCCGGCTGCCGGCACACACAATACGATCACGGCGGCGGCTGAAGTCAGTGACTCGGACCTGGTGCCGCAGCCAGAGGGATCGCATAGAAGACTCGCGCGGCCGCTGAAAAGGTGAGTTTAGATTTAGTCTTTTTTTTTTAGCTTTTTGACTCGAGTATAAGCCGAGTTAGTGTTTTTCAGCACATTTTTTGTGCTGAAAAACCCGGCTTATACTCGAGTATATACGGTAATAGTTTATTTTTATTGCAAGGGTAATGGAGAAAATAGAAATCAAAAGCAATTATCAATACTCACAGGGGCCAACTTTTCATTCAAAATTGCATTGATCCTTCTATGTACGTCCCCATCAGAGAATTAACCAATATTATCAATTAGTTACAATTAAACAATTATACCAAACAAGTGATAGGAATCATCATTTTCTTTTTAGGAAATTTACCATTAAAATCCATCATAATAAACCAGGGACACTTACTGTATATGCAAAAAATGTGCTGAAAAAAAAAGAGACATACTTTTAGAAACAAAAAATCTTGCTAAAAAATGCCTGCCTCTTACAGTGCAAAGGTCAGGAGGATCCTGCACTGCCAAACCCTCCTGACCCGATCTCCATGAGAGAAGTACCTGTGCACGGCTCTCCTCTCCCTGCTGTTGCTACATGTAAGAAACAGGACCAGCAATAATGTCATCAGGTCATGTGACAGTCTCATGTCACATGACCTGGAAGAATAGGCTGTATACACAGGGTAAATGCTTATGCTCTGCAGCTGGATGCCGAGTAGCTGCGGGGGTGGGGATCTGCAGGGGAAGGGGATGGGGTATTATTTAGATGAGGTTGTGAACTGATTGTCTGTGTGTAGGGATAAACTAAAAGGATAGGGAGCAGAATTAGGAGCTCAGGGTATTTAGGTGTTTTATTCATTATAAGGAGTTATGAGCTTATGAGGGGTGGAATGCCCAAGTGTAGCAGAACTGTGTGTGAGTTTAGGTAGGTCGCCGGAAGCGCCAGAAGCTTAAGTATAAGCCGACACGAATATAAGCGGAGGCTCCTAACTTTACCACAAAAAAACAAGGAAAAACAAATATAAGCCTATGGTGGGAAACGCATAGGCCACAGCTGGCCAGCCGCTGCCCCCAGTATATAGCCAGCCCCCTGTTCCCAGAATATAGCCTGCCAGTTCCCTGCCCCCCAGAATATAGCCTGCTAGCCCCCAGCCCACCCAGAATATAGCCTGCCAGCCCCCTGCCCACCCAGAATATAGCTTGCCAGCCCCCTGCCCACCCAGAATATAGCCTGCCAGCCCCCTGCCCACCCAGAATATAGCCTGCCAGCCCCCTGCCCACCCAGAATATAGCCTACAAGCCCCCTAGTCCCAGTGTTGAAACACATATGCATTTAGGCATTGATGAAACACAATCCAGCCGGAACGTGCGATTGCAGATTCAAGATCATCAACATTTTTCTGCCAATACTGAACAACCCCTTTCCATACGTTCATGTTGCGAATATAGATTTTCTTAAAAATGCTAGTTTTATTCCAAAATATTCTAGGATAGCCGTATATAATTGTAATAAAAAATAAACTGTCAACATCTCATATACATATTTACAGCAGTTTGTAAAAGGGATATAAAATGTAATTTCTGTATCTGCCTCTGGCTGTATTACACGATGGAAAATATCATTTGTACTAGGAACCAACACAGTTTAGAGCTCCATGAAATTGCCTTCATTATGTGGACAATATATAATACACAATTCCTTCCAAAGTACATTTATTACAATTTATTGTCTACAAATAACGATCACCTCCACATAAGCCCCACTTTATAGCTATTTTTGGGCCATGCTTAAACTTTCAGTGCTGTCTGTGGGTGACCTGGTGCAGAGTAGGAGCTAAGATGTCTGATATTTAGGGCAGGGGGGTTGCCAGGGTTGCAAAAGATTTGGGTCCGAGCTCCATTGCACATGTATCAAATTCTCAAAAGCAGCCTCTCCCTCCCCTTACCCCAATCCCTCCTGTGCCAAAATCCATAGCTATCACAGCAAGTGACTCGTCCTTGTTCCTTATCTTTTCCATTACCCAATGTCTTGTGCAGTTTACCACACACACATCTTGTTATGGACACTTTTCTGTCATTCCCTAAATGTTACTACATCTTGTGCCTAAAGATACCCGAAGGTCTTAGGCCCGTTTTTTTTTCCTCCCTTTTTTTTTTTTTTTTAAATTCTTTTGTTTGATATTTTGGGAGGGGGGGGGGGATTGGGGTGGGTTGGGGTGGGGTATGCACTATCTTTTACACCAACCTGTATTGTGTATCACGGGATGTATAGGTATTTCAATGATACTAATTTTCTTGCATAGTATATCAAACTTGGTATTTTGGTATCTTGAATTGCAGTAATTTACGGAATAATATTTATAAGATCAAGTGATGTGGTCTTTCTTCTAGGAAACTATGTGATTTGTGGAACATTGTAAACCAAAAAAACTGTTGTAATGTAACGTTTTAAGATGCAAATTTTTAGATACACTATATCAGTGATGGCGAACCTTTTAGAGCCCAGGTGCCCAAACCACAACCAAAACCTACTTATTTACCATCGAGTGCCAGCTTGACAATTTAAACAGCAACTTATTGCTCTCTGTTGTTCCACAACATTCAATCGTATCAGCCCCCTGAGGACTCCAATACAGTTGAAAGCAGGAAGGTAAATTCAGACATTATTGTAGCTTCTCTCCAGGGTCTCTCTGTTGAGGAAGAATTGTGGGGCCAGTAGTAGGACCTCCAAAAATATTCTGACCCTGTTCACACCTTCTTACTCAGTTCCAATTAGTCAAGGATATGTCACCTTAAAAGAGTGCCGAGAGCTGCATCTCAATTGTCTAGGACTGCAGCAAGATTTAAGTCCTGTCTGGTGAACATGATCCTGGGGCGACAGCCTGGGTGCCCACAGAAAGGTCTCTGAGTGCCACCCCTGGCACCCGTCCCATAGGTTCGCCATCACTGCACTATATGGTTATTGAAGATTGTAAAATTTTTTGTAAAATTAAATAAATAATAATTATGGAAAGGAAAAAAACAGGAAAAAAAAAAAAAAGTGGTAGCCGTGTTAGTATCCAGCGCATACGCTGTGCCGATTGCCCACTAATGGAAAGCCATTGGGGGAGAGTTATCAAAAGTGTGTGAGGTAAAACTTTTCCAGTTGCCCATGGAAACCAATCAGATCTCAGCTTTCATTTTATAAACTGCTGTGTGAAGTTGAAAGCTAAGCTCTGGTTGGTTGCCATGGGCGACTAGAACAGTTCTGCTCTTAAAGGAAACCTACTATTTAGAATGGCAGGGGTAAGGGGTAAGCTGTAAGTACCGAGCACCAGCTCAGGGCGAGCTGGTGCCGGTACTTACCGCGGTTTATAACACTAACGAAAGTAAGTACCGGCACCAGCTCGCCCTGAGCTGGTGCTCGGTACTTACAGCTTACCCCTACCATTCTAAATGGTAGGTTTCCTTTAAACACTTCTGATCTGATAAATCTGCCCCATTGACTTGTTTGTGACCCGCAAAGAGCACATGTCCACGTGCATGGGACATACAGTGAGCCCTGTAATACTGTAATATAGCAATATAGAAACCCATCCTGAAATACTAGCAGTCCATAAATAGTGACCTATTGTAACCTGAAGTAAAAAGCCATTATATATAGTGACACTCGTTTTATAATAGCCCCACACACAGTATAAAGCCTAAGTTATGTCCCCTACACTTTATAATACACCCCTTAATGTGGCCCATTGATCAGTATACTACGGCCTCTATACCACAAAATTTGCATATTAGTTATATAATGTGTAATTCAGGTTAGGAAGTATTATAGATTTAGCAAAAGGTAGTTTAGGGCTTAACATGTTAGTAGAAACCTACCATCAGATCTACTATAATAGGTTGATTCCAGATGGTAGGTTCCCTTTAACCCCTTCCCGACATTTGACGTAATAGTACTGCATGGCGGGAGGTGCGTTCCCGCAAAATGCAGTAGTATTACGTCAAGCTTCTGGCGCCGGCTCCTGAACGGAGCCGGCGCCAGAAGCTGCGGGTGTCGGCTACATATTATAGCCTACACCCGCCTCTAACACCCGCGATCGGAGATTTCTCCGATCGCGGGTGTTAACCCCTAACACGCCGCGGTCACGCTGACCGCGGCGTGTTAGAGGCATTTAAAAAGGATTTTAAGTGAATCGGACCCCCCCGCGGCGCTTACCGGGGGGGTCCGCAGCTCCGATCGCAGCCCCGGGACTTCCGGTGCCCGGGGCTGCGCGATCTTCCTCCTGGTGCCGGGTCCGTGCCTCCTGGCAGGACCCGGCTGTAAGACACTGGGCATGCGCAGCATGCTCAGTGTCTTACATTACACAGTGCAATACTTCTGTATTGCACTGTGTAACCTGTAAAAGAGCTTGAACAAGTGATCAGAAGATCACTTGTTCAAGCTAAGATGTCAATTACTGTAAAAAAAAAGTTAAAACATAAATAAAGTTTTTTTAAATAAAAATAAATAATAAAAGAAAGTGAAAGTCCCCCCAAACACCACATTTCCATGTACACAAGTAATAAAGTATAAAAAAAACACTAAATCACAAAAAAACCCCACTTATTTGGTATCGCTGCGTCCGTAACAATATGTACAATAAATCCTAATCATAATTGGACCTGCTCGGTGAACGTGGTAGAAAAAAACCCCAAAAAACGTGCCAAAAATTAAAACTTTTCATCAAATTGCTTTACAAAAAATGTTCTAAAAAGTGATCCGAAAAAGTTACAAGCACCAAAATGATACCACTGAAAAGAACAACTTGTCACGCAAAAAATAAGCTCACAACCAGCTCTGTCAATAAAAAAATACTATAGTTATGCTGCTATAAAAATGGCAATACTAAAACAAATGCAATTTTTTCTATTCTAGTTTTCCTTCAATAAAATTGGACAAATATAAACAAAACTATATAAATGAGGTATCACCGTAATCGTAGTGATCCGTAGAATAAAGATAATATATTATTGTTATGCTACAGTGAACACCCCCCCAAAAAAAATGCTAAAAATGCAAAACAAGAATTGATGATTTTATTTTCCTCCTCACGTAAAGAGTTAATAAAATTGCTTCAACAAACTAAAAACCCACTAAAATGAAGGTTTTTTTACAGTGCATCTCGTCTCGCAAAAAATAAGCCCTTATTTGTCTAAATTGCTTAAAAAATAAATAAAGATTGTATAGCCTATTCCCAACGAGCGTTGTTATAGAACGGTGCAGCGGGTAGCGACTTGCCAACACGGTTCAGACACAGTGATTGGGGCAAGATGGCGGCTGTTCCTGACAGCCATCCATCCTGCCCCATGGAACAGAAGGGTTACGTCCCACCCACATGATCGCTGCTATTGGCTCATCAATTCAGACCAGCCAATAGCAGCGAATTTACTTATGACGTCAGTAATTCTGATCACCATGTCTGTAGACACGGTGATCGGGGCAGGGTGGCGGCTGTTCCTGACAGCCACCAATTTTGCCTTGCGGTCCAGAGGGGTTTTGTTGCCCCCCTCTGTCCATGTTTGCCGCTATTGGCTGGTCGATTTGGTCCAGCCAAAAGCAGCAATATTCGTCACAATGGGCATCGCTAGGGTGAATAAGAGCAACACTTGGCGATAATTTCCCTACGGAAAACGAAGATATGGTACAAAAGCGCTGGCCGTGCACATTGTACAGATTATGCTGTACAACTCTTATGAGCTGTTCCAATGTGCAGGTCCTGCCGTATCATTTCTCCGTTTTCAAGAGGAAGGTATTAGGAAACTAATATTGGGACAGGAAGGACGGGGCCCCAGTCGCTCTGGTTTAGGTGTTCCTGTGTTTTGCCAGGACAGCATTTTCCCGGTGAATTCTGCTGCTTCAATAAAGAGTCTGTTCCAAAAGAGGAGTTAGGATGGACACTACATACTACTAAGAGACCTGCGACAACTCCAGAGTGACAAACGTTTAGTTGGTCCCTTGGTATATTCCATCTCCTTATACGCAACATATTCACAATTTACGCCCCAACCTGTTGTGAATTCATTTAGGTAAAATGAATAATTGTAACAACTGTTAGGTCACGTTGCTCCCTATACCCCTCGATTATAGGGGCGCCACATAACGGGCACTGAACTTTCCAGAAATAATTGCAATTTCCATCTTGGACTCCATTGCACATCACCTATATGTTCAAAATGCTCATTTCACCACGTGTATTACCCTACACCACATATTACACCTTGCCATATTCCCCAAGGGGTGTATATTCAACAATTAGGGTCACTTTTCAGGTTTTCCTCTGTTTTGGTACCACTACGGCTCTCCAAATGTATCCTGACACATGTGAAGGATTTCTGTCAAATTTGGCCACTAAAAGACAAAACATCCCTCTTTTCCTCTACTGTGCGCCCATAAAGTATTTTATATGCACATGTGGGGTACTTCTACACTTGTGAGAAATAGTTTTACACCTTTTTTGGGGTTATTTCATTTATTATCCCTTGTGGCTTACAAAAATTAGGGGTAAAGTGACATTTATAGGAAAATTTTCACCTTTTTAATGTTTAGGGCCTAATTGGATCATTCACCTGTAGGGGCAAATACATATATTACACATTGCAAAATTCTCTAAGGGGTGTGCATTCAAAGATTAGGGTCACTTTTCGGATTCTTATCCGTTTTATACCACTAGGGTTCTCTAAATGCATGTCAAACATTTCTGTCAAATTTGGCTTATAAAAGGCAAACATCCCCCTTCCCTTTTACTGTGCGCCCATACAACATTTTATATACACATGTGGGGTACTTCTACACTCGAGAGAAATAGGTTTACACATTTTGGGGGTTTATTACATATTTTTATCCCTTGTGGCTATAAAAAATTAGGGGTACAATGACCTTAATAAGAAAATTTTCACCTTTTTCCTATTTAAGTCCTAATTAAATCAAGCAACTTTATGGACAAATACACATATTACACCTTGCTAAATTCTCTAAGGGGTGTGCTTTCCAAAATGGTGACACTTGTTGGGGTTCCCCTCTGTTTTGGTACCACTACGGCTCTCTAAATGCATCCTGACACATGTAAAGGATGACTGTCAAATTTGGCTTCTAAAAGGCCAACGCCCCTCTTTCCCTTCTGAGCTTCACTGCGTACCCATACATTTTATTTGCATGTGTGGGGCAATTTTATACTCGGGAGAAATGCTAGTACACATTTTTTGGGGTTGTTTCATCTTTGATGCCTTATGGGATACAAAAATTAGCCGTAAAAGTGACTTTTTTGGGAAAATGTTCATATTTTTCCTTTTAGGGACCTAATTGAAGCAAACACCTGTAGGGGAAAATACACATATTAACCTTGCTAAATTCTCCAAAGGGTGCACTTTCCAAAATGGTGACACTTGTTGGGGTTCCCCTCTGTTTTGGTACCACTAGGGCTCTCCAAATGCATCCTGACACATGTAAAGGATGATTGTCAAATCTGGCTTCTAAAAGGCCAAAGCCCCTCTTTCCCTTCTGAGCCCTACTGTGTACCCATACAACACTTTATATGCAAAAGTGGTGCAGTTCTGTGCTTAGGAGAAATAGTTTTACACATTTATGGGGGTTGTTTCAGATTTTATCCCTTGTGGCTTACAAAAATTTGGGGTAAAAGTGACTTTTTTGAGATAATTTTCACCTTTTTTCCCTTTTGGGGCCTGATTGAATCAAACACCTGTTGGGGCAAATACACAAATTACACCTTGCTACACTCTCCAAGGGGTGTACTTTCCAAAATGGTGTCTCTTGTTGGGGCTTTCCTCTGTTTTGGTACCATTATGGCTCTCCAAATGCATCCTGACACATGAAAACTTTTTCAGCCATATTTACCCTCCAAAATCGAAACAACGCTCTTTCCATTCCAAGTGCCCCCCTGAGCCCGTACAGCAGGGTACAGTGACAAAATGGGTATTGGCATACTCAGGAGTAATTGCCCAAAACATTGTAAAATGCATTTTCCTTTTTAACCCATTGTGAAGGTGCAAATTTTAGTGTTCAATGAATCTATAGTAAGATAAAATTACATTTCTCTAATTTCACTTTCATTTATCTTTCACCCTCATGAAACGCTCATAGGGTTAACAAAATTCCCAAAGGTTGTTTTGAATATTTTGAGGGGTGTAGTTTCTAAAATGGTGTCATTTGTGGGGGTTTTCTGTCATGTGGGCCTTATAAAGTCACTTCTAACTAAATTGACCCTCCAAAAGTAGGTTTTGATGAATTTCGTGAAAATCTGAAAAATTGCACCTAAAGTTATAAGCCTCCTAACATCCTAAAAAAAGGAAAAGATGTTTGAAAAATGATGCCAAGTTAAAGCAGACATATGGAAAATGTTAGTTATCAAGTTATTTTAGTGATATGACCAACTTTCCAAAAAGTAGAAAATTTTGAATTTGGAAAACATTGTTTTTTTCAAAATTTTTGCCAAATTTCCATTTATTTCATAAATAAATACTAAACATATTGATTAAATTTTTCAACCAACATGAAGTACAATGTGTCACGAAAAAACAATCTCAAAATCAACTGGATATGTTAAAGCGTTCCAAAGTTATAACCACTTAAATAGACACATGTCAGATTTTAAAAAATGGGCCGTGTCAGGAAGGTGAAAAGTGGCTTCAGCGTTAAGGGGTTAAAGAGGACCTGTCAAACAAACGCTAACAAACACTGCTGCGCTGTACACTAGAAAAGCCGGACATCTCAAAGCGTTCCGCCATATTAATGAGGAGTGGTGACTGCCGCATGACGCTCGGCAGTCACCACTGGTCTATGGTGTGGGCAGGGCGGTCCAGGTGAGAGCCAGCTTCTTGGACCGCTCCCTCATGAATACGCCGGACCACTCTCAAAGCGTACAGTGTACAGTGCAGCAGTGTTTGTTAGCGTTATCGGAGGTTTCTGTTGTAGCACTTGTGCCGTTTTTAAGGGCGACAGGTTCTCTTTAGGCATAGAAAAATAGGAATTTATATTTACAGAATGTTTTCCTACAAAATTACTTGTTTATTCACTCACATTTTATAGTGTTCAACGTGACAGGTTCCCTTGAAGGTACAGCTTAGGAAATGGACCACTACAGTAACTCAAATAGCTTTGTGTAAACCTCACAAAAGTCGTATTGTGCAACTCAATCTCCAATCGTCTTGGAAAGGAAGCTCGTGAGACAAAATGCAGTATAATTTGAGTTTCTGGAAATTGAAATAACAGGAGAGAGTTAAAAACTAGCAACTAAAATAATAACGAATGAAATACAAAACAAAACAAAACAACCTACAAAAACACAATAAAAGTACATATATAATTTGCACAGAAAAGAGTTCCCCTTTGTTTTGGTTTGTCTGAAATTACTTTAAAATGTTGGTGATGTATGTAATGGGCTTCCAGCATGGAGACACAAGAGGGATATTCTCTTACGTTCATCAAATGCACAAGACTATTGTTGGTCCGCAGTCATCTTCACCGACCTCCCTACCATCATGCCAGCTCAGATTGGAAGAGTGGCTATAGTTAGTTCAAAAGTGAGTGTTTGGGCTATTTAAAAAGTGATTTTTTTTAACTGATTTTACATAAATATAGAATACAGGCAGTCACTGGGTTACATACAATATAGGGTCTGTAGGTTTGTTCTTAAGTTGAATTTGTATGCAAGTCGGAACTGTATATTTTATTTTATCATTGTAATCCCAGCCAGAACTTTTTTGGATTTTAAAAATGTTGGGTTGTCATAAGAACCAATATTAACACTAAAGCTTCATTACAGACACATTTGGTAGCTGTTACATCTGATCTTTGTAGCCTAGGACTAAAGTACAATAAATTACCAATATCCAGAGGTCCGTTTGTAACTAGAGGTCGTATGTAAGTCGAGTGTTCTTAAGTAGGGGACCGCCTGTATATAATCAATATTACAATGGTTGGAGTCCCACATCAAGAACCCAAGTGATGAGCTCTTCTCAGCTGCTGATAAACAGGGGGAAGGAAAGAGGACAGCTCTGCTCTCTGTGTAGTGGTCAGACCAGGTTACTACACTGCAGATGCACACCAGAGGGTCATTAGGAACCTGTATATATGTAACAAGATCTATCATAGTGTCATAGATAGTTAAAAATCAGATAACTTCAAACCTTACAATCAATAAGAAAGTTGCACTCACTAATGTAGTCTTGATTTTTCAACCACTGTACAGGTACATAACAATTGGACACCAAGTGTGGTAAAGCAATGGCCTGTTTGGCCCTAGCAGGTGTTTTTCCAGTCTCAGACCACTGTGCTATGGGCATGTAAGACTGCTTTTATCTTAGGGTGGCCAAGTCTCTGCATTTCAATTAGACCGGCCAAACAACTAATGTGTTGTGAATTTCAACATGCCCGCTCCTTATTCGTCAACTGAGATAAGTCGCTTACTAGAGATATATGACTCTGTTATACGGAAAAAACAAAACATGTTTGCTTGGGGAGTGTGAATGATTAGCTTTCCCTTTTTTTCTTTTAGTACCAAACATCTACCCATTGGTTGATATTGATAAACTCCTCCTATAAAGAGAAAGTTTGGATTTTAAGGTACTGTGCTATATAACCCGGGAGCACATGTAAGCGGAGAGAGATGAACGGACAATAATAAGCAAATGTACAGCATAGCCAGATAAGGCTGTGAGCACAAATGACATATACGAGTACATAACTGCACATAGGGGCACATTTACTTACCCAGTCACTGGAGTTCACAGAAAGTCATGTGACCAAAGCCATGAATGTATTGCTTCCCCGGTCAGGTCCTACAGAGTTCACCATCTTTTTAGTGGTGCATGTAAGTGCTTGGTTTTCTGACACAATTTGAAAGTTAAATCCCGCGCTCAGTCCGAGTTAGTCAGATTGTCCGACTGCCACACCCCCTAACTTGTGTCACATGGAAGCCAGCGCAGCTGCGCCAAAAACTGATCGCGTGCGACACAATCCCAGTGCACACACTTTTTAAATACCTGTGCAAGCTGTGTAATCCCCGAAAAAGGCATACAGTCCGACGTAAGTGAGCAGCGCGATCCTTAGTAAATGAGCCCCATTAGGTATAGTGACTGTTGGAGTTGGTGCTATATAAACTATAAGGCACTCTGTAGTATACAACATCACCAGAGACACTCTCATATTTTCCCTGCAGATATTAAATATGCATTTTCACCTATTTTTAATATAGAGTAATAACCACAAACTGCTTCCAGTGTCATCAAGGTCCACGGAAACAATCACGATTTATACAGGTCCATCAAATATTAATACTACAGAAACCATTTTAAAAAAAAGCATCTCAATAACAGGCTGACAAGAGCCCAGATTATTGTGCTGGAATAAACGTATCGAGCTGCGAGATTAAGTTGTAGTTGCCATTGCAGACATTATATTACGCTGTTCAATATTCTCTTCTCGGGGTTCAGAGAAACCTGCTGAGCTCCTGTGAAAATCAATACTTGCTTATTACAGGCATACAAAGCTGTATTACTACCTAAATAATCTGTCTGCAATGCACTATGCACATGAAACGCCATGTTGGGGGCCCTCTGAGCCGGCGGAATGACAAGAGAACATGACAGCCTAGTTAAGGGCTAGCAACATGGAACCTTGGAGATAGAGAGGAGAATCTAACAAGCCAACGATGAAACAAAGGCCCGTTATCTGTAGGTGCCGAGTTTCCTTGGTCGTCTGAATTAATGTCAGGGATTTTAATACAATTATCCAGATAAGCTGAACTATAGAGCATGACGATCCCCAGAACACTCCAACCCTGACATGTTCATTTTTTACTAGCGTTGCAGAATATTTGTCGATTGCTTCCTGCATCTTTCCTTCTTGTTTCTTTGTTTAGTTTGTTATAAATTTTCCTTCTTTTTTCCCTCTATTTGCATTTCTAGATATACCGTATATACTCGAGTATAAGCCGACCCAAGTATAAGCCGAGGCCCCTAATTTTACCACAAAAACCTGGTAAAACCTATACTTTTTTACTCGAGTATAAGCTGAGTTGGGGTTTTCAGCACATTTTTTTGTGCTGAAAAACTAGGCTTATACTCGAGTATATATGTATATCCTACAAAAATATATCCTACAAAAACAACAAAATGGCAAACTTCAATTTATCCAAAAGGGAAACTGACACCAAGGACCTTGTTTTCACTAAAGACAGGATACAGAAGCCCATTACATCTGCATTGCAGATATGCCATTCTGCTTTCTCTATAGATTGCATCACAATATAATTGTGTTATAACGTACCTTGCACCCTGACAGAATCCTCTGTGTACAGTAGTTCCAGGGATTAGGCTGTGGTTTGGATGCATTTCAAAAAACAACATATAACTTGTCTGTGCTGCTCAGCTCTAAGCCCCCACCTTTGTGCTCCTGTGCAGCTCCTCCCCTACAGATGTCAGCTCACCAGGCTGTGACCTCTGTGAAGGAGCAGGTGGGAGGGGTTCTACACAAAGCACAAAGGAAGGGGCTGAGAGCTGAGCAGTCTCCATCACAGCCAAAGAAAAGCACAAACCAAAGTCTCACCCCTGGGACTACATAGAGGATACTGGTAGGGTGCAAGGTAAGTTATAACACACAATTATATTGTAATGCAAATGCTTAGAGAAAGACATATTTGCAATTTACCTGTAAAAGGCCTCTGTAACCTGTCTTTAGTAAAAATTAGGTCCCTGGTGACAGGTTCCCTTTAATATTTAGTATACACATATATTTTAGAAGATGTAATGATTATTGGTTATACATCTCAGGTCCCTGACAATATGTATGTTATGATATATAATAAGAATATCAATATTCTCCACTTTAAAACTATTAGATTATGTGTACTTATAGCACTGCACATTGTTAGAAACATATTACTAGATATATATATGTATTTTGGGTAATCCAATCTAGTATATTCTGTCCCTCTGCCGAAGGGCTGTATTAACTAGGATGGGATTATAAACTCCCATGTCTCTTTTTAGGTATGTCCATTTTTACCCCTGGTGGCTGCTCTGTTTACCCGCACCAATAATAGGCGATGACATGCGCACGCGCAGATTGAGCGCTGACTCTCCGTCTGTCTTCCGCAATGCATTGTAGATCTCAGTGTGATGCGAGTCACATAACGCGGCCAACGTCATCCGCTCCAGCTACATGCGCCCAATAGTAAGTTATCACCTGATGAATTAACAACAGAAGGGTGCAAATATCTCTTATTGGCTGCCTTCACTTTTTAACTTGCTGCCTTCCTGGATGACGCCACCCCCAAACAAAGTATACAAGCTGAAACGCCCGCTAGGGAGTCAGTCATCCAGCTAGATGCTGGCGTCCTCAGAGACCGGTAGAAAGTCTTTTGCATATGTGAATCGTATCCCCCAATATTAAAGAAGACCTGTCACCAGAATGTTACCACCCTGACTAACAATGTCTGCTGACAAAGGGTTACAAGTCCTCCCCATATCACCTAAAATTATCTGCCAGTGAGACTCTGTACCTTAATTACAGACATTTTTCTGATATGAAAATTGGCTTTCCTGACTCATGTCTGCCGACTCTTCTCTCTCCTGGGCTACCAGTAAACCACACTACCTTATTTTGACAGCTCTACCTTGTGTTACATTCATGTCATGTGACAAGAGTGACATCTCAGGTCCTTTAGCCTCCTCACATTAGCAAACTCCAAGTACTGTACTGTATGCATGAAATAACAGCAGCCTCCCTGGAGGATGGAGAGGAGTAGAAGTCCATGGAGGCTGCTGTGATTTCATGTCATCAGATACATACATTGGGTACATTTTTCAAATGTAAAGGGTACAGGACTATAGATATTGAAATATATATATATTTTTTTTAATTACATAAATGTATGTATCTATTTTTTTTGTCTCACTGTATTTTGAAAATATTGTTTTTTTTTATTCAAAGGGGCTAGCCACTAGCACAAAACTTTGCCAGAATAAATATAAGCCCTAATGGGGTCACCCATATAGTACTTATCCTGGTTAAGTTTGTGAAAAAGGGGACAGGATTTAGAACTTATGTGATGGGATTGGCTTGTCCCTTCAACCACTGATATGGGAGTGGTTATGAGGGAGGGGGCTGACCAGCCTCCTGCAATATGCAGCAAAGACTTACCGACTATGGAGAGGGCTCAGCCCGTGAGCCCTCTCCATGCACCCGCACCCTGCATGTGACATAGAATTAATTCACATGTCAGTAAGGGGTTTTATATAGGTACATGCATTAGGGGAGATTTACCAAGGTTTGTACGTCAGTTTTCTGACGTACAAGCCTATAATCAATTGCAATTCCTCACAAACTGCTTAGAATTGTGCTTATTTCCCTCTTACTGCATCTTCATGCGAGATGGAGGTAGCGGGTGTGAAGGGGACCATTGAGGGTCAGCTAAGGATGTTCTTGCCCCGCACCTGTGCACTGGCTATAACCTGCAAAGGTTATAAGAAAGGACATGGCACAGAATTGTCCGCCAGTGAATTCACTCGGATACATCAGAAGGGCAGGGACACTGGCACATGATGTTTTCCACAGCTTCCAATCTGATCTGTTAAAAACACGTTCATGAGTCAGTTAAAAAAAAGCATAAGAATGAAAACAATGTAGAATAAAACACTGAAAAATTACCAGTAATTGTGTGATATACTTAGTAAGAAAGATTTTTAAGAAACATTAGATCTAAAATTTTACACCTATATGTGGTCAATTGCCAGGAATACATTTAAAAGGGTTGTCCACTTTAAGCAAATAATTAGTATGGATTGGGTAAAGAAAAATCATAACATTTTCCAATATACTTTCTGTATCAATTCCTTACAGTTTTATAGATCTCTGCTTGCTGTTCTGCTACAGAAATAGTGGATAGAAATTGGTCATGTGATGTCAGATCTGTGCACGGCTCTGATCACGTAGCTCTGATCTCACTCTGTGATAATAACGACTTGTGCTCCTGCCTGTCCATCACAAGACCATGGACAGATTTCTACCCACTAGAAGTAACATAGAAGCTTTCTATAGAAGGACAGCAAGCTGAGCTGAGGAATTTAGACAGAAAGTATATTGGAAAATTGTATAACTTTATAATACAATAAAAACAATATCAATTACTTGCTGAAAGTGGACAACCCCTTTAAGGAATTATAAAGCTGTGTTTTTGACATGTAATTTCTCCCACGGGAATGTCCACCTTTGACACGCTGTTGTTTTTTTAAATCTAATACAGGGCCAAGGAGCACATTCATATAATTTTATCTGCCTGCGGGGGAGGGGGGGGGGGGCTACAAGGAGCTTAGGCGCGTGCTGCATACTGCTTATATAACTCAATAATAACACAGTATGTAGTAACCTCCATCCATAAGAGAAAGAAATGAAGGTTATTGAATGGGTTTTCTTCTTTGTTCAATTTTCCGAAATTGCATTATATAAATTAAATATGCAGTTATTAGGGCTACCTTAACCCTAACACTTGAAGCCCTCAGCAGTGCTAAGGGTAGTACTACAAGGAAGCCACGCATTGCTAGGGACACCACACTGGGGGCTGTTCCCCTACTGCATTATTGTTGGAAGCAGTCATAATGGAATAGCTCCCATATTCTTCCATAAATGAAAGTTCCATATTCAGAAGTGCTTCGTGAAAGCACAACAGAGGAGGGTTTATATTGGTGCATTACCCAGCAGGAGCTCGTGTCGGAGGCCTAAGGTAAGCTAAGAATTGAATACTTAAAGGAAATCAACCACATGGATTTAGTCTTTTTAACCCAAGATACTTACACGCCGATGTGTGGCCCCTAAAAAATTATCAATTCAGTATTTAGCTGTTTATGGCTTTTTTTTTTTTTGTTGCGTTTTTGTTTTTATGTGTGTCGGTCAGCTGCCTTTAAAAGTGGACCAGTCAGGGTGATTATGAGACACTAAACCACAAACAGGTCTTAATGAATCTGTAATTTAGTGTTCCAAATCCTCCTATAATATCTTATGCTACAGACTTGTGTATCACAAAAACACAGGATGTAAGCTACGGACTTCCCGCACATGACCAGTGAAGCTAGAGTTTACTACACTGACTTCACTGAATGACTGTGCACTGTGGACCAAGAAAAGGAATAATGTGTTTTTCTTTTTGCATAAAGTGTGTTTTTCTTTTTTTTATTACAGCCCCAGACATAGATGATATAGGTTTACTGTGCCAAATTTCCATAAGAGGTTCCCTTTAAAGGGGTATTCCCACAAAGACATGATTCCTAAAAGGAACTGCACTGAGCTGCTCTCTCCCTCTAGCCCCCACCCCTGCATTCCAAGACAAGCACACACACAGACACAGACTTCCTGCTGGCAAAAGGCAGCATGAGAATAGTAAGGTGCAAGCTACAGACAGATAAGGTCTTTATCCAGGGGAGGAAGGCATATAGCAGAGATGAGAATGTCATGTGTAATATGCATCTCGTGGATCTTATCTCATCTCTGATCTGTCTTATCTCTCTTTCTATGTGTCAGATACTAGCACAATGTCCAGAAGGTAAATGAAAGTGTATATAAACCTGTACCCTGACAATCTAAGCACATTTTCAGCACACTGTATCTCACAGCACTACAGGGATAATAATGGGGCTTATTTACTAGGGGTCCCGCTGACCACACTTTAGTTGGATATTCCGACGTTTCCAGATTTGCGGCACTGGGAGAGGCATTTAGAAGGGGATTTTGGCGAACACGATCAGATTTTGGTGCAAATCGGAGGGCGCGCTGTCGGATGATCCGACTGATTCGAACAAACCGTGGGATTTAACTTTAAAATTGTGTTGCTTACAATGTGCTTACATACACCGGGAGGAAGATGGTGAACTCCGGCGGACCTGAGCGGGGAAGCGGCACATTCAGGAAATCGAGCGCACAATCTTACTGAATCGCGGCACAGTGCATTGTCGTTAGACAATGCACGTTCAGGAAATCCTGCGGACCGGGTAGGTAATTGTGCCCCAATGTGTCTGCTTGGAGAATCCCTGTCCACACTCTTTAATTTTACACTGACCATTACTGAGTTATAGGAGCTAAAAAAGTAATAAAACTGAGTAAAATTGTAAAGTAAGGGGGTTAAAAATTATCTTACTGGGTAAACATCAGTAGTGAATTGAAATCTAAGACTTTTCTTTCGTGGGCAAACAACTTTAAATTCAAAAGACAGGGAACTACTTAAAAAAAATAAAATAAAAATGATATATACAATAGAAGACAGACGTTTACATTTTTTTCCCACATGAACTCAGAAAAAACATTTCCCAATTTAGGTCTATTAGGATTACCAAATGGGAGAATAATGAGAGACAACTTTTTAAAGTGATGTTATTACTTTCTGAAAAGTCAAATGCTTACGTACACCAAGATTACTATGCCTTTAAACTATTTGAGACAGCTCATATAATGAGGTTAGTAGCTTCTGATTTCTGTTTTATTGACAACATCTTTGTTAGTTGGAGACGCAACTGTGAATGCATTTGAAGGCCCACCTGAAACACAATGCTTCTTTGTGTAACATCATGGGAAAGGTTAAAGAAATAAGACAAGAAATCAGGAAGAGAATTGTGGACTTTCACAAGTCTGGTTCATCTTTCAATAAATAGTGGACTAAAACAAGTGTGGTTCATCCTTGAGTGAAATTTTGTGAAGCCTTGAAGGTGCATTGTTCATCCGTACAAAAAATTATACGCAAATACAAACAAGATTGGAATGTCCAGCCATCATACCGCTCAGGAAGGAGACAGATTTTATGTCCTAGAGATGAATGTGCTTTGATCCAAGTATTGTACAACAAACCAAGAACAAAAGCAAAAGACCTTGTGTAGATACTGGCTGAAGCTGGTAAAAGTGTTTCATTGTCCGCAGTGAAATAAGTACTGTATCAACATGGACTAAAAATTCCTTCTGCTTGGTAATCCTAATAGATCTAAAACAGGAAAAGTTTATTCTGATTTAATGTCAGATAGTGAGAAAACATGCATATGTGTCTTTTTATACAATGTCAATGGAGTTTAATTACTAGGACTTTTAGAGATACCAATATCATTTACAGGCCTCCATTCGGTGAGGGTCTCAGAGGTCGAAATCCCATTAAACACTGATGGCATATTCTAACGATTGGCTATATGCGTCTCTTTCCATCCTGCATATGAGACCAGTAAATCCTGCCAGAAATAGTCCGACTCTTCAATTTAAACCCACAATACGGCAGCATCTCTATCTGCAGGATGGAAACCGCAACCTGTTTATAAGATTTGCATTCCCGTAATGATGTTTTTCTCACCTCCATCAAGAACACCCACTAGTTGCTGGGTCAGAATAGCGTCTCATTAGAGGAAGCAGCTGTGAGACGGGAAGACGCTATATCTTTATTTAATATTCACAAATTGTGCTGGGCTCCTGCGGAAATATTCTGAGCCATAACATGAAAGACGGGATAGTAAAAATAATCCGGAAACAATGATATCAGAAGACAGACAAAGTAGAAACTGCATATGTCGGCAAATATTACAAAGGAATCGGCGCTTTCTTCTAATACTGACGATGTATACTGTTTGTAGTCATGTGTATAAATAGTTACTGTTATTGCTGCAATTACTATCAAACATTTACTATTATCGCTGCAATTATAACAATGGGAGCAAGGTTGTGCAGGACTGTCTACTAGAAGGTTGTTAACTAAAGGCTAAAGATGTTTCAAACTAATCTATAATAGGTCCTTACTACCAGATTAGTGGGGGTACAACCCCTGGAGCAACCATGGATTAGTTGTTCTCCTTTTTATATATTTCAGCAGTTTTTATTACTTTTTATTTAAAAAAAAAAACAAAAAAACAGAACAAAACATCAGAAAGTCCCAATGAGAAGTGATATGTGTATCAAAAACACAACCCATTAAAGTAAGTAACACTAGGCCATGACGAGGGCCATGGGCAGATGTGAAACATATTTGTAGATAAAAAAAAGTTGACAGCGCCATTTTCTATGTAGTGTCCGAAAGGAGCAACTACAGCGTAGCTCCTATTGTGATGACAATACAGAACAGAGCTGTCTGCATCCTGCTCCTTTCTATGAGAAGAACTGATCTTCGACGGGTGTAAAACCACCAACTATATCATAACAATGTCCTATATTCCGGAAAATCCCTTTAAAGGGGTTATCTCATTAAAGGGACAGCAATATAGAGAATAGGGGGTCTTGTTCTCACTGGAGGATTGAGCAGCAGGATGAACATATGTCCTGCCGCTCTATTCAATTGTACGGGATTGTCAGAAATCGCAGAGTGAAGTTGTATTCTATCTCAGGCATGCACATTAACAGTCTATATGAGTGCTGGAGATAACCAAGCACTGTGCTCTGCAATATCCTACACTCCTGAATACTTACATACACCACTTTGACAAATTGTGACCCCCAATCTCTGAATTGAGTCTCTTGATTGGTTGGGGTCCCAGGAGTCAGACCCTTAAAAATCAGCTTGTTAACCCTTAATCTGTGTATAGGGCATAGAGGACATACTTTTTTAATTTGTTAATCCCCTTTAAGCTGAGTAGCAGAAAGTATAACTGCAATAAGATCCTACTTTAGCATTCCCACCAGCTGATCCCCAAGCCCTGGATAACAAATGTTCAAAGAGAAGGAGAAATATAGAGCATGGAGCTCTATTGCCTAGTTTCCTCCTGGACCATGCTGCCAAAAAAAAGTATCATTTATGGATCCATAATCAGATTGAAATATTAGGATATCATACATACACATTCAATGTGGCATCAAAGTAGTGGGGAATCCATGAAGCAGGTAGGGTTTTTTAAATTTTATTTTATACACAAGCCACTTTTAAATGGTTCACCTGTAGCCACAAAAAGCCGCTTTGGGACATCATCAATAGACTAGAAAGATGGGGAGAGGGGCAGTGTCGGGGTCCTTGTTTTTTTTTACTCCAAATTGATGGCAGGGGGCATAATTTCCATGATGTCATTTTGTAACCATTCAGATACATTAATGACAGAAGGAAACATTGGATAGAAGGTTTGGCATCATATTTTAAGCCAGTTTAGGTCGGAGGAAATAAATGGTTAACCCAATCTGATATTATGGCAAAGTAATGGAACAGTAAAACCGTGCACATTTCTTTACAGACTACAATGGTGTTATTCCTTGTGATAAAGGCTGCAGCAGATGGCACAGCCTGGCACGGAGTATATTACACAGGTGTGACAGCATTCTCTTCAGGAGTCATCACTGGAGGCGCTCACAGCCAATTCCAAAATACTGAAAAACGTGACGTTATCACAGCATTTGCCATCGACTTCTGCACCAATCAAGTGAACGATAAGAGGCATCGCACAGACAGGCCAGAAATGGACTATAAGATCCGGAAGCACCTGCATGTGAGCCTGGTATGAGATCATACCGCAGCAGGACTTTGGGTTTTTACTAAATATTTCTGTGGATCACGGAAGATATAGGATTAGTACAATACATTGAAAGTCATTGTACCTTTTACCGTGATAAAACAGACTTAAGATGACTGCCCTGAGACGGGAACTGTCAAGGGAAAGCGAATATTACAGGAAAAGTAAAAGCTAAAGACACCGAGTATCAGAAATATTAAGATGTAGCAGTACTGATTTTTTTGCCTTATGCAGTGTATGCTGAAAATTACGTTGGATTATAATAAATAATAACAATTCCATTAATTATATAGCGCACATAGATTACGCAGCGCTGCACAGAGCTTGTCAAATTTGCCCCTGTCCCCAATGGGGCTCATAATCTAATCACCCTACCAGTATGTTTTGGAATGTGGGAGGAAACCGGAGGACCCAGAGGAAACCCACGCAAATATGGAGAGAACATACAAACTCTTTGCAGAAGTTGACCCTGAGACTTGAACCCAGGTCCCCAGCGCTGACTGGGAAGCAATGGGGGGAACATCCAATGAGGGTATCCAAGAAACAAATGATAAGATATATAGAATAATACTGTAAAAAAACCTGCTGCCACAGACAACTGACATGGGAGTGGCTATCATGGAGGGGGCGTGCATACAGTAAGGAATGTACAGCCTCTTCCATCACCAAAACAACACGGGACGTGTCCTAAGTCCGGTTGCTGATACATCATGTGACCCGCAGCTCTGACAACTGGGAACTTGGGGAGAGTCTAACAGCCCTAGATGTGGTAGTAGATGTCCATTAAAGGAGTTGACCACTAATAAATAATTTACATAAAGCTTATAAGTGAATATTTCTGCATACAACACGGCCCGGAGCATGCCAGCAGCGGTCCCATGTCACCCCTAAGGTAAAGAGCAAACAATTGGGGACAGTCTACCAGCCCTAAATGTGGTGGTAGATGTCCCTAAAGCTCATTTGAATCCAATGCTCATAATAACACAACTATACTGCAGCATTAGTGACATTGATCCTATTACAATGCACAGTTCATATTGGAGTAAGACACAACACTACAGTATAATATAAAAGCCTTCAGACGTAAACAGAATACACAACAATGTTAATAAACTGCAAGTATTATCGGCCAGGATGGAAAATAAAAACGTGTAGAACAATTTAGAACAAGTATACAACATAATTAATCAGTAAATGACATTCATTTCCTCAATAGCAAAATAGCTCATGCAAGTCATCATCCAATTCTGCTTCCTCACCAAAAATCGGCTTTCATGGGCCATTTCCCCGCAAATTGACAGAAGGAAAACAAGTAGGAAAACATTGTCTTTAATTAATATGCTCCACTGGATATATATCTCCGAGCATCTACATAATGAAAATCACACAGACGCTACCGTGGCTCCACCAACACCACGCTCCAAGTAAAGTAACGTTAATAAAGCAGCTGCTAAACTGTATGTGAGACTATGGGCTGATAGGATGGCGGCTGTGCGGTGATATCAGCCACACTGGAGTGCAATGAAGGCAATAAAGGGACAAGATCCGGCAATGTACATCTTCCCATTCAAATCAATTGTTTGCTAAATGCACTTGTTTTCTATTAGCTCCTCAATGGCTATAAAATTACGTTAATTTACAGTTCTGGGACGGTAATTGGGAAGCACAGATGAGCCTGCAACACATTTCCTTTAAGAGGGCATCTAGTCCAAGGTTGTAATTAAGTTCCCGGTGACGACACTCACATTGGAGATCATGTTCTCTCCATCTCTACATTCTGTCTGAATGGAAGAGTGAACCCAAAAATTGCCAATGGTGCAATTCAATGTGTACCAGAGAGCGATCTCTACCTTCTTTTCCACTGTATGGTACTGGGTCAATGGGTTCGGGTCACATAGCTCAACTGTGTTCAACTGCATAATGTATCCAGGGTGGGAATAGCTCACTAGAGCACCAGAGAATCCTCCCCCGGGCCCATATTAAAAGCAGTCCCCCTACTAAGAACACCCGACTTACAGACGACCCCTAGTAACAAACAGACTTCTGGATGTTGGTAATTCACTGCGCTTTAGCCTTAGGCTACAATAATCAGCTGTAGGAGTTATAAAAGCTGTCTGCCAATAATATTTATTGCTAATCCTGGTTCTTATGACAACCCAACATTTTTAAAATCCATTCTTCACAGAGACCAAAAGAAATTTTAAACGAATAGCATCCAGGAAGGGTGCGTTGCTCTCACATTTGGAAAGTTTGTGAAGGAATCGGTGCTGGCTTGCTCAAAAAGGAAGTTTTTTTTTTTTTAGAATAAACAGTTTCTTTTATTTAAGCCAATTAGATCCATGAATCTGATGAAGCGCTCAGCACGAGCGCGAAACATGTCCTTCCTTTTATTGTTTTAATTCTTTTATATTTTATTGCCATAATTGGCTTAAATAATAGAAACTTTTTATTCTAAAAAAACTTCCTTTTTGAGCAAGCCAGCGCCGATTCCTTCACAAACGTTCCAACTAGGAGAGCAACGCACCTTTCCTGGATGCTATCCGATTATTCTTGAAGTTACTGCATATGGACCTTTGGGGAGCCAGCAGTAGAACGAGGCAACGGCATTGAGTCTCATACCAAGCATCAATAGGAGTTGTGCCCTACTTGCACAACTCCAAAAGGTGAGTGTATATAACCAGGGTAACACACTATAGGAGCGCTCTTTGGTCTCTCCTTGTCTCCCCTACATCTCTACTTCAAAAGAAATTTTGGCTGGGCTTACAATTATAAAATATACAGTTCCCACTTATATACAAATTCAACTTAAGAACAAACCTACAGAACCTATCTTGTAAGTAACCCAGGGACTGCCTGTATAATCATTTGGAGAAGATTTTGGCAATTTCATTACATTACATTAAAGTCTTTTTCTTCTAGGTTGATTAACAAGTAATGGATACATCCTACTTGGAGATTTCATGAGTGAAGATTGGACCCTCAAAATCACCACCTCTGGTAGGTCCTTGCTTCCTCATTCCAACACTGAATGTACCCTCTTCTCCCTTGTTACAACTCACTAATCAGAAGTGAGAAGTTTGGACACGGGACAATGTACTACCATTTTGAGACCTCGTCTAGCAGATCTTTTTTTTTATTTAGAGGTAAAGTAACCTAAGTGATCAAAGGGTTACCTATTTTAATACAATAATTTATATTGTTTATGTATGAAAAAGTTGTAAAATTTTTCCAATATATTTACTGTATCAATTCCTATTGGTTTTGTAGATCTCTGCAGGGATGTACCATGTTGAGCCTATAGCCTCAGGCAGCAACACCTAGAGCAAGATGGGGGCAGCATCAGGCGTGCAGTCACCTGTTACAGCATGACCTCCACTTTTAAGAAAAGTATGGCTGAACCATTAAACAAGCTTATAACTCTTGTGTCCCCCCTCATCCGCATAGACTGTAAGCTCTTGTGTCACCCCCTCATCCTCATAGACTGTAAGCTCTTGTGTCACCCCCTCATCCTCATATACTGTAAGCTCTTGTGTCCCCCCTCATCCGCCTAGACTGTAAGCTCTTGTGTCACCCCCTCATCCTCATAGACTGTAAGCTCTTGTGTCACCCCCTCATCCTCATATACTGTAAGCTCTTGTGTCCCCCCTCATCCGCATAGACTGTAAGCTCTTGTGTCACCCCCTCATCCTCATAGACTGTAAGCTCTTGTGTCACCCCCTCATCCGCATAGACCGTAAGCTCTTGTGTCACCCCCTCATCCTCATATACTGTAAGCTCTTGTGTCACCCCCTCATCCTCATATACTGTAAGCTCTTGTGTCACCCCCTCATCCTCATATACTGTAAGCTCTTGTGTCCCCCCTCATCCGCATAGACTGTAAGCTCTTGTGTCACCCCCTCATCCTCATAGACTGTAAGCTCTTGTGTCACCCCCTCATCCGCATAGACCGTAAGCTCTTGTGTCACCCCCTCATCCTCATATACTGTAAGCTCTTGTGTCACCCCCTCATCCTCATAAACTGTAAGCTTGTGTGTCACCCCCTCATCCTCATAGACTGTAAGCTCTTGTGTCACCCCCTCATCCTCATAGACTGTAAGCTCTTGTGTCACCCCCTCATCCTCATAGACTGTAAGCTCTTGTGTCACCCCCTCATCCTCATAGATTGTAAGCTCTTGTGTCACCCCCTCATCCTCATATACTGTAAGCTCTTGTGTCACCCCCTCATCCTCATAGACTGTAAGCTCGTGTGTCACCCCCTCATCCTCATAGACTGTAAGCTCTTGTGTCACCCCCTCATCCTCATAGACTGTAAGCTTGTGTGTCACCCCCTCATCCTCATAGACTGTAAGCTCTTGTGTCACCCCCTCATCCTCATAGACTGTAAGCTCTTGTGAACAGGGCCCTCACTCTTTTTGTTTCATATGACCGTTATTAAGTAATGTCTTATTTTATTTGTATATGTTTTGCCTGAATCTGTAAAGGGCTATGGAATACGATGACTCTATATAAATAAAGATTATTATTATTATAGTATCTATTAACACCAATCGGAGAACCCATGTACTAAAAATATAACCTGACATATCACTACTAGAGGAGGTGCAGCTCTAAAGCTCAATTTAGGCAGCAGAGCATTTATATACATGCCTAGATCTCTGCTTGCTGTTTTTCTATGGGAATCAATTGCTTACTTCCGGTGGATATAAACCGGTCTCTGGTCATATGATGTCACACAGGTGCACGGCTCATTACATCACAGAGAGTAATCAGATCTGTGTGTTATAACGAGCCGTGCACCTGTGTGACATCACATGACCAGAGACCGGTTTATATCCACCGGAAGTAAACAATGACGTTTTCTATTGAATGACAGCAAGCAGAGATCTAGGAAACCATGGGGAATTGATATAGAAAATATATTGCAAAATTATACAACTTTTCTTTACACCTCAATATCAATTCTTTGTTGAAAGCGCCCACCCCTTTAAAGATGAGTCATGTTGACTAGGTACCCTGCAGTGGACTTTTATGTCTAGAGTGGACGGCTAAAAGTAATTATTTGGCCAACAATCTACAGCACAAAGTCAGAGTCAGTCGGTGGTCTATCACCAAGGTGTGCAATATCGGGGCTCAAAGAATTAAAAAATTTGTACTTTGACAAGCAAATTTCCATAATACAAGCATTATGTGAGCACCCCCCCCCCCCCCCCATCCACTGTACTGTACCTCCCTCTCTCACAAAATTGTATAGCACAACATCAAGCCCTTCAAGATGCAGCCACTTTGTAGATTAAGGCTCATCCCCATTTTTTGGATTCTGACTTGGGTCACTGTATATGGTTATCATTTTTGAACACTGTTACTTATGAAAGCGATAATGAGATTGCTTTTTCCCCACATGTTGTACTTCATTTTAGTGGTAAATTATGGCTGCTAAGTTTTGCGTTTATGTATATATAAAAAAAAAAAAGTGATGAATTCTTTGAAAAATTTGCCATTTTCAAAATTCTAAATGATTGCACTTTCAGGTAGATAAATTTTCTTTACATTTTCATAATTTTGAAATGTCTGGATATTTATTTGGATGTCACGCGGCTTACAAATCGAATATCGATTTTCTGTATATTCAGAATTGACTATTTTGGGGGTAAATACGGTTTTGAATAAAATTTTACATATTTAACATCTAACCCCCCTATATAATCAACCGATTTTCAAATTTGCACCCCTCAAACTATCTCAAAAAGCTTTTAGGAAGATAGTTAACCCCTTGAGATCTTCTTAGTAATTAAATCAAAATGGAGGTGAAATTTAGAATGGTCAAATTTTGTCGGTTATACGTTCATTTAGCCCTAAAATTTACACATTTCCAAACGATAAAAAGAGAAAACCCATCTTAAAATTTGTTATGCAATTTCTCCCGAGTACAGAGACCATCCACATGTGGCCGTGATGGGGATACCGTATTTTTACATATGTTTTACTAAATTTTCCAAATTAAACCCTAATGTGAAGAAAAATGTATCATTTTTGCATTGCCATTATCCGAGTGGAATAACATTTTTACATTTCTGGATACGAAGCTGGTAGATCGCTTGTTTTTTTGTGGGCAATGCTGTTCGCTGTTAGTTAGAGCCGGTACCCCATGTATCCCGATGCCGGCTCGGCTCTGATCTCGAGCTGGGCTGGTATCAGCTCAGAGTTGGATATATCTGCCGGGAGCAGGAAGGGATTAAATAAGTAGAAGAAATAAAGGGGTTGAATGTTGTACAATACATGACAAAATATTTTTGGGGTGTAGAATAAATTGGGGCCCATTTACTAAGGGTCCGAATCGCGTTTTTCCGCGGGGTTTTCCGAATTTTTACAGTTCTACAGCGAATTGCCCGGGTTTTTGGCGCATGCGATCGGATTGTGTCGCACCGGTGGCGGCTTGCATTTGATGAAAACCGGGGCGTGGCTGTCGGAAAACCTGACGGATTCAGAAAAATTGCGCTATTTTTTTTTTTTTTAAAGTGTCGCTTGCCACACACTTACATGCACCCGGAATAGGATGGTGAACTCCAGCGGACCTTGGCGCAGCAGCGACACCTGGTGGACATCGGGCGCGTGACCTTAGTGAATCACCGGAAGACCCGAATCCTCGCCTGAGAACGCGCCGCTGGATTGCGACAGGACTGGGTAAGTAAATGTGCCCCATTGTCTGCATTTCTTAGGGAAAATTTGTTTTGATATACAAGCTATTTGGACAACAAACAAATTCCATAACAGATTATGCTCATAATCCAAAGTTGCATAGATAAAATGTATTCAGAAAAATTTGTAGCTGGATTTAAGGACACTCCATGGCAGTCAATACCCACACCCCTGAGACATGCACAGCATCATTTGACAGTTTTTGCTTAGTAATTGTCCCCACTAGAAGTCAATACGAATTAATGATTCCCTGCCTTCCACTAGAATAACAGTGTGAACACTTTCCAACGTCTGGGATGGGTCTACGAGTAGAGCCGATTGATGCTGTAAGAGGGTCGGACTCCTCTTTTAATCAGCTGGATGATTACAGTAAGTGATTCATGTCTTTCTGAGAGTTTCTTCAGAGAATTTCTGTATAAATATAATAATACACATCAATCAGCAGTCTCCAAATAACAATTACCGTAACAGCCATTCACCAAGTGTTTACCGGGGGCTCCAGTGTTTTGTTGGACCTTTGCTTACTAGCAGATAGAGTGGACTATTCCCGGCATGTCTGACCTATGGTGAGATCTGCAGTGTAGAGGCTTATGAATAAAAGATGAGTACATTTCATTATATTTCCTACGCTCAATGTAGTTGTAAAAGAAAACAAAAACATACCACTTAGAATTAACACCAAAAAGCTCAATCTTTATCTCATCAGACCAGTCTGGGAGTCCTTCATGTGTTTTTTTTTTAAAACTGTATGTGGCTTTCATATGTCTTGCACTGAGGAGAGGCTTCTGTCATAAAGCCCGACTGGTGGAGGCTGCAGTGATAGGAGACTTATGGAACTTTCTCCCATCTCCCTACTGCATCTCTGGAGCTCAGCCACAGTAATCTTGGGGTTCTTCTTCACCTCTGTCACCAAGGCTCTTCTCCCACAATTGCTTAGTTTGGCTGGACAGTCATGTAACAGAAGTTGTGGAAACTTCTTCCATTTAAAGATGATGAAGGCCACTGTGCCCTCAGGAAAAAAAAAACCTTGAGTGCTGCAGAAATTCTTTTGTAATCCTAGCCAGATCTGTTACGTCTCTGAGCTCCGTGGGCAGTTCCTTAGACCTCTTGTGCTCTGACATGCACCGTGAGGTCTTATACAGACAGGTTTGTACCTTTCCTAATCAAGTCCAATGAGTTTAATTAAACATAGCTGGTCTCCAATGAAGGGGTAGATCCACCTCAAGGAGAATCAGAAGGAAATGGACAGCATGTGAGTTAATTTTGAGCATCACAGCAAAATGGTTTGAATACTGGGTTTGGAGATGGGATGCAGAGTGTGCAGAGATGGGATGAGCAAAAATATACTTTTTATATTTTACCAAATCGCTGCAATGAAACAAAAAGTGAAAAATTAAAAGGGATCTGAATACTTTCCGTACCCACTGTATTTTCTAAGTTATATAGCATGGGGACCATGGATGTACAATGACACGGCTACACTTCTGGGGCACCAACAATCTAATTTGCAAGCAGATGTAAACTGAATCTTTTATAAAATAACTTGGACACAAGAAATGTATGTACAGTAAGCTTATAAAGTGCCCCATAAAAACCCTTTAAATAGTGTAACTTTGGAAGGACATTGTCAACCTTTCTAATCCAGTTTTCTGAAAATGACCCAATTCAATTGCATGTTGGAATTTGTGTTTTTGAGGATCCCTTTGAAAACTTTTGTTACAATACATTTATGTAAACTAATGTAAATTATAACAACTAGCTCTTACATTGCAATGTTTTGTATTCCTGGAAAATTGGTGGCCTCTTAAAGTATACCCCATCCCTGCCTGGCCACTGTCAACTTTTTAGAGAAATGCGGGTGAATGAAGCAAAAATCTCAAAAAGCTAAGGCCGGAGGCCACTGAAATTTCCTTTTTTTGACACTAAGAACTTCATCTATGAGGGTTTATCATTTCCACCCATTGTACCACGCTTTGTCAGCTATCATACTGCTGTGCAGAGTCGGCTTGTAGGTGCATACTAGATTCTTTATTAAATTGAGAAGCTGTAGAAGGAGTTTTCAGCCATTACAGCTATAGAAAAAAACTTTATAAACTTTATAGTTAAATCTAAAAATACACATTTTAATTTCAGGATTTGTAAACAGTGCTTAACCGGTGATCATATGTTAAAGTTCTAGTAGTTGGTTATATTGAAGCAATATTCATGGTGAAAAGTTCTAATGGCGGCTTGACAGGTGGCAGAGGTACATGAGCAGATGTCTAATGGTTACAGAGACATCTGCCTGTCCTTTATACCTCCAGCGTGACACTGTCAGAGGTTATTTTCAGAAGAATAAAACCAGGTTTTACTAACGTACTGACTATTCAATTCTTCACCTGCAGTTTCAAACAATTTGGTGTTCTGGTACATAGTCAGCAGCGCTCTGGAAAAAAAAAGTTTCATTTTCACATCAACGCATCCCTCCACTGATAACAAAACATATATATTGTGCAAGTTGTGAGCTACACTCCTTTTCATGCATCGCAGCCTTCAATCTGCTCTGACACCAAGTCAGCCCTTTATACACATATATAGCCCTACATGTTCTGCTATGAATTCCATGATCCCTCCGCATAAACTGAGAAGCTGCAGCCAGCTTACCTCTGCCTACTGAGAGGACATAAGTATACTGTCAGGGAAGCTTTTCAATTATAGCTGTGAGACAGAAACCTGTCTAGGCATCACAAGTAACTGTGATAGGGCTCACCCTGGTGATCAAACCAAGGAAGTGTCACGAGTTCATCCTAAACACCTTTAACCTATGTAAACACCTGAACATACCTTAAAAATGATAGCGACACAAATGAAAATTTTTGCTGCACAAACCAGCACAAATGTAGCACTAACGTAGCTGGTTGAACTTTTGACCTTTCATTTTTTTGTTCATTTATTCAAAACATAAGCAGCACAAACAAAAATTTCAGCAGCAGAATTCTTTGGCACCAGTTTTGTTTGATTTGGGCAATGTGGGGGGCTGTTGACCTCTGATGACCTCTGGAAACTTTCATTAATATCTTAAAAACGATAGTGGCACAAACAAAAATTTCTGCTGCACAAACATAGCACAAACGTTTGACACCTATTTTGTTTGATTTGAACAAGGTGGGGGAGGGGGGGGGGCAACTTCACTCAGGTCTCTATAAAACCAGCATGTACAATCTCTTTAGCTCCATTTAATTCCCTATCTGATGTTGCTATAATAACTAATGGTTATAAACAGGAAAATTATTAATCAATTAAATAAGTGGATGGAAAACCCCCATATAAAAATAAAGACATGGACAATTGTAATGTAATGTGTATATCTATAAAGCACAAATGTTAAACAACCAGTCAAAAAAGGTAGAATAACAATCCTCAAAACATATAACCTTATTACAAAAGTGACCCTTACATAAACTGATGAAAAATGGCTGCAAAGAGCTTTGTTGCTGCCTGGAAGGACGGGTAAACATATTGATCAGCAGTACATGACTGTATAGTAATGACAATGTGGAGGCCATATGCTCACAACATTGTACAAAACAGGGTTCAATACTTGTTTCTGTTTGTCACAATTTCATGAAACATTTCTAGTTATCTGCCAGGCATTACGATTACTTCCCACTCTACGCCACCTCAATGCCAAGTGATTGTTGAGGGGTTTGTATGGGGTGCAGCTCTTGCCCTGCGCCTGAAGAACAATAAAGGTTTAAACGGTCTTCCTGCCATATCAAGTTTTCCCCTATGTACAGTATACAGTATAACCTGCTGATTGTGGGGGTTCCAATGGTGAAACCCCCATAGATAATGAGAACGGGGGGCTGTTGTACCACAAGTGAACCGAGCCGCTGGTCGCACATCTCTATGGTGGAGACAGCTAAGTGCATATCCGACCTTCATTTTGCGGTGCAATGCATCCTTGTGCACAGGCTCCTTCACACCTCCTTCTCTTCCCAGTGCAGGCAGAGGAGCCAGTGCTTACACAGAAGCTGCCGCTCCGGGGGTCTGACAGCTCCAGGTAGAAGAATCTCCTGGAGCTGGAAGCTTGAGGCTGTGGAGGAGGCACAACTGGAGCCGCGGAGGCCTTTTAGTTCTTGGGGATTCAAACTTCTTTACACTCCCTCATCACCCAGCACAGCAACATCCTGCCCATGTCACTTTACTGCTCCTCTGCCATTGTGTTGTGGCAGAGCAGAGATGTAGCAGAGCTGAGAATGTCATTGTATGGTATATGCATCATCATCATCATCTCATCTCTGATCTGTCTCATCTCTCTATCTATGTATAAGATACAAGTACAATGTTCAGAAGGTAAAGGAAAGTGTATATAAACCTGGACCCTGATAATCTAACCACATTTTTAGCACACTGTCATCATAATGTGTCTGCTTACACAATCCCAATCCCCACTCTAGAATTTTGTACTGACCATCACTGAGTGATAGCAGCAATAAAACTGAGTAAAACTGTAAAGTAAGGGGTTGAAAAATTATTTTCTATTGTGTACACATCAAGGCAAACCCCTTGAACAGCATTTAAATTGATGCGTCAAGGAGTTAAATACCTGTTCCTTTCAGGGGAATTACTTACATAGCAATTTTAATACAGCATGACAAATTTATCAGTGGGGGCTAGCACATACAAATGTCATAATATGGTTTAAAGAAAAGGCATCGAGACAGAAACCAGCACTGTCCACCATTGGAAAATTTTGGGTCATATAAAGTGATAACAAGTAACTATGGAATCATAAGTGTAAAAGCAGTCCCCGGGTTATGTACAAGATAGGTTCTGTAGGTTTGTTCTTCAGTTGAGTTTGTATGTAAGTCAGAAATGTATATTTTATCATTGTAACCCCAGTCAAAAATGTTTTTGGTCTCTGTTGCAATTGGATTTTAAAAATGTTGGGTTGCCTTAAGAACCAGGATTAACAATAAAGTTTAATTGCATACTCCTGTGTTAACTGTTGCAGCAGATCATTGTAGCCTGGGCCAAAATAGAGTAAATTACCAAAATCCAGAAGTCAGTTTGTAACTAGGGGATGTCTGTAAGTCGGGTGTTCTTAAGTAGGGGACAGCCTGTAATTGGTATAATTCAGACAATACGTGGTTAAAGTAAGAAGTTTGGTTGACTTTAAATATTTTGGTAAAATTGTAACTACTAAAAAGATTAGATGAGATGAGAAGAACCAAAAAGCGAGACAGAATTTAAAATACATAGTCGTGTCTGTGTCAAAAATATAGGCTCCATACTATTAGCCTCACACCAGTACATGCACAATCCAAAAACCAACCGGATCCGGTGTTATGAAACAGGCCAATGAATACCAAATAGTAAAACTTAATACAAATTATAAACATCATGTGCATGTAACTCCAAACCACCAATAAATATAGGTCGCTTTTGTACAAAAAGGACTATAGTACACTGGTTTAGTTTAAAAACACAACTGAGGCTTGAAGAGACATGGGGAAAAATGTTCCCTAAAATAAATGTCTGGGCATGCCCACTGTTGGCACCGGCCCTGGTGGTAGTATTTATGAGGTAAAATAAAAAGCTGACAAAATACACAGTTCCTGAGCCAATACCATTCCTGAAAGAGCTTAGAAGAAGTGAGTTGGAAGAAACGCATACGAAGATGTCTGCATCTCATTTTACAATGCAATACATCCAGCTTGATATTCATTAAATATTGATTGTTCAATCATACATGTACAATGCGGAGCCTGAGCGCCACATAAGGGAAGGCACAGTCACAATCATCAATGTGCATCTACCCTCTAAGTCCCCTTCTGTTTGGCGCGCTTAGAAGGCTGAGAAGATCTGGAAGGTTATATACCAATATAGTCATTACACTGGGGAACAAATAACATTAGTTTCCTTGGTGTCTGGAATGTTTCACCTGATTCTGGGTATATTTGAGCTGCTAATTGAGAAAACATTGTACATTTCTCTCTTTTAGCTCTGGTTTATGAGATGTTTATGAGCATTTCCATCAGGGAACAAGTACAATGGAAGAACGATGGGAAACACATGACGGCTGATTACTGTTGGAGCATCCAGAACACCTCATTGCAGGAAACCAGAGAAACAACGTTTCAGTGACCAGATGGAAAATATGACATTCAATTCCAAAATGTCTTTAATACAATACTGAGTGACTTCTAGTTTGAGTGGAGTATACTTCCTAAGGTGGCAATGCCAGATCTCCAAAAGAAGCCTAAATGATAAATTAGGAGATTAAATAGATGACATGTAGAGTGTGCCCTAAAGCACAGGAGTCAAACACAATCCAGCCCGGAAGCTTTGTGTTGACTGGCCCGGCACCTTGCGCTGGCGAATTGTCACCGTCTCAGTGACTACCACACCTGCAGAGCAGTGCGCATTCAGCACACTTTTAAGGCAACCATGAGGCTAAAGTGGCCCCCGGTGAAAATGAGTTTGCCACTCCTGCCCTAAGGAATATATAGAGGCCTTAGTCACTACTTATGTGACCGAACCTCCCTGACCCCTACACCTTCTAACAGATGATGGGGCACATTTACTTACAGGGTCCCCAGAGTTCACAGAAATTCACTAAGATTGGGCGTCCGTGAATGTGTCGCTTCCATGCTCAGGTCTGACAGAGTTTACCATCTTTTCAGTGGTGCATCTATGTGCTTGGGCTTGCAACACAATTTGAGTCATCTATGCATGGGGTGCAGAGATACTCAAAGCTCTTGGTGGAATCAAAGCATTGGAACGGTTTCCTCTTCAAACATGATGGAAGCCCAAATGGATATACCAGTACCACCACGTATAAGTTGTGTCTAGGGAGTTTCGGCTTTCCAACGCAAGGGTAGAGACATATCCAGGACATATCCAGGGACAGGCAGGGAATTTCCAACCAAGGGGTCAAGTTCTCATGGGTTGTCTTCTGAGGGAGATCACACCATAATATTGTGCTATAGAGGTATTCCTATCTCAGCATCCACATTGAATTGAATTCATCTGCCATATACAAACATTTCTTCAACTGCATGTTGCAAATAAATGTACCTGTGTAATTTCCCCTAAATGTTACGGGCCTATAATTGTTTGGCAAAGTTCTAGAGCATTTTTTAAATATTGGCACCACATTCGCCTTGCGCCCGTCACCTGGCACCGTACCAGTCATTAGGGACTCTCTGAAGATTTGAGACAGCGGCACAGTAATAACAGAACACTGGGGTGTAACCCATCTGGTGCAGGAGCCTTGTACACATTTAATTTATTGAGTTTAGATTGGATCTACATTCAGCCAATCTAGTATATTACAGGATGAATCAGCCGCACCGGATGTTCTTTCTACAATTGTATAAACAGATAGAAAGAAAAAAACGTGTACTTCAGAAATTTTAAGACTGAAAACACATGTGGATTTTTTGGTCAAATTAAATGAGCAGCCCAGGTTGGATTGGATATTTAATCACCTAAAGGGCCCACTCAACAAAATGCTATTTACACAACGACAACACATACATAATGGTCCAACACGCTAAACACAGGTGGTGGTACAATCAGTGGATAAGGTCAGTTACCATTGGTACTTCCACTACTGGGAGGCAAGTGGGGGTCGCTGGCTACTGGTCTCCTTTATAGGGATATTCTCATCTGCCACATGCAAACATTACTTCAATGTTATCAAAATGTCCCAATATGAAGATAATTTCCCATAAATGTAGCCATGTTGTCCCTTAGAAACCAGATAGCTATCCTTGGATACGACCACCTACACACTCAGGCAACAGTGGCAAGACAAGTGCTGTTGAGATCTGCCCGACCACCTGGATTTAGCTTTCATTACCACATGTAAGCTGCGGGACATGCAGTAACTCACGGCTATTTTATATTTTTTAAAAAACTATTTGTGTCTTTGTGCAATCTCTCTGGCAGTGGCGGCCGTATCCAAGGACAGATGTTCTCCATTTCCAAGGGTCAAAATGGAAAGTTTAACTCCCATTGTGGGGAAAATATTGGACGTATTACTAAAAGACTGCATACAGGAGTAAGTGACATCACATAGTATAATAAGCAGGGACTTATTATACAGGGGTAGCAGCAGGATCAAGCCTGACACACTAATGAATGGAGGATATGCCCCTTTATACATATAGGAGAATCGTATCCAGTTGTGGCCAAAGTGGTGTACCCCAGGGTTCTGTACTTGATCCACTTTTATTTAACTTGTTTATTAGTTATACAGAAGACAGAATACTCGCACTATGTTTACTGCAGATGACACCAAGCTGTGTAGTGTAATACAGTCTATGGAGGATGTTCATAGGCTGCAGGGTAACTTGGACAAACTGAGTGTTTGGGCATTAACTTAGCAAATGAGGTTCAATGAGGATAAATGTAAGTTTATGCACCTGGAAGCTAATAATCCACATGTAGCATATGTCCTAAATCTGAGAGAGTCCCTTGATGAACAGGTCCTGGGGTACTAGTAGATCATACATTGAATAACAGCATGCAATGTCAATCAGCTGCCTCTAAAGCCAGTAGGATCTTGTCATGTATCAAAAGTGAAAGGATGCACAAGAACAAAATTCTTCAGTGGTATGGAGGGTCTCTGTTATGATGATAGATAAAACAATTACTTTAATTTATTCTCAAAAAGAGACGACTATGAGGGGACATGATTAATTTGTATAAATATATGAATGGCCCATACAAAAAATATGGTGGAAAGTTGTTCCAGGTTAAAATACATTGAAAGACAACGGGGCACTGTATCTGTCTGGAAAAAATAAGGTTTAATCACCACAGGAAACAAGGCTTCTTTACTGTAAGAATTGAGAATCTGTGGAATAGCCTGCCTCAGGCGCTGGTCACAGCAGGGACAGCAGAGAGCTTCAAGAAGGGCCTAGATGCCTTTTTACACCTACATCACAAAGACATTTATTTTATATAGAATTGTTTCCCTTACATCCCTTCCTCATCCACTCCCTTCCCTTCCTTTGTCCAACCTGATGGACTCAGGCTGGTTTCTGGCCTGGCATAGAACACTGTTATAAATCCGGCTTATATCTTGTAAGAAACTGGTGGCAATCCCATACTCATAGCCATACTTTGTATTACTATTATTATGCAGTCAGTAGAGTTCAAGTGAATTTTCATTGGTTAAGAAAAGTGGCAACAATATGGACCATGCTTCCCAAACCATACAAGGCAGTAGGGGCATAACGAAGAGAGGCAGGATCCCATAGCTAACTTCTGATAGGGACCCCCATTTCCCCTTAAAATTATATATATTTGTATACTTGCATGTGTGAGTTAAAAATGCACATATTTACATATACATTACAGTATATAAACATTGTATACACACACACACAGTCCAGTCCTACCAGTCTACTGCTCCCCTCCTCCATTATCCGACCTGCCGACTGTTGTAGATTTGCAGTGTTATACACATAGTATGCTGTGCAATGTGGAGTATAACACGTCTATAATAGTGCACAACTTCCATGTCAGGTCAGATGCCGGGGCCCCATGATACTGCAGGCCCCAAAGAAGCTGCTATGGCTGCTATCGCTGTAGTTATGACCCGGCAGAGACCCTAAGTGTCTCTGATGCGATTGTGGTAATCACCAAAGCTATGCTGAGTTGAAGAAAACCAACCTTGCACTAAAAGCTCTCCAGTTTATTCTATGTTTAATGTAGGCCTACATTTTGCCTACAGATGTGGGTCCAATGGGTGCAGCCCATGAATCTGGATTGGTTGCATAGGCATGGGAATACCCCTTTAAGCCCAATCTAATCTATTTTTTATGGAAACTAATGATTGACACCATAATGAATCATTATTAGTGATATTACAACACAAGAAATCTTGCTTTGTTAGTAATTCAATATATTTACCACCACAAATCAAACAAATCTTTACGCAAGCAGCTTATCGTAACCAGCCTCACTAAAAAAGATCATTTTAATCACGGACGATATAATAAAAGGAAAAAAAAAAACCTTTTTGTGAAATTAATAAATCGCTAAATGTCAAAATATCTGATAAAAGCAAACAGAAAAAAAACCTGCAAATGATTAAAATGCAAATAGAGACAATATCCACGCAGCTCGCTGTAATAATCCAGGCCCTACACGGAGTGCCGAACAGTCTACTTGATAAAATTAATATAGCCTTTGTACCCTGCTTGCTGACACCTTCCTTTATTACTGTTATGTATGAAACTACAGCCCTGTTTCTAATGCTCGATACCAATATTTAAAGAAAATTGGTTGCGGAGAGCGAGAACAGAGGTTACATTTATTTAAAGAGCAGCATCTGATTAAGGAAATAATTGCATTTCCCAAAATACAACAATTCTAAAGCTTCTTTTCCTTAATACTCTGTGTTCTGCTATTACTTCACTAAGATGTGGATGGTCCAATCCTTAATGGGTGTTACCAGGTCAAATATGCACGTCCTGGCATAGTCTGATACTGGTAGCCGGAAATCACATGCCCAGCTGGCAACACCTAGTTGTCACATTAAATATGTGACCCCCTTTAGAGCCAGAAGAACAAGCATTTGTATCAAGCTTACATCCAAAGAAAAATCTGTAGTTAGTTTTTGAGCGTTTGAAACTTCCTTACAAAGCTGCCTGAATATTTACATGGAATAAGTAATGCTGTTTGGAAGAAGGGTGGTCACTCCAAATATTCATTTATTTGGAATGGTTTCCATTTACTATGTTCCCTTAGTTACTTAAAGGGAACCTGGTTTTCTTCAATAAAGCTTTTTTTTTTGTATAAGAATCCATACATCAGATACATTTTTAAAGGTGATTTTAGCTTTATCTGTCACCCTGCCAGGAGACTCACCAAATCACAGGAGGTGTGAAAGACTTAGCTAGAGAGCCACACATTGGTTTGGCCGAATAGGACATGCCCCTTTTGACTTGATCAGCCTTCAGCCAAGGTGCCAGCTACTTTTTTTTAAAATGTGATTTTAGGTAGATCTAAGCTATGTATTTTTATATAAATGGTGCACATTATGAAGACTTCTGTGGGAACCTGTTTAATGGTGGCAGGTTCCTTTTAATCTTTTTCTTAATTTGCCACATTTTCCAGCAACTTTTCTAAAGAGATCTGTTCTAATTTTAGTGAACGTTCCCCAGATCGGTCAGAGTCTATACGCACCACAGATTTACTTGTCCATACTGGATGTTCTGCATTGTGAAATGAAACAAGACAAAGAAATAACCCTCTGTAATGCTAAGAGAAACCTGTCAGGATTTGTTTTAGTGTGTTATATTATAAAGGCTCCCAACACTGTAAGTATCTGTCATCTCGGAGTGTAAATGTGATAGATCGTGTAGAAGGCTCAATCTCTGCTTTGAAAAAAAACTATCAAGAACTTCATGGCCACAACCATATAATCATTCTGCCACAATTGCAAAGGTTTGATGGCTACAATAGCAGAGCTTACACTGCACCAGCCCCCTTTGCAATCATAAAACAATTCAAAAGAAATTATTTTGTACAAATCTATTCCAACAAAGGCAATAAAAAAAAAAAAAGAATTTCAACTGGGTCATTTTTGTTTCCTTAAAGCTCCAACATCGATCTGATGGAGACTGGTATGAAAAGCTGACGAGAGGAGACTAATATTTGCCGCATTTCACTCATTTTCATTAAAGTAAAAATCTAAGATTATATTTTCACTATGATAAGACGAGTTATTATAGGAGAAGCCAGACACATGAAAGCAGCTTTATGTAGTGGACATCTGATCCAACAATCGGATCCGAGAATTAAAGGGGTTTTCCTACAAAACAAGTTATGCCCTATCCACAGGATAGGGCCCAACGTGATGATCGGTGTGGGTGATGGAACCCTTGATCATGAGAACGGCAGGTACGATCTACCCCATTCGGGCCCCCTTGTCACTCCGAATACGAGCAGAGCAGCCGGCCGCACATGGCCGGGCTGTCCCATTCATCTCTATGGAGCTGACAGAGATTGCAGCTCAATAGAGATGAATGGGGCAGCCAGCACATATCAGGAAGTGACAAGGGATCCATCGAACCCCTTGTTCTAGTGATTTGTGGGGTCCCCCCAATGATCGGCAAGTTAGACCTATCCTGTGGGCCTAGCATTTTTAGAGGATAAACCCCTTTAACTAAAAAGGTTGAACTTGGTGTTTCAAACATTCGTAAAAGAGTGCCACTGTAAATATTTGGTCTTTCACAAGTGTCATTAGTAGCCCTATGCAGGCCTATATATACAGGATAAGGGTAATAGTAATCCTATCTACTCAAGACCTTTATAACACTGTAGCGACTATATTATCTACAAAGTAATCAGCTTCTCTGCTCTATAACATGATCCCTGAAGATAGGACATACTGGTTGGGAAGCAAGCATTTTCCTTACAGAGACTTTGCCATTTAAGGTTGCCTTGCAATCGTGTGGAGACTTATAGCCATTGATGCTCCATTAAGGGATTTGGGGAATGTTTTCCAGG
Source organism: Engystomops pustulosus (assembly GCF_040894005.1). Taxonomy (NCBI): domain Eukaryota; kingdom Metazoa; phylum Chordata; class Amphibia; order Anura; family Leptodactylidae; genus Engystomops; species Engystomops pustulosus. Next base: position 147,490,859 of record NC_092417.1, on the reverse strand, counting down.
ATGGGACAAGGAAAACCACACCTCTTTGTAGGGCAGCCCCCTGAACATCAAGCATGATTTTCAGGTTGCCTAATGACATGATGTGGGATTAACCTGCTACCTCTAGCTTCTATACCATCTTCAATGTGATCAGCTCTTCCTGCTCTGTAATATGCTGTCTACAGAAATGACATGCTGTAAAATATACTCAGCTTCCACTAGCTACTATACTATCTAAATCATGATCTCCTCCTGCTCTATAACATGCTGCCTGTAGAAAGGACACTATTTACAAATGGCTCTGTTCCTTCTACTTTATAACATGCTGCCTGCCAATGAAACACTACATAAACACTGTTCAGCATCTATTGCTCTATAACAGTGATGGCGAACCTGTGGCACTCGGAGCCCTCTCTGTGGGCACCCAGGCCATCACCTAGCACAAATGCCACCATTCAGGACTTAAGACGTCCTTCTGCAGTCAAGAGCAGCCCAGGACGTGCAACGTTCAGCGTTATTATAAAGTGACTTATAAAGTGCAGGAGGAGCAAGGAGGTTTGGACAGATTTGGTTATCATTGTAGTCCATTTTCCAGACCTGTGATTCATCCTGTTAAGGGAACCCTAGAGGGAAACTACAATAATAATCCAAATTACTCCTTTTTTCTACTGTATTTGTGTCCTCAGGATGCTAATACATTTGAAACCTGTAAGTTACTTTAATTTGGCACTTTGTGAAAAATATGTGACTTCTGCTTGGAGTTTCGGCACTCGGTCCCTAAAAGGTTCACCATCACTGCTCTATAACATGCTGCCTGTAGAAAGGACACTATGTGCAATCTGCTCAGCTCCTCCTGCTCTATAATATGCTGCCTGCAGATAGGACACTATGTGCAATCTGCCCAGCTCCACCTGCTCTATAACATGCTGCCTACAGATGGTGCATTATGTACAGTCTGCTCAGCTCCTCTAACACTACAACATACTACCTGTAGATAGGATTGCTGTTTTATAAGAAGACATGTTCTCTGTAATCAGTGGCTTTTGTGACTTTCTGCCCTTTGGATTACACTGCTTGTTATCCTATATAATGTACATCCATTTCCCACTAATACAAAAATTGTCTTTGCCCTTCCCCCCCTCCTGTGTGCAAAGTCAGGATGTACCCCAGTGAGGTGCGTCTGCCGTCCACCGTAATTGCATTTTTAGCGTTTGAGAAATAATGATGCCATCCCTAAGCAAACAGATAAAGACAATAAGTGTTTTGTAGATGACAAAATGACAACATTATTACAGCAAATAAAAAGGGGCCATTTTTCATAGGACACAAAGGAACAATTTTTCAATGGGAAAAGCCGGTAATCTCTTTATAGAAGATAATTACACGAGGAGGCTGCTCCGGATGCGCACAAGAAGGGGTGAAGTGGAGAGCACGTGTATTTATGACCAGCACAGTTTAGCCAATACATCCTTCCTGATCTATGGCCAGGGACCATAGGCAATTAATCACGCCGATTACATGGCTGACGCACAGTAGACAATATATCACTCGCCCTCTTAAAAAAAAACAAAAAAACAAGCACAAACAAAATGCCACCAAATACGTATATATGTGTTTGTTTTCCTCTTACTTCTCTGGCAGGATAGGCTTTCATTCTCTCTAGCAGACGCATTATAACTCAGCCTAACCAATCTAATAAATCAAGAGCTGGAAGTTATTATAGTGTATGTTCCAATACCGCTGAGATGGATCAGCAGGCAGGCCTTGTGCCGCCACTTTGCCAGAGGTAGATGTACAAGTCTATGTGTGTCACTCAGCTATTTCACTGGAACTGCATCTACAACATTTGTATTCTAACCACATGACAAACACAAAGAGACATTATGGATGGGGCAGAACCAGGTTTTACCCCACTAAACTACCACCAGGTAGTGAATGAAATGTGTCCTTTCTAGAATATCTTGTGAAATATTTCATCTATAAAAAAAATCTCCCCAAGGACAAATATGACTCTTCTCACCTCATCTTCACATGAGATGAGTCAAGTTTAGTTGTTACATGTGGAGGGTCACTTCAGAAGCCCCATTTTTGTCGTAAACAAGATAAGGATGTCATCTCTCAGATTACATAAGGCTTATGGTTGAGAGAGACAGACCACTAAAGATATAGTTAGAAATACAAGCTGTAGATAAAGACCCTGTTCCCACCGATTTTTTAACTGCCTGTATGTCCAGTATGGGATCTGAAAGATGAGATTTTTATCTTTAACCATTTAAAGGGAACCTGTCATCAGCAATTGGCCTTATAAACCACTACCAGAATATTGTCAAGCAGTGTAACACCTTCTAGTTTTTGTTTCTTCTATGGTCCTGTGTGATTGCATCATCCAGAAAATCAACTTTGAACTCAGATGTAAATTTGTTGTATATAGTCAAGGAGGCGGAGAGCTTTACACTGAAGTCAAGGTGGGGAACTCTGAACACCTCCTCCTCTGTGATTGACATCATGCATCAGATTTCAGGAGATCTGGTTAGTGATGTCTCTGCAGGGCCATCAATTACAGTGAAGGGGGCTTTCTGCGGAAGAGAGAGCTTGACTTCAGTGTTAAGATCGACAACTCCTTGACTTTATACAACCAGTTTACATCTCACTTCAAAGTAGATTTTCTGGACGATGGCACCATACTGGGTCATGAAAGAACAACATACTGTGGTTTATTAGGACAATTTCTGCTGACATTATCCCTGGAAACCTACCACTTTGTTATGTTCTTAAACAGTTTTAAGGCATTTAAACACTTTATTAATCTTTATATCCAAAGTAGCTTCCCAGCACCCGTGGTCCGCGTTCGGCGCACCATGGGCGCGACCACTTCCTATTCAGGTGCACGCACGGTCGCGCGCATGAAGTTACTTTGTATATAAAGATTAATAAAGTGTTTAAATGCCTTAAAACCGTTTAAGAACATAACAAAGATAAGCGCCGGCACCAGCTCACCCTGAGCTGGTGCACAATATTTGCTGCTTAGAAGCCCTATCGGAAGTGGTAGGTTTCCTTTAAGTTTTTTCGTTCTTCTTTTCGTTCTCCACCTTCAAAAATCCATGACTTTTTTCACTTTTCTGTGTACAGAGCTGTGTTAGGGCTTATTTTCTGCGTAGTTAATTTTACTTCTCAGTGACGTTATGCATTATTCCATATACTGGAAACCTGGAAAACAAAATTCCAAATGTAGTGAAATTCGTAACTCGCTTGTGGGCTATTCTTTGGTTCGGTATGGTCACGGTGATACCAAATTTATATAGGTTTTATTCTGTTTTAATAGATTTTCAAAATGTTAAGGAATCTGTACAAAAAAAATTTGTTTCGCAATCTACTGACGCTAATAACTTTTTCATACTTCGGTGTACGGAGCCGGGTGAGGTGTCAATTTTTGTGAAATGAGCTGACATTTTCATTGCTACCATTTTGAAGACTGTGTGACCTTTTGATCACTTTTTATTACATTATTTCTTTATGTAAAATAGTGTAAAAGGAGTGTTTCGACCTTTGGGAGCTATTTCCAGTTATGGGGTTCACTGCCAGGAATAACCGTTTTTTTAACCTTCTAACCATTTTGATAGTTCAGGCACTTTGAGATGGGATGATAGCTAAAATGTTTGTAATTTTTACTGTTTATTACATTTTATATCAGTTCTAGGGAAAGGGTGGTGATTTGAATTTTTAGCTTTTTTATTATTTTTTAAACTTTTTTAATAATATTTTTTAGTTACTTTAACCCTTGGGTATGACAAAGACCAAAGGCTGTCATGGCAACCAACTGCCGTTCCTGGGGAGTGGCGATAGTAAAAAAGATGGCGGCGCCCACGTGCAGCTGTCTTTAAAATGCTGCCGGCTGCATCGGAGGAGTTAATACTCGCGATCGGTGCTAGCACCAATCATGGGCGTTAGTGGTGGGTGTTTGTTGTAATATGTAATATGCCCTCTTCATACAGCCTCAGCATGTCAAGAGCAGAGCGTGAAGGGGTGAATATGATGCAAAAGGTACTATGGAACAAAGGATTGGTGCTTCTGAAGTGACACTACCCCTGCCACCAGTAAACCTGACTATTCTCATGTAAAAATGTGTCTTATTTGCCTCGCTTTGAGGGAGACTTTTATAGGTAAGGTGTCAGATTTAACATAAAAGAGGGAAATCTAGAAAGGGCATTTCAGCATTTCATACCCTACCAGTGGGAGCTGGTAATTTAGTGCAGTAAAACGGATGACAGGTTCCCTTTAAAGGGACATTAGCGATCACGATGTGATTCAACTGAAAACTGCTACAGCACTAGCCACACCATGGACTATGGAAATGTCATTGGACAAAACCCGATATTATTCTGCATGGGACCCAATTATAAACAATCCATTAAAGGGTTTTCTGTCCTACTTATTTTAATCAGTACAGATCACACTGGCTTCAGGAGAAGGGGGTCAATATATAGGAACAGGAAAAGCCTGGTAAAGGGTTTGCATCTTCTTTTGTTCCTTTGTAAGGTCTGTATCTTTCACTTATAAATGATGCTTCATTCATATTGTACAATATGATGTATGTACTGGATTTCTGTCACGAAAATGAAAAATAAAAAAAACTTCTATTATACAACAGTACAACTATCCTTATATTGTGCAGCCTCATGCCTGTAAAGTTTTACAATTCCCTTGTAAAATTGACTCACCATCAATGCATATTCATTCATTCCAGATCAGCGGTGCCACCAGCTTCCTATAAGACAAGGGACATGTCTTCCCTTCAGCTTAGCTAACTCAGCTCTACTACACCATGTAGTAGACTGTATGACTCGCTGTAGAGAATTCCTGTGGGAGGAGAAACAAGGGACTTAATTTCTCTTCAGCTGGTCAGCATGTCTCCCTCAGGAAATCTCTGCACGTGCGGCACCGTACCGCTCCGTACCTGGAAAAAGATAGAACCTGTCCTATCTTTGTCCATAGTACGGCGCCGGGCGCCATTACTTCCTATGGAGAGGGGCGGGGGTGAGCTGCGCTCACCTCCTCCTCCTCTCCCCGTACACTGCCGTTGCCCGGTACGGTACGGGCGGGCAACGGCAGTGTGAATGTAGCCTAATAACATGTTCAGATGTAACAATGGGAATGATGGCCCTGCTTACATGAACTTACAATCTATGAAATCTAACAGAAGAGAAGCCCAACCATACAATCCTGAGTAGAGAGCCACTAGAAAAAAGGTGGATTTTATCTACCCATTGTCAGCTGCTCATCTGAATCTGCTATAAATGTATTATTAGTCTCTCTACTTTCTCCATTAAAAATGGATGTCTTCAAGAGCTGATGGACTCCATCAATAAGATTTTGAGGTTTGGTAGGGAAGGGGGGCACACAAATTAAGCATTGACTCTTTACAGGACAGCTTAGGCCTACAGGATGTGCCTACTTTTTCTGGAAGTGGACACAGGAAGTGGAGTGCGGTAATTGTTGAGTTTTTGTTTGTTACCCCATGAGCCTCCATTTCAGCATATGCTACATCATCTTTATGTTCCTTTGCCTGGTTCCCATCTGACTTTTTTTGTGTGTAAAATGCATGTCAAATCATAAATGTTTCAAAATACAAAAAAAAAAAAAAAATTAAAAGCCCAGTACACCAGGGGTTCCACATAATTATTAACTTCAAGATATTTTTCGGTGTCCAACCAGTTTGTTAAATCTGAAAACAGTGAAGTGAATCTACCTGCTGAGCAGAATCTTCCTGGTCTCGTATCGGCCTCTATCCCCTGCTTGTAATTGAAATCCATATCTCTTTTTTAATATAATCATGGCTCAATTTGGTGGTGAGATTTACTCCTTCTGCTCGCTTCCAGCAAACACGCACAGGAGGCTCCGATTACCTGGCTGCTCCCCCCGGAGAAGGGAATGGGACATAGATGGAACCAGCTGTTCCTAAAGAACAGGTAGCCAGACTGTGGAAAGCCCCGGAGACTGCACTAACATTAAGGAGGAACATTAAACCTAAATGCAAGGTTAGTGAGTAATAAAGCAGAAACCTGGCTTCCCTAGAAGTACAATGTCATTAAAATATCATTCTGATATAGAAAAAGATATCTGCGAAGCGTTCAGTGTTTTCTCAGATTATGGTCACATCATAAAGCGGGACAACTGCCCAGAAGATTCACTTAACTCAAGGCCGGGGAGGAATCCGCTATCCACTTGGGAACCCTGCCAAAATGAGATAGATAGAAAAGCTTGAAAAAGGTGTACAACACCGAAATGTTGCCCCTTACATCAATAAAGATCACCATTTTTTGACTGTCTGCTTCTTCAAAATACTTATCAAAATAAGGACTAAGCCAGGACCTTTGGGGGCACTGCAGCCCTCCTTCTGAGGAGACTGAGGAACTGTGCAGACTTGAACTATACCACGATAGAGGGGCTGTGGAATTTAAGGTCTTCCCACAGTCATTCGGTAAGTATCAAAAACAAACCACAATTGGCTGATTTGCAGGCCTGAGCTCAAACTGGTTGATTTCCGCGCCACAATCCAAAGCAATAAATGACATGTCATTTATTTGCTACAAAGAAAAATCCATTGCCGCTGCAGTTTATATCCACATTGCGAGTATCAAATTGTCATCAATCCCATACAAAACAACGCTACTGAATTAGAAGTATGAAAATTCTGTGAGGCAAAGCCCCAAGTATTGCACCTTAAAGGTTTTCAGCACACCAAACCAAGTCAGCAGTTTTGTACCATGTTTAGTTTATAACCCAGACATACCTTTTAATCAGGTTTTACATTTCTATATCCCCCTCCCCCCCCCCCACGCACAAAAAAATAACTTTAAATAAATATGCCTAAAGTGCTTTGGGGATGTACAATCTATGCCCCCGCTGCACCTCATGCACCCAACTCCTTTTGCGAAGCGACTTTCACTCAGCTCCCTCACAAGATCTCCCAGCTTTGCTGTTGATCTTACAGTCCAATGGCTACATCGCTCTTCTAAGCACGTGCCATGTACACCCAGAGGAAGCCTCTTTATAGAAGACCCATTATCTGCTTCCTCTGGGTTAACATTGCACATGCGTGATCAATCACACAGGTGCAAGATCATGTGAGACAGCACAATAACATTGTTGTGTGAAGGAGATGAGGAAAAGGTGAGGGGCCTAGTCAAAATGGAGCAGAGGATGTAGGTAATATTCTGGAGCCACGGGATGAGGGGCTTTGGTAGCATTAACTTTGGTACTTCAGCCTCATTAACGAATATTTTACGGGAGTTTTTTTTATTAAATAGTAAGCCTGGATTATGTACTGTAAGTGATATAAGACTTATCTTGGTTTTGGGGGGCTGAAATGTTTCCTTTTAGAAGTATTGCCAAAGCTACTGATGGGCTACTTGCCACTAATATCTGATCGGTTGGGGATGGACATCGAGCCGCCCACAACAATAATAGTTGGCATAATAGATACAGAACTTGATCTTGTGCATAGAAACAAGTTGGATATGTTCATATGTGACGGTCTCTAGCACATACAGTAGGATGAGCTAAACGTCACATATGCTGGACTACAACTCATTTCTATGCACAAGTTCCAGATCTGTATATTTGTACCAAGCAGGATTGGTGCGGGGGACTGCATGTCAATTCCGCCGATCAGATATTAGTGTCAAGTAGGCCGTCAGAGCCGATTTCCCATCATCTATAATGACTGCCAGTGATCTACAATAGCTTTCTCTTCCACCTCAGGTGCACTGATGGCCTTTACTTTGGATTTTGCTGGCCACATGTTCTAGTTGACTGCAGGAATTGATAGACCTTTAGCAAGTTTCTAGCTTTATTATTTATTGAGCTTCTTTCTACAGCGTTCCCAAGGGACAAGGAAAGAGTTCTCCTCAAAGGTATTATTACCATTATTAGATTCTAATCTCCAGATATTAGGCATCTTAATATCCTCAACTAGACTTTTTTCCTGTAACTGCCGCTAGATATCTAGTATATACGCCTTCACCATCCACTAAAGCTGGTGTGGATTATACTGCTTTGTTTGCCATGTATTTTCTAACTTTCCAGTGCCGCTTTATTGTATACGGTTTTAGGTATCTGCTGCAAATTCCCCCATATTTTCTTTTAAATGACTTTGTACGCTATCCAGGGGTGGTATTTAAAAGTGGTGTAGATGTACTGGGCCAGTAACCTTAGAGTGCCAAGAAGGTGACCGTTCCCTATATGAAGAGAAATGTAAATAATACATTATTGTCGAGATCCTGATACAGATTTTGCATTAGAAACCACCATAAAAAAGGCTTCCACTAATGATCAAGCTTCTGAACTCTTGTTGTAAAGTTGGGAAGACTGTCATTAAATGCAGTAAAATTAGTAAAATAAGATGTTCAATACCCATTGGGTTATCAGTAATAATCAGTTATAGGCAGCAGAGACACAACCCTCTTCCCATACACCCCTGTAAGTCATGTTAAAGTGAATATTCCAGATTGTGGATCCTATGCATACTGCCCCATCAAGAGCATTGTCAAGTAACAACCAGTGCACCATGAAGATGCATCCTCCCTGCATGCTTTTATCTGTGTCAGCATCCTCGGGATGCCAATACAGTTTAAAGTTACGGCAGAGCATGGAATAGTGCATTGCGAGGGGATAACTTCTAAACTTGGCACAACTTTTTAACTAGTTAAGGGGGTAGGGGGGAACTTCAATTGGCCATTAAGGTATTGTGGTTTAGCATGCCCCTGTGAGACTCTCCCAAACTACTAGGCAAAGTTTGAGTGATTTACCACAATGGGGCTTATTTACTAAGGGTCGCGGATCGCACTTTTGTCGGACTGTTCACAGTTTTCAGAATTTGCACAGCTATAGCTTCCATGTGACAGAAATCAGGGGGCGGGCCATGGACGATCCGACTGATTCGGACTGAGTGCAGGTTTTACGATTCAAATAGTGTCACAAGAAAATGCACTTATATACACCGGGAAGAAGAAGGTGAACTCTGTCAGACCTGAGCGTGAAGCGCCACATGCAGGATATCGGGCGCGCGATCTTAGTGAATCGCGTGCATGATCGTCGGACAATCCACTTTTGTGAACTTTGCAGGGCCGGGTAAGTAAATGTGCCCCAATGACCGCATGACTATGGGAAGCAGCATCCACACTCTTGATTAGGTAATAAAAAGGTTAATATGATTAAGGTTTTGAAAACTTAAAACTTGATGTTGCAGAAACAGAAAGATTAGTAATGGGCACCACAGGATGTTTCCTGAGCTGGGGCCAGTAATAGGTGGAAAAACACCTGACAGGTTCCCTTTAAGCTATTAAGGGTTTTCAATTACAACCATAACTGCTATGTGCACTCCATTAATATTAATTTGTTCTAAATTGTCAAAGGTCCCCTGGATATAGCAGCTCGTCATTGGGGTCTCGATTTCCAAAGCTAGGCTTAGGATGACACATAAGCGAACATGCTTATTTTATCTGGATGACCCCTTTAAAAAGCAATTACCAGATAAAGTATTTCCAGAATCATTCCTTTCAATCAATCCAGAAATAAATTGTGGCACTGCTGTTGTGGGAATTCAGAATCCCTAGGTATCGACCAGCAGGCTATAGGAAGACTCTTCCATCAGTCAATGACGGAATGCGAACAATTAAAATCTTTCCAAGCGTAAGGAAACGATTAGGACGTGTGGTAAATTTATTGTTCTTTGATTGCAACTGTAATTAGGAAATGTATTTGGCAATTGGATGAGCCGTGAAGTCACTCGGAAGAACATGGAAACTTCTCGGTGAAAGACTACACAGCCATGGCACATCTTTGTGAAAAGAACTGGAATTGTTCTTAAAACTTCAACATTCTTACACGCAATCAAATTTACAAGGATCTTGAGTTCTGCATGGAATAACAATATTAGTATTATTTTTATGTTGTGCTATTGGTATACACCATTATTCCTCCTGCAAATTCAAAGGGGTTGCATAGGGTTATAAAAATCTGATCGGTGGGGGCTCCCACACATGACAAGAATGGAACCCAGAGCAATCCATAGAAATGCTGCTCCATTCAACACCTTAGGAGTATCAGATTTTGTCAAGCACAACTTGCTGGGAGTCCTTTCTTGAGATTGGTTGGGGTCTCAGCAGATGGACTCAGGTCCAGAGACAAGAGTTCGTCTACAGCCATTCGGCACAATCCATCTGAAATACCAATATTCTTTTACCGAAGACCGAGGACGTCAACCTCCAGTGAATTAATTCCACAATCTATATATGTGGATTAAAACCCTGCGGTGCTATTTATTTCGATAGGTGGATGAGGTTTGTATAAATCCTTTGCTCCTAATGTAAATTGCTGTAGATAAATAATTTTACTGCAAGTTACTCTGAAATGTCAAGGTCGAATAACAGAGAAAAAGCAAAACATAAAGCTTCTAAAAAGATGATGATTTGTGAGTGTTTTTTTATGGGGAACACAAGTATTTACTATGACTAGTCCTCTTTGGATGAACGCAGTCAACTAAGTCCAACTAGAAGGTGACTACTGTTCTATTCAAACAGGGGAACAAAGGACCCATGTTCTCGATATTTATGGAGTCATTAAAGGGGCTCTAGTGAGATTTTATCAAACCAAAAGAACCCCGTTCTGAAAATCCCAGCAGTCAGGCCCCCACTAATCAGCAAAAAAAACTAAGAGGAAAAACTGTCAAATATATTAAAAAAAAAAAAAAAAAAATATCACATTTCGAATTCATGATTTCCCTCAGAAAACATAAGCCACATAACTAAAATACCTTATGTATTATAAATATAATGCGGCACAACTGATGAAAGGATTGTGCTACAAAGTGCCCAGACAAGTGAGATACACTGCAATAACAATAGCACGCAGAAAAAAAAGTAGGGTGCTGGATTATTAACATGAATTAAGGCATAACAAATGAATATATTGCCACATAAACAATATGGACGTGAATCATGTATACAGCATGCTGCACCACAACGGAGTTGTCAATATTAAAAAGCTGAGATGTATGGTAAGAGTTTCACGTTACATGTGGAAGGGAGAGAAATAATTATTGCCATTTGCCAACGGTTGTGATTTTTCTGAGACAATCCTAATTTCTCTCCCTTCCCAATGCAATTTGACACAAAAGTGATATTTATACATTAGGAGCAGATTAATAACAACTCGCGATATTCTCCTCGACACCGATACACTTAGATGCCCCAGCATTTTAGTATATTTTTAGCACTCGATCACCCAATGCACCAGGGTGTATTCTACACCAGGTTCGGCCCGCAAGCTATAGAAAATCCCATGCCTTGCCCGTCTCCTCCCCGTACACCTTCCATTAGGGTGGCATAAGTGGATAAAAAGTTACAACAACTGATCGCAAGCCAACATTTCATAATTTTTACACCAAAACGGTTGTCCACCGACTGACCAAAAATATAATATACAAGGAAGGAGTTTGCTGGAATGCGCGAATGTGATGGTGATATATGTAAGAAAAGGGCACGTTTTGGGGGTTGAAACTGTACAATAGAAACCTATAGTACCCTGTTTTTTTCAGGAGGGGGGAAGAGGAGCGGAGGATTTAGTGTCTCTGGGGCCCCAAAGTTAGATGACCTGAATCCACTGCTCAACGCCAAATGGTAGAGAAAGGATCCTATTAATCCTATTTAGTCCTTGCATCCTTGGGTTATTTTATGGTTAAATCTGCCCCTAGAAATAAGATACTGCTGGTCATGGAAAAACGGGTTCTGTATGGTGCCTTGGGGCTCATTTTCACACATATGTTGCATGTGGACATGTAGAACGGCATCCGGGAACCATATTTAGCAATATCCTGCTAGAAAGATTCAAGTTGGGATCCCTATTATGAAGTGCAACACATGCAGTCGCAGAAAATCCTACACATATGGCTGAGCCGTTAGCGCACAAATTTGTCTCCGTCTATGTTTCTTGTTCACGACACCACTGCAAAAATGTTCTGTCAATAGCAGAACACGTAATAAGTGCTGTGACTACAGATTTCCTACTAGCCTGGGAAGAGACGTGAACGTGTAATTTAGGCAACACTTGTGTCTGGATGGTGGTGTGAAGTATTGTTTTATGTTTAATGAAAATGTTTTTATTTTTCACATGCTTGCTGAATGCTGAGAATACCATAAAGACGTTTGACTATGGCTGAAGCTGAGAGGTCCACTCCATTCCACCAAAGGAATGCATGACCCCCTCCGTGATGTTTACCCACTACAGGGAAAACAGAGACTTTGTGTCTCCAATGCCCATGTAATAATTTACCAACCAATGGACTATGGACATTACTTCTTTATCCCTTAGTAACCAAGCCCAGGTCCTGCCCCACTGAAAGTTTCTGTATAATACTTTGTGAAACAAATAAATCATCACACATCTGCCTAGCCTTTCATGGCATCAGTTCGCAGAGATTGAGATATTATACCATACGTTGTCTTGGTTTGACTTCTTTTGAGCTCACTCTGTGGATTTTATTATTAATTAGAGAACCTGAGGTTGTGTGAACAAGGGCAGAACATGACAGTGGACAATAAAGCTATGCAATCAGTTTGTTCTTGTGTCTGGGCTGTTGGAAGCTTGTTCTTTTGTAACCTCTGAGCCCAACACCAACAATCATAGTATCATAGTATATAAGGCTGGAAAAAGACGCAAGTCCATCAAATTAACCGGTTAAGGACCGGGCCCTTTCCCGTTTTTTCATTTCCATTTTTCACTCCCCACCTTCAAAAATCTATAACTTTTTTATTTTTACTCGTAAAAAGCTATGTGACGGCTTGTTTTTAGCGTAACAAATTGCACTTCATAGTGATCGCATTGAATATTCCATGCCATGTACTGGGAAGCGGGAAAAAGATTTCAAATGCAGTGAAAATGGTGAAAAAACGCATTTGTGTCGTATTCTTGTGGGCTTGGATATTACGGCTTTCACTTCACGCCACAAATGACGCATCTAATTTATTCTTTGGATCAGTACGATTACAGGGATACCAAATTTGTATAGGTTTTATAACGTTTTCATACATTTACAAAAATTAAAACCTCATGAACAAAACATTTTTTTTTATTTTGCCGTCTTCTTGTGCTTATAACTTTTCCATGCTTCGTTGTATGGAGTTGAGGGTGGTGTCATCTTTTGCGACTTTTGATGATGTTTTAAATGATATTATTTTTAGGACTGTACGACCTTTTGATCACTTTTTATTGAATTTAAAAAATTTTTTTAAATGGCAAAAAAGTGGCAGTTTTGACTTTGGACGCGATTTTCCGTTACAGGGTTAAACGCAGTGAAAAACCGTTATTATATTTTGATAGATCAGGCATTTTCGGACGCGGCTATACCTAATGTGTTTATGATTTTTACTGTTTATTTATATTTATATCAGTTCTAGGGAAAGGGGGGTGATTTGAATTTTTAGGTTTTTTTATTATAATTTTTTTTTAAACTTTTTTTTTATTTTTATTTTTACTATTTTTCAGACTCCCTAGGGTACTTTAACCCTAGGTTGTCTGATCGATCCTACCATATACTGCCATTCTACAGTATGGCAGTATATGGGGATTTTACTCCTCATACATTACAATGTACTGATAGCACATTGTAATGAACGGGTTAACCCGAAGTAGCTTCGGGTCTTCGTGAGACCCGAAGCTACCATGGCGGCGGATCGCCGCTCCCCGATGACGTCACGGGGAGCGGCGACCCTCGGAAAGATGGCGGCGCCCATGCCATCTGTTTGAAGCCGCCGGCAGCTTTGCGATCAGCAAGAAAACACCCGCGATCGGTGCCGGCACCGATCGCGGGTGTTACCAGAGACTTACCGGGTATGGAGAGGGCTTACCGGGTATGGAGACTTACCGGGTATGGAGAGGGCTCGGCCCGCGAGCCCTCTCCATGCATCGGAACGCGACTGCCGCCGTGAATACACGGCGGGCGGTCGCGAACCGGTTAAATGTTTTATTCCGCATAACCCGTGATATTTTTTCTCTCCAGAAAGGCATCCAGGCCTCTCTTGAACATGTACATAGAGTCCGCCATAACAACCTCCTGCGGCAGAGAGTTCCATAGTCTCACTGCTCTTACAGTAAAGAAACAAGGTCAAAATGGCTCGCATGGCAGGCAATTCATTGAAAGTGAGCAAAATGTCAATGTTGTAGAGGGAGCAGCCACATGTTTCAAACAAAGTGGAAAGCTTTCTAAAAATGGGCTCCGAGATTCTCAGTAGGAAACTGGGTGAAGAACTTTTACATTCTCTTGTGTCTTCTCTGACCATCCCTGGAATCACATTAGAACTGTAAGCTAAGTCCAGCAGCAATCTGACATTTCTATCTTTATCCATAATTATATGAATATAATTAGAATGTAACTCATGTAAATCTTCAAAGTTACATACATAAGGGATGTCAATGTAACACAACCGCACCCAGGAATAAGTTCCATATTCACTACAATGTCTAAATAGGATGTTCAGTGACTTCCTTTTAGTTATGGCAAGAACTTACCAATAAAATATGGGAAAATGAGAAAGGAGATTGGAAAATGAAATCCCAATCATTGAGACAGATAATGAAAGTCTGACCAAAATAACCTGTACTGTTTCCTCCTGAAAATACATAACCCCAGATTCTGCAGTAAATGGGATCACAGGGTGAAACATTTCCTTGAGTTAATGAAGTTTTGTGAATTTGCAAACTGTTTCCCATTACAGGGAGGTACAATGTACATGTATAAGTGCGTCCACAGTGACATAATTAATTCTTGCTAATGATCCATGGCTACGGGCTCTTACAAATTTGTAAAAGCTTGTTCAGAGAACATAGAGGGTATAGACTACATTTTTTGACATTTACATGATTTAAAATTTTTACAGAAATGTATTTTTTTGCAGGATAATTTAACCAGCACCACTCTATAGAGCATCCCATGAAATAAGTGAGACCCTATCCACAGGATAATGCCTAAGTTGCTGATTGGTGGGGGTCTCGTCACTCCTGTAGATGAGAAGAGCAGTCCGGACATGAGCGACTGCCTGCTCAGCTCATCTCAGGGAGCGACGAGATGTCTGATAGAGGTATATCAGACCCCCCCCCTAACCCTTATGTGATTTGTTTCATGGGAAAATCCCTTTAAATCAAGTCTACCATGAAATTCACACATTTAAAATTCAACCTTTGAAATTATGCTAATGAGTCAGAAAGGCTACCCTAGCCCTTCTGTGATGTAGCTGCACAGGCTGTTATTGTGAAGGAGTTAATTTTAGAAGGAAGGAGGCCATGGATAACAAATATAAGAAGATTACCGCAGTCATGGTGATCTATCATTAAGTGCCCTTCATTTATTATGCTTAAAGAGAACCTGTCACGAGAGGGCTCTTTTTCCCTGGGTACAAGTTCCCATAGACACTGTAAAGTATTATGCAGACATGCTTTTATCATACCAGAGCCCCTCTGTGCTGTAGCTTCACAGCCTGTTATGTTGTGCAAGGAGTACTTACACCCTTGACCTATGTGAGATTACATCAGGGAAGAGCTGAGTGTGCAGGGGGGATGGTGAGACAGTATAACAGCCTGTAAAGCTGCAGCACAGAAGGGCTTTTGTAACATCGCCCAGAGCCCTTCTGGTTCATAAGCATAAATTTAAAAGTTGATTGTAGAAGGAAGGAGGTCATGGATACCAAATATAAGAAGACTAACACAGCTATGATGCCTGGGTCTATGAGTAAGTGTCCCTGGTGGAAGGGGTATGGAAGCTTTCAGCCGACCAGGCCAGGTATCTCTCCACTGTCCAAGTGTTGCATCACGTGCGGGGATGGTGGCGAGTAGATGTGTCCAGCTGACAGAATCTGGTCCGAGCGGAGCTTCCGTGCTCCTGTAAACAAACAGGGGAATGGCACAGAGAGAGCATGGTGCAGGACACCGGGTGCGCAGGAAGAGGTAAGTATTAGTTAGCTTTTTTATGCAGCCTACCCCCGGCCACCTTATTTCTAGTTATTCTTGGATAACCCCTTTAATCTAATTTTTTTTCAAGGTATTTTGCCAAATCCAACTTGGAACAGAGCGGGAATCTCCTCACACTGCATTGTTCTTTGATCTCTGCAATCTATCATCCCCTTCTCTTTGCTGTAAAATCTAACCAGAAGCCTTCTACTGCTCTGACATACAACAGCAGTACAGTAAAGAGATCTCACACAGCAGTGCACCAAACTGCTGCAACTCCAGCTACAATCCTGGAATATAAATTTTTCACAGTCCAACTACTACTAACAAGACACAGGTACAAGCAATTTAAACCAACATGACCATGTTCTTACTTAGCTGCGAGGAACCTTCTGTACCTTTGTAAGGAATAAAGCAGTGATACAAAACACAGTAGATGTATCCCATAACAAAGTGCCTGTAAATCTTTTCAAGATCATCTGATGGAGGCTATATTATTTTGGATATGTCCATTAAGGCAGCCAATGGCATGCAATCTTATTTTAGGACATAAAATGTTACCAAAACAAAATTGTCCCAGGAAAATTAGTTAGATTTTATTAATTTTATTGTGATGTCAAGCAAAATGTATGGAAGTTCGGACTCCAGAGGAACCAAACAATATTGATAAACTATTAGGGGCTGATGGGGCATGTCGCTCTGGAGGGTTATCGATCTTGGTACACGATGGTTTCTACATTTCCCTGCATAGAAGAAGCTGCTTCACTGCCGGCGGGGATGAACACTGACAGCTTGACACTGCTTAGAGTTTGGACGGGCAAGGAGAAACGATTTTCCTTCCCTCCACTTAAACTGCTCCCAGAGACAATAGACGCATCAGGCCCCCACAGACTCAGCACTAGACAAATTAAAAGAGATTACCGATTTCAGCACAATCCCCTTCACTCCATTCATATTTAAATGGCTTCTTCAGGAGATAAGACGTTTTTACACAAAGCAGGACAAGGTTTTGTCCCAAATCAAATTATGTGTTAACCCATTTTGCCGCTCGAGTGGCTGTTCTTTTCATGATTATCCAAGAATAGGTTCACTTATATCTATATAGACGGAGAGCTTTATGGAGGAGCAATGGTAATTGGAAGGGGAAGGAATGGCTTAATGCTCATTATTTGTTCTTTTTCTTTTGTAGATTTCTCTTTCCATCTACAGAAAATTGTTAAAAAATGTGTTACAAATGACTCGTTCTAGAATGATTTGCTATGTGATGGCATGTAACATTGCCATAATGTGATCCCAGAGGTTTTCATGGAGATCACTATCTTGCATCAGTGATATTGAAAAGGACCAAGCTGAACAGATAAAGTCCCTACTGCTCCCTTCCCGACACTGCACAGTCCCACTTCCTAGTCTACTGATATGCATGGATTATCATAAATCTTAGTAGAGGGTGGGTGATCATTAGAGTCAACCACTAACTGCAATTGTAAAAGTGACAAAATCTGCAGCATCTCCATCCCTGGCCTGTTGTTTCCAACCCCTGCAAGGCCACCCTCTTTTGCTATGGCAGCCTGGATGAGTGGATATGGATTTAGGATAACAGCAGTGTGTGTAACCACTTTGATGCAGTGGGGGACACTCACCCCTCCGATGCCGGGTATTTCAAGAGGCTACCAGAGTCTTGATGCTTCAGGCGGCGGGCTGGGCAGCATATATTTGTACGCCAGGTGCCACTTGGCTAAAAATTGTGCAATTAATTAGTAACCGCTCAGCGTGCCCCCCTTGTGGTGGACATGGGTGTACAGGGAAATAATCGGTTCAATAGCAATTGCGATTATTTCAGGGCTTCTACACCAGTTTTGTGATAAATGTCCCCCATTTAATCCCTTAATCCCAGTCCTCAAACTGTATTATTGAATGTGATACACACTTCTTATAAATGCAGAAACTTTGTTGGCACTATGGCAGCCTAGATAACTGCTGTAGCAATTCTCCAAGAATGTTGCACATGAAACCGCTCTGTGGTTCTTTTTTTAAGAATGGTGTCTTGGCTTGCATTCATTATGTAAGGCATGAAGTTTGCCAAATCTGTCATACATGTGTGCTTCACTGTGATGGAGTCTGTTAAAGGGCATCTATCACCAGGATGAAGGATGGTAAACCAAGCACACTGACATACAGGTGTGTGCCCACTCTGGCAGGATACACTTTTCTACTTGCTTCTAATCTTTTAAGAAATAAAGGCTTTAAAGTTATGCAAATGAGCCTGAGGGGCTCATGGCTTCATTAACACCTAGGGAGACCAGAGCCCCTCAGACTTCTTGCATAACTTTACACACCTTTCTTCTAAAAACCAGGACATAAGAAGCTAAATGATAAGTGGATGCAGCCAGAGGGTGCACGTACCAGTATGCATGTGTGCTTGACTTCCAATCCTTTATCCTGGTGGTAGATGTCCTTTAAGTTATGTCTAAGTTTAGCAATTTACCCACAAGAAAATTGCTGTAATCTCTAAATGTAACAACAAAGATTCACAACCTGGTTGATATGGAAAGATGAAAAAGCATAATAACCTTGGGAATAACCTAGAGATTTTTTTAAAAAAAACGTTAAAACTAAACTGAAATTGACAGAAATGACTATAAATACATAGCCGATGGGTCTGTCCCTGACATAATAACAATAACCCTTTGTTTCCCATGCCCTTCCAAAGGCTCCTATGCTACCATGGTCAGAGACATCAATCTATCTATAATAAGGGCCACCTAGGAAGGTCATGGCATTATTACAGAACACGGAGGCAGGCAAGCAGGGAAAAGGTCACCTGCCAGCAAAACAATATCTTTCCAAGCCTCGCTTATTATCAGTCATGAAAGAGGGAGAAAGCGAGCGAGGGCGGAAGAGGGGGACAACCCCATCTGCATTCCACAACAGCCATGGCCAGGAGTGGGTGCTGGGTGCCAGAGGGCACAGTAATTACCGGGAGACAATGGAGCTTAGGCTCCTCAGCTGACACATAACAGGGACGCACAAGATAATTTGCTGTATTTTCTCTCTCATCGTTCTACGGGAATCCCTCCCAAGTCGTGTAAATCTGCCCACTGCTGGAGAATGCTCAATACTTCATTACACAAGACGCACTGCAAAATTACAGGGATGCAGATGTCCTCCATTCAGCTAGTTAGCACTTTTGTTTGAAGAGAGACTATGGAATAAATGAGAAGTAGGCGAACACTTTGATTTCACTATGTATAAAGAAGCCTGCACACTTTTTTAACCATTGTACTGCTGCTACATTTTTCAATCTGTTTAACAGAAGTTCAAGGTCAAAATTAGAAATTTTGTTATCTATTATCATTAAAATGACCTGATTTGTTTTAATGATGAGAACTGTTAGTAGGGTAGAAGGTTGAATACAAAATTGATGGTATTATATCATTTTTGGGGAGCCAATATAAAGCCCCAGTCATACATGATAGTGGGACTTCAGCCCTGGATAGAAGAAAAATGCTGCTCTATACCAGAGGGACTTTCGGAAGTGCCATAGAAGTCTGAAAAGCCCAACGCTGCTCTCTCCTGTACACTAATTCCTTCTAACGAATTTCCAGGTAAGCCTATAATAAAGCTAAAAACTCAAAAGTCCTTCTGCTATGGAACGTGTTGGAAGACAGGCTCCATAGGTGTTAATGGGGCCTGGAGCCCCTCAGGCTCATTTGAATACTGTCCTTCATATGTCCTTTAATGTTTCAGACACATGGAGCGGCTATGACGATATTTTACATTCGTGAAAGGTGATTTACTTTTGTTTATTATTTAATTGGATTTTTTTAGGACCCCTGAGGAATATTTAGATAGGAGACAAATGGCGACCAATACAGCAGATACTCATACTACAAAAAAATATGCAAGCGGTCTGAAAAAAGCATTTAATATTAGTTTTAAAAAAATAAAATGTATTTTTGACATACTTAGCAAAAAAAAAAAAAAGAATGTGACATAAATGAGAAATAAAAAATAAAAGCTATAATGCCAAGAGTTAAAGTGGTTAGCTGCTCTTTTGTGTGTCTTTACTACCTTGTGAATAATCCCTGAATGTTGATCAAATGATTCAGCAGTTCTGCTACTTACTTCTATACTGTCTGCAGCCCCTCCGTGCTTCTTCGTTCACATCTCTGAGCTCTGCTAAATATGAGGAGAGGTGTGTGTGTGGTCACAGTACCACCGCCTGGCGTCACAGCCATCTATGGGGACATATAAACCGGTCTCCACAACGTCTGTGTGCCTTATAATAAGGAACCAGGCCTCAGCGCATGCACGACTAATGATCACATAAATCTTGATAAAGCATTAGAGAATTCCAGGGATTATCATATATAATCTTTAAAAAAAATACTTTTACAAGTTATCTGTGACATGAAGTCAATTGTGTTTGTACTCTGGGATTTGGAAACAAAGATTCATCATTCCAGCGCAAACATATAAAAATAATCAGACTGAAAGATGATAATAAGCAGTAATACCTGGGAATAAGCCCCAGCCTCCGTCATACCCATTCCCATGAGTGCTGCATACAGTAAAGTCATTTCAATCAGAGTCAAAGCACATAAAAGACATAAAATACGTTTGTTCAACTGTATTGCAGTTTCCTAAATTCAGAGTGACTTTACACCTTCCCACCTCCCTGTGAGAGGTACAGCTAGTGCCCTATATCAGCACAGTGCATAGTACCTGATGGTACCATAGAGAAATATCATATAATGTAGGTCACTTCTATAGCGGAGGGATTACTGACCTATTTATTTTATAAAAGCAATTTATGGTTTTGCTCAAAGTGAATGTCTTCTACTTGTCTTCTTTTAACCTAAATATGTATAAAATTATATACAGCTTAATTTTAAAAAAAACTCTACTGTAGCAATTAAGCTTTTCTGTTACTGGACTCCTTGATCCCTGGCTATACATATTCCTTACCTACAGCTATCACTAGAGGAAGCAAACACTATCCACACAACACAAAAGGGGCAGATTTACTTACCCGGTCCATTCGCGATCCAGTGGCGCATTCTCTGCGCTGGATTCGGGTCCGGCCGGGATTTATTAAGGTAGTTCCTCCGCTGTCCACCAGATGTCGCTGCTGTGCTGAAGAGCATCAGAACGCAGAGTGAAGGTAAGTGCAATTTTCGCAACACAATTTTTTTTTAAATGCGGCGGGTTTTCCGAATCCGTCGGGTTTTCGTTCGGCCACGACCCCGATTTCCGTCGCATGCATGCCCGGCGACGATGCGCCACAATCCGATCGCGTGCGCCAAAATCCCAGAGCAATTCAGGGAAAATCGACGCAAATTGGAAATATTCGGGTAACACGTCAGGAAAACGCAAATCGGGCCCTTAGTAAATGACCCCCAAAGTGTCTGGTCCACAGGCAGTATGTTATAGAGCAGGAGGAGCCGAGTAAATGGTACATAGTGTCCAATCTGTATGGAGCATGTGACAGAGCAGAAGGAGTTGAATATATAGTACAGTGTGTCTCATTTGAAGGAGGACATATTCTATCTAAAGTCAGCATGTTATAGAGCAAGAGTAAACGAGCAGATTGTATATAGTGTCGTTTATGCAGGCAGTATGTTATAGAGAAGGAGCAGGTGAGCCTTTTGTCCGATATGCAGACAATATGCCATAAAAAAGGAGGAGTAGAGTAGATTGTACATAGTGTTCTTTTTGCAGACAGCATGTTATAGAACAGAGTATAGAAAGAAAATATCCATCTATCCATCATTACAGAGATGAGTCAGGATCCGACAGGGGAAAAAAAAAAAAAGTGGAAACATTTTTAAAAGTCGCCCAATGTTGCAGGCGAGATCAGTCCGGTTGGGCATTGTCAACACGGGTGGGCTGGGTCAGAGAGTCATAAGTGGTAGATTATAACCTTTGCAGTGCCCAACTGCCCCTATCTCCCCATCAATATTCTTATAACATATATGCATAGCCCATCCGCCACCACCCTACTATTAATAATCTTATAATCTGAGCAACCCATCGCCCCCAAATCAATATTGTTATAAGTTGTGCAGTGGCCATTCACCCCCCCCCCATCAATCAATAATCTTATAGCCTGTGCAGTGCCCCCCCCCCCCAAAAACAATATCCTTATAACCTGTGCAGTTCCCATCCCCCCAATCAATATTCTTATAAGCTGTGCAGTGTCTTTCTGCCCCCTCCCCCAGACAATATTCTTTTAAATTGTGCAGTACCAATAGGCTGCCTCCAATCAATATTCTTAGAACTTGTGAAGTGCCAATCCGCCCCAAATTAATATTCTTATAAACTGTGCAGTGCCCACCACTCACAATCAATATACTTATAATCTGGGCAGTGCCCACCTCCCACAATCAATATTCTTATAATCTGGGCAGTGCCCACCTCTCACAATCAATATTCTTATAATCTGGGCAGTGCCCATCCTCCACCACAGCCCCACACTTCCACAAAGCATTGGACATTCACCCCCACAATTCACGCTCTTGCTGTCAATCATTGATAGGACCACCTACAGGCCTCAAGAAACATCTCCAGTCTAAGACCTCTTGCCCCAGAGTAAGTTTGATGGGTAAACCTTGCATCAAACTCACAGTGTCCGGCCCAAAAAATGCTCACAAACCGGAATTGTATAGACCTGCTGAGTTCAGTTCTGGTTTCTGAGTGTTTGGGCTGGACATTGCAGCAAGCACACAATGCAAGCATGACACATCAAACTTGTGCATGGGCGAGAGGTCTAACAATGGTGGTCCAAGTGGTGGTTGTAATAAATGTCACACAACTGTGACATCAGCAACTGTGATGTCACAGTTATGTGCCGACCGGGCCGTGCGTACTGAGACATCGCGATCCTAGCGCTGGCCTAAAGGAGAAGAGGTGCTGCAGACGGAGAGGCCGCGGACCCGCCGCGGACATGAAGATGGAAGCGGAGCTGCCCGGGCTGTTGGAATGGTGAGTACTGAGTTTATTATTTTTGGGGGCTGGCAGGCTGGCTGTATACAACGGGGGGCTGGCAGGCTGGCTGTATACAACGGGGGGCTGACAGGCTTGCTGTATACAACGGGGGGCTGGCAGGCTGGCTGTATACAACGGGGGGCTGGCAGGCTGGCTGTATACAACGGGGGGCTGACAGGCTGGCTGTATACAACGGGGGGCTGACAGGCTGGCTGTATACAACGGGGGGCTGACAGGCTGGCTGTATACAACGGGGGGCTGACAGGCTGGCTGTATACAACGGGGGGCTGACAGGCTGGCTGTATACAACAGGGGGGCTGACAGGCTGGCTGTACACAACGGGGGGGCTGACAGGCTGGCTGTATACAACGGGGGGCTGACAGGCTGGCTGTATACAACGGGGGGCTGACAGGCTGGCTGTATACAACGGGGGGCTGACAGGCTGGCTGTATACAACGGGGGGCTGACAGGCTGGCTGTATACAATGGGGGGCTGACAGGCTGGCTGTATACAACAGGGGGCTGGCTATATACTGGGGAGGCTGTGACCAATGCATTTCCCACCCTCGGCTTATACTCGAGTCAATAGGTTTTTCCAGTTTTTTGTGTTAAAATTAGGGGTCTCGGCTTATACTCGGGTCGGCTTATACTCGAGTATATACGGTACTGACAAATATGTTCAGCACATTCCCTTTAAATATGAAGAAGATGGCTAGTAATGGACTTCACTGTCTGCTTCTTAATTCTTCTTGAGGAACCAGCAGACACTGGGCTATGGCTTATATCTGGCAGATAGCGCAGCAAATCCGTAGGAAAGCAGCATGTCTAATGTGCTGGAGCACAGCTGCCTGCTCAGCAATAACTTTACATGCAGTTATTTACACTTTCATATGTCAATGACAGTGTAAAAAATATTACACTTCTATAAACTGTTTTGTTATAAGAAAGGTATCAGGTCCAAAATACCCCCCAAACCAATCCTAGTGCTATAGGACTCTCCAACTAAAGTAAATACTACAGTCAAAAACTGATCATTGCAGCGGTAATCATTATTATAAAAATATGATAATTATACCGCAAGGGCATTGGGGCTGGAGCCTTATGTGCTAGATTTGCATAAAAAAGGCTTAAAAGGTCATTCATCAATTAGGTGGCAGAATTAGGAAGTGATTCCAGAGTGGAACCGGAGCACTTGTGGAATATATCTAATTCTGTCCGCTTGTGGAGCACTTCCAGGCGAATTAGCACATCCATAAAATCATCTTTACGTTGCTTGATGGGTTTGTGATGACAAAGGAATGTTTCCCCCCTACACAGCGCTATAAGTAATAATTAAGGCATTCTGGCTCCCTTTAACCCCTTAACGCCGAAGCCACTTTTCACCTTCCTGACACGGCCCATTTTTTCAAATCTGCCCTGTGTCACTATAAATGGTTATAACTTTGGAACACTTTAACACATCCAAGTGATTTTGAAATTGTTTTCTCGTGAAACATTGTACTTCATGTTAGTTAAAAAATTTTGGTGGTATGTTTTGCATTTATTTATGAGAAAATCAGATATTTGGTGAAAATTTGGAAAAATTTGCAATTTTCAAAATTTTCTACTTTTTCCACACATGAGTCATAACACCAAAAAACATAATAACTAACATTCACCGAATGTCTACTTTATACCTCCGTGGTTTTTTATGCATACTCTTATTTTTGTAGGATGTTATTGGCCTTTGAACGTTAGATGCGATTTTTCACATTTTCATAAAAAAAGCAAAATCCTGCTAATGAGGGACCTGCTCAGGTTTCAAGTCACTTTGAGAGACCTAAATAAAAGTAAAACCCCATAAAACAAAATCGGATGCAATTTCGAAATTACATTTTCTTTGGCTAAATTAATGTGTTTTTCATAAAATGTACAAATTCTCAGTGGATAAAATACCAAAACGCTCCACAAAATTTGATACCCAATCCCTCCTGCGTATAACAATCCCCCATATGTGGTGGTAGCCTGCTGTATGGGCACACGCCAGGGCATCGAAGGGAAGCTGCGCTATTCAGAGCAGATTATGCATTGTCACTTTTTATTGGCTATACAATCTTTATTTTTTGGCAATTTGGACATATAAGGGCTTATTTTTTGCGACATGAGATGCACTTTACAAATACTTCATTTAAGTGGGTCATTAGCTTATTGATGAGATTTTATTAACTCTTTAATGTATGGAGGAAAAGAAAATTGTCAATTTGGGGTTTCTTTTTTTTGTATATTTTGGGGGTCGTACACCATACACTAATAATACTATGATATTTTCAGTCTATAGATCACTACGATTACGGTGATACCTCATTTATATAGTTTTTCATTTATTTTTACAATTTTACTGGAGAAAAACTAATATAGAGGAAATCTCATTTGTTTCTGCATCACCATCTTTTCGGGAACTTAACCTTAATATTTTTTGGTTGACAGAGCTAGTTTACGGCTTATTTTTTACGTGTTGAGTTGTTCTTTCAATTGGTACCATTTTGGGGCACATAACTTTTTTTGATCACTTTTTAGAACATTTTTGTGAAGGGATTTTATGAAAATTTATATTTTTGGCGAGTTTTTCGGGTTTTGTTTTTACGGCGTTCACCGTACGGGTCCAATAATGTTTCCGACTTATTGTACAGATTGTTACGGACGCGGCGATACCAAATATGTGGGGGGTTTTGTTGATTTTCAGGTATTTTTACTTTATTAGATGTGTATAGGGAATGTTTGTGTTTAGGGGACTTTAACTCTATTTAATTAATTATTTTTATTAAAAATTGTGTTTATTCAGTGTTTTTAACTTTTTTTCTTTACTTTTACAGGTTAGCTTGAACAAGTGATCCACTGATCACTTGTTCAAGCTATTCTTCACCTAATACAGTGAAATACAGATGTATTACACTGTATTATGTGACACACTGAGCATGCGCAGAAGGCACAGACCCGGCACCCGGAAGAAGATCGCGCAGCCCCGGGCACTGGCAGGGGGGGTTTTTTGAATCCAGCTAAATGCCCCTAGCATGCCGCGGTCAGCGCGACCGCGGCGTGTTAGGGGTTAACACCCGCGATCGGAGAAATCTCCGATCGCGGGTGTTAGAGGAGGGTGTGGCTATAATATATAGCCGACACCCGCAGCTTCTGGCCCCGGCTCCATTCAGGAGCCGGGGCCAGAAGTTTGACGTACTATTACTGCATATTGCGGGAACGCACCTCCCGCCATGCAGTAATAGTACGTCAAATGTCGGGAAGGGGTTAAACAATAACAAAACATTTTAAGTAAATCTACCACCAGGATGAAGGATCGAAAAACCCAGCACAGTGACATACTGGTGTGTGCCCCCCCTGACAGGATCCGCTCTTTACTTAGCTTTTTATGCCCTGGTTTTCACAAAAAAGGCTTTTAAAATTATGCAAATGAGCCTGAGGGGCTCAAGGTTCCATAGGTGTTAATGGAGCCTAGAACCCTCATTTGCATAATTTAAAGCCTTTTTTTCTTTAAAACGAGGGCATACGTAGATTAAAGAGGAACTGTCACCAGATTTTGATCCCCCTGACCAACAATCCCAGCTGATAAAGGGTTATAAGTCCTCCCCATATCACCTAAAATTAGCTGACAGTGGGGCACTGTACCTTAATTACAGTGCATATTTTCTGATATGCAAATTAGCTTTTCTGACTCATGTCTGGTATCTGTGACTCTTCTCTTTCTCAGGCTGGCAGTGAGCTACACCCCATTATTGTGACAGCTCTGTGTCTCTTCAAATCCCTGCTCTGCCTCCTTGTACTTCGGGACCGTCTGCTAATATTCACCTACAGACATATAAAGCTCTGTGAACAGATGGGAAATATAGTGTCAATTTCTTTACACGGTGCCTTGTGTTACATTCATGACATGTGACCAGTGACATCATCACAGGTCCTTTAGGCTTCTAATAAAGGTAGAAGTCCATGGAGGCTGCTGTGACCTCATGTGGTCAGATACATGCATGGGGTGCAGTTTGCTATTATTAAGAGGCTAAAGTACCTGAGATGATGTCACTCTGGTCACATGACATGAACTGTGACCAGTAAGGAGGCATAAAGCATGGGGAGCATTAGATGAGCAGAACACCCCCCCCCCCCCCTGGATGCGAGGTAATATTTTAAAAAACCTTCCCCCATCATGAGAAAATTTCACTGACTAGCTTTTATACAACTTTACAAACATCCTCCAAGCAGTCATCTATGGCACTGTGCAAAACTCTTAATCAGGTGTGGAAAAAAATATTACAAAAGAAAGAAAGTTTTCAAAATGTTCATAGCATTTTTTTTTCTGCCGCAGGACAACAACCTTCAACACACAGCAAACCAATACGATAATAGTGGAGAGCAGAGAACGGGAGATCGCAGATGGTGTAGTATCCACAAGGTAATTACACTGACAGAAGCAATAGGTAAGGTTCTTAGGAAGTCGTGGCTAACACGACAATGGTGATGTGTAGGTTTATTCTGGGAGCTGTTTAAAGGAATTCTCCGGCAGTCCATGATTATCTTTATAAGTTTTCCATTTGGATTATGGACCAAACACTGGGCACTTGTAGAGGCCTTTTCTGTGGATTTAAAATCAAGCTTTTTTTTTTTAATTTCAGAAATTAAAGGGGTTTTCCCACGAAGTAAAGTTAGGCCTAATCCACGGGATAGGGCCTAACTTACTGATTAGTGGGGGTCTCAGTGCTGAGACCCCCACAGATCGCGAAAAATGAGGGACCCCTCGTTGCTCCGTCAGATTAAAGGAACGGACGGACGCGCATGACTGTTCTGCTCCATTCATCTCTATGGAGCTGATGGAGATCGCCGAGCATTCAAAAGTGTCTCTTTGGTCCATCCATCTATAAATACATTTCTTTTTCCCTCTTGGAAAAGGCAACTTACAATAATAATATTCAGTGTAAATAACAACCAGGAGTCCTGAAGGTGATGACATGGCTCCCACTGGGCCCTGATCTCAGCATCATCAAATCTGACTGGTACCATATGGAGAAAAAAGGATCTTGGAAAGGCTACATCCACATAAGACATTGGGGCTTATTTACTAAGAGTCCGTGGCCGTCCTTTTGTCGGATTATCCGACATGTTTGGGATTTGCGCCGCTGTGACAGGTATTAAACTGGGAATTGTGTTGCACGCGATCGGATTTTGGCGCAGTTGCGCTGGTTGCCATGCGACAGAAATGGGGGGGGGGGGGCTTCGGACTTTGCACCGGAATTTAACTTTTAAATTGTTTCGCAAAACCAAGCACTTACATGCACCAGGAAGAAAGTTAACTCCGTCGGACCTGAGCGGGCAAGCGACACATGCAGGATATGGGGCGGACAATCTTAGCAAATTACGGCGCTGTGCATGATCATCGGACAATGCAATTTCAGGGAACGCGTCAGGACGGGTAAGTAAATGTGGCCCATTGGGTTAGTTCTTAATGATGTTCGGAAATATATTCGGAACAACCTCCCCGTCGAGTTCCTTCAAACTTTGAAAACAAATGGGCAGTGATCCCAAATATTGATTTGATAAGAATTAACTATTAGAACTATTTTTTTTTCTGTATTCATTACTTGTTATTTTGCAATTCTTGTACCAACACCTGCCTAAAACTTTTGCACTTTTGGATTCTGGTCTATAAAAAAAAAAAAAAAGACGTTTCCCATGTGCAAAGGTTGGGAAAAAACCAGGTCCTGGTATCTTTTAAACAGATCTACCCACAATCCAGCCACCATGCAGTATAATGACAGAAAGATGTGATACTTGAAACAAGGTGAGATAGCTTCAAGCACAGAGGAAGAGATTAGTGGGAGAGATTTGCAGTATGCCATTATCAAGTCAAACAGAACAGCCCAGCGAGCTTTGATCAATAGTATGGCAACATAAAATGCCAGATAAATACCTGCTTGAAAAAGTGTGGAAATAAAACACGCCACTTGAGAATTCATTCTTCTTTTTACATGCGTTAAGTCAATAAAAGACGAGGTGCAGAGGTATCTTCTTGAGTGACAGAGCTGCAGGACTCCACTTAACCTCATACCGGAAAATCACTAGGTTTTGTCAAATGGTCAAACATGTTATTATATTATATAAAAAAGATTGCCGTAAAGAATATACCAGGGCGTTAAGGTGTTCAGGGATATGTTATGTAATACATGGACAGCAACTGATCAAAAGGGCTGACATGTAATGCTACATTAGCCAAAATCTGACCTCTAAAAATTGAAAATCCCTTTAAAGAAAATCTACCATTTGATTTCATGCATTATGAAGCAAACATATCTTGAGAATGCTGTCACTACAGAAACATATCTTGTTTAATCCCTGATTAACAATTATAAAAAAAAGGAGAAAGCTGGATCCACATTACACACAAGCTTTCTGAACAGCCAAGACAGGACTGCGCTGGATCACTGATAGATAGCAGCTGGGGGATGGTGCAGCAATTGATTACTCTGCCTTGCAGGGAGAACCTAGTGATTGCATCATCCTCTAGTGCAGTGCATAAGTATTGTGAAAGGAGAAGCGCTGACACAGCTTTCAGTATCATAATTTTATAATTGTTTTTTCAGCAAAACCACTCAGTAATTATTAGATCACATGAAGCAATTCAAAAGAAGGAAATCAGAAATTAGAAATAAAGGAAACCGATAAAGTGTCTATTCACTTAACTCTTCCCGGACAGTCTCTGTATATTCTAATCTCATTAGAGAGATGAATCATTAAGGGAAATATTCTCTGATCATGAAAAGAGTTTATCATTAACAGGAATTAAAGGATTTCAGATTTCAGATACACTGCTCACTACAGGAGAAAGATGCAGGAAAAAAAGGTACAGAGAAGCTGCTTTCCTCAATGAAAAATATTACAAAGTTCACTATTATTCACCTGCACAATTCATTCAAGATACAAGTTGCTTCCAAGCTTTAGTTTCTCTTTATGTGATTAAACAGGGCTGGTTTAAAAGTTATGCAGGTCCCTGGACAAAAAAACTGCTGGGGACCCCAATTAATTCTGATATCGCTGATCGTAAAGCAAGAGTGGAGGCAGGCAGGATCATGGGGGGCACCCTCTTCCTGATCAATGGTGGGAGCCCTGGGGCTCGAGCCTCAGGTGCCTTCCCTATAAACCGGCCCTGTGTTGCAGTAACAACTCATTGTAACAATACCATAAGAGTGAAATGTCCCATGAATAAGTTAAGCTAATGATCACCATTACCCTTTTAATTACAAAATCTTTACTCTTAGGCTGCAATAAAAAAACAAGACATTAACCAATAAGTCAAAATGTTAAACCTCGAAATAGCCAGATTAAACTTGGGGAACGTTGTGCGAAATTGCCATTATTAAGACTGCTGCTATCCACTGCATGGCCCGCGGCTAATGAATAAATAATCGACTATTTTATTTATCAGAGCGCAGATATTCCGAACAATCCCACCTAACCTTTATACACAGAGCACTGATACAATACCAGCAGCATCTGCAGAAGGCTGAGGTGCTACGCTCAATAAATGATTCAGCACATTGTTAAGAGGATGAAGAAAGTAAATCTCGACTTCAGTTAACTCCTTAGCTGCCATTCAAGAAAACTTCCTTATTGAAACACATAAAAAAACAGAGCTCCAACGTGTCAGGAATGGGGACTGTGCCACAATGACCACCATCATCTATAGGACTGCCACGAAACGTTCTGGTTGACTGGCATTTTGAAACATGATTCTTTCACAACAGGGAGGGGTTTGTCCCCATCGCGTGTGTGTTTCAACTAAAAGAATGCGATCAGTAATGTGGTTTGCAGGTACAGAGAACGTGGTGCTCTTTACTGATCAAATGCGTTTCAGCATATGGGATCGAGACAAGCGCCTCACCATTGCGATTGAATCACGTTTTCGAGCGATGCATGTGAACGCAGCCTCAACAGGACAAGTAATGAATATCTGTATGCTGGGACCCCCCAATGAGCATAGGATGACAGTAGACTTGACCATTGCTTTAGTTTACACACTATTGCGTCTCCTAACTATATGATGCTGATACATACAAGCCAAGTGCTTCCTCCTACTTTCTGCCTATTAAAGGAAATTTACTATCAAAATCCATTATGATAAACCAGGGACACTCACTCATAGATCTAGGCACCGTTACTGTGCTAATCTGCTTATATTTATTTTACTGACCTTTTTATATCAACTTTTAAATTCATGCTAATGAGGCAGAAGGGTTCTGGGGGACACTACCAGAGGCCCTGTGTGATGCAGCTTCATGGGCTGTTACACTGTGAACGAGCACATCCTGCTATTAGAACTTTCCCCTCCTTCTGCATGCTTTCATCCACAGAGGGAAGGGGGAGATGTGCTCCTGGATCATTAGTATGAATTTAAAAGTTGATTATAGAAAGAAGTATGCCATGGATGACAAGTACAAGACAATTACCACAGTCACTGTGCCTAAATCTATAAGTAAGTGTCCATGGTTTATCATGCTTTATACTGATGGTAGATTTTGTTTAACAAACTCAAGACATAGAGGTCCTACACACCCCACTCCTAAATAAAGCCATATACACTGTGCTGCCATATCAACAGAGAAGCTCTATCAACTATTCCCTGGGATCGAATATTTGACAAACCGGGGAATCAAATATGCAACGCATATTAAACAGCATGTAGACGTGATCCGATTAAAGTGCTGCAAAAACAGGATACTACCTACTGCCTCATTAAACTGCTGAGGTTGCACATCCCTGTGAGGGAACCAGCGGTGATCAAGAGCTGCATCTCCGCCGCTTCATTAACCCTCTAGCGGTTATCATCAATAGCAACTTCAGCATCCAGGTAGATAGACAAAAAAGTCTCCCGTTCCACAAGACGACCACTGGCCACACGCAAGATGATAATGGAGAGCCCAACACAAAAGAAAACGAGATTGCTATGCTCATTGGCGCATCCTTTTTTTTTTTTTTTTTAAACTTGTTTTTACTTATTTTTTCATAAACATACATATAATATTCCAACATAAAAATTTGTACATTGGGATTCTTGTCTAAGCCAAAGCAGGTTGTTCTAATTTTATTTACAGTCCATCACCTTGAGTCTTGTAGCTTGATTTCTCTCTGCTTTGGTACAAGTTTAGTTTGCATAGATATGTTCTGTATGTTAAAGCTGACGGTGACGTCACCGGCTCTCCAGCACTTCAGAATCCGGTGCACGCACGGGCGCGCGCATGGTGCGCCATGCCCTAGTGTGGTGCGCCGAGTTATAAGTTAATATAACTTATAAATCAGTGATAGGGGCTTTATTCTTCTAATAAAAATATGCTCTGGCACCAGCTCACCCTGAGCTGGTGCCATGTATATGTGCCATATATAGGACATCTTTCTCCCGGCTACGGAACAGTAGGGTGCCCTGCGCCCATTCCCGTCTATAGGGGGGGCGTATATACGTTGCCCATAAAAACGTCCACCATACGGACGTGTGAAAGTAGCCTTATGGTCATTATTACTTCAAATTGATGCCAATTAAGACATCGATTCCAACAGCAAAAAAGAAGCCCTCACACAGACGGAAACAAAGCAAAAGGAGCAAGTTACAGCAATTGCAGAAATGCTATAAATTGGAAAGTTAACATAGGGTCAGTAATGAAGGCGATAGGATCGGATAAATTATAAATCAGTCATACAGGCTCCAGTGTTATTCAAGCTGTGACTAATGCAGCTAAATCCCAGCACTGATCACATTGCACGGCTCTATTTTAATGCAGTTTCTCTTTAACAATGTAAGAAGCAATCTGCAAGAAGCATCTATATAAGAAGCTGCTCTATGTGTGTCGGCTGATTATTACTGTAGTCTGTACTGACAGTGTGCGCTCTGTGTGCCAGGTTATGTCAGGAGCTAGCTGAGTACTTGCTGTCCCTGACATATGGATTGCTGGCTGGAAGCAGACTAGACTGCACAGAAATATTCAGAGGGATTAGCATGACCTTGGGCAATGTCACTGTCACTTTCTGTGTGTCAGATTTTACAAGGTAAGGGTAGCAGAGACTAGGACATTTTTAGTTCTGCCTCTTAAGTTCCACCAGATTTATACATAATGATCACTGTGTAATGAGGCAAAGTCTCATCAAAGAAATTAACTTCACCTCTGCGGCAGTCTCCAATATTAGCACCTATTCAGAGGACCTGTCACCAAGTACAAAATGTATGACTGGCGCTGTGCCCTTCAACAATTAAAGTGTTTTTTTTTTTTGTGGACGAAATGAAAAAAATACCGTAAATAAATAACAAAAGGGACCCCAATAAAATAAATATGATAAATATATAGATCTAGGCACTGTGACTATGGTAACCTTTTTATATTTGTTATCAACAGCCTCCAATTAGCCTCCTTCCTACAAAAATCAACTTTTAAAATTATACTAATGAGCAAAAAGGACTCTGGGGGGCCACTGTGTGAGATTACAGCAAGTAGAAGGAGGGTGAAGGGGGAGACAGTGGAACAGCCTATGAAGCCAGAGCCCTTCAGTCATATTAACATAATTTTAGTTAAAAAAAAAAAAAAATTGATATAAGTTAATAATAGACGGAAGGAGGTCATGGATAACAAATATAATTAGAGTATGGTGCCTGGATCTATGGGTAAGTGTCTCTGGTTTATTATGCTGGATTTTGATGGTAGATTTCTTTTCTTAAGAGGAGCTGTCACTTGTAGAAAATGCATAAGGAGCAGCTTACTAAAGTACACTAGAAAATGCTGGACCGCCCAGCAAGCGGTCTGGCATATTCATGAGGGGGGCGGGACTAGTCACCGCTGGCCTATGGAGTGGGCGGGGCAGTCCTGGGGAGTGGCACCGTCTCGAATAGCCCCCTCATGAATACGCCTGACCGCTTACAGAACGCTCCCGCTTTTGCTATTGCACAGCGTGGCAGTGTTTGCTAGCGTTATTGGAGGTTTCCGATAATGCTAGCAGTGTAACACTGCTGCCTCTGCTGTAACACTAGATGGTGCTAACTTTAGTAAGCAGCTCTTAGTGCAGTTTTTACGTAGAAATATTTGGACCTGTTCGGTATGTTTTATCAAGATGTTGATGAGCCAGAACCTGACTGATATCTGGTTGCGCCCAAGTTCTTCCCTTATCCCTCTGTCACACGCCAGAAGTACATTCCCAAAAGTCAGAATATAAATGGAGGGAAGTATATGAGGGTAGTTTGTTATTTATATTTTTTACACTATTCTAAACATTTTGTACATTTTTCTTGGGCCACGTTCCTATGGGTATATTTTGACACTTAATATTGTTCTATATTACATTTCTTTTTTGGGTGGCTGCCATATATTTGAGGAAAACAGAATGAACATGGTCTATTTTAAGTGGAGCTCCCATTAATGAATAGAAGGGTTTTTTCAGAACCCCCTCAAAAAAATCTGCAAAGAAAAGAACATTTTTGCAGAATCTTTCTGCGTAGAATTACTTCTGTGTGACTGCACTCTTGATCCCACTTTTATTTGTTGAACATAGGATATGGGATTAGAATCCGGCCGTTGGTTGTACATCCGCTAGGGCCCACGCTGAAAGTTTTAACAGATCGAATAAGGGTATAAAAATAAAACTAGGGACAACCCCTTAAGGACTGTTTCAGACACCCAAAGTTAAAATGTGAATCACAGATTTCCAATGGCTGGATTTCACACCAACCACATTGCCCAGAATGCTTTTCTGCGGGGAAGCAGAGTCTCATCTTTGGCGCTGTAGATGATCCGTGAAATCCAGCGCAGTCCATGATTCACCGACCATGGTGGCCTGAAACCCTTGAAGGGATTGAATCCTCCCAGACAACTCTTTTTCATAAGAGTTCACTAGGGAGGAAGCCAATGCTCGATTCAGCGGGAGGCTCCTTATAATAATTCTAAATATTACAAGTTGCTATAAAAGCCACCACTAATATTTAGGGAGAACCTTGGCTCCAAGGTCACGTTACATAACACTGATACTTTTGCAGCGATCTCTATAGAGCGATACACTAATGGAAACTGAAACCAGTCCACCGTGGCCACATGGTAATGGCACGGCTCCACGCATCACACAGGTAGCCCTTCTGTCTCCATTACCGTGTAATCAAAAGGACACGCTAACAGTGTTCCTAAACCAGGAGTGACAGAATTAATGAACATAGACTCCTGACTACTGCCGAGTCACCTTGCAGGTGATGCAGCGTCGATTTTCTCTGTTGCCAAAATATACCATCTCCCAGAGAAAGCCCAATCCATTAAAGTCACTGAAGTGGAAACGTCCCGTGGATCTCCTAACGTTAAATGAGAATTTATGTTCGGAGCATAAGGTAACCTAATTACCTCGCCATCGCAGTGGCTCTTAATACTAATCTGGAACTGGAGGAATAACGATAATATAAGAAATGTAGCTATTTTTAGCTGCTTTCAGAACAGATGTGCGCTGATTTTAAAACCTTAAGAACAAGAGCGGCTGATTATCAAAAAAAGTGTTTTTACTTTAAAACCCATTCTCAGACTTGAATCTAGTGTTATAGAATATTGGGTGGAAACAGACACATGTTCTCCAAATCCTACAAAATAAAACACTACAGTGTAAGGCAAAAAGTGCCCCATAAGGCTGATGCCTGTAGCAATATAGGCAGTCCCCGAATTAAAAACACCCGACTTACAGATGACTCTTCTGCCCACAGTATCCTATGGTGAAGCTCTCTGGATGCTGTGCAATGAGGGTTATGAAATGGGTCTGCATTGTTGTTTAATACGTGTTCCCACAAAAGCTCAAAATGATAAAAATCCAATTTTCACAGTGACAAAATAGAAACTTTGTCTGGAGTTTCACTTACAAAATATACCTGTTCCGACTTACATACAAATTCTACTTAAGAACAAGCCTAGAGAACCTAATGTATATGTAACTGGGGGGCTGCCTACATTGTAGTCA
Organism: Engystomops pustulosus; assembly: GCF_040894005.1. NCBI lineage: Eukaryota > Metazoa > Chordata > Amphibia > Anura > Leptodactylidae > Engystomops > Engystomops pustulosus. The sequence continues at coordinate 147,454,896 of NC_092417.1, read as the reverse complement.
GAATAAATACTTGGACGCCACTATAGAGACGTGCAGGCCATGCTGCGGTATCTGCCGCCTGTAGGTTTTCCCAAACAAGGGTCTGCAGGCAAAGCCTCAATCATGGCCATGATTAAGATATCCTATTGAAACGCATAGGCTTTTCATGCAGACCCTTGTACCCGTCTTCCATTTCCTGTTCTATTTTTTTACATTTTTTTTAATAAATATCAAAGTTTTTATGGGAACATTGCATCTGGAGCTGGAGTTTTCTGTTCTTCTGGAACATGGTCAGAATTCTGTCCACTAGAAGTAAAACCTAGAAGCTTTATATAGAATCACAGCAAGCAGAGATCTAAAAACAGTGAAGAATGAGTACAAAAAAAAAAATTTGGAAAATTGTATAACTTTTGCTTGTACAAACAATAACATTAATTTGCCGAAATAGGAATATCCCTTTGAAAGTATATCTAACCTTTTGACACAGTTTGTAGAAATCCATAGTCCTGTGTGTACACACTAGGAGTGACACTGTTTGTGGACATTATATGACTTGGTGTCTTTATTTTCCAACATCTCCTTTATGCCAAGTCTGAGTTAGCTGTTATCTCAAAGCTGTTGGGCGGAGACATTTGCTGTAACTCTCTGATCATATTATTATAATATAATATAATAATAACGGCAGAACTGGTCAGTGTCGGTAAATTGTAAGCTGGTGGGGCTAAATATTACCATGGATTAAAGCGGTTGTACCATATAAGGAAGTTATCCCCCATTCAAAAGGTAATCAGTGAGGGTCTGAAGGCTACGACCCTTACAATCATAATCATAGGACCCTTGGCGATCCAGAGAGTGGGGATCCTGTAGTCCCTAATGGGTGGAGGAAAAGGAAGAGCATGAGCTCTGCCACTCCAACCAAATCTATGAGAGTGGTGGCCCACTTACCATCAGTGAGTGTGCCCGAGCTAGCTGATTGCTGTGCTTGCTCCAACACTCCTGTGCTTTAGAATGGTCCTGCACGCTCGTCCTAATGCTCACCACAGAGGTCGCACTAAGATTTTTACAGAAGGGTAATAATACTCCTCCTCTTATTGTTGGGGAGTATTTTTAGCCGAGGAGGAGTATTACATTTTTTGTAATACAAATATAAAACTCTTAGCTGTATATAATGTTAACAGACGCTATTTATACATGAAAATCATCTTCATCGCACACCACTACACACACAGAGCACGCTCACTACACACACACACACACAGAACAGCACAGCACGCTCACTACACACACACATACAACCAGCACGCTCACTACACACACACACACACAGAACCAGCACAGCACGCTCACTACACACACACACACAGAACCAGCACGCTCACTATACACACACACAGAACCAGCACGCTCACTATACACACACACAAACACACACACAGAACAGCACGCTCACTACACACACAGAACAGCACGCGCCACACACACACACACAGAACAGCACGCTCACTACACACACACACACACACAGAACCAGCACGCTCACTATACACACACACAAACACACACACAGAACAGCACGCTCACTACACACACAGAACAGCACGCGCCACACACACAGAACAGCACGCGCCACACACACACACAGAACAGCACGCGCCACACACACACACACACAACAGCACGCGCCACACACACACAGAACAGCACGCTCACCACACACACACAGAACAGCACGCTCACCACACACACACACACAGAACAGCACGCTCACCACACACACACAGAACAGCACGCTCACCACACACAGAACAGCACGCACACTACACACACACACACACAGAACAGCACGCTCACTACACACACACACACACAGAACAGCACGCTCACTACACACACACAGAACAGGACGCTCACTACACACACACACAGAACAGCACGCTCACTACACACACACAGAACAGCACGCTCACTACACACACACACACACACAAAGAACAGCACCACACACACACACACACACAGAACAGCACGCTCACTACACACACACAGAGCACACACAGCACACTCACTACAAAGAGTGCAGTGAGCGCGGTGTACTACACAGGTGCGCCTCGCACTCACCTGGCACTGGTCTCCGGTCCTGCCAGAATCCTACAGTCCGAGGAGCCGCAGCCCTGCTGTCCACATGTCTCCAAGCCACGTGGCCTGCTGAGCGGCCCGGTGCGGGCTGCTATCCCGCTACTAACATTTCCCTCTTTTGCAGCGCGCACCAGGCTGCTCAGCCTGCACGCTACAGGGAACAATTGCCATGCGTTCTTTTACGCATGGCAATTATTTTAGGGGGTAATTGCGCCTCATCACGCGTCTATGACGCGTGGTGAGGCATTAATGCGACCTCTGGCTCACCCCATTAATGAGAATGAGGCCTCTGTTCCACATTCTTGTGATCCCATTCCCATGATCTGTGGGAATCCCAGCATTGGCATCCTTATTGATCTCCTTGTTATCCCATATCTTTTGTAAAGGAGATAATGAATTCATTAACTTGTATAACTCTTTTTTCTACTAAATGGATTTCACCCTGTGGTCTGTGTACTACCGTATATTAAATGGTCTTACCCACATCCTATATATTTAGAAATACAATATTGAATGTTGTTTTTTGGGGACCTGCTACTGTATTCATTTCTTCTTTTAGTTTAGGTCACAAGCTGCAGAATAATCACATTAGTTCACCCATGGTCCATTTAATAGTTACCCTAGCTTTACAACTGATAGTCCGAGATAGAGTGTTGTCCTGGTGGAGTCAATGACCACTCCGGTCTGGAATATATGATATGTGGATATAGAGGTCATTTCTAACAATCATGATCTAACAATAGGATCCTTTATGATCATCTTTTCGAGTACCACAGGGTCAGCCATCAATAACTCTGGGTGACAATGCAAAACAATTTTGGACTTTTACCGACCGGACACCGACTGCATATTCTGCCATTGTCACCAGTGACTTAACATAGAAAACAAATAGCTTCTGCACAGGGTGGACTTAATTCAGGACGACGTCAACAACATTTCAATATTATTCTATTCAGAAAGTTTAAAGATCCTTGACAGTGAAGAATTATGGGATTAAAAAGTTTAAAAGCAACATCGGATTCTTTTCATTTCATTAACTTAATTTCGTCTAAAAACTATGGCTTCGGCTAGAGTCTGTCCTTAATTAGGAGTCATCAGAAATCCCTTCAATTAACATGTCTAATTATCTCCTCCACTGTCTGACAAGAGATCCTTTTTTCTGTTCGGTGTGCATGCTGTTCTATGCACCGAGTGTATATATATTAATGATACAGCCTGTTAAAATTGTGCATCTATTACATGGAAACACCTGGGTCTTTTACATTTGTGCATTAGAATTTTTCTCTTTAAATTTACATTAGCAGAACTACAAATCTGTAAAGCACAAATGTCCACGTCCATCCACATTAGAAACCCTCTCATGCTCTAGTCTAGTCTATTGGTCGCCACCACCAACTTACAAACTGATTATTCACTACATTTTCCCGCAGCAGCATCATTGTAAGAAGACATACATGGAGGTGGGAGCCAGGAACCCCCACCAGAGAGGTAATTAAACAGCTTCTTTTATTTCCCCCATATGCTTCCCCTTCAGCAGAATTAAATACGGCTATATCCTGAAATTTTAACTCTGGCCACAAGGTCTAATAATGCAATGATTCTATTAAAAAGTTTTGCCTGCAGTGGTCATCTCATTTATATGAGTGAGGGGCACTTATTCATAGATCCAAGAACTCTGACTGTGGCAATTTTCTTATATTTGTTATCCATGGCCTCCTTCCTTCTAAAATCAATTAGTATAATTATGCTAATGAGCCACAAGGGCCATGAGAATACCCTGGCTTCATAAAGCTGTTGCTACACTGCTTCATTCTCACCATCCCCTGCCCCTTTTATTTCCTATAAAACAGCCTGTGACGCTGCAGCACTGATACCAAGCCCATAGTCCCTCTGATTCATTAGCATAATTTTTAAATATTATTATAAACAACAACTGCACTGACAACAATGCACTGTGCCACGATTCCCTAACATTGTGCGCCCAATATCCTGCATGTGTCGCTTCCCCGCTCAGGTCCACCCGGAGATCACCATCTTCTTCTTGGTGCATGTAAGCGCATTGGTTGTGGCACAATTTTAATCTTAAATTCCACGCTCAGTTCAAATCAGTCGGATCGTCTGACGCCCCCATTTCTGTCGCATGAAAGCCGGCGTCGCTGGGCCAAAATCCGATCACCTGCAACACAATCCCCTTCTAAATACCTGTCAAAGCGGCGTAAATCCCAAATACCATGAACAGTCCGACGGAAATGCGATCCACGGACCCTTAGTAAATAAGCCCCATTGATTTTGTTTTCCACAACACTGGCAGCCACACAATGAAACCAATATAGACCCATTTTCAATGTCAAAATATACAAAAGATTTTAGAATGATGTAAAGAATAACATAACATCCTCGTTCCATTTACATTATTACATTTGAGAATGTATTTCTTGCATGTGACAGAGGGATCAGGTAACTTGGGTGTAACCGGGTATCAGTCAGGTTAGAACCCATCAAGATCTTGGTCATTTCATCAGTTTTTTGCATCACTTATTAGTAACAAAATCCATGAGTTGTGAAATGTACAGAACAGGCTAAAATATTTCTATTATACCTTAGCTTATGTCGTCTCCATGGCTCCACTCCACCATGATAAACCAGGGGCACTTATTCATAGACCCAGGCACCGTGACTGTGGTAATCTTCTTATATTTGTTATCCATTGTCTCCCTCCTTCTAAAATCAACTTTAAAATCCTGCTAATGAACCAGAAGGGCTCTGGCTTCCCAGGCTTATACACTGTCTAATCCTTCACCCACACCCTCTGTATAATGTAATGTGACACTATGAGAGGGTGGTGGGGAGTGCTCCGGCACAGTCTAACAGCCCATGAAGCTACAGCACAAAGGGTACAGATACCCCCACCAAAAGCCCTTCTGGCTCATTAACATTTATCATGCTTGATTTTGATGGTAGATTTCCTTTAAATTGCACAATACTGATAATTTTTCATCTTAAGGTCTGTTAAAAGGGTTTCCCGGCTAAAAGCTCATGGGAGGGAAGGAAAGAAGGGAGGAAACAGCAGCAAGTGAACAATTTCTCAGCAGCACTCCCACAGGTGAACTGAAGTATTACACAACACTCAATGACATGAATAGGTTGCAAGGACATGCTAGATCCTCCTGAAAAGGATGCTCATATGGTAGCAGTTGCCTTCCAGGCCGGTATCCTGAGACTGGATCCATAATGCATGACCATAACCCTATTACTATAAGAGGACAACCATGTAACCAGGGATCACAATCTAGTAGAAAATCATGTTGTATGGCATATGGTGGCGGCATATATTTGTCACCTGGCAAGCTTGGGGAAAGGTGGAAACCCTCTCGAACTTTATTAGTGTCATATGTGTAGGCTAAATATAGTCAGTATAATAGAAGCAGACGCTCAGGGAAAACCTGTCATAACCAGGGGCTTGTTATCAGCCTCTGGCGAACATATACAATATGTCATAGCAGGCTGCACTGGGTCAGATGCAATAAAACCTGACAATAAATGTCATTCTGCATGTTACATCAGGTCTGACCATAGACCACAAACTATAGGGATTGGGTAGGGATTGTTTAACCCATTATATTAAGTCACAGCTTGTATCCAAGCTCAGGCCACCTGTACCCCTGGTCCTTTGTTTGCTGACCATGTGTTATGGCTTTTTCGGGTCTACTCGCACCAATGACAATAGAATCAGGATTTGCGCTACGATTTGTGAGTTGACTCCTACAAGAGGCCGCAAAAATCATGGCCGTGTATATGAGCCCATAGAAATGCATGCGTGTTCTAGCTCTGGAAACAAGTTGAACATGAGGTTATATATTATTATTAAATAATATATAGTCTCAGGGGGGGTATTGAGATTTCCGCAGACAAAGCTGAAATCTTGCATCCAGAAAAGTATTATTTATACATCAGGTATTCTACTGATAACTTTATCAGTATCTAATGGAAGCGTCTTCTAAAAAGCAGAATTATGAATTCAGCTCTGAAGTACAATACTGGCTGTAACTTTACATAAGTACAAGATAAGTTGGCATAATCTCAATAAATCTAATGTTATTGTAGCCTGCGCTGAATGTACTATACATGGAAGTTGTAAGAGGTATCAGGGTTATATAATACTTGCTATGAGTAATGGTCTATGTTTGTGTGCAAGGTGCGTAATGGTCAACGTAAAAATAATGTGAGGAATAACCTGGGCTATAAGGACAATTTTAAAAGGCTACATTCCTAGAGAAAAAGTCATAGACATACAATACCTACCTTCATATATATGTATGTATATATATATATATATATATATATATATATATACAAGAAATCTGACAAAGATGCCTCCACAACAATAGCAATGCTGCGGATAATGGACCATCAGCAGGTATTGTAAATATTGCATACCATTATTTCTGTAAACATCTCAATGCTGCTATGAAAACTACTTCTGGAGGCGGCTATATTTATGACATGTATATAGCGAGCACTGAGGGAGCACTTACCGTTTGTGTATACAATGTGCATTGTGGATTTTTGCATCATACTACAATTTATATCAGCCGGACTGACAAATAGCAAGGTCTTCAGTACTCACTGCCATCTACAATACACAAAGTAGCGGTGCAATCTTTCCTTTGCACAGTAATTCTTAAAAGCAACATTTTTGAATCAGATAACGGGAATTTGATCCTCCCAAATAGTTTTGTGTTGGGGCAATGCTGATTTCTTCCAAGATATGAATACGGTAAGTAAAACAATTATAGTAACAGGATGTGAAGCTTTCCATGCAAGGAGGATGGGCAAGATCATTTTGTTTAAGGGGGTATTGCAGTAATAGTAACGTCTGATACAAAACCACATAATGCTATAAATGAACTAATACAACAAAACTCAATGTCATTAACTACAAAATGGAGCTTAAACATTTCGCTTTATGATTCACTAAATTTTATGGGACCCTAAAGGTGTTTTATATCTTGACCAAAATGCATCACATTTGGTAGGATGGTGACTGCAACATGTTACTAGCATGAACCAATAAAAGACCAACAAAAGTTGTAGTCATGGTGCCAGAATCCCTTCTTCGTTTACAAATAAATCTCTTGCTCTGATTTCACCAGTGATGACCCCGTTGCATACTGCATCATTACATGGAGTTCAGCTGTTTTGAAAACCCATGGGAAGTGGTTGGTGAGCAGTGAGTGTCTTTTCAGTATTATTAAGAGTTATCTTCAAGATGGTCGAAACAGAATACTACAAGTCCCATGAGCCCTCAGTTGTCAGTTACAGCTCTTCCCGCCCATTCTCTGCTCTCAGTGATCGCTGAGGTAATGATTAGAGATGAGCAGACCTGATATTGCCATTCGGAGTTCGGCCGCACCCCCCCCCCATCACACTGCTGGATTGGCAACAGCCAACCTGGCAAATTGATGCCCCTAGCAAATAGCCATGGCTATGATTGGCCTTGGGTGTCAGCCTGCAATACCATGTACAGTATTACATGTTTATGGAAGGAACTAGTCATCTTTTTCAAATCTGAGACTATTAAATCTAGGGTGTTCCAAGATTTAATGTTCTTCTCTATCACTGGAATACCTCCATATCTACCACAGGACCTCCACCGATCACAAGAACAAGGGGTATGTTCAGCTAAATGAATGAAGTGACAGGGAGAGAAGACAAACTACCGCCCGATTCAATCATTGTATGGCACTGCTGGAGATAAAGACTGCTGTACTTGACTGCTGTGTTAGTCCAAAATTTTCTCTCCCGTGCCCTCAAATAAATATTGTGACAGGTTAAGTATACGCCCTGTTCCATTAATTGGTTCTAGATGCCCTATTAACAATGGAGTTGCAGTCACAACATTCATTTGAGGGAACGAGATTTTGGGAAAATCTTTATTCAGACGGCATAATCGGTAGGTCAGTTGTACGTCGGTATCTGTTTATAGTAGCCAAGAATTGGATATCAAAATACCAGGTCAGCGAGCTATATCTTAGACTTCCAAAGACGACCTATGGACTTCTATGGTAAAAGTGAAAGAGTGCATAAGATCCATGCAAAAAACGGATGTAAGAATAAGCCTACAGAAAATAAATGGGTCAGTAGGACATCAGCAAAAATCACTGACTGCATCTCGATGTGAAAGAAATCTTGTCTGAATAAGCCAGAAGGGAAGCGTGATCTCTCAAACTACTGCTAGACAGATGATGGGTACAGCACTTTCCACACGCCTCCTCTGATGATTGCGATATCTGTACAAAATAGTATTTAAATCACCAAATATTGTGATTTCAAGGATCACAGGGTTTGGCCTTTATCTAGACTTAGGCGTTTCACTACGAGTACACTATACAAGGAAAGTGTTGAGAAGCCAGAACATTGCACCACTATTACTTTCCCAATTTCCCCACAAGGAAAATCGCCCTCGGTCACACCCCTCACAGATCACTGTCAAAAATTTTAAGGGGTCAAAACTGCATATTAACGTTTGAAGAAATTCCTTTCTTACCTGCTCCCCAGAATGGGCTCACCAGATGCACCAAGAGCAGAATAGTCCATCCCATAGAAGTGCAACCCGAGGAGGATCTTCTTTCTCCATTTTGATTCAGGATCTAAGATCTGCACACATGCCTGGACCCATGAAATGGGGGAATTGGGACCTGGCCTAGAAGTGGCAAAAAAAGCAAACAACTTTGAGATATCAAGTGGAGTTAAAACAAACTGGATCTGTTTGGCCCTAAGATACTATTCTGCCTCTATATTGAAGATTTTATTTTAATTTTTATTCTGCTACAGATGGTTTATTCCAGGGCTGTGGAGTCGGTAAACAAAATGACTGTCTCCTAAATTTCCCTAAATCCGATGCTCATATACTCGATAAATTTATAGTAATAATAAGGGGTTTTTATCACCATTATGATTCAATATTAGTTCAGTTATTTAGGTAGAACATAAAAAAATATTTATTGGAATACAACCTTAGAACTATGACTTTAATAAAATGTAATTATGCAAAACACATGTGAACCAAAAAAACTGTTTTCAACACAAATGTTTTTTTGGTGCACTTTCTTCATGCTGCAGAATGCACGTCAGTAATACATGTGGTACAAACTCCGACTAAGTAGAAACACTCCCTGTTAGGTGCACATTTTTCTGTCTTGACAGACACAGAACAGCTGCAAACACTTTATAAATACATGTAAAAGCAATTTGCATGTTCTTTTCAGTGCACAGATGGAAAACTGGCGCAAACACTTTAATAAATCTCCCTACACTGACTTGGGTTGGTGGCAATGCAGTAACCTCACGGGCAACATCTCTAACAATTTCCAGATGTAGAGGACTTGCCTCATGACCAGTCAGCTTCGATGAATGGTTGAACTTTCAGTATACAGCTTTTCTCTGAGAACAGATCACCAATTGTTTCCCCATCATAATGCTTCAGTCCAGCAGTGCTAGATAACATGAAGCTTGGCTTGTATACCTATGGTACTTTTTCATGTGTGTGTTTCTGTATTAATGAATTTGAGATGTTGTAAAACAGGAAACTAAAGCAAACTAAAACATAAAGGAGTATACAGAGAGAACAATCCTGCCACACAAACTGCGTCTAGCTCACAGCCCCCTTTGACTCCTTTTAAACACAGTCATGGTGCAATGAGGCCGCCATGAACGTGTTGTCACAAGCATAGAGTTTAGGGTGAGTAACCAGTATAATTGTCACGCTGCTTATTTCATAGACCAGCGCTTCTCATTTCACACAAAATAGTACAGGCGATCCTCTAATTAAGGACACTCGACTTACAGACGACCCCTAGTTAAAGACTGACCCCTCTGCCCACTGTGACCTCTGGTGAAGCTCTCTGGATGCTTTACTATAGTCCCAGACTGTAATGATCAGCTGTAAGGTGTCTGTAATGAAGCTTTGTTGATAATCCCTGGTCACATTACAGCAAAATAATTTGAAACTCCAATTGTAACTGGAGCAAAAAAAATGTTTTCTGGAACTACAATTATAAAACATACAGTTTCGACCTACATACAAAGTCAACTTAAGAACAAACCTAAGGAACCTATCTTGTACGTAACCCGGGGACTGCCTGTACTATGGGGTTGGCTGTTTAGTGGATGAAGCTTTAGTGATAATCCTTGCTCCAATTACAGCAAAACATTTTGAAACTCCAATAGTCACTGGGGCAAAAAAAATAAAAATGTCTGGATCTACAATGATAAAATATACAGTTTTGACTTGCATACAAATTCGACTTAAGAACAAACCTATGGACCCTATCTTGTATGTAACCCGGGGACTGCCTGTATATAGTTTTCTTCTTAAAAATATTACATATACATTGTAATTCTCATATAAAGTTGCAGCCGGCCCGGAATTGACAAATCATCACCATTGACAAGACACCGAGAAGGTTAACATTCCCTGCAGATCATGCAGGTTATTCCTGCTCACCAGCACTCAGTGCAATAGTACTAAATAGTGTAACAACATCTTACATACAGGTTCATTCCATTCCAATCACACCTTGGACCTGAAGAAGGGGTAAATTCTCCCCGAAACGCGTCGTTCAACCTTTTATCCAACTTTATATGAGAATTAATATGTATATGTTATAAATATTTTTAAGAAAAAAACTATAAACTATTGGGTTTGAAATAAGAAGCGCTGGTCAATGAAATAAGCAGTGCGACAATTATACTGGTTACTCACCCTAAACTCTATGCTAGTGTCTACAATCAGGATTTATTTCCTGCCTACCAGAGTGCGCAGCAGCTTATGATATACATCCCTGCTCACATGGAGTGCGGTGTTACCTCTTTATGCAGATGAATGTGTTGTGTGGCTGCGCTACAATACAAATCTTATAACAGAGATGGTCCAGGGCAGGTGCAAAGGAAGCTTTTTTTTCATGGACCCGATTTTAACATGTAAATTGGAATTATTTCACATGTTTTAACTGTTTAACATTTTGCACAGTAACCTCGTGTCAAAATTTTTAAATGTCTGCATTTTTTCTTAATTGGTTACTTCTAAGGTTGAGGTCACATGTAGAAGTTTAATTGCGTTTTTAATGCATTTTGAAACTAATTACAAAAGCTGAGGAGAGGTGATTTGCCTTATTTCATTACTGTTAACATTTGCATTAACAAAACGCAATATAAACGCCACGTTAACGCATGTGTTAACATTGTGTTTACTATGCTTTTGTAAATTCAAATGTTAACAGTAATGTAATTAGGAAAATCAACTCTCCACAGCGGTTGTAATAGGTTTCAAAATGCATTAAAAATTAAACATGTTAAATCCCAAATTAACCCTTTCACGACCCGTGACGTAATAGCACGTCACGGGTCGGCCGCGGGTGCATGGAGAGGGCTCACGCGCTGAGCCCTCTCCATAGCCGGTAAGTCTTTGCTGCATATTGCAGCAAAGGCTTACCGGTAACACCCGCGATCGGTGCTAGCACCGATCGCGGGTGTTTTCACCTCGATCGCCGCCGGCAATGCTGCCGGCGGCTTCAAAAGGATGGCGGCGCGTGGGCGCCGCCATCTTTTCGAGGATCGCCGCTCCCCGTGACGTCATCGGGGAGTGGCGATCCGTCGCCATGGTAACCTCGGGTCTCACGAAGACCCGAGGCTACTTCGGGTTAACCCATGCATTACAATGTGCTATCAGCACATTGTAATGTATGAGTAGTAAAATCCCCATATACTGCCATACTGTAGTATGGCAGTATATGATAGGATCGTGCAGACACCCTAGGGTTAAAGTACCCTAGGGAGTCTGAAAAGTACTGAAAATAAAAATAAAAAAAAGTTAAAAAAAAAAATTATAATAAAAAACCCTAAAAACTCAAATCACCCCCTTTCCCTAGAACTGATATAAATATAATTAAACAGTAAAAATCATAAACACATTAGGTATCGCCGCGTCCGAAAATGCCCGATCTATCAAAATATGATAACGTTTTTTCACTGCGTTTAATCCTGTAACGGAAAATCGCGCTCAAAGTCGAAAATGGCACTTTTTTTGTCATTTAAAAAAATTAAAAAATTCTATAAAAAGTGATCACAAGGTCGAAATTGATAACATTGTAAATGTCATCAAAATCCGCAAAAAACGACAACACCCACAGCTCAGTACACCAAAGTATAAAAAAGTTATTAGCGCCAGAAGATGGCAAAATCCCCAAAAAAAATTTTGTACAGGAGGTTTTAATTTTTTTAAATGTATGAAAACATTATAAAACCTATACAAATTTGGTATCCCCGTAATCGCACAGACCCAAAGAATAAAGTAGTCCTGTCATTTGGGGCGCACAGTGAAATCCGTAAGATCCAAGCCCACAAGAAGACGGCACAAATGCGTTTTTTTTACCAATTTCACTGCATTTGGAATTTTTTTCCCGCTTCCTAGTACACGGCATGGAATATTCAATACCATCTCTATGAAGTGCAATTTGTTACGCAGAAAATAAGCCGTCACACAGCTCTGTACATGGAAAAATAAAAAAGTTATGGATTTTTGATCATGGGGAGTAAAAAATGAAAATGAAAAAACAAAAAAGGGCAAGGTCCTGAAAGCGTTAACAGTAGTGACCACTTCTGTATATAACCCCCTCACGTGGCTTGTGTCCACTCCTGTATATAACCCCCTCACGTGGCTTGTGTCCACTCCTGTATATAACCCCCTCACGTGGCTTGTGTCCACTCCTGTATATAACCCCCTTACATGGCTTGTGTCCACTCCTATATATAACCCCCTCACATGGCTTGTGTCCACTACTATATATAACCCCCTCACGTGGCTTGTGTCCACTCCTGTCACTCCTGTATATAACCCCCTTATATGGCTTGTGTCCACTCCTATATATAACCCCCTTACGTGGCTTGTGTCCTCTCCTGTATATAACCCCCTCACGTGGCTTGTGTCCATGTGGATTTGAGACATTTGCAACAAAAAGTCTCAAAAAGAAGCCAAAATTTGCTCCTGCCAGGATAGGAAAAACTGAACATGTATCACAGGATCATACATAAGGTGCAAAAAAGAGCCGCCAAATGTCTCTAAAATTCACCTCAGAGATACAAAACTATGATACATGTGCCCCATAGAGATTGAATTAAACAATTCACAGGATTCAGTAAAATTATACAATAAATAACCTTTGTAAGAAGATAACACCCCATTAAGTTGATGAAAGACGATGACCATCTACGGAACAATTCATAACCTGTCACTTATAAGGAAAGTATTATCCGTGATGATAATATAGAAAGTGACACCATATTTCTTTAGGAGCTTTTAAGCCTCTGTTTTTCACTTTCCAGCATACACAGTTTAATGCATATTTTATTTGCAAACTGTTCAAGCATTGACCTCAATCTAAAAAGGGAAAGGCATTGATCGCTCCTTCACATCTGAGTGACTAGCGCCGCAGACATGATAGGAAAGAGGGTGGAGGTGCGAGAAGGAGTTTTACTTGTCATTCACATCACTGAGGACAGAGCAAAGTATCAAAGGCAGGTGACGGCCGCCGTACAGTGGCGACCGCAGTCCAATGGAGCATTTTGCAGAGCAGCTGCAGCCTCTGGACAGAGTCAGAGTGATGAGGACATTTGAGAGTCATTTTTGCAGAGGCAAGAACATCAATAAGAAAGACTATGACCATCTGTGCAATGCCAGGTACATTCCTAAGGGCTTATCTAACCTGTCCATCACGCGCTGGATGCTCGAGCTGTCCACACAACCTGCTGTGACTAGGAATAATGAGGAGAACGCCAGGTCTGAAACCTCAAAATGTGCTGGAACGTGTGCAGCTTCAATGTCAGGAAAAGCAAAAGCTCCGCTGCTAAATCACACAGAGGGTAAAAGGAAGTTTTGTAATAGTCATATCCACAAAAAAGTTGACAAGTGTCTGATTGGTAGGAGGCTAAATACTGGGACCCCTACTATAATGAATACAGGGGTCTTTGGTGCAGAGTATGAATAGGAACTTTCTGCACTTTCTGGAGATGGATTCACTCAGGAGGGTCACAGCGCACAGAACCCTCCACGGAGATAAAAATACCACTGTGTAAGGACACATTCCTCGAAAATACATTCTTCCACTACAACTTACATAAGGGTATGACTAAACATCTATCCGAGTGTGCCAACAATGTCCGTAGCGTTGCTGATGAACTGCCTTTAATGCAGACAGAATATTGTACAGAAATCCACTGGGATTTCAAAAATACCTTCATTATTTTATCCATTATGCAGTTTCTAAGATATTCCCATTTGGATCCATATGGTAATGAGGCAGCTAGTGATGTCCATAGTACAGCATATCCCTGCTCTGTTCACACTACCCTCTCTGTCATATAAGCACAAAATCTGTCTTGTAAGAAACATGGGACAACTCAACAAGGGTGGGCTCAACAGTGCTCCAAGTGCTGAAGACACTGCTTAATTAGTATACAGATTAAACTGGGAATATCCTGGAAATTGAATAATGGGCGGCAAGAATGAAGGTTTGATCGAAACCACAGAGCAACATGCTGCCAGCAGATTATATTACTTGTCAGAGGTGGTAGACTCCACCAAGATGAGAGGGAATATAACTCCTGGTTTATGCTTTTTTTTATAGGGTATTTTCCTTTTTATTTATACTGATGACAAATCCTGCACATAGGGCATCAGTGCTGAAGACTGATCACAGTTTAAGTTCCTAAGCAATTGGACACAGCCTTGTTGTGAATATTACATTCTTTAAATTAATTTCCAATTCATATTTATTTCCGTGAAAATGCCACATCAAAGTCCGGCAATGTGGACATATTTAGCGGATAATAAATGTTTGACCCCTGATATAGTCCACCACCTACTCCTCCTTCTGGATGGCGAATGCTCAATACAAACAGATACAGGTTACAAATGTGCATATAACCACACCACTCAATTAAACAGAGTTCCTATCCTCTCATATTTCCAACATTCGGAGAGCAGCCCTTGTAGCAGACTGTAAATGGTAATAGGATATTCTAATATTGGGTTGGTTTCACGGCTCCAGCAGACAGCACTGCCATTTCGGAAAATTGCAAGACTTCCTCAATCATAGTCTGGCTAAATTAAATATCACAGAGCAGGTAAATGATAAAATGAACAGGCTCCAAGTCTCTGTAACCCTTTATAGTCTATTGAGAGCATAATTCGGAAATTCTGAGAGCCAAAAGTTGACTTTTCAGTGTTAGCACTATAAGAAGCGCTTAAAGGGACCCTGTCACCAGCTTCTATGAAACTACCAGCCCCCTCAGGTAGGGTATGGAACGTCCCTTTTAGCATCCACTCTTATTTTAAAGCTCCCCCATTTACCTATAAATATCTATGGAAGCTGGAACCATGGCCAAAAAATAGATTCTTTCATGATTTTGGTTACAAGTACTATAAAAATTAAGACATAGGCAGTAGTTGGACATGCAGGTAGCAGAAAAATATTAAATTCCCAACTATGTCTTTATTAACTGTTCCAATCTCTGGTTTGGTAGAACATAGAACCACACTAAGGATGTTTTAAAACTCAAAACTATCATTAACAATAACACGCCATCATGGGGTCTAGTGGGACTGTGTTCAAGGCCCCCCATTTTCCAATCAAAAGGGGGGCCAAGGAGCTGACAGTGCCCACAAACCCCCCACAACTGTCTGTCGCCATCAGTCTTAAAAAAAAAAAAAAAATCTATACTCCCCTTTCGGCTTCTTCTCCCCACCCGCGCAGCTCCGTCTTCTCCTCTTCCGGCCTGGGCACAGACACTATGGCGCGGCGGTGGCACGGGTGTGTGAGATCTTAGCGTATGCGACGCGTGGAACCTTAAACTATGAGTATAGAAGGTGAGTATACATTTTATTTTCAAGAGAGCCCTGCTGTGGCCATTACATTTATAGGGGGATGGGATTTATGTAAAGTTGGGCATCAGGGGTGGACATGTCATTAACGGGGGGCATCTGCTGTGAACTGGGGGGCTGACTGTGGACTGGGGGGGTGGGGCGACTAAGGACTGTGCATGCATGGGCTCTCTATATACTGAGTGGGCACGTGCAGGGGCTCTCTATATACTGAGTGGGCACGTGCAGGGGTTATCTATATACTGAGTGGGCACGTGCAGGGGCTTTCTATATACTGCATGAGGACGTGCAGGGGCTATCTATATATTGAGTGGGCACGTGCAGGGGCTCTCTATATACTGAGTGGGCACGTGCAGGGGCTCTCTATATACTGAGTGGGCACATGCAGGGGCTCTCTATATACTGAGTGGGCACGTGCAGGGGCTCTCTATATACTGAGTGGGCACGTGCAGGGGCTCTCTATATACTGCTTGGGCACGTGCAGGGGCTCTCTATATACTGCTTGGGCACGTGCAGGGGCTCTCTATATACTGCTTGGGCACGTGCAGGGGCTCTCTATATACTGCTTGGGCACGTGCAGGGGCTCTCTATATACTGCTTGGGCACGTGCAGGGGCTCTCTATATACTGAGTGGGCACGTGCAGGGGCTCTCTATATACTGAGTGGGCACATGCAGGGGCTCTCTATACACTGAGTGGGCACGTGCAGGGGCTCTCTATATACTGAGTGGGCACGTGCAGGGGCTCTCTATATACTGCTTGGGCACGTGCAGGGGCTCTCTATATACTGCTTGGGCACGTGCAGGGGCTATCTATATACTGCATGGGCATGTGCAGGAGCTATCTATATACTAAGTGGGCACATGCAGTAGAGTAGAGTCCTGTCAAAAGAGTCTATCTTGTGTGGGAGATTTGGCCCAGTAGAGACCGTGGTAGCGGTGATTCGTGATGCAGTCCAAGACAGTGACACCAAAGTTGAGTCCAAAACAGGTCTCGTCTGCGTTTATTGCAGGAGCAGGTACAAAATAAAACAGCCTTTACATTCAGGCATCAAACAAACAAAATCCTATCCGTCCGTCCTCTAACTCACCACTAACACAGAGGGCAGGGCTGTGTGCTCTCCAACCTCCTTTCAGAGCCAACGCTCCCAGCTCTGCTCAGCAGCTGTATCCCGCCTGATTAGGCTGCTCCCACCACCTGTGTCCAAGGTGCTGGACAACACAAACTCAGCACTAAGGCCTTGCATAGAATGAAAACCCAGGGGAAACATACCGCCCATCCACAGTTAACCCCTTCAGTGTCTCACACTTGTCATGGCTTAAAAATGTTGTGGTAAAAAAAAAATATTGTGTATTCAATGTTATGTATCAATGTGGGAATGGATGCCAGTGGGGAAGGGCCACAAAAATCTTCCAGTCAGGGGCCCCAAAACTTCCAGTGCGATCCTGAAAACACTAGAATGATGGTTTTAGCTGCTATGGAGCCATGATATTTGCTTCTGAATCGATGCTCCCCTTCAGCTTACAATGGTGACTCATCTAAGGCAAAAAGTTTATCTTTTCAGCTCATTTGCATATGACTTTACAGGTTTAGTGGTGTAAAAGCTAGTGACAGTAACACGGAAGGATTTGGAAAGCAAGGGATATTTTCTGTAGCCCATCAATAAGCATTAGGATAAGATGCACAAATCTTTATATTCATCCATGGCTGAAAATAACCTTCTCTTGTCGATCGATGGAACGCTGTAAACTGAGTGATAATATTGCTTCCCACCTGCATTTTCTTTGGTTACTTCTATGACATTACAAGAAATACTCATTTGAAAGATAATAGAAGAGTAATATTACAGATTAAGTCCACACACCAGTCCTGCTCCTGTGTCCACGCTCTAGTCTTGTGTCTGTGACTATGCTTCAGTATTACTGATGTCACAACATTCCAGTACTGATCCGGTGTCAACGTTCTCGTCTTGCGTCTGACTATGCTTCAGTATTACTGATGTGACTACATTCTAGTACTGATCCGGTGTCTATACTTTGGTGTTTACATTCCTGGATTGATGCTATCGTCTTTGCTCCTGGTTGCAGCTTTTGGATTGTCCAATTTAATAATTTATGTCTAACCTGTTCCTGCTCAGTCAATATGGATGCATCTGCTAAGGCTCATGCCCCATTGACTAAAGTTGGGTAAAGTTACGGTGTCATTCCCAAATGCGCCCTGGACACGCCCTATTCCTGCATGTCTTTGTGGCACTGGCAGTGACGTCCTATAAACATCAGTAAGCAAGATTACTCAGGCCACAAGGTACGGCACATGGCCCATTGCTTGTGGCCTGCAAAAAGGGAGGATAAAGGGTAAAAAACCAGGGGATCACTTACACTATCTAGTCAGGACTTAGGGCTGGTTGTTGCCATAAGGGTACACATTTATGTCATGTATTGTTCCCCTATACTGAAACCTGTACAAAATAAAGCTACATTTAAATTGTAATAGTCCCTCGAAAAAACAAAATCCTTTGTTTTTCTGCTTTGCATCTACTTCAAAGTTATAACATTTTGTTTTCCACTCTTCATTGTTCATTGCTTCGTAAAAATCGTCTCTTTCATGATCCTACTGATTCTGAATAATGAAAATGTAAGACTTTTCCATCTAAAACTATTGTATCAAGAGAGTAGACATGTCCATATGAACAACCGGACAATTCAACAAAACTTGGTTCCCTTATAAGCGCCGGGCGGCTTTTGCAATGAAAACCAAATTTATTAACGTTTTTGTCCCAGTTTTCTGTCTGACTTTGCACTACAAAGAACGTGCAAACTACTTCCACATGTATTTATAAAGTGTCTGCGCCAGTTTTGTGTCGCGGCTGCATTGTGCAAACTCTTTAGAAAAATGTGCAACTTTTTTTTTTCTCTTTTTTTTTTTTAGGTTTTGTTAATTGGCATGTAAGGTGGGAATGATTATTATTTGTATACATTCGGTGAATTAAACCTGCTGTCAAAATGGGGGGCGGGAGGGATTTGGGGAAAAATTGGATCAATGTACTCCAGTATATTAATTGTGGATTGCTATGTAATGGTTTCGAGAATTTTATACTTGAGTGTTTGTATTTTGTATCTTGGTATAATAAATATCTATTAATCAAAAAAAAGAAAAATGTGAACCTAAACGGGCGTGTTAGTGCTTGGCCGGACAGTTCTCCAGAATTCTGTCCGACGTGTGCCACAATTCTGCAGCACTTCCCAAGCAGTGCAGATGGTGCCACATTCATGAATCTGGCACCCTCTGGAAACTACACAGGCAAACTGCACATAGTGTAGTTTGCACTGTTTTTAATAAATATGGATTGTGTTTCCCCTTAAGACAGTGCAGGATCTATGTCTGCGGTGGATTATACAGTTTGCTGAAGATGTCAACTCCTTGTTAACTTTCTCCAGTCACCTTTTAAGTTTTCAAGCTCCGGGTATGATATATTAACATGCTAAACATTTATAGATACATATTATATACAATGTGTTTGTATAGTACTACTCACCTATGTGGGTTTGAATAGTCATAGGTCATTAGACTAAAGCTGTCAACAACTGGAGCCAACAGGTCAAACTCCTTCTTCCCAAACATCCCCAACTGGTCAGTGCTAAGAGAGAGAACAAGAAAACCAGTGCGATGAGAAATACTGATATCCACACATATTCTGTACAGGCATTAGATGGCATTTCACTTTTATTTCAACAAGTACATAAAAGCCCAGCAACATGTTGAACTAAAAAAAGCAAATATGTTAAAACAAGAAACACATAACAGAGGAGAAAAATAAGATACCTAGAAACTGTACTAATAATGTACAGTAAAGTAGTAGAATGAGGAGTGTAAACAAGAATTGCTTGTGCTAGTGAGATGGGGGAGGGAGAAGGCATTGAGGATAAGACAACTCCTGCCATTTGAACTGCCCCCCCCCCCCAACCTGGTACTCACTAATCGCTGCTTGCGGGGAGCAAATTAATGTTAGAGAAACAACTAAAATGCGCTGGAATTATTCAGCTGCACAACAAAGGCATTTCAATTAATTAATCAATTTAGAAATTTGGAGACATGTCCTTTAAAGCTGGAGCATCTTCAGCACGCAGCTCGCTGGACATGTGTGAACTTGTCTGAGAAACTAGAGTTGTGCCCATGCGCGAGTTCAGACTGTGTGGAAGCTGCTCCCTCTCCATAGAAAACAGTGCTGTGCAACCGCATGGCATGTGTAGAACTGTACCACAGCCGGGCAGCCACATATCCATTCCCCCAGACGCTCGTGTGAATATACCTTATAATCTGCCCTCTGTAACACTGCTTTGGCTTTTGGGTTGATTATAGAGCATGTAGACTTCCTTCAAGTAGCACAAAAGCTATCCCTATGATCATTACTTTGTTCTATTTGCAGCATCTGTTTTCATTTGTCGGGATGGACGGGGGAACTTTTAATCTACCTTCTTATTAGCAATGCAAGTTATTGGGCAGAACAGCAAATGTCACAAGTTCTCACAGAGGCCGATCTCAGAACAGAAAATAATTGGCTGCGTCTTTAGTTCATAAGTTGGAAACCACAAGCCAGGACACTGTGGGAAAGAACAGGCCTCAGGATACACATAGCTTCCTAGAAATTGATTTTAATTACTCACAAGGGCACACAAATAAAGGATAATTAACGTGAGCATTAGGTTTTTATGGCAGGCTATATTGTTTTGTAGATTGAGAGATCACGGATGTGGATGATGTCGGGAGTCTATCACTGAGCCTACGGGAGGATACACCAAATTCGGGGAATAGAAAATTAAAGACTAGTATAAGGTAGTGATCAGCCTCCCAGCAGAGACCACTGTGCTGCCTTGTAAAATAAAAGGGCTTGCTGTGCGCTACCTTGTAGAATTAATTTACTGTAAATATTTCCTACACAAAATGAATCCGTCTGTAATCAGCAGAAAAGAAACGGAGGAGTCGTGACACGTACACACAAAATATATACTAATAAACTCAAAGGGGGATTGCTCAAACAGCAAACCTGACAGCTTTATAAATAAATCGTGGGATTGTATCTATCAAAGAACGAAAGATCATTATTTAAACAAGTGAAAAAAAAAAACAGCGACTGTAAAAGTATAAGAAGAAAATACTTGTAGACAAGAGGCGATAAAGAAAAAAAAACAAACTACTGCTCAACAGGAGAGGATGCCAGGATATTGTATATAGGAAGGCAACATGATTCCAAGTATACTTCAGGGTGTGGATAAGGGGACATTTATGAAAGAGGTAGGCTGGGACAAGGCATTTTGGTGCCCTAAGCAGACAAGACAATCCAAGCCCTAGCGACCCCCCAACTAAACGTGGTCTAGAGCCCTAGCTAAAACACTGCCAGGAGGGCATGACTTTAGCAATGCTAACCTCTGTGTATATGCTATCAGACCACCAGCCTACTATGCACCTTATCCCCCAAATCTTGTATCAACATAATACAGATGAAAGAACGCCGACAAAATATCTAGTTAGTTAAAATTTTCATGTGAACGTTCAGTTTTACATCCATGTTTCATCCTTTTCCTTGTTTTTTTTATTGTCTTCAAATATAAATAATGATTTCTTGACTTGGCATTCCTAACCTTGTGAAAGCCAGATAAAATACAGACAAATATCATCTTGGTGCAGTCCATTTTTTAAGTTTTTTTTATAGCCTCGAAGCTTTGTAAGGAATAGACTATGTTGCAGATAAGGTAAGAGTTGAGCTTGAAAAGATTTTTGTTTAATCATGAACAATTTTTTGTTTCTAAAACGGTGTTTTTCCCCGGGCGGCGCCAAGAATGACGTCAGCAGCGGCGCGTCATACTAGGCGCCTGACGGGGAAGATCAATGGCGCATTGCAATTGTTGTGCCTTTTTGGGGACATTTTGAAATGTCCGGCGGACATTTGTTTATCGTCAGTAAGACACATTTATCTTCTATTCCAGATGTGCCAAATGTAGCAAATGACATTTATCTTTTCAAATTGTTTAAAATTTGTGACATTTTTTGGCTAGTGACTTTTCCTAAATGGTACGTGACTATTTTGTACTTGAAAGACCTACAGCTAGGTAGAGTAATCCAGCAAATCCTGTGCCTCCTGAGGGAGTTGAGAAGTAAAATATGATAACCTATGATGTCGTCACATGTGCAGTAATATTAAAGCAAATAATACCAGCCTTGGCATGCTGGCAGGTGAAGCGCACCCTTTTATGCCCTATATATTGTCCCATGATAACCCATAACAACCACAAGAAAATTCTGGGAGTTGTAGTCTTTATTGCCTCCGATCTAAAATTTACTCTTTATTACCACCAAGGGCGTCGCTAAGCCAAAAGATCTGGTGCTCATGTCACGACCGTGCGTGCGCCTGAATGGGAAGTGTCGGAGAGCCGTTGATGTCACTGAGCTCTCGGGCACACTCGCAGCTGTGCAACTTCGGTTGCGAAGCCGGGCGTACGAAGTTGCGCAGGCACGAGTGTGCCCGAGAGCTCGGTGACATCAACAGCTCTTCCTATTCAGGCGCACGCACGGTCGTGCGCATGGTGTGCCGAGAACGTATGATGGTGCACCGAAGGAGGGTTGAAATCTGATGAATAAATGAATTTTTCAAGCAATACATCGGTTTCTGAAAATCATGAAGATATGCTCCGGCACCAGCTCACCCTGAGCTGGTGCAAGGTATTTTAGGGTTATAACTACCAATTTAAAGTGGTAGGTTTCCTTTAAGTTCATTATTAAATGTTAGGCCACGTTTAAGGAACATTTAGGGATTTTCTGTGTAGTCGTATTACAGTATTTGTTGGACAGTGTTGGGGGACCATGATGTAGGAATAATAAAGTTCATAAGATGTCTTTCACGTTCAGACAAAGTCATGATTTTATATATTTTTTCATAAAGCATCATTTTTCTATCGAGTTCCATAAAGTACATAACATATCGTTATTGAATTTAAAATTCTAGAATTTGACAACTGTACTTTTACCCCCTGAACAAAACTTAACTATAATTGGTATAGGACTGATATAAATGAATCAGTGGGCGGTCCTGGGGAGGAGCAGACAGTCTGGACCCGCCCACTTGACGGCAGAGAAACATATTGGGTTGTGAATCTAAATAAAAGGATTACTCAGGAATGGAGGAGGCAAGAGAAAACATTGCAACTGCACTGGGTTCAGAGAAGTTGGACTTGGAGGAGATGATAAAATGTCCTCTTTAACATTACTCTAAGATAAGAACCCAAGTAGCTGCAATGATGTTACAGCAGCCATCGGTCAGAAACAAGTTTATTCATTTCTACTACAAGGAACATCTGATGCTTTGTCCATCCAATCCTGGTGTACAGAGAAGAAAAAAAACAGCCAGTCTCTTTCATGGAATAAAACTTTTTTTTTAAGTCTCATAATTGCCAAATTAACTTTTCGTTTTTATCTCCAGAGTCACAGAAGCTTTGCACGACCTCAGGGTAGTTGTCAGCCTCTGATTAAGTCAGTAATGTCCTTTTTGATACCGAAGGCAACACAAAGCTGACAAGGCAGGGAGAACCTGCCAACATCTCTATGGAGAACAGAGAGAAGTGTTGCCTTATTACTGCTTCCAAGTCAATATCCTATAAAGAAGGCTCTCTCCGAATTAAAATCTCTGAAGTTTAATGAACACCATAGTCACACTGCTTGGCTGTAGAGGAAAATCCACTGTAATTATCTAGCTGTAATTACAAAGCGGACCTCAGAATGTAAATGTATGTTGGGACCTTCCACGTTATCAGTTTATAGACATTCCTCTTACATGTTCTTATACAAAGAAATACATTTTCTATTCTGAGGCCATAAGTAACATGACATTTTAATTTTTGGTAAACTAAGCCTAAAATAGGACAGATAAAGCTAAAGAAATGGAACTTTAAAGTGAAAAGGTAAATACTGTATATACTCGCGTATAAGCCGACCCAAGTATAAGCCGAGAGCCCTAATTTTACCACCAAAAACTGGGAAAACCTATTGACTCGAGTATAAGCCAGGGGTGGGAAATACATTGGTCACAGCCCCCAGTATATAGCCAGCCAGCTCCCAGTAGTATAAAGCCAGCCCAACCTGGCCTCTGTAGTATACAGCCAGCCCAACCTGGCCTCTGTAGTATACAGCCAGCCCAACCTGGCCTCTGTAGTATACAGCCAGCCCAACCTGGCCTCTGTAGTATACAGCCAGCCCAACCTGGCCTCTGTAGTATACAGCCAGCCCAACCTGGCCTCTGTAGTATACAGCCAGCCCAACCTGGCCTCTGTAGTATACAGCCAGCCCAACCTGGCCTCTGTAGTATACAGCCAGCCCAACCTGGCCTCTGTAGTATACAGCCAGCCCAACCTGGCCTCTGTAGTATACAGCCAGCCCAACCTGGCCTCTGTAGTATACAGCCAGCCCAACCTGGCCTCTGTAGTATACAGCCAGCCCAACCTGGCCTCTGTAGTATACAGCCAGCCCAACCTGGCCTCTGTAGTATACAGCCAGCCCAACCTGGCCTCTGTAGTATACAGCCAGCCCAACCTGGCCTCTGTAGTATACAGCCAGCCCACCCTGGCCTCTGTAGTATACAGCCAGCCCAACCTGGCCTCTGTAGTATACAGCCAGCCCAACCTGGCCTCTGTAGTATACAGCCAGCCCAACCTGGCCTCTGTAGTATACAGCCAGCCCAACCTGGCCTCTGTAGTATACAGCCAGCCCAACCTGGCCTCTGTAGTATACAGCCAGCCCAACCTGGTCTCTGTAGTATACAGCCAGCCCAACCTGGCCTCTGTAGTATACAGCCAGCCCAACCTGGCCTCTGTAGTATACAGTCAGCCCAACCTGGCCTCTGTAGTATGCAGCCAGCTCCTACCGCTTCCAATAGAGCAGCAAATGTGCCGGCACATGTGCTGGTGCCGGCACTTATCTTCGTTATGTTCTTAAACGGTTTTAAAGCGTTTAAACACTTTAGTAATCTTTATATACGAAGTAGCTTCACCTCACGGGGGTCCGCGCTCGGCGACCGTGCGTGCACCTGAATAAGAAGCGGTCGCGTGCATGGTGCGCCGAGCGCTTACCACCGTGCGGTGAAGCTACTTCGTATATAAAGATTACTAAAGTGTTTAAACGCTTTAAAACCGTTTAAGAACATAACGAAGATAAGCGCCGGCACAAGATCACCCTAAGCTGGTGCACAGCATTTGCTGCTTAGAAGCCCTATTGGAAGCGGTAGGTTTCCTTTTACAAAAAAACAAACTTATAAACTCTCTGGCGGCCCGATGCTCAGCGTGGCTCCTCGATGTTGGCGCGGCTCCTCTTCTGTATTCCCCGTGGCTCCTTTTCTTTCTTCTGTAATTTCGATGAGCAATGTAAGATGGAACGATATCTTGCCATGCTTGAAAGAGTAGGTACAGTAAAAATAATGGTAAGAGCTACATATACAGTAGCAGTGATCTTAGAAATACTTAGAGCTGCTCATCCGGCACGTCTTTAGCTGGCACTTTACCCTACAATAAGTGCAGATAAGTTGGGCTATTTGTCTGCTCGCCTTGCTTGTATAATTAGACTTTCAGCTAGGCCTCTCTGACAACCAACATAATTAAAATGACCGAAGCCGAGCATTTACACCGCGACTGTGAATTAAGAGGACTGCCTGACACATTCAATAACAGCGCCGAAGCCTGGAAGGGAGGGACAATTACTGAGCAGCGGAGGGATGGGAACATCTTATGCAAGGATTTGAGAAATGAGGCAACAAAAAGGTAAAGCGGGAGTTACCATATAGGTAATAACATTGTATTCCACATTCTGGGTTATGGAGAAAAAGCAGAGTTAACACTTTGCTTGGGATTTTGGGTCAGATGGCTAGTCCATAGGTCCCACTGCAGCAAGCTTCCAATTTGTAAAGGGTCAATACACAGTAAAACATCCTCTGTCCGGTCAATATCCAGCTGTCACAGCAATGCCCATCTTGTAGGGGCGTAAGGCTGCCTAACCGGCCGCTCTGCAGCCCATTATGCTACATGTCCGGGTTAGGGTGGAACTGCCGTACGTAGGAAGCCGGACCGAGGGCTAAATTTACACGAACGTATGCCCCCCGGGCTGTAGCCGGGCGTATGTCTGGCGCCATGGAGAGGAAGAGGGCACCATATCGGCAGCATATGGCTCCATGCAGCCATTGCCATCTATGGGGGATGTATATACGACGTCCCTCATACAGTCATTTTAATGCAGCCTTAAAGTTTATGTCTGCTCATCTCTGGTCAGAGGCTTTATAAGGAGCCTTTTCCCATCTCAGTTCTCTATTGTGCCCTTCCTTCCAGTTTCCACATGCTCCAAGCCTTCTGAACACAAATTCTGCCCGTTGTGTGTGAGTAACCTCAATTCAGGTCACGTCAGGTGCTGCCAGGTCATCACTAGTGTGACAACCTGTTTCCTGCAGAGATTTCTGTATGTGAGATGGAATTAGTGTAATATCATAAAACTCCAAAACCAATTGGATAGAAACCTAGACATGGGTTTGCGATAAATGTATAATTCCTTGAAATTCACAATCCCAGAAGAGGATCGGGTCACCCCTGACAATGTGTAGGAGTCTCTGGATATTTCCATATTAGCATAAGTATTTTTTATCTATTTATTACTTATAGCCCATTAAGCCTTTCATCTAATCTCGCTATCTGACACTGCGAAAACCGGCAAAGAGGGGAAAAAAATGGCTTGACATTTACAAAGCGCAGAAACCATTTGTCAGTAGAATGGTGATTTGTATAACGCGCCGTGGATTCTGCCCGTCAAACTCATATCTTATTTTGCTAATGAGTTTTCTTTATACACACATCGGCGTTTCATGTGTACACAGATATTATCCTCTGCGAGAGCAAGCATTTACCACCTCCAAACACCAGTTATTAGGAATACTTAAGGAGATCTATCCCCTTGACATTAAAGAGCGGAATATCATAAAGCAGTCATCTGCCTTCACTCAGCTTATACGTTATCTTTATCATTTTTAAAGACCAAAATAAATTGATATAAGGTGAAAACGTGAAAAAGCAAATCATACTCCATTCTAGAGAAAACACCAAAGGGATATAACCACATTAGACTACCAACCCCCTCAGATAGGGCCTGCAATGCCCCTTCAAAAATCCCCTCCCTAAGTGAAATCTCTATGTAAAAAGTCTCCTCCATGTCATGTTAAAGTAAGCACAAAACCTCATCTGTTGCCAGAGATGAGTCAGGTTCTGAGGCCGTCATTTCAGAGGCCCCCTCATCTTGCATTTTACAATACCTAGAAACATGTTTATTTCATATTAAATGGGTTCTCCGGGTTTAAACCAAAATATATAACCGGCCGGGGGAGGGGGGGGGGGGGCAAAGAAACCAAAAAAGAGCTTATATTTACATTCTCCGGTGCTTCCGCTGACACCCCACCACCTCCGTTTACAGAGCCAGGCACTTTCATCTGACAATATCTGGTCGTCAGCTACAGTATTGAATATAATGCTGTGACCGTCATGAGGCAGTGGTGGGGTTGGGGTGTATATAAACAGAGGCACGGCATCGATGGGAGACGGTGCGGGACAATGGTAGCGCAGGAGTAGTATAAGCTCTTTTTGGTTTTCTTAGCCCCTCCCCCGGCCAGCTATATATTTTCGTTTAAACTCCAGACAACCCCTTTGATTAAAGATAATGGGGCTTATTTACTAAGAGTCCGCAAATCGCATTTCTGTAGTTTTCGGGGGTCGCACCGCTGGGACAGGTATTTAGAAGAGGATTGTGGCGCACGCGATCGGATTTAGGCGCAGCGGCGCCGGCTTTCAAGTGACACAAATCGGAGGGCGGGCCGCCGGACGATACAACTGATTCGGACTAAGCGCAGGATTTAACTTTAAAATTGTGTCGCAAGACAATACACTTACATACACCAGGAGAAAGATGGGGTCGGACCTGAGCGGGGAAGTGACACATGCAGGATATCGGGCGCACAATCTTATTGAATCGCGGCACGGTGCATTGTCGGGGAGCGGGTAAGTAAATGTGCCCCAATATTTCATACGGCATCAGACTTGTGGTTTATGGGCTACAGAACCAAAGATTTTTTTCAGTTACATAAGGAAGTAACCGATTTTCAATTCTTCAACTGGAGATACAGGTAGTCTGACATAATTTGAAATGAAGCTGCAGAAAAACATCGAGTTCTCACCTATTTCTTTAATGGCCCATACCTTCGGTTTTGTAGGTCACGCAAGCCTGATACCAGATGAGAGTCTTATCATTAACCCCTTAACGCTCTGCGCCGTAGCTCTACGGCGCAGAGGTATAAGGGATGTATGAAGAGGGCTCACGGGCTGAGTCCTCTTCATACAGAGGTGGGGGTTGTTGCATATTGCAGCAAACCCCCACCGCTAATAACCGCGGTCGGTGCTTGCACGTGCGTTTTTTTTTTCAATTTTTCCACGCTGAAAGCCGCGCTGACATCAGAGGGTGAGTATATAAGTTTATTTTTTTTTTAAGTGTTTTTTTTTTTTTTTTAAATTGGGTTTTGTAATAGACTTGTGTATAAGCCGAGGGAACGTTTTTCAGCACATTTTTTGTGCTGAAAAACGCGGCTTATACAAGAGTATATACGGTAATTATAACCCCAAAAAAATCTTGTTTCATGCTATATGTTTTGTTGAAATTTATTGTTACACAATAGCCAGTGATGCATATAGTTCCCTGCTTAAATAAAATAAATTTTTTTGAAAATTTCAATGTAGTTTTGAGTAATATAAACCTCCTTCTGGAGAAGCATTAATTTAGTGGAACATGAAGAAACATCACACAGGCCGCTGCAGATACAGATTTATAATGTATACATTATTCAGTATTTCTCTATAAATGTTATTTATAACCATTATCTGTCCTCGTCAGCCATTATTAAGGATGAAGATCTACGAGTTGGTTTCTATGTCTAGTACAGTGATTTCTCACTGATCACCGACTTCAAATATTCAGCAGACAAAATCTGGAATCAAATGCAAAGTGGCAACATCTATAGAGAAATATATACCATGCCCACAGATTTTGTATAGGATAGAAATTTAAGCAATTCTGCAAATAGACTCCACTTCTATACCCTACTGTATGTGTATACAGCACAACGCAGACTTAGGCTACATTTAGACGGCCGTTGCTGTAGCATGGCAGGCACACAGAGGCGTGCAGGGAAAGGAGGAGGAAGAGGCGAGCGTCACTCAACCCCGCCCCTCTTCAAAGGAATAAATGGCGTACTGCGCCATATTCCATTGAAAGATAGGACATGTCCTATATGGTGGAGCGGTATGGTGTCGCACGTACACGGACGTGCACCCATTGCCGTCTATGGGGGACGTATATCGGCCGTATATACGTCCCCCATACGTTCGTCTGAATTTAGCCTTAGGCAAAATCTATGTCTCTGTCTGCCAGTGTATGTCTATGGGTACACTCAGCATATACCCTGGGAGCTTTGAAGATGTATACGCTGAGCTTATTTGGCCATATTCCCACCTTACGCTTTAAAGGGAACCTGTCACCAGGGACCTCATTTTCACTAAAGACAGGTTACAGCTGCAGCATTTGCATTACAAATAAGCATTTACATTACAATATAATTGTGTATTATAACTTGCATCCTGACAGAATCCTCTGTGTAGTCCCAGGGGTTGGGCTTTGGTGTGGATGCATTTCAAAAAACAACATGTGTCTTGTTGTTACAGCTGCAGACTGCTCAGCTCTCAGCCCCCACCTTTGATCTCCTGTAGAGCTCCTCCCTCCCCCACTGATGTCAGCTCACCAGGCTGTGACCTCTGTGACGGAGCAGGAGTGATATCATATAAAAATTACCTCCCTGATGACAGGTTCCCGTCAAACAGAAAAACATTTGTTGCTAGTTCACAATCAAAAGCACTTAAGTATAAAGTAGAATGAGCCCATATCTGTTACTTTTTTGATCAAATTAATCAAAAAAGTTGAAAGAAGTTTGTGAGTTGAGTTTTTGAGGCCAATGTTCTATGCAGGGTTTGATAAGTTCCCACTACATGGTGACTGCTTAACCAGGGAACAGATGGGCTTACACAGTACTTGTGCCATTCTTCCAACTCACTAACCTAAAAGACGACTTTTCCTGCATGTGCTAATATAATGAGTGAAGAAATCACACATAACAGAAACATTACTGCATGTATTAATTGGTTTGCAGCAATAAGTGTTACTCATTTCCCTCTGACTTTTTAATTATATTCCTTTTTTTAATAAATAATTATACAGGGAGGTCCTGGGCAATTGGGCTACAATCACGTTTGCCAGCTGCTGTTAATTTCCTGAAGCAAAACCTGGTATTGAAACACTGGAAATGTGTTTAATTAACTGACTGCATTGTAACCCTGCTTATTTTCTTTTAAATTTGTTTTATTCCCAAAATAACGGGGGAAAAAATAGGGTTGATTCTAAAGTGGAAAAAACTGTCACAAAATTTTAAACTCTGTTTTACTTTTAGAAGCTTTGCATAAATAAATAGTATGAGTGAATACAAGACATGCTGTAATAGAAAGGGGGGTTTTGCCCTTTTTAATCATTAAGGAAACATAGAACCTTTCTATCGCATGACAGCAAAACAGTGAGGAATTGAAACAGAAAATATATTGGAAAATTGTATACATTTTTATTATGCAAACAATAACATTGTTTTATGTGTTCAATAAGGGACTTAATTGAAAAGCATTCTTGCTTTCTTGGAGAAAATAATGTTTCCTTAAAGTTCCCAGGTCCAGGGAAGAGTACATTCTTACCTTGCCAGACTCCCTGTTCCTTCTCCAGTACATCTGGTCTTGGGCCCTGTGACCTAACGGAAGAACTTCCTCCAATGAGTAACCTTGTTGGACATGGGATGCCACTTGTAATTTCCAGAGGACTTCACTAATTGGGTTGTCCCCTGGTGAAAAGTTTACAGCCATTGGATGAAGTGGGTCAGGTGACCCCCACACAACTCCTGGATCGGTCGAAGGGACTTATATTGGAAGAACAGAGCAACGCAAACCTAAGTGAAGGCTTCTTAAGTTACTGTGATTGGCACTAAATGTAGCGAGGATCCCAGTCAAGATAAGTGACGCGCTTTCTATGGGACTGAGTGATATAGCCGGGTACTCCTTGGGTAGAATAGTTTCCATGCAGACACTGTAGCGCTCCATTCACAATCATCTTGAACATTCAATATTCTTACTCGAAAGAAACATTGGGGCTTATTTACTAAGGTTCCCACGGCTGCATTTCCGTTGGGTTTACCAACTTTTCGGGTATCGCGCTGCCAGGATAGGGATATAGAAGGGCATTGTGTCACATGCAATCAGATGCTTCCATGCAACACTGATTGGGGGCTGGCCGTCGGACGATCCGACGGATTCGTACAAACCACAGGATTTAACTTTAAAATTGTGTTGTAAGCCAAGCACTTACATGCACCGGGAGGAAGAAGGTGAACTCCGGCGGACCTGAGCGGGGAGCGGCACATGCAGGATATCGGCCGCACTATCTTGATGTATCGCGGCACAATCCATATTCGTCGGACATTCTGGATCGGGGATCATGATGTGGACAGGTAAGTAAATGTGCCACATTATCTGTCATGGAGTCCAATCTAAACCAAATATTAAAGGATTGTCTCTCATCCACAGGCTTTCGCTGGCATCACATATGCCATTAGCAATCGCCTCTGGTGGAAAGGTATAAAAAAAATACATAAACTAAGTGGTGTTGACCTCTAATAAGTGGTAATGGCCTGACTTTCTATGAAGACATCTAACATCATTTTCTACTTGTGAAAGCTGGTAGCAAATACATCAGCGCGGTAATGAAGTACATTAGTGCGCCCAACCTTTTGTTATATATACGGTCTGTCTACTGACCCAGATCTGTGAAACTGTTTTATTAGCCAGCAGCCTGACAAGTCCCACGTCATAGTCATACAGACGTGTGAAATTATCGATTGAGATAGAGTGAGAGGTCAGACAAAAGCGGAAAAACTAAGAAAAATGGTCACCAATAGAAAATGTTTTCTTGGTCACAGCAGAGAACCATGAAGATTTACTCCACAAAAAAAACATAAGATAATGGGGACAACATCAGCTGCTCATTCTGGCCATATAAACTGAAAGATGGGCACCAACCCAAGGGCCTAGCGCTGCAGGAAAAGGGGGGATTAATTATTTAAACAGGAAGTAAAGACGCAATTAATAACCCAATGGTCATGACCACCAGTGAGATAATGAAATTCTTGGGCCACTACGAGCATTGTCTTAAAGGGGTTGACCGTGGGTTCCAAAAAAATAAAACTCAGCTTTTGATCATGGGTAGTCCGTGGTATTGCAACTAAACTCCACTCATCTCTATACAGCTGGGTAGCAATGCCAGTACAAACCATGGTCAGGTGTGGAGCTGTTTTTGGAAGAAACCCTGAACAACCCCTTTAATTCTTGGCATAGCATCTAATTGTATTGTGTCACAAGATAATAAATAGCAATACACTTTGTACTTCTTAAAATCAAATGACAATACAGATCACCTTTTTCTAATCTGTTCTTACTTTCAGTTTATAGACATTATTTTTCTATATGATAATGGAGGCTGCCATCTTGCCTCAGCTATTTTAACAATATTTAGTGATGAACATTACAGTAGCCTCATTGCCATAGGCAGCAATGGACTTATTGAGGTTAATGGAAAAGTTTTCTAAGCATTCTCACTGAAGTTTGTCAGAATGGATAAACCGTGACATTATCTCATCAAACATCACGTTTGTGTTTTTTTCTATAGTGTTTTCACCTTCTATTGTAGTCCTGTCTGATGTAAAGTAGGTAATTGCTGTAAAACTCTGCTACAGAATAAGCAAGTGTCAGTCTAAACATAGCAGCCAGAGTAAAAGTTGCAGAACTGCAATGCTTCTTCCAACGGCATTCCACTCCTGCTTAAAGGGATTGGCCCAAGTTTCATTGTTAGCCCATCACAATCAGTTTTTTTTCCGTTTTTTTTTGGTGCACGTTTAACAGACTTTGCATGGTAAATCAGACGCATGGTCCGACTAAGCACCAGAACGCCCTTGTGTCGCATGAAGCATAATCCACCTGTGACACAAAAGGGTTGTGTGTGACACAAAAAGAACATGCAAAATCCGCCAGAAAACTGGGGCACGACCCTTAGTAAAGGTGCCCCAATGTGCAATGATAACTATAAATAAAATAAAAACAAAAATTCTGAAATGTAAAAAGCCTACACTACAAATGCACACAGCACAGGACTACATGACACCTAAGACTCTTTTTGTATGGATTATAATTGCATATGGATTAACCTGCAGTAATATCACAATCACCATCTTGGTTGACAGCTACTTCTGTGCTTGGCAGAAGACTCATTGACTTGTAGGAAGAGCGCACATAATGTTATGGACATTAGATGGTTATCTCCGCTGTGATTCTCCACACATGGAACTCATTTCCATTAATTCAATATACTCAATCTCTCACTGGAATGATACAGGTTACCTCTTTTACAGAATTTTATTTTACTCTTTTTAAGCAGTGCCAATTTAAAATTTTTAAAATTTATAGTGTAAAAGGTTAAAGCGAACCTGTCACCAGGAATGTCATTTCTAGCTGTTGATAGGTTCCAATAGCCTATGCCAGTGATGGC
Source organism: Engystomops pustulosus (assembly GCF_040894005.1). Lineage (NCBI taxonomy): Eukaryota > Metazoa > Chordata > Amphibia > Anura > Leptodactylidae > Engystomops > Engystomops pustulosus. Next base: position 147,421,092 of record NC_092417.1, on the reverse strand, counting down.
GAACCTTTTGGAGACCGAGTGCCCAAACTACAACCAAAATCCACTTATTTTCCCATGAAGTGCCAACATGGCATTTTAAGCAGTAACTTATTGCTACCTGTTCTTCCAATCTTTCAATTGTATTGGCCCCTTGAGGCCACCAATACAGTTGAAAGAAGGAGAGCAAATTCAGACTCCCGTTGTAGCTTCTCTCCAGGGTCTCTCTGTAGAGGAAAAATGGTGGGTTCAGCAGGAGGACCTACAGAGATATTGCAGTTCTGTCACCACTTCTCACTTTCCACGCAGTTCCTAACAGTCAATGAAGTGTCGCTTTAAAATAGTGCTGAGAGCAGCATCTCTTAAGTTGCCTGGGACTTGGTGGATTTGGTCCTATTTAGTGAGCTCTGTCCTGGGGTGATGGTCTTAGTGCCCACAGAAATGGCTCAGAGTGCCACCTCTAACACCCGTGCTATAGGTTCGCCACCACTGGCCTATGCTATACTGATTTTAAAAACATCTGTCAGCACTGTGAATAATTTCAGTACAGGCAGTCCCTGGGTTACGTACAAGATGGGGTCCGGAGGTTTGTTCTTAAGTTGAATTGTATGTAAGTCGAAACTGTATATTTTATAATGGTAGATCAGGACAAAAAAAATTTTTGGCCCCAGTGACAATTGGACTTTAAACATTTTTTTGCTGTAATGGGAACAAGGATTATCAATTAAACTTCATTACAGACACCTTAAAGCTGATTATTGCAGCCTGGGACTATAGTAAAGCATCCAGAAGGTTCACCAGAGGTCAGAGGGGTCTGTCTGTAACTATGGGTTGTCTGTAAGTTGGGTGTCCTTAAATAGGGGACCACCTGCACTTTATATAAGCTTAAATCACATTAACTGGCTCCCTGCCAGCATCATGTGGCGAGTTCTGGGTGGGATGACGACTCCTAATGCATTCTTTCTCTCCTCACTATCTGACTCCCTCCCCTGCTTGCTCAGTTCACGTGACAGGAAGGGGTGAGAGGAGACTGACACAGGCACACACAGGCTACAGCTGCCTCTGCCCATGGACTCACCACACATTGCTGACAGGGAGCCAGGTATTGTAAAATAAAAACTTATATAAAGTACTGTAATTATTCAGAAAGCTCACAAAGGCACTGTTTAAATCAGCATAGCATAGGCTAATGGAACCTGTCACTGGCTAAATATGACATTCTTGTTGACAGGTTCGCTTTAAAGAAAAAATAAATTGAGCGAGAAAAAGCAAAACATCTTGGGTCTCGGTTCGAGATGACGGTCTATATAAATCCATTTGGTAAAACAGAAATGCAAGCATATTATGCAAAATCATTAAGAATATAAAACACAAAAAAGTAACAAATCAGTCAAATGGTACCGGGAAAAGAAGAGAATGAAAATGGAAATGTGTGTATAAGAAATGACAACATTAGCAGAGGAAGATAATATCTCTGTACATTGAAGAGACAAGGTGGTGAGTTTGATTTGATTAGAGGAGACGGAAGGAAACTTAAGGGACCTTTAATTATCCTTAACGGCTCACAACGCAGGGTGATCACTCGCAATCAAAAAGAGCTGGAAATTATTTAAGCAAAAAACAGCAATTATAACATGAATAATAAGATATCATTATTTGAGACAAAAACTAGAAAAAAAAAGAAAAAAAAAAAAAAGAGGGGGAAAGAACTATTTTTAGGTTATCCTTTTATTTTTTTGCCCATGTCTAAACCTTCTACAGGATGGTTATATCTCCCACTTCCAGGAAGGAGTGACTAGGTGGTTTGATGTCCTTCAGGTCAAAGATCAAAGAAGTGGAGGCCAATGGGGGTTCAAGTCAGTTCTCAACAGATCCAACATGTAATAGTATCAATACCATCCTAAAGCACATATTACGAGGTCTGGATCACATCCCAGGTTCATGGTTATTGTGAACAAATGGAGCTATAATTATCACATATTACTTACCGTAAATAAAATCATCACATATATAAATAAAAAGTTGGATTACGAATAAATAGGCAAACAAGTATGTGCAAGAAACACACACATAAAGGATAGACAAACCAGATCTTGATAGCACAAGAGCACGGTCTCTTGTGGCAAATCGGTCTTAATGCTGTAGACCAGCGATGGCGAACCTTTTAGAGACCGAGTGCCCAAACTACAATCAAGACCCACTTATTTATCGCAAAGTGCCCGCACAGAAATTTCATTTGTGATTTATACTCCCTGCTCTGTCACAGCTTTCATTCATACCAGCACCCTGAGGACATCAATAAAGCAGAAAATAGGAGAAATTTGGATGATGATTGTAGTTTCCCTTCAAGGTCCCATAAACAGGAAGAATTGTCAGGGCCGGAGCAGGAGCTACAATGATAACCCAGATCTGTCCACATCTTCCCACTCCTCCAGTAGTCCAGGTAGTCCTGTCACTTTAATATAGCTCTGTGCACAGCAAGTCCTGGGCTGTCTGGGACTGCAGGAAGATACCTGGAGTCCTCTCTGCTGATAGCCTGGGTGCCCACAGAAAGGGCTCCGAGTGCCACCTCTGGCACCTGTGCCATAGGTTCACCATCACTGCTGTAGACCAACAATTCCCTTATGAATCAAAAGGTTGGATAAAAACTGGGTGCTTTACCCATGTCTAGAGTACACGCTGCTGGTGCTCCAAAGCACGTTAAGAAGATATAGCTCCCATGATGCTTGCTTGGGGGGCATCATATTCTGAAACTCATGTCATGTCTATTCAGCGGGAGATTTTCATATCACCCATTATCATGAACCCGAGAACCGCACATGCATATGACACCTCTACTCATAAGTGGTCCCCCCTGTTCTCAAGACAGTTGGGGCACCCAGGGTAAGACATACAATTTAAATATCCACCAAACGGTGGTAAGTCAGCTCACCCAAAGTCTCCATCTGCTTCCACTGACCATTCAGGAAGCCTCAGAAGGTATTGATGAACCATGTCCTCCCTTATTCAAGCTTTTATACGGTCATAAGGTAGTGGAATAGTAGAAAAAGATCTATGTGTTTCGACGCTCTATCACAGCTATCACATACTAATTTTCTGTGGATTAGTAAAAAAAATACCTGTATATGAGATGCAAATGTCCCTTATAGAGGCTGACGATCTACATAATCCAGATATTGAACTCTAAAATCCCTACTGTTTTATAGATCATAGAGGAGAAGCCTTCTGTTGAGCTCAGGAGATCTTTTTGCAAGCCGGGAGCTCTGGAAGGTCTCAGATGCCTCAGAGACATTCAGAGAGAGTTGGCGTTGAAGTTGTAATAAGCCATTAATGGTTGGACTATCCCTTGAATTACGTCGTGTACCATTGGTTGCAGGACAAGTCTACATGATATGTAAATTAGAGGCTTAGCCCTTTCTGTTTTTTTCTGAAATTATACCATCCGTTCAAGGAAAATGAGTGAGCCCAAAAAATAAAATGGCTGGAAAATTTGCTTAGTGGGTGTTGGTGAGGCAAATATTTGCGAGGCAGGTCTGGTTGTTTAATGCTGTTGCAAAAAAAGATCAGCGGGGAATCAGCCTGCAGCTTTCAGGAGCTCAATACATATAAAAAGGTTTTGAGAGGGGGGAGCAAAACCTGATGTTTGCAGTTAAATGGCTTTTAAAACCAGGCCTGCCATTAGAATGATCAGACATGATATCACCAGCGTGTGACCTTCAGGGTCTTTATGTACGGGACAAGTCACAGGAAAAGGTCTCGGGATCGCGTTTTTGTGCCGTGAACTCTGTTTATATAATCCTATTTGTATCGGATCACTATTTTTCTACGAATGACCGAAGAACAAAAACAAGGAGGAAAGTTAGTGAATGTGACAGCTGAATACAAATGTGTACAAGAGCAGACATTCATCTATCATGCGGTAAAGATCTGCCGGAATTATATATTTAGATCTATCACTGACTGCACAGTGATACATTTATGCGGTCACCCTTTGTCCTTCAAACATGTCACCAATGTTCCTTCTAAGCCTATGCAGCTAGTCAGCGGGCAACTCCAGACAAGGGCGCTGCTCTCTCCAACTCTAGTTATTATCTTTATATCTGGTGTTAATTCCAGTATCTGTGGTGACCTTGTGCTAAGTTGTAATGTTGAGGGCAGTAAAGGGATTGATGTCTATAAACCAGATGTTTTATGGCAGAATCATTATTGAGTACAGTCCCGAGTGGAGTAGGGGCCACCGCAAGAATGGCTGGTGTCAAAGACATTAAATAGGACCTGTCACCCCGAAAATGACCCCCACAAAATGTGCCCCCCCCATAATCCTCACCCCTGCCACTTTCTCCCTTTTTTTTTTAATTTGTGGTAAATTGATTTAAAGCGATTCGACCTCTTTACTAAATAAGAAGTCAGATTCTTCTATCTTGTGTCCGGGCAGTCGGCCTTATTCATTAGGGGGCCGGCCAACACACCCCCAGCATGCCCCTGCCACCGGGGAATTGTAGTAGGCCTGGGGCGTGCTGGGGGTGTGTCGGACGGCCCCCTAATGAATAAGACCGACTGCCCGGACACAAGATAGGAGAATCTGACTTCTTATTTAGTAAAGAGGTCGGATCGCTTTAAATCAATTTACTACAAATACATTTGTGATTTTTAGTATATTCAGTGGTCTTAGGAAGAAAGGGGCTTGAGGTGATGGTAGCTCTGACTCTATCACAGTATCTGGTGTATCTTTGTGGTCTCAGCTAGAAGAGTGAATTCCATACAGTTCAGGCTTACTGGATAATCCCCTTTCCATACCACAGCTCTGTCTTTACTGTAGCACACTGCTAGTTTGATCTTATTGCGTGCGCCAACATTTCGGCGCAGATATTAGTTAAATACCTGCTTAAGCCGTGCAATTCTATAAAATTGGCGCACAGTTGGACGAAAGTATGCTCCGCGACCCTTAGTAAGTGAGCCCCAATGCACCACAAGAACACAAATCATCCAATTATCCCAAAAGAAGAATAAAAGCCATTTTCCAGTGTATTTTCCATCTAGTTTAATAGATGACCTATCAATAGGATAGGTCAGTAATGGCGAACCTTTTAGAGACCGAGTGCCCAAACTACAACAAAGACCCACTTATTTATCGCAAAGTGCCAACACAGAAATTTAATTTGTGATTTATACTCCCTTCTCTGTCACAGTTTTCATTGATACCAGCACCTGAGGACACCAATAAAGCAGAAAGTAGTCCCAGGTAGGGCTGTCACTTTAAAATAGCTCTGTGCACAGCAAGTCCTGGGATGTCTGGGACTGCAGAAAGATACATGGAGTCCTCTCTGGTGATGGCCTGAGTGCCCACAGAAAGGGCTCTGAGTGCCACCTCTGGCACCAGTGCCATAGGTTAGCCATCACTGGGATAGGTCATCAAAATAAGATTGGTAGAGGTACAACACGAAGGATGCCCACAGATCAAATCATCCCAGCAGCCTCCACATGGCTGGAAACATAACACTTACTTTGTATTATTTTCAAATCTTTGTGCTGTTATTGGAAAAAGGATTTATCAATAAAGCTTCATTACAGACAACTTACAGCTGATCATTACAGTCTGGGACTAAAGTAATAGCATCCAGAGAGCTTCACCAGATGTCACAGTGGCCAGAGAGGTCCGTCTGTAACTTGGGGTTGTCTGTAAGCCGGGTAAAGGGAACCTGTCACCAGGAGACCCATTTGTAACACCAGCCCAGTCCCCACAGAGCATAGTACATACAGTGCCAAAAAGTTTTTGTAAAAAAAAAAAATAGGCTTTACAGAAAAAAAAAATATTATATTGTACCTTTCAATGCCATGTGCTCTGTGACTAGGCCATTTGTCCTCCGGGAGTGGCCATAGAGGAGCAGTTTTCCCCCACCCTTGGGAAACCGCAACTTCGTGTGTCCTTTTCAAATATTTGAAAACACCCATCACCCGGCTTAGCGACCCCCTGCTCCTCTATAGCGGCGCTCGGCAATTTCCATCAGCGCCATTGAGATGTATGGACCCGAACGGTTATGAACGGCCGTCTGCTCCATTACTCTTATGGAGTGACGAGGAGTCCTCGTTCTCATGATCTGTGGGGTTCTCATCTTACCTATCTGTGGATAGGGCGTAAAAATTTGTGGGAGAACCCCTTTAAGTCAGGGATTGTCTGTACTGTCTACCATCAACCAAAAACTGCCAAATTAGTAGGATAGTATAGGATACACATAATGCCATTCTTGAGGCCCTGTGAGTAGGTTCTGAGCATGTTTTACAAATTTTGATTATGGAATAATCCCTTTATGATGATATGTTACCAATTAAGACAATGATGCTTCAAATCAAAGCATCAGCATACGTGACAATGTATCTGCTTATTGTCTCTCTCCCCAGGAGAAGGCACAGAGTTGCTGTTGAGACAATGGATTCATTTCTGTCTCAGACTAATGATGTGATTAGAACGGCCAGAAACAAGAGAATATAAAGGGGCCGAACAGTGAATGATACGGGAGAAAGTCAGACGACAATTTATGATATGGATACAAAGGGCTTGTAATGGAAAATAAAAAAGGAAGCCGGAACTGCGGGGGTCACTCGTCAACCAGGATGGAGAGAAGAGAAAGAAATCAATTTCCAAAGCCTTGCACTGGAATAGTTTCTAATCTGTTTGAAGAAAAGGAGATGATCAAACGCTGGGGCTGGTGTTTTATCTCGGTGGATTCGGCAGAGGTGAGGGGAGGGCTGCTGCACTGCTAAAGGTTATTCGTAGAGTCTGCGGACAGCTTAATGGACTACCCTCTGAGCGGTGCACATCACAGACGAGAGGGCTGGATAGACCACCGCAGTCCGGGCTCCAATCAACAGCGCCAGAGTTTATTGACGCTTTTAACCCTCGCGCGCTGCTGGAGGCATGAGACGAGAGACGCTTTTCTCACCTTGCCTGCGACCTTCTGTGCGATGTCTATTAGAAGTAATTGACATTTTGGAAACAAATAACTGAGTGTTTCACATACGCCAAAGGGAATTGCAAAGTATTACTTCTCCGGCAATGAGGGGGCAGGAGTGATTGTTACACTTGGAGGAAATCTAACCACTACTTGGAGAGGAGGTGTATGCTCCCCCTGGGTATAATTTCTGATCTGTACTGGATATATCTTCAATGAAATACTTTACAATTGGAAAGAACTAACACAAATATCAGTTTTATTTAGTATCTGTGAAAGAGAAACAAGAATAATTGACAGGTTGTGCTGTAGGCATGAAGATTCACTATGATAGAAGACCCTATGTTGGTATATTTAAAGGAGATTTTTGGGTTATAAAAAGAGCCATCATACCCACAGAACAAGTCCTGTTTATGAGACTGGTGGTGGTTTAACAACCAGAACCCTCTCAGATCCACCGATAAACAGAGAATGAAACCGGAAGCAGACAGCTCCACTCTTTTATTAGTGGTCAGGATGGTTTACTACAGATCATTCACCCTTCTTAAAGGACATATACCACTAGGTCATGGATTGGAAACCAAACACACAGACATGCAGTTTTGTTTCCCCTCTTGCAGGATCTGTTCTTCTTTTAGCTTTATATTCCCTTGTTTTTAAGGGAAAAAAAGGCTTTAAATTAAGGCAAATTAGCCTGAGGGGCTCCAGGCTCTATTAACACCTACGGAGCCTGGATCCCCTGAGGCAAATGTGCATAATCTTTAAAGCCTTTTTTTGCAAAACCCAGGGCATAGGAAGCTATAAGAAGAGCAGTTCATGTCAGAGGGGACACACACCTGTAAGTCAGTGTGCTTGGTTTACAACCCTTGATTCTGGTGATAGATGTCCTTTAATAAAAGTGCAGAGACTGGCCACTATACAGAAAATGGAGCCATCTGTCTCCTGTTCCATTCTCTGATAGCACAAAGAGCATGTAATCTACAAGAGTGCTGGGTTTAGAAACATATTTACAATCTAGTGTATAGGGCATGTATGTCACTTAACCCCATAATAGTGGACACATTATCCATGAAGTTTACACACAATACTTATGATTTAGTATTTGACTTTATTATGTGATTTTAGTTCATGTTCATGCTTTATTATGTTTCTGGTATTTAAAAAAGGTGTGGGTGTGTGTGAAAACAAAGAACATAAGTTGACCACAGGCTCGTGTTTTTAAAGATAAAAAACAGCAACACAAAGACTAAATAAGCAACAACAAAAAATCTACAAAACTCTGACTGTGGTAATCATCTCATATTTTTTATCCATGGCTTCCATCCTTTTAAAATGCATTATTATTTATGCTAATTAGCCAAAGGGCTTGGGGGTAGTTATCAGAGGCCCTCCATGCTTTAGCTTCACAGGCTGTTACACTTTCTCACCCTCCCCCTGCTCTCTCAGCAAACCTCCCTCTGCCTGCTGTAATCTCATGGCAGCAGAAAGTTTCATTAAAAAGTGTGAAGATGCAGCATGGCGGGGCTCTGGTTACTCCCCGAGAGCCCTTCTGGTTCATTATCATGAGTTTTGTGTCTGGGGCACTTTGGAGAGGGTAGTGAAAATTGTATGCTTGCCGTTTGCACAGTTTGCATGGAGCCTTAGGGTAATGGTTTCTCATGTAAGATCTTCATACACGTGTCCACCTTCAAAACAGCTGTAATTTTACCAAGGACTCCAATAATTCTCCTGAAATTCATTTAATACAATACCACAACATGCCGCACCTATTCACATACAGTATACAACTTTGTGACTTGCCACTGGGGAACAAAGAGCAACTCATCTGGTGACACAATTACCAGGATATGTCTAACCAAGAGCTAATCAATTTGCAAGGACACATCTGTATGGTAGTTGAAGCAGCTAAAACCAAATTGACTCTACAGAGTCAAATAGTACATGAGTCATGCCTCGATTTCAACAGGAAGTAGACAATATTCCATATACAGTATGTCGCTGAAGAGGATGTGAGAGCTCCATAGAAGGGTCCTCCACACATAATAGCCGATGACTGGGTTTCTTTTTAACTAAATAAATCTATACGAGCATCTAGCCTTTAGTCTAGCTCAAAAAATGTTTTCAATATTTTGGATATTTTACGAATACATTTTTTAATAATAACACGTGTGGTGGAGTCCCGTGTCAGGCTTCAGTGTAGTGACCTGCGATATTGGCTGTCAATGATCGGGGCTTGCTCTGGCAGTGATAATGAGTAGTTCCTGCCACTGACAGCTATTTGTAAGCAGCTAATGAGGTGAGTCATCCTGTAAAGTGGGCGTAATTATTAAATGTTTAGCAGGCTCAATCCATATGCATTACATCAATTGAGCTCACAAACTCACGTTATTATCCCTATGAAACTTTGGACAAAATTTTTTATTACTATCTAATACAACTCAAGTTGCACTGAAAAGTTTTGTAGCACTACCTAGTGGCTTTCACTATTAAGAGGTAATGCAAATGAATAAGCAAAGTTTTATAAAATCTTGAAAACTGCAGCTGTCACTCAGTAGTGACATTCAATCAGAACAGCTACCTAAAATCTCACCCTAGCCTTGCCAGAGTCTAGAAACCTATAATGGATCGTGGGTGTAACAAGGGTGTTGTCTAAGGGACCCTATTCATTAACCCCTGTAAAGAGTTCTGGACTTTGCTGAGAGAGAGACGTTAGGTAGCCATGTCTTAAAGTAGTTCTGGTATAGGTGCCTTCTGTCCCAGGAAAATCAGGAGACACTGGTGTGAGGCACTAGTCAGCAACAAGCCAAGGTCAAGGCAGGTGGAGTACAAGTGTAGGTCAGGGCACAGGTTTGTAATCTGGATTAGACAGCGCTCTCACAAAAGCAAAAAAAAAGATGGGAAACAGATCCAAAGACAGTATTGTGAACATTTAATCAAGTTGAGGGAGAAGATAGACATCTAGCATGATTACAGGGGGCAGTAAATAGGATATTCTTGCAGGAACTAGCATGACAGGAACCTTTAATTCAGGCACCTTCCCACCTTGCTTTTTATCATAGAGAGCACAGTGGATGTTGGGCCGGATAGACCAGGAGATGGGCAGACATGAGCCAATCACATGATCCCTACAGCATTGATGGAGGAGGGAAGAAGAAGCAAATGTTGTGCTGCAAAGGTTACCTAATGGCTTTGCTAAATCAGATCAAGCATTCTAAAAAACCCTTCAAAATTTCCCATTAAAATGTTCCTTTTAAAGGGCATCTACCACCAGGATGAAGGACTGTATACAAATGAGCCAAGGGGCTCTAGGTTCCATAGGTGTTAATAAAGCCTGGAGCCCCTCAGGCTCATTTTCATACCATGGTCAAGACAATGTCCTTTAAGTGTAAACTTTGTTGCATGGTTTTAAATGCCAGAATATTTGGGTTTTTGATCAATAAAGTACATTAAAAAAATGCATGGGCTTTCTTAAAAATGTCGAGTTTGAAATCTTACGGTTGTCTGTTCTGAAGATAATACTATCTATACCTGCACGCTGCTTACCTAGGATTACTGTGTCTTAAGAAATATGGTAAAGGGGGGCAAGGGGGTATGATAAATAATAGACCCTGTAATACACAATGAAATAAAGCTGGCGGGCAGCAGTTTATACTGCGGAGGACACGGTGAGACTGAAAGAGTTAGGGGGTAAATCAGCAAAGCCTTAAGGAATTATGGTGTGCAGCTATTAAATGGAAAATAAGCGGAGTAATGGATTTTCCGGGCCGTTACCACAAGCCTAGAGGGAATTGTAGGATAACATAATTAGGAAGCACCCGCAGAAACCAGTTATGGGTCACAGCTTTTTATCGGGTTATTACGGATAAGCAGCCCACACAGAGACTGCATTCATCAGGCAGAAAGACAAGTCATGTACAACCGGCATAGTCTCACATCACTCACAAACACCTTCACAGGAAATGTCATGGTAAAAAGAGTCAGCTCTACTGATACAAGATGCAGAAACACAACAAAATGCATAAAAAGATATATATCTCCCACACAAAAAATTCAATGACAGCATTTTACTCATCATACGGTATTACTTTATATTTTCTTGAAAATTAGATAAGAGTACCTGTACAGCATGTTCATTCTCGGGGCACAACAACAAACCCGTTGTCTGTTACGTGTGGCCCATGTGTCATCGGTGTGTAAGGCCTGTTCACACCCTGATGACAGGGGAAGAGACTTCACCAGGCCTAAACGGGCAGGAACAGGACCTGCTACGTAACTCGCAGCTAGGAGAGTCGGTTCACGGAAGGGGGTCATGGAAATAATGGTTGCGTGGAAGGGGCCTATTGAAATGCAATTGTGTGTGTGGTAGCTGACATAACTGGGGGCAAAACCATGTTTACATACAGGAGGCCTTATACTTATATTGACTTCATGAATGGAAGCTAGGCTGCATTTACCCAGATCAGCAACTACAAAGAAAACAACTTTCTTCACAGTTTTCTGCAGCAATCAATGAGGAATCGGACCCCACCCATACTTTAATTCTGTCTCTGTATAGCATATATATAGAAACTTCCAAAATGCTACAAAAAGAAAAATAAACCATAGTTGTCTTTATATTTATGCATTTGCAACACCCCTGCCGATGCAAGGCAGAGTGGTTGTTGCGGGGTGTTGCACATCTTTTGCATAAGCAGCAAAAGGGTCAAAATCAAAGGGTTTGTCCAGAAGTTAAAAAACTTGGCAAAAAAACAGTAACAAACCTGACCATGGTTTGTGTAGTTATTACAGTGGTTATTTGTGCAGTTATTCAGTGGTAAACAAGTGAGTGGAGCGTTGCAATACTACACACTATCCATTGTGAGGAGAGGAGATGTTTTAGGCTGCCGTCTGCATGTTTTTCGGCTAAAAAACGTGCTACGGCGTATACATTCAAGTCTATGGACATGATGGATGCTCAAACAGTGTCCATTTATTGTCCTGTGCGTCTTTATCCTTTTTGTTTTGGTTGAGAAAAAAAACGTGGGCTGCTGTGTTTTTCATGTCCTTTTGGAAAACATACTGACTAGTTCCTTTGTATTTTGAATTGTGTAAACTTTATTTCACAGTGAAAAAGTGTATGTTTTTAAAGTGCAAGAACAGATACCAACCGATTCCACATATACATACAAAAAAAAACTTAGACTCATGACAAAGACATGTTTTTGTCCATTTTTAAATGTTGCAGCATATGTCAAGTGGATGCAAAAAACTTAATGTGAGACTACAAAAAATTATCCATATTATTCAATCTTGAGACAACTCCTTTATATGTTTTGTGTTCCTGTACAATAAACAGTCATAATGCAAAGTAACAAAATTACAATATAATAATTGCTAAAAAATAGTTGGCTAACTCACCCAGGTGCCACTGCAGGAGGGATAACCAGGATGAACTGCAGCTTGGCCTGATGAAGTGCTTGCCCGATGTGTGTCAACATGTGGACCAGCCCCCTGCAACAATGAGAAAGAGCTATATCACAGACATATTTATACATTATAGTGCATATAAGTACAAGAAAATGAATTACTGTATTTAAGTACAGGGACTGCCAAACACTGGCAATACATAATGTGGTGCCTAATGTTGTACAGCCAAAGTCATATATATCACACCAGCTATAATGAGCTGAAAGGACTCTAAAAATTAGAAGTGACGGTGACTTATTAGGCATTTTGGTCCACTCCACTATATGAAGATAACAGTAGACCATCTAGTAATGATGAAATACCATCTTCTTTATGGAACAGACTAATATAAATCAATGTGTTTCTTACCACCTACCAGCTGATATATAACGAAGCTCTTACACCAGCACTTCAAATTCCAGAAATAGGTTTCTTTATAATTTGTACACAGCGGACTTCCACTAGATGAACCGTTCTTGCTTCCATAATATATATAAATTTATTTGCCCGAAATGTCAATTACCTTGCAGAATAAAGCATGTTCTATTTATTTACCAACCCTGCGAGCACCTTCTGCCTCTGCAACTTCATTCTGTTTTAGACATGGTGACAATTACTTTCATTATTTTTTACCATTGAGTTGCTGCTCCCTATTGTTGTTTGCTTATAAAACGTGACATGGAATAAATTATGCAAAAGGAGGAAAAATGTGCGATATAAACCCAATAAATATGTATAATCCACTAATAACTTCATAATTACATTTCTCATTTGATATACGGGCACTGACAATCTACAAGCTGAAATGCTTGCCGCCTAATGTGACCCTTTATGTACAAAAATATGGTACATGTAGGGGTGACTCATAATGAAAGACTATAGGATATACCATCAACAACTGTGACGGGTACAACGAATACAGTAACCACCAAGTTTCACCTACCAATTATCACCTACTATGATAAGATTGCACAAGAAAAGAAGCTGGTCCTTAGTTTGTCTACTTCAACTCCTTACTAATGATGGAAAGGTCATCAAGCAGCCGTTACATACTGGTAAGGAGGAGCACCGGGTGTGTGTGTACCTATCAAGCACAATGCTGTACATAGTAGAGGGTGGCTGGTATCGCAGCTTAGCCCCATTCACTTGTACAGGGTGAACTGCAAACTGGCTACGTGAAAAAAAAAGAAATCATTGGTGAGGGTGCAGAAGGAGCAATGATCCCAAGGTAAGTTAGGAACCAGGATGTTCTCCACTCCATGCAGTGCGTCTACTACAAATCTCCTCCTTTCTTCTCTCCACTCTCTCCATCCAGCAATCCTGAGTCTGAGTGGCAAGGTTTAGAGAGAAACCACATCATTGGTGAGGGGCCAAGAGGAGCATGAAGCCCAAGAATATTGAAGGACCAAATCATTGGTGAGGGAACAGGAGGAGCACTGAGCTTATGAATAGTAAAAGACCACATCTTTAGTTATGGAGCAGGAGGAGCACTGAGCCCAAGAATAGTGAAGGATCATATCATTGGTGAGGGGGCAGGAGGAGCACTGAGCCCAAGAATAGTGAAGGATCATATCATTGGTGAGGGGGCAGGAGGAGCACTGAGCTTATGAATAGTGAAGGACCACATCATTGGTGAGGGAGCAGGAGGAGCACTGAGCCCAAGAATAGTGAAAGACCACATCATTGGTGAGGGGGCAGGAGGAGCACTGAGCCCAAGAATAGTGAAGGATCATATCATTGGTGAGGGGGCAGGAGGAGCACTGAGCCCAAGAATAGTGAAGGATCATATCATTGGTGAGGGGGCAGGAGGAGCACTGAGCTTATGAATAGTGAAGGACCACATCATTGGTGAGGGGGCAGGAGGAGCACTGAGCTTATGAATAGTGAAGGGCCACATCATTGGTGAGGGGGCAGGAGGAGCACTGAGCTTATGAATAGTGAAGGGCCACATCATTGGTGAGGGGGCAGGAGGAGCACTGAGCCCAAGAATAGTGAAAGACCACATCATTGGTGAGGGGGCAGGAGGAGCACTGAGCCCAAGAATAGTGAAGGACCACATCATTGGTGAGGGGGCAGGAGGAGCACGGAGCTGAAGAATAGTGAAGGACCACATCATTGGTGAGGGGGCAGGAGGAGCACGGAGCTGAAGAATAGTGAAGGACCACAGCATTGGTGAGGGGGCAGGAGGAGCACTGAGCTGAAGAATAGTGAAGGACCACAGCATTGGTGAGGGGGCAGGAGGAGCACTGAGCTGAAGAATAGCGAAGGATCACAGCATTGGTGAGGGAGCAGGAGGAGCACTGAGCTGAAGAATAGCGAAGGATCACAGCATTGGTGAGGGAGCAGGAGGAGCACTGAGCTGAAGAATAGCGAAGGATCACAGCATTGGTGAGGGAGCAGGAGGAGCACTGAGCTTATGAATAGTGAAGGACCACAGCATTGGTGAGGAGGCAGGAGGAGCACTGAGCTGAAGAATAGTGAAGGGCCACATCATTGGTGAGGAGGCAGGAGGAGCACTGAGCCCAAGAATAGTGAAGGACCACAGCATTGGTGAGGAGGCAGGAGGAGCACTGAGCCCAAGAATAGTGAAGGACCACAGCATTGGTGAGGAGGCAGGAGGAGCACTGAGCTGAAGAATAGTGAAGGGCCACATCATTGGTGAGGGGGCAGGAGGAGCACTGAGCCTAAGAATAGTGAGGACTTCAAGAGGAAAAAGGAAAAGTCGGCACTCACCATCCAGTAAAAAAATCTTTGTCTTTACTTCAATTCTTCATAAAAGACGTTCAAGCGACATAGGGTGGGATAAAACAAGCAGGGGATAAGTACACACTTATCCCCTGCTTGTTTTATTCCTCCCTGTGTTGCTTGATCATCTTTTATGAAGAATTGAAGTAAAGACAAAGATTTTTCTACTGGATGGTGAGTGCCGACTTTTCCTTTTCCTCTTGAAGTTTAGAAGATAACACTGCAGCAT
This sequence comes from Engystomops pustulosus, assembly GCF_040894005.1. Classification (NCBI taxonomy): domain Eukaryota; kingdom Metazoa; phylum Chordata; class Amphibia; order Anura; family Leptodactylidae; genus Engystomops; species Engystomops pustulosus. The sequence continues at coordinate 147,405,747 of NC_092417.1, read as the reverse complement.
AATAGTCTGAGTGAGCACCACCATCTAAACTTTCACAGAAGTTATCCAAGCTATAAGACCCACAGCAAATAATATATAGCGCCCCTTTCTTCCTACCCTCCATATATAAGAATAGTGAGGGACCACATTAATGGCGGTGGGCAAGAGAAGCATTACGCCCAAGAATAGTGAAGATCCACATCATTGGTGAGGGGGAAGTAGGAGCATTGAGATGAATAGTGAAGGACCACAGCATTAGTCAGGGGGCAGGAGGAGCATTGAGATGAAGAATAGTGAAGGACCACAGCATTTGTGATGGGGAAGGAGAAGCAATAAACACAAGAAAAGTAAATGACCACATCAACGTTGAGGAGCACTGAACCCAAAAATAGCAAAAGACCACATTAGTGAGGGAGAATGAGAAGCAATAAAACCAAGAATAGCAAATGAAACATCACTGGTGATGGGGCAGGAGCACTGAGCCCAAGAATAATGAAGGACCACATCAATGATGAGGGGCAGAAGAAGTACTGAACCCAAAAATCATTACCACATCATTAGTGAGAGAGAATGAGGAGCAATAAGCCCAAGAGCAGCACTTGACATATTATTGGTGGGGGAGCATAAATAACAGGAATAGAAAAGGACCACATCATTGGTGCGGGAGCAGGAAGAGCACTGAGCTCAAGAATAGTGAGAGTCCACATGATTGTAGAAGAGGCAGGAGAAGCAGTCACAATACAAATAGTGGAGGACAGCTCTCAGGTGCTGAGAAGCACAATACAAGTGTCTGTCTGATCTGTCTGAATACAGTTTATGTTTATTTTAAAATACAAAAAGCATTTTCTTTAATTCCATAAAAATATTAACCTTAAAATTAAAATAAACCAAAAGTTAAATCGACATATCACCATTTTAACATGTGGTAGCCCCACATTATTGGGGAAAATTAACACTAGAGGAAACTTTGGAAGTGCTGGCACAAGACCCGTTTTAGTTCCAAACACCTTATGGCTAACCCACATGAAAGTGCGCAGTCCATGAAGCATGACTGTAAGATTGGTGTATTTCACTGACCAAACAATGCTATAGGGACACGACTCCAAGCATCATAGTACTACATTCCTGAGGGTTCCCTGAGGTGGCAGGGACTCCTTACAGCATATATAACTATCATGATTGCATAGCATTGTTCGGACAGTGAAATTAATGTTGGCAATAACTTAAGCTGTTTTGAGGGGGCCTAGTCATGGTTTACATTGGTCTACATTCTTGCACAATTGGGACTGATGAATGTCATCAAGAGTGCAAAGTGCCGGATTGTTGAGGGGCATGAGAGTTAGACAACCACCAATCTGACAATGGTGGACTTTCTGAGCAATGTAGTACAGTAGCTCACATAAAATGTGTTAACTTAAATTTGATATGTGTGGCAAAGTTAAACCATGAGTACAGAAAAGTGCTTTGAGGGACATCTACAAGATTGTCTCAGCAAAACACAACTGTTCTAAAATGCAAGGAAACAAGACTTAGCTATAGGAAATAGTGCAGAATTCCTCAATATAACCTTCATGGAAATAAGGGGGGGCGCCATAGATGCATTTATAACATTCCGTTCCATAGCCTTAAACCTAGATAGAATATATATATTTAAACCCACTCTATGTACTAGAGAATAAGAGGATCAAACAGGACTGGAGGTTTAACAGCAGACGACAAGAAGAGAGAACCCTAGCCGTCTCTGACTTCACATTCTATCCGTGTTCCAAATGTCCCTCGGGATTCTCCTTCAAGAGAGAAACTTCTGTGCTTTTCTAAAGTCTGTGTAGGTTTTACTTTCATCAGTGGAAGTGGCTCCATATGCATTTCATGAGAAACACCCGACTAGTGATATAAATAGGCTCTGTCGTACATTTATTTTACCGTCTGTGCGCTCTCTAATTTTTGGGATTATGCTGTAAAATAGCAGTGTGGCTGGCCAAGAATTTGGGAGGTTTAACCCATGAGTGGGAAGTAGTACTGGTGGCTGTAATTGAAGTCCTCTCGGCACGAAAGAGTCTAATGAATGATAATTGGATGAGGCCAGTGAATATACTGTATGCATTACATGTACTCTCTGATTTACTAGCCCGAGAATGGAGATTGCAGAAAAGGCCATTTTACAACCTCCATTGTCTTTTAATGCAGACTTTTTACATAAATTACTGGCTGCAATTGTAACATAAAATGGGAGAACTCAGAATGCAACGTACATGGGATTATTACAAGTGAAAATGGGCAGAAATTATAACAGAAGCTCAGGATACTGTTGTTCAGATCAGATTCTTGGATTAAAACAAGTAATCTAATAATTATCACATAACCAGGTTATTACTTGCTTACATAATGCCTGCACCACATGTTTCTATCTGTAATTTTATTTGAAGTAGTTTTCCCAGCAGAAAAATTATTAACCTAACCTAAAACATAAGTCCTCAATATAAGGATAATAGGGGTGCAGCACCAGCACATAGATCAGCTGTTCTCAGCAGCCTATAAACACAGAGTATAAGAGGAAGGAGACAGCTCCATTCTCTGTATAGTGGCTGAACCAAGTCATTGCAGTGTAGATTTCAGTTTAATGGAGTAAAAGCTGATAAAAGGTTCCCTTTAAAGGAAATCTACCATTAAAAGCAAGCATGATAAACCAGAAACACTAACTCACAGGCCTCCTTCCTTTTAAGATCAGCTTTTAAAATTATATTAATTATGTTGGGGGGGTGGTATCAAGAGCTCCTCTGTGCTGCAGATTCACAGGCCATTACACTGTCTCACCCTGCACCCCTGCTCCCTCAGCACTCCCCCTCCTTCTGCCTGATCTAATCTCACTACAGCACAGGACGTTTCAGCACACAGAGGGAGTGGGAAGTGTCTGATATAGCCGAGTGCTGTGCTTACCATAGGTAGAGGATAACAAAAATACTTAGTAAACCCCTTTAATACTTTATATTCCATTCTGATTTGACTTTATCATAGAAGAATCATGGCTTTTGTATTGCTGTCTGTCTACGTAAAGAGAAATTTATTGCCGTGTCCCAGTAACGCATAGATGATTAAACTGTGCGATTCTGTGTTCGTTCACCCCCACCTTGTATTATCTGTATTTTCTAAACCTTTTCCAAAATATGTGGATAGGATATCGTATCTACATGCGTTGGCGTTCTTATACTGTGCTAATGCAACCGGGTCACCTAATGTGCTCAGGAACGCTAGAGCAATTCTCCAGCTGCCTTCCTTTGCTGTGAGCTATGTGCTGTCCCTTAGGAAATTCATCTGTAATGAGCCAGGCTACCCCTAAATGAATGAGACTGCTGCCAGAAGAGCTAGCCCGCGTTCCAATAAGTAATAACCCCCTCCCTGTCCTCCCCACCTTGTTACACAGGAGGCAGGCGCAGTTATTCCCATTAACCTTTATAAAGCTTAAGACAAACGGTGTGTTTGAAATGAAAATGTAAGCTGGGTTCCCCCGGGAATTCGTGGATGTAGGGAGCCTTTCAAGCAGCTGGTTGGATAAGTGAGTGGGTGACAGGCTCAGCGGAGATCTGACAGCTCTCCCGGTGCTTGATGCATGAGAGGTATACAGAAGGCACCTGCTCTGGCACAGCAATGAAATGTAACCCCAGGGCCAGGCCTCATCTATAATCCTTTCATTTCTTGATTTCAAGGGACAGTGATTTTAAAGGAGAATTTCATTAAAAAGTGCTGGTAATCTTATAAATAGAACCAAAAGAAACCTGAAGCTCTTTAATCTTTCATAAATTGTATTACATATTTTGTATTTATGAAGGCAATTACTATGCTGCTGATATACTGAATGTTGTATATCGCATGCATTATTCGGTTTAATTACATTTTTCATTAGCCTCCCTACATCTTAGACAAGTCCAGGCAGATCTAGCAGGTCTACATTACCTATCCAAGCCAAGTATCCAAAATAAATAATCCTACTACCGAGTGTCTAGCAACCTCTATTCTGAGGGCTAAAAAGGAACCTGTCAGCAAAATTAACCACCCCCCAAAAAACAAAATATACTTTCATACACTGCCCCTATCCCTAGATTGTCCCTCTCCATGGCTGTAAACTTGAACGCTCAACTCCTAAAGTTGTATGCAAATGACCTGAGATGAGTCCGATCAGCGTCTTCCTTGAAGGTCCGTTTTAATCATTAGTCTCCTGCACAGCCACGCCTCTCTGTTCTTGATTGGCAGCCCATATGATGATCTGCTTCACTGTCCCGAGAGGTCACTGGCCACCTGGTCCCCTTTGAGAACTCTGGGGGATGTGTGTGGCCATTAGGGTGGTCCTCACTGCCCTGTGGCATCCTTAATCCAAGGTTCTGTGTGGGATACATATTTCTTTAGAGTATAAAGAATGTGATAATATAAAAATAATATATGTGTGTACAAAATAAATTCAAATCACTTCCATTTCCAAAGAAAGAAGATAACAGTGTAGAAATATATAAATACATGTACACATCAGGTAACCTCATTTTCCTCAGTTAAAAATTGGGTCCTGAAGCTTTGTGGACTCCTCTTAGTACAAGTTGAATTGTAGTGGATATACAGTATATCGGATGTAACTGTTAAGGTAAACCTAGCTGATGGCCGGCGAGATCTTAGGCCGCATATAAAACTTCGAGGCTAACGGAATGTGGGCGTGACGTAATGCTGACGTAATGCGTAATGCTGATTTTAGCCCCAAGCAATAGCATGAGCATGTCTTGCATCAGCAGTGGTCTGATTCATTTCCTTGCGACCGTGCACACATGCAATAATTTAATAATTTGAAACACACAATTGACGCACTATAAAGAGGATATCTTAAATCCTACCCTTACATAACAACTGTACCAATTTTCTAAAGCTTAGATGGGAGTCAAGCTTCCAATAGCAAATGGTATGTTCAAATGCCTTTGTCAGCAGTATGAATAAATCCAGTACTTAAACAGAACCCATCACAAGGAATGTCATTTTTAGCTGGAGGAAGGCTCCAATAGCTTATGCTATACTAATTTTAAAAATGCCTTTGTTGGCATTCAAAATGATTTCAGTAGTTTATAACAGTTTATTTTACATTACCTGACTCCCTGCCAGCAACATGTGGTGAGTCCCAGGGGAAGGGAAGCTGGTGCCATGTCAATCTTCTCCTCTTAACACACATATGCAAATCCCTCACCCCTCCCCACTTACTGTCATGTGCATTGAGCAGGCGAGGCAGGGGGATGATGTAAAGGAGGGGAGACTGACACAGGCACAGACATGCTGCAATTGCCCACTCCCAATGCATTGCTGGAAGGGTGCCAGGTAATGAGAATTAAAATTTTACAAACTACTGAAATAATTCAGAATGCTGACAAAGGCATTTTATAAATCAGCATAGCCTATTGCAGACAATGAATTTGGATAGATTTTCTATAAAGGGGTTAATTTCTCCTAATCCTGTCTGAGATGTAAATGAACTGACACATTTCAAACACAGTGAACCATTTCCTTTAAGTGGATATTTTAAAGAGCAAGACAAATATATATTCAAGACACTAATTCTAGTCTTCAGAAAAGTTCCTAAGATCAGAGAAGTACAGTACTTAGATGTTTTATGAGATGTACTAGAAGCAAAAATTTCACTTAACATTCGACCCTGCAAATGTCAATGTGTCAAAAAGGGAAAAATTTCAATTAAGTCGGATGGTAAAACTCTGAAAAATAAGTTAAAGTAGTACTGCTATGATCCATATTTTTAGTGACTCTAGAAAAAACATACAAAGAAAAGGAGCCCAACAGGCACAAGATACAGAGCGGCCTATGTATTTATTGCTCCACATACAATTATTGCTTTAAACATTATAGCATTGCCTCAAAACTTGGCTTATAGCAGTAATTATACACTGTCTATTGTAATAACAGTACAGGCAGTCCCCGGGTTACATACAAGATAGGGTCTGGAGGTTTGTTCTTAAGTTGAATTTGTATGTAAGTCGAAACTGTATATTTTATAATGGAAGTTCTAGACAATTTTTTTTCTTTTGCCCCAGTGACAATTGGAGTTTCAAAATTTTTGGTGTAATTGGACCAAGAATTATCAATAAAGCTTCATTACAGACACTTTACAGCTGATCATTGTAGTCTGGGACTATAGTAAAGCATCCAGAGAGCTTCACCAGAGGTAACAGTGGGCAGGGGGGTCCGTCTGTAACTATGGGTTGTCTGTAAGTCGGGTGTCCTTAAGTAGGGGACCGCCTGTATAATGAAAACAGCAAATGGATCCGTTGTTTTCTATACAATTTTCTCTACCTCATGGAACTATTGCAAAGTGAAAGTTGCAGAGTTAGGCCTCATGCACACTGCCGTTATGGGGGCCGTGAGCTGGCTGCAACTATGTAAGTATTTTGCAAGACATTCATGATATTTTTATTAATATCAATTTGGGACCTATATGACCAACTGATCATGGTCAGAAAATATTCATGGTCGGAAAAATGGCAAAAAGTGGCGAATCGGACATTTGGGCACTATTTTCCATTATCGTGTTCACAGCTAACAATAATCTTTTGTATATTTTGATAGAACGCAATTTTGGGACATGGCGATGCTGAACATGTTTAGGATTTTTACTGTTTATTTTTATATGTGTTATAGGGAAAGGAGGGCGATTTAAACTTTTACATTTTTTAATGTTTTTTTTTAATTTTATTTTTACTATTATTTCAGACTCCCTCCTAGGGTACTTTAACCAAGGAGGGTAGCCCTCAAGGTCCTCTATCATTATCAGTTTTAATATTGTGTTGGGAGAGGGGGAGTGTTGTGAACATTTATCTAATATAATTCATTAAGAAATTCTGTTTAATTTGGAAAAAAAAACATTTCAAAATGGCCCCTAGCAAAGGATTTACTTCTCCAATGGCTGATTGAAGAGGGATCTCTACTCTTCTCTATGTTTGTTTACACAACTTTGAGCAGTTAATGTTAACTCTTTTTGCTCTCTCCACAACTGTAGTATGCTATCGGCATTAGTTTTAAACATTAAGCCGAAAGTGAAAGGGTTGATTCTCACTGCTCAAAGCTGTGTAAACACAGGGAGATTAGATGTACACTAACATAGTCAGCCTCATAGACACACACTGTCCAGGCTAGAAAGCAGATCTCTACAGGAGGGAGCATTACAGCCAGCACCTGTGTTAGTGCTGGGATGCTAGTGAACAGTGGAGGGTAAACTTTGAGGACTAGTGAGTTACATTGTGAAAAGCAAGGAGGGCAATCATAGTGGAGGGGGCATGCTGACACAGGGTCAGTCTTCAACACAGAGATGATTTTATGCTTTTATGTTACTGTCACGAACCCGACTCACCGGAGTTCACACACGGGGATACCTACTCTATGGAGTCCCAGAATTTAGCCCTTAAGCTCCGCCCACTTCCACAAAATGGCGTCCTTACGCTAAATTTACTCCACAGAATTTCCGCCCCAGCCACACTGCCACCACCCACGAGTTACTTGCTCAAAGAAGGCCGTAGGCACCTCAACCACACAGACAATGCACCCTGATGATAACTCAGCACATGCACTCACTACTTACACGATATTACAATTATAAATTCACACAGAACATGCAATCGCTTACTACATGGACTATGCTAATAATGACCTCTGGTAACGTGATTCCCTTTAGAGACTCAGATTCTTTAAGACTACAAGCAGAGGCTTATTAAAAAGTTTTAATTTACATAAAAATGCAGTACACTCAAATAATTCAATTGTCAGATAAAATAAAAAAAAAGGATTAAAACAATACACATACAATACTTACAAACAGTAGAGGTAGGAAACAAAAAATTCTTGCTAGTGAAATAGGAAGAAATTCTTTGGCCCGAGGACAAGGCATAAGCATCGATCCAGCCTTCTATTGTCATAGAGTCACCCAGACTGAACACTACTATGTGGCTGCTTCATTAATTTAAGCCCAGGTGATTTTTGACCCCCACCCCTGGCTGTGATGTCACTGTGAGGGGGATTTTTCTATCCCCCTCCCATCAGTGAGCTACTTTTTGGGTCTGGGTTTTTATCAGAACCCCATAACTTTTGATTGGGAGATGGCACAATTGTGCCATGGCTTCCAACCAAACGGGCATGTTATTCCCATTAACCCCATACCAAACTCGGGGTGTCTTAGCCTAATATCAGGGGTGTTCTGCTATTGGCTGCCTTCCATTGCAGCTAATGTTCTGATTTTCAGACCAGGAGTGTGTCTAGACCCCATAACTGTCCTGTGTAACTTGGGACCTATAATTATGAATTATGTCCCAGTTATGGGCAGCTATGATATTCCCCTTTGTCTGAATTTGGAGGGAAAAACATGTAGTCTGTGGCTTCTTTTCATCCCCCACTAACTAGACTACTCTGGCCGAGAGGTGTTAATTTTACCACTTAGGAAGACCATGCTTCTCTGATCAAGCATAGACTCCCTGGGGTTTTATAACCCCCTGCCAGGCTCACCTTCCTGGCTGATCTTAAACAAATGGAGCCTAATGATTTATAACAGGCAGAATGAAACACAAAGAAAGAAAAAAAATATATATATATATAACAAACAAACTGTGGAGGAGTAATATTATTATCACACCTCCCTCCAGAGATATGGCATGGGATTTTGATATTCTAATCAATATCCCAAGCCATTGTCCGCCGGCTCTCCCTGCCGTGACAACCCGTCCGCATTCCCATGTTCACTGCCCTTCTTGTGTTGAATGGTAAAGTCATATTGCTGTAGGCCTAGACTCCATCTCAGCAGCTTTCCGTTATCCCCAGATACCCGGTGAAGCCAACTGAGAGGGTTGTGGTCCGTTACCACGGTGAACTTTCGGCCATATAAGTAGGGCTGTAGTTTCTGTAGGGCCCACACAATGGCAAGGCATTCTTTTTCTATGGTGGCATAGGCCACCTCCCTGGGTAAGAGTTTCCTGCTTAGGTATAGGATGGGGTGCTCATCTCCCTCTGGGTTGACCTGGCTGAGTACCGCACCCAAGCCATAGGCGCTGGCGTCAGTCTGGACTACGAACTTGCGGCTGAAATCTGGACTCTGTAAGACTGGAGAGCTAGTCAGAGCCAATTTCAGAGCCGCCATGGACCGCTCACAATCGGCAGTCCAGCTGACTACCTGTGGTAGTTTCTTCTTTGTGAGGTCTGTGAGGGGCTTGGCCAGGGTACTGTAGTTAGGGACGAACTTACGGTAGTACCCAGCTGTTCCTAGAAATGACATCACCTGTTTCTTCGTTTTGGGGGTAGGCCAATTTGCAATGGCCTCTACTTTCCCTGGCTCGGGCTTAAATGTCCCCCCACCTACCAGGTGTCCTAGGTATTGCACCTCAGACATGCCTATCTGACACTTCCCAGGCTTGATGGTGCGACCGGCTTCCCGGAGGCGTTTGAGCACCTGTGACAGGTGTGTCAAGTGCTCCTCCCAAGTCTGGCTAAACACTGCAATATCATCCAGGTATGCCACAGCAAACCCTTCAGACTTACTTAGCAGTTTGTTCACCAAGCGCTGGAATGTGGCAGGGGCATTCTTCATGCCAAAGGGCATGACTTTAAACTCATATAGTCCAAAGGGGGTGATGAAGGCGGACTTTTCCTGTGCCTCCACTGTCATGGGAATCTGCCAATACCCCCTACTTAAATCCATGATGGCGATATACTGGGCGCTGGCGAGTTGATCCAAAAGCTCATCTATGCGGGGCATTGGGTAAGCGTCAAAAACTGTGATGCTGTTTAGCTTCCTGTAGTCCACACAGAAGCGTGTGGTCTTGTCCTTTTTGGGGACAAGCACCACAGGTGATGCCCACGCACTTTGAGACTCTTGGATCACCCCCAGTCCCAGCATTTCCTCCACCTCCCTCTTAATGTCATCCCTTACTTCTGTAGAAACCCGATATGCACCCTGTCTGACTGGTGGGTGTCCCCCCGTGTCTACGTGATGAGAGGCTAGTGGGGTTTTTCCTGGTTTACCGGTGAAAATGTCAAGGTATGGGTTGAGTGTCTTTCTCAGCTGGGATTTCTGAGATCCAGACAGCTGGGCGTTGACTATTGCATCCTCAATGGACCCTCCCTCCTGTGCGGATGCCACTAAGTCAGGCAAGGCCTCCCTTTCTCCCTCCCCCGGTATACTGCAAACTGGCAGGACGCACGTATCCCTATCATGATGAGCCTTGATCATGTTGACATGAAAAACCTTGTGCTTCTTGCGAACATGGTCGATCGTGACTACATAGTTCACGTCATTTAGGCGTTGATGAATGGGATATGGGCCTTCCCACGCAGCTTGGAGTTTGTTTTGGGTAGTGGGGATCAGGACCCACACCTTCTGGCCCACCTCATACATTCTCTCCCTGGCGTTCCTGTCATACCACCGTTTCTGGTCGGCCTGGGCTTGAGTCAGGTTCTCCTGCACCATCCCTGTCAATGCCTGCAGTCTGTCCCTGAACTTCAGAACATAGTCAACTACAGAGACCTCATCTGAGTGCAGGGCGTCCAGAAACTGGCGACGCTCTGACTCTGTACGGGTTAATAGTTTAACCCTTTGACTGGTCTCAGCCACTGGTGACAGGCTGTCAGTCTGCTCCTGTTCCTCTGTAACCCGGACAGCAGGAGGTTCAGGACTCAGGCAACGGTGAGCTTCCTGAAGACTCCGACTGTGAGTTAAAGCGGACACGGACATGGGTGTTAACATACTACCACTCTTAGCCACATTATTAACACAGTTAAACTCTACATCATTACTATGTTCACATTCATGGTCTATGGCATTAAAAGCTAGGTTAGAAACAGGTAAATGGTTACTACACATTTCAACAATATCACATGATGCATCATCGTCACAGTCTACAGTAGGCACAGTCCCAACAATATCAGATGTTAACTCACGTGGGGCACCAGGGATGCCTGTGTCCTCATTGGCATCCTGGATTACATATCTAGAGACCAGACGCCCCAGGTCGGTCCCCAGCAACACATTGGTGGGAATTTTATCTGTTACACCCACGTCTGTCATCCCTCTCCCCGCCCCCCAATCCAGGTACACCCGGGCCATGGGCAATGCAGGGGTGAGGCCTCCAACTCCAGCAACTGTAAGAGTCCGTCCTGGGATGAGATCCTCCGGCTTGACAAGTGAGGGGTGCACAAGGGTCATCTCTGCACCAGTGTCCCTCAACCCCATTGTGACATTGTCACCCACAGTAACCTCCTGTAGGTTGTCACCAACCCCCCGCTTACTCCCACCCACAAACAAAACAGATGGTGAAGACAATGTTGGTTTGGTCAAAGGGGTGGTCTTCCTCTTCTCAGGGCATGTAATGCTGATGTGCCCCGATCTGTTGCAAACAAAACACCTGCGTTGGTCTCCCGCTGGCTTAAATGATGAAGAAGGGGATGCCCCAGAAGCTTTGTGGGAAACTGTAGAAGAGTTAACAGGGGGCTTACCCCCCTTCCATCCTGCAGCTGCAGGTTTCCGTGCCTCGGGCACTCTGCTGGCAGCAAACACATCTGCCAGCTGGGCAGCCTTTTCCAACGATTTTGGCTCCCGTTCTCGTATGAACTGTCGCACCTCCGCTGTACAGGTGTGAATAAATTGGTCCATGGCGATCAGGTCATCCATCTCCTCTAGAGTGGTCACACCCCATCCTCTGGACCATTGTTTCACCAGGTTTAGCAGTTTCCTGGCAAACTCGGCATAGCTATCCGTATCTGTCCGCCTGACAGTACGGAAACGCTCCCTGTATACCTCTGGAGTGAGGTTAAAACGCTGTATCAGAGCCCTTTTGATAGCCTCATAATCGTGCTCCACAAAGGCAGGTAAGGCTACAAACGCCTCCAGTGCTTTGCCTTTAAGTCCAGGGGTAAGGTATCGGGCCCATTCAGCAGGCGGCAGTTGAAATTGCCTGCAGACCCTCTCAAATCCTTGCAAAAAGACATCCAGGTCCCCATCATTCTCCAGGACAGGAAAACGATCCAGGCGGGGCCTAAAAGAAACACTGTCCATGGACGCACTCTGTGATGATGGTGAAGTTCTTTGCTGTTGTTGGAGCTGTATCTGGGCCATCTGCAGCTCATGCTCCCGCTCTGCTTGGCGTTCAGCAAACTCACGTCTACGTTCCTCAGCCGCCCTCTCTGCTCGGGCAGCTTCCAGCGCTGTTTGGCGTTCAGCAAATTCACGCTCTGCTTGTCTCTCCCGTTCTTGCATCAACAGCTGTATCCTAAGGCTAGGATCACAGTCACCAATCTGCTGGAGAATTAGAGAAAAAGAAGTGTCCATACCGCTGGCGCCGCCATGCCCAGCCGGTTGCTGCAGGACATCTCCTATCGGTTCTTCTGAGGCTGGAGGTCCCTGGTCCGGTTCCGCAGAAGGATGGGACTGCACATCAAACGCCACCAGCGTTTGAATTATCTCCGCCTTGTTCTGGCCCGTTGTTATTAGCCCTCTTTCCGCACAGAGAGTCAGCAGATCAGCCTTGGATCTGTTTCTGTATACCTCTGCCATCGTAGCAGTGGTCTCACTAAGCAAACAAAAGATAGAAAAGAAAAGAGGGGGAGGGGAACTGTTTTGCACGTATGTATATTGACTGACAAGTTTTGAGTGCACTGAGTCTCTTGCTTGTGGACTGTAGTATTAGGAATACTTCAGCCCTTAAGTGAAAGGGTTAATTGCTTAAACCAAACACTTAAAGCCTTAACAGTGTAATAAAAAAATTATACACTATCCCACCGCTATGCCACCAATCTGTCACGAACCCGACTCACCGGAGTTCACACACGGGGATACCTACTCTATGGAGTCCCAGAATTTAGCCCTTAAGCTCCGCCCACTTCCACAAAATGGCGTCCTTACGCTAAATTTACTCCACAGAATTTCCGCCCCAGCCACACTGCCACCACCCACGAGTTACTTGCTCAAAGAAGGCCGTAGGCACCTCAACCACACAGACAATGCACCCTGATGATAACTCAGCACATGCACTCACTACTTACACGATATTACAATTATAAATTCACACAGAACATGCAATCGCTTACTACATGGACTATGCTAATAATGACCTCTGGTAACGTGATTCCCTTTAGAGACTCAGATTCTTTAAGACTACAAGCAGAGGCTTATTAAAAAGTTTTAATTTACATAAAAATGCAGTACACTCAAATAATTCAATTGTCAGATAAAATAAAAAAAAAGGATTAAAACAATACACATACAATACTTACAAACAGTAGAGGTAGGAAACAAAAAATTCTTGCTAGTGAAATAGGAAGAAATTCTTTGGCCCGAGGACAGGGCATAAGCATCGATCCAGCCTTCTATTGTCATAGAGTCACCCAGACTGAACACTACTATGTGGCTGCTTCATTAATTTAAGCCCAGGTGATTTTTGACCCCCACCCCTGGCTGTGATGTCACTGTGAGGGGGATTTTTCTATCCCCCTCCCATCAGTGAGCTACTTTTTGGGTCTGGGTTTTTATCAGAACCCCATAACTTTTGATTGGGAGATGGCACAATTGTGCCATGGCTTCCAACCAAACGGGCATGTTATTCCCATTAACCCCATACCAAACTCGGGGTGTCTTAGCCTAATATCAGGGGTGTTCTGCTATTGGCTGCCTTCCATTGCAGCTAATGTTCTGATTTTCAGACCAGGAGTGTGTCTAGACCCCATAACTGTCCTGTGTAACTTGGGACCTATAATTATGAATTATGTCCCAGTTATGGGCAGCTATGATATTCCCCTTTGTCTGAATTTGGAGGGAAAAACATGTAGTCTGTGGCTTCTTTTCATCCCCCACTAACTAGACTACTCTGGCCGAGAGGTGTTAATTTTACCACTTAGGAAGACCATGCTTCTCTGATCAAGCATAGACTCCCTGGGGTTTTATAACCCCCTGCCAGGCTCACCTTTCTGGCTGATCTTAAACAAATGGAGCCTAATGATTTATAACAGGCAGAATGAAACACAAAGAAAGAAAAAAAAAATATATATATAACAAACAAACTGTGGAGGAGTAATATTATTATCACAGTTACTCTTTTGGATTTTTAATAAAACGCTGGGCCATGACAAAGAAATTAATTTAAAGCTGCCAAAGTATTTCACAAGGTACTGGTGTTGGTTAACTCTACTGGTAAAAAAAATGGTAAATGTGGATAGCTCCCTTAAAATATAAATAGTATAAATACATATTTTTAAAGATTGTTTAATGGCACCATATAACATAGCATTTTCTTCATACTGATGCTCAATGGCATAAAAACAAAAACAATATACATAGCCAAATCCCCTTCATGTGATTTTATGTGTTTAATCAGCAGATTTACAACCTTCAACTGGATTTATACAAAAGTTTCCTCCGGATTCAGCTTTTGATGCAGCTGCCCACATGTAGATACCAACTGGGCACCGATCAATGAACGTAAATAATTTAGAAGAAGTGAGACTCAGACAGAGCTGCTCTTTCGTGGTACTGGCAAGCAGGTAAATCATTTACAAAAACACAAGATGACATAACAAAACTTCTTTTTGTCTTTTTTTGGCCCTTTTATTTTTTTTTTTTTTTACATTTGCAGCAAACAGGCATTTGCCAGGAATCAATAAATCTGTAAAAACAGAAATGGGGGTATTTTAGAGCTCTTAGATAGGAAGCTCCATCCACGCGCCACCATTAATAATCATTGCATATATTGTGAATCACTGTTTTCCGTTTATGACTGCTATATAAACACACATGTCGTAAGCAGCTGCGATCTTCGCTCTTGTAGTAAATCTCCTAAGTAATCTGGCTCGCCCCTATAATCAGCCCTAAATTAAGAATTATTACAGGGGGAGGAATTAATATGAGGCCACCACGTGGTCCTGAGTACAGTAATCACCTCATTAAGTAGCAGGGACTGTAATAAGATAACTTATATTCCAACCGAGACCTTTAAAAGTTGTGGCCAATGCTCCAGGTGGAAGATTGGACAGCATCTGACGAGCCTAAAAGAATTGTGAATTACAGTAATAGAATATTGAATGTTCAACCATTAAAAAAAAAAAAACCCTGATTAAGGCTTATTCAGTGATCATTCTTTTTTTTTATATAAATTTTTATTCCGAATTTTTTCCAAACATACATACAGGCGAGAAGTAATACTTTTACAATGTTTCTTCTTACCTATATTCTAAATATACATGAATTACTATACCCTAGATCAGTGATGGCGGACCTATGGCACGGGTGCCAGAGGTGGCACTCGGAGCCCTTTCTGCAGGCACTCAGGCCATTGTCCAAGGACAGAGTTCACCAAACACTGAATCTTCAACTTAAAAGATGCTGCTCTCATCACTATTTTAAAGTGACACTTTATTGGGTGTTTGGAACTACGGGGAAAGTGAGAAGGTGTTGACAGAACTGCATTATCTTTGGAGGTCATCTTGCTGGACCCACGATTTCTTCCTGTACAGAGAGACCCTGGTGAGAAGCTACAATCATAGTCTGAATTTGCCCTCCTTCTGTCAACTATATTGGTGGCCTCAGGCAGCCGATACAATAGAAAGATGTGGATGAACAGGTAGCAGTAAGTTACTGTACAAAATTCCATGCTGGCACTTCACGGTAAATAAGTGGATTTTGGATGTAGTTTGGGCACTCTGTCTGTAAAAGGTTCGCCATCACTGCCCTAGATGTTTACATTATTGGGTAGTTAGTTTTGTTAGTTAATGCTCACTTATCTTCTAATTCTTCTCGGGTTTCACTCAGGCTGAACTTAACTCCGTTGTTCAGTCTGTGTGATGTTACTATATGTTTAACCACACTATAACTAAACTGTCTAATATTTTCTTTAGGTCTTTGTCCAAGTATACTTCTAGGTGTTCAGGGGTGTTATTTACTCTTATTCGTCATAGTATGAGCTCTTTGTCCAAATCTCCCATTGGGCGGTGAATTGTGACACACTGTTATTTTGTTTTGCTATAGCTTGTTCATAAGCATGTGTTGTGTTGATTTGTTATCATCACTTTGCAACAAAACTACCAAACTTTCACCTCAGCAAGTCCTATTGCACATCAACATAAAATAAATAAATCGACAACAAAAACAGTGCAGTAATTGCCCACATTGTCATGGCAACCACGTTAATAATCACCCGCCACTGGAAAGACCCTATTTGTCCGGACAGTGACCATTCTTAAAGTGATCTGTAAGAACATCATACTGGTGTCTCTAGAACCCTGCATGTCCGTTACCACTAAACTGGGACTACTCTGGAGGTAGACACACATGCAGTAAGGTCCACATCACTGTGCCTGGTGAAAGCCAGGGAACCAGCAGAAACTCTTATCTCAGCTGTGCATTAAAAAATAAGTTCTTGTCACATCGTTACAATGAACTGTATATAATCACAGAGCACAGTCAACAGCTAGAGATGCCGAGACCCAATGGGATTTACTACAATGAAGAGAAAAGTTGGCGAAATCTAATCATCAAAATGTCATTTTGTTTTGTTGGTAAATAAGTGGATTTGTTAAAAAAGGAAGGGTCTACGAAAGGGTATCATACAGCAAAGATGGGATAGAAAGATGAAAAGTAGAGTTTCCATTGCAGGACTTTTTAAGACGGTCACTTAAGCAAGCTATTGACATGATGGTCAATCCATGGTTTCTGGTCAGACATCAGTACCTGATAAATGGATGGTTGTGGTAGTTCTCCTACTAGTAAGTAACAACATTCTTTCTAATATATTCACCTTTTAGCCTTTGAATACCATACAGTGTGTTAGCACATAGTTTTATGTACACACTATACCTGATATACAGCATTCACTGTCCATTAAAGTGCGTGCGAGATGCAACGTAATGCATAATGACACCACATGTTAACATCACATTTTGGCAAAGTATTGGGGGCCATGTGACTGTGGTTGGAGAAGAGGATCTCACTGGGGCCGCCATGGTGCGGTAGGTTGACAACAACTTCCCTACAGCTACACTTTGTTAAGTTATTCTATGCTCAACATGCCTTGAGCAATGAGAGGTTGACAAACACTGGACTGCGGGTTAAAAAACAGATGCTTATTTCTAAAGCAATGCACAGGTCTTGTGTAAATTATTCCTTGAAGCAAAGAGAACAGACAATTTCAGAATCAAAGGCCCTGTGCATCTATTGTGCTAAACCCAAGCGGTGTTAACGTGAGTTGCTATCCCAACCTCACGCTTCAGAGAACTTGCCTAATGCAAAGGAGAGTTATGGCAACACTGACACTTAGTGCTATCACTGGGAAGCACAGGGGAAATTACAAGCACTCGTCTCCGTTATATACTGCTAAGCCTAGTAAGTGCAGATTAACTGCAAATTACTTCAGCTTGTAAAATGGGAAAGTGTTCTGAATGTAAAAAAATCTCTGCTATATTGCTAGATCATTGATTCTTATGTTTCATATAGTCACAACTGACACACACATAATATTAGGATGTGTTATTATGGGATATGCTGTATAGCCATAAACTTTTAATATTGTTTTATATTTTTGCTGTGAGCAAGAGATGCAAGCTTCAACTTCAATGATGCCAAGTCGACTGCCAACTGTGCTGCAGTGTGGAGTATTTCCCATTACTTATAGTATGGGTGGCTTCATACTGTGAGGGCCACTGGCTATCTGCTGTATGCTGTAGGCCCAAGTGCAAAAAAATATGTAAAATGTAGGTCTTACAAAAAAAGGCACAGTTATGGGCAAATGCACATTTGTTGTATGGTGTCGTGCCCATAAAACTTACAGTGACAACATAAGTAGTAGTACTCTGCTCGGGCAATTACATAGTGGTCCCATGTAGGGAGCCAACTTAAAGTGTAACTAACCTGTCAAGACTTTTCAAAAATCTGTAGTCCAGAGGTGTAATACTAATGACAAAGATCTAGCTGCTTCTATGTGATCAGATACCTTAGATGGCGAACCTATGGCACGGGTGCCAGAGGTGGAACTCGGAGGCCTTTCTTTGAGCACCCAGGCTGTCACCCCCAGGACTTGAATCTTCCTGCAGTTCTAGACAACTTGAGATGCGGTTCTCAATGCTGAGGTGACACAACCTTCACTGATTGGAACTGTGAGAAGGTGTGAAAAGGACCAGATTATCTTTTTAGGTCCCCTTGCTGGCCCCATGATTCTTCCTGTATAAAGAGACGATGGCAAGAAGCGGATGTCTGAATTTGCCCTCCTGCTTTCAACTTTATTGGTGTACTCAGGAGGTCGATATGATTGAATGTTGTGGAAGAACGGAGCAATAATTTACTGTTTAAATTGTCATATTAGCACTTGATGGTAAATAATTAGGTTTTGGTTGTTACTTGGGCACCTCTAAACTGTTCACCATCACTGTCTTAGTGAGTATCTGTCCTTCTTGCTAGAAAGAAGGAATTCAGCAAAGAGTGAAAAACAGATAAGGTGGGAAGAGACATGTTATAAAAGCTAAAATAAGTAATGAGTAAGAGGCAACCTTAATAAAATTTCTTGTACTACTATGAAAAAATTATTTGTCTGAAGGGAATCTACCACCAGGATCAAAGATTGTAAACCAAGCACACTAACATTCTGATGTGTGCGCCCTCTGGCAGGATCTGAACATCTTTTAGCTTGTTATGCCTTTATTTATCCAAAAAAAAGACTTAAAAAATTATGCAAATGAGTCTGTGGTGCTGCAGACTTTATAGGCGTTTTTTGGAAAAACAAAGCATAAGAACTGAAAAGAAGAGCGGATCCTGCAAGAAGGGGAACACATCTGCATGTAAGTGTGTTCGATGCGCCTGTAACTGTGCCGATTTTCTTTAAATGTCATCCATATGCCCTAAAAGGTTACTGCAGCAAGGTTAGTGCTGGGCTACTGCATCTTGACTCCTATCCACATGCCATCTCCATTATGAGCTAGCTACAGCACTAGATCCATAAGAGTGCTGGGTGTCTGATTCCAACTGATCTAATATCAATGATCTTCCTAAAGTGTTCTATTCTATATCTTTAACCTAGCGCAGAAGGTAGGTTTCACATGGACTGATAACCTAATAAAAGACTGCCAAATAGATCCCGTTTTCCACAAATTTCTTTTCAGAAGTCATCCCAATGCGGTCACCGATGGATTATAATAACAGGTAACAGCTAGGTATCAAAACCTACATTGCTCTACATAAATAAAGGCAACATGTGCATGACACAAAGGGGCACATTAACTAAAAAGAGTGCAAACTGCACTACGTGGAGAGGGCACCATATTGATTTGTGACGCCCGTTTTTCATGAATCTGGCGCTTTCATCCGGCAGGAGAAACCTTAGGAGAACATCCAACACCTCATCAGGAGCATGCCCAGTGGTTGTAGGGAGGTCATACAGGCAGGTGGAGCCCACACTCAATACTGAGCCTCATTTTCTTTACTTATAGCATTTCCACTAGAGTTGTAGCTTTATCTACTTTGACTTTTAGTATCATTTCAAATCTAGACCTCCATGAGATTTGATTTCCATAAAGAAATTTTGATAGGGTAAAAAATTTGTGATTTTTTTGCCTATGCCAGGAGGTTTGGTCCTGTGCTCCTGGTGACAAAGCTTGGTGCCTGGAGTGACACTCAACAAAAAAGAGCTTTATGGGCCATGGAAGAAACCAATTGCTGAATAAAATACACAAAAAGGAACAACGGATCTTTGTCAAAACAGTACAATGACAAACCACAATCCTGCTGGACAAATGTTCTGGGGACAGATGAAGCAAAAATAGAGTGTGTCTATAGAAAACACAATGAAGCTTATAAGTAAAAGAACATCCTACCAACAGTTAAGCATGGTGAGGGATCCAAGATAGTAATAGTAATCTTTGTATGAAGCCTTCATATTCCGTAGCGATTTACAAATCATACAGGACATATACAAATAAAACATCACACAGTACAGTCATATGGAACAATAGGAATGAGGACCCTGCCGGCAAGAGCTTACAATCTAGGAGGATGAAGGAGGTGACACAAGACATATAAAAGCTTGTATACAAATATACAAAGTCTAACAGGCGGGAGGATGACACAGATTAGGTTAGTAAAGAGAGAATACAAATTTCATGAGATTAGCAAGAATGACAGGATTGGCTAAAGAGATGTGGTTGCAACTTTGGAGGTTGGGTATTATTTCAGAGTGCAGGGAAGTGAATTCCAGAAATTTGGTGCAGCTCGGGAGAAGTCCTAGAGACATGAGTGAGACATTCGAATTAAGCTAGAGACTACTCTAAGATCACTTGAAGATTGAAGAGCAAGGGTTGGTCAATAAACTGTGGTGAGAGAGGAAAGGTAGAAAGATGCAGCATTATGCAGGGAGATTAGAGACTGGTCAGCAGTTAATAGCACTGGACCGATTTATTGAAGGTTTCTTTAGTATTGGGGTAATAAAAGCATGCTTGAAAAAAAGAGGGAACAACGCCAGAAGAGAGAGAAAGGTTGAAGTCTTTAGTGAGATAAAAAGTAATGGTAGGAGATGTGAGGGGATCAGGTTACTAATGCAGGTGGTAGGTTGAGCAGTGGAAAGGAGCCTGGAGACTTCTTTCTCTGAGAGTGGCTCAAAAGAAGAGAGTGAGCAGGTTGAGGTACCAGGAGGGAAGGGCATTAATGGAGTTAGTTGATTGGGAACTTAAATCCTGTTGGATAAAGTCAATTTTATCTCTAAAATAGGCGGCAGGTCTTCAGCCTCCAGGCCTGTGACAGATGCCTGCATCTTTTGTGTTAGTAAGGAGTACAAACTATCAAAGAGCCTTTTGGAATTATTAGAGAGAGGATATGAGATAAGTAAAGGTCTGTTTGGCAAGATGGAGGGCAGAGTTGTAAGTTCTTAGCATAAATTTGAAGTGGAGAAAGTCTGCAAATGTGTGCGACTTTCTCCACAAGCATTCAGCAACACTGGAGCACTGCCAAAGAAAACGGGTTTGGGGTATGTTCCAGGGCTGCCGACATCAGTGTTGAAAGGCTCAGACTGAGTGCGGTGCCACCTCGTCCAGGACATTATTTTAATGGTTAGCAGTCAGGTTAAGACAGGAGAGAGAAGAGAAGGGGACAGCGATGACTGCACAGTTTGTTCAAGATGGCAAGTACTAATGGCACGTGGGTTCTGGTATGTATGATAAATGGGCATACTCTGTAAAGGAGAAAAACTATTTACAGTAAACGAGAGAAGATTATATTCTGAAAGTAGAATAATAGTATTAGTGAAGCCAGAGACTGAAGAGAGTCAGGCAAACACCAAAGCAAGGATGTTTCCCTCCTAGTGAATGGAAGAATCAGATAGCTGTAAGAGTCCTAGAGATCATGTTTATAGGGATGTTAAAATCTTCCAGGATGAGTGTTGGAATGTCATAGGATAGAAAGTGTGAAAGCAAAAATGCAAAGTCTAGGAACTGGTAGGGTGAGCCAGGAGGACAATACATTACAACCACATGAAGGGAAAATGGTCGAAAAAGCCTGAGAGTGTGGACCACAAAAGAAGGGAAAGACAGAGATGGTAAAGGAGGACTGACCTGGAAAGTGCCCCATCAAGAGAGGAGTATGCCTATCCCTCCTCACTGCCTATTCTCAGGTCCACAGCAGTGAGAAAATGTAAGCCACCATAAGACAAAACCGCGAGGGGGGCAGAGTCATCCTGCTGGATCCATATTTCTGTGATGGCCAGCAGGTCAAAAGACTTAGAAAGGAACATGATGTGAATGATGTGGGGTTGCTTTATTGCATCTGGTACTGACCAGAAAAATCAAGGAATTATCAAGAGATATAAGAGAAAAATCTCCTGCCCAATGTAAGAAAACTTGGTTTTGAGTTGAAAGGCATGGGTCTACAGCAAGACACTGACCCAAAGTACACAACCAAAAGTACACAGGGATGGTGGAGTGTTTTAAAAATGGCCAGCAACGAGTCCTGACCTCAATCTCATTGAAAATCTTTGGGCTGAACTGAAATCTGCCATTGGGAAGACGAACCTGAAAACATTCAAGAGTTTGAACAAACTGTGGGAGGAACAAATAAAAAGTGGATGGAAATACCAGCCGAGAAGTGCCAGAAACTTATAGATGGCTACAAGAAACTTATAGATCAAGGCCAAAGGGTGTGCAAACAAGTATTCATTAGGGGCCTTTATTGCTGAGCATATTGTGTATTCGGTTTCTTCTTGAAGCTGCAACATGCAAGATGAAAAACAATGTTTTATTGTTGTATTACTTTGGACCACTAATTATAAAATCCTGAGGAGATAACCTTGGTACATTTCCATTTATTTCTAAAGATACTGTACAGTCTAAAATGAAGGCTAGCTAATAATGGTGAGCAGCACTATATGTATGTGATACATCACTAACAAACCGCTCTCTCCATTAGCTACTTACCTTTTAGAATTTAAAATTGCTGACTCCAACCTAACACTGTACAACACTTTCAATGCTGCAAAACTAACACCACAGCCTATTCTGAAATTCTTATAACACCATTTTCAACAACTCATTTCAGCTTCTGAGCCACATCTGCGGTGTTTGTAGAGTGTAATTTTTATTATCCATTATTTCCAATTTTCGGCTACATCTACAATGCTCTAACAATTAATCTTATCCCACTTGGAGCTTTTAGTGTTAAACTTTCAAAATGAACTAATACTATTTAAGGGGAACCTGTCATCAAGAATAGGAAACCAAGCCATATATGGCATGATAAAATATATACAACTCACTCCATTCTCTTCTACTAAACTTCCAAGATTAGCTTCATGTTCATCACTGGACCCTCAGATTAGTGCACTGAAAGAACCAAGCATGCGAGGCCAACATCCTACCCACTACCACTGCAAGAGGGGACAACTGTTCTTGAGATAGATGTGGGTCTCCTTTCCTTTGTATGTGTCATAAATTTCCAGATCATTATACTCTAACTGTAATGTAAAATTTTGAACTAGATTTCTATGCTTTACATAGTTTATACGGTTGAAAAAAAGACACAGGTCCATCAAGTTCAACTAAGGAAGGAAAGGGATTGGATGAGGAAGGGATTTAGGGGAAACAATTCTATAGCACATAACCGTAAATGTTATTCAGATGTAAAAAGTTATACAGGCCCTTCCTGAAGTTCTCTGCTGTCCCTACGGTCACCAGCGCCTGAGGCAGGCTATTCCACAGATTGACAGCTCTCCTAGTAAAACACCTTGTCTCCTCTGGTGATTAAACCCTGTTTTCTCCAGACGGAGACAGTGCCCCCTCGTCTTTTGATTTAACATATATATTTATTAATTCCCCTCTTAGTCATCTCTTTCCGAGACTTAATAAATCTAGCTGTCCTAATCTTTCCTCATAACTGAGACCCTGGACTCAAGGAACGTCAAGGCTCAGCCTCTTTTTTTTGTAATCTGGCATATGTTGCATTATCGGGTAAAAACGTTTGAACAATCTAACTTTCAAAAATGATTTTGAGACAGTTTTTTTCATGACACATTGCTCTTCATGTTAGTAGTAAATTTTGGTTGATATGTTTTTCGTTTAAAAGATAAAACGAGAGAACCCATCTTGTAGACATTACTTGTTGTATGGGCGCACAGCAAGGTGCAGAAGCGAAGGAACGCCATGCAGCTGCCAGTTTTGTCCTATAGCATGTAGCAAATTTAGGTTTCTTCATTAGGGCCCTTTTTTAAGCTTTTTTTTCGGTTAGTGCATGGGCATTTTTTTTCCGCAGGATATATTTTCCAGTGATATAATTTTGGGATTGCTGTGCCCTATTACTGAAAACAGATTAAGTAT
This sequence comes from Engystomops pustulosus, assembly GCF_040894005.1. Lineage (NCBI taxonomy): Eukaryota > Metazoa > Chordata > Amphibia > Anura > Leptodactylidae > Engystomops > Engystomops pustulosus. Next base: position 147,381,924 of record NC_092417.1, on the reverse strand, counting down.
TTTTGGGGGACTGAAGAGTAGTAAAGCAACAATTTGAATTATTTTATATTTGACCATTTTTGGTGTTTACCATATAGCCTTAAAAACATCTTATCTTTATTCTATGGATGAATATAATTATGTGGACACCATACATGTACCGTATATACTCGTGTATAAGCCGAGTTTTTCAGCACAAAAAATGTGCTGAAAAACGTCCCCTCGGCTTATACACGAGTCAATATACTTAAATATACGAGTAAAAATACTTAAAAAAAAATAAACTTATATACTCACCCTCCGGTGGCTCCGATGTGCAGCGCTGCTCCCCCGATGTCGGCGCCGCTTGTCTTCAGGCGTCCGCGCCGCTTGTCTTCAGGCTTCGGCGCCCGTCTTCTTCCTTCTGCTGGGCGCCGCCATGTCTTCCCTCCGGGCGGCGCCTAGTGTGACGCGCCGCTGGTGACGTCACACTAGGCGCCGCCTGGAGGGAAGACATGGCGGCGCCCAGCAGAAGAAAGAAAACGGGCGCCGAAGCCTGAAGACAAGCGGCGCCGACATCGGGGGAGCAGCGCTGCACATCGGAGGGTGAGTATATAAGTTTATTTCATTTTAATGCTGGGGACAGGCTGTATACCGCTGGGGACTGTGCTGTATACCGCTGGGGGCTGTGCTGTATACCGCTGGGGGCTGTGCTGTATACCGCTGGGGGCTGTGCTGTATACCGCTGGGGGCTGTGCTGTATACCGCTGGGGGCTGTGCTGTATACCGCTGGGGGCTGTGCTGTATACCGCTGGGGGCTGTGCTGTATACCGCTGGGGGCTGTGCTGTATACCGCTGGGGGCTGTGCTGTATACCGCTGGGGGCTGTGCTGTATACCGCTGGGGGCTGTGCTGTATACCGCTGGGGGCTGTGCTGTATACCGCTGGGGGCTGTGCTGTATACCGCTGGGGGCTGTGCTGTATACCACTGGGGGCTGTGCTGTATACCTCTGGGGGCTGTGCTGTATACCACTGGGGGCTGTGCTGTATACCACTGGGGGCTGTGCTGTATACCACTGGGGACAAGCTGTATACCACTGGGGACAAGCTGTATACCACTGGGGACAAGCTGTATACCACTGGGGACAAGCTGTATACTACTGGGGACAAGCTGTATACTACTGGGGGCAGGCTGTATACTACTGGGGGCAGGCTGTATACTACTGGGGGCAGGCTGTATACTACTGGGGGCAGGCTGTATACTACTGGGGGCAGGCTGTATACTACTGGGGGCAAGCTGTATACTACTGGGGACAAGCTGTATACTACTGGGGACAAGCTGTATACTACTGGGGCAGGCTGGGCTGGCTGTATACCATAGGGGGCTGGTTGGCTATATACTGAGGGGGTCTGTGACCAATGCATTTCCCACCCTCGGCTTATACTCGAGTCAATAGGTTTTCCCAGTTTTTGGTGGTAAAATTAGGGGTCTCGGCTTATACTCGGGTCGGCTTATACTCGAGTATATACGGTATATGTTTTCTAATAATTTATTTAAAAAAAATCTATTTTTGCATCGCCGTCTTCATAAGTTGCATAAGACTTATTTTTTTGTCTACAAAGCTGGATTGTTGGCTTGTTTTTTGCAGGACATGTTGGATTATCAGGATTAGATATGTTTTTTGATCACTTTTTATTGCCTTTTTGTGGGATGAAATAGGTAAAAATCATCATTTTAGTGGGTTTTTAACAGTTTTTTTTATGGCGTTCATTGTGCAGGTTCAATAATTATTTATTTTTAATCCATGGGTTGTTAGGACGACAGTGATCCTATTTGTGTTAGGACTGTGTTATGATTTTGACTTTATTTCACATTAAAACGGGAGGAAATTTATCCTCCTATATACAAACTTTGAAACCGAGATGGTGTTATGTTTAATCCAGTGATGGCGAACCTATGACACGCGTGTCAGCACTGACACGCGTAGCCATTTTTTGTGACACCCCATCCCTGTGTAATGTGCTGCCCCTGTGTTAATGTCCCGCCCCCGTCCCTGTGTTTCTGCCCCCTGCTTACCTGTCCGGCGCCGCGTTGGTCCGCCCACCAACTCCTCCGGCTCCTCCAGGCCGCAATGCGCCCTGCTCGTCACGTGACTTAGGTGACCTGACGTCAGGTCAAGTCAGTCACGTGACCCGAGGTGCGCGGTGAAACCTGGAGGAGCCGAGCCGCCATTATCGTCAGACCTGCAGTAAAGCTACAGGGAAGAAGACATCACTGGGTAAGTATATAAGTTTATTATTATATTATATTTAAAGGGAGGCGGCTAGGGGTATTTTAGTAATAAAGGGAGGCGGCTAGGGGTATTTTAGTAGTAAAGGGAGGTGGCTAGGGGTATTTTAGTAGTAAAGGGAGGTGGCTAGGGGTATTTTAGTAGTAAAGGGAGGCGGCTAGGGGTATTTTAGTAGTAAAGGGAGGCGGCTAGGGGTATTTTAGTAGTAAAAGGAGGCCGCTAGGGGTATTTTAGTAGTAAAGGGAGGCCGCTGGGGCATTTTATTAGGGAAGGAAGGCCGCTACGGGCATTTTAATAGTAAAGGGAGGCGGCTGGGGTATTTTATTAGGGAAGGAAGGCCGCTGCTGGACATGTTATTATTAAGGGGAGGCCGCTGCTGGACATGTTATTATTAAGGGGAGGCCGCTGCTGGACATGTTATTATTAAGGGAGGGCCGCTGCTGGACATGTTATTAATAAGGGGAGGCCGCTGCTGGACATGTTATTAATAAGGGGAGGCCGCTGCTGGATATGTTATTACAAAATTAGGTTTTTTTCTAAAGGTGACACAGCACCCGAGTTATGCTCGGTTGTTTGGCGAATTTTGACACACCAAGCTCAAAAGGTTGCCCATCACTGGTTTAATCGATACACAATAGTAGGTGAATTCAATTTAGTCAGAAGAGCCCTACCATGGTTCAGACGAAGTTGAATTCTCGCATAGAGAAACAGCAAGTGTAAACATGAGTTGTGGAGTTAATGCAGTGGCTAATTTGTTCCTTTACTTTCAGAATATTGACGTAATAATACTGAAAAATGCATCTCCAGCCATGCAGTACTATTACGTCAAATGTCGGGAAGGGGTTAATGCTGAATAGGTCCAGTTCAAGTGGAACCTCATTTGTCTATAACTAGTGATCCCAGAGGTCCAGCAATTAGATTATTATCTGCTATCCTGTGGTTAGGGAATAAATGTCTTCATTGAAAAAAAACCCTTTTAACATAATATTTATTTTCATAGTTTATTCCTTTTTTTCTCAATCCATGCTAATTTTTATAACTTCAGCTTCCCTTTATTCCAGCACGACACAATACCGCACTCCTTACATATGTATTATTCTTTTAAGATTTACTTCAATCAGAAAAGCACTTTGAGGCCCGAGACAGACAAGCGCTTGTATAATGCCCACCCCGCCGTAGATTTATATCGTGTTTCATAGTTCCAGTCTTGTTATTGGTCAGTGAATAATGTCTGCACGCGAGGCAGTAATTTATGCCGGCAGTATTTCTCTAATGCACAGTCACCGCTCCTGAGCCATAAACTAAGCTCTGCTTCAGTGACAAGTGACAGTATCTATCACAGCCCACAAGATTTACTATGCTCCTCATCCTGAAAGTACCTGCCACCTGTGTCGCACATTGCAGCCACAAAGGTTCTGACATATGGATATGTAAATGAGCATATGACATGTTCTATTCTCAACTCCCAGATCCCCGAACAACAATTTGTCCTAATTTAAGCCTGCCTTACTCATTACATGGTGGCTGGAAGCTGGATAAAGAGGGAGTTCTTTTGCTCCTAAGGCCCTTTCCTTGGTAATGTGTAACAATCCATATATACAGACCGTGACTGCATCATCTCTCTATCGAATAAAGAATTGAATAATGTCATATTTTATTCAAGATATTGTACTTTAACCCATTAGGACACAGCCCTTTTTGAATTTTGTGTTTCCATTTTTAACTCCCCACACAATTCCCAAACTTTTATTTTATATTTCTGTGTGCAGAGCTTCATAAAGTCTTGTTATATGGATAACAAATTATACATGCTAGTAAAGGTATTTAATATTTCATGCCGTGTACTGGGAAGCTGGAAAAAATACAAAAGTCGCAAAATTGACCAAAAAAAAACACATTTGCGCCATTTTCTTTTGGGTTCTGTTTTTTTTGGCTTTCACTTTGCATGCAAAATGATACCTCCTCTTTATTCTTTGGGTCCATGTGATCATGGAGATACCAAATTAATAACAGTATTACTATGTTTTAGTAGATTTTAAAAAAATTTAACTCTTTTGTACAAAAAAAAAAAGAAAAATCTTCTTCTTGCCATATTCTTAGACCAATAACTTTTTCATACTTCAGTATACAGATCTGTATATGGTGTCATATTTTGCAAGATATTTTCATTGTTACCATTTTGGAGACTGCACTACCTTTTGATCACTTTTTATAAAAAATTTTATGTGTTGCAAAACAAAAAAAAATTGGCAATTTGCCGGTATGCCCAGCTGTAGCCGTGAGGGCATAGGTTTGTCTAAATGCAGCCTTAAACCAGTCTCTTTTTCTGCTTTTTAACAAAAGGAAACAAAACATTCAAACAGAAGAAAGAAAAAATACAGTACATCACAACAAGCCCCCCTCCCCTTTCCCGGTGAGCTCAATAGTCCTCAATCTTTAAATAGAGAGTCCGAACAATTGTAGAAGTCCTTATCTGTAGACCGAAAGTCCCTAAAAATGAAAATGAAATAATCTCGATGCAGCTAACTTGTGCAGCCAACTCTCCAACATATTGATATCAGATACAGTACCTAAAAGACAGAAAAGTGAAGTGCGGAGAACAGTGGTAGAATAATTTGTATCAAATAGGTCAAGGACTTTCGTCCAGTATCGATGCAACATAGGACAGTTTCACATCGGATGAATTAAATCTGTGTTGGACTTGCACCAAGGGCAAAGTTCATCAAAAAATATACTCCAACGCTTCCTCTACCTTTTTCAGTCGGTCCCCAACAAACTTCCAAAAGCTTCTTCCATTCTCTAAATCAGTGATGGCCAACCTATGACACGCGTGTCAGCAGTGACACACGTGGCCATTTTCAGTGACACACGGCTGCTGGAGAAAAAATGCTGTAGTGCAGTTTCCTGGGGCCGGTCAGGCCGTCAGTCGGTGATGTGGTCTGCAGCGAGCGGCTGCATCTCAGTCAGAGAGATCGCAGCTGCTGCTCCTGTCCTCCAGTCCTGCTCTGCGGAGGCCGTGCAATGACTCCAGAGTGGAGCAGTCCCCGCTCGCAAAGACGAAACCTATGCTGTGCCTCCGTGGGAACATCTACACAGGAGCTGAAACGGCCTGAAGAGGAGTAACGGAGGTCCGTGGTGTCATTGGAGCCTGTGCCAGTTAGGTAAGTTAATTTATTGAGTTGAGCTCTGCTGGGCTGGGCTGTGGTGTACACTGCTTTGGGGGGCACTTCTCAGGACACAAATGTCCTTAAAACTAGCTGTTGCTGGACTGCCACAGGTTCACCATCACTGGAATAATTCCCCCTCACCCTCACTTATCTTAGTTCATGGCACCCCACACAAGTTATATAACAGCAAGACCAACAAAAGAAACCAACTGACCAATTAACAAAGAAGTCACTAAGCAGGTAAGTTAAATAACTATACATATTTGTTATTTAAACTGTAAATATCACAAAATAAGGTTTTTTTTTTGACACACCACCCGAGTTATGGATGGTTTTTTGGCGAATTTTGACACACCAAGTTCAAAAGGTTGCCCATCGCTGCTCTAAATGAAAACCTGCCGGAATCAAGCGTACCAACCTGTACCGTTCAAAGATCTCAGGGGGTATTGGATTACCAGATCTCAAAGGCTACCGTACGGCTGTGTATCTAGCCAGAACCTTGGATTGGTGCTCTTATTGGTGCTTGAAGCCTTGGATACGCCTGGAGCAGTCCTTTACTACAATTCCTCTGCAAGTACTAACATGGCTAGATCCCTGAAGGACTACAGCTCTAAAACCACATTCCACAATTTTTCAGACCATTTTCCATTGTCAATTGGAAAAAGTCAGGGAAAGGATATTGCCCAAACACTCACAATTAACCCGGATATTAGGACACCCCAACTTCCTTCCAGGATGTGAGGACATTGTCTTTAAACAATGGAGACGAATGGGAAAATTTAGAGTAGAACACTAGTAGGGACTTGGCATGGTTGACTACTCAACAGCTCAAGCTTACGAACCTCTATTCCTCCCTGCTCTCCATTCTCCAGAAACTAACTCATTTGAAAGCCTTGCTCCAACACAGGGACATTACGCCATACGCCCTCCTCCTCATACTGTGTCTCCTATCCATCCCCAACGATCCTGGCCCATCATAGTTAACACAATGGGAAACAGACTTTAACATTTCACTCACATCCGAACAGTTATGTATCTTTCAACTATGTCAAAGCATCTTGGTAAGTTCACAATGCCAGGACCTCCCCCACCCCCCGCTCCCCCTATATCTTCCCTCTTGTTCTACCCTACACCCCTTCCTTCCCCCCTCCTCCTCCTTGGAGTAAATTCTCACACTCGTACCTTGGCTGGAGGGAGGTAGAGGCTGGTATGCGAACGCTTATGAGTAGTACTTAGAGTAATTTTATGTAATGTACACTCACCGGCCACTTTATTAGGTACACCTGTCCAACTGCTCGTTAACACTTAATTTCTAATCAGCCAATCACATGGCGGCAACTCAGTGCATTTAGGCATGTAGACATGGTCAAGACAATCTCCTGCAGTTCAAACCGAGCATCAGTATGGGGAAGAAAGGTGATTTGAGTGCCTTTGAATGTGGCATGGTTGTTGGTGCCAGAATGGCTGGTCTGAGTATTTCAGAAACTGCTGATCTACTGGGATTTTCAAGCACAACCATCTCTAGGTTTTACAGAGAATGGTCCGAAAAAGAAAAAACATCCAGTGAGCGGCAGTTCTGTGGGCGGAAATGCCTTGTTGATGCTAGAGGTCAGAGGAGAATGGGCAGACTGGTTCGAGCTGATAGAAAGACAACAGTGACTCAAATCGCCACCCATTACAACCAAGGTAGGCAGAAGAGCATCTCTGAATGCACAGTACGTCCAACTTTGAGGCAGATGGGCTACAGCAGCAGAAGACCACACCGGGTGCCACTCCTTTCAGCTAACAACAGGAAACTGAGGCTACAATTTGCACAAGCTCATCGAAATTGGACAGTAGAAGATTGGAAAAACGTTGCCTGGTTTGATGAGTCTCGATTTCTGCTGCGACATTCGGATGGTAGGGTCAGAATTTGGCGTCAACAACATGAAAGCATGGATCCATCCTGCCTTGTATGAACGGTTCAGGCTGGTGGTGGTGGTGTCATGGTGTAGGGAATATTTTCTTGGCACTCTTTGGGCCCCTTGGTACCAATTGAGCATCGTTGCCACGCCACAGCCTACCTGAGTATTGTTGCTGACCATGTCCATCCCTTTATGACCACAATGTACCCAATATCTGATAGCTACTTTCAGCAGGATAATGCGCCATGTCATAAAGCTGGAATCATCTCAGACTGGTTTCTTGAACATGACAATGAGATCACTGTACTCAAATGGCCTCCACAGTCACCAGATCTCAATCCAATAGAGCATCTTTGGGATGTGGTGGAACGGGAGATTCGCATCATGGATGTGCAGCCGACAAATCTGCGGCAACTGTGTGATGCTATCATGTCAATATGGACCAAAATCTCTGAGGAGCTTCCAGCACCTTGTTGAATCTATGCCACGAAGAATTGAGGCAGTTCTGAAGGCAAAAGGGGCTCCAACCAGTTACTAGCATGGTGTACCTAATAAAGTGGCCGGTGAGTGTACACTACCATTCATGGTTCATATATGACATATTGTTAAACCGTTTTCTTCTTTTTCTTGTATACTGTTTATGTGACAAGCATTGTGTTCCTGCCTTCTATTTGTGTTCCGGCTACCAATAAAAGCAAATTAGAAAAATTTTAAAAAATGGTATAAGTGAGGCACATCAGCTGTCTAACAGACACCTTCAAGGCCTGCTACCTAGTAGAAACAGATGGATGCAAAATGTTCACTCTGAATTAATTGTTGAAAGTATTGTGTTCAACATGCCTGTCGTGTTGCTACACAAAAATGCGGCCAGAAGTAGACAATCCTGTCCATTGTGTAGGGGTGATGTGGGCTTACATCTGCTTAGACACCATTCTCTATATTGGGAGCCATTGAGCCGCTAAGGCTGTTCTACTACAAACATAGGTCTCTGATCTGGCCTGCTCTTGTTTGTAGTGCTGCCCTACGCTGATCATTGCGTCACACCACCAAAAGCGAATGGGTAGATCATTGATACTTTTGGTCATTATAACCCTTTTAAATTACATATAAACAAACAATTAAAAGGACAAAGCAGGGAAAATCCAGCTACCCTGACACATACACTGGCGGAGAAGATGATCGTGTGAGAGGAAATTAAAACCATGGCAGATCAATGACCTCAGAAATAAACAGATAATAAACTAAAAAAACACATACCATCAAACAAGAAAAGACAAAAACAGGAGATCTCGCTACTTAGAGGTGATAAAGAAGGGGTCAGATATTAGTGATTCCCCATATAATGACATATAACTTATTATTTCTGTATGAAAAAGAGAGAAAACAAGGAATCACAGCACAGAGATGATGGTTTGTTTGGTATGAAGCAATCCTGACATTATTACTATCATTTCCACATATACAAGACAGATACATAAACCTCTGATGGACTACGGAACTTTCCCCGAGTTATTTTAAAGGTCACAGCAAATCATAGGAAGCTTGTTTTATGGGCCGATCAATTACAGAATACTGACTCATCCGTCCTGAGCGTCTTCAGGAACAATGACTGATACTTTCTATCACAGAACAAATTAACTGAGACGTTCAAGGCAAAATAAAAAGGGTTTGCTGGTAGAAGAAAGAACCCTGTGGTCGGCATAGAACATTGCGTAGAGCTGCTATGTTACTGCTCCTCCTGATCTTCACTGAATTCTAACTCATGGGGGTTTCCTACCCACCCAGTAAATACTAGAAGATAACCAATTAGGGGTGTATATTACTGGAGTATATATACAAAAAGTCCTCCAGCTCACCTGGATCATGCGGCAACTTAGTCCGCTAGCACGGATCCACCCCGCTGCTGGGCGATGTAGTCCACAAAAAAGAAATTTCCAGATCCAGCTAGGTGCAGATTAAAATCGCCTTTATTCGATTTTCAGGGCATCCATCAGATAAAATACAGGTGGCATGGTATAATCATTGATTATACCATGCCACCTGTATTTTATCTGATGGATGCCCTGAAAATCGAATAAAGGCGATTTTAATCTGCACCTAGCTGGATCCGGAAATTTCTTTTTTGTGTATATTACTGGACCCTGTTGATCTTTTGTGAAAAATGTTTTTAAGCCAAGGTCCCTTAAAGGGCACAAGTATGCAAACAATTATCTATCCCTAGTATAGATGATGACTTGCTAATCCATGGGAGTGAAGCTGTCTGGCCATCCCATGAGATAAACCAAGCGACAAAGTGCCATAACTGCCCTTCCCTTCTTTTCACATGGAGAAATTAAACCATCAGTTCTCATAAACAGGGGAGGCCTCATACATAGGCAAATTATCTTACTTTGAGGGCTGACTACAGATGCAGACTGCAGAGGGATAAAGTGCTTTTCTTCATCTTTAAGGGGTTGGCCACTAATGTGCCAACTTTACCAGGATTTTCAGTGATCCACGGAAGTCCGGGACGTCCTGTCACACACTGTATCCTGCTGGCTTGTGGCTACGCATTACGGTTTGCAATCCCCACTCACGCTTACTGGTAAAGAATAATTTTAGTGGCCAAGCCCTTTAATGATAAGCGCCGTATGAAGAGCACAGCAATTGATTATGGTATGGTTGCGCACTAAAATGATGGCACCATCTACTGTGACACATTGCAGTATATTAGTTTTTTATAAACTTCATTTGCAAAGATGCGATAGTATAAATAAATCTTTATTTAGCGCAATCATATTCCACAGCGCAGGTCATGGAATGCATTTACAAACAAAGTACGGCTACATTCACACGACCACAAGCTTGGGGCTGTATTCATGTCCCTCATAGGCAGCAATGGGCGCACAGAGATGTTTTATCCTACCCCGTATTATGCCGCTGTGCGCCATGCATCTCTATGGAAGGGGGCAGGGACTAGCAGCGCTCACCCCCTCCTCCTCTACCGTGTGCCGACATGTGTTCGTGTGAATGTAGCCTAAGACATTACATAGCAATAACACTGGATGGGTCCAGGCAGGGTTTTTTTTAATTTTAGTAATGAGGCTATGACCACATGTTAGAAAATTAAGGAAAACACACCAGAAGAAAGAGAGAAGTTAAACTTTTTAGTGAGGTGAGAGGTTGCTGGGGTTGCTGATTCAGGTAGTGGGGCGAGCTAAGCTGAGGAAGAGAGTGAATAGGGTGAAGTAGAGGAGGGAAAGGGATCCATGGAACTTGTGGAATGGAAAATTATTTCCTCTTAAAAACAATCAATTTTATCTTTGGCCAGGTCCTCCACCCCAAGGTCTGTGACAGATGGATGAACCTTGGGAGTTGGTAAGGAGTGAAAATGATTGAATAGTCTTTTAGGATTAGTAGAAAGAGAGAGAGAAGAGATTAGGTTGGTGAAATAAACCTGTTTGGCAATGTGAAGAGAAGAGTTAGAGGTTCTAAGTAGGAATTGTTATGAAGAAAGTCTCCAGAGGTGCACAATTTTATCCACAGACGTTCAGCACTCCCGGAGCACTGTCAAACAGGTATGGAGCAAGGAGGTTCAGTTTCTGAAGGTTCGGACCAAGGGTAGTGCCACCTCATCCTAGGAACGTTTGAGAACATGATTACAATAGTTACCGTAGTAGCCAGTTTAGCACAAGAGAAGGAGGGAATGGGGGAAAGTGATGACCACAGGGTTTCTGTGAGATGATGACTATTAAGGGGACATTAGTTCACATATATGTGATAGGTGGTGATATTAAGAAAAGGAGAAAGACTATTATCAGTGAAAGAGAGAACGTAGTGATCAGATAGTGTAAAATAAGTGTTACTTATACTGAAGAGAGTCATCCAAAGACCAAGTCGAGGATGTTTCCATTCCTGCAAGTATGAAACTCAGAAATAGACACAGCCTTTTTACAGTTATCAATATTTTGGAAGTTCAGAGAAGCCAATGACAATTAGAAATATCCAACCAAGGAATTCAATTTAGTAATTTGTAAACAAAACCAAATCCAGCACTTACTGTCTCTGCTGTCCACCCAACTGACTCCAAACCTCTATCACAAAGCCATCCAACTGTTCGTCCTAGTAAGACAAAGGAGAATTAGAAAAGTACAATGATGCCCCATACATACGTAACTGACATGATATTTTGCTGAAGCTTCACATTAAACAGTTTTATCCAAGAAGTTTAAACACCCTTCTTCCCTTCAGTAGGGTGCTGGCTGGTTGTCTCTGTACTACACCTAGGTCAACACCTTTCTCTGGCACTTATTCCACAGAATATCATGGGCAGATTGCTAAGACATCCATGGGGTCTGCGGGAACATATTATAATACAAGCATTCTTGACATGTGCTTCATCAGGTTTAGAGGCTAGTGTGATAATATTTTAAGATCAGCACAGCTCAGCTTTAATTCCAGTCAGAGGTCGCACTAACATTTTTCCAGAAGGGTAATAATACTCCTCTAACAATTTTTGAGGAGTATTTTTAACCGAGGAGGAGTACAAAATTTTCACTAATAAATGTATAAATCCCAGGCTAGGGTCTAATTTGAATTCTCGGGAAAACCCCTTTAGGGTGCATTCACACCTTTTTTATGCGTTTTTGACGTATCCAAAAGCTTCACATGTTGAAGTAACATTGCATTTCAGCATATGCAATGGAAACGCAATGTTACTTCAGCATGTGATCAAGGTTGAAGCCTTTGGAATGCGTCAAAAACGCAACGCATCGTATGAATGCGCCCTCAAATAGCAAGTATGTATTAACCCCTAGGCGCACCAGGACGTTATAGTACGTCCCCGGGGCTAGATGCTTAGCGCACGAACGGAGCCGGTACCAGAAGCAGCGGCTGTCAGCTGTCTAGCACAGCTGACAGCCTGCGCTAACACCCACGATCGGAGCCGGCTCCGATCGCGGGTGTTAACCCCTTACACGCCGCGGTCAAACATGGTATAATAAAACAGAATCGTTACTGGACCCGCACGGTACACGCCGTAGAAAAAAAAAAGCAAAAACGTTCCGAAAAAAGATAATTTTTAATTAATACCCTATAAAAAATGCTCTAAAAGTAATTTAAAAAATGTTATGCACTCCAAAATAAGCCCACTAAAAAGAACAACTCTTCTCGCAAAAAATAAGCCCCTAACTAGATTTGTCAGCCGAAAAATAAAAAAGTTATGCATATGAAAAGATGGTGATGCTAAAATGAACAAGATTTTCTCCAAATTGGTTTTTATTCAGTACAATTGAATAAAATACACAAAACCCCCACATATTTGGTATCCCTGCGTCCGTAACAATCTGCATAATAAAACAGAATCGTTATTAGATCCGCAAAGTGAACCCCGTAAAAAACAAAACAAAAAAAAGCTCCAGAAAAAAGATAATTTTCAATTAATACCCTATAAAAATGCTCTAAAAAGGGATTTAAAAAATGTTATGCACTCTAAAATAAGACCACTAAAAAGAACAATCCTTCTCGCAAAAAATAAGCCCTTAAACAGATTTGTGAGGCGAAAAATAAAAAAGTTATGCATATGAAAGACGGTGATGCTAAAATTAACAACATTTTTGCCAAAATACTTTTTATGCAGTAAAAATGGGAAAAAAATAAAAAATCTATATAAATGAGGTCTTTTTGTAATCGTGGCGACCCATAGAATAAAAATAATATACTATTTTTATGGTATGGTAAACAGCCAAAAAAAAACCCCATAAAAATCTTCCCGAAAAGTGATGATTTTCATTTCCTCCACCAACAAAGAGTTAATAAAATCTCACCAATTAGCCTATAGATTCCCCCAAATTATGTACCAGAAAAGTGCATCTCATGTGGCAAAAGAAATAAGCCCCTATAGGTCCACATTAAAAAAAAGAAAAAAATTATAGCCTGTACAATGTGACATAGCAAATCTGATCTGGATGGCGCCTCCTTCCCTCCTATGCCCGGCCGTGCGCCCATACAGCAGGTTACCACCACATGTAGAGTATCCGTGTACTCGGGAGAAATTGGGTAACAAACGTTGTGGAGCCTTTATTCATTTAATCCATTGTAAATGTTTAATTTTCCACCCAAAATGGGTGTATTGTGAAAAAATATTACAATTTGCAGACTGCACCTCCGTTTTGTTTTAACCCCTATAAAACACGTAAAGGGTTAACAAACTTCTTAAAAGTAGTTTTTCATACGTTGAGGTGTGTAGTTTCCACAATGGGGTAATTTACGAGTCTAGCTATTATTTAGGCCTCTCAGTGTCAATTAGAAGTTGAGCAGGTCCATCTAAGTACGGGTTTTGGCGATTTTACAAAAAATGTGAAAAATGGCACCCAAATTCTGAGCCTCATAACATTCTAGTAAAATATGTGGAATCTTAAAAAACCATGCCAACATAAAGCAGACATTTGGGAAATGTAAGTTATGAATTTATTTGGGTGCTTTGACTATCTGCATCAAAAGTAGAGAATTTTGAACGTTGAAAATAAAGAATTTTTCAAAATTTTTGCCAAATGTTGTTTTTTTTTCATAACTAAACGCAAAAGATTTCATCCAAATTTTTAAACTAATTTGAAGTACAATGTGTCACGAGAAAACAATCTCAAAATCCCCTGGATATCTCATAGCGTTCCCACGCTATAACCACTTATAGTGACACAGGCCAGATTTGAAAAATGGGGCCGCGTCCTTTAGGCCAAAATAGGCTGAGGCCCTAGGGGTTAAACGAGTGGTGCACAACATTTTTATGGTGTGTTCACATATGGCGTTTTCAAACACATATGTAGCCTAAGGGTGAGGTTATTACATACGTTTTCAAACGCATCACAACAGCTGAGAAGAGATTTGCCCAATTACATTGCTTTCAACATTTCGTTTACAAAACGCTCGCAGTAAAATTGCGTTGATGCATGTGTTTTGTTAACACAATGTTGATAGCAATGTAATTGGACAAATCTCTTCTCAGCTGTTGTGATGCATTTGAAAACGTATGTAATAACCTCACCCTAAAGCTAAATTCACACTACCATATGGGGGACGTATGCACGGCCGCAAGCTTGTGGCTGTAGATCACTGAGCCCATTGGATCAGTGTCATCAGTGATCTGTATACAGAGACCTGCAGAGAAGATGCATACAGCACCTTCCCTGCATGCCTCTCACTGTATACAGGGGCTGCTGTGACAGGAGACTGATAATAATCGGGCCCCTGTCCCAGTACACAATCGAGCTGTCACATAGACAGCACGATCCTGTTACTGGCTGTGTGCTCGATCGCACACAGATCAGGAGCATAGCCCCGGCAACAGATATCCCGGCCCACCCCTAGCTTGGCTCCGCCCCCACCCCTCACACGGCTCCGCCCCCACCCCCACCCCTCGCACGACTCCTCCATCTCTCACCTATCTCTCGGCGCTCCGCGGGAGAGGTTTGGACGGTGAGCAGGAAGTCCCTCCCTGTCCTGCCTCCAGCCACTCAGCGCTGCGATCCTGCAGAGAATATCTTGCAGGATCGCAGCCGGCGCTGTCAAAGGGGAAGTGGCAGCCCACAGGGAAATATTAATACGCTTGGTGATTTTTTGGGGGAGTAAATCAGCCACTAAACGCGTCTATGACGCGTGTAGAGGCGTTATCATGACCTCTGATTCCAGTCATACTGCAGACACCTGTGAGCCTACACACTGTATGTGCACATATTGGGGCACATTTACTTATCCGGTCCAGAGGATTTCCCTAAAGTGCATTTTCCGACGACAATGCACTGTGCCGCGATTCAATAACATTGTGCGCCCGATTTCCTGCATGTGTCGCTTCTTAGCTCAGGTCTGCCGGAGTTCACCTTCTTCCTCCCGGTGTATGCAAGGTCATTGTATGCGATTTTAAAGTTAAATCCCGCGGTTTGTCCGAATCAGTCGGATCATCCAACGGCTCGACCCCCGATTTGTGTTGCATGAAAACCGGCGCCGCTGTGCCAAAATCTGATTGTGTGCGCCAAAATACCCTTCCAAATCTCTGCCCCAGCGGTGCGATCCCCGAAAACGGCGGAAAATGCGATGGAAAAAAGCTCCACTGTGTTTCCCGGAAAATAAGCCTAGCCTGAAAATAAGTCCTAATTACAAACTTTTAAAGGTTGTTTAGTGGTTAGCATTACAGCCCTGCAGCGGTGGGGACCTGGGTCCAAGTTCCAGGGTCAACATCTGCAAAGATTTTGTATGTTTTCTCTGTGTCTGCGTGGGTTTCCTCTGGGTCCTCTGGTTTCCTCCCACACACCAAAACATACTGGTAGGTTGATTAGATTGTGAGCCCCATTGGGGACAGGGACCGATTTGGCAAGCCCTGTCCTGCGTAATCTGTGTGTGCTATATAAAAAATAATTATTTTTTATTATCTTCGGCGGCACACAGTTCTGGTATCTTTTTAGAAATGAGAATATCTGCTTTAACTGAAGCACAATTGCCACAAAACCAGAGATTTTTACTGTTTAATTTAGGCTTCTCATAATTTCTTGCAACCCCGAAATAGGCAGAGCCAAACTGTGGTGGATGGAGCCAATTGGCAATGGGTCGAGCAGACATAGACAAAGATAGAAAACATTTGGAGAGCGATTTTACTGGTTGGATGATGAAGATTTAAGCTAGGATCCCTACACTGCACTTTTTTGGGAGAGAGGGTTATTATGCCTGTTCTTGATGAAATGTTCCCTTTACATTGTAGAAGAGCCTGCAAAACCCTTTAAATCTACCTATAGGCAGCACTGGCCTATTCTAGCCTCCCTGCTTGTCTACTCTTCAAACTTATAGAGATGAGGGATGGAGAGACTTGCACTTGCATGGCCTCCTCTCTAATCAGTCTCAATATTAGATTTGTGGGAGTCTAATGATTAACACTCCTCAGGGGTGGAGGCTTGAAGTGCCTCCGCCCCTATGCCTATGGATGACCTTTTCTCTAAATAAGCCACAAATATTAAAAGGGAATTCAATGATTTTTTTAATGATTAGCTAACCTTGGGATATCACATTGCTGGGTGTCTGAAAGCTGACACTACAGATCCACTGTTATAAGACACTGTAGTTGTATAGACAAGAACAGTTTATAAAAACACCATACATTGCAGAACAGTCCTAAAAAAGTCATGTAAAGAACTGGAAAATATCCTTAATGGATGAGAGCTAATGTATCAGCGCATTCACACACAGGTCTCTAATATCACAAGGCAGATGACAGCTTGTATGATTATCCTATATTATATTCACAAAGACATATTTGAAGGCTAATTGTGTAAATTCAAAAATGTTGAAGAAAATATCCATCTCCTACTGAGTAATAACGCAGAGGAGGTGGAGATGACAAACTGCTCCATTGCGCTCCGCTCGGCAAAATTACACTTTTCACAAAATGAAACAAAACTTGTTTATGAAAAGCCATAAAAAGTTGTGTGAAGCTTCTCCGGATGAATAAAACATGAGAGCATCTATGTAAGAGACATGCTCTGCTTCACAGTCATCCCTAACAAACCTGAACAAAGTCTGACAAGGTTTTAAAATAAAAATGGGACCTTTTGGGGATTGTTTTTTAAAAGAAATTCTGAGGTTGACGTTTGAATGGTCTTGGTCATAATCCTGTTTAACCTATTATATCATATTATAACCTAGAATATCAGAGTAATTGAGAGCACCCTGTTATCCTGACCCATGGGAGTCCTCGGGTTACTTACAAAATAGGTTTTTTAGGTTTGTTTGAATTTGTATGCAAGTCGAACTACTAGATGTTACAATTGTAATTCCAGACAAATGGGATTTTCAAAATTTTGTAACAAGGATTATCAATAAAGCTTCATTACAGACACCTTACAGCTGAGCATTGCAGCCCGGGACTAGAGTAAAGCTTCTAGAGACTTCACCAGAGGTCACAGGGGGCACTTGGGTGTCCTTGAGTCACAGACTGCATTTATATGGGGAGACTCATGTCCATATTAAAATGAATCATTCACACCTTTAAGCTGAACTTCTTTTATTTCAGAAATGGATATGGCAGGTGACAATACCTAATCAAAAGGACTTGTCCTTTTTCATTTTTGGGAGGCGGGAAAAGAATTCCAAATGTGGTGATATTGACAAAAAGAAAAAACTATTTTGTGCCATTTTGTTGTGGGCTGTGCCTTTACAGCTTTCACTGTTTGCTCCAAATGACACGTCTCATTTATTCTTCAGGTTGGTAACGGGGATATCAAATTTATACAGGTTTTATTATGTTTTAATTGATTTTAAAAAATTGTAAAAAATGTCTTGTTTCACCATATTCTGACGCTAATTTTTCACACTACAGAGTACAGTGTTATGAAAGCTGTCAATTTTTGCTGGATGAGATATTGTCTTTATTGCTAGCATTGCTAAATTTTTTTCCGTGTTGAAAAAGTGGTGATTTGGACATTTGGTTCGTTTTTATATATTAATAGATCTGGACTTTTGGGACACAGTGATACTTAAAGAGGACCTGTCACCCCACGAACTATGCCCCCATAATAATTAAATTCAGACCCCAAGGAACTTTAACCCTAGTGGGTCTGTCTGTTCCTACCATATACTGCAATGTATGGAAGTTTTGCAATGCTTTTATAACTATTTGCCACAAACACATTGTTACAAATCTTCATAAATGATAGGTCCTGGAGTCTTATATAGACTCCTGGCTATTACAAATTACCACTCCCCAATGACATAACGGGGAGTGACTTTCTGAGCCAATACAGCGGCGTCCAACAAACTGACGGCTTTTAAATTTAACATTAAGCATTTAACAGGTTAACATTCAAACGGGGGAGTTAGCAGTAATATGCAACAAACACCCGTGCTGTATTGAGAGGGCCCAGTCTGTGTTTGGAAAGGGGTTAAGGAAAGTATCTCCTCTGTTTCTTTATCTGCTCTTTCTCCTGTAGTGAGCAGTGCATCTGAAATCCTTCTGAGCTCTATTCACTTCAGACAGATAAGAAAGCTATCAACTCTTGATGATTAAGCTCTTTGAGGTGATTAGCCTATCCGAGTCTTGACTGTAAAAAGTTAATTCATGTAGCAATGGAGCAGTGGGAGTAGCATTTGCCATAATATTACAGTAAGCTTCTGTCCCCCAGAGATCACTTTTAATAAAGTGAGCTTCATTACTAATTTCAATTATTTGCATATTGTTAATAGTCATATTTTCTTTCTCTATCCACCACCTTTACTGAGCAACGAGTACCTAATAGGTTGAAAAAAGTATGGGTGGGGACAGGTTGAAGACGGCTTTTTAATTCAAGATTAGTGTATCCCCCAGTGGGTGATATACCGTATATACTCGAGTATAAGCCGACCCGAGTATAAGCCGAGACCCCTAATTTCAACACAAAAAACTGGGAAAACCTATTGACTCGAGTATAAGCCGAGGGTGGGAAATGCATTGGTTACAGCCTCCCAGTATATAGTCTGCCAGCCCCTGTAGCATACAGCCTGCCCAACCCCTGTAGTAGGAAAAAAAATAACACTGTACTCATCCTTCCGACGTCCCCCATAGGTCCTCTTCTGTCTCAGACTGTCTCAGACAGAAGAGGACCTATGGGTGACGTCAGAAAGGTGAGTTTTGTCTTTATGTTTTTAGTTGACTCGAGTATAAGCCGAGTTAGGGTTTTTGAGCACAAATTTTGTGCTGAAAAACTAGGCTTATACTCGAGTATATAAGGTACTTAGGACGGAAAAAACATAAACACATTTTAGAAGAGGGGTATTCACAGCAGTGTTACCTGCTAGACCATCAGCGGAGAGTACAATAGACTATACATGAGCCAATATTTAGAAGATAGTTTTTTCTTTACTTAAGGTTCCTTTAATTTTATTTAGTTTATATATTTATTTAATTGGATATAATGCATACATAAAAAATAAAAATCGTTTGCTAACCTTGGCAGTCTGTACCAAAGTATTAGATAGATCTTCGATTTCATCTTCACTGTTAAAAACACTCTCAAAGTCCTGGTACATCCAGCTATCAAATAGCACACGTGGCACTGGAATGAAACACTGCATAAATCAGCAAGAGAATCGCATCGAGAAGATACCAAAAACATATCACACCTGAAAAGGATTTCCCAGCCATCTACATAAAAATACAGGAGAGTTTATAGACTATAAACATAATAAGTCATATAATACACTTGATCCGGTGCATTTTGGGCCTCACTAGGAAGCGTGAATGTTCCAGTAAAGATGACTGCAGTCCTCCACTGGGCACATTGATGACCTCAGGAGTGTAAAGGCCACTTCACATTTGCATCAAAATGTAGCATGGATAAACCAGGGACACGTACTCAAGCAAATGAACTTGAAGAGCTTTGGTGGGTGTATCTAAAGATCCTCAGTGCTGTAGCTCTCCCCTCCCCCTGCACTTGCTGCTTTTATCAGATTACACAGCCAGGGGGACGTTGCGGGAGTACAGGGAAGGGTCTTCAGGCTCATTAGTATAGTTTTAAAAGTTGATGGTAGGAGACCATGGATAACAGATATAAGTAGATTACCGAAGTCACAGTGCTTGGATCTATGAATTAGTATCCCTGGTTTGTCATTCTGTATTTGGATGGTAGATTTCCTTTAGAGGAAACCTACCACTTCCAATCGTGCTTCTAAGCTGCAAATGCCGTGCACCAGCTCAGGGCGAGCTGGTGCCGGCACTTATATTCGTTATGTATATTCAGATGTAAAGCGTGTAAACGCTTTAGTAATCTTTATATACGAAGTAGATTCACCGTACTGTGGTACCCGCTCAGCTCACCGTGCATGCTCCTGAATAGGAAGTGGCCGCGTGCATGGTGAGCCGAGCGGGTACCACAGTGCGGTGAATGTACTTCGTATATATAGATTACTAAAGCTTTTACACGCTTTACATCTGTTTAAAAACATAACGAATATAAGCGCTGGCACCAGCTCACCCTGAGCTGGTGCACGGCATTTGCAGCTTAGAAGCACGATTGGTAGTGGTAGGTTTCCTTTAACAAATCTGTAAGTGTAATTATCTGAAAGCTATTCCACTGCTTCGTCCACTAAAGGTCGCACTGAAACTCGAGAAATGAGCATGCTCAGAACAAAGTAACGGATGGTTTAACTGATGCTGCAAACTGATATAAAGAGTATCTGTCATCCATAGGAAACAATGTAAAACAATAAGTCTTCTGTTATCCTTCTGTTACTTCAGACGGGAAAAAAAAGTATAGTGCAGCAGTTCCTGTCAAAACCTCCACTCAAATTACAGAGCTTCCACATAATCATTTTACAGGGGTTGTGCAAACTAAAATAAGAAACTTCAAGCCTCCTTCTCACTTGGGCTTCCCAGACTGCTACAGTTTGGTGCCATCACTGCAGCCAATTTCAGGCCTAGAAGTCACCTAGTCACACAAGGTACCACACTGTAGAGACTGATTAGCCATGTGAAGTTTATGTCACTGCCATGGCCTGAGACTGACCTACCTCCAAAGAGCAAGTCATAGAACAAATAAGAAGCTGAAGCAACCTGAATCGGGCAATTTATGATTTATAATTATTATAATGAGCTTGGTGGGCTCTGGTGATGTTTTCAAAGCCCCTCCGTGCTGTAGCTTACAATGAGAAGAGCAGGTCTCCCCTACCCCTGCGCTTCCTGCTGCTGCTAGATTAAACAGGCAGAGGGAGGAGGGAGAGAGCAGGGGGTTGGGTAAGACATGCTCTGCTCAGTGTAGTAGCCTGTGAATCAGAAGCACTTCGGGGCTCTGGTAATACCCCCAGACCCCTTCAGACTGATTTGCATAAAAAGTTGATATTACAAGGAAGGAGGCCATGGTTAAAAAATATAATCAGATTACCACAGTCACAGTGCCTGGAACTATGAGTAATTGTGTTTAAACAAAAATAGCAGGCGGGTTGGGGAGGGAAGTTTGAAAAAAAGAAAGGTGTACTCACCTTCACCGTCGTGCAAACAGGGGCACAGAAGCTTCCGGTCCGAGCCCTCCCCAGATCTCAGCACAGGATACAGCGCTGGGAATAGGGACAGGTGGGCACGGCCGGAGTACAGCTTTCTTTTTTTCAACTGACCTCCTCAGCCCTTCTGCTAGCTTTTCTAAAGAGTCGGACAACCCCTCGTTGTTTAAAAGCTGCATCTATCTGTGATTCTATAGTACTTAGAAACATGGCACCATTTTAAAGTTAAGAATGTAATCTTTCGGATCGTATTAAACTTGCGGTTCTGTGATCTACAGAGCCGGAGATACAGGCAGTTGAAGAAATAGGAGCTCACATGTCAAACTATGTCTTTAACTGCCTTTATCTCAGTTTCTGTAGATCACAGAACTGCAAACCTGATGCAATCTGAAAAATTTGATTCTTATCTTTAATATGACACCAAAAGAATGTTTCTGTAGTACAGAAGACATATGAAGTGACACGCTGCCTTTAAACTTGACTCATCTCAGGCAAGATAGGACTCTTTTATGCTGATTTGCATATAACTTTGCAAGCGATTTTTTATTGGTAAACGGGCAATATTTCATATTGAAGAGGAAATTCTAGAAAGGAAATTTCATACCCTACCTGAGGGGAGTAGTGGTGGGGTAAAATCTGGGGACAGAGTCCCTTAAAGTCCCATATATATATCGCCATAGTATAAAACATAGTATATATAAAGTATGTATATATAAACTTACCAAGCAGTGTGCTCTTAGAATTCTTTTTAATGTCTTTTATCCATCCTAAAATTAAAAGAAAATCATCACATTAATGTACTGTAAATCAATATCTCTTGGGATGTAGAATTGCTATCCTCCTCAGTTTAGCCTGCCTCTTGCGCTGGGTCTTCGCCTGGCTTTGCTGGTCTCTTTTGAACAATACATTTGTAAACAAGATATGGAGTAATAGAGGGAAGGGGCACGCTCCCTGCGTGGGTTTCCTCTGGGTACTCCGGTTTCCTCCCACACTCCAAAACATACTGTTAGGTTGTTTAGATTGTGAGCCCCATGGGGACAGGGACCAATTTGACATGCTTGTGCAGCGCTGCGTAATCTGTGTGCGCTATATAAATAAAGAATTATTATATTATTATTAAACAAGGATTTAGAAATTATGCAAATGAGCCTTTGGTGCTCCGGGGTCCACACCTGTTAATTAAGGCTGGAGCCCCCATAAGAAGAGCAGATCCTGGTAGAAGGAGCACACACTGGTATGCAACGGTGCTTGGTTTTACAATCCTTCATTCTGGTGGTAGATTTCCTTTAACACTCACTCACAGCTGTGAGTGAAAACAGCGTCACACAGTGTCACAGCCTGTGACACTAAATAACAGAGGAGCTCTGGTAACACCAGAGAACCTAGCTCCAAAACAAAATTTGTAAAAGAATAAAGGAGGCCATGAATAACAAATATAAGAAGATTGCCTCAGTTACGGTACCTAGATCTATGAGTAAGTGTCTTGGGTTAAAACAGGCTTTATTCCCATGCCACTACGTTTCAGCTTCTCACCGAAGTTTTTGTCAAGCTTTGCCGGACAAAGGCTTCAATGAGAAGCTGAAACGTAGCACTACTTTGGTGTGCTGCTGTTTCTCTTTTTTTTAATGTATGTGAGGATTTGCCTAACCTTGTTAGCTGGATGTGTATATATATATATATATATATATATATATATATATATATATACACAAATATACACACATACATACACACCCATTAGTACTCATAGAACTTACCTTGGTCTACATCATGCAGTCCGGCCACCTGGAAAGACTGTCTACCCTTTCTTCTAATCTGCAGCCAGACTGGAGAAATAAGGGTGAACTTGGATGCAAATATTTTTGCAACATCATATCCGTGGCCGTTCCACTGTGGGAAGAATAATTGATAATGGAGTGTCAAGGAGTGTGAATCTAAACCCCTTGAACAAGTACATGGTAGGTCAATACATGTGGTTGTTAATGCAAAGATCAAGGGTTAGTGATTTAGTTTGGTCTGTACATGTAATGCACTGCATTTATCTGCATTACAGCCGCTGGTATGTATAACAGCTGTATAACGGTACAGCCATTTAGTGTTCCCAAACTTAAATCACACATTTCTATTAAAACTGCATGAACAATAGATTCGGACACAATGCATTTTTTCCTGTGTGGCTTTTGAAAGGAATATATCAGCATTTTTAATTTTGTCAAACATTACTTACCTGAATCCTAATTTAGTTTCTGATTGATGGTTATTTTAAATTCTATAGTCTGTCCATGTGTATGTCGTCATCTTGTCTGAAATTCTGCTCCATTTAGTGATGCGCTTTACAGCAGCCTCATGATCATAGACAGAAATAGACTGTAACCACCTTAATGTGGTCAAAAGATTTCTAGGCATCCATGCATAGATTAGCATAGTAAAATAGCTATGACATCACCTGTTGTCATTAGTGATGTATTGATTGGTTAGTTTTATATAGAGGTGATTGTACAGGGAGGGGGAGGAGATAAGCTGTGACATCATCTATTGTCAGTAGTGATGTAATGATGGGTCAGTGTCATCTATATAGAGGTCATTGTACAGGGAGGGGAGGAGATAAGCTGTGACATCATCTATTGTCAGTAGTGATGTAATGATGGGTCAGTGTTATCTATATAGAGGTCATTGTACAGGGAGGGGGAGGAGATAAGCTGTGACATCATCTATTGTCAGTAGTGATGTAATGATGGGTCAGTGTTATCTATATAGAGGTCATTGTACAGGGAGGGGAGGAGATAAGCTGTGACATCATCTATTGCCAGTAGTGATGTAATGATGGCTTAGTGTTATCTATATAGAGGTCATTGTACAGGGAGGGGGAGGAGATAAGCTATGACATCATCTATTGTCAGTAGTGATGTAATGATGGGTCATTGTTATCTATATAGAAGTCTTTGAACAGGGAGGGGAGGAGATAAGCTGTGACATCATCTATTGTCAGTAGTGATGTAATGATTGGTCAGTTATCTATATAGAGGCCATTGTACAGGGAGGAGGAGGAGATAAGCTGTGACATCATCGTCAGTAGTGATGTAATGATGGGTCAGTATTATCTATATAGAGGTCATTGTACAGGGAGGGGGAGGAGATAAGCTGTGACATCATCTATTGTCAGTAGTGATGTAATGATGGGTCAGTGTTATCTATATAGAAGTCTTTGAACAGGGAGGGGAGGAGATAAGCTGTGACATCATCTATTGTCAGTAGTGATGTAATGATGGGTCAGTGTTATCTATATAGAGGTCATTGTACAGGGAGGGGGAGGAGATAAGCTGTGACATCATCGTCAGTAGTGATGTAATGATGTGCAAATCCACCACCGGGGGCTAGCCTTTTCTTGGGGCCAGAATACCGGAGTGGCTGGCAGTTGCGGCCTTGGGCACGCTGAGGTCACGGTGCTTGGTATGTGAACCGAAGGGCTGTCCTTCAGCCTGGCAGGTCTCAGCAGGTGGTGTGTGCAAGAAATATGGAGGGAGAGGCTGATGTATTGGTTCTCCCTGGGGCAACCCCTTAACGTTTCTAATATATGTCCCTGGTTGATGGATGGGGAGCCCGTGGTGGTACAGCCTTATCCATGGATCAGACGGAGGCAACGTTGTGCAAAATAACTCACGGTTCTTTAATGATCAACAGCAGATAACAAGCCTAAAAGATTCACAGCATAACTGGTACTAGAGTGGTCATGGAGAGGTGCCTTCAGGAATTGGTTCACCAGCCTGGTAGTAGATGGAGGCTGGGATGAAGCTGTGTCCAATTGTGGATGCTGCAGCTCTTGTCCTGGGTTTGAGGGTTAGCCCTGATGGTGGATTGACACTGTTTCTCTCTCCCTCTTCACTCTGTGACATGATGTGCTCTCTGGGGAGAACTGGATTCCAAGAGGCCAAGCCCCTCCCTATCCAGGGGTTTTTATTAGCCTGGTCAGGTGGTGGCTAACTCTCCAATCACACTCCACTGTACATGGTGAAATACAATTGGCTGATAACTCACATCCTCTTCACACTTCCCTGTTCAGGCAGAATCTACAGCTACTAATTACCTCAGACTTACTGCCTTCCCCGTCAAGAAGTTGATCAGACTCACTAGATGGGTTCTAACAGGTTGAGGGCCTTGTTTGCAACTGTCCACTTGCCTATACATTGGCAAGGGTGTTGCAGATGGGTCAGTGTTATCTATGTAGAGGTCATTGTACAGGGAGGGGGAGGAGATAATCTGTGACATCATCTATTGTCAGTAGTGATGTAATGATGGGTCAGTGTTATCTATATAGAGGTCATTGTACAGGGAGGGGGAGGAGATAAGCTGTGACATCATCTATTATCAGTAGTGATGTAATGATGGGTCAGTGTTATCTATATAGAGGCCATTGTACAGGGAGGGGGAGGAGATAAGCTTTGACATCATCTATAATAATTCCTTTATTTATGTAGCCCACACAGCAGCTGAAAGGACTGGGGGGTAGAAAATTACTTTTAGCTACAGCCATGGTACAGGTAAATCTTGCAATACTGTATGTAGTAGTGCAAAACAGCCCAGAATCCACCACTGAATTTCAATTACACAGAAAACCAACAAGCGTTGAGCCTATCATTACTATGAAATCTCGAGGTCTTATGTGACACACTCAAGTCATGTATCTTCCTCTGGGTAGCCCCTGGTCAATAATCAATAGCTACACTCCCATTCCCGGCTGTGCGTATTTGTTAATCTCTATCATTACTGTGGATACAGGTTACTTTCATCACCCTAATACTTCTTAAATTCCCGGTGTGATAGTTACACATTATTCTCCAACCGTATTTCTCACCATTATTTTCTAGCCATCAGCAGATTGTGGCACAAGTGAAGTGAATGGAACAAGAGGGACATCTAGTGGACAGTTCTAGAAGTAGCATATAAAACAAATAAGACAAAAAACACTGGGGCACATTTACTAAGGGTCCGCGGACTGCATTTCCCAATGATTTCCGTTTTGCGCCGCATTTAGCAGGGGCTTTTGGCGCACGCAATCGGATTGTGTTGCAATCGCGTCAGCTTTCACGCTACACAAATCGGGGGGCAGGCCATCGGACGATCCGACGGATTCAGACAAACCGCGGGATTGAACATTCAAATTATGTCGCATTTAATACACTTACATGCACCGGGAAGAAGATGGTGGACTCTGGCAGACCTGATCGGGGAAACGACACATGCAGGATATCGGTGCACGCTGTAAGTGAATCACGGCAGCTGTGCGTTTTCATCGGGGATCGCACCTCGGGGATCGCACAGGAACAGGTAAGTAAATGTGCCCCACTATGTCCAGTATGACACATGCTTGCATCTAGTGGATCCCCTTTAGTCAACCAAATTAGGACCGCAAATCCCATCCTGACCAAAAGTCGAATGACCTGAACTAGTAGTATCATAATGTCAGATCATTAGATACTCAGGATGCCAACATGGGGAGAGAAAAAGAACTGGACCGCACATCCACACATCACACAATGATCTACTGCCGCTATATAACAAACTTGTGGTTCTTAGTTACATTTTTATGAAATTGTGTAAGCCCACCACTTGACGGTGACCTCTTTGTTGTGGGTACCTACGCTATTGTGTGCGGCATCACATGACATCCACCACCGCTGCAGCACAGCACCAGCAGGGACCAAGACCGGATGCCACCCGGCAGCCATACTGGCAGGGCCCGGGGCCCGGGTCCCCACCAGCACCAACACAGACAGAAGCAGCAGATGCCATGCAATACCGCACCATGTGAAAAGGAAAAAGGCTCACCATGTGTGAACAGGTGTTGAATACTCACTGTTTCATGTAGTCTTAGACATTGGCTAAGAGGAAGTAGGTGTCCCCTATGTGCCGTCTTCTGGGTCACCTAAAACACCTGGGTCGAATGGGGTGGAGTGCTGGTACCAGGCAAAAAAACCTGCATTTACACGTGTTTACAAATGCAATGCAAACGTTTATGGGTGGGGCTCGGCCGATCGCATCTGCGTTTCCATTGAAATGCATGTGATCAGTAACCAGATCCCGATGTTAGAATGGAATTTGTAGACGTAATATGGACCGTGGAATACAATTCCAGAAGACTGGACAATAGTTTCAAGTGCTGCCCCGGGGGATGGACAGGTTCCATCTGGTGTATATTGGGTGTAGTGGTGAGGCCTAGCTAAGATGGTAGTAGTTGTTACTGTTGCTCAGACACACATAAATGGAAGCAATGTATTGTCAGTCTTTACTAAAGATAAGCAACTTCCAAAAAGCACAACAGCAGAATCACAGTCCTCACAGGTGATGAGGGGTTAAGGTTTCCTTTCAGAATTAAGAGTACAATGTACCTGGTGAGGGTAGTAGTGGGTGTCTTGTGACAGGCTGAAGGGTCCCAGTGTGTAGTGGTAGTCTAATCCTCCTTCATCTTTAGCAGACTGTATCTAGACTTCTGGGGTTTGTAGTTCTCTTCCCAGGTGGTGTGACTGCAGGTCCGGCAGTCTCCATACAACATGGCCGCTCTCCTCACACTCCACAGCAGCAGAGCAAAGGCCCTGTGATCCTTCAGGCAGAACTCTCTCAAATTTTCTGAGGTAAATCTCTCTACACCCATGCCCCCCCCTCCATTCCCCTGTCCAATGAGAAACTTGTCAAATTAGGACCCTAACCAAGGCTCCTGGTTTATTCATTCTCTGGAGAACTGCAAAGATAGTCAAATATCAAGCAGCTACATTCACTTGGGGGGTACAAAGGACCCCAATCTTCTATTTGGTGAGGGTCCCAGTGGTCCAACCCTAACCAATTAGCAATAATATCCTATATTGTGTAGGGGATAACTTAGAACAAGGAGATTAACCCTTTGATACTCCCCCACATAAAATAATGGGCTGTAATGCAGGTCCTTATGCTTGCAGCCCATTCACATGAGTGAGGAGTGATTACAGGGTCTATACAAGTGGACTTGCCATTATTTCAGCCACTACTGCAGTCATAGAACAGTAAGGCTATGTTTGAATAACGCTTTGAAGTGCAATTCAAGCACATTACAAGTTAGTCCCCCCCAAACGCATATGCGTTTAGACCTAAACACTTGCATTCAATGAGGGAAAACATGTGTTGCTACTTACCGAAGGCAAGCGTTTAGGTCTAAAAGCTTATGCCTTTGGTGACTAGTAACCCCTGATGTGCTAGTATTGCATTTAAAAACGTTATTCAAGCGCAATATGTGAGCTCGACAAAAAGATAAATTGTTCAGTCTGTGGCCACTGATCATCTTCAATATGTGAGTATGTGACCTGTAAATGCCCAATTCTACAGTCTTTCTGTAAGGCTACATTCACACACATGTATGGGGGACGTATATACGGCCGATATACGTCCCCCATACACTTCTATGTGCTCACGGCCCTGTACGGGAGCGGTACGGTGCAGCACACGTGCGGCACCGTACCGCTCCGTAGCCCGGGAAAAGATAGGACTTGTCCTATCTTTTCCCGTGATATGGCGCCTTGTGCTATATCTTCCTATGGAGAGGGGCGGGGGTGAGCAGCGCTCATCCCCTGCTCCTCTTCGCAGCGCCGATGTATGCCCGCCGTACTACGGTACGGTGGGCATCCATCGTGTGAATGTAGCCTAAGGAATTATTGTCTCTTCTAGCTCTGGTGTTGGAGAGATCTATCCCCCACTCCCCGGAGGTGTGCTTGTTTGGTCTGGTGGATGATGAGGCTTGGACACATCATGAAAAGATATTTATAAGGGAAAATCTGTTTCTGGTTCGGAAGGCCATTGGGGGACATTTACTATGGCGTTTCCGCCAGTTTTGTGGCGCTCTCACCACATGTTCTGCTCTCCGACCTATTTATTAGCTGTCGGGGACAGAAAAAATGCCTTTTTCCGTCTGCTCCGACTCTTCTCCAAAAAGGGGCGTGGCTTTGGCGGAGTGGAAACTCAGACACAATTACTATGTGTCGCAGCCCTTTTTGGGCGGTGTAAACTGACGGAAAGTAGACCAAAAGAAAACTGGTCTAGCAGGGACTGTTGGACACATTTCTGGTGCTCGGGACAGATTTTGTCCCAGGGACAGAAAATGGTCTCGGCGCCAGAAATGTCTCTGCACAGCTACACAATATTAAATGTGTGTCTTCTTACCGAGAGCAGGTCGGTAACAAAGCCAATGCAGACACCGACACTGTAAGTAAATGTCCCCCATTGTGTTGCGTTGTCTGGACCCCAAGCCTCCAACCAGTAGCACATGGCAAAAAACTAATTAATACTATTGTAAATTATGAGAAGGTGGTCTATAAGCATAGAAATTGTCCTGCTAAATTTGTTAAATATGGGATAGATGGTGTGACTCTTCAGCCATGGCCCCCAGACCCTGGGATTTGTCTGTGGCTATCCATGACTCCTTGTATGTGGGTGTGCTCCCACACACTACCTTGAGGGTGCCTCAGCCCCCTGTTCTTCCCTGTGCCCAACGTGGGGACTGGCGTGCCCGTACTAGTCAACTAGCCTTGAGGATGCATCTCCCAGACCAGCATTGATTATGCATATTATCTATATAAAAGGATCTTAACAGCAGCATTTTACCTCTTCTAATTGTTTTTGTTTGTTCCTAATTGATTACATGCAATGACTACACATGTACACTTTCAATGTATAAATGGCATTGTATGGGGTCGTCGGACTGGTCTGACAGACTCTTCTGTGTGTATTTCAATAAAACTGAGTTTAAGAAAAAAAATAAGTGAGCATGTAATATACAAGTCATAACTTACCGGTGTAACATATCCCAGCACATCCCCAGAAACATGCCGCTCCTTCACCTTTTTGTTGCAATAACTTTGGTGATCGAGCACAATGTCTTTGGCTTTGACATCAGTGGTTACTAATCCACGGGACTGTACAGGAACATCAGACAGGCGAGTCTATGATACACAAACAAGGCGTATATATATATATATATATATATATCAGAACAGACAGTAGGCTCAAACTTGCCAGTGATACATAATGGCAATTCTGAAAGTAGGTGGTGCTCATCAGTAGTTATGGAGGAATGTTCTGGAGGAAGACTGGCAATGCACTTGTGGCTTTCAAGAAACTAACTGAGTCCAGCTCTAGAGTTTACTGGAAATGTGTTTCTGAGGCCTTATTCAACAACGATAACATGATTTTTAATGCTGGACACAGCTCTGCTTTGTTGCAGCACAACCACAGACTTGCTTCACTACTGCACAGCCACAGCTTTGCTTCACCACTGAACTACTAAATGTGATCTTTATTCATTTATTTTCTATTGCTTACAATGCCATTTGTTTCCATTTTCTGCTATTTTAGACTATAACACTATGGCCAGCACTGCTTCAATGGATCCATCAGACATCTCTTCTACAATAGCAAACTAGTACCTTCAGGTGTTGCTAGATTTATAGGAGACTTACATGATCCAACACACCAAGTGTGAATACATTTTAAAACTTGTATATTCCGGAATCCATCATGATTAATCAATCTTACAGAGAAGAATGCCAAAAATCTTGATGAAACCAAATGCTTCTTATATATTTTTTGCAACACAAATTATTTTAAGCTTAACCATCTTTAAATTATGGGGATAATTGTAGTACAGGAACAGGCTCATCCTCATATTAGCCAAAAAATTAAGAATTTTAGTAAAGTGAAGAACACAGAACACGCCGGGTTGTCTCCAAACCCCGCAGCATTCCCTGTGAAGAGGGTGAAGAGATCACTATGCAAATTCTTGAACTGAACTGTAAACTTCTACAAGATTCCAGAAAAGTGTTACATCAATAGGGTCTACTGGGACACCCAGCAATCATGAGAACAAGTGTCCCCGAGTTGCATTTGAATGCAACATTTGCACTCTGTTCAAGAATATGATATTATCTGTAGAACTATATTTCATAGGCCTACATAACTTAATGGTTCGAACAAGCACAACAGCAATTCATTCATATAGAGCCCTTGGGAGCACTTGCAAACCCCAGTTACCATCACGGTGGGCATGAACCCTGAGACCACCAGCGATCCAGTGTGGTCCAATGTATATGGGATAAATGCGTCCACTGGGAAATCCCCTTTAACTGTCCCTATTGATCAAATGACACAAAATTCAGAATGGATCTGCCCCTAAACTATGCTACCGTAACGTAAGTCATCACAATCTGATGTTAGATCTACTTCCACAGGTATTCACATGCCACAAAATAGTAGCTGCTCGAAAAGTCACAGAGGGACGGCTACACAAATACAAGATAAAATCACATCGCTATAGAAGCACAAAGTTTTATAACTTGCCACATAGGCATATTCCAACAAATACGTGTAGTGTATACCAGGATATATTACACCAACAGCTCAGGTTTATGGGAGAGCCCTGCCAGAAGAGCTACCGGAGGAAAAAGCTTTTACTATTGTTGAAATTTATTGATACTCTTAACATATCCTCTGCGGTCCGTAACACACGACTACAGCATACAAAGCAGCCGAACATGTGACACCGGCATAACTGTGAGACATTGATTATAATATCAGAAATGTAACCCAGAGATTAACACTTAAAAGATACTTAAAGGGAACCTGTCACCACGTTTTTCACAAATACAGGTAGAGACAGGTTCCTATAGAGCTTTAGTAACTATCTGACACCCTGATTTTAGCTAAAAATAGTTACCCTTAGATCTCCAAAAATCAGAGTTATAATCTTGCCTGGTATCTATGCAGCTTTGGAGCGAGTCGAGGGGCGTGGCCTAATGTCATGTGACCAGGGTGATATCGTCAAAGGTCCTTGAACTACTTGATGTCACCCTGGTCACATGACACTATAGCTGCATACAGAGATAGGATGGAGAGGAGTAGCTGGATTCAGCCCGAGGAGGCCAAGCCTACCTTGACTCGCTGTAACAATGCTTAGATGCCAGGTAAAACTATGAAGTTAAAAATATGGGAATCTAAGGGGAACAATTTTTAGCTAAAAGAAAGGTGTCCGTTAGTTACCAGGCCTCAGTTCCCTTTAAAGAGCATTAGAATAAATGGATGATATCAAAAATCGTGCAACGAAGGCCAAACATGGAACACCAGCTTTTAACCCATTAAACTACTAGTCCCCTCATGTAGGGTATGAAACGTCCTTTCTAGAATTCTTTTTTTATGTGAGATCTCACCCATTTACCTATTAAAAAAAATCTGTAAAGTCATGTGAAAACAGTGACATATTTGGTACGGTTCTAAAAAGACACATGTACATCAAGTTCAACCAGGGAAGGAAAGGGATTGGCTGAGGAAGGGATGTAAGGGGGCTCAATTTTATATTAATATTTTTTTTTTTATAACATTACTATTAATGTTATTTTGATCTAAAAAGGTGTTTAGACCCTTCTCAAAGTTCTCTGCTGTCCCTGCCGTGATTTTTACAGATTCACAGTTCTTACAGTAAAGAAGCCTTGTCGCCTTTTAAAATGAAAGGAAAGAGGAATCTACCATCAGAAGTAGGACTGATGGTAGATTCTTGCTGCCTTTCTCTGCCCTAATATGTAATTAAATAATCCTGGAACCTAACCTGACTTGTTAAAAACTTTATTTTAGTAATATGTAAATTAACTGCAGAGGCTATGGGCCCCAGTAGCTTCTGCAGTTAATTTACATATGTCTATGTCTTCTTTGTTACTCTTTTCCTATAACACACCTACACCTATCCTACAGTACTACTAAAGTAAACATGACTACTTCTATCCTGTATACATAGGCACAGCACAGTACTACTACTCCTATCCTGTATATCAAGACATAATATAGTAATACTACAAACACACATCACAGCACTACTATTCCTATCCTGTACAACAAGGCATAGTATAGTAATAATACAAAAATTGAAGGAGATTTATTAATCTGTCTATGACAGAATTCTACCATAGTTTGCACTAAAAACCTGTATACACCACATTTATAAAGGGTTTTAGACAGTTTTCTGGCTCTCCTATGACTAGCTCGACAAAACCAAAACAAAAGGTCAGTGATTCTTACCCGACAGAATTTCGCCCTAATTTTCTGGCATAGAGTTAGCCAACTAATAGGAGGTGCAGAGTACGACTAGACCGTCTTATACTGCACCAGATTTATCACCCAGCACTAGATATGAATCTGGTGCAGAATAAGACAGTCTAGTCTAACTCTGCACTGTCTAACCTTAGGACACAGTACTACTACTCCTATACTGTATACATGGGCACAGCAGAATACTACTAACCGAATGCTGTATATATGGCCACAGCATAGTACTACTACACCTATCCAATATATATGGGGATAACACAGTACTACTACTACTACTACTACTAGTATCCTTGGTATAGGGCCACAGCCCAGTACTACTTCTCCTATCCAGTATATATGGCCACAGCTATGTATAACTACTTCTATTATGTATATATGTACACATCACAATACTACTACTCTAACCCTGTATATATTGGCACATCACAATACTACTACTCTAACCCTGTATATATTGGCACATCACAGAACTACACTCCTATCCTGTATATATGGGCACAGCACAGTATTACTACTCCTATCCTGTATATATGGGCACAGCACAGTATTACTACTCCTATCCTGTATATATGGGCACAGCACAGTATTACTACTCCTATCCTGTATATATGGGCACAGCACAGTACTCCTACTCCTATCCTGTATATATGGTCACAACACAGTATTACTACTCCTATCCTGTATGTATGGTCACAACACAGTATTACTACTCCTATCCTGTATATTTGGTCACAGCACAGTATTACTACTCCTATCCTGTAAATATGGGCACAACACAGTATTACTACTCCTATCCTGTATATTTGGTCACAGCACAGTATTACTACTCCTATCCTGTATTTTTGGTCACAACACAGTATTACTACTCCTATCCTGTAAATATGGGCACAACACAGTATTACTACTCCTATCCTGTATATTTGGTCACAGCACAGTATTACTACTCCTATCCTGTATTTTTGGTCACAACACAGTATTACTACTCCTATCCTGTAAATATGGGCACAACACAGTATTACTACTATGTATAGATGAAAACAGTTAACTAGTAGTGGGCCGAGCAAAGAACCCTAGGGTACACCACTTATAAATGGTGACCATTCCGGGTAAGAATCAATGGCCACAAATCCCTAGATACGATCCTTCAGCCAGTTTTCAATCTTATTGGAGACTATATCTTCCAAAACACTAGACCTTATTTGCCCATCAGGCGTCTATGAGGAAGAGTGTCAAATGCCTTTGCAAAATCCAAGAACACAACGGGACACATTTAATAAAAACAGCGCCAAAGCACAATTTTTTTGAGCTCCTTTAACATGTAGCGTGTGACACATTTCTGTTGAATTTTGCATGTTAAATGTGAAGCATGGTCTGTGCACCACAGCAACTCCTTCAGTGACAAAATTTGTGTCACATGAAAAATAGTGGGTCGTGTCATATTTGTGGAGCGGACCCTTCGTAAATACACATGCAAGCAGTTTGAACATGAAAGAACATGCAAGGTTCGCCATGAAACTGGTGCACAGACCTTAGTGTGCCCCAACATCCACAGCAGCTCTGTGCAGGCATATGCCCATCTCTTCATAGAAGCAGATCAGGTTAGTTTGACAACTTCTATTCTTAGTAACCCCATGCTGGTTGTCACTTATTATACTATTTGATGTCACATACTCCAGTATATAGTCTATTACTAACCCTTCCAATATTTTCCCCACAATGGAAGTTAAGCTTACAGGCCAGCAATTGCCTGGCGAAGTTCTAGTGCCCTTTTTATATATTGGCACCACATTTGCCTTGCGCCAGTCACTTGGCACCACACCAGACATTACGGAATCCCTGAAGATTTTAGACAGCGGTACAGCAATAACAGAACTGAGTAGTTTAAGAACTCTGGGGTGTAACCCATCTGGTCCAAGAGCTTTATACACATTTTTTATTTGGATCATGTCTACATTCAGCCAGTCTAGTATATTACAGGATGCATAACTCACATTGGCACCACCCACGTCAGAAGTTCTTTATTCTATCGTATAAACAATGCTAAAAAAACCCATGAAGTATCTCCGGCTTCTCTTGGTCTCCAGTCACCGATGCCCCATTTTCAGAATAAAGGGGTCCAACCTGCTCTGACCCATTTTTTTACTTAAAAGACTTATTAGGATTTGTTTTGCTATCTTTGGCCACCTGTCTTTCATTATGGATTTGATTTCCTTTTTGCAGATTTTGGTCAGTTTTTTGTACGTATTGAAAGCAGCAGGTGACCCGTCATATTTATATTTTTTGTGATTGCCCTCTTTTTTTTATCATTAGTTGCCCTTTTAACTGTAGCTGTAAGCCACACGGGTTGTAATCTAGCCCCTCTATACTTGTTACCTGGCTACATGGGGCTGGCTACTTACAGGGTCTGGCTGGCTTTATACTGTGGGTCTGGCTGGCTTTATACTGGAGGCATGGGGCTGGCTGGCTATATACTTCAAGAAGGGGACGGGCTAGCTGGCTATATACAGAGGGCTGACTTGCTATCTACTATGGGGCTGTCTGGCTATAAACTAGGGAGCAGTGACTGGCTGGCTATACACTGGGGCATGGTCTGGCTATATCGTGGGGGGCAGAGGGCTGTCTAGGTATTTACAGGTGGGCCCCTACTTAAGGATGCCCAACTTACAGAGGACCCCTAGTTAAAGACGGACCCCTCTCCCCACTGTGACCTCTGGTGAAGTTCTCTCGATGCTATTACTATGGTCCCACACTGTAATGATCAGCTGTAAGGTGTATGTAATGAAGCTTTGTTGATAATCCCTGGTCACATTACAGCAAAATAATTTGAAACTCCAATTGTCACTGGAGCAAAAAAAATGTTTTCTGGAACTACAATTATAAAACAGTTTCGACCTACATACAAAGTCAATTTAATAACAAACCTATGGAACCTATCTTGTACGTAACCCGGGGACTGCCTGTACTATGGGGCTGGCTGCTTAGTGGTGGCTTGGGCCACCTATATACTGAAGGCATGGGCATGCCAGCACATACTCGGGGTAAGTGCTGACTATATTCTGGCTGGATATATAATGAGGGCATGATATATAATGAGGGGGAATATGGTAGTATATATCACAATATATTGAGGGATCACTTTGTATTATGTGTATATGCAGGGGGCATTTTGCTGTTATCTAGGGGACATTATATTGACTATGATTATTTTTAGGGACAGAGTGTGGAGATGGGAGAGCGAGGCCCAGAATTAGCAGCCGGGAGTGCCGGGATTGGAATGAGGAGCGCAGGTTTATATGTCTGGTTTGTATTTTGTTTAACAAAATGGTTGTTTTCCTTTAACAGTGAACTTATACTTTCTCACTTTTGTATGATTACTATTTTTTGAAAATAAAGACACAGACAACATTTTGTGACCAACAAAAGTAATTTATTAAGAACAATAGAAAAAACTGCAAAGAACATATTAGACGTCAAAAAATTCCCTAGTGAAGGACCGAACACGAGGCCGAGCCCCAGCCTGCGAAGTCTTTTTGTCTAGTCAATCCCGGGGTGTCAACATTAGAAAAGACCAGTGCCGGGATGGAAATAAAGAGGAGCGCAGGGGAGTATGTCTGCTTTGTTTTTTGCTATCCTAAATGGATGATTTTCTTTAATTCTTTGGATTGGAACTATCACAGAAATGCTACATTTATATAGGTTTTAGTATGTTTTAAAATATTAGAAAAATGTAAAACCTTTTCTACAAAGCAAATTTCTTGGCTTTGTCATGTTCTGAAACTGATAACTTTTTTAAACTTCGGTGTACAGAGCTGTGGGAGGTGTCATTTCTTTTCGGGACAAGTTGACGTTTTTATTGCTACCATTGGTGGAGTGAACAACCGTTTCATAACTTTTTGTTACATTTCTGTGCGTTTCCATATGCAGCAATAATCTGGGCTACAAGGACAGGGCTCAGCCCATGAGTTGTTTACTCCCCTTCCAACCAACCAACGTACATCTGGGTTTTTGCCTTGAAAGTTTAGGTAGGTTTGGTGGGGGCCCGGAATACACAGTGTTAAGCTCCTTGTTAGGAAACAGCAAAAAGTATGCAATATCTAACATAGAATAGGAGTTTATATAAATGCTATGTGTCCGGTGCATCAATAAATAGGACATATAAATAATGATGGCAATCATGAAGGGGGTCATGCTGTTAAAAATAAGACAGTAAGCAGCTTTTAACTTACTGTACTTGATTAAATCTTAGAGAATCCTTTCAGTTTTTAGAGCTGAGCTGAAATAAAAATTTGCCTAATTCCATAATTTGCATAATCCATTGTGATGTCACAGAACAAGCAACAGATAATTCTAAGAAGCCTGTGTTAGTTCCACACTGCCTAATTTGCATAATCCATTGTGATGTCATCGATGATGTCACAGAAGCGGCAGCCTATAAATAAGGACACGCTGTGATATTTTCTCAGTTGTTCACTGACTTCTCTCGGAGTAACAGTGTCCAGCGCTCTCTCTGCGACTTCACAGTCTACAGAACCTTGTTCTTCGCCCAGTGCCCCGACGTTGTACGCACTTCTGCATACAATGAGCGGCACATGCCTTTTGTTACTGCTCTGCCTGATCCTCTTGGGTCATCTGGAAGCAAGACCATATCCAAGACCCCAGATGGATAAGCAGGCAGATAGTCCTCATCTTCCTACCACAGATGAACCTGACGGCGGCCCCTTTCATCGCTATAAAGTCATCTTGGATCCTGATCTGGGTAACCAGCGCGCGGCAGAATACATCTATAACCGGAACGCCCTCAGAAACAGGATCAAGCAAAGACTAGCCGCTCACCATGGGATAATAACAACAACCCAACAGCGTGTAAGAGACCTCCGCCTATTTAACATCCTGAACAGGCCGCCTCCTCCCCCTCCTAAAAAGAGCGGACTGGAGGAGGTTCTATCAACTATGAAGCAGATAGTGATATTTGTCTTCGTGGCCATAGTCATCTGTGTGATTCTCTGCCTCCGTTATTCCAAAGACATGGTTGATACACATGCCGACAAGATCCCGCTAGACAAAATTCTGGATTTGTACAGCAAATCACAAGGGGCAGATTGATACCATCCACCTGCCATGTAGGCTCCGAACATCAAGCCTAAAGAAGCAGTTACCATCAACCTGCTATATAACATCTAAAGACCAAGCGGGAAGAGGCAGGTTACCATCCGCATCCACTCTCCAAGGACGACCAGGATCGGCAGGACTCTTTGTCTGTGAGCAGTATGCCTCCTACTTCGTTCCTTCAGCAGGTGCCATTGCCTGACAGATGGATGCTATTAGCTAGTTTAGTTTTTTTTATTTTTCCGTTTGTTATTTTGGTAGTTAGTGTAGGGACTCGCAAGACATGAGGCCCCTTGACGTGGGTTGCGAGCTTAACACTTTTCACTGTTTCCACTCAACTTGCTTTATTTTACAATAATGAAAAGTGAACAAAGACCTCATGAAATTTTGGTGCCCGGGGTATGTGAGGTAAAATATATTTCCTTCTTAACAAATAATTGCAAGCTTCATTGGTGTGTTTGTGTTTTTTTCTGAAATTCCTTAGTGGAAATCCCTGGGGCTCATTTACTAAGGATCGTGCTACTCACTTTCCTAGAACTGTACGCCTTTTTCGGGGATTACACAGCTTGCACAGGTATTTAACAAGTGTATGTGCTGGGATTTTGGCGCTCGTGATCCTTTTTTGGCGCAGCTGCGCTGGCTTCCACGCGACACAAATTAGGTGGCGTGCTGTCAGACGATCCGACTGATTCGTACTGAGCGCGGGATTTAACATTCAAATTGTGTCGTAAGCCCAAGCACTAACATGCACCACTAAAAAGATGGTGAACTCTGTCGTACCTGAGCGGGGAAGCGACACATGCAGGATATCAAGCGCACAATCTTAGTACATCACCGCACAGTGCATTCGAGTCGGACCATACACTTTCCTAGAACTCCAGCGGCCGGATATGTAAATGTGCCCCACTGCGTGACACATGATGCACATTGTTTGTGTTTCTGCTACAATGCAGCAGACCAAAACTGATTACAGTGCTGACTCTGCTGCATATTGGGGGAGCAGGAACATCTTATATGATGACACTAGTTCCTGCTTTCATGATATGCAACTGTTCACACTTAAACTTTATTATAGTTTGGTTCTGATTAACCAAAGTCTGGAGATTTGGGGTAAGTATGCTAGGTTAACCCTGACCATACACTAAGGGCCGGGACCACCCTCGTCTTCTACCCTGGGGCGCCTTCCTGGCTCTCAATAGCGATTAGCAATATGTGCATCTTTAAGACACGCATATCGCTGGTTACTGGAAGGAGACGTCATTGCTTAGACAACTGCGACGCCTGGGTCATATATTGAGAGGACGCCGGCGGAGAGAGAGGAGGAGGTTGCAGGGAGCTCAGGTAGTTAAGTATTATTATTTTATTTTTTTTGCAGGGGCTGACACTGTCTGAATATATTATAGGGACAGGTAGCTGATAGGCTATACACAAGGGGCTGGCTACATACAGGGTATGGCTGACTATATACTATGGGGCTGGCTACATAAAGGGTCTGGCTGGTTATATACTATGGGGCTGGCTACATAAAGGGTCTGGCTGGCTATATATCATAGTTTATACGGATGAAAAAAGACACATGTCCATCAAGTTCAACCAAGGAAAGGAAGGGATTGGATGAGGAAGGGAGATGGGGGAAATAATTCTATATAACAGTGATGGCGAACCTTTTAGAGACCGAGTGCCCAAAATGCAAACCAGACCCACTTATTTATTGCAAAGTGCCGACATAGCAATTCTAGCATTAAATTATGAAAATGTTCTTGCTCCGTGCATACCACAGCTTTCAAGGGTCCTGAGAACACCAATATCGTTGACAGAAGGTGGGAAAATTCAGATTGCCATTGGAGCTTCCCTTGACAACCCAATGAACAGGAAGAATTGTGGCCAAGAGCAGGAACTTCAATAGCTCCAATGATAATCTGACACTGTCCTCACCTTTTCTTCCTGCAATCCCAGATAGACCCAGATGCTTAACATCCTGGGCTTGCAGGAGGATCCCTCAAGTCCTGTCTGAATTCTGTGCTTGGGCAACAGCCGAGTGCCCACTGAGAGGGCTCAGAGTGCCACATCTGGCACCCATGCCATAGGTTCGCCACCACTGCTATATAACAAAACCATCAAGGTTATTTAGGTGTAAAAAGCCATCTAGACCCTTCTTGAAGCTCTCTGCTGTCCCTGCCTCTTGTGATTAAACTTTGATTTCTCCAGACAGAGACAGCGATAACTGAGACCCTCCATGCCCCCTTATCATTTTTGTGGCTCTACGTTGAACCCTCTCCAGCTCCAGGGCATCCATTATATGGACCGGTGCCCAGAACTGGACAGCATATTCCAGGTGAGGTTGAACCAATGCCTTGTACAGTGGTAATATTACATCCCTATCACGAGAGTCCAGACCACTTTTGTTACCTGACAAGATCCTACTGGCTTTAGAGGCAGCTGATTGACATTGCATGCTGTTATTCAATTTATGATCTACTAGAATGCAGGTCTTTCTCAACAAGGGACTCTATCCATATTGAACCTCATTTGCCAAGTGCATAACCAAACACTCAGTTTGTCCAAGTCACCCTGCAGTCTATGAACATCCTTCATAGACTATTACACTACACAGCTTGGTGTCATCTGCAAAAATAGACACAGTGCTATTAATTCCTACCTCTGTATCATTAATAACTATATTAAATAGTAGTGGGCCAAGCACAGAACCCTGGGGTACACCACTCATAACTGGTGACCATTCCGAGTAGGAATCATTGAGCCCAACTCTCTGGATATGATCCTTCAGCCATTTTTCAATCCAATTGCAAATGATTCCTGCCAAACCAATAGCCCTAATTTTACCCATCAGGCGTCTGTGAGGGACAGTGTCAAATGCCTTTGCAAAGTCCAAGAACACAATATCCACAGCAGCTCCTCCATCCAGGCACCTGCTCACCTCTTCATAGAAGCAGAACAGGTTAGTCTGACAACTTCTATTCTTAGTAACCCCATGCTGGTTATCACTTATTATACTATTTGATGTCACATACTCCAGTATATAGTCTATTACTAACCCTTCCAATATTTTCCCCACAATGGAAGTTAAGCTTACAGGCCAGTAATTGCCTGGCGAAGTTCTAGAACCTTTTTTTTTTCTTTAACCAAGGCACC
Organism: Engystomops pustulosus; assembly: GCF_040894005.1. NCBI lineage: Eukaryota > Metazoa > Chordata > Amphibia > Anura > Leptodactylidae > Engystomops > Engystomops pustulosus. Next base: position 147,340,243 of record NC_092417.1, on the reverse strand, counting down.
ACATTCGCCTTGCGCCAGCTACTTGGCACGGTACCAGCCATCAGGAAATCGCTGAATATTTTAAATCTCTAAAGATTTTGCCATCTGTGACCGCTAGTCCTCCATTTAGTATTTTAGCCAATTTTACTTCCTTTTTACAGATTTTGTTACCGTATAAGCAGAGTTTTTCAGCACAAAAGTGCGGAAAAACCTCACCTCGGCTTATACATGAGTCAATTTTTTAAAAAAAACTTTATACTCTCCCTCCGGCGCCCGGATCCTTGTTGCGGCTCCCGATCCTCGGAGCGGTTTCCGGCTGCTACTCTTCTCTCTTCTATTTCTTCTCTAGCCGGCAGAGGCGTGTCCATGCGATCTCCCCTCCGGCTCACATTATGATGCAGCGGTGTCGCCGCTGATGACATCATTAGCGGCAACACCGCCGCATCATGCACTGAGGATCGGGAGCCACGACGGGCATCAGGGGTGAGCATCGCCGTAGGGTGAGTATTAAGTTTATTTTTTTTTTATGCGCATGGCATACAGGGGGCTGGCTGTATACTACTTGGGGCTGGCTGTATACTACTTGGGCTGGCTGTATACTACAGGGAGCTGACTGGCTGTATACTGAAGGGGGCTGGCTGGCTGTACACTAAAGGCAGACAGATGTATCAGAAGAATATTAGTTTTTAGATGTTTTTTTTTCTTTCTGCTTATTTCTCTCCTGCCAAGTGTGCACCACCAAAGTTACATATATTTATTTTACTGCCACTTTTCCCCTACACTTTCCCCTTCCCTTAAAAATTAAGATATATGTATACTAAAGGGGGCTGGCTGGCTGTATACTACAAGGGGGCTGGCTGGCTGTATACTACACCCTAGGATTATACTCGAGTCAATAGGTTTTCTCAGTTTTTGGTGGTAAAATTATGGGTCTCGGCTTAAACTCGGGTCGGCTTATACTCTGGTATATACGCTAAGTGTTTTTTAATTATTAAAGGTGTCAGGTGATCCGTCAGATTTATGAGCTGAAAATGCTCAGTTTTTATCAGAGACCTGACAAATTTCGAGTCTGCAGGGGGAGTGTCATTTCAGGCCCCCCAATCATCAGTTCTATAGCACTTAGAAACATAGTTTTGGTGTCATATTACCAGAGTGGCAGTTAAAAAATAGGTGGGAAATAGATTTTTAACTGTAGCTTGCATTTCCAACTATGGTCTTTACCTGCCTGTATCTCTAGTTCTGTAGATCACAGCATCTCATACCTGATTCAACAAAAGATAAGATTATTGTCTTTAATAGGGCACCAAAATATGACTCATCTCTGCTCATTTGCACATCACTTTGTAGGAGATTTTTTTTTATAGGTGAGATAGAAAGAATACTAGAATGAACATTTCATACCCTGCCTGAGGGGGCTAGTAGTTTAATGGGGAAAAATCTGGTGACAGGTTATCATTGAGCATTTTTTGTTAAACATTTGCAAGAGTAGCTGCGGGCCTTCCATAGTGTTCAACTTTTGCAATGCAAAGGATAGAGGATAACAAACTGATCAGACAGGGTCCAACTGGTGAGACTGACCACAATCCATAGGACGGGGGTCATGAGTCGGGCAGCAGGTCGAGTATGCATTTGTATTTCGGGTAGTGATAAGTAGTATTCAGGTTCACTAACTTCCCATCACGTCAACTGTTAAAATGCCACTGGCATAGTCGCCAGCGGCGTTTAACCCCTTCCCGCCGCAGCCCTTTTTTGTTTTTTCATTTTTCACTCCCCATGATCAAAAATCTGTAACTTTTTTATTTTTCCATGTACAGAGCTGTGTGATGGCTTATTTTCTACGTAACAAATTACACTTCAAAATGGTGATATTTAATATTCCATGCCGTGTACTGGGAAGCGGGAAAAAAATTCCAAATGCAGTGAAATTGGCAAAAAACGCATTTGTGCCGTATTTTTGTGGGCTTGGATTTCACGGCTTTCACTGTGTGCCCCAAATGATATGTCTACTTTATTCTTTGGGTCGGTACGATTACGGGGATACCAAATTTGTATAGGTTTTATAATGTTTTCATACATTTAAAAACATAAAACCTCCTGTACAAAAATTTTGGGGGGGATTTTGCCATTTCTGGCGCTAATAACTATTTCATACTTTGGTGTATGGAGCTGTGGGTGGTGCCGTTTTTTGCGGAATTTGATGACGTTTACAATGTTATAATTTTTAGGACTGCACAACCTTTTGATCACTTTCTATAGATTTTTTTATTTTTTTTTTAAATGGCAAAAAAGTGCCATTTTCGACTTTGGGCGCGATTTTCCGTTACGGGGTTAAACGCAGTGAAAAACCGTTATCATATTTTGATAGATCGGGCATTTTCGGACGCGGCGATACCTAATGTGTTTATCATTTTTACTGTTTATTTATATCAGTTCTAGGGAAAGGGGGGTGATTTGAATTTTTAGGTTTTTTTATTATAATTTTTTTTTTTAATTTTTACTATTTTTCAGACTCCCTAGGGTACTTTAACCCTAGGGTGTCTGTAAGGTCCTATCATATACTGCCATACTACAGTATGGCAGTATATGGGGATTTTGCTACTCATACATTACAATGTGCTGGTAGCACATCCTCAGAAGCAACGATCCTCAGAAAGATGGCGGCGCGTGGGCACCTTTGCCGGCAGCGATCAGCAGTAAAACACCCGCGATCGGTGCCGGCACCGATTACGGGTGTTACCGGTAAGCCTTTGCTGCAGGCTTACCGGCTATGGAGAGGGCTCGGCCCTCGAGCCCTCTCCATGTACCGGGACCCGACATGTGACGTACTATTACGTCACATGTCGGGAAGGGGTTAAATTATCCGACCACGGGCATTAAGGCAGGGGGGGGGGTTGAGCCAAACCAGGGGACCAGAACCCACAAATTTTAATATGAACTCTAGCTTTGCTGTTTGAGTCCACTCAACACTAACTTCTGATTCTCCCATTCACTGTCTATTTGAGTGTTGCAGAGACTTGAGTGTGAGTTCTGCAATTTCAGACACTACCATGCTATTGTATGGAACAGCAGGACAGATTGTTCAAAATCAGAAAAACATGGCTGCTGATCGACAAAAACAGTGCCACACCAGTTCACAGGTTCTAATTAGTATTGCTCTGGGACTCCTGTGAGAGTGGCCAGCGAGTCCCCCCCACCCCCGGGAAGCGTCTCTGTCATGTACCGATTTCAAATAAAGAAAAACTCCTGTGTCCCCCATATCTCCCCCACCCCCCAGTCGTTTTCACCCTCAGGATGTTATACAACTCTGCCCCACACCTCACTGGCCACTCCCATGGGACTCAGATCTGCATAAAAAAAGGAAACTTATTGGTTTTTTTAAACTGTTTTACCATAAAAACTCATTGGCAATGTGTACACTATTCTTTATGGGGGAACCAGAAAACGGGCTCCTGATGACAGGTTCCCTTTAAGGCGGTTTCTCACAGACAGTGGCGTAACTAGAATCTGATGGGCCCCAGTGCAAAGTCTGTGCCGGGCCCCCGAATATAATGTATGGTTTATAGTAATAGTCTTCTCATATGGGAAAGTGAAACCATAAGGGCCCCCTAAACCTCTCGGGCCCAGGTGCGATCGCAACCTCTGCACCCCCTAAAGTTACGCCCCTGCTCACAGACATTCTGGGGGCGTATATCCGACCGTGAATTTGCAACTGTATATACATCCCTATAGACCCCTATGGTGCACCTGCTTAAAGGGGTTCTCAGGAGGTGGAAAAATGTACGTACTCATATGAAGAAGGGAGGGGTAGGAGGCACTACTCCCTCCACCTCTACAGTGTGCTAGGCCGGGTCACGGCCTAGCACACTGTGAAAGTAGCGGAACTGAGAAGCCAGACACAACCCATGGAAACAATGGCTTTCGTGTGTGTCGTATATCTGTGTAAAATGAATACGACTAGGACATGCTCTACCAAAATGGCAGCGAGTACTGATATATTAAAAAGTATGGTCTTTTAGTGCAGCCATGTGCTGTCCATTAAAAAAAACGGATGTGACGCGGCCGATTCTCACTGCCGTGTGCACATGAAGAAAGATGCTGACTACATCATTTCATGACCAAGCTTCAATATCTCATCATTTTAGGAGGCTCTATAGTACAGGCGGTCCCCTACTTAAGAACACCTGACTTACAGACGACCCCTAGTTACAAATGGACCTCTGGATGTCGATAATTTACTGTACTTTAGTCCTAGGCTACAATAAACAGTCATAACAGTTATCTGGTGTGTCTGCAATTAAGTTGTATTATTAATCCTGGTTCTTATGATAATCCAATTGTCACAGAGACCAAAAAAAATGTCTGGAGTTACAATAATATATATACAATTATACAAATATATAGTTCTGACTTACATACAAATTCAAGTTAAGTACAAACCTAAAGAACCTATCTTGAACATATCCGGGGACTGCCTGTATTGGGAACCTTACCTTTGTCTCAAATGACTTGGAAGAAGCTTTCTTGGAGTCTGTCTTTGACAAAGTGGCATCAGCCAAGTAGTAAGTGGTAGTCACCAGGAGCAGAGCATTTAGTATCTTCATTGTTTCAGACCTGAATCACTGCAACAAGAATAGGAGGAGGGTGACACAGCAGATACAGAGCAGATATTTTTGTTATTGGAGTGTGGGAGGGGGGCCTGACACAATGCTGGAGGCAATGTCTGCCCATCCAGCCCTACAAGCTGTGTCTGCTTCTATATAGAGCAATAGGACAGAACACAGGGGCATAGATCTGATCTACAGTCAAGCCTCACAACATGACCCCAAGGAAAGGGGACGACACGTTTTATACACACAAGACACTAGTGAGGAAATTCTAAGATTAATTTATGGCCGGTTATTGTAATGGAGGTGAGAATTCAGGAAAATAGACTTCAGATTTTGATATTATGACGTTATCTAGTTTGTAACCTCTTTACACACAGGGAATCAGTTTTTCACGTGTGTAAGAAAAAAATTGGTAAAGTGGCCTATGTTTTCTTTAGTTTTTCTTTATGTCCTCTTTGGATCAGTAAATCATAGACGGAACTTGGATGATGTGTACTGACCCAATGACTCGAGCAGCACGCACACAGTTATGGTCAGTATGGAGACCCCACACTGTATGGAACGGGAATCCTTGCATCATATTGTGACATTCGCCAACGGAAATTGAGGAAGTAGCTCAGAAAATTTCACTGACTAAAATCGTACAATTTGACAATCAGTTCATTGGCAAGCGGCCTAAGGTCGTGTTCCCATGCTGCACTTGCATTGTGCTTAGAAACGCAGCTCAAACACAGCGGGGAGGAGCTTCTTCTGATTTCATATGCATTTGATCGGGTGCAAGCGCCAAGTGTGTTCCTTGTAAAGAATGGAAGGTAGATCCATTGGCAGTTCCTCTAATGTATAGTAGTAAAGCCCTATTTAGGGCTAATTCTTTGGTGGCCCAAATCTTTTATAAAATTTGATGCCCTTAATATCCAAATTTAATAAAGAGGCTGCTGGGCCGTGGAGTAGCCGAAGTTGAGGCTACATGGTGCAGCTCCTCACGCCTCAGTAGCCTCTTGCGCGCGGCCTACCAATGCATCTTCAGCGTGTAGCTATGAGGAGCTGCACCCACTCGTCCATAAAGCCGGGTTCTGCGCATGCAAGACCAGCTGCACGGTCTTGGCTCTGAAGCCAGGGCTATTGTACATGTGCAGAGCCAGGATCAACTAGGTAAGAAAGTTATAATTAGCATCCGAGCACAAGATATCCGACGCTGCGGGCTGCTAATTATGCACGGCCCCGCACCTCATTCTCCACTGCTGGTGGAGGGTTAATTCCCACCTCTCGCGTGATGTCACCCCACTCTCCCCCGTGCTGCTAAATTCTATGTTTCTTTTCTAGTTTATCCCGGCATGTCAAGACTAGTGACGGACAGTGCCAGGATAAAGAGGAGCGGAGGTGAGTATTTCTAGTCAAGGCCAGCCATTGGGCATTTGCTTCGCTTTTGTAAACACAATGCAAAATCCAATTGTGAATGCACCATGTACGGTGCGGGGGGTGTATGAAAAGGGCTCCCAGGCTAAGGCTTTTTTTTATTAATTATACAGATGCATATTCCAGCAAATACCACCCCTAATATCTGACTGTGGGTATTAACCCTTCCGAGGCTGCCGGCACCATTTAAAATACGGCGGCACATAGGTGCCGCCATCTTAGTTCCAATAGTCGCTCCACCAAAAGTCATCAGGGGGCAGCAATCGGTTGCCATGACAGCCTCGAGTCTTCAGAAGACCTGAGGCTGTCCGATTTCTGCAGTTTGGTTACAATGTGCCAGTGGCTCAGTGTAATGAATACTGTGCAAAAATATCATATACTGCAATACAGAAGTATCAGACCATCTGGGGTGAATGTACCCTAAAGGGTTTTAAAAATAGTAATAAAATAAAATGTAATATATGAAAATGTAATTGTCAGAAGATGGCGACATTTTTTTTTTCTTTTTTGTACACATTTGTTTCATTTTTGGAAAGGTATTGAAACACAGTAAAACCTGTATAAGTTGGGTATCACCGTGATCGTACCAAACCAAAGAATAAAACAGATGTTATTTGGAGCGCAGTGAAAATTGTAAAAACTGAGCCCACAAGAAAGTGACCCAAAATGCATTTTATTTTCATTTTCACCACGTTTGGAATTTTGTCCCATCTTCCCAGTACACGCCATGGAATAATTAATAATGTCAAGGAGAAGTCAAATTTGTTACACAGAAAAAAAGCCTCACACAGCTGTATATGGAAAAATGAAAAAGTTAAAGGAAACCTTCCACTTTACAATCGTACTTATAAGCCTCCAATTCCTTGCACCAGCTCAGGTTGAGCTGGTAGGTTTCCTTTAAGGATTTTTGAAGGTGGAGAGCAAGAAATGAGAGAAAAAAACCTCTGTCCTTGTGCTGCAGTCACACGTGGCGTTTTGAAACAGTTTTTAAGGAGTCCATTAAAAACACATGCGTTTTTAACAAGTTTTAATTAAGATAATTGGTAAAATGTGTCAAAAATGCACACATTTTTTGACAGACTGCTTAAAAACGGGTTCTAAACGCCACGTGTGACCACAGCCTAAGGGGTTACAAAAAAATTCAACAACCCAATTCTTGTCACTTTGGCTTCCAGCTGAAACCTATTTGCACCTATTGAGCCCCGTCTGGTTTGTGATATTTGTGATAGACTGGATATTGTACAGGATCTGTGACAGGTCTTCTAAAAGAAGTGTGAACACAACCCAATTTACACTGACAACCAATGGCCCTCACCCAACAGAGCGCCCCCATATATGTCACTGCCTGTGCCCCACAATTACTGGGAATTCATAGTGAATTTGACAAGTGGTGACATCTCATGGCTGCAGCTCATCTCTGAGGAGGATGTGTCACCTCCGTGCAATAACCCCTGCAGCTGCTGCCATTAGTCCCGGTATAAGGATGCATGGTAGTGGCTGGAAATAACGTCCTTACATTGTCACTGACAGCAGTAGCGGCAACACGGCAGCTAAACACAGAAAACACAACTTTCCATGTGTCAGCCACAGCACAGCTTCCGCGATACTGACCTGACTCACTGCACGCGTCACTGTCCGCTTCTAATAAAGTTTCCGAGAGAAAAAAAAAAAAAAAAGTGGAAAAAAAAGCGATTTCACTTCCGCCCTCATCGTGTTGCCATCGTAAGGGCAGTGAGAATGCGTGGGTTGGACATGCGTGTGGGTGCGTTCTGATTGGCCGGATAGCGCGTCACATGTGTCACATGACCAATATCGCTGTCATTATTGGTGAGTACATGAATACAACAAGAATCTATGAAACTGTGGTCTATAGAGGCAGATTATTAGGCTATATGGATATTCTATACGTATTGTTTATAAGCAATATATCACATGTAAATAATATCTAAAATACTTAAGTAATCAGAATATTTGAATATTATGAAAGAGAACCTTCTCCATCACTTTGAATTCTTTAACCCCTTAAGGACCCAGGGTATTTTCGCTCATTTCTCGCTCTCCATCTTCAAAAATCCATAACTTTTTCATTTTTCCGTTTACAGAGCTGTGTGAGGGCTTATTTTGTGCGTAACAAATTTTACTTTCCCATGATGTTATTTATTATTCCCTGCCATGTAGTGGAAAGCCGGAAAAAAATTCCAAAGGTGGAAAAATTAAAAAAAAGCGTGTGTGTGTCACGTTCTTGTGGGCTCAGTTTTTACGACTTTCACTCTGCGCTCCAAATAACACCTCTACTTTATTCTTTGGTTCAGTACGATCGCGGTGATTCAAAATTTATACAGGTTTTATTGCGTTTTAATACATTTTCAAAAATGAAACGAATGTGTACAAAAAAATTTTTTTTTGCCATCTTCTGATGCTAATAACTTTTTCATACTTTGGTGTACGGAGCTGTGTGATATGTCATACTTTGCGAAATGAGCCGACGTTTTCATTGCTACCATTTTGAGGACTGTGCGACATTTTGATCACTCTTCATTACAATTTTTATGTCATGTAAAAAGGTGTAAAAGTCGCGTTTCCGACATTTGGGTGCCATTTCCCGTCTCGGAGGTCACCGCCGGCCATAACCGGTTTTAAATTTTGATAGATCGGGCGTTTTGGGACACGGTGATACCTAATGTGTTCAGTGCCGCCGGCGACTTTGCAAGCACCGACCGCGGGTGATACCGATGGGTCTTTCCTGCGATATACAGCAAAGCCCATCTCTATATGAAGAGGGCTCAGCCTGTTGGTACGGGAGAAGAAGGAGACTATAGCGCTGCAGTATCTGCTAGCTTTACCAGCAGTTTATCACGGCCAAAAATGGGGTAGCGCTAGAAGCTGCTTACCTTAGTACTTTAGTTACTTTTTAGGGTGACAGGTCCTCTTTAGAACCGCAACAAACATTTTGTTTTTGCGTCTCCGTTTTACACTTCCCATCTTTCAAATGCTTTTTTCTGTTTACAGAGATGTACAATGACTTGTTACCTGTAGGATAAATCATACTTCCTGGTGGCACTATTTAATATATCATGTGTTGTTCTTGGAAGTGGGAAAACATTTTCAAATGTGCTAAAATTGACTGGAAATTACATAAATTCTATTATGGGCTTTGTATTTACAGTTTTCACTGTGCGCTCCAAATTACTTCTCCCCTTTATACTTTGGGTCAGGACTATAATGAAGAAACCTTTTTTTTTGTTTTTGCTATGTATTAATGCCTACAAAAACATTTTAATAATTCAAGATAAAACAATTGAATGTATTTCCAGGGACGTAACCACAGTAATAGCAGCCATAGCAGCCACTATGGGGCCCAAAGTGTCAGGGGGCCCCATCCTGACATTCTACACTAAAGAATGGAGGATGTGTACCATTTTATACATATTATACTCCACATTGTTTAAAACAATTTGTGCAAAACATTCCGTGAACACTCCCCGTGGTCTGTATTTGTTACCTTACTAGATCAGTGCTACCTCTGTTGATTATAGGGGTGCAGGATATTAAGGTAATAAACTCTAATGGAAGTTTTCTTTGTTGTAGTTTGAAACATTTTTTGGACCTATTATAGTCCCCATTGTACTCAGTGCTTTACTATTTAGGGATAACCATGTCAGAATGTTGTTTACATCCGGGCATTGTGCATTGTATGTTTGTCTGTTGCTCCTATGTTGTCCGTTACTCCATTTTATTTTAAATGGGAATTACATGTATATAATAAAGTTTGTCCATATCAAATTATTTTCATTGCATGGTACTTTTTGTCCAAACTAACTAGGTGCTCATATCGTACGGGGGTGGTTGTGATTAGCCCAACACATTTATCTCCAAAAATTGTATTGGTGAAGTACACCTTTAACATGGGCTGAGCAACACACTTCTGTCGGACTTTGCATGTTAAATGTGGCGCAAGGTCTGACTGTGCACAGGAACGCCCATTTCAGCGCAGAATTTTGTGTTGCGTCAGGTACAGTGTAGCTGTGACACAAATGTGTCTCGGACACTTCTTAAATACATGTGCAAGCAGTTTTCACATGAATGAATGTGCAAAGTCAGATAGAAAACTACGGTATATATTACACTTATTACATTACTTTTTTTCCCACATTTTGTAAATTCAACTGCAAAAAAGAACTAAAAATGAAAAAAAGTCCTTAAAGGAAATCTACCATCAAAATCCATGATAATAAACCAGGGACACTTACTCATAGATCCAGGCACTATGACTATGGAAATCCTTTTATATTTACTATCACTGGCCTCCTTCGATCTAAAATCAACATAATAATTATGAGTATATGAGGCTCTGGTGTTCCGAGAACCCCTCATTGCTGCAGATTGACAGGTTGTTAAACCTGTGTAACATTGGGAAGGACATATCTCCTCCTCCCTCTGCCAGTACAATCTACCATGCTTTGTTTAATGTAACAATACGTTAAAAGACATCACTGAGGGGCCCCCAGAGCCCCTTAGGCTCATGATTTGAAATGTTTTTATTTTAGAAGGAAGGAGGCTGTCACGGGTGACCCCGTGTTCCGCTGCCACTTGGCTCCCCCGCCCCGGACCTGTGTCAGGGGGGCCCCCGCGATCCATGTCGCGGATCGCGGGTACACCCGTGCTCTGCTATGTAGCGTGCCTTGTCCCCGGACCTGCACTCACCTCTCCCCGTTCCTGGTCCGGCTCAGGTCCCAGTCTTCCTTGTCCTGGGTCCCACTCCCATCCAAGACTATGCCTGCCCGCGTCCCCACTCTCTAGGGCGCACACGCAGCCATACTCTGTGATTTAAAGGGACAGCGTCCCTCTGATTGGGCCTGGCTAATCTGGGTCGCCCTTATAATCCGGCACCTCCCTTCACTCTCTGCCAGATCTTCAAGTCATTTCCCTGAAGTGAAAGCCCTCCTGTGTTTCGTAGTGTTCCAGCGTTCCCAGGATTCCTCCGTGTGTCTGTACTGCAGTGTTCCTCAGAGTTCCTGTATCCCTGTGGCGTTCCTGTATCCCTGTGGTGTATCTGCTTCCCTGTGGCGTTCCTGTATTCCTGTGGGGGTCCTGCATTCCTGTGGCGGTCCTTCATTCCTGTGGCGGTCCTGCATTCCTGTGGCGGTCCTACATTCCTGTGGTGGTCCCGTATTCAGGTGGCCATCCTGCCAAGGTCCTGCCATCCTGAGTTCTGTTCCTTTGTCCAGCTCCTGTGGTCTGTCTGTGTGGTTCCTACTCCAGTGATCCGTCCCTGTAGTTCCTGTGCCATCCTGTGGTTCCTGTTTCCTGCTTCCCTACCTTGGTTGCCATCGCGGGCCATCGCAAATGTGGAACGACCAGGTGGCACCCCGCCGTAGCAAGACCATCCCGCTTTGCGGCGGGCTCTGGCGAAGACCAGGGGCCACTTAGACTCCGGTACTGGGTTGCAGCTAGTACCACCATGGTCTAGAGCAGTGATTTTCAACAAGTGTGCCGTGGGGAAAGTTCCCCAAACTATGGTGCCCCCTGTGTTTTGTTTCCCAGCAATGCGCAGCGATAGTGCCCCCTGTGTTTTGTTTCCCGGCAATGCGCAGCGATAGTGCCCCCTGTGTTTTGTTTCCCGGCAGTGCGCAGCGATGCGCAGTCACGGCTTCTTACAATGTAGGAGACGTGTACAATAACACATGCGCAAGCTTTGAACCTCGCACGACAAAATTACATCACCGAGGCTGGCGCATCATCCTGAGAGCGGAGAGACTCGCGCATTTGCCCACCGCCAAGGTAATGCCCACCAAAAATGCTGACTATATGAGCTTTTGCCTGAGTATATGAACTGTTGGCAGAATACTCAGCATATGAGCTGGTACTTTTAGTACTCCAGCAGTATACTGCATATAACAATGAGAAATGTAAAATGAGAAATACTATAGTCATGAGGCTGTAGTACTACAAGTACCAGCTCATATGCTGAGTATATGAGCTGGCACTTGTACTCTGGCCTCATGGCCCTTGTACTTCTCATTGTACCCCTTTATTTTGCAGTATATGAGCCACATAATAATCAGCACCATATACTAAAAACAGGGAGAAACTGAGAACTGTTGAGGAAGAGCTTTGTGTGTGTCTTTCCACCATTCCCGCCAGGATATCCCTTTTGTGTTTATCGAAACAGGCCCAGATTTCACAATGAGTGAGTAAAATAAATTTAGAATCTATATTATTAACTATATGTATAATATGACTGTTTTAGTGTCATTTTGTGCTATTTTGGTTGGTGGTGTGCCCCAGGATTTTCTAAGTATAAAAAGTGTGCCGCGGCTCAAAAAAGGTTGAAAATCACTGGTCTAGAGGGTCCACAGACTCTTTCCACAGAGAATCTCTGACGTTTCGCCCAGCCGAACCGTGACAGGTCATGGTCATGAATCCTGCCAAAGCCATGGACAGTGCCAAGGATCCATATTAGCTACGGGCAGACCTTCCCAGCAGTATCACCCAGCAGTCTCAAGAGATTGCTGTTTTGTTTGTTGGCAGTTATTCCGTATTTAGAGCTGTGCACCCTGAGGCTGTTTTAGTCAATATAGTGTTGGTGCTGAGGTTCTCCTTCTCCTTTGTACTTCTCCTGCTCCTGCACTGATCATTGCCACTCCTGACTGTGTGTTTCAGGGCATTGTCATGCTGGAAGACCCAATCACAGTTGAATTGTACATACAATAAAGATGATGGACTTCTCCATTCTTTGTAGGTGGGAAAACTTGCAAAATTGTTACTGTTTCAAATACTTATTTTCCCCACTGTATGAGAGTAGAAGTGCATGTGCTAAAGCAATGACCTATAGAACTTTGCAAGTAAGGAACCCATGTGCATATATCAATTTTTATTATTATTATTATTATTATTTTCCACACTTGGTATTTTTGGTGGACACGGAGTAAGATTCTTGGTGACACATAATTTATTAGGAAAGCAGCATGGAAAATGATAAGTCAGTACATTGCTATTTTCTTGCTAGCTGCAGCACATTGCTGCACAATGGTGTCCCAGAGGTTCTCTTCGGATGCAGTGAATGGACCTTCCAGCTGAGTAAGCAGAGAATCGCTCCCAAACAGTGCTGCAAACATCTCATGTCACCTTCTTATTACCTATAATTCACCATTCCATACAAGTGATATCTTCACTATCCCATAAACATGATCTCTTCAGGGCATAATTTCCGAGTGATAAATGCCATGTTTTTACAATAAATAAATCAGAGGAGCAGCAACACACCAAGATGTGAACCCCTTACTGACATGTGACGCCGGTGGCTTTAAAAAGATGGCCGCTATCTTTCCGAGGATCGTCGCTCTCCGTGACGTCATCGCTGCTTCGGTTTAACCCATTCATTACAATGTTCTATCAGTAAAATAATTACAATGTTCTATGAGGAGTAAAATCCCCATATGCTGCCATACTGTAATATGGCAGTATATGATAGGATCATACAGACAACCTAGGGTTAAAGTACCCTAGGGAGTCTGAAAAATAGTAAAAAAAAAAATAAAAAAAAGTTTAAAAAAAATTATAATAAAAAAACCTAAAAACTCAAATCACCCCCTTTTCACTTGAACTGATATAAATATAAATAAACAGTAAAAATCATAAACACATTAGGTATCCACACATCTGAAAATGCCGATCTAGCAAAATATGATAACGGTTTTTTACTACGTTTAACCCCGTAACGGAAAATTGCGCCCAAAGTCGAAAATGGCACTTTTTTGCCATTTAAAAAAAATAAAAAATTCTATAAAAAGTGATCAAAAGGTCGTACAGTCCTAAAAATGATAACATTGTAAACATCATCAAAATCCGCAAAAAAATACACCTCTCAAAGCTCCATACACCATAGTATAAAAAAGTTATTAGCACCAGAAGACAGCAAAATACAAAATATTATTTTGTACAGGAGGTTTTAATTTTTTTAAATGTATGAAAACATTATAAAACCTATACAAATTTGGTATCCCTGTAATCATACCGACCCAAAGAATAAAGTAGACATGTCATTTGGGGCATACAGTGATATCCGTAAAATCCAAGCCCACAAGAATATGGCACAAATGTTTTTTTTTACCAATTTCACTGCATTTGGAATTTTTTTCCTGCTTCCCAGTACACGCCATGGAATATTAACTACCACTATTTTGAAGTGTAATTTGTTACGCAGAAAATAAGCCATCACAAAGCTCTGTACATGGAAAAATAAAAAAGTTATAAATTTTTGAATGTGGGGAGTGAAAAATGAAAACGCAAAAACGAAAAAGGGCTAGGAATGACCACAATTTTTTCTATTTTCTATTGTGTTTAGATACATGATGGTTTACCAGCTCAAAGGGCCACATTTACTAAAGGCCTTGCACCAGTTTTCCGTTGGTCTTTGCACGTCCATTTAGGTGTTCTTTAAAAAGTGTCTGACCCTTTTGCGGCATGGCTGTACTAGTCTTCATGCAACACAAATTAGGAGACGTTCCGGTGCTCAGTCGGACCATGCAACACATTTATTGAGCAAAGTTTGACAGAAATGTGTTGAGCGCCCCATGTTAAAGGTTCACCAAAAAAAAGTTGGTCCACTCTGTCGGGGCAGTGCAGGGGGCTCCAGATTCATGAAGAACATGGGCAAGAAATCCGGAATCTGGTGCCCCCTGCATACTACACGGGCAAACTGCACAGTGCAGTTCTTAGTAAATGTGCAAATGTGTTTTGTTTTTGTTTTTTTGGGGAGGATGGGGGCTACCAAAATATAATTGTGTTTTTCAATTTACTCTATTGTAATTAAAGTAACACATCAATATAGTGATTTGGGAATATACGTGTGCATATTTTATGTAATAATTGTTCTTACCTCATAAATTCTTCTTGTATTTTGTAGTCTATCACTATAACATAGGCTTGAAGCGATTGGATTTTGGCGCATCTGTGCTGGCTTTCATGCGACAGAAATCATGGGGGCGGGATTTAGACTGAGCGCAAGATTTAACATTTAAATTGTGTCGCAAGACCAAGCACTTACATGCACCAGGAAGAAGAAGGTGAACTCCGGCGGACCTGAGCGGGGAGCTACACATGCAGGATATCGGGTGCATGATCTTAGTGGATCGTGTCCGAGTCCATGATCGTCGGACAACGCACAGCGGGGATCGCAACGTGGACAGGTAAGTAAATGTGCCCCACTGTGCAGGCTGAAATATGCATCTTTATGGGAGGGAGTGGCTTGTTTTTTTAGTAGTAAAATTTGTTAATATAGTGTATTAGAAAAATGTTTACTACATCCTTATTTCACATGACGGTTACATTTTAACCACTAACAGTTCGAACTACGATATAACAGATTATTTCTAATCATGATGTCATTCTATATGTTATGTAAATGTTATAAAATTATTATTATTCTTCTAAAATCAGCATGTCTGTGAGACCAGGATCAGGAAAGCCTGTTGCAAACCTCATTGTTGACAGGGACTGGTATGACTGGTTCTCTATGCAGCGTGCAAACATTGTTGGCAATAGATAACCAGGTAGTTTCTGTACAAATGAACCATTAGATGGCAGCCTAAACATAACATTAAAGCCACAAACCAAGTTAGGCCAGTTCCACAGGATAGAGCATAACTTGCTGATCGGTGGTGGTCTCAGTGATGAGACCCTCACAAATCACGAGAACAAGGGGTCTGATGGAGTCCCAGGTACCTGCTGCCCCCAACACATAAAAAAAATAAACTCATTACTCATATTCCAGGCGCAACCCACAGCTCCTCTTCTTATGCAGCAGTGTTGGCAGAGCTGTAAACTAGGGTTACCTCTTTATATACTGGGGACTTTCAAAATTAAATAGGTTTTTACGGGTGCCTTTACTTTTTAATCTGTTTTATTGATATATTTTGCAGGTTGTGACTGTCTTAAAATTTCTAGCTGAAAAGCAGATATTTTATTATGTGTCATCAGTTTTAGTGATATTATGATGATTTATTTATGTGAACATATCAATATGAGGCATTTGTGAACTTTACACATGTCCATCTTGTCACGGGTGGTCTTGCGATCTCTGTCTCCGATCGCGGGCGCACCCGTGGCCCTCAGCGTTCCCCCGGACCTCCGATCCACTCACCTCCCCTGGCTCCAGCGATGTCCTCTCCTGCTCCCGCGGTTCGGCGCGCGCGTCCCCATCTCCTAGGATCTCCCCAGATTTATAGGGCCAGCGCGCCGGTAATTGGTGCTGGCCTGTTATAAGTTTCTGCCTCTTCCTGTGATCCTTGCCGGATCTTCAAGTCTTCCTCATGAAGAGAAAGCTCTCCTGTTATTCCAGCGTTCCTGTTATTCCTGCGTTCCTGTGTGCCAGTCCATCTCTGTGGTCCTGCGTTCCTGTGTGCTAGCTCCTGCACTTCCTGACATGAGTCCTGCTGTTTCCTGTATTAGTACCTTGGCAGCCACCGCGGGCTATTCGCACCTGGGGAACGACCTGGTGGTTACCCGCCGCAGCAAGTCCATCCCGCTTTGCAGCGGGCTCTGGTGATCACCGGGTTCCACTTAGACTCCCAGGTCGGCTAGTGCCACCTCCCGCGGTGGTCCAGAGGGTCCCCAGACTCCCTGTTGTGACACATCTATTACATTTCTGAGATATGAAGGTAAATATTTTCAGTTTGGAGCACATTTTTTGACATCAAAGTCAAATTTTAAGTATTTTTTATAAAATGTTTCAGTTTGAATCAAAATGGCATGAAGGCGCCTATGTCTATAAACTCTTTAATGCAATTTTGAAAATGGGGCAAGTGTCTGCTTTCAGAAAATATGTGGTTTGCTGAGGTTTCCTTTAATTCTTTTTACTGTAATTTTATTTGTAAATGTCAAAATTCTAAAAATTGCTATGGCCAATAACGCAACAAATTATACAGAAATGCCTGACAGTGAAAAGGTTAATACCCCTTGGTTGAATTCCCGGCTGCTTATCATCTATCTCCTGTCTATATATCTATCTGTCTAGTTATCTATCTCCTATAATCCGACCATTTATATATCTCGCTTTTTCTCTATTTTTCAATCAATCTTCTACTGTATTTACCTCTCATATCTATCTGAGAGATTGGGGCTCATTTACTTACCCGGTCCAGTCACGATCCAGCGGTGGGTTCTCCAACGAGGATTCGGGTCTGCCGCGATTCACTAAGGTCGTGAGCCCGATGTCCACCAGGTGTCGCTGCTGCGCCGAGATCCGCCGGAGTTCACCGACAAAATTTTTTTTAAATACCCCGGTTTTTCCAAATACGTCGACGGCTATGCCCCCCGATTTCCGTCGCAATCCGATCACATGTGCCAAAAACCTGGGGCAATTCAGGGACAAATGGCGCAAAACGGTAATATTCGGGAAACCCGGCGATTCAGCCCCTTAGTAAATGAGCCCCATTATATCCGTATATAATCTACTTTATAGTTCTGCATCTAGAAATCTCTATCATCTTTCAAATTTATCTTCTATCATAATAATTATAATTAATAATTATTTTATTTATATAGTGCACACAGATTACGCAGCGCTGCACTGTGCTTTCAAAGTCAGCGCTGCCCCCAATGGGACTCACAATCTAATTAACCTACCAGTAAGTTTTTGGAGTGTGGGAGGAAACCGGAAACCGGACACACAAACACTGAGAGAACATACGAACTCTTTACAGATGTTGACCAGCACTTCAAGGCTACCGATCAATCTCCCTATCATCTGTTTATCTCTTATAACAGTGATGGTGAACCTTTTAGCGACAAAGTGCCCAAAAAGACACCCCAACCCCCCCTTATTTATTGCGAGGTGCCAACCAAAAATTAAAGCAGAAACTTATTGCTCCCTGTTCTTCAACAATCATATTGGCTTCGTGAGGACAGCAACACAGTAGAAAGATGGAAAATTTGCATCATTTTAGCTTCTTTCCAGTGTCCCTCTGTAGACCTGTAGGGGCCAGCAGGAGGTCCTCCAAAGATAGTTCGGACCTGTCTATTTATTTTCCCTCTTCCTACAGTCCCAAGTAGTAAAGTAAGTATCAAAGTATGACTGAAAACAGCAACTTTTAAGTTGCTTGGAACTGCAGGAAGATTCTTCGAGTCCTGTCTGGTGTTCCAGGGCGATGGCCCGGGTGCCCACAGAAAGGGCTCTGAGTGCCACCTCTGGCACCCGTGCCATAGGTTCGCCACCACTGTCCTTTAAAATTCTCCCATATTACAGTTTGTTTTACCATACTAAAGGGAGACTCTTACTGACTGTGACTGGTCATAAAATAGTTTTATTTTGGGGCCCCACTTTGTCTAGAACCGGCCCTGACTGAGGGTGTGTGCTGGGCCTACCTCTCTATATACTGGGGTGTGTTCTGGGGCTACTTCTCTATATACTGGGGCTGTGTTCTGGGGCTACTTCTCTATATACTGGGGACCTGTACTGAAGCTACATCTATACTGGGGGGGGGGGGGGGTGTTCTGGGCTACCTATCTATGTACAATATAATTTGAAAGACACTGTACATTTTATTTTATTTTATTAAATAATGCATGTCTCTTATATATTTTTCATTTTGCGGGGGTGCTGTTTATGCTAAAATTGGGGCACATTCTATATAGTTTAATGACCAGGAAGGGGGCAATTTTTTGAGATTCACCCTGTAAAGCAAAGTACCTAGAAACTGCCCAGTTTAAGCACATTAAAATCTTCTGAAACTATTTCTTATACCGCCTCTTTCAGAATAATGCTGCGATAATCTACAATACTGTGTACTTTTTGCTTTGTCAGCTTTCAGGAATTTTAACATTCTTGGACATATGTTCATTAATGTTCTGAACTAAGAACAAAAGTTTTATTCATTTTAATGGCTGGCAGAGTTTTTCTGATAAGCGCTGAAATGTCCACTAGGCTTCAATGTTTCCATTTGATGTTCACAAAGCGAATGTAGCTGGTACTTACAAACACAGGACAGGTTTTGAATCCTTTTTTTAAGCCATAAAAAGGTGAAGCACCTGTCAGCAGAATCCACCTTAAAAACTCTACTAGTTTCCTAAAAGAAAAATTACAACATGGTGCCAACATGGTGGCATTATCTAGAAATCAACTTTGAAGTGATCAGCAAATAAGTGGTTTAAATTCAAGGAGGTGGATATCTTAGAGCTGAAGTTAAGCTGTCATCACCACAGAACTACAATTTACATCTATGGGGCACATTTACAAAGGGTCCACGGACCGAATTTTTTGTCGGGTTTCCAGACTTTTTCCGTTTTGCAATCGCAATCGGATTTTGGCACAATTGCGCTGACTTTCATGCAACACAAATCGGGGGCGTGGCTGTCGGACAACCCAACTGATTCGGACTAAGAGCTGGATTTAACACCAGGAAGAAGAAGGTGAACTCCGGCGGACCTCAGCGGGGAAGCGACACATTCAGGAAATTGGACGCACAATCTTAGTGAATCGTGGCAGTTGCGAATCCTCGTCGGACAATCCTCGGGGATCGCGACGGAACGGGTAAGTAAATGTGCCCCTATGTGTCCATGGACGTTGCTAGGACTGCTTTCCTGAAAGGGTAGGGAATGTTCAACTTTAAGCGAGAAAAGCTTTATTTCAGCTATGGGCTTTCTGCCTCTATGACTTTTCTTTAAGAATGAGGGCAAAGTGCCATAAAAGGAACATGAACTTGAAAGTATTCATCTGCTTAAACCCTTAACACATCATGACGCGAGTAATATTTGCTATCTTATAGACGGCAACCATTACCATTACATGTGTATGGCACCGTATCACTCCATGCGGCCATTGTCTTCTATGGGGGACGTACGTATGGCTGCAAGCATGCAGCCGTGCATACATCCCCCATACATTTGTGTAAATGCATCCTTAGAGCATGCCAGTCGCACATGATTACCGTATATACTTGTGTATAAGCTGAGTTTTTCAGCACAAAAAATGTGCTGAAAAACGTCCCCTCGGCTTATACACAAGTCAAAAAATGGACAAAAAAAAAACTTATTTACTCACCCTCCGGTGGCCCCGATGCGCAGAAGACAGAAGATGTCGCAGAAGCAAGAAGAGGAGCCGGGAAGCCAGAAGAGGACCTGCGATGACATCGGGGGAGCAGCGCTGCGCATCGGGGCCACCGGAGGGTGAGTAAATACGTTTTTTTTTTTTATTCTGTGCTCACTGTATACTACTGGGGGCATGCTGTATACTACTGGGGGGCAGGCTGGGGTGGCTGTATACTACTGGGGGGCAGGCTGTATACTACTGAGGGGCAGACTGGGGTGGCTATGTATACTGCTGGGGGCAGGCTGGGGTGGCTGTATACTACTGGGGGCAGGCTGGGGTGGCTGTATACTACTGGGGGCAGGCTGGGGTGGCTGTATACTACTGGGGGCTGCCTGGGGTGGCTGTATACTACTGGGGCTGCCTGGGGTGGCTGTATGCTACTGGGGGCTGGCTGGGGTGGCTGTATACTACTGGGGGCAGGCTGGGGTGGCTGTATACTTCTGGGGGTAGTGCTGTATACTTCTGGGGGCAGTGCTGTATACTACTGGGGGCAGTGCTGTATACTACTGGGGGCAGGCTGTATACTACTGGGGGACAGGGCTGTATACTACTGGGGGCAGGCTGTATACTACTGGGGGCAGGCTGTATACTACTGGGGGCAAGCTGTATATTATAGGGGGCTGGCTGGCTATATACTTGGCTGGGTCTGTGACCAATGCATTTCCCACCCTCGGCTTATACTCGAGTCAATAGGTTTTCCCAGTTTTTGGTGGTAAAATTAGGGGTCTCGGCTTATACTCGGGTCGGCTTATACTCGAGTATATACGGTAACCCTTAGAGCACCAGTGGTGCTCTAAGACTTAAGAAGGGCAGCAGTGAAGATCACTGCCACACTGGAGGTGCCTTTCTGTCACAGCCACCTTCAGTGGGGCAGAGATAACCACTTATGCCTTTGTTAACCCTTAGCGCACCACTGGTCACTGGCTATTGGGGACAGCAGTGTGAGTACTGAGGGCAGTAATGGCTACTGGTGGAAGTTATGTGACTACCAGGGACAGCAATGACTACTAGGGACAGCACTGGCACTATTTTGAGGTAGCCCTGTGAGTACTAAGGGCAGCCGTGTGACTACATGGGGCAGGCACATTGACTATTGCCACTGTAGGAGCATAACTCTGATCTCTAGGTGAACAACAGAACACTATTAAAATTGTCAAGAAGGTGAAGGAGCTGATGATAAAATGAAGAACCCAACATTTTCTGTGTTGCTAAATCTTCAGAGCAGAGTTCTGGCTGGTAGAAGCTGACATATCTTCCAGAAGAAGATTAAAAAGAATTCCTCTGGCTAAAGACACAATGGGGCACATTTACTTACCGCGGTGCGTTGTCCGACTTCGGGTCCGGCGCGATTCACTAAGATGTCGCTTCCGCGTTGAGGTCCCCAGAGTTCATCTTCCTCTTCCTGGCGCATGTGAGTGCTTGATCTTGCGACACATTTAGTTTTTTAAATTCTTTTTTCCAAGTTTCCTGTCGTGTGCAAGCCGGCGCCGATGCGCCACAATCCGATCGCATGCGCCAAAAACCTGGGGCAATTCAGCGCAAAACAGAAATATTTGGGAAAACCCGACGGAATCGCGGTCCGTGGACCCTTAGTAAATGTGCCCCAATATGTGCATTGCTGGATTTACAGTAAATGCTGGTATTACTACAAATTGGGGCACATTTACTTACCCGGTCCAGCAAGTTCCCTGAAAGTGCATTGTCTGACAATAATGCACTGTGCCGTGATTCACTAAGATCATGCGCATGTGTTGCTTCCCCGCTCAGGTCCACCAGAGTTCACCTTCTTCTTCCTGGTGCATGTAAGTGCTTGGTCGTGCGACACAATTTGAAAATTACACTCACCGGCCACTTTATTAGGTACACCTGTCCAACTGCTCGTTAACACTTAATTTCTAATCAGCCAATCACATGGCGGCAACTCAGTGCATTTAGGCATGTAGACATGGTCAAGACAATCTCCTGCAGTTCAAACCGAGCATCAGTATGGGGAAGAAAGGTGATTTGAGTGCCTTTGAACGTGGCATGGTTGTTGGTGCCAGAAGGGCTGGTCTGAGTATTTCAGAAACTACTGATCTACTGGGATTTTCACGCACAACCATCTCTAGGGTTTACAGAGAATGGTCTGAAAAAGAAAAAAACATCCAGTGAGCGGCAGTTCTGTGGGCAGAAATGCCTTGTTGATGCCAGAGGTCAGAGGAGAATGGGCAGACTGGTTCGAGCTGATAGAAAGGCAACAGTGACTCAAATCGCCACCCGTTACAACCAAGGTAGGCAGAAGAGCATCTCTGAATGCACAGTACGTTGAACTTTGAGGCAGATGGGCTACAGCAGCAGAAGACCACACCGAGCGCCACTCCTTTCAGCTAAGAACAGGAAACTGAGGCTACAATTTGCACAACCTCATCGAAATTGGACAGTAGAAGATTGGAAAAACGTTGCCTGGTCTGATGAGTCTCGATTTCTGCTGCGACATTCGGATGGTAGGGTCAGAATTTGGCGTCAACAACATGAAAGCATGGATCCATCCTGCCTTGTTTCAACGGTTCAGGCTGGTAGTGGTGGTGTCATGGTGTGGGGAATATTTTCTTGGCACTCTTTGGGCCCCTTGGTACCAATTGAGCATCGTTGCAACGCCACAGCCTACCTGAGTATTATTGCTGACCATGTCCATCCCTTTATGACCACAATGTACCCTGTAACATCTGATGGCTACTTTCAGCAGGATAATGTGCCATGTCATAAAGCTGGAATCATCTCAGACTGGTTTCTTGAACATGACAATGAGGTCACTGTACTCAAATGGCCTCCACAGTCACCAGATCTCAATCCAATAGAGCATCTTTGGGATGTGGTGGAACGGGAGATTCGCATCATGGATGTGCAGCCGACAAATCTGAGGCAACTGTGTGATGCCATCATGTCAATATGGACCAAAATCTCTGAGGAGCTTCCAGCACCTTGTTGAATCTATGCCACGAAGAATTGAGGCAGTTCTGAAGGCAAAAGGGGGTCCAACCCTTTACTAGCATGGTGTACCTAATAAAGTGGCCGGTGAGTGTATATCCCGCGCTCAGTCCGAATCAGTTGGATCGTCCGACGGCACGCTCACCAATTTCATTTGCATGGAACCAGTGCAGCTGCACCAAGAAGTGATCGCGTGCGACACAATCCCAGCACAGACACCTGTTAAATACCTGTTGCAAATCCTGAAAACAGTGCAAAGTACGACGAATGTGTAGTGGACAACTCTTAGTAAATAAGCCCCATTAGCTCACAATTCTGCAATCAATACACAACACTGAGCTTGGTTTTGGTTCTGTTTGGTTTCTTTTCTGTCTATGTGTGTATATATATATATATATAAATATATATAGTCAGCAATCGAAAAAGGCAGGCAGCACTCCAAGGTTCAATTCAAACGTGAGTGATTTTTATTGGAACGGGTAGCGACGTTTTGGTGTGTTACACCTTTCTCAAGCCCTCAATACCATATATATGCCATATATACTCGAGTATAAGCCTAGTTTTGCAGCACAAAAAAATGTGCTGAAAACCCAAACTCGGCTTATACTCGAGAAAGAAATATAGGTTTTACCAGGTTCTTGTGGTAAAATTAGGGGCCTCGGCTTATACTTGGGTCGGCTTATACTCGAGTATATACAGTGTGTGTGTGTGTGTGTGTGATATATATATATATATATATATATATATGCACAGATACATGACTTACATCATTAAAGGGGTTGTCTAGGCTCGTATATACTTTTTTGGAGTGGGGAGGCTGAAAAACAAGAAAGCAGTTGTACTTACCCCCTCTGGTGCTCCAGTCCAGCATTGTGCCTCACATCACCCCGTATGTATACAGAGATACAGCAGCGATGTCACCACCACAGCGCTCCCTGTGCAGCCTCTGCCTGCAGCCTGTGTCAGTGTTACACTGACCACAGCCAGAACCTGCAGCTCTGCCCCTACCACCCCCGGTCTGTATGTATATAGAGATACAGCAGTGACATCCCCACCACAGCGCTCCCTGTGCAGCCTGTGTAAGTGTTATAGTGACCACAGCCAGGACCTGCAGCGCCCCCCATCACCTCCGGTCTGTATAAAGATACAGCAGTGACATCCCCACCACAGCGCTCCCTGTGCAGCCTCTGCCTGCAGCCTGTGTAAGCGTTATAGTGACCACAGCCAGGACCTGCAGCGCCCCCCATCACCTCCGGTCTGTATAAAGATACAGCAGTGACATCCCCACCACAGCTCTCACTGTGCAGCCTCTGCCTATGACCTGTGTATTACACTGACCACAGCCAGGACCTGCAGCGCCCCCCATCACCTCCGGTCTGTATAAAGATACAGCAGTGACATCACCACCACAGCGCTCGCTGTGCAGCCTCTGCCTGCAGCCTGTTGAAGCGTTATAGTGACCACAGCCAGGACCTGCAGCGCCCCCCATCACCTCCGGTCTGCATAAAGATACAGCAGTGACATCCCCACCACAGCGCTCCCTGTGCAGCCTCTGCCTGCAGCCTGTGTAAGCTTTATAGTGACCACAGCCAGGACCTGCAGCGCCCCCCATCACCTCCGGTCTGCATAAAGATACAGCAGTGACATCCCCACCACAGCTCTCACTGTGCAGCCTCTGCCTATGACCTGTGTATTACACTGACCACAGCCAGGACCTTCAGCGGCTGCCTTCTGGTTGTGACGTCACCGCTGCGCCTCTGGCACATCACTGAACTGGAGCGCTAGGGAGATGTACAACTGCTTTCTTATTTTGATCCTCCTCAGCTGGGACAACCCCTTTAATAAGGCATGGTACTGTATTTTTCTGCTCAGTAGTTTAGGATTTGTGGGGCTAGGTTTAGTTGGCTTAGGGGCACACTTAGGTTCCCATTTCACACTGATCGCAAGTGTTTTAGTGTAACCAAAGATGCAATTGGTAGAAAATCCTCCCTACTGTGCTGGATTTGCGTTCTTATGCGTTTTTTCTAAATAAAGGAATGAACTTTTAACAATTCTTTTTGTCTGGAATGCTGGAGTTTCTGGAATTTACAATTTGCGTTCCTAAGCCTACATTCACGCGGAACGTATGCCCGGCATATGTCCCCAATACGGTTGTGTGAATGAGGCCTAAACATAATTAAAACACATTGGGGCACATTTACTAAGGATCCGAACACGGCATTTTCGTCAGTTTCCCAACTTTTTACCGTTTTGCCCTGAATTGCCCCGGGTTTTTGGCGCACGTGATTGGATTGTGTCACATCGGCGGCGGCTTGCATGCGACACAAACTGGGGGGCGTGTCCGTCGGACAACCTGACTGATTCTGGCAAACCGCAGAATTTAAAAAACAAATTGTGTCCCAAGATCAGTATTCACATGCATCAGGAAGAAGAAGGTGAACTCCGGCGGACCTGAGCGGGGGAAGCGACACCTGCAGGAAATCAGGTGCACGATCTTGGGGAATCGCGGCAGCTCTAAATCCTTGTTCATTCCGGATTGGCGGCGTCAACGGGACAGGTAAGTAAATGTGCCCCATTGTGTGAACACAGCCTGAAGCAGATTTTTGAAACTAGTAGTGGTTCTTTGGAGCAACTGCTCCTGGGTCCAGCGCCTGTCTCTTCTAGTAACATGCTGGGGTATACAGGTAGAGACATTAGCTTGATGTCACCAATAGGGGGCGTAATCTCTGAGAGTGCCTAGAACTTGAAGCTGATGGGCCCCAGTGCTAAGTCTGTTCCGAGCCCCTGACTACAGTCCCCTGACCCTCTGCACCCCCTCAAGTTACGCCCCTGGGCTGGACCAACACTAAATACGGCCCTGTTTATAAGGTTAAACCAGTCACTATGTATAATACTACCGTATATACAGTGTAAGCAGCGCTGCTGTGAGTGGTGTATGCACTGCAGTACATCAATGTGGACACTAGGGGGCACATCACCCGCTCGGCCGAATGCAGCTATGTAAATAAGCGATCCGCTATTCATCCAATGACGTGAGCTGTCAGCACCTGTCAGAGCCCCGCCCATATATATAAGCCGAGGAGGCGGCGCTCCTTCCCTCCATCCCCGTGGCCGCGCTTCCTGTGCCCTCTCTCTCTCTCCCCCAGGATCAGTGCGCGGTCCCGTGTACTGTGCACAGCGAGAGGTGTAGGCGGGGGCGCGCCGGGCCGGAGGAGACACATCCAGTCATTACCCGGTCACGTTACAGCTCCTCGCAGCGGCCCGGGGTGTTCCTCCGCTTCTCGTAGGCTCCGGGCGTTGCCCCCCTCCTCTCTGGGGAATATGCCCGCTGTGTCCAAGGGAGATGGCATGCGGGGCCTGGCCGTGTTTATCTCAGACATCAGGAACTGTGAGTATTGGGGAGCGCCGGGCAGATGGGGAGAGGCATCATCTGATAGCGGGGACCGTTACTTGCCCCGGTAGGGGGCGCCCTGCGCGTGACACCCAGTGGTGGGGGGCACTTACAATGTACCAGTGAAGGCCGATCTATCATCAGGGGGATTCAGTGAAGGTCAATCTGATGGAAAAAGCATCACCCCAGTCTGTGATATGGAAAAGGGATGCAATAGAGAATTTAGAATTTTTTTCGGGTGACTGTATTTAGGGGCATCCATTATAAATAAGGTCTAATTTCCTGTCTGCCATCGCTTATGTATTTGAATACATATTTGTATTATTTTTTTTCATATTTCGCAACATTGTAGATGATTTTTCATTCGGAGCCCCCCGAATCTGCTTCTCACGTCCAATTCCCGGGATTACTCCTATATTTCGGATAACACAGTGCCTGTTAGTAAAGATGTGCAGCCCATAAATCCACAGTGGATGATCCCATAGAACCATAAATCATCAATAAGTTCCTGATCGATTCTGTATTTACTCCGAGCCTCTTATGAGACGTCAAAAATCAATTCCACGTATCCATATATTAGTTACAGCTGTCTCTGGAAAGCTGGGTGACAGCGGTCTGCGGCATATCTCATAACCCGAGTCTACTGGAGGCTTGTTATAGAACAGCTGGAGCTGAACAGGTTATACATGGTGTTCTAGCTGCAGGCAGAATGTTATAGAGCAGGGGGAGCTGAAAAGAATTAACATAGTGTCCTATCTGCAGATGGCATGTTATAGAGCAGGAGGAGCTGAGCAGATTGTACATACGTAGTGTCCCATGTGCAGGTGACATGTTATAGAGCAGGAGGAGCTGAGCAGATTGTACATAATGTCCTATCTGTAGGTGGCATGTCATAGAGCAGGAGGAGCTGAAAAATAATTAGCATGTCCTATCTGCAGGTGTCATTTTATAGTGCAAGAGGCGCTGAAAAGAATTAACATAGTGTCCTATCTGTAGGTGGCATGTTATAGAGGCGGAGGAGCTGAGTAGATTGTACATAGTGTATTATCTGTATGCAGCATGTTATAGAGCAGTAGCTGAGCTGATTGGTATATAGCTTTTGGGGGAAGATTCTGTAAAACCTGTGGACTAAAATCTCTGTTGGCAATGGCCACTTGTCTCTGTATAAACAGGCATGTAGAGGGAAGGTTGTGAGTTATGTTTAATTGGATATTCTGATAATTTTGGAGAATTTTCTTTGCGATCATTGGCCAATATCAGGTGTTAACCCTGTCCTGCCCCTCCAGTCAGTGTCCATGACACTGCTAGAAATGGAGGAGTAAATCCCTAGGTCAGTGATGGCGAACCTTTTAGCGGCCGAGTGCCCAAAAAGACACCCAAACCCCCCCCCCTTATTTATCGCAAGGTGCCAACCAAAAATTAAAGCAGTAACTTACTGCTCTCTGTTCTTCAACAATCATATTGGCCTCCTGAGGACAGCAACACAGTAGAATGATGGAAAATTTGCATAATTTTAGCTTTTTCCCAGTGTCCCTTTGTAGACCTGTAGGGGCCAGCAGAAGGTCCTCCAGAGATAATTCGGCCCTATCTACTCATTCTCCCTCTTCCTACAGTCCCAAGTAGCGAAGTAAGTATCAAAATATGACTGAAAGCAGCATCTTTTAAGTTGCTTGGAACTGCAGGAAGATTCTTTGAGTCCTGTCTGGTGTGCTGGGGCGATGGCGCGGGTGCCCACAGAAAGAGCTCTGAGTGCCGCCTCTGGCACCCGTGCCATAGGTTCGCCATCACTGCCCTAGGTCATAGAGAAGAATGAAGCCACAGGGCGCAGGCTTCACGGGTCTCTCCATTCATTAGGGAGGACAGGACACTCTTAGGCCCAGTTCACATCTCAGTGGGGTCTTCAGTTATTTGCATCGGTTATTGTGAGACAGAGGTAACATATAATAGAAAGACTTGCACCTGTCCTGTTCCACCACTCCGGGTTTATAATTGAAGACCTAATGGAGATATGAAAAGGGTCTTGGTACAGCCTCATTATAGGATTTAGGCACAGGTACAGGTACTGACTTCAGGCTGTTACCTAGGACAGTGTCCACATCATGATGTCCTTCTATACTTTGATGGATTCAGCATGACATTAAGTGTTCCGTGATCTTGCTCTGTTTTCTGAACCGTAAGGAGTCACTTGGTCAGAGTTGCACAATTATGTCCCCTACTGGCTTCATTCAACATCACAAGTCTGGCATATGATGTCCTAATAACATTTGGGATATCATGTATGTCTCTGACCCTCTTGGGGTAAGTTCACACAACAGTATTTTGAGTTCATCTTTTTATGTAGAAATCAGATATAGGATCTACAGGCTGAAATGATAATGGAAAGATTTGATGATCTTCAGTCTTTTGACTTTAAAATACTGAGCAGAATACTGCTGTGTGAACTTACCATAAGAAGGTCAGAGACGTACAGTCCGATATGTTCAGGTCATTATCATAGGCTACCTTTAGCAGACTTGTGATATAATATCCAGCCAGTAGGGATTTCCTGATTCTCCAGATAGCCCTGGACAGGCCCAACAGTGACGCCCATCAGGGACATAACTGTTCTTGTTGCTTTGACTAAGAGGTCAGTGATTTTGATTTGCCCTTTATACACTGGAAAAGCCTGTGGTACTTGCATCAGTTGTACTAGCAGCCTCCTGCTAACCTGAGTGAGGCTAAATGAATTTTCCAGAATTTCTTGGTGGCCAGGGAAGGGGTGATGGGAAAGATTAGAAAATATATACGTTCCCTGCCCCAGCCTTGCTTCATTCTTCCAGTGTCTTGCACTGACCGCTCCAGGAATTGATGCACTGTTGTGGCAGAGACTGGAAAAGCAGCACAACGCTGGAACTGGGAAAGTACTTTAAGGTTATGCAAGTCAAGTGACGTAGAAGCCACATTAAACTTCATAAATTGGAGAGACTTGGTTTATCACTCCAACAGATGACTATTTGAGTAGTATTGTGCCCTCTAGTGATTGGGCGAAGGACAACCAACTGGACTGATGGATAGCGGTGCACACAAGTGAACCTCTTTATGTATGGATCTTTGACCTCACACCAGTGCTCTTAAAGAAGACCTTTGGTCACCTCACACATTTGAAGATGAACATACCATTCTGCTACATTTTCATTTTAGCTCCCACCATTACTGAGATCTTAGTCCCGGTATCTGACCTATGTAATCCTCTATACAGTTACAGTAGGGGCAACTGGGAGGAGATGTGTGTTATGATTATCTACTTGTTTAAGCATAACACCCCCTCTGACATCTGCTCCAGCTCCTCCTCTGTGACAGTAGCGAGGATGAGAATGGTCAGATACTGGGACTGATATTTCAGCAAGTGTGGGAGCTAGAAAGAAAATTCCCCTACAGAATGGTGTGCTAATCTCCACATATGTGAGGTGGTGAAGGGTCCTGTGTTGAGCCAGGTGGCACTGGTGAATGGAATTAAGGTCTATCCTTTTCAGCGATGCTTTTCACGGTTGTCTTTGATATTAGTTAACCTTAGATCAATCCTACTGGCAGGATTGTGGCGGTATAATATATGGTAGTCTTTATTCCAATTATACCTAAGCTATGTGCCCTATATGTGCTTCTGTGACCTGTAGCATCTCCAACCTTATCTCTCATTGAGCGCATCAAAGGGCATCACTAGTTGGCAATGGTTGCTGTCGGCATTGATGATTTTCAGGCCCAAGTACATTCAGAGAAGCAATAATAACCTCATTCAGGCTTGTAAGTGCGAGTGTGATCTCAGTAATCCCTTAACTTTTACTTCTTGGTGCAATTTCAGTACTAATAGTACAATTGTATTGTTACAAACTGCTGCTTCTATGGCCTGAAAATCCCTGAATATTTACCTATATTATAATTATTGTTCTAAATATTGCACTCCTAATGTTACCAAATATGGTCACAAGGAAATGGGGCAAATCGGTTGTTTTTCTGGCAATTGTTTGATCTTGTGTTTTGTGGGTTTCATTTTGATTCTATACATTGTCATACAAGTACATTGTTCCCAGTATTATCTCAAGACCAATTTACTACATTTCACAGTATTGGACCAGCCTTAGAACGTATCCCCTATGATGTATTCTAGTCAGGGGCAAAAGTCACAATAATGTTTGTGCAGGCATCATAGATACATATAATTCCTGTAAAATTGCCTTTAGTGATGCTGATAAAGGCAATTTTATGGTTTTAAAAAAAATCTCATGCATATTAGTACGCGTGAAACTTGTGAATAGCACTATTGTGGTGTCCAATGCTAAGTAAGAAGCAGCGTGTCCATGGAGAGTGAGCGGATTGGGAATATCTACCATATTCTTCACAGTTTGATTCAGATTTTTATCTTTTGGCTAAAAATTTGAAATCTTTTTATAACTTCAAGTGATAGATTTATGTTGAGATGGTTACAGGATGAGTAGCTGGAGATCACGTGAAAATAACCCCCCCCCCCTAACATTTCTCAAGTTTTCTGAGGTTCAGAGTTCACATCTTGTGTTTTGGGTTTTTTTGCCATGGATTTTACATTTTAAAATCACTTTCCCAGTGAAATGGATGGTTGGCTACTGGGTTTCATCATCCTCTTGTCGATAAAATGAGCAACATTCTCTATAAGCTGGAATATGCAACATCTGCAAAGAGTTTGGATGTTCTCTCTGTGTTTGCGTGGGTTTCCTCCGCGTCCTCCGGTTTCCTCCCAAACTCCAAAACATACTGGTAGGTTGATAAGATTGTGAGCCCCATTGGGGATAGGGACTGATTTGGCAAGCTCTGTGCAGCGCTGCGTAATGTGCGCTATATAAATAAAGGAATTATTATTATATGGGCGGACATTGCTGGTAACATAGGACCTTTTCATCACAATTTGTGTCTGTAGCCCTACCGTGGATTCTGACCCGGTTTTTGACTTGGATTTTCTGATCTGGTCTGGAATATTCGAGGCACCAGATTTTGGGGGTGCACTATTCCTACAAGATTTATAGCTTGTTCCCCTACAGCAGGGAATATTACATAATCTTGGTGTAACAAAGCCTTTGTATACTACTTAATATTTTGACTCGTGAAGCATGTTGTAATCCCAGATTAGAGGAATCTAAACCTCGGCACAGACCGGAGGCCTGTCTGAGTATCAGGAAAAGTATGGTTGTAATGAGCAAGGAGGCCGACTGGCTGGGAGGGCTCCACAGTGTTGCTTGAACTATAACATTAATTTGTGAACGTTCCAAATTGCTAAAAAAAAACATATATTTTCTGTAAGGTAAATCCTCCAGGGGTGAATTTATATTTGCTTTATATGGTTCGCGGACATTGTCTGCACTAACGCCAGAATCCTCACAGATTTGCGCCAAAATACTGTCTAAAATGTTTTGCACCACATTTGTAAACGCTTTTAGATTTTTTTTTTTTGGCACTTTAAGGATGTGTCCAGCATGGTCTTCGAAAATCGGAGAATGGCCTTGTGGGAAAGGGGGCTGGCCAACAGAAAATCGCCTGTGCGCCCGTAAATTGTGGCACACGGCTTAGACCAACTAAAAGGAGCTTTAAAGAAGGAACCAAATTATACTGCAGCAGAAGTTATTATCCCAGCGATAAATCTGCCGTAGGAAAAGACTAGTGTTATTTATCACTAGACTGGTGGAACCTGAGACACGTTGTTAAATTACCCCCATTTTGGGGTCCTCAGGAATTGTTGCTAAATCGATGTTCATGTTTTCATGAACATTAGCGATACATGACTGTCGTCTGGATGTGAAATACTGAACATGCGCTGAACAGATGTCACGGACCGACTACAGTTCAAGGGACTAGACTCCAAACATCATAGTGATACATAATGCAAGGAGCCCCTTTTTCCCAGCAGTGTTGACACTAATCATAACTACAGCGGGGATAAGGAACTCCTTGCATCATATGTGGCAATGATGCTTGAAGTCCCGACCTCTGACCTGTGGTCTATTTTTTTTACAGAAGGACCATGGTCATGTGCCGCCTGCCTTATGCACACGATCGTACAGGGGCCCGTGATATGGCTGCACAATATTCGTCCATGTTACAGCCCCCATAGAAGTGGCACACGGTCATACGCTGAGCAAACAGTCACCGCACTGTGACCCAGCCGGCTGCGTAACTTTCAATGTAGTAGAGGGGAGGGGTGAGGAGCGCTCACTCCCACTCCCTTCTCCACTCACTCGTGTGAGCACAAGGCCATGCAAGGGGCCTTACATTGTACCCCCTCTAAGATCATATCGGCTCTCGTTGAAATCATGAGAGATGTGTTTAAAAAGATTGAAATAAGTATAGAATCCTAAAATATCTGTAGGTCCTACCTGTCCATGCCATGTTTTGGCCAAATAATTTAGGATTTGCATCAGCTGGACAGCGCTAGCGAAGTCCCTATTCTTAAATCTTTGTCACTTGTTACTGAAACTTGGTTATTTCTATTAAAAAAATGAGTAAATTGGGACACACCTTCATCTGGTAACACCCAGCGCCACACAAAACTGCGTACCACCCGTTTTTCAGTGGTTGGGACCCGGCTGCACTAAAAACAATACTTTTTAATGGATCCGCACCCACAGATATTATTTTAAGACTGTGTGACTGATCTGATAATATAGAGCATGTTCTAGTCATCACTCATACACCACTCATACACCACAGCTTATGGGATCCATAAAAAAGGGGCAACAGACTGGTGCAAATCAACTTTAAAAATCGGGGGGTAATGGTGACTTAATTTTTCTGCTGATTTTTGCCACGTTCCAGTGCAAGTATCTCAATAACACGACACGAGGGGGGGGGGGGGGGGGACCTCGCAGGTCAGGAAAGGTGAACCGTAGGGTATAAGCATAATATGATAGGTCGTTATCGTACGTCAGTCACCGGATACAAGGAAGAGGGCGCTTGGACTACAGCAATACTGTATATACTTGCCATATTATACCCTCTGAGCATGTAATATTACAGCCCGCTTCTTGTTCTGCCGCTGACATTAACCAGATGCCATGAACAATTATAGCATATTTGCATAATTCCCCATAAAAAATAATTTGGATTACTCATGTGACTACAGGCAACGGAGGAAAACAAGGTACATGGAATAATTGTAGTCACTTAGAGGAACACTTATAATATTCATTTACTTGGGTGAGGGGGTTTACCTGCTGCAGGTGCCAGGACGGCTGTGCCCTGTGGATGCCCGGCTGATGGCAGATAGTGAGGTACAACATGTCCTACTTTATAGCCAGCCGCAGTCACCAGAGACGCTGTTGTTGTCAGAGGGCGGCGTGTGCATGGCAGCATCGCCCGTTCACCCTTTCCTGAACGTTTAGGAGTTGTTGTTTTTTTTTTTTCTTAAAATAGTCACAGTAATAGCAGTTATGGGTTTAGGAAAATTAGATGAGCATCTGCTAGAACATCTTTTGCTAAGCCCCCTGGGTTTGGTCTACTTTGTTTTGTCACAAGTCTTTAATATGGCAAAATGAAATGGCTGAGTGACTCTGCAGAATAGGATAAGGGACGACCCTCGGGCTTTGGGGTAATAAAAAAGAAAGCAGAAGGATGTTTCCTCTATTTTGGTGACTATTGGTGTCGCTGCCGTTGTATGACCAGCATTCATCTTCTACAGACCGTGGAATAGAAGCTGAAGCGTTGTGTGTCCCCGGCACATCAGGATGTCAGGACATTGCTGCTCCGGAGCAGAAAATACAATTACACTCCACTGCCTTGTAGCTATGGGAGATGTCAGTACAAGGCGGCCATGCTTCTCCACAGCCTGACCCTCAGCTCATACTTGTACATGATGGAAACAGAATTTAGGGCCAGTTTACACTTCTCTTAGGTCTTCAATTATTTCCTTATTTTTAGCCAAAATCGGGAGTGGTCAAAATAGTCTTTCCAACAACTACACGGAGTTAATGGGTAAAGGGATAATGGAAAGACTTGCACTTGTTTTTTTCTGTTCCAACACTCCAGGTTTTTGCTCATAACTGAAGACTAGAGATGAGCGGACCTGTTGATAAGGTTCAGCTGCCGGACATATTGCCTTGGCTATGATTGGCCAGGGGGACTTTACGGAATGTGTTTGGGTCAGGCGAACGAACCATTGGGTCACACGCTCATCTCTACTGAAGACCTAACTGACGTGTGAATCGGGGCTCATTCTGTTCTATGTAGATATGGTGTGCAATAAAATGCAGTCTATTGTTCTCTGTTGAGATTATTGCCAGGAAGTCCTTAATAGTGTCAGCCCCGGTGGCCACATTGTCCTGGCCCCTGGCGGCCAAAGTGTCCTCATTCCAGCACCACCTGCAGGACAATGGCAATAAAATTACCTTAATACAGCCATCTATACCCTTTAGTTAGCGCACCTTTAAATCCTTTGAGTACATTACAGATTGCAGTAATGGTCGTCCACTAGTACAATTTCCCAAATAGTAGATCTTGAAGTGGTTAAAATTTGCTGATCCTCCATTAGTTGCATTTGTTGAATTTTACTCTCTTGGTCACCCTCCCTTTCCTTTTTTATGTGACGGGGGACAACATAAGGGTGTACAGAAGGAGAGGCTTTGGGCTATAAAGTCCTAGGGGAACACTCAGTTTGTGCTCAGTGTAGCTGTCTGATTCATGTACATCAGAATTAGAGAGCACATCGCCAGCGTTTTTTATGTTGCACTCCCCCTTATAGAAGTTTTACACATTACAAAACTTTTTAAACATTTTAACATGTGAAAACGGGTATAACTTGAAAATAAGATGGCCTTTTGCTTAAAGGGGGCCTATCACCAGTTTTTACCCCCAATAAACTACAAGCCCTCTCACGTAGCGTATAAAATGTCCTTTCTAGAATTCCCTCTTTCATGTGAAATGTAACCCTAAATAAAAAGAAAAATCTCCTCCAAAGTCAGCGAAAATTGAGCAGAGAAGAGTCATATTTTAGCCGAGATGAATCGAGTGGAGAGGCTGCGGGTGGAGGGTCACTTCAGACAACTTAATCAGCTCCATAGTACCTACTAACATGCTTTTGGTGTTATATTAAAGATAGGAACCTCATCTTTCAGTTTGCATCAGCTATTGGTTCTGTGAGCTACAGAACATGAGATACAGGCAGTAATAGACCTAGTTGGATACAAGAGGTGTAATTAATACTATTGTTGCTACAATGTCGCTTGACACTAGTCGTCCTAGGCATAGATATGACAAATACATGGTTAGTGTCACAATATACGGTTACACATTACTGTTTGCTTAGTTGATGGTACATACACATCCTCTGGGTCCCTGCACATCTATCCCATACCCTGTGGTATTTCATCTAGTAATGATCTTTTGTTTGGGTTGTGGTTTGTCACCATTGGGACACTAGATGAGTGAGCGTTGGGTTACTCCTGTATCATCCAGTGGACATGCTCCTCTTCCTCACTTATGTTTTATGGCTTGTGGGTATAGTTTAGGTTTTGCATGGTCATGGGTATCGCCCGGTCTCTGTTCTGTGTTGGCGGACACTCCCTGTCAGTCCTATACAGGTTTCTGTCTGTTTCTTTGGATTTCTTCCATGTGACGGTTAACATGTTTTATCTGCAGGAGCTTTCATGTTATCTCACATATACACCCCGGGTGACGGTGATGTCTATGCAGCTGGCGTCACTACTACTAGTTTTTATATACACATCTGGTGAACCGACTATAAAAGGGAGAGAAAAACTTTTGTAATATTTTAGTTTTTTTGCTCTGCAACGCTAGCTGCAGGACCCTTACACTTCATGGATATGTGCCGGACATTTTATAAATATTTTTCAGGACGATGATGGTCCCTCACACACAGCAAGGAATATCTCTGCCCAGTGGCCAGATATGCTGATGACTTAGGGATGACAAAGCTATACCAAATTATGCAAATGAGCCAGTGCCCCTCCATGCTGTAACTTTACAGGCTATTACACTGTATCATCCTGCCCCCCTACTCCTTCTCAGAACTTCCCTCCTTTGCCTGGTGTCCTCTCACAATGGAGAGGGGTGAGGAGTGCTCACTCCCCTCCCATCTCCACCCAGTCCGTGTGAATGAGGCCTAAGGCTCACTGCAGTATGTAATCTGGTTACCGTATTCTTCGGACTATAAGGCGCACAAAAAATCCTTTGATTTTCTCAGAAATCAAAGGTGCGCCTTATAGTCCAGTGCGCCTTATATATGAACCCTACTTGCAGACAACAGCTGCCTTGAACTGTGCACAGGTCTGCCGCCTGCTGGTCATTCATCCTTATAATCATGTGCACCCTATACTCCGGTGCGCCTTGTATATGAAACTAGATGTTTTAGCAGGTATTTATTGATGGTGTGGCTTATAATCCCAAAAATACGGCATTAGAGATGAGTGGGCATGTAGTTCCAATTCAGGATCGGTCGCACCATAGCCATAGGAATAGCAATGCCAAACCCCAATTGAAACTATTGGGCGGCTTATCTCTATTGTTCAAGTTAAGCAAGATTTATTGTATGTCTAGGTTCCTTCACTAGTTTTGTCATATTTGTGGTTTGCTCTCCTGACATCTCATACTCTGAAGCTCCTTTCCATAGACTTCTGCATCATATAGTTCCTCTTATACCTCCTGGAAGGTATAAATGATACCAAAATGTTAATGTATGTATCCATTTTCAGAAGTAAAAGGGAACACTGCATTTCACAGTTGTAACAAAAGATGCTCCATGATGTCTAGGGGTATATGGGACTATACTAATAGGGACGTTACAGGAAAGGCAATGGGTAGCTCCAGATTTTACCCCCTTAAACTACCAGCCCCCTCAGGTCAGCCCCTCCGAAAGGACATTTCATTTTCTACCTATCATAAATCACCAGAGAAATGTGAAAATAAGCAGAAAAGATTCATAATATGCCTGAGATGAGTGAAGTTTAGAGGCTGCAGGGGGAGTGTCACTTCAGGTGTCCCTGTGTTCTTTTCTTTTGTACCTAGAAACATAATGGCGGCATATTCAAGAATAGAATATCATCTTTCAGATCAGATCATCTGTGAGCTACAGGACCAGGCAGTCAAAGGCATCCTTGGAAATTTAAACTGCAGGATAAATTCCGATTCCTGTCTTTTTTTTTTTAATGTCTCGATCTCAGATTCAGTAGTCATGTTGGAGAACCACAACCCTGAAAAATGTGATCTGTAAAGCAAGATTCTTACCTTTAATATGGAACCAGCATTTATCTAGGTACTAAAGAAACTAGGCATCTGAATCGAGTCCCCCCCCCCCCCCTCTAAACTTGACTCATCTCATGCAAAATATGACTCTTCCCCGGTCATTTTCACATGACTTTGGTGGAGATTTTTTTTTATAAATAAGCAGCCAAGGTTTCACATGATTTTAGAAAGGACATTATATACACTATCCTGATACTGTGAAGTCTGGTGTCGGGATCCCTTTAAGGCAGTTTAAAAAAAACTGCCCCTGGTTCATCTACTCTGGATTTTGATGGTACTTGCTCATAGATCCAGGCAACGTGACTGTGGTAATCTTTTTATATTTTATATCCATTGCCTCCTTCCTTCTAAAATCAGCTTTTAAAATTATGCATGAGAGCTTGAAGGGCCCTGGGGGGCATTACCGCAGCACATTAGTGTTACAGATTCACAGGATGTTACAATGAGCAGAACATGTCTCACTCTACCCCTGCTCTCTCCTTCTTTCTTTTTAATCTAGCAACAGTTTAAAGTATAGGGGGAAGGGAGACTATCGTGACCAGCAAGCACTTCCTAGTTGCACAGCGTTCACAAACCTGTTTCTTCTCATTTCAGGTAAAAGCAAAGAAGCGGAAATCAAGAGGATAAACAAGGAACTCGCCAACATCCGCTCTAAATTTAAGGGTATGTACAGAGGATGTGTAGTTGTGTATCTCATCATCCACCTACATTAAACGGGTGGGAGCGCAGCAGCGATGATGGATTTGCCTTCTCCCCTTGTGCTGGTCCTGATGTTGGCGCGGACTATATTCTAGTCCATTACTGCGCTCATAGACTGTGCAGCACAGTCAGTATATGAGAGGCGTTCTGCAGCATGAAAGCAGATTCTCCCCTCTCATCTGGTGCCTTATGATAAACTGCTCCGGCTGCACTCCGGGAAATAGAGGAGTTAATCTGATTCCAGAATAGAAGCATCCGAGAATGTCGTGACAAGAGAATCCAGTGCCATAGCAACGCGGAGGATGAGCAGTCAGACGCAGCGCAGCCGCTGTCAGAACAATCTCATGTTCTCAGTAATACACCGAGCAGCCATAACCTATTAATATCAGACGCCATCAGATTAGTTAGTGCCAAGCAGATACAGCACCCGGGTGCCCTATTGATTCAGCAGGTAGAAGTATAGATCTCGCAGCTTGTTATCCATGTAAGACACAGGCCGCAGTACAGTCAGCGGGACTGTACACATGTACCAGAGAGGAGTTTGTCATATAGCAATACATAAAAAGCCAATTAGAGGGGTTATGCCATAAATTAACCTCTTAATGAAACACACAGTACTGCACAGCATTGTTAAAGGGAAGCTGTCACCAGATTTTTCCATCACCTACTAGTCCTCTTTGGTAGGCTATGAAATGTATTTTCTATAATTGCTTCTACTATGTAAAATCTCCCTTGTTTACCTGTAAAAAAAAAAATAAATTCTCCCCCCAAAAACATGTGAAAATGAGGAGAGAAGAGTCATATTTGAGAAGAGTCAAGTTGTGAGGCTGCAGATGCCGTGCCTCTTCACACGGGCCTAGCTTCAGTTCTGTGGTATGGAGAATCATGCTCATGGTGTCATTTTAAAGATAAGGAGCTCATTTTTTGAATTGCTTCAGACTTGGACATGGAAATGCAAGCAGCAGATAAAGATCCAGTTATGTCTATTTCTTGCCTATTTCTTATTTAACGGCCTCTGGATCTGTAAGTCCAAAGAACCCTCAAGCAGGCCCGGTGCCAGCACCCGGGCAAGTGCCGGGGTACTGGAGGGGCCCACTCGGGCCACCGGATCAGTTGTACCAGTGTCGCTATAAGACACTGGTACAATTGATCACCATCCGGATTGATCGCTTTTCTGCCTCTATGCTGCGCTGGTCGGGAGCGCAGCATAGAGGCAGAATCTAAAACTCACCTGTCCTGGTTCCCACGATGTGGCGCTCCGCAGGGTATGCAACGGCTTCAGAGCCGTCGCACATGATGACGTCATCGGATCGTGTGTGCCGGCGCGTATGGGAGGCCCAGGCCGAAGACAGCTGCAGGCGCTGCTCCGGGGGAACCAGGGAAGGTGAATTCTTTTTTCTTTCCCGGAGGGGGGGGGGGGGGGGTCAGTGTGTCCGCAGGGGGAGGGGGGATAGTGTGGCCACTGGAGGGCGGCCCACAGAGGGGCCCACTAAGGCTCTGTCGCCCAGGGGCCCACTAAAACCTGCAGCCGGCCCTGCCCACAAGCCTCATGTGATCCAAAAGAAAGTTTCTTATCCTTTATACAACACCAAAACCATGTTTGTAGCTACTATAGAACTACAGGTAGGGGCATCTGAACATTAGTCACTAACGTGAACAGATGTTTGTCCCTATCCGCAGTAAGAGAGATGGTGAACCCTGTGTGTAGTAGTGCACAGGTGCAACCATGCATTTACAAAACGCAACCGTTAACACATGCAATGTTAACTTGTGTTAACGGAAGCCTTAACATTAGCATTTTGTAAACACAAGTGTTTACATCTGTTTAATTAGGCAAATCTCTATACAGCTGTTGCAATGGGTTTTTAAACGCATGCGTGAAACGTGACGTGTGACCGCACCCCTAGATCTTTTGTAGTTTATCCCCTATGTGTTACCAGAAAACCTATTTATGCTGGCGGCTATACACAACTCCAGACTCCTATCCTATACTAGTGTGTACACGGACGTAGAGTTTTATACATCGGAGCTGGAGCAAAACTACACTATACGTTTACCAAAAAATGTTTCTGTTGACTCACGGTTTTCCTATATGTGGAAAGATGTGAGCGCAGGAATTGTATGAGGAGGCGTCACAGGACATCCCTGTAAAAAGCTGAGGTTGTACAAACCAGAGCCACCCGCAGGGAAGTCCTTCCAGAAATCAAAAACAGGAAACACTACCAGATAACCAAGGTTTCCTTTCTGGAGAAATTGCATAGCAAAGTGAAATGTTGTCAGCCTCCGCACAATGGGACGGATTTTACTAACACTGTGTAACATTTACACCACGTGAACAATGAACAGGGAGAAGATGTGTCACACTTATCCTCGTGATCATATGTTCATTTTTTTTTCCATCTGTAAGTAAAACCATGGCAGGTAATTTCAGTATTTTTCAGACTGACACCTTATTAGGAACATTGATTAGAATAATAATAATATTATACTAATACAATCAGTCCCCGGGTTAGACAAGATAGGTTCCATATGTTTGTTCTTTAAGTTGAATTTGTATGCAAGTTCAAACTGTATATTTTATAATTTTAGATCCAGACATTTTTTTTTGCTGTAATTGGACCAAGGATGATAAATAAAACTTCATAAGCCACACCTTACAGCTGATCATTGCAGCCTGGGAGTAAAGTAAAGCATCCAGATAGGTTCACCAGACGTCACAGTGGTCCAAGAGGTCCGTCTGTAACTAGTGGTCGTCTGTAAGTCAGGTGTCCTTAAAGGAAACCTACCACCATGGATGTACCTATTAAGGTAGATCCGGTGGCAGGTTCCTCTCATGTAGAGTTGTATAGCCCTTTTTAGGGCTAATTCTTTGGTGGCCCATAACTTTTGCAAATTTTAATTCACGCAATATTCAAATTTTCCCCCAGGCTACTGGGGCGTGGCGTAACTGGAGCTGAGGCTACATGGCGCTGCTACTCCACGCCCCAGTAGCCTCTTGTGTTCCGCCTACCCTGACATTTTTACTGCGCAGCTCCTGGTAGCTGTACGCACTGTTCTGAGAAGCTGGGTTCTGCGCAGTAGCTCCGGCTCCAGAGTCGAGGCCGCGCAGCCAGCGGCCTGTGTTCTGTGCATGCGCAGAACCTGGCTTTGCAGACGAGTGTGCGGAGCTCCTTGTAGCTGTACGCTGAATATGCATTGGTAGGCAGAACGCAAGAGGCTACTTTGCAAAGAGTAGCAGCGCCATGTAGCCTCAGCTCCGTCTACTCTGAGCCCCAGTAGTAAAATTTACAAAAGTTATGGGCCACCAAAGAATTAGCCCTAAAAAGGGCTATACAACTCTACATGAGAGGAACCTACCACCGGATCTACCTTAATAGGTAGATCTGTGGTGGTAGGTTTCCTTTAAGTATGGGACCACCTGTAATCTTTATATAGGACCATCATATTCCTTAGCGCTTGGGGGGGGGGGACGCTTGAATACATATGTGTATTGGGGTTTTGTAATGGTTTGCACTGTTGCAGTTGCTGGAGTAGAAGGATGAGAAGAAGGATCAGCAAGCACATAAACCACCATCAGCCGGGCTGAGCATGCATGTGTATGGTGGGCGGTGGATGCATGGGTTTGGTTCAGAGGAAATAGGGTTGCAGAATTTATTGAGGAGCTTTTCTTCATTGTGAGTCATAGAGCCCTCTTTATTATTGTAGAGCGCTTGTGGGGGCGGAGGGGAGACTAGGTAAGTGGCACCCAGGGATACAGTCCACCGAATGTCTGCACTCATGATCAGGGAAGGAAAGCCTTTGTGGCACGTACAGTTGGTACATGTGAGAATTGTTACCTGTGTAATAACCCTCCATCCGGACCACTGACTAGTCCGATGTAGTAGCCATGTATGCACAATGGGTTTGATGAGCTCTGCTGCTAAAGATGCCATACGGGCTCCTGATAAGGCTTCTGTGCCTCTGGGTATCACTTATTTGTCCACCTCTCTTACATATATACCATTTATTGACACAGCAAAATAAAATAAGTGAACCCTCTGGATTTCCTCTGATTCTTAGTGACAAATGGAGCGTCTACAACTGTGACAAAGTAAGTACATTTAATAACACACAACGTTGTACTGTCAGGGCTTTTATTGAGTGTGCTGAGTAACCATCCACAGTGTAGAAGGGGGGAAAAAAAGAGTAAACCCTTAAAGGGATCCTGTCGGCAATGTTTGTAAAGGTACTATGCAAGTAAAGGCACCATGTAATACACTGAATCCAGGACTATTACTTGTATAACTACATGACACTCCGGCCCCTGGGATGTCCCTGCTGAGGAAAGTTCGTCAGGTCCGATTTGTACATGGCTGCTTTCATGCAATGTATTTTTAGATGTGTTTTCTTGCGTCTTGAAGCATATCCAAAAATGCTTGCTCGATTATATTCGCAGTGCGTTTTAAAACGCTATTGAAATGCATTTAAAACAGATTGTGTGAACATGACCTACATATCCTTGCTGAGGCCTGGGATTTTCTCTTACGGTTTAACCGCAATCAAAATCGCAAAATCATGCTGTGACATGACCCAAGGTGGGTGTCAGAAATTGAGGTCCATGGCATCTTGGGGTTGGCATATGGATGGCCATGTGCCCTTTCTGCCCAAGACCCATTAAAAAAAAACAGGTGGGGAGAGTGGCATGGTTTTTAAATGCCTGGGGTACAATCCATGATACCTCGATCACAGTGCAGTGTAGTGCTCTGGTATGTTTACTCTCAATTATTGACAATCTATGCAGAATTCTGGGTAAATCCAAAGGATTCACTTACTTTTGCTTGCAGCTGTAGCCCTATACCATTATACAGGAGGCCCCCTACTTAAGGACACCTGACTTACAGACGACCCCCAGTTGAAGACGGACCCCTCTCCCCACTGTGACCTCTGGTGATGCTCTCTGGATGCTATTACTATAGTCCCAGGCTGCAATGATTATCTGTAAGGTGTCTGTAATAAAGCTTTATTGATACTTTGTCCCATTACAACAAAAAATGTTGAAACTGCAATTGTCAAATATACAGTTCTGACTAGCATACAAATTCAATTTGAGTACAAACCTATGGAACCTATCCTGTATGTAACCCCGGGAACTGCCTATACTTCCTATACTTACCTGGTAGCTGTAGTATATTTAGCCGGGTAATTTTCATCTATTCCCTGTACTTTACACTCTCGTAAATATTCCCTCATCTTCCCCAGTTAAAGTTGAAGTAGGACGGACATGACGTGTGAGATAAGTCCAGGGAGCAGCACACGAGCCTCTCATAACCTTTGGAGCCATGTGTAGATCTACATAGTGGTGTATGGGCCTATTAGGAAATCCTCATTCACTTGGTGGTATAGGAAGTGTACATTGTCATAAAGGTGACTGGTTTATAGCGAGAATATATTTCATAGCTGAGCATGAACTATACATTTTGCGCATGTTTTTTTTCTCTTCTGGAGGGTCAGACCAGGTTTGGTGCCTGAGGTATTGGGGAATGTTCACATTCCATATTTGAAATCTGTTGTGTATGTACAGAAAGAGAAACCTGCGGATAATTCTACCTAAAAAAAAGAATCTTTATTCATATAGCGCCATCATATTCCACAGCACTTTACAGATCATATGGGACATTTAAAAACAAAGTAAGACCACATGCCTCATGAGAGTAGAGCCGATCATTCCAATTCTGCCCCCCATCGGATCCATGATATTGATGATCTATCCTCAGATCAGTGGGGGTCTGTACCACACAGGCTCTCCAAAGGAGATGCACAGTCTCCAATCACAGTTACACAGTTTCTGTCACACAGTTATAAATAAGAAGCTCTGTTCTCAGCCTCCCTGACTGTGTACTTATGGTTTGGAGAGGATAATAACACTTTTCAATAGATCCCAGAGACCGACAGGGTATATCAATCCATTTTTATATATTTTTATAATTTAAACAAGACATAAGGCATCAGTACATCACCAAACTTCGGAATAGCACTACATTCCCAGCTAGCAGAGATTGATTTGACATGTACATCGTATGTGATGCTGTGCTGTGGGCGAGAAAACAGGAGGGGATCTTAAAGTGAAGATGTAAAGGCAAAATT
Source organism: Engystomops pustulosus (assembly GCF_040894005.1). Lineage (NCBI taxonomy): Eukaryota > Metazoa > Chordata > Amphibia > Anura > Leptodactylidae > Engystomops > Engystomops pustulosus. Next base: position 147,295,716 of record NC_092417.1, on the reverse strand, counting down.
ATATTTAAAAAAAATGTCTCTATGTAGGGATGCAGGGATGGAAAACATCTACTGGGGGTCTGTTATTCACAGAATCTAAACAAACATTGAATTTGTTAGAGGTGCTACATGTTATCGCAGCCAAAATTTATGATCCGATTTACTACTTTTTCGTTTTGTGTTTTTTTTGTTGTTGTTAATATTCAAAATCTCTAAATTTCTAAAAATTATGAGAAAATTCTACAAAAAGTGTACAGCAGAAGTTTTTATTAGATTTCATAGTAGTAGTAACTATGTACTTGGACTTCTGCTCTTCCACCACCAGAAAGGCAGTTTCCACATTTCTAGTAATAGTCAGCACTTTTCCCTATTCCTCGGCCGGGCTGACCTCTCCCCGCTGCTTGGAATGTGACTGCACTGTCAGTGGGCCAGCGTTCAGCCATTACTTCCTATTTATTCACACGCTGCCTGTTATGTGGGAACGCTTTGCTCTGCTTAATAATTAATAGTACTTAAAGAGGTTGTCCTGGAAGGTATCCAAAAAATTAGTTGCCCCTCCCCCACTTGGTCACCTATAGCCATGTGTAATGATGTGACTTGCTCACCTTAATTCAGCAGATGTCTTGTATTTTTCCATTCATCCTGGTTTTCCTGGCTGAGCCATAAGAAACATTCAGCACATAAAATGCATAAAAACTAGGATCCCAGCAAACGGAAAAATGAACACTAAATAAAGAGCTATAATGTTACACAGGAGCTCGGTCATGTTCTACAGTCCTCTATCTGATTGTAAGATAACTGTCTGGAGCCTTCTTGAAGTTCTTTGTCTGTAGTAAGACAACTCTCATCATGTGCTTGCTGCAATGCCCGGCCTGAACGTAAATAAACCAGAACTGAACTCGACATGTCCATTCAGTTCCAATTTATTATCAGTCCTATTAGTAGGTCGGAAATTCCAGCAGGAACACAGTGCGGGTTGCACGCTTCAAACACTCTTGTCGGTAATGGGCCTTAAAGTGAACCTGTCGCCAGGAATGTGATTTTTAGCTGGTGACCAGTTCCAATAGCCTATTTTATTTCACTACTTTATAAAACTTCACTTTACCTGTGAAGCCCCAGGAAGTGGAAGGGGGACTGTGTGCCTCTGTCCCAGTCACCATTCTTCATCTCCTCTTTACTCATCCAGCACCCTGACATTTGCATCAATCGGGCAGGGGACCTGGATGAGTGGAGTGGAGGAAGAATGCATCGAGGAGCGTTAGACACAAGCTTCCATTGCTATACCATGCTCTGAAGAGGCCAATCATTGGCTAAGCAAGTTTTGTGACCCAATGGAACTTCCCGACATCTGAATCTTGGAGCAATGCGAGTATGCCTCCCACTTCGAAAAGGAGTTTTGTAGACTTTTTTTGGGGGGGGGACCTCTTTAATACTTGCTCATGACTTTTTAGTACAGGAAATTTTTGTCTTAAATATGTGCCATAACAGACTCTCTTACCACGGGCAGGGCACAGTGCTTGGTTTTGGTGCTGGAGATCTGGGTAGTCATTTTCGTGTATCGGCAAAAACTGTGAAAATGTATTTCTGTCCCAGGATTGCAGCTGGACTTTGAGTACTGTGGTGCACTGGTGTGCGAGCTGTAATCAGATTTCTCTTTTCCCAATATGTGTGATCATTCTGTAAATAAGCCTTACATAACTGGCTTCTTGACTGATGTCACGACTTCAGTAGTGACTTTAAAACTGTGTTGATTCCAATCCAATGGCACATCTTATGTGATTTCATCACTTCTGGTCAAAAGGAAGGATGAGAACCAATACTGGAGTTACGGGGTCCTTCCAAAAGTTAAGTATGTGTGTTTATAAATCAGGGATTTGGACTTTGGATGTGGATATATATATATATTTTTTTTTTTACGGAACTCGGGTCTTGTTGTTGTATTCTCTGTGTTCTTACTCTTTTCTCTTCTACAGGAGACAAAGCTTTGGATGGTTACAGCAAGAAGAAATATGTCTGCAAGCTCCTGTTCATCTTCCTACTTGGCCATGACATTGATTTCGGGCACATGGAGGCAGTAAATCTGCTCAGCTCCAACAAATACACAGAGAAGCAGATTGTAAGTTTATCCCCCCTCCCCAGTTCTTAGATCTTGGTGCAGCGGCTGTCCGATGATGCACCCGTTTTATACCTTCATTGCTGACTTGTCACCTGGGATGGTGGCATCTGCTGAGGCCTGAGGCAGAGACTGTCACAGCTGCTGCCACCAAGGAGTCTATGATACTACTTTGTGTCCCAAATGCCCTGATGGATGGTTGTGTATACATGTATATACATTGTTAGAGCGTCTCTTATGCAACTTTATACATGGAAATCCACCTATATCTATGGAGTATTCATTGATCTATGCAGAGCTTCTGTCCTGAGAGCCATGTAGTTTGATTAATTGCTCTTTTTGAGGTTTTCTCTTGGTTCTTCTTTTAGGGTTACCTCTTCATCTCTGTGCTGGTGAACTCTAACAGTGAACTCATCCGCCTCATTAACAACGCCATCAAAAATGACCTGTCCAGCCGCAACCCCACATTCATGGGACTGGCCCTGCACTGCATTGCCAATGTTGGGAGCCGTGAGATGGCAGAAGCGTTTGCTGGAGAGATTCCAAGGATACTGGTTGCAGGGTAAGATATACCATCATTTTCTGATCAGAACACTCCTATACATGCAGCCCCCAACACCAATTTATAATCTGCCCTCAAAATCCAGAATGTTAAACCAGAGACACTTAATCATAGATCCAGGCACCGTGACCGTGATAATCTTTCATTTGTTATACATGGCCTCCTTTCTTCTAAAATCAACTTTTAAAATAATGTGAATGAGCCAGATGGGCTCTAGGAGGTGTTTCCAGGGTCCCTCTGTGCTGCAGCTTCACAGGAGCACTTCCACTGTGTCCGATTACGACAGGCAGAGGGAGGGTAAAGTGCCAATAGTAGGGGGAAGGATGAAACGTACTCCTGCATAGTGTAACAGCCTGTGAATCTACAGCATGGTGTGGCTGTGGTAACATCCACCTGAGCCCTTCTGTCTCGTTAGCATAACGTGTAAAGTATATTTTAGAAGGAATGAGGCCATGGATAACAAATATAAGAAGGGTGGTGGTGTAGATGCTTTATATTTGGTGATCCAGTACATGTGGGAGTTCTGTACATCTTGAACATTTTATTGTATCTATCTGGACTTGAGCCAATCCTTTTGAGGCAGTGTTTACAAAACATTATGACTAGACACAAAATTGCATGAAGGTGTCGGTGATTAGAAGTTGCTGGGTACCATTTTTCACAAGGTGTCCACTTCCAAAAAATATATTTTATGCATGCCAAAAAAAAAAAAGATCCTGTGAATGTATTATAGAAGATTTTCTTGTTTATAATATTGATGACTTGTATATTGGATAGGTCATCAATATAAATATTATTTGGAGTCTGACTAGTATTGACTCTATGGGACAGTCTATGTTGCCGGAATAACAGAACTCAACTACCTCGAGAATTGCAGCTCAGCCACTGTTGTACTAAGCTGGTAGAAAAGCGCTGTATTTATTCCAGATCTGCATTTCTAACGTGTGTGTTTTACCCGGTAGGGACACAATGGACAGTGTGAAACAGAGCGCTGCTCTCTGCCTGCTCCGCCTCTACCGCACATCTCCAGACCTTGTACTGACCAATGAGTGGACCTCCAGAGTGGTTCATCTTCTCAATGATCAGCATCTGGTAGGGTTAAAGCCAGACATTCATTGTTACATTTTAAAAACAAAGGCATTGTGCCGCCTGGTCATTGGTTCATAGGAGTAAGGCTGCATTCCTACTAACGTGTGCCCGCCGTACCATAGCACAGCGGGGATACGCTGGCGTCTGGGAGAGGAGGAGGGGGTGAGCGATGGTTGCTGCCACCCTTCTCCATAGAGATATATGGTGCATGACGCCGTAATACAGGAAAAGATAGGACATGTCCTATTTTTTACCGGGAACGGGAAGGTATGGTGCCGCACGTGAGCTGCACCGTACCGCGCCGTGCTCCCATTGCCAGCCTACGGGGGACAAATGTACGGCGGCCATTTATATGTACCCCAATGGACGTGTGAATTCAGCCTAAGACATGATCAGCATATCTTAAACAGACAGCGGAAGCTGATCTAAAGCAAAGGGTTTATTAGTCGACACCTGATATTTCTCAGATATTTTAGGATCCAAATATTGCGTAATGATTTGTTTGGATCTCAGTATACATTAAGAAATGGTATAACATTTGTGTACACACATTAGAACAGCCCATATGTATATTGCTCTTGTGGTTCATCCTTAATGTCTCATGGGCATCCATTGATTTGAGTGGACACAGTTCTGTTCAGAATTCTCACAGTTCCTTCCCCAGTCATATCCACAGTTTGCAGGTATGTCTTATATATTGGTGCAATCTTTTGCACAGTAGGTGTCAGGGAGCTTCTATGTGCATGAAAAAACTGAGGAACCAGAGCTGTGACACATGGGGGGGGGTCCTAGCATTCTGAACCAAAGCATCAAAGTAAGATTACATCCTAGTATGCGCTTTTAAAGGGGTTGTCCATAAAGGGTACGATACACTAATACGGCCCCCCATATTGTAAAGTTTCCCAGTCTGTCTCGTGTCCTGTGCACAAGAACATCCTCATAATCTGCAAATCCAGTAATTGGCAAGTCATGGGACGTCACAGGAAGTGTAGAAAGTAACTGCCACCGGGTAACGTGACCCTATACTAGGGTAAGTCCAACGTGAGTGACCCTATAATGGTTATGTATATAACCCTGGTAAACTTATTTATGAAAAACCCCTTTAAGATGCAGGAAAACCATGAAAACTAAAAGTTAATTGAAATCCATTTAAAATAATGGAAAATCTGTGTGTCGCTATATTCTGGTCACTACCTTTTCACTGTATAATCCGTGTTTTTCTGTACGGTCTTGTAGGGTGTAGTAACCGCAGCCACCAGTCTCATCACTACCTTGGCACAGAAGAATCCGGAGGAATTCAAGACCTCGGTGTCCTTGGCGGTGTCCCGGCTCAGCAGGGTAATGACTACACTATTGTCACTGCTTGTTTATGACATCCGGGGTGATGAGGAACATGCACGGCACTGTCTGCCGAGACACTGCACAGCAACGTCGTGGTGTGACAAATGTCCTTTATGTTGGTGGTTGCAATTTATGGACATTTCAGCTTTTGAATGATGATTTATTCACTTCTTCAGAATTTTCACTTTGTTATTACTTATTGTGAGTTGTGTCTCATTTTCTTCTCCAATCCTGTTAGTAACATAAAATTAAGATGATTTTGTGATTACTAATTGTCTTTCTAGACAAACCCCCTGAGTTACCAAACGTTTAAAACTTGCAAGATTCTGCAGCATAAAATCGTAACATTATGCCACAGATTTTTGCATCTTTATAGCCTCGGGCCATGTTCACACCCATAAATGAGTGCTAGAATCACACTTTTTACAGTGAACAAGGCAAAAAACAGCTTGCTCGTTCCCAAATGCAAGTGTATAGGTCTGAAAGCATCTGCGTTCGAGAGAAGCTCCTCCCAAATGCAATTCAGATGCAGTGTGTGAACTCGGCCTCAAGCAAAGGCTGACCACCGCTTCTAGACGGCTTTAGGCTGAATACTGATTAGTCTGACGGCTATTTCATCTGACTCCCCAATACACTTGCTTTTATCTCATCAGCCAGACAATCCATCCATGGCTGCAGATGGAGGGTCATGTGATCTCTTACTGTCCATGAGCAATCGCCCTGCCAGGACCTTATATTAAATTCATGAAAACCACAAAGCGAGTTAGGCTCTATCCACCGGATAAGGCCTAACATGCTGATCAATTGGGGTCTCAGTGATGGGACCTCTATGGATCAGGGGTCGATATACCCATCGCACCTCTCGTAGCACCACAGAGATGGCTGGAGCACCGGGTCGCACGTGGCCGGGCTGCTCCGTTCATCTCTATGGAGATCTTAAGGACATGGATTCCTGGCTGATGATGTAAGAGACAGGAAACTCTTAATAGATGCATATTGATAATTTGTCTAATATCCTGCTCCCCACCCCCGACACACACATTACAAAAGTGTATGAGGTAAAGTCGCCAACCCCTTTAACATCTGGAGAGCTAACAGAGATTTCAGCCTCTTACTGAATACCAATAGCAAAATGCTGCCTAGTTTCCAGGGTAACCAGCTGAATTTTGTGAGCGAGCATGTAAAGTTAAAAAAACAAGAAATTATAGTTTCTGTCCAATTGCTGCTATGAAGGTGTGTGTGTGTGTGTGTGTGTGTGTGTGTGAGGTCCGTCCCATATTAACCCTTTCATGATCACAGGTCATTGGCACCTGGATGTCTAGCAGGTCAATTCTTGCAGCTCTTTTCCTGCTGTTCTTTAAATGCGTACATTGTCAATCCAACCCCATTTTCCAGGTTCAGAGACAGAGGGTGCATGTACCTCTGCGAAACATTCTGCTTCAGCACCTAGAAACACACATGCCACTTGCTATTAATGAGGAAAATCCCCTTTAATATAATATCTGGATTGTGTATCTAGGTGAGAGATATATCTAGGAGATATCCACTCTTAAAGTTACAGTCGGGAAATGTCATCACATTTTTTATTGTAACTTAAATAATAGACATCTTTGGATCTGTCTAACCTTCTCTTTAATTGTGTATCTATGTGCCCTGGTTCTAGAGATACGATTGTTTAAAGTTTCACACTGTCCTTGCATATATACACATGCTATTTGCATGGAAAATGGGCTGTATATAGCAGTATCGCAGTCGTGAAGGGGTTAATAATATAAATGGTATTTTTCACTTTGTATTGGGGTTTCAGTGAAGTGAAAAAGAAATTGTCGCTGAAATGATGTATTTTCTCTTTGCAGCATCTTTTCAGTATAAATACATTGTCGCGTTTTCACACTTCATCTCTTTGTTTCCACTTGCAGATTGTCACCTCGGCCTCCACAGATCTTCAGGATTATACTTACTATTTTGTTCCGGCTCCTTGGCTCTCTGTGAAATTGTTAAGGCTGTTACAGTGTTACCCTCCCCCAGGTAATAAGAAGGGCGCGACGTTGTGCCCCACATAGCAGCAGGAGCCTATTAATAAGATGGGGCACATTTCTGTGAGGGATCTGGTGCTAAAAAACAAAATTGGGTCTTTTTCTGTTATTCCTTTTGATTTTTTTTATGTTTGTCATGGATGAGTCTGAGGCTTCTGATCAACAGTGAACCCCACCTCTAAAATGTGTTGTACTTGGCGCACGAATAGCATTGTTCCGGAGTTATGGAACCGCTTTAGAATTTTTTAACAATTTTCTCTCCTAAAATAGGACATTGGAGTAAAGTTGGGCTAGATGTTTTTAAAACTGTTTATGATTCAGAATTAGATACTTTTGATAAAACGTCCTGACATGATCATAGTTGTAGTGCATTGTACCACGCGGGCAAGGAGGAAACATGCAGGCTCTTAGCAGATGTTGACCCTGGGTCTTGAACCCAGGTACCCATCGCTGCAAGGCTGTAATGCTAACCTCTAAGCCACCATGCTGCCCAAACATACTGGTAGGTTTATTAGATTGTGAACCCCATTGGGGACATGGACCGATATAGCAAGCTCTGTGCAGCGCTGCGTAATCAAAAAGTGATTCCCTTCAGGATAAGGGATAATAAGGTGATCAGTGAGCGTACGACTGCTGTGGCCCCACAGCTATCCGGGGATGAGGGGTCCCGTCCGTATTAATGGGTGGAGCCGAAGGTAAAGTATGTTCCATCCAGCTCAATGGGAGCGGTTGGAGATTGATGAGCACAGCGCTCATGTGTTTCCAGCATATCCATTCACTGTCTTTTGGAGATAGCCAAGCACTGTGCTAGCCATTTTGGGCCACTCCCTTACAGTTGAATTGAGAATCAGGGGACATGCTCGACCTGCTGCTTCACCCATTAGTGACAACACGACCACCATTGCATGAAGATGTCCACACAGAGGGTTATGTTACTTCTGTGTACTCCAGACAATGGAGAACCTCATTGTAGGGAAGCTACAAGTTACATTTGGCTCACTCGTCTGCTACCACTAAATATTTATAGCACATCTGATCTGTCATCTGTTCAGTGTCTCCTCCGCTCTCTATTTATATAGGAGACTCTAGGAAGATGTGGATCCTCAGGATGTGCGTGATTGTATTCTACCTCTATCTCCGTTTTCAATCTTGTTTACTCTGAGGACTTTAATCATACATTTATAAGTTTTAGGCAGAATATTGGCTTTTGTTTACTCGGGTTACTCTGCAGTTTATAGTCAGAGCCTTAAAGTAGAGATGAGCGGATCCGATGTTCGGGTCCCGCTGTACGACCTAATTTGGCAAATTGACGCCCCTAACAACTAGTTGTCTCCTTGGCCAATCATAGCCATGACTAGATGCTATGGGGGTCAGTTTGCCAGATTGGCTGTTTGGTCGCCATTCCGGTGATATGTCCGGGGGCGCACCCAGAACGGGAACATTGGCTCAATTCTATGTACTAGCAGTTCTGAGTGGACTATGAGAGTAACTATGCATACTTTACTTTTTTTTATAAACCTGTTCCATTGGGATGCCTTGTTTTATAGGAGTTGTCACTGTATTGTTGCATCCAATATAAAGGGGGGAGTATGAGCCAACAAAGCCCTACATTGCTATATGGTTCCTAGGGTAAGGAACCTGTTTCTAGTGTTCACACCAGCACCACCTGGAAGTCTATTGCTAGTATATTAAGGTATTAATCTATTCTTCAGGGAGTTGGGGGATTCCTGTGAAATACATTGATTCTTTAGATCAATACCAGTCATGATGGTACCCTGCCTACACAGTCCTCGTCTCCTAGACCTTCATAAAGAATGACTGTGATCAGTTTTATTTGACTTTTTCTTACTTCGTACACGCCATTGCTTTGCAGAGGACCCCGCCGTCCGAGGTCGACTCACCGAGTGCTTGGAAACCATTCTAAATAAGGCGCAGGAACCCCCAAAATCCAAGAAGGTGCAGCACTCAAATGCCAAGAACGCCGTGTTATTTGAGGCAATCAGCCTCATCATCTATCATGACAGGTAAGGCTTCCCTACCGGGGAACTGTAAGTTTAGCTAATGGACGATATTGTAGAGCTAAAACAAGTTGGCATGGGTTGTTAGTTTATAATCTCCTCATAGCCGCAGCTCACACTATACAGCATTCACTTTGCATGTCTCTGGTATAGACTGATCTTAATACTGGCTTTGAACACTTCATACATTAATACAGTGGATTTGATCTAGGGTATCTGGGACCATTCACTATGTTATATAGGCCTATATGTTGATGCATTACACACTTACATACTAGATCATATCCTTCCACGTTTGGAGAATGAGAGGTTGACCACCATCACCTGACTCTATAGTGATCAACCTCTATTGGAGCTTTAAGTGCCACCTGCATTCAGGTCTTTCCAATTCTACAGCTCCGAAGGGAGATTACAGACTACCAGGCCATTACACATAGCCCATGTGTCTCTTCTGTCCTGCTCTCCAGTGAGCCCAATCTGCTGGTCCGGGCGTGCAACCAGCTGGGCCAGTTCCTGCAGCATCGGGAGACCAACCTGCGCTACCTGGCTTTGGAGAGCATGTGTACCCTGGCTAGTTCGGAGTTCTCGCACGAAGCCGTCAAGACCCATATTGAAACCGTTATCAATGCACTAAAGGTAAGAGTGACTATAGTTGTATCACCATACACAATGCTGTTTACGGATCTGGAGAAAGATATTGTTATTTTTTTTTTTAACATATAAAACATTTTTATTCTGCTACCTTAATAAGTGATTAAATACTGAAGTCCTGTTTCCTATGTAGGGAACACCACTCCGTTCAAAGTAATGGGCACTTAAAGTGTCCCGTTTACAATCTGTTTAGTTTCTCCTGATGTATAATATGCTATTTACAATTTGCTGTCTGCATGTTATAGAGCAAGAGGAGCTGAGCAAAAAGATCACTATGTAAAAACTGCTCAGATCTTCTTGCTCTATAACATGCTTCCTGCAGATTGTACATAGTGTCCTATCTTAGCTTATCCTGCTGTACAACCTGCTGCCTGCAGATAGGACACTATGTACAATCTGCTCATCTCCTCCTGCTATATAACATGCTGCCTGCAGGTAGGGCACTGTAACAATCTGCTCATCTCCTCCTGCTATATAATATGCTTCCTGCAGGTAGGGCACTATGTGCAATCTGCTCATCTCCTCCTGCTATATAACATGCTTCCTGTAGGTAGGACACTATGTACAATATGCTCAATTGCTTCTGCTCTATAACATGCTGCTCGCAGAGTGTATGTGTAATGTAACTGTTCCTCTTTAAGGATTATTACTTAAATGTAGTTATCTGTTTTTCTAATCTGCAGACAGAGCGGGACGTCAGTGTTCGGCAGCGAGCGGTGGACCTCCTGTATGCCATGTGTGACAGGAGCAACGCCCAGCAGATCGTAGCAGAGATGCTGAACTACCTGGAGACTGCTGATTACTCCATCCGGGAAGAGATTGTAAGTGATGGGGATTTCTTATCCTCTTGCTGTATAGCATTATTGTATGTTATCTTAAAGCATTATCAAACACATTGTAGATTATAGTGGAATGCCTCCCTTCTCTTTATATAGGTGCTAAAGGTAGCAATCCTAGCGGAGAAGTATGCCGTAGACTACACGTGGTATGTGGACACTATCCTCAACCTCATTCGTATAGCGGGGGACTATGTAAGTGAAGAGGTCTGGTACAGGGTGATCCAAATTGTCATCAACAGAGACGATGTGCAGGGATACGCCGCCAAGACCGTCTTTGAGGTGAGATGTGGATGGTTTTCTATAGTTGAGGACATTATTTGCTGCATTGTCTGTCTGCTTCCTGGCTGTTTTTTTTCTGTATTTTGCCCCCTTATGGTTAGAGATTTCTGTTGAAAGTCTTAAAGGGGTTGTCCTAAGTTTCAAGTTATTCCTTGTCAACAGGATATGGGAGATATCAAGCTTATTGGTGAGGGTCCAACCGCTAACGATCATGGATATGGGATCCCCCGATATTTAGAGAAAGGGTGAAACAGCAGGTTGAGCCTGCATCCTGCTGCTCCATTCCTATGGGGGGTGTCTGAAATTGAGCACAGGGCTTTTACGATGTCCGGTAATCACATTCCCTGTTATTTGCTCGGAAGTTTCTGACATGCCTATAGTATTGAATGGAGCAGCAGGATGCAAGCTCAACCTGCCCTTCCACCCATTTATGAGAACGGGACCCCTGGTCCCCCTGAGTACGTGTCAGCTTGTTTGATAGGTCCTATATAGGGCATAACTTGAGAACTTGGGAATTACTCCCTTTAAGCAGTACTTGACCAATTCAAGCTAAAGAACTGTTCATTGGACATAATTTAAGAAAAAACTATAATTCTAGCAAACCGATGATTCTGTAGAAACTCCAGCACAAATCTAGTGAATTTCCATTAAATTATATAGGTGTAACTCTAAATATTTTTCTCACATTTTCCAGGCTTTGCAGGCTCCTGCCTGTCATGAGAATTTGGTCAAGGTTGGAGGGTATATTTTGGGCGAGTTTGGAAACCTCATTGCTGGCGACCCACGGTCTAGGTATGTACTGTACTGTAAATCTTATTTTACTTTTGATTTGTAACATCTCTCGTGATCGTTTGCTATTGACAACCGGATATGTTACAGCATTTGTACAACTTCTCCATAGCACTAGTGCTTGATGTTCCGGGTCTACAACAGAGACCCCAGATGCTTAGAAATTTTCACGGCCATGTGGGATTTTTGGGATTAAAGTTTTTTTTGTTTTATAAAAAGCTACTTGATATTATTGACATATCCTTAGGGTAGATCATCTGTAGAGATGAGCAGATCCGAATTTTGGATTTAGCAGCTTTGCGTAACCCTGACATGTTGCTTGATGGGCTGCAGAGTAGTCATTTGGGCAGCTTTTTGCCCCTAGCAACTAGGCATGGCTGCGATTGGCCATGTGTGTTCATCAGGTATGTCCACCTGCCCAATCACAGCCATGCCTAGTTGCTATGACATAAAGCTGCCTGATTGGTTACTTTGCAGACCATCAAGCAACACAACCGGGTTAGGTAAAGCTGCCAAATGGACGATGCCAAACCTAAAGTTGGAGACTGATTTTTTTTTTTTTTTTGTGTATTTTTAAAAAAAATCTATTTGCCTTTTGAGCTATAAAATATAGGGGGTCCACTGGGTGAATATGTTGAAGGCATAGGTATTGCTGTGGATACCAACAATGAAACTTTTATAAAAAGGAATATTATGGCATTGTTTTTATGCTATTTCTAAGTTGGATTTATGTTTGTCTGTAAAGAGCGGCCATTTTGTTGTAGACCATAACTAATTGATCATTATTCATTTTCTTAAGCCCCCTGATACAGTTTAACTTGCTGCACTCCAAGTTCCACCTATGCAGCGTCCCGACTCGAGCGCTGCTCCTCTCGGCCTACATCAAGTTTATCAACTTGTTCCCTGAAATCAAACCCACCATCCAGGACGTGCTGCGAAGCGACAGCCAACTCCGTAACGCTGATGTGGAGCTTCAGCAAAGAGCTGTAGAGTATCTGCGGCTGAGCTCTATCGCTAGCAACGACATCCTGGTAAGTCATGTAAAGATTTGGGAAATTTCCAAACGGATCATGTCTATTTGTATTGACCGAAAACCTTGTATATGTGATTTTAAGGCTACGGTTTTGGAGGAGATGCCTCCATTCCCTGAAAGGGAGTCGTCCATCTTGGCCAAGTTAAAGAAGAAGAAAGGTCCTAATACAGTCACCGACTTAGAAGACACTAAAAAGGAGAAGAACAGCTCAGACGTGAACGGGGGCACTGAGCCCGCCCCTGTTAGCACAGCGGTAGGTCAATGTGTATTTCACGTACTGTTATGATTGATGTCATCTTTATGCAACATGGAATCATGTGGGGGATTTTTTTTTTCTTACAGGCTGAGTAGTGATTTGTATTGACACCATTTATTGTAGCAGAGGATTGTGTATTTTTTTTTACTAGTTTTGACAGTGAATTTTATTTTATTTATACATTTTTTTTACCCTACGAATTTAAAAGGATAAAATAAAAATAATAAGAGAAATATACACTCACCGGCCACTTTATTAGGTACACCATGCTAGTAACGGGTTGGACCCCCTTTTGCCTTCAGAACTGCCTCAATTCTTCGTGGCATAGATACAACAAGGTGCTGGAAGCATTCCTCAGAGATTTTGGTCCATATTGACATGATGGCATCACACAGTTGCCGCAGATTTGTCGGCTGCACATCCATGATGCGAATCTCCCGTTCCACCACATCCCAAAGATGCTCTATTGGATTGAGATCTGGTGACTGTGGAGGCCATTTGAGTACAGTGACCTCATTGTCATGTTCAAGAAACCAGTCTGAGATGATTCCAGCTTTATGACATGGCGCATTATCCTGCTGAAAGTAGCCATCAGATGTTGGGTACATTGTGGTCATAAAGGGATGGACATGGTCAGCAACAATACCCAGGTAGGCTCTGGCGTTGCACCGATGCTCAATTGGTACCAAGGGGCCCAAAGAGTGCCAAGAAAATATTCCCCACACCATGACACCACCACCACCAGCCTGAACCGTTGATACAAGGCAGGATGGATCCATGCTTTCATGTTGTTGACGCCAAATTCTGACCCTACCATCCGAATGTCGCAGCAGAAATCGAGACTCATCAGACCAGGCAACGTTTTTCCAATCTTCTACTGTCCAATTTCGATGAGCTTGTGCAAATTGTAGCCTCAGTTTCCTGTTCTTAGCTGAAAGGAGTGGCACCCGGTGTGGTCTTCTGCTGCTGTAGCCCATCTGCCTCAAGGTCCGATGTACTGTGCGTTCAGAGATGCTCTTCTGCCTACCTTGGTTGTAACGGGTGGCGATTTGAGTCACTGTTGCCTTTCTATCAGCTCGAACCAGTCTGCCCATTCTTCTCTAACCTCTGGCATCAACAAGGCATTTCCGCCCACAGAACTGCCGCTCACTGGATGTTTTTTCTTTTTCGGACCATTCTCTGTAAACCCTAGAGATGGTTGTGCGTGAGAATCCCAGTAGATCAGCAGTTTCTGAAATACTCAGACCAGCCCTTCTGGCACCAACAACCATGCCACGTTCAAAGGCACTCAAATCACCTTTCTTCCCCATACTGATGCTCGGTTTGGACTGCAGGAGATTGTCTTGACCATGTCTACATGCCTAAATGCACTGAGTTGCCGCCATGTGATTGTCTGATTAGAAATTAAGTGTTAACGAGCAGTTGGACAGGTGTACCTAATAAAGTGGCCGGTGAGTGTATATATATTTATTATATATATATATATACGCACACACACACACAGTCCCCGGGTTACGTACAAGATATGTTCTGTAAGTTTGTTCTTAAGTTGAATTTGTATGCAAGTCGGAACTGTATATTTTACTATTGTAGCCTGAGCCTAATTTTTTTTGAACTCTGTGACAATTGGATTTTAAAATTGTTGGATTTTTAGAACCCGGAATAACAATAAAGCTTCATTGTAGACACCTTTGATAACTGTTACAGCTGATTATTGTAGCCTAGGGCTAAAGTACAGTAAATTACCAACATCCAGAGGTCCCTTTGTAATTAGGGGTCGTCTGAAAGTCGGGTGTTCTTAACTAGGGGACCGCCTGTATATATCTTCTTTTTTTTTTAAGAGAACCTTCCAAATGGACCCGTGTGACAGCTTTATGTGACCTTTTTTTTATACTAAAGATTTATAATCCCCCTAGATGTTAGTCTGATGAGGCACATCTGACTGGTATCTGAATATCCTGGTGCCTCCTCTTACTTTACGGTAATTGAAGCTGGGATAATATCCTGACTTCAATGCATATGCACTGTGTACTACACTGGCTTCACTTAATGACAGATTCCTTTTAAACATATTAATAATAATAATATCTATAATGGTACAGGCCGTCCCCGGGTTACGTACAAGATAGGTTTCATAGGTTTGTTCTTAAGTTGAATTTGTATTCAAGTCGAAACTGTATATTTTATAATTGTAGATCCAGACCAAATTTGTTTTTGCCCTAGTGACAATTGGATTTTCGAAATTGTCGCTGTAATGTGACCAAGGATTATCAATAAAGCTTCGTTACAGACACCTTACAGGTGATCATTACAGACCTTCACCACAGGGGGTGAGGTCACAGGTGGCAGAAGGGTCTGTCTGTAAGTCGGGTGATCTTAAGTAGGGGACCGCCTGTATTTAATAATAATAAATATTCTTATTATATTTTTTCAATTTGTGAGCATTTTTTTTTTTTATACAACTTTATTGCTTGTTTCTGATGCAAGCATTTCGGTAGAAACACATCTGCGATCAGTATGGGCCCCTCTCTGCAGCTTTAAATTACATTTCAATACACAATTCAAATGCTTTGTGTGAACACAACCGAAGCAGAGTGATTGTTTTGGTTTCCTAGACTCGCGTCCAGAAGCGTCTATTGCTCTACAGAACGTGGCAGGACCAGATGGTAGTGATATTTACTGCTAAAAGAGGAATAAAATACCAGTAGAATTACAGACCAGGCAGCAGCATAGGCTGGACATGATGTAGTTCTTCTATTAATCTGTGTATGTAACTCATGTAACTGATCTGCAGCCTCTTTCATCCATGAACATGTATGGAGAAGATCTTGTATGCACTGTGCGCCCTCGTCCATTATCCCTCCTGACACCCCTCACACCCCATTCTCCAACAAGTCTCCTTCCAGCCTCTGCCTCCTTCCACCAGGTTTTATCATAGTGGGAATGGACTGGTATACTAAAAACGCTTTTCCGCGGTTTTGAAAAGTTGTTTGGCTTTTTAAAAAGTTAGAAATAATGTAGAAACGTGGCTTTGTTCTGCCATTTATACATTCATGGTTTTGCCTTTTGCTTCTTTTTCAATATGAGATGCATGGTTTCCCATTGTCCTTTTACTGACTTTCCAAACTGCCAGGTTTTAATGTAATAAAAGAATGTAGTGTCCCTCATGTTAGAACTCTGCAGCCTCCTGTGCTACACATGTTCCTCATGATTGGATATGCAAGTTATCATTACAGGGGTTGTTCAGGCACAGAAGTTGGCAAATCAAATGAACATGGGTCCAATATACCACCGATATAACCTACATGAATGGAGCAGCAGGCTGGACGTGTGCCGCTCATTGTGTATCGCATTGATGGAGATAGCCGACTATGGCGCTGGGTTCCATCAGCGCCATAGAGGTGAATGGAGCAGCAGGCGCATGTGTGACTGCTGTGTTCATTTGGAGGGACACCAGAACCCCAGTCCTTACATTCATGTGTGTCCCCACAATTGGCAAGATATTCCCAATCCTTTAGATAACGCAATACTTCAGTTTTCACTTTAGCAGCTGGACAACCCTTTTAGGGGAGCTGCTGCCCATCCTCGGTCACTATTCTTCAGTTACTTTTGCCTTTCCCTCTCCCTAGTCATAACAACCTCTTGTTTTCTTGCATTATATAGTCCTGCCTGTGGAAACCCATTCCATAAATATACAGAAAATACAGTACTAGAAGAATGTTCCTTCTTCTAGATTTGCATTAGTTATCGTTTTTAAACCTACACATGTGCTCGGCCAAACCACATTCTGGGTGAGCACAGGGCCGGGTGGAGAAGGGAGGGGTAGTGTGTGCACCCCACCCCTGCAGTCTCCACTGAAAGACAAGGGCCCAGCTTGGTCGCGTTGTGCCATAGACCCCATTGGGGTACGTGATCTGTCCACAAATTATGGTTTTGCCCCCATTGTGGAGTGTAAATGTGGCATTAACTGCATGATACTTGACGTTACTAATTTGATGTTTAGTTTGTCTACTTAAAGTTTTGTGGAATTTTCTAAATTATGGAAGCAATTTGTCAACTCTTTAGACATGCGCTGGCTGCATTGCACAAAGGTCAACTAAATCATTCATGTGATCGCTGCAGCCTGGGCAGTCACGTATTATACATACAAGTGTCACAGCTTGGTTGTCACCATTGGTTTGTGTCTCCTAACACGGCATGAATGATGCTCATGGATCCGGTTGCGTTCTTGTATTCCCATTTGGTTATTCTTATTCCCACAGTCCACTCCTTCTCCTTCTGCTGACCTCCTGGGCCTGGGTGCTCCCTCCACCTCTAGTCCTGGTGCACCACCTGCTACCACATCTGGTAGTCTCCTCGTGGATGTCTTTGCAGATACTTCAGTCCCTGTCGACGCCGGCACTGCAGGACAAGAAGACAACTTTGAAAGGTGAGGTACTTATGGATAAGTAAGACATCATAAACTATGAGACCCATCGGATAACAATTGATTTCCCCCCCAAGACAGCAGTAGTAATCACTGACTCCATATGGTTCTCAGATCTGGATGTAATTGGCTAAATAGAAGTTTAGCCTAACAGGAACTAACAGTGCTTCGTGTTACTGCCTCTTTTCCCCTTGGTTTTCCTCTTTGCCGCTGATGCCTGATACAGCGATGCCCCAACATCCATAGAAGGGGCATCTGGGGAGCCTGAGCCTTCTGTGCAGGAGGCGGACGATTTCTTCTGCAAGTAAGCAAAACCACCCTGATCAAAAAGACCATTCCCCTTTCCCCGCCGCAGGCCGGCCTCTTCATTCTAGGTGTCCTTGGTATTAAAGCAGCAGAGGCAAGATAAAAATATGATTTTCCTTAAGGCAAGTGGCTGTGAATTTTACTTGAATTTCATGTATTCAGCAATATAATGAGAGTTCCTGATAAAGTGTCATGTAGATCTAAGCAGGGGTCCCTGAATGCACTTTGCACTTTAGCCTAGTATGGCAGCTGGGCACGATTTCTCCATTCAATTTCTATGGGGCTTATAAAGATGGTACAAAGCTTGACTATTTCTGGCAGTCCAATGGAGTGGTACCGAGGCCAGTCGTTTGAAACGAGGACCTATTTGTTAAGATCACGAAAATAAAAAAAATCTGGGGAATGTCGTAGATATTTTGTTAGTTGCAATTTTGTCATGCAGACACAGTATAATGTACACCTATACTCTTCCCTTTAACTTCGTGTTAGTCACAAGTATAATTAATGATTGAGATCCACATGAGATTACATTAGATGATATCACTTCACCTAAATGGGTTGGCCGCTCATACGAAACTTCACATGAGTAAATACCATATTTTTCGGACTATAAGGCGCACCTGATTATAAGGATGAATGACCAGCAGGTGGCAGACCTGTGCACAGTTCAAGGCAGCTGTTGTCTGTAAGTGCGGTTCATATATAAGGCACACTGGATTATAAGGCGCACCTTTGATTTCTGAGAAAATAAAAGGATTTTAAGTGCGCCTTATAGTCTGAAAAATATGGTATTAGTAATGGGATCACCCATATCATACTTAATAAGTTGATCTTATTTCTGCGGATGACATGACCCGCCAGCAGCAGGACTCGGGACTTCCTGTGACGTCTTCTCAGGGGTTGGAAGAGGCCATGCAGACAGTAGGGGGTTGGAAGCTAGAAGTACATGAGACCCCACAGGAAGTCCCAGGGGTCACGTGGCCTGCAGCACCCATGGACTACACAGAGAATTTACCGAGGTAACTTTTCTTATTAGTGGCCAACCCCTCTAAAGTTAGCGAAAACATGGCTAATTTCTTCCGAAGAAGCCCGGCTCTATTCACTGCAATAGAACTGAGCAGAATTACTTGTCACAACCCATGGACAGGGTGGGTTTGTTTCTGGAGAAAATGCATATTTTTGACCCCTTTAAACCAAAGAAAAAAACCTTATTGCTACTATGACTGGTGGGTTGAAAGTATTGGTGATGGATCATTATGGTTGGTGGATATACACGGGGGTTACAGCGGGGTAGCTTTGTCAGGACAGTTTTTGAGCGTGATTTGGGCCAGATGAAAGTCTCTGCTGCTTTAACCAGGCAACTGTTACATGCAACAGTATTTCATCTTACCATGTAACAAACCTTACATCAGGGGTCTCATATCCCCTCTACCCTGGACCACCTGATGATTTTTGCATGCGTTGCAGTATTGGTCTTGTATAACCATATTTATTTTCTGAGATTTTACCGATCAAAAACAAGGTGGGATGTCCACCCCATTCTCTGCTGATCCAGAATGTTCTCTTCTATAGACCTTTGTTTCAAAAGTGAAGCAGCTCCTTTCTTTCCCTGGGTACAATGCATAGAACTTGTTATCATCCAGTGTCATTTTGGAGAAGATTTACTAAAGTACGGTTTGGTTCACCACAAACCAATGGGATGCTGCATGTTAATCGCTGTAAGGCGGAACTTTCCCTACCTCCGCCAACTACAACCCTTTGCATCCCTTAAGAAGTGTCACTCCAGTGTTTCTGGCACTATTGGTATTCAGTATTGCTTGTCCATCATTCCCAAGCAATAAGTGCCATTCATTTTGGCACCCAAAGAGATAATATGGGTGGTGCTGTCAAATCGGTGGTGCTAGGTGCTCCGCCCACCTGACAAACATTTTGTGGTGCTGAAATTTATAGAAGGCAAAGGCAATAGAAAAAAGTGGTAATAGGTGGAGTCACACCTTTTAAGGGATGGGAACGGATGGAATTGATAGAGGTGCTGAAATGAATTTAAAGAAACACTAAACATTACAATCTATCAATTTTAATCCCATTTAATCTCCTACCGTATTACAAATCTTAGAGAAATATAAAGAGATTCTCTATGGATCCCAGAACATCAACCATCAATCCTCGTCCTCCTTCTAGTGTATGGCTGTTAGACAACTGGCTGGAGCAGGAGCCTCCTTACAGAGGACCAAGGCCGGTCCTGTATATTGTTTAGTGTTCCTTTATGTCTCCGATCCCCTTATAGACTACACATAGGTACAACATCTGGAGAAGTTCTCATGAAGAAAGTTCACGGTTTGGTGGATTATTAATCCAAGTTGCACTTTAGTAAATTTGGCCTGGTTTGACCTCTGCTTTCCTCATCTTCATTACTGGATACCCAAAGATTCAGACATTCCTGTATAAAGGAAGTCATTTGTTGTTTTCTGTGTGTGTTTTTTTAAAGGTTTATCTGCAAAAATAATGGCGTTCTTTTTGAGAATCAGCTGCTGCAAATCGGCTTAAAGACAGAATTCCGTCAAAATCTTGGTAAGCGATTTACATGTATTTTTCTAGTATCGTTTTATATATTTTTTTCCTTATTTACAAGTTATATTTTTACCTGCACCCAAATCAGTCAAAAGAACAGAAAGCTCAGTTTTCTGTGCAGTGGCTGGGTGCTCTGATCCAAACTGCAGTAACACAGCTTCACCTCTTTACTTATGATGGCGCTGTTGTTCCTATTCAGTTTTTTGGTAATTCAGGTAGCAAGTTGTTTGTCATCGGACAATCCACAGACTCTTTTCCCACCACATGAATTGTCACCGGTTAAAAAAAAACAACTAAAAGAAAACTATATGGTATTGCTTGAATAGAATATTCATATCATGTTATTAAAGGAACGCACCAGTCAAAGCGGATTCATTGGATAATACATGGTGTGGGGTCAGAAGGGAGGAGCATGACTCATTTTCATTGTGTTCCTAGGACCTTGCTAGAACCTGAAGTCTTGCTTCTCCATCCAGGCCCTTCACAAGGTATATTTCAATCAGCAGTGACTGGAGTGTTCCTTTAATTCTGGTTCTGGTTATACATACGCTGAGGGGTAATTTCTAGACATAAATCAAGTGACCCATTTGTTAAGTCTCCAATTTTTATTTATTTTTTTTTAGGTCGTGTGTTTATCTTCTATGGCAACAAGTTGTCCAGTCAGTTCCAGAACTTCACTCCAACTTTGGTTTGTTCTGATGAGCTCAAGGCCAATATCCTTTGTACGGAAATAGGGAGAATGAGAAAAAAGCAACAGAAATGTGGAGTAAAACCCTCCATAAAAAATAATATACTTGGCGCCAAAATTGTTGAAATGCTTTTTAAACTTTTTTTGAAGTTGGTAAAAAATGCAGCGCTTCTTGGGGAAGGAAAGGTGTGGCTTTATGGAAAGTAGGCAACCTACCAACCAATAGGATGCCTAATCATGCACCATATTTATTACCCAACTAGTGTGCTTAAAGGGGTGTTCCAATTTCAGCAAAGTTTACTGTTTGTTTAATGAAATGTTATACAACATTTCCATTTTGCTTTCTGTATCATTTCCTCATGGTTTTCTAGTTCTCTGCTTTCTGCTATTCTATAGGAAACTTTGTTGTTTACATTCTGTCATTATAAACCGATCCCTAATCATGTGATGTCACACAGGTGCACGGCTCATCATCTCCCTGGTCATGTGATGTCACACCTGTGCAGTGCTTGTTATATATATCCCTGGTCGTGATGTCATACAGGTGCAAGGCTTGTTGTATCTCCCTGGTCATGTGATGTCACACAGGTGCAAGGCTTGTTGTATCTCCCTGGTCATGTGATGTCACACAAGTCCAACGCACGTTATATCCGTAATCATGTGATGTCACACAGGTGCAAGGCTTATTATATATCCCTGGTCATATGATGTCACACAGGTGCATTTCTCCGTTATATATCACAGCTCGGATTACTCTGATATAACAGGCCTGCACCTGTGTGACATCACATGGACCATGGACAGGTTTTTATCTACTTAAAGTAAACGATGAAGCTTCCTTTAGAATGACAGCAAGCAGAGATTTAGAAAACCACGGGGAATTGATACCAGAAAGTATATTGGAAAATTGTTTAAGTTTTCATCATATAAATAATATTTGCTGAAATGGGAACGACCCAAGGAGAGCCCTTCCTTCAGCCGATCTGGTGATAATTATTGGGAAGAGTTTACGCCTTGACTGTGATCTCCAGGTCTGAATCTCCAGTCCAAACCTGTGGAGACCACGGTGGATGGAGGAGCCCAGGTCCAGCAGGTGATCAATATCGAGTGTTTACAGGAGTTTGTAGACGTTCCTGTTCTGAGCATCCAGTTCAGGTGAGGACTACTGTTATACACTATAACTGGAGGACTAGGTATTCAGCTTGTATAACCCTGGTGACTGGGTTTACGCTTCTGTGGTGACTGGGATTACGCTTCTGTGGTGACTGGGATTACGCTTCTGTGGTGACTGGGATTACGCTTCTGTGGCGACTGGGATTACGCTTCTGTGGCGACTGGGATTACGCTTCTGTGGCGACTGGGATTACGCTTCTGTGGCGACTGGGATTACGCTCCTGTGGCGACTGGGATTACGCTCCTGTGGCGACTGGGATTACGCTCCTGTGGTGACTGGGTTTGTAGAGTGTATTCGCCTGCAGTGTGATTGCTGGGGTCCTGCCTCCAATGGGCTCCTAGGGCAAGGGTCCCTACCCGTTCAATAGGGAATCTGTCAGCTATAAGTCACTCCTAAGATGCAGATAACGTTGTCTAATGATGACATTTTTACCAAAAAAAACCTGTCTGGCTGTGTTCACACATAATGTTTGCTTTGCGCTTTGCCTGATTGCGTTTCTATTTAAGCAATCGGGAACAAACTCCACTCTTTTTACGTATAAACAATGCAAAACGTGTGGATCCTGATACCAATCACAAGCCTTTCAGTAGAAACACATCTGCGATATCGCTTGCCCCTCCCTTGCAGCGTTTGCGCTACATTTCAAAATGCTGCGTGCGAACGACGGCCTCATAGTAAACTAATTGTATTGTAATTCCGTTTTGTACTAATCCTAGGAATGCTGAATGTTTCTTTTTGATGTGTGATTTGGGCTCATATACTATAATGTAGCTTTTTGTTTCTCCTCCTGCATCTATTTACTAAAGTTTGTGATGATTCCTGATATTTCAGATATGGGGGCGCGTTCCAGAACTTCTCGGTGAAGCTTCCCATTACCCTCAACAAGTTCTTTCAGCCGACAGAGATGGAAGGCCAGGACTTTTTCCAGCGCTGGAAGCAGCTCAGCAGGTTGTTACCTCCTCTAGGGAATCTGTCATTCTCTGGGATTTCTGTTATGTCTCAGTTCATCTTTTCTACAGAATTTTAAGGACGGTTCTATCTGTCGTTCTCTTGCCTATTGTCTTATGTTTTTGTTTGTTTGTTTTTTTTTAACAGCCCTAACCAAGAAGTTCAGAATATATTCAAGGCAAAACAGCCAATGGATCCAGAGCTCGTAAAAGCAAAGGTTGGTCATATTTAATGTATTATATATAAGTTCTGGTGCCAGTGCACAAGTGCGAGGAGGACGTGCGGGCGGTGGAACTACAGAGACTATTGGGGCTTCCAGAGTTTAGTCACGATGGTGCATGTCCCAGTAGCCTCTGCAGGTAATAAGCAGAATACTAAGATAACAACTTTGTAACAAGTTCCATTAGATAACTAGTCGTGCCAAATACAGTTTAGGGCTGAGGCTGGCAGGAGGGATCTACCATCGGATCTACTTCTGTATGTAGATTCCTGATGGTAGATTTCCTTTTAAGTTGAATTTGTATGCAAGTCAGAACTGATATATTATAGAAGGGTAACTCCAGAGCACTTTTTTTGTCCCTGTGACAATTGCTTTTTTAAAATGTTGGGAACAAGTATTAACAGTAAAGCTTCACTGCAGACGCCTTTTATCTTGCAGTTGATTGTTACAGCCTTAGGCTAAGGTACAGTAAATGAAAAGCATCCAGAGGTTGTGTGAATGCAGTCTTAGACCCGATTTGTTATTCAGTTGGTTTTGTGTACTCAGAATAAGGCGCCATTCAGAAATATACCAGGACATTGACAACAGAAAAGTGATTGTCTTGAGCCTCATTACCATGATCGTGTGTGCACAACGGGATGCAAACAAATTCCCGCTCTATATTTTGTGGCACGGTGAGGTACACCTAATGTGCACAGGGAGGCGCAGTACAAGCAAAGTCTATGGGGGCAGTGAATTAGCGGAAGTTTGTGCCATTAGTTGCAGCCCTCTGCGCACGGTGAAGTGCATAAAACCTTAGGATGAGGATTATGAAAATAAGTTACAGTGTGCTCAGTCCTTAAAACCAAAATAGGCTGGTCATGAAGGGGTTATGGTAGTTTTGTAGTGTTACTTTAAATTCAAGTTTGTTTTTTTTTTCCTTTTTTTTTTTTATTTTAGCTCATTGGTTTCGGACCTGCTCTTCTAGAAAACGTTGACCCAAACCCGTCCAATTTCGTGGCAGCTGGAATAATCCAGACAAAATCTCGACAAGTGGGATGTCTGCTACGCCTTGAACCTAATATGCAGGCGCAGGTATGTGATACTGTACACGGTGTGAACTTTTATACTCCAAACCTGATTCAAGCACATTGCCTCAGAGTCATGGGTGGGACATTTTTGTGACCAAGTGCTCCTCTGCATTTTACAGAGGCTCCGACCAGGAAATTGTACATCTGTTTTCTGAGTTTAGTAGCCTGGTAGGCGGCCGTACACAGCTCCTTCCTTATTAAGTGTGCATGTGGTTAGCTGTTGGTCACGGAGTAGGACCATCCACAGGAGACGCCTAAGCGCAGGTTTAAAGAAATAACATATTTACTACACCTTTTTCCACAAAACCTTTTTATAAATTTTCTCAGCTCCTCTTGCTCTACACCATGCTATGATTAACACTATGTACAATCTGCTCAGCTCCTCCTGCTCTATAACATTCTTTCTTTCTGCAGATAGGACTTTGTACTGTACATTTGCTCAGCTTCTCCTGCTCAGTTACATACTTCAACTATATTGAATATAACTTGTTCTCCGTCGAGGCCACATTTCTACTCTCTTGTTAAATCTTGTTTTTGCGCAGAATACTTTTAACCATTTGTATTCTTCTGTCCCTCTCAGATGTACCGGCTCACCATCCGCACAAGTAAAGAAGAAGTTTCCCAAAGGTTATGTGACCTTCTCTCCGAGCAGTTTTAAACCCGAATCCTGCTGTCCCCAAAATCCTTGTCTTTGTGTTCCTCCCTTACTGCCAGGTCCTGATCATCTCAGTGAAAATAAATATTACTTACACATTGTGTATTTATTGGTCCTTACATCCTACAGGGATAAACGTTCATGGTATTGTCTTCGCTCTATGTTCTGAGCCTTGGGTATTCTGTAGCTATTACACTAGGGGGCGCACTCTCCTTGCCACCAGGCTGGGTATTTTATAGATGCAATATTGTATGTGCATCGCTGTGTGTAGGGAAGCGTTGGCTTTCTGTACGGGCTACAATTGGGTTTGTAGCTTCATTGAAATTGCACTGAAAGAACCTCGAATGGTTCCAAGGAAGTAGGGAACAAGCAGCCATTTTTTTTTATTATTTTTTTTTTTTACTAAACTCGCACAAACCCATTAAACCCTGAGTTATAGTAGAGATTATGAAGAAATATTTGATATCGGAGTATACAGACCATAAAGGGACCATACAGATTGACCATCTTATATGGGAGGTGCTCATATCCACATCATAAATATCCAGAATACAAATATATATTATACTATATACACCTTTAGGCACCTTACACAGTCACAAGTGTGATCCAGTGGGCCCGAACACTGGCAACCGGAACCTTACTCTGCATGTCAGTGCAGTTCTGGTTGTCAGCAGTCGGGACGGACATTCCAGCCAGCACTCACTGCAAGTATGATATGAGCTGGACCCATCACACTGCCATGGCTGTATGGATATTATGGCCCCTACAAGTCTGGAATCACTTCTTACATATGTTACTATGAAGCTTCTTGGGAAATGGAGGATGAGTCCCTTCTGCCTGCTTTCAAGCTGTGGAGGACCTTCAAAAGTCTGGATTTGTTTTGTGTACATATGAAATCCTCACAGACCTGCTCCTGCTCTTAATACATGAGTATAAGTCTTGGTGGGTGGCCATGGGCCCCCTAGAAGGCTTGGGTCTGGGGCAACCGCCCAAACCGCGCATATTATAATCCAGCTGTGCTGACGTGCCCTATATTTACATACATATTAGGACCCGATTTTTAGGTGCGTCTATTTATATAAATTTGGGCTACACAGAGGCTTATGTTTACCTCTAATATATTTACATTTGTCTTGCCAAAAGCAGCTGATTCGAGCGATATTAACTTGCCCGATCCCACATCACGTCAGTAGTGCACACATTTCACTATGACGATTTAGCATTTTGTCCCAGTGACTGATTGGTTTAAACAGTGAAAAAATGTGATCATAGAATTGATGCCCCATCAACATGAACATCGGAGTGGAGTTGACTATTAATTTTGCCTCCACCACTTCTAAAACCGAGTGCCCTGCAGTCTTTGACAATGGCGGCTCACTGCTGAAGCACCGAATTCTGTCTCCTCCTAGACCAAATTTCTTTTCATCTACCACCCGCCACTTTGCTGCCACATAGGACACTTTTATATAGGACACATTAATTGTCGGAGTTTCTACACCGTCTAAGCCAAGCCAGTCTTCAGAAAAGAGCCAGAGCTGCAGGAAAATATTATTTTTTCTAGAGCCTTCCAGAAAATAGGTTGAAAACGAGTACCGGTGGTAGAAGTGCCACAAAACAGGCAGAAACACCATAGTAAATGTCCCCTATTGCCTGGAATGTTGTCATTGGCGGGGAAACAAGCATGTGGTTTGTGAGGGGTAAAGAAAATGCAAGGAATAAGGCTGGGTGCTATAGAGCCCAAGGTATGAGCATCTGAATGACTCCCGCTTCTAAAAGTGACTCTGGTCATTTGCAAATAACTTTTTTTTTTTTATATAGGTAAACGGGTGAGATTTCACATAAGAGGGAAATCATAGTTTTAGCTGCTATAAGAGCCCAAAATCGCCTTGCACTATCTCTACCAGGTGGTACGTGACTTCATAATTTCACCCTTTACTGTAAAGTGGCTCAAATAGCCACCAATTTGCTCTCCAAAAAACGCACCCAGATGGATGTCGCTTGAATCCCAGCTAATCCAGACATTTGCACTACCAAGCCTGTTCTGGATGACAGGCCCAATGCCAACCTTATTGTATAACCTTTCCCCCTTCTCACTTCACTCCTTAAAAGTTTGTCGCTCTCTTAGATTCCATCATAAATTGCAGACTAATCCTCCTCCATTGTAACCCTTTTTCATAACCCTGCTTTTCCTCCAGGACTAGAATAGCGGGACTTCCGATGGTGGGTGACGAAGGGTATCACTCATTTGCGGCACCTGATGTCTGGAGGTAAACCGCTGTCTCCTAATGAGGTTGTATCCAAATATGAGGTTCCTCCCTCAGAATTTTTACGACGTAACCAATTATTACATTTCGAGCAATCAATCCCATGAGGTATGTCCTCAAACTCCGGCACGGCATTTGAAAATATCTGTATAACTAACCCATTCGGTAGAGAAATAATCTCTCCGCTATTCTCTATTTTCAGTGCGTCCCCAATGGACATCAAGTCACATTTTATGGAACAGTGGGAGTCTGACTTGGGTTTCCAGTTCTCCCTGCCAAGGTGGAGACACTGCTGTACTACTCTAGTGAAAGGCAGCCAGCAAGTTTTGTTAACAGAGACCTCTCTTAGGATACTCCATAGAATGTACTAGGGCAGTGGTGGTGAACCTATGGCACGGGTGCCAGAGGTGGCACTTGGAGCCCTTACTGTGGGCACCTAGGCCAACACCAAAGAGGAAGCAAGGTATCTTAATGGATTCCCAGACAGCCCAGGACTCGGGGTGTGGTCACACGTCGCGTTTACTGCATGCGTTTAAAAACGCATTGCTACAGCTGAAGGGAGATTTGCCTAATTAAACAGCTGTTAACACTTGCGTTTACAAAACACAAGTGTAAACGCATTGTTAACACATGCGGTTGTTAACGTTGCGGTTAATGCATGCATTTTGTAAACGCAGGTGTTAACAGCTATTTAATTAGGCAAATCTCCCTTCAGTTGTAGCAATGCGTTTTTAAACGCAGCGTGTGACCGCACCCTCAGTGCTATCTTAAAGTGACAGTTCTGCCTGAGACTACAGGAGGAATGGGAAGGTGTGGGCAGATCTGGATTATCAATGTAACACAGGCAAGAAATCTTCCTATTTGGGGGAACCTAAATTTATCACTCCTTTTTTCTACCGTATTGGTGTTCTCAGGATACTGATACGGTTGAAATCTATGACAGAGACGGGAGCAATAAGTTGCTGCTTTAATTGCCATGTTGGCGATACATAAGTGAGTTTTGCTTGTAGTTTGGGCACTCGGTGTCTAAAAGGTTCGCCATCACTGTACCAGGGTATGTTCCTGCACGTCTTGCCAATATGTATCCCCACCTGCCCAACAGTTGCTTCCGAGACTACAATGCCTTGGATATGGCCCATATATGGTGGCACTGCCCCATAGTTGCCTTGGAACCTTGTGAAAACCCTCATCCGCTCTCTGTTAGGTAATGTAACACCTGTAACCTCGGCGGTGCTCCTGCTAGGAGACAAACCAGCAAAGGTTAAGAATATCGCCCATCGCTTAGTCCAGTTTATAGCTTTAGCGGCTAGCATTCACATAGCAGATAAATGGAAATCTCTGGACCTATCCTTTACCGCGGTTAAGAACAGAATCAACCTACTGATGCTGTTTCAGAGAATTGAGGCGACTAGGTCAGACACCTTCCCACTGTTTGAAGGGATCTGGAATCCATGGATCGCTGCACATGGTCCATTATGCATCAACATGGGTCCAGCACTGGGGCACACATACTAGGGGCTTTGCTACACACTTTTTTCGGACTGTGCCCGTTCTTCAATGTTAAATTGGCTTGCACAATTGGCTATTTAAGTAGCAGGTGTGTTGCGATTGTGTTGTACGGGACCCTTTTGAGTGCGGGATTTAACTTTAAAATTGTGTCGCAAGCCCTAGCACTTAGATGCACCACTAAAAAGATGGTGAACTCTGTCGGTCCTGGGCGGAGGCACATTCATGATATCAGGCGCACGATCTTTGTGTATCGCGGCATAGTGCATTATAGTCACTTTATGTGAACTCCGGTGACCGGGTAAGTGAATGTGCCCCATAGTCTTGGTCTATCCATATTCTACACTACACTATACACTTCTTGTGATCTTGTTACCTGTATGCTTTTCTCCTTCCCCTTGTGTCCCCTTCCCCTCCCTGGTTCCCCTATGTTTTATTGTTTTTTACAATACAGAGGCTGGCTATGTGTAAAAAAAAACGCACCATTTTTTTCATTACTAATTCCTTGCGTGGGGTACACCTTGCGCCTTGACCTATTGTAAGGCATTTTCCTATGTTTTTCATAGGAATTTGTTTTCCATTTGAATTGATGCTTCAATCCACCTTATAATTATGACTCATTTAAGGCAAAAACTGACTCTTTTCTGCTCATTTGCATATGACTTTGTTGGAAATGTCTTTTTACAGGTAGGCAGCACGGTGGCTTAGTGGTTAGCATTACAGCCTTGCAGCGCTGGGGTCCTGGGTTCATGTCCCAGGGTCAACATCTGCAAAGAGTTTGTATGTTCTCTCTGTGTTTGCGTGGTTTTCTTCCGGGTTCTCTGGTTTCCTCCCACAAACCAAAACATACTGGTAGGTTAATTAGATTGTGAGCCCCATTGGGGACAGGGACTGTTTTGGCAATATCTGTGCAGCGCTGTGTAATCTGTGTGTGCTATATAAATAATTTTAATTAAAAGTAGGATATAGTAGACAGTAAGTTTCATACCCTACCTAGTAATACAATACAGTCAAATCTCGTGACATTTTTCCTCTTAAGGGGCCTGGGTTTGATGAAGTTTCTTGATTTTTTTCATTCTTAGAGAAAAAAAACATTTCTCATAGTACACAAATTGTACTACAACACAGGATGATATTGGTGATATTGGATTGGATCAGCTCCTAATAGTGGGGTGTGTGGCATAAATGCAGTGAATATATAGTTTATGCTTTGATTTCGTTCACAAATATGAAAAAAAAACACTTTACGGTATATTGTTCTGAATGTGCGATTTAATAACATACAGTTTTATCACAAGTTAAATTTAGATGATGAAATATAAATTACAATCATAATGTTGATGATGTACTCCACATAAATTGATATTTACTTGATGAAATTACATTGATACTTTGCAATTCGTTACTAGAGGATTATGCTGGCTCAGCTAGTGGTGGGCTCAGGGGTTTGCCCCATTGGGGCCGATGCAGGGCTGGTAGTTACAGACGCATTCTACAATGACTTTGATATTGACAAGGACTTTAGAGTTTGGATCAGGACAGATAAGCTCGATAGTCTTTACAATGATGGAGCTTCTGACTGGCATACAGCAGCTGCACCGACCGGAGACCGACTCAAAGTCATCGTCGTACCTAAAAGACAAATACATAAGCCATAAGCTAAAGGTGTCGCCACACTGTATATCTATTCTCTATAGAAACTTATTCTGTAGAAGAGGGGAAATTCAGGATTAGCATTTACTGCAGGTCCATTACTTCCTTCTCCTATGTCTGGGCTTTTAAGCATCTGCACTAATACATCACCACCTTGTACTGTGTTATGTTTTTGTAGGGTCTATGACCACAGGAGGCTGCTTTTAGTACACACATTTATCCCATGCAATGGTATGGGACTAGAAGGCTGGAATAGGACAAATTTGGGGAATATGTTGTGCTTTGAATCGACCCTTAGTTGAGTCCAGTTCAATATCCGTTTACTCCCATCTTGCATTATGGGCACATCACAATTCTGCTTCGACTGCTATATATATGGAGAATACCATTCTTGCTATCCTGTGTATAAGAGCACAGCACTACTACTCTTCTCCTGCATATACAGGCACAGCACATACTATACTAAGTACAGTTTACTCCACTCTTCCTATAAGTCATTAAGCACATCACAGTTCTTCAATTCCTGTGCTACATATTCAGAATAGGCACAGCAAAGTACTATCCTCCTATCGTGTATATAGCCACTGCATACTACTACTCCCACTCATCCTGTACATGTGAGTACAGTACATATACAGTATCCCATATACAGTACGTGAGCACAGTGCTAGTACTTATAGGGGAAATTGAGGGTCCATAAATGTATTAGAAATGCTCTTTGTGCTCATACCCTAAGAGCCTACTATTTCACAAATTTTAGGTTTTCTGATGCAGTTGTTGTTTTTTTTTTTTGCAGCATTTAACAATTTAATTTTGCACTGAAGAAACTATAAATGAGCCTTTATAAGGGGAACTGCACAATTTGCAGGATTTTCTGTAAGTAACTGTAATCGGGTGATATTGTTTGGTTTCTGATGCTATAATCCTGCGACTTTGCCAAGACGCAGCTCAACCTTTGATTTCTGCATTGGGATCTGCATCATTAAGTGAAATATTTTTTCCACAATGTGTACGGGATTGGATAACGGTGTTTCTCATGTTTCTTACCATGATTCAGATTCGCAGAGTCCGTGACATCTGGTTAGTGGCACGACACGAGAACAGTTACCCTTGGTGATGGTATGGTTGTATTTTTGGGCACTGCATTTAGATGCTACAGAGAAAGCAGAGAGTGAATCTTAGATGATAAAACCTTAAAACATTAGCATATCACACATTTTTAGTAGCCATAATACTCTCTCTAATGTTTAAACCCATAGCTATGGCTTGGGACCGATACTTGGATTAGCAATTTAACATTTCTGTTTCTGTAGGCCTGGTTCACATATTCGGGATGTCATATCGCTGATATGGAGATCATTGTGACTTCCAATATGGTATTGGCTATATATGTGGGTTTATATGTGGGTTTAATCCCGCATCATCTGCTGTCGGAAGACCTCATTACAGTGTGCAGCAATCAATAATGAAACTGAGGTCCTTTCTTTATTGGAGAATCGGAACATCAGTACCATGACACGATCAGAAGGGAGCACTGCCGCTGCTAGGAATATTTATTTTACTACAATTTACTCCATGATCCTTTCTAACAAGCTGAAGAGGACAAATGTTCATACAGATGTTCATTTCTGAACACTGTCTCATGTCTATTATTCGGTAAGACATCTGTATAAACTTAGTGTGAAGCTTTTAATTGAACTTTTACAATAACCTACTGTACACAGGACTATTAGTGAGTACCATTCAACTTCTATCCTCTGACACTCATTCCAGACAAAAAAATGTTAGAATAATCTTGCCCCTCTACCCCCCATAGGCATCTATAGCTGTAGTGAGACGTGTAACTGAGGTGGAATATATAAAGTATTTTCGAGCCGTATAAATTTGGGGCTCTTGCACACGACCGCATGCAGCCCGTGTAAATGTGTCATATGGTGGCTCAATCCCACAGGCTGCACACAGAGCAGGGGACGGGAGTCCCAACATTATGTAGAAATATAATGCAAGAACGTTCCCTCTGCCGGCCGAACAGCCACGCCAGAAGTGTAATAGCTAATACATTATAATATTTCTATATAATGCAGGGACCCCTGTGCAGCCCATGGGATCGAGCCACCATAGCGCACGTTTACATGGGCTGCGCACATTCATATAAACAGCCCTTAGGTTCCTGGGTTGTGATGCACATAAAAGCAACCAACACTTATTGGAAATGATGTGTATGTGGAATACAGTAAATCTACACTTTCTGAATCTGCCCTCAGCCTGGATTATAGAATACTCACGAGTTTCCGTTGAAGTACTGATAGTGTGATCATGCCCTATAGAAAAACAAGTTTTATAGTTACTTGTTACTTATTGTTCACTGTATCATAAAATTCATAGGATTGCTTTTATCACACATGCAACGAAAATGGGCAGGAAAATACATGGGCTCTCTGACTGAATTTTAGCCCTTTGACAACTAGGGCACAGTTCATATCTCTATTAGGTCTTCAGTTTTTTGCATCAGTTATTTTGAGCCAAAACCAGTAATGTTGGAATACACAGAACAGGTGCAAGTCTTGTACCTTACCTCCGTATAGTCCCTGGAGAGACTTGCATCTGTTCTGTGTGTTCAACCGCTCCTGGTTTTTACTCAAAATAACTGATGAAATAACTGAAAATCTAACAAAGATGTCAACTGGCCCTTATATGATTGACAATTGTAGACATAGGTTAATAACAGCAGCCAGGGGGGGATTTTCCCATAAAGCAACCCATCATTGTGTAAGGCCCCAAAGGTCAGAGGGCCCCATATAGTTTAAAAAGACCTGTCACCAGGTTTTACCCCACTAAACTGCCAGCCCTCTTAGGGGGGCATTATTTTAATAGGTAAATGGGTGAGATTTCACAATAAAGAGGGAATTCTAGAAATGACATTTCATATCCAATCTAAGTCAGGCAAATATGCCTCTTCTCACCTCAGATGAGTCAAGTTTAGTGGTTACAGAGGTAGTGTCACTTCTGAAGCCCTTACCTTTATTTCTATAGAACCTAGAAACATGTTTTTTTGTGTCATATTCAGATCACATCAAGCTTGTTTTATGATCTATAGAACTGGACATACAAATGGTTACATAGGTGGGTACTGGATTTTTATCTGCAGATTGCATCTCCAACTAGGTATTTAGATTACTGTTTTTCTGGTGCTGTATCTTTCAAAGCCATAAGCCTGATGTTATCTGAAAGATGAGGTTCGTATCTTTAATATGACATGAGCAGCATGTTTCTAGGTGCTATAGAACAAAAGATAGAAGCTTCTGTAATGACATTACCCCTGCAACCACTAAACTGGACCCATCTCATGGGGTAATGGGTTCGAATCCCACTCAGGTCAACATCTGCAAAGAGTATGTATGTTCTCTCCGTGTTTGCGTGGGTTTTCTCCCACACTCCAAAAACATACTGTTAGGTTGTTTAGATTGTGAGCCCCATGGAGACAGGGACCAATTTGACATGCTTTGTGCAGCGCTGCGTAATCTGTGTGTGCTATATGAAGAATTATTATTTATTATGTAAAAATGAGTTGAGAAGAGTCATATTTGCCTGACTTTGGTAAAGATTTTTTTTATAGTTAAGCGGGAGAGAATTCACATAAAAGAGGGAATTCTAGAAAGGACATTTCATACCCTACCCGAGGGTACTAGTAGTTTAGTGGGGTAAAACTTGGTGACAGAATCTTTTAAAAATTATGACAGAGCAGAGAGTAATAGACTCCTTGATCTGCAATTGAGTTATACATTAATTATTACGGTTACAGCTTCCATTCGCTTACAATGGGAATTGTGAATATAGGTGTCGGTCGCACCCCCAATCAAGTATTGCTATGACCTATCAATACTAAATGCTGGCCAATCCCTTTAAGCAGTACAGTCAGTTTTCATTGTTGTCTGCTGTAGATATATTAATAAGCTTTACAGGAACTGTGGAGGATATTTTATCCCATGGTTTTATCCCAGAAACGTAAATGGACTCTTTATAGCATTTACCATGTAGACATATAATACAACAAGGCAGACAGTCTTACCAGTTTGGGGTGACATAGTAGAATGTGATGTTATATTAAGAGGAGGGGTGGAAACTGTGGTATTTTGAGCAGATGTTGTAATGGTAGAAGAGGTGGTAGTTTTGGTAGTAGTGAGGGTAATAGGTGTAATGGTGCTACTTGTTATTGATGTTGTCGAAACTGTCACTGTAGAGTAAAGTAAAGAAATATATTAGCATTCCTGATGATGACAAAAAAGAATTAAGCAATTTTACCTCTAAATAAAACTAGAAAAAAATTGCACACGCTTTAATGACCAGAATCGACATACACCGGGAGATTTATCTTTTTGTTGCTACTACGATTTATCAGAAGAGTCTGAGGTAAAACTATTCTAGTTGTCCATGGAAAACCAATAAGAGCTCAGCTTTCATTTTATAAACAGCTGTGGTTAAATTAATTAACAGCTCTGATTGGTTGCCATGAACGACTAGTACACTTTTACCTCAGACTCTTCTGATAGATGTCCCTAAGTTGCTGTGCAGATGTTGTATTTAAAGATCAGGGAGGGGAAGGCATGTAAAATAAATATAGGGTGGAAGATTTATCAGAAGTGTCTGAGGTAAAACTTTTCTAGTTGTCCATAAAAAACAATCAGAGATCAGCTTTCATTTTATAAATGGCTGTGGGAAAATAAAAGCCGAGCTCTGATTGGTTGACATGGACAACTAGAACACTTCTGCGATCAGACACTTCTGATAAATCTCCCTCAGAGCCCTAGTAATATATTCTACATACAAGATATTCCTTTTTAGCGAATTACAATATACTAGAGAATTAGAGGTTTGAGTGATAAAAGTCCAATATATATTGAATTAAAGAACTACAACAATAGGTTCAGAAATATTTCTATTGTCCTGTTCTGGTATATCATATTAAAGTATACAAAATCAGCCAATATTGAGGGAACTGTGAAAAATACATTTAAATTCCAGGATTGTAGCTGGACTTGGAGCACTCTGTTTTTTTATTTTGTTTTATTTTTGTTTTTGAGCGTTTTATTTTGAGACATCTTGCTGAAGTAGTTGAACCGTATCTTGACCCTTTACAATTCGCATACCAACCACGTCTGGGTGTGGAGGATGCGATTCTTTATTTGCTCCACAGGGTATACATGCATCTGGACGAGCCGGGGTCTGAGATCAGGATAATGTTCTTCGACTTTGGGAGTGCTTTTAATAGGATTATCCCGAAACGTTTATGTCAGAAATTGGGTAAAATGGGGGTTGGTTCTGGCCTAATTCAGTGGATCTTTAATTATCTGATATTAAGACCGCAGAAGGTGAAAATTGGAAACACGGTGTCGGATGTGGTTGTGAGTAACATTGGAGCCCCACAGGGGACTGTTCTTGCCCCGTTTTTATTTACCATCTACACCGCAGATTTTCAAAAAAATAGAAGTCAGTGCTTCTTGCAGAAGTATTCGGATGACACTGCGATAATAGGGTGCATAAAAGGGGGAGATCTGTCTGAATACTGGTCGACCATTGATGTGTTCTCGGAGTGGTGCGACACAAATGGTTTGGAATTGAATCTATCTAAGACCAAGGAAATGGTAATCAGTTTCCGAAAAGAACGTGATACTGATGGTGAGCCTACAAAGATTAGGGGTGTCGCAGTGGAACGCGTCACAAACTATAAGTATCTGGGCGTCTATCTGGATGATAAGTTATTGTGGCATATAAATTCAGAGAAATTGTATAAAAAGGCGTCCGGGAGACTGTACTTTTTAAGATCGCTCAGGTCCTTTGATGTGGACCGTAGGATGTTGCTGTCCTTTTACCAGTCTGTAATTGGAAGTGTTTTATTTTATGCGGTGGTATGTTGGGGAAATAATGCTCGCACGACTGACCTGAACAAATTTAAGAAATTGGTCAGGAAGGTGAACTCAATTGTTGGTACTAAGACAGAGGATTGGGAGTCAGTCTTGTGTGCACGTATGCTCTCCAAATTTAAATCCATTGTATGTAATGAGAAAAACCCATTACATAACACACTGATGGGTCAACGTAGCACATTTAGTGATCGGTTTTTGCACATGAAATGTAGAACGAATCGTTTTAAAAATTCTTTTATACCGAGGGCAATTGCATTAGTTAACATGGGCAAGTAATTAATATGTAACCACGGTGTTATTCTTCTTTTTATATTTTTTATTGATTCTTTTTAAATAACTGTTATCATCTATGTGTAAAGTATTTTGTATCTTACTCTGTTTGTATATGTATATCTGTGATCATGAATGGAGGTGTTGCTGCTGTCGTTGTGACAAAGTCAATTTCCCCTATGGGGACAATAAAGCATTCTATTCTATTCTATTCTACTGGTGTATGAGATCTCTTCACTGGATACAGCACAACCCCTCCCCCATGAGTTTGCTGTGGTATATAGGGCAGAAGGGACTAGGTGAGCTGTGTTCTGTGAAGTGATTTCACATACCAGTACACCAGGATGCTTCATGTCCACCTACAATCTGAAGCAGGTCTCATGACAGTTCCAGTATAGATGAATATTTCGAGTCCCCCACAATGCCAGGGTAACTAATTTTTTTTTGGTTAAAAAAAAACTGACCTTGATAATAAGGTTTTCCCAGGACTTTTACGAAAAACGTATACATTAATAATAGTAATATACTTTCAGAAATGAAAGCTATTACCTGGCTTTCTGGGGCCTAAATGTTTTACAATATTAATATTTACATATATTTTTTGTGTGTGGTATTTTCCTTAAGCCTCATTTTCAGGTAATAGTACATTGTAATTCATGATGAGGGACTTTTCTA
This sequence comes from Engystomops pustulosus, assembly GCF_040894005.1. Taxonomy (NCBI): domain Eukaryota; kingdom Metazoa; phylum Chordata; class Amphibia; order Anura; family Leptodactylidae; genus Engystomops; species Engystomops pustulosus. The sequence goes on along the minus strand of NC_092417.1, from coordinate 147,258,378 downwards.
CTCCATCGTGATTTATACATACATTGTTTCTGAACCAATATGTGGCAAAAATAACATGATTACTTTATTATGTGTGAATAGGCTGATACCAACTATGTTTTTTTGCTGAATTACAATTTTTGCATGGTAAAATATATTTAAAGAATGAAAGATTTGATAAAGTTTTCACCTTTTTTTGAGAACCATACATTTTAACGTTTTTCAACAGCAGATATAAATAAGGGCTTGTTTTTTGTGTAAATATTTGACATTTTTTACTTTAATTTTTATTTTGCGGCATATGTGATTTTTTTTATCACGTTTACATTTTTGGGGAGATCAAAAAAATGATACCAACTTTGTATACTAGAGGCTTTCACACGAATCAAAGTTAGGCCCTAACTTGCTAATCGGTGGGGGTCTCAGTGATGAAACCCCCACAGTTCATGAAAATGAGGGGTCTGATGGGGTCCCAGTTACCTCAGTCGGACCCCTTGTCGTCCCCGTAGAATAATTCAGAAGACGGCAGCACATGACCACTCCGCTCCATACATCTTAATGGAGCTGATGGAGATCGCTGAGGCAACGGGGACCTTATCGGGCCCCTCGTTTTCGTGATCTGTGGGCGTCTCATCACTGAGACCTCCACCAATCAACAAGTTAGGCCTTATCCTGTGGACAGGGTGATTTGTGAGAAAAACCCTTTAACTCCTTTGACCAAAAAAGCATGTTATTTTTTTTCTTTTTTAACATTTTATATATTTTTTTTTTAAACTTGATTTTTTGTTATTGATCATATTGTATAATATATACAATATATATATATATATATATATAGTAGTCCCCGGGTTAAAGACAGGATAGGTTCTGTAGGTTTGGTCTTTAGTGAAATCAAAAGCCTGCATCCAATTTGGACAGGATCCATTTTTCACTGTGCTCCGCTTTATCTTTTTTTTACATGCCAAGTTGAAACAGGTATATTTTGTAAAGTGTAACTCAAAGTATATTTTGTCTCAGTGACAAATGGATTTTCGCAATTTTGGATCTTTATGAGAACAAGATTAAATAATTAAGCTTAATTGTACAGACCTTTGATAACTCTTACAAGTGATCATTGCAGCCAAGGGCTAAAGTTCACTAAATTATCAACATCCAGTGGTCCTTCTGGAACCAGAAGTCGTCTGTAAGTTGAATGTTCTTGGGTTGGGGCTGCCTGTACCTGTGTACTGTACTAACTAACAGGCTTCCATAGCTGTCAGACTTAGGGCAAGTATTAAACAGCTGCTTTCCATCAGAAAACAGTGGCATTTTCCATAGGGGTGACATCCTAAATGTCAAACCAGGCTAGGGAGGGGTTTTTTAAAAAATAAATGTGTACTCTGGGAATTTTTTAACACTTGGACAACCCCTTTAACAGTTGCAATTGTTATCTGCCTGTCATAACCTGGTACTACCCTTGTTGTAGGTTCTGAGTAGGATGGGAGCGGTAGAGCCCCAACCACCATGGTTATATTGAATACATTCACTATCATTTCTTGTCTAATTGCCTGGAAGCTTGGTAACTAAGACGTAAACTGTCAATCTAGCAAGAGGTATAAATCATAATAGAGAAATATTAGAAGATTTCTGCAAAAACGAAGTTGAAATTAAATCTGCCATCAGGATCATGGATTGTAAACCAAGCACACTGACATACTGGTGTGTGCCCTCTCTGTAAGGATCTGCTCTTCTTTTGCCCTTGTTGTTAGAAAAAAAGGCTGTAAAAATTATGCAAATGAGCCTGAGGGGCTCCAGGCTCCAATAACATATATAGAATCATTTGAAGCCTTTTTTTTCTGGGAAAACACGGGTATCGGAAGCTAAAAGAAGACCAGATCCTGACAAAGGGGGCACACAGCAGCATGTACTACATATAGTGGTCGCCTACTTCCTTTCAGCCAGTGTCTGAGACCACGTGGAACAGTGAGTATTCAAGACCTGTTCACACATGGTGCGGGATTGCATGGTATCTGCTGCTTCTGTGGTACAGTGCTGGTGGGGACCTAGGGCCCGGAGCCATGGGGGCTATGCCTGCCAGTATGGGTGTTCGGGAGTAGCTGGGTATTGGTCTTGATCTGTATAGGAATCTTTTAAAAAGGAAAGGTTACTACTAGGCTACGCCATAAAGTGCACCACTATCTACTACACCTCAGCCCAATGCTAATTTGCAGATCAGCCTATTAAATGGGTTTGCAAGAAAGGATTACGCAGATGTAGATCTGTGCCACAGAGTAGATTGGTTTCTTCACACTACAAATTAGTATGAGACCCAGTGGCTAAACAGCATGGAGTGGATTCACTTGGACAGTGTCTGTTGTAACCGTTTTTACATACACTGAGCTCATTGGGGCACATTTACTTACCCGGCCCATTCGCGATCCAGCAGCGCGTTCTCTGCACAGGATTCGGGTCCGGCTGGGATTTAAGATGGTAGTTCCTCCGCCGTCCACCAGGTGGCGCTGCAGCGCCGAAAATAATCTTAACGCCCCGGAATGCACCATCCCATAGAAGGTGAAGGTGAGCGCTCCCCAAGCGACACATTTTCGGTTTTTAAATGCGGCGGTTTTTCCGAATACGTCGGGTTTTCGTTCGGCCACGCCCCCCCGATTTCTGTCGCGCGCATGCCGGCCCCGATGCGCCACAATCCGATCGCGTGCGCCAAAAACCCGGGGCAATTCATGTACAAGCGGCGCAAATCGGAAATATTCGGGTAACACGTCGGGAAAACGCGAATCGGGCCCTTAGTAAATGACCCCCATTGTGTGATATGGGACACTCCCGGTCTGAGGAGTTCACAGAAAGTGCATTGTCCGACGAACATGCAATGTGTCGCAATTCCCCGCTCAGATCTGCCAGAGTTCTCCTTCTTCTTCCTGGTGCATGTAAGTGCTTGGGCTTGCGACACAATTTGAAAGTTAAATCCTGCACTCAGTCCGAATAAGTTGGATTGTCCGATGGCACTTCCCTCAGATTTCTGTCACATGAAAGCCAGCGCAGCTGCGCCACAATCCGATCCCGACACAATCCCAGTGCAAACCCCTGTTAAATACTTGTCACTGCTGCGCAAATCCCAGAAACAGCAAACAAACAAAAATGCGATCTGCGACCCTTAGTGAATAAGCGCTATACAGTTTACTCTATCTGTTTTGCACGATTTATAATGTGATCACTAGGATTCCCAGAAAAAAAGAAGCCACATCCTATTGGCAAACATTATGTCAATGAAAAATGGTAAATGTTACCTCTATCTATGTCAGAATATTTTTACTTGTTGACTAAATTTTTTAAAAATAGGACAATAGGTTAGACCATTGATTAGTGGTGGGACAATGCTCCCTGCAGAACATAGAAACATAAGGGCTGCAAGCTTGCTACCATTTACATGAAGTAACACAAAACTATACTGTATGTGGCTGTGTTTTAGATACAAAAATATAAAAAGAATATGTAAATTATTAGGATTAATGTCAAATTTGACACAAGTGTCAGAATGGCGTTCTGTACCTATAAAAAAAACCTTAAGGTGGTAAACCAATATTAAGAAATTAACTGCATAACATAATACAAATATTTTCACTAACAAAATACTTGAAAACTCACCTAAATGTTCAGTTGAAGATGAGTGTTCATGGGGGACAGAAACTGGTTGTGAGAATGTTGATGATAATGGAGTTTGAATATGTGGTGTTTCTGAAACAGGCGGTGAGGTTGATAGAGTTTGTATTGTTTCATTAAAGTGTGGAGTTATAGTTGTATGAGTGGTAGGTGTTGATGGTGACGGAAGAGTGGTAGTTGATGTTGTTGATGGGGTGTGAGTAGTAACAGTGCTAGGAGTTTGGGTTGTTGGTGTAGGAGATGGGGAAGGGGAGGGTGAAGTTAAAGTAGTATGAGTTGTAGGTGTTGATGGTGACAGAAGAGTGGTAGTTGATGTTGTTGATGGGGTGTGAGTAGAAACTGTGCTAGGAGTTTGGGTTGTTGGTGTAGGAGATGGGGAAGGCGAGGGTGAAGATACAGTAGGATGAGTGGTAGGTGATGTTGATGGGGTGTGAGTAGAAACAGTGCTAGGAGTTTGTGTTGTTGGTGTAGGAGATGGGGAGGGTGAGGGTGAAGTTACAGTAGTATGAGTTGTAGGTGTTGATGGTGATGGAAGAGTGGTAGTTGATGTTGTTGATGGGGTGTGAGTAGTAACAGTGCTAGGAGTTTGGGTTGTTGGTGTAGGAGATGGGGAAGGCGAGGGTGAAGATACAGTAGTATGAGTGGTAGGTGATGTTGATGGGGTGGGAGTAGAAACAGTGCTAGGAGTTTGTGTTGTTGGTGTAGGAGATGGGGAGGGTGAGGGTGAAGTTACAGTAGTATGAGTTGTAGGTGTTGATGGTGATGGAAGAGTGGTAGTTGATGTTGTTGATGGGGTGTGAGTAGTAAAAGTGCTAGGAGTTTGGGTTGTTGGTGTAGGAGATGGGGAAGGTGAGGGTGAAGTTACAGTAGTATGAGTTGTAGGTGTTGATGGTGATGGAAGAGTGGTAGTTGATGTTGTTGATGTGGTGCGAGTAGTAACAGTGCTAGGAGTTTGGGTTGTTGGTGTAGGAGATGGGGAAGGCGAGGGTGAAGTTACAGTAGTATGAGTTGTAGGTGTTGATGGTGATGGAAGAGTGGTAGTTGATGTTGTTGATGGGGTGTGAGTAGTAACAGTGCTAGGAGTTTGGGTTGTTGGTGTAGGAGATGGGGAAGGCGAGGGTGAAGTTACAGTAGTAAGAGTTGTAGGTGTTGATGGTGACGGAAGAGTGGTAGTTGATGTTGTTGATGTGGTGTGAGTAGTAACAGTGCTTGGAGTTTGGGTTGTTGGTGTAGGAGATGGGGAAGGCGAGGGTGAAGTTACAGTAGTATGAGTTGTAGGTGTTGATGGTGACGGAAGAGTGGTAGTTGATGTTGTTGATGGGGTGTGAGTAGTAACAGTGCTAGGAGTTTGGGTTGTTGGTGTAGGAGATGGGGAAGGCGAGGGTGAAGTTACAGTAGTATGACTTGTAGGGGTTGATGGTGATGGAAGAGTGGTAGTTGATGTTGTTGATGAAGTGTGAGTAGAAACAGTGCTAGGAGTTTGGGTTGTTGGTGTAGGAGATGGGGATGGGGAGGGTGAAGTTACAGTAGTATGAGTTGTAGGTGTTGATGGTGACGGAAGAGTGGTAGTTGATGTTGTTGATGGGGTGTGAGTAGAAACTGTGCTAGGAGTTTGGGTTGTTGGTGTAGGAGATGGGGAAGGCGAGGGTGAAGTTACAGTAGTATGAGTGGTAGGTGATGTTGATGGGGTGTGAGTAGTAACAGTGCTAGGAGTTTGTGTTGTTGGTGTAGGAGATGGGGTGGGTGAGGGTGAAGTTACAGTAGTATGAGTTGTAGGTGTTGATGGTGATGGAAGAGTGGTAGTTGATGTTGTTGATGGGGTGTGAGTAGTAACAGTGCTAGGAGTTTGGGTTGTTGGTGTAGGAGATGGGGATGGGGAGGGTGAAGTTACAGTAGTATGAGTTGTAGGTGTTGATGGTGACGGAAGAGTGGTAGTTGATGTTGTTGATGGGGTGTGAGTAGAAACTGTGCTAGGAGTTTGGGTTGTTGGTGTAGGAGATGGGGAAGGCGAGGGTGAAGTTACAGTAGTATGAGTGGTAGGTGATGTTGATGGGGTGTGAGTAGTAACAGTGCTAGGAGTTTGTGTTGTTGGTGTAGGAGATGGGGTGGGTGAGGGTGAAGTTACAGTAGTATGAGTTGTAGGTGTTGATGGTGATGGAAGAGTGGTAGTTGATGTTGTTGATGGGGTGTGAGTAGTAACAGTGCTAGGAGTTTGGGTTGTTGGTGTAGGAGATGGGGAAGGTGAGGGTGAAGTTACAGTAGTATGAGTTGTAGGTGTTGATGGTGATGGAATAGTGGTAGTTGATGTTGTTGATGTGGTGTGAGTAGTAACAGTGCTAGGAGTTTGGGTTGTTGGTGTAGGAGATGGGGAAGGCGAGGGTGAAGTTACAGTAGTATGAGTTGTAGGTGTTGATGGTGATGGAAGAGTGGTAGTTGATGTTGTTGATGGGGTGTGAGTAGTAACAGTGCTAGGAGTTTGGGTTGTTGGTGTAGGAGATGGGGAAGGCGAGGGTGAAGTTACAGTAGTAAGAGTTGTAGGTGTTGATGGTGATGGAAGAGTGGTAGTTGATGTTGTTGATGAAGTGTGAGTAGAAACAGTGCTAGGAGTTTGGGTTGTTGGTGTAGGAGATGGGGATGGGGAGGGTGAAGTTACAGTAGTATGAGTTGTAGGTGTTGATGGTGACGGAAGAGTGGTAGTTGATGTTGTTGATGGGGTGTGAGTAGTAACAGTGCTAGGAGTTTGGGTTGTTGGTGTAGGAGACGGGGAAGGCGAGGGTGAAGTTACAGTAGTATGAGTTGTAGGCGTTGATGGTGACGGAAGAGTGGTAGCTGATGTTGCTGAAGTGGTGTGAGTAGTAACAGTGCTAGGAGTTTGGGTTGTTGGTGTAGGAGATGGGGAAGGCGAGGGTGAAGTTACAGTAGTAAGAGTTGTAGGTGTTGATGGTGACGGAAGAGTGGTAGTTGATGTTGTTGATGTGGTGTGAGTAGTAACAGTGCTAAGAGTTTGGGTTGTTGGTGTAGGAGATGGGGAAGCCGAGGGTGAAGTTACAGTAGTATGAGTTGTAGGTGTTGATGGTGACGGAAGAGTGGTAGTTGATGTTGTTGATGGGGTGTGAGTAGAAACAGTGCTAGGAGTTTGGGTTGTTGGTGTAGGAGATGGGGAGGGTGAGGGTGAAGTTACAGTAGTATGAGTTGTAGGTGTTGATGGTGATGGAAGAGTGGTAGTTGATGTTGTTGATGGGGTGTGAGTAGAAACAGTGCTAGGAGTTTGGGTTGTTGGTGTAGGAGATGGGGATGGGGAGGGTGAAGTTACAGTAGTAGGAGTTGTAGGTGTTGATGGTGATGGAAGTGTGGTAGTTGATGCTGTTGATGGGGTGTGAGTAGTAACAGTGCTAGGAGTTTGGCTTGTTGGTGTAGGAGATGGGGAAGGCGAGGGTGAAGTTACAGTAGTATGAGTTGTAGGTGTTGATGGTGATGGAAGAGTGGTAGTTGATGCTGTTGATGTGGTGTGAGTAGTAACAGTGTTAGGAGTTTGGGTTGTTGGTGTAGGAGATGGGGAAGGTGAGGGTGAAGTTACAGTAGTATGACTTGTAGGTGTCGATGGTGACGGAAGAGTGGTAGTTGATGTTGTTGATGGGGTGTGAGTAGTAACAGTGCTAGGAGTTTGGGTTGTTGGTGTAGGAGATGGGGAAGGCGAGGGTGAAGTTACAGTAGTATGAGTTGTAGGTGTTGATGGTGACGGAAGAGTGGTAGTTGATGTTGATGTGGTGTGAGTAGTAACAGTGCTAGGAGTTTGGGTTGTTGGTGTAGGAGATGGGGAAGGCGAGGGTGAAGTTACAGTAGTATGAGTTGTAGGTGTTGATGGTGATGGAAGAGTGGTAGTTGATGTTGTTGATGGGGTGTGAGTAGTAACGGTGCTAGGAGTTTGGGTTGCTGGTGTAGGAGATGGGGAAGGCGAGGGTGAAGTTACAGTAGTATAAGTTGTAGGTGTTGATGGTGACGGAAGAGTGGTAGTTGATGTTGTTGATGGGGTGTGAGTAGTAACAGTGCTAGGAGTTTGGGTTGTTGGTGTAGGAGATGGGGAAGGCGAGGGTGAAGTTACAGTAGTATGAGTTGTAGGTGTTGATGGTGATGGAAGAGTGGTAGTTGATGTTGTTGATGGAGTGTGAGTAGTAACGGTGCTAGGAGTTTGGGTTGTTGGTGTAGGAGATGGGGAAGGCGAGGGTGAAGTTACTGTAGTATGAGTTGTAGGTGTTGATGGTGACGGAAGAGTGGTAGTTGATGTTGTTGATGGGGTGTGAGTAGTAACAGTGCTAGGAGTTTGAGTTGTTGGTGTAGGAGATGGGGAAGGCGAAGGTCCAGTTACAGTAGTATGAGTTGTAGGTGTTGATGGTGACGGAAGAGTGGTAGTTGATGTTGCTGATGTGGTGTGAGTAGTAACAGTACTAGGAGTTTGGGTTGTTGGTGTAGGAGATGGGGAAGACGAGGGCGAAGTTAAAGTAGTATGAGTTGTAGGTGTTGATGGTGACGGAAGAGTGGTAGTTGATGTTGCTGATGTGGTGTGAGTAGTAACAGTACTAGGAGTTTGGGTTGTTGGTGTAGGAGATGGGGAAGGCGAGGGTGAAGTTACAGTAGTATGAGTTGTAGGTGTTGATGGTGATGGAAGAGTGGTAGTTGATGTTGTTGATGTGGTGTGAGTAGTAACAGTGCTAGGAGTTTGGGTTGTTGGTGTAGGAGATGGGGAAGGCGAGGGTGAAGTTACAGTAGTATGAGTTGTAGGTTTAGATGGTGATGGAAGAGTGGTAGTTGATGTTGTTGATGGGGTGTGAGTAGTAACAGTGCTAGGAGTTTGGGTTGTTGGTGTAGGAGATGGGGAAGGGGAGGGTGAAGTTACAGTAGTATGAGTTGTAGGTGTTGATGGTGACGGAAGAGTGGTAGTTGATGTTGCTGATGTGGTGTGAGTAGTAACAGTGCTAGGAGTTTGGGTTGTTGGTGTAGGAGATGGGGAAGGCGAGGGTGAAGTTACAGTAGTATGAGTTGTAGGTGTTGATGGTGACGGAAGAGTGGTAGTTGATGTAGTTGATGGGGTGTGAGTAGTAACAGTGCTAGGAGTTTGGGTTGTTGGTGTAGGAGATGGGGAAGGGAAGGGCGAAGTTACAGTAGTATGACTTGTAGGTGTCGAAGGTGACGGAAGAGTGGTAGTTGATGTTGTTGATGGGGTGTGAGTAGTAACAGTGCTAGGAGTTTGGGTTGTTGGTGTAGGAGATGGGGAAGGTGAGGGTGAAGTCACAGTAGTATGAGTTGTAGGTGTTGATGGTGACGGAAGAGTGGTAGTTGATGTTGCTGATGTGGTGTGAGTAGTAACAGTGCTTGGAGTTTGGGTTGTTGGTGTAGGAGATGGGGAAGGCGAGGGTGAAGTTACAGTAGTATGAGTTGTAGGTGTTGATGGTGACGGAAGAGTGGTAGTTGATGTTGTTGATGTGGTGTGAGTAGTAACAGTGCTAGGAGTTTGGCTTGTTGGTGTAGGAGATGGGGAAGGCGAGGGTGAAGTTACAGTAGTATAAGTTGTAGGTGTTGATGGTGACGGAAGAGTGGTAGTTGATGTTGTTGATGTGGTGTGAGTAGTAACAGTGCTTGGAGTTTGGGTTGTTGGTGTGGGAGATGGGGAAGGTGAGGGTGAAGTTACAGTAGTATGAGTTGTAGGTGTAGATGGTGATGGAAGAGTGGTAGTTGATGTTGTTGATGTGGTGTGAGTAGTAACAGTGCTAGGAGTTTGGGTTGTTGGTGTAGGAGATGGGGAAGGTGAGGGTGAAGTTACAGTAGTATGAGTTGTAGGTGTTGATGGTGACGGAAGAGTGGTAGTTGATGTTGCTGATGTGGTGTGAGTAGTAACAGTGCTTGGAGTTTGGCTTGTTGGTGTGGGAGATGGGGAAGGCGAGGATGAAGTTACAGTAGTATGAGTTGTAGGTGTTGATGGTGACGGAAGAGTGGTAGTTGATGTTGTTGATGTGGTGTGAGTAGTAACAGTGCTAGGAGTTTGGCTTGTTGGTGTAGGAGATGGGGAAGGCGAGGGTGAAGTTACAGTAGTATGAGTTGTAGGTGTAGATGGTGATGGAAGAGTGGTAGTTGATGTTGTTGATGGGGTGTGAGTAGTAACAGTGCTAGGAGTTTGGGTTGTTGGTGTAGGAGATGGGGAAGGCGAGGGTGAAGTTACAGTAGTATAAGTTGTAGGTGTTGATGGTGACGGAAGAGTGGTAGTTGATGTTGCTGATGTGGTGTGAGTAGTAACAGTGCTAGTAGTTTGGGTTGTTGGTGTAGGAGATGGGGAAGGCGAGGGTGAAGTTACAGTAGTATGAGTTGTAGGTGTTGATGGTGACGGAAGAGTGGTAGTTGATGTAGTTGATGGGGTGTGAGTAGTAACAGTGCTAGGAGTTTGGGTTGTTGGTGTAGGAGATGGGGAAGGGGAGGGCGAAGTTACAGTACTATGAGTTGTAGGTGTTGATGGTGACGGAAGAGTGGTAGTTGATGTTGCTGATGTGGTGTGAGTAGTAACAGTGCTAGGAGTTTGGCTTGTTGGTGTAGGAGATGGGGAAGGCGAGGGTGAAGTTACAGTAGTATGAGTTGTAGGTGTAGATGGTGATGGAAGAGTGGTAGTTGATGTTGTTGATGGGGTGTGAGTAGTAACAGTGCTAGGAGTTTGGGTTGTTGGTTTAGGAGAAGGGGAGGGTGAAGTTACGGAAGTATGAGTTGTAGGTGTTGATGGTGACGGAAGAGTGGTAGTTGATGTTGCTGATGTGGTGTGAGTAGTAACAGTGCTAGGAGTTTGGGTTGTTGGTGTAGGAGATGGGGAAGGCGAGGGTGAAGTTACAGTAGTATGAGTTGTAGGTGTTGATGGTGACGGAAGAGTGGTAGTTGATGTTGTTGATGTGGTGTGAGTAGTAACAGTGCTAGGAGTTTGGGTAGTTGGTGTAGGAGATGGGGAAGGCGAGGGTGAAGTTACAGTAGTATGACTTGTAGGTGTCGATGGTGACGGAAGAGTGGTAGTTGATGTTGTTGATGTGGTGTGAGTAGTAACAGTGCTAGGAGTTTTGCTTGTTGGTGTAGGAGATGGGGAAGGTGAGGGTGAAGTTACAGTAGTATGAGTTGTAGGTGTAGATGGTGATGGAAGAGTGGTAGTTGATGTTGTTGATGGGGTGTGAGTAGTAACAGTGCTAGGAGTTTGGGTTGTTGGTGTAGGAGATGGGGAAGGCGAGGGTGAAGTTACAGTAGTATGAGTTGTAGGTGTTGATGGTGACGGAAGAGTGGTAGTTGATGAAGTTGATGTGGTGTGAGTAGTAACAGTGCTAGGAGTTTGGGTTGTTGGTGTAGGAGATGGGGAAGGGGAGGGCGAAGTTACAGTAGTATGAGTTGTAGGTGTTGATGGTGACGGAAGAGTGGTAGTTGATGTTGCTGATGGGGTGTGAGTAGTAACAGTGCTAGGAGTTTGGGTTGTTGGTTTAGGAGAAGGGGAAGGGGAGGGTGAAGTTACGGAAGTATGAGTTGTAGGTGTTGATGGTGACGGAAGAGTGGTAGTTGATGTTGCTGATGTGGTGTGAGTAGTAACAGTGCTAGGAGTTTGGGTTGTTGGTGTAGGAGATGGGGAAGGCGAGGGTGAAGTTACAGTAGTATGAGTTGTAGGTGTAGATGGTGATGGAAGAGTGGTAGTTGATGTTGTTGATGGGGTGTGAGTAGTAACAGTGCTAGGAGTTTGGGTTGTTGGTGTAGGAGATGGGGAAGGGGAGGGTGAAGTCACAGTAGTATGAGTTGTAGGTGTTGATGGTGACGGAAGAGTGGTAGTTGATGTTGTTGATGTGGTGTGAGTAGTAACAGTGCTAGGAGATTGGCTTGTTGGTGTAGGAGATGGGGAAGGCGAGGGTGAAGTTACAGTAGTATGAGTTGTAGGTGTTGATGGTGATGGAAGAGTGGTAGTTGATGTTGTTGATGTGGTGTGAGTAGTAACAGTGTTAGGAGTTTGGGTTGTTGGTGTAGGAGATGGGGAAGGCGAGGGTGAAGTTACAGTAGTATGAGTTGTAAGTGTTGATGGTGACGGAAGAGTGGTAGTTGATGTTGTTGATGTGGTGTGAGTAGTAACAGTGCTTGGAGTTTGGGTTGTTGGTGTGGGAGATGGGGAAGGCGAGGGTGAAGTTACAGTAGTATGAGTTGTAGGTGTTGATGGTGACGGAAGAGTGGTAGTTGATGTTGTTGATGTGGTGTGAGTAGTAACAGTGCTAGGAGTTTGGCTTGTTGGTGTAGGAGATGGGGAAGGCGAGGGTGATGTTACAGTAGTATGAGTTGTAGGTGTAGATGGTGATGGAAGAGTGGTTGTTGATGTTGTTGATGTGGTGTGAGTAGTAACAGTGCTAGGAGTTTGGGTTGTTGGTGTAGGAGATGGGGAAGGTGAGGGTGAAGTTACAGTAGTATGAGTTGTAGGTGTTGATGGTGATGGAAGAGTGGTAGTTGATGTTGCTGATGTGGTGTGAGAAGTAACAGTGCTTGGAGTTTGGGTTGTTGGTGTGGGAGATGGGGAAGGCGAGGCTGAAGTTACAGTAGTATGAGTTGTAGGTGTTGATGGTGACGGAAGAGTGGTAGTTGATGTTGTTGATGTGGTGTGAGTAGTAACAGTGCTAGGAGTTTGGCTTGTTGGTGTAGGAGATGGGGAAGGCGAGGGTGAAGTTACAGTAGTATGAGTTGTAGGTGTAGATGGTGATGGAAGAGTGGTAGTTGATGTTGTTGATGGGGTGTGAGTAGTAACAGTGCTAGGAGTTTGGGTTGTTGGTGTAGGAGATGGGGAAGGCGAGGGTGAAGTTACAGTAGTATAAGTTGTAGGTGTTGATGGTGACGGAAGAGTGGTAGTTGATGTTGCTGATGTGGTGTGAGTAGTAACAGTGCTAGGAGTTTGGGTTGTTGGTGTAGGAGATGGGGAAGGCGAGGGTGAAGTTACAGTAGTATGAGTTGTAGGTGTTGATGGTGACGGAAGAGTGGTAGTTGATGTAGTTGATGGGGTGTGAGTAGTAACAGTGCTAGGAGTTTGGGTTGTTGGTGTAGGAGATGGGGAAGGGGAGGGCGAAGTTACAGTAGTATGAGTTGTAGGTGTTGATGGTGACGGAAGAGTGGTAGTTGATGTTGCTGATGTGGTGTGAGTAGTAACAGTGCTAGGAGTTTGGCTTGTTGGTGTAGGAGATGGGGAAGGCGAGGGTGAAGTTACAGTAGTATGAGTTGTAGGTGTAGATGGTGATGGAAGAGTGGTAGTTGATGTTGTTGATGGGGTGTGAGTAGTAACAGTGCTAGGAGTTTGGGTTGTTGGTTTAGGAGAAGGGGAGGGTGAAGTTACAGAAGTATGAGTTGTAGGTGTTGATGGTGAAGAAAGAGTGGTAGTTGATGTTGCTGATGTGGTGTGAGTAGTAACAGTGCTAGGAGTTTGGGTTGTTGGTGTAGGAGATGGGGAAGGCGAGGGTGAAGTTACAGTAGTATGAGTTGTAGGTGTTGATGGTGACGGAAGAGTGGTAGTTGATGTTGTTGATGTGGTGTGAGTAGTAACAGTGCTAGGAGTTTGGGTAGTTGGTGTAGGAGATGGGGAGGACGAGGGTGAAGTTACAGTAGTATGAGTTGTAGGTGTTGATGGTGACGGAAGAGTGGTAGTTGATGTTGTTGATGTGGTGTGAGTAGTAACAGTGCTAGGAGTTTGGCTTGTTGGTGTAGGAGATGGGGAAGGCGAGGGTGAAGTTACAGTAGTATGAGTTGTAGGTGTAGATGGTGAAGGAAGAGTGGTAGTTGATGTTGTTGATGGGGTGTGAGTAGTAACAGTGCTAGGAGTTTGGGTTGTTGGTGTAGGAGATGGGGAAGGCGAGGGTGAAGTTACAGTAGTATGAGTTGTAGGTGTTGATGGTGACGGAAGAGTGGTAGTTGATGTAGTTGATGGGGTGTGAGTAGTAACAGTGCTAGGAGTTTGGGTTGTTGGTGTAGGAGATGGGGAAGGGGAGGGCGAAGTTACAGTAGTATGAGTTGTAGGTGTTGATGGTGACGGAAGAGTGGTAGTTGATGTTGCTGATGTGGTGTGAGTAGTAACAGTGCTAGGAGTTTGGGTTGTTGGTGTAGGAGATGGGGAAGGCGAGGGTGAAGGTACAGTAGTATGAGTTGTAGGTGTTGATGGTGACGGAAGAGTGGTAGTTGATGTTGTTGATGGGGTGTGAGTAGTAACAGTGCTAGGAGTTTGGCTTGTTGGTGTAGGAGATGGGGAAGGCGAGGGTGAAGTTACAGTAGTATGAGTTGTAGGTGTAGATGGTGATGGAAGAGTGGTAGTTGATGTTGTTGATGGGGTGTGAATAGTAACAGTGCTAGGAGTTTGGGTTGTTGGTTTAGGAGAAGGGGAAGGGGAGGGTGAAGTTACGGAAGTATAAGTTGTAGTTGTTGATGGTGACGGAAGAGTGGTAGTTGATGTTGCTGATGTGGTGTGAGTAGTAACAGTGCTAGGAGTTTGGGTTGTTGGTGTAGGAGATGGGGAAGGCGAGGGTGAAGTTACAGTAGTATGAGTTGTAGGTGTTGATGGTGACGGAAGAGTGGTAGTTGATGTTGCTGATGTGGTGTGAGTAGTAACAGTGCTAGGAGTTTGGGTTGTTGGTGTAGGAGATGGGGAAGGCGAGGGTGAAGGTACAGTAGTATGAGTTGTAGGTGTTGATGGTGACGGAAGAGTGGTAGTTGATGTTGTTGATGGGGTGTGAGTAGTAACAGTGCTAGGAGTTTGGCTTGTTGGTGTAGGAGATGGGGAAGGCGAGGGTGAAGTTACAGTAGTATGAGTTGTAGGTGTAGATGGTGATGGAAGAGTGGTAGTTGATGTTGTTGATGGGGTGTGAATAGTAACAGTGCTAGGAGTTTGGGTTGTTGGTTTAGGAGAAGGGGAAGGGGAGGGTGAAGTTACGGAAGTATAAGTTGTAGTTGTTGATGGTGACGGAAGAGTGGTAGTTGATGTTGCTGATGTGGTGTGAGTAGTAACAGTGCTAGGAGTTTGGGTTGTTGGTGTAGGAGATGGGGAAGGGGAGGGTGAAGTTACAGTAGTATGAGTTGTAGGTGTTGATGGTGACGGAAGAGTGGTAGTTGATGTTGCTGATGTGGTGTGAGTAGTAACAGTGCTAGGAGTTTGGGTTGTTGGTGTAGGAGATGGGGAAGGCGAGGGTGAAGTTACAGTAGTATGAGTTGTAGGTGTTGATGGTGACGGAAGAGTGGTAGTTGATGTAGTTGATGGGGTGTGAGTAGTAACAGTGCTAGGAGTTTGGGTTGTTGGTGTAGGAGATGGGGAAGGCGAGGGTGAAGTTACAGTAGTATGAGTTGTAGGTGTTGATGGTGACGGAAGAGTGGTAGTTGATGTAGTTGATGGGGTGTGAGTAGTAACAGTGCTAGGAGTTTGGGTTGTTGGTGTAGGAGATGGGGAAGGTGAGGGTGAAGGTACAGTAGTATGAGTTGTAGGTGTTGATGGTGACGGAAGAGTGGTAGTTGATGTTGTTGATGGGGTGTGAGTAGTAACAGTGCTAGGAGTTTGGCTTGTTGGTGTAGGAGATGGGGAAGGCGAGGGTGAAGTTACAGTAGTATGAGTTGTAGGTGTAGATGGTGATGGAAGAGCGGTAGTTGATGTTGTTGATGGGGTGTGAGTAGTAACAGTGCCAGGAGTTTGGGTTGTTGGTTTAGGAGAAGGGGAAGGGAAGGGTGAAGTTACGGAAGTATGAGTTGTAGGTGTTGATGGTGACGGAAGAGTGGTAGTTGATGTTGCTGATGTGGTGTGAGTAGTAACAGTGCTAGGAGTTTGGGTTGTTGGTGTAGGAGATGGGGAGGGCGAGGGTGAAGTTACAGTAGTATGAGTTGTAGGAGTAGATGGTGATGGAAGAGTGGAAGTTGATGTTGTTGATGGGGTGTGAGTAGTAACAGTGCTAGGAGTTTGGGTTGTTGGTTTAGGAGAAGGGGAAGGGGAGGGTGAAGTTAAGGAAGTATGAGTTGTAGGTGTTGATGGTGACGGAAGAGTGGTAGTTGATGTTGCTGATGTGGTGTGAGTAGTAACAGTGCTAGGAGTTTGGGTTGTTGGTGTAGGAGATGGGGAAGGGGAGGGCGAAGTTACAGTAGTATAAGTTGTAGGTGTTGATGGTGACGGAAGAGTGGTAGTTGATGTTGCTGATGTGGTGTGAGTAGTAACAGTGCTAGGAGTTTGGGTTGTTGGTGTAGGAGATGGGGAAGGGGAGGGCGAAGTTACAGTAGTATGAGTTGTAGGTGTTGATGGTGACGGAAGAGTGGTAGTTGATGTTGCATATGTGGTGTGAGTAGTAACAGTGCTAGGAGTTTGGGTTGTCGGTGTAGGAGATGGGGAAGGGGAGGGTGAAGTTACAGTAGTATGAGTTGTAGGTGTTGATGGTGACGGAAGAGTGGTAGTTGATGTTGATGGGGTGTGAGTAGTAACAGTGCTAGGAGTTTGGGTTGTTGTTGTAGGAGATGGGGAAGGCGAGGGTGATGTTACAGTAGTATGGGTTGTAGCTGTTGATGGTGACGGAAGAGTGGTAGTTGATTTTGTTGATGGGGTATGGGTAGTAACAGTGCTAGGAGTTTGGGTTGTAGGTGTAGGAGATGGGGAAGGGGAGGGTGAAGTTACAGTAGTATGAGTGGTAGGTGATGGTGGCGGGAGAGTGGTAGTTGATGTTGTTGATGGGGTGTGAGTAGTAACAGTGCTAGGAGTTTGGGTTGTTGGTGTACGAGATGGGGTAGGAGAGGGTGAAGTTACAGTAGTATGAGTTGTAGGTGTTGATGGTCGTGGAACAGTGGTAGTTGATGTTGTTGATGTGGTGTGAGTAGTAACAGTGCTAGGAGTTTGTGTTGTTGGTGTACGAGATGGGGTAGGAGAGGGTGAAGTTACAGTAGTATGAGTTGTAGGTGTTGATGGTCGTGGAACAGTGGTAGTTGATGTTGTTGATGGGGTTTGAGTAGTAACAGTACTAGTTGTACTAGGAGTGTGGGTTGTTGGTGTAGGAGATGGGGACGGGGAGTGTGAAGTTGATGGGGTGTTGGTAGTAAATGTACTCATTGTACTAGGAGTTTGGGTTGTTGGAGTTGGAGATGGGGAAGGCGAGGGTGATGTTACAGTAGTATGGGTTGTAGCTGTTGATGGTGACGGAAGAGTGGTAGTTGATTTTGTTGATGGGGTATGAGTAGTAACAGTGCTAGGAGTTTGGGTTGTAGGTGTAGGAGATGGGGAAGGGGAGGGTGAAGTTACAGTAGCATGAGTGGTAGGTGATGGTGGCGGGAGAGTGGTAGTTGATGTTGTTGATGGGGTGTGAGTAGTAACAGTGCTAGGAGTTTGGGTTGTTGGTGTACGAGATGGGGTAGGAGAGGGTGAAGTTACAGTAGTATGAGTTGTAGGTGTTGATGGTCGTGGAACAGTGGTAGTTGATGTTGTTGATGGGGTTTGAGTAGTAACAGTACTAGTTGTACTAGGAGTGTGGGTTGTTGGTGTAGGAGATGGGGACGGGGAGTGTGAAGTTGATGGGGTGTTGGTAGTAAATGTACTCATTGTACTAGGAGTTTGGGTTGTTGGAGTTGGAGATGGGGAAGGGGAATGTGGAATTACAGTAGTATGAGTTGAAGTGGGATGTGTGGATGAGGTCTGAGTAGTCAAAGAGGTTGCAGTCGAAGTGTCAGTTGACTTTTCCTGTGTTGCTAAAATGAAAGAAGATTATTTTGAAATAAGAACATTTACATATCTGTAATTTGTCTCTTAAAATTGCCTTTAGCAGAGGCTTACCATGTATTCTGTGTGTTTGGAGCCACATACTTTCATTGTGCTTACCTTGTGTTATATTTGTTATAGATGTGTACAAAGTTAGTCCTTCTATTTCCTTTCAAAATTTCTGTTTGGATAAACATTTTAATTGAGTGTTCTTTACTCAAACTTTCCTTTGTCATGGCTGCACATGATGCGGTTCTATAGCTTTTTGAAATGTATTGGAAGAAACGCATCAAAAAACGTGTACGTCTTAGTAGGAACGGGTGTTTTACATTGTTAATCCCTATAATTAATTATTCATGTTAAAAAAGAAAACACACCTTGTTACTTAAATAAATAATTAACATATGCGTCTGGTGATGCTTTTTGCTTTTTTGTGTTAGCCCTAGGTTTCAAAACCCAGTGCATATATATTTCCGTACATACTCGAGTATAAGCTGAGATTTCCAGCACATTTTTTGTGTTTGAAAAGCCCCACCCAACTCAAACTTGGGTATATAAAATAAGTTAGTACTTACCCTTCCGCACTGACGCCTAGCATCCTCTTCTCCCCACAGCACCTCTTCAGGTTCCCGGCTGGGCCAGCAGATGCATGTCTATGCGATTGCATAGACGTGCATCTACCAGCCCACCTGGGAACCTGAAGAGATGCTGCGGGGAGAAATGGACTTCGGGGGTCACCGCAGGAGGGTGAGTACTATGTTTATTTTTTTTAACAGGGCTCTCTGCTAGACATTTTATTAATGGAGGCACTCTGCTGGACATTACTTTATTGGGGGCACACTGCTGGACATTACATTAATGGGGGCACTGTGCTGGACATTACATTAATGGGGCACTGTTCTGAACATTACATTAATGGGGGCACTGTGCTGGACATTACATTAATGCTGGACATTACATTAATCGGAGGGGCTGCTGTGGACATTTCATTTATGAGGGGATACTACTAGACATTTAATTAGTGGTTGCATTTCCCACTATATGCTTCTATTCCAGTCAGTACGTTTTCCCACTTGGCTTATACAGTGGTAAACTTATACTCGTGTATATACGGTAATAAAAATAATAATAAGTTTCTGTGTGTAAGCAGGTGACAATTTTACTGTAACTGACTGTCGTATTTTTAAGGCGCAGTGTGGAAATGTGCTGCACGGTATAAAAGACATCTGGTGGCAAATTCAGCATGGATAAACCATGTACGGAAGAAGTGGTAATGAGGTCTTCTTCTTGATAGAGCAGATCAACACCTGTGAGGTACGAGATGTCACTAATGTCTGTGTCACTGACTTAGACTTGTGTGTGAGATTTATATATTCAACCAGTAAACATGTCATAGGTTATATGTACATATACATAAGTTTGCTGTCTTCTAAGTAAATGACATACATAGTTTAAAACTATATATATATATATATATATATATATATATATACACTCACCGGCCACTTTATTAGGTACACCTGTCCAACTGCTGGTTAACACTTAATTTCTAATCAGCCAATCACATGGCGGCAACTCAGTGCATTTAGGCATGTAGACATGGTCAAGACAATCTCCTGCAGTTCAAACCGAGCATCAGTATGGGGAAGAAAGGTGATTTGAGTGCCTTTGAACGTGGCATGGTTGTTGGTGCCAGAAGGGCTGGTCTGAGTATTTCAGAAACTGCTGATCTACTGGGATTTTCACGCACAACCATCTCTAGGGTTTACAGAGAATGGTCCGAAAAAGAAAAAAACATCCAGTGAGCGGCAGTTCTGTGGGCGGAAATGCCTTGTTGATGCCAGAGGTCAGAGGAGAATGGGCAGACTGGTTCGAGCTGATAGAAAGGCAACAGTGACTCAAATCGCCACCCGTTACAACCAAGGTAGGCAGAAGAGCATCTCTGAATGCACAGTACGTCAAATTTTGAGGCAGATGGGCTACAGCAGCAGAAGACCACACCGGGTGCCACTCCTTTCAGCTAAGAACAGGAAACTGAGGCTACAATTTGCACAAGCTCATCGAAATTGGACAGTAGAAGATTGGAAAAACGTTGCCTGGTCTGATGAGTCTCGATTTCTGCTGCAACATTCGGATGGTAGGGTCAGAATTTGGCGTCAACAACATGAAAGCATGGATCCATCCTGCCTTGTATCAACGGTTCAGGCTGGTGGTGGTGGTGTCATGGTGTGGGGAATATTTTCTTGGCACTCTTTGGGCCCCTTGATACAACGCCACAGCCTACCTGAGTATTGTTGCTGACCATGTCCATCCCTTTATGAGCACAATGTACCCTGTAACATCTGATGGCTACTTTCAGCAGGATAATGCTCCATGTCATAAAGCTGGAATCATCTCAGACTGGTTTCTTGAACATGACAATGAAGTCACTGGACTCAAATGGCCTCCACAGTCACCAGATCTCAATCCAATAGAGCATCTTTGGGATGTGGTGGAACAGGAGATTCGCATCATGGATGTGCAGCCGACAAATCTGCGGCAACTGTGTGATGCCATCATGTCAATATGGACCAAAATCTCTGAGGAGCTTCCAGCACCTTGTTGTATCTATGCCACGAAAAATTGAGGCAGTTCTGAAGGCAAAAGGGGGTCCAACCCGTTACTAGCATGGTGTACCTAATAAAGTGGCCGGTGAGTGTATATATATATTAAACTTTACAGAACTCAGCCACTTTTTGCCTTTAGGATGCGGCCATGTTTTCTTTTTTTTTTACCCGCTAAGTTCTAAAGCTGTAACTTTTGTATTTTTCCATGTATATCACTGGTTTATGGCTTGTTTACTGCGAAACAAGTTGTACTTTTCGGTGTTGTCTATTTTGGGAGCCTTTATTGTATTGATTTTTAATCAGGATGAAAAAAAACAGGCAAATTGTGGTATTTATTTTTTAATTTAAAATTGAGTGCCATTTATCGTTTGGAATAAATATTATGTTGGCCCAGATATATCATTGTGTCTGCCGTAGTTTTTTTTGTCTATGGAGCTTGCACATGTATTTATGAAGTGTTTGCGCCACTTTTGTGTCGTGGTTGCACCTTGTCCAACCCTTTAGGGGCTGGTAGTGCTTAGTCCGTGCCTCATTTATTACTGAGTTGTGAAACATTTCTGTTGCAACATCATGAAACAAAGCGCACCAAAGTTACAACAGACCAGATATACAAAGAGTGTGCAACAATATTGCATTATCTGGCACAACCTGCACATTAGTGCAGTAAGGCAGTTTGCAACCGTTTTCATATATTTGGGCCGTTATCTTTATTCTGTGGGTCAGTACGATTTGGAAGATACATTGGCACCCTCCAATCGTGGTGCGGAGGGTACCAATGCAGGGAGGGAAACATGTGGTGCATCTTAGACACTGCTATCAGTTAAGGCTGCAGTGTCTAAGGGGTAAAATAGCTGCTATCACAGAGTACTCCTACTTTTGCCTCTACAGAAGAAGCCTGGTCAGTATATGCCAAGCTCCTGTTGCAATCGCATGTGCTCTGAAGCAAAGATTTCCGTAACATTATAGTATGTATTGGTGCTTTCTAGCAGCCCTCACCATGACAGACTGGCTGAAGACAGGCTGTAGTTTCACGGCGGCAGGCACACGGGGCAGGGGGAATGTAACAGTATTTGAAGACAGACCACTGAGGGGCTCAGGTAGGAGCCCTTCTGGCTCATTAATTAACATAATTTAAAAAGCTGATTTTCAAAAGAAGGAGGCCATGGATAACTAATAGAAGAACATTACCACAGTCACAGTGCCTGGATGGATATATGAGTGTCCCTGGTTTATCCATGCTTGATTTTGATTGTATATTTTCTTTAAGAGGGTGTTTCATAAAGTTTTCGTTTTGTATTAAGACATATATGCTGACATTAAGATATATATATGATAACATATATATATATATTTGTTATCATGCTTGATTTTGATGGTAGATTTACTTCTACTCTCAGCCTGGCTATAGTATTCTATAAGCACCATCTTCTAGCAGAACAGTTTATTAGTCTCTGCTAGGAGAGATATGCCAAGGAAGGCAGAGAACACATTGGGGCAGATTTACTTACCCGATCCTGTCGCGATACAGCGGCACGTTCTGTGTGCAGGATTCGGGTCTTCCGGCGATTTACTAAGGTAGTTCCCCCCATGTCCACTAGATGTCGCTGCTGAGCTGAATTACATCGGAATGCACTGAAGTTCACCAAGCAAGGCCAGGTGCAAGTAAGCGCGTGTCAAGCGGTTTTTCCAAATCCGTCAGGTTTTCGTACGGCCACGCCCCCCGATTTCCATCGCGTGCATGTGCCGGCGCCGATGCGCCACAATCCGATCGCGTGCGCCAAAAACTCAGGGCAATTCAGGGAAAATCGGCGCAAAACTGAAAAATTCGGGTAACCCACGGGAAAAACGCGATTCGGGCCCTTAGTAAATGACTCCCAAAGGATTAAAGCTCACTGATCTGCATAAACAATCACACTACTAGAAAGCTTACTTTAAATGAGTACAGAAGGAGCTAAGCACTCAACTCTTGGTACAAGCAGCATAGAGCAGTTATAGAGCAGGTGGAGCTGAGCAGATTCTACATAGTGACCAATGGAAATATTTTTCAATATTAGTTATATTATTTATAGTTATTATTATTTAGTAAACAGGGTTTTTTTTTTTTCAACATAGTGATCACTAGCGTGTGCAACTTTTTCTTTTAACATGCAAAAAGTATCCCTGCTTCTCTCCATCACAGAGTTTCTGTGCCGCTGCTTGCAATGGTCTATCACATGTTACAGGTAAAAGTTATGGCATTATTGGCAACTCCAATACCACTGCCACTCATAGTTCCTTCTATCTTACCTTCAAAGACTGGATCCAGCACAACGTTTTCGTGATGTATCCTTACCTTTATTCAAAACTGAATCCAAGAAGCCTATTTCTTTAATGCGGTTAAACAATAAAACAAAAAAGTAACAACTTCTTCCTCCAAACCCATTGAAATATCTCACTGACAGAGAGCTGAAGCTCGATTGGCCTAAAACGAACTCTTCTGACCCTCTTATAAACGTGCTAAGCTTGGTGTGTGCGCAGTGGCAGACTAGGGTTTCTTGGGCTTGCAAGAAAAAATTATCCTGGGAACTTATCCTCCATTAACCCCTTGGAAATAAGGTCTAGTAGTCTTAGGGTCTTGTAGAGGATTGAAGACTTGGCCCACTGGAGGATCCCCTGGGAATCTGGTGGGCCAGTCCGACACTATATGCACATATTCTATGTTGGGAGAGTGGAGAATCCTGTCACTGGACACCTCTGGATGTAGCTTGTACATCTAAAAAGAAAAGGATTGGGCATGTAGAAATAGAGCAAGACGCACATTATTTATCCTTACGTCTGCTGGGATGATCTCTACATAACTAGGGAGGTCCAAATACTGTACATAACTTTCTAAGCATTGATCTGTTGTGTACAGTCAGCATCAAAGTGATTATAATCTAGGGTTTTCGGACAGTGGGGCTGATACGTCAAATGACAAATTTCAGCCAAGAATGGGATGCGGACATAAGTATATAGTTTGCTTATTCTCAAGTCTTGCCCAGTTTACCTTTTTAAATACTTTTTTTTGAGGATTATTATATTACCGTATATTATCCATATTATCTAATAGTTTTAGTTTTCAGATAGAAGACATATGATAGAAGTGGTAAGAAAAAGTAAAATACTTACAGGAAGAGAAAGTTGTAGGAGACAAAACTGTGGATGCAAAAAGTAAACTGTTAAATATGTAAAATAACTAATTTCTAGGTTATTTACATCAGATCTATACATCAGATCTATAGGGGTCTGACCTTAGCAACCCTGATGTGATGACATCAGCAGTTGCCAGACTTAGCACTAGTACATGTACAATGCACCAAACAGATGCCATTTGGGTAATTGCATCTTGGGTCCCATTTACGCAAGGAAATATAGTTGTACTAACTCAACTTGGCCCCTATACAGTGTTCAGAGCCTTCTATCTTTGACACTGTACACTTGGTGGCTGTTAATATCAGCTGATCAGTTGGGGTGCTGGATTTCGGAGCTCCACCAATCAAATGTTGGTGACCTATTCTAAAGATAAAGGGTGTGAAACCACTAATTTACTGAACAATAGGAGATGAAGCTTAGTGATAACTTTTCTATGGACTTTTAAAAATAACTAAAGGCGCGGCCACTTGTCATCCTGATTTACAAGGTGAGATCATGAGATACTCTTTAGTTGCGACCCTGTAAATAGAGTCTATTCCCGCTCCGGAGGAAATGTATGACTAGGCAAGGCTCCTCAGGTATGCTCCTCGAAGAGAAGTTGGACCATCATCTCTGCCTTTAGTGTCCAGCACAGGTAACTTAGTAAGCTATCAATATACCAAATAAAAGTCACTAAGTGTCAAAATACTGGAAAAAAAAGTGCACAAACCTTCTGTTGGAGAAGGAGATGGACTTGACACAGTTGATGATGTTGTTACCGGCACTGTAGGTGTTGTACTTGGTTCTGGTGTTGTACTTGTCGGTTCGGCTGCAAATAAAAAGTAAAACAAAAAAATCATATAATAGGAGATATAAATCTATTCTATGGAAAGATGGAAAGTCCTACAGATGTGTCCCCATACCTTATCTCCCACTATATAATATCCCTAATAAAAACCCTGCATGGACTGCAAATTAAATACAACCAGTGGGTGGACACACCTAGTCACATACAGTCCTCTTTTAGCTGATCATCTTTTGCTATCTAACAGCTCTGGGTATGTAGAGCCAAAGGAAAGAGTTATCAGGGCCACTGTAACTCTAATTATTCTTAGGCACTGTAATAAAAATCTATTACTTAAAGGGATGTCCTAAAATTAAATTATATAACCTGTCCCAATGATAAAGAAGAACTTGGGGTCCCATGGTTAAATGAGTGTACTGAAGAGAAATGGATTGCCATAGCACATGCTTGATCTGCCTCTTCATTTATTAGAGAACAGGACACCTGATTTTTTTTATTATCCTTATCATGTGGATTGGAGATGAGCGAATCAGCCATAAATTGGTTTGTAGAAGCTTTTTGTTTGCATTGGTCCAAACTGGAGTTGCTTTAATTGTCCTTGAAATTGGTATGTAAACCCCCTCTAATGAACTGAAACATAATTTTTTTTTAATTGCTCATATCTTGTTTTGTTAAAGAACATCTATAATCATATTTACTGATGGTGGATGTCCCAAACTTACTTGCTCGTTACCTCTGTCAAGGGATGACCTCGCTTTTGGTATGTCCAGGAACAACCGGAGTCTTTTAAAAAAGACTTTATAAGTATAATCAAATGAACCAGAGGCCTTTGGCTCCACCGCCTGAAAATATATGCATGCCCCCTCCGCGTTCATAGCAACCTGGTACCGCCCACCGATTGTGACATCGGTGGGCAGGTTGCTATGAACACGAAGGGAGTGCACATATATTAATCAGGTGTCGATCCGGCTCATTTGAATATATTTATAAAGTCTTTTTAAAAAGTATCTGGCTGTTCCTGGACATACTAAAAGCAAAGTCATCCCCTGACAGATGAAACAACTGGTTCTCTTAAGGAAAGGGAGCACTAAACCATCCACTAGTCTAGACTGGTGGTTTTTAGTCCCAAATCACACTGTTTGCAGTCTTTCCCTGGCCGCTTTAAAAAAAAAAAAAAACTTTATACTTACTGTACCTAAAGATGGGTCCGTAGCTCCATGTGCCTGTGCAGTGACTCGATGAAATTGGAGCAATACACTCTAGCTTTATTGTGCAACTGTTGTACATGCTCAGCAGATGTTTAATGAAGCACGGGTATAGTACACTAGCTTCTATGTGTGACTACACAGGCACAGGGAGCTCTGGAACATAGGTTTTTTTTATACACAGAGGGACTAGCTAAAGGGAACAATTTGAGACACTAAACCACTCGTCAGTAAGATATAGCGTCCCAAATCGCCCTTACAGGTTCTCTTTAATGGGATGAATAACAGTATTAGCTAAACAACAATTTGGAAGATTTGTCTGGAGTCAAAAAATGAGGTCATCATCAGCGCAAATTTTTATAGAATTAACTGTACTGTATAGGAAAAATACATTTTCATATGAATTAAAGAGCAACAACTTACTGCACGGGACACAAGTCTTTTTGGTTGGATCATAATAATTGTGAGGGCCGCATCTGTAGCATCCTGTGAGAAACAGAGTTTAGAGTATAAATAGATACTAATTAGTAAGGAATATATCATTGTGTTGTTATTGTATTATTAGTATATTAATAATAATAATAATAATACAGTAATATGGTTTGTAGCAGCCCAGTGTTCTGTTTACACATGCGATCAATGCCACCCATCAGATTACACATGCCAATCGAGGTGAGGGCAGTTTCACATTATTCCCTGATCAGTCTGTGATCACGGCCGTGACGAGCGCTGTGCCATGGACTGATCATTATGCTGGGGATTGAACTTGATGCATTATGTTGTTATATGATGCACAGATTTCTTATTTCCCCCATATGTAGCAGGGCCGATTGGGGAAATAAGAACTCTATGCATCATATATTAAGATAATGCACAGATATCAATCCCCAGCAAGTGATCAGTCTGTGGCACAGCACTCACCATGATTGTGGACTGATCACAAAGTAATGTGCAGCAGCCATAGCCTGTACGAAAATCAAATGGGAGGACATCTACTCAATGCTAACATTATACTCCTGTCTAATAGATATTGCCGACTTATTACCACATATTAGGTCACATATTAGGTCATGTGGTAAATGAGTATCCAACAGCAGCATATGGTCAGTATCAAACAATGAATGAAGCTATGACATATAACCCTTTCAATAAAAATGTTATCAATAATAAACCCACCATTTGGATACATTACCTTCACTATTTTGATGAGGGTAGGTGTGAGGCGCTGATGGACACTGGCAAGGCTGGTAGTGCCATGTACAATTTACATCTGGATTCAATTCCACACCGTTATCAGTGGTAATGTGGGTGTTTTGATAGTCACAGTAAACGGCTAAACAAGAAGATGGAGACGTAGGTAAGCGAAAATGGCAGAAATAAGAAACAGCATGTATAAAGCTCAGTAAATAATTATTAATATTTGATCTACCTATCTATCAAAACTAAACTAATTGTTGCTCATGGTTGACTTTCTTTCAGTTTTTTAAAAATTATTTATTATATTTGATATTTAATAGATCTTAGAAAGGGGGTGGCGACACACACCAGGAGGTGGGGGACAGAGGTGATCGGGCTGGAGTGAATGTGGATCGTGTACTTTTTTCTTATGTTCCTTTTCCCTCTATAAGGCCTAATATTTTTATTGATGAAGACACATGTAAACTACAGGCGGTCTCCTACTTAAGGACACCCGACTTACAGACAACCCCTAGTTACAGACGGACCCCTCTGCCCAGTGTGACCTGTGGTGAAGCTCTCTGGATGCTATTACTATAGTCCCAGACTGCAATGATCAGCTGTAAGGTGTCTGTAATGAAGCTTTATTGATAATCCCTGGTCACATCACAGCAAAATACTTTGAAACTCAAATTGGGGCAAAAAAAATCTTTGTATGGAGCTACTACTATAAAATATACAGTTTCGACTAACATACAAATTCAACTTAAGAACAAACCTATGGAACTTTGTACGCTTTTAAGCATATGGAAAATTAATTAAAGAGTACAAGACGTTTGGCAATGATTGATTGAGGTATATCATTAACCCTTTAACACGTAAAATCATGCAAATAAAATCCTGAACAAAGTGTCTATATATTCCATATAGCAGCATAACTGTACTTACGGCAAAAATCTGGTGTCCTCCAATCAACACAAACTCCAACAGCAAGGCAAGCCGCGGCATAGGCTTGAATGGCGTCACACAAACATTCACAGTCTCCTCCTGTATCACATGCACAAGCATCACTCAAACAAGCCTCATAGTAGTTCTGGTAATTCACCTGGAAGTAAAAAGAAAAGTTTCTGACCTGCTGCTCCGTTCCATCCTAAGGCAGCCACTTACACAATATACCTATAGGCAACAGATGCCAATCTATACCTAAGCAGGGGCATCTTCCAGAGGAAGGTTTGAAAGGCAATCGATTGGACAATAGTAAATAGGGTGTAAAAGATCTTATTAAACTCTCACCAGTTTATTGCATTGGCTAAATTTTGGAGAATGAAGGATGTTACAACTCTTTTCGCCCCAGGTCTTACGATGCGGATTTTGCGCACAGGCGTCCACAGTAGTGTTGACATCCATGCATGTCGGTCTGTCCTTCCATGAGTTAATGAACTCAAGTTGAGTGGAAGCCACATATTTGCTTCTTGTTTCAAAGTCATCCTTCATGTTTCCATTATAGTTTCCACAAAGACCACACACAGATTCCTAGTAAAGTGAACATTGAAAAATGATAATTAAAAGGATCAGCAGCTTATGGAAAATCATCAATCTATAGTTTCCTATTTATTTCCATTTATTTCCATTTTGTTGAGTAGATTAATACACTAATATAGTAGTATATTAATCTACTCAACAAAATGTCATAGTGTTGATCCAGAAGGAGACAAAGGCCCCACAGATCCAGGAGAATTCCATAGTCTCCTTGCTCTCACAAATGTTCCCCATCTATGTTCATGTTTTTCCTGTAGGAAAGGAGGGACATGCTATTTCTAGTGCCCCCCCACAAAAAAAAAACAAAACAAAACAATTGCTTAAGTAATAAAAAAAAATATTATTTACTTTTTAAAATTTTGAGCCTAAAATTTGGTTTACAGTAAAAATGTGATCCAAAAAATAATAATAAATTAAGAATCCCATATTTCTGTGAAAAAAAGATTTCTAAAAAAATAATGTTGCTCGACCCCACAAAAAATGAGGACCATTAAAAAAGGGTGCAAAAGCGGAAAATTCTGTCTGCTATCATTTTTGGGACTGTGCGACCTTTTGATCACTCTTTATAAATTTTTTTATATTTTTCAAAATGGCAAAAAAAATGCCATTTTTTTACTTTGGATGCTATTTTCCGTTACAGGGTTAAACGCAGTGAAAAACCGTTATTATATTTTGATATATCTGGCATTTTTGGATGCAGCGATACCTAATGTGTTTATGATTTTAACTGTTTATTTATATTTATATCAGTTCTCGGAAAAGGGGGGTGAATTGAATTTTTAGGTTTTTTTATTATAATTTTTTTAAAACTTTTTTTTATTTTTACTTTTACAATTTTTCAGACTCCCTAGGGCAGTGGTGGCGAACCTATGGCACTGGTGCCAGAGATGGCACTTAGAGACCTCTCTGTGGGCTCAGAGTTTGCCAGACATGGCTTCTTCCTGCAGTCTCTGGCAGTTCAAGTAGTGCCCTGCTATTTTAAAGTGACCCATCCTATGCTGCTTGGTCCTGTACGAAGAGTGAGAAGACGTGGACAGGGTCGGATTTGAGCTCAAAGATTCTGGTAGCAATAAGTTTGTTACTGCCTAAATTGCCGTGTTGGCACTTTGGGAAAAACTAGTGTGTTTTGGGTCTCATTTTGGGCACTCGATCTCTAAATGGTTTGCCATCACTGCCCTAGGGTACTCTAACCCTAGGCAGTCTGATTCATCCTATCATATACTGCCATACTACTGTATGGCAGTATATGTGGATTTTACTCCCCGTTCATTACAATGTGCCATTAGCACATTGTAATGCATGGGTTAAAACGAAGTAGCCTCGGGTATTCGGAACACCTGAGGCTACCATGGAGACGGATCACCACTCCCCGTGGCGTCATCGGGGAGCGACGATCCGCGACAAGATGGCGGCGCCCATGCGGCATTGCCGGCGGCGATCGAGGTGAAAACACCCGCGATCGGTGCTAGCACCGATTGCGGGTGTTACCGGTAAGCCTTTGCTGCAATATGCAGCAAAGACTTACCGGCTATGGAGAGGGCTCGGCCCGGTACAGCGCGCGTCGGGAAGGGGTTAACTAAGTAAATGATAAAACGTCCTGTTGCAGGGCAGGTTCTCCATAGAACAGAGGTGGAGAGCAGTCACATCTACAGACTGCAGAGTGTTTTTTTTTTTTTCCCCATAAATTTGTGTTTGGGTTTTATTCAGTATCTGTCAGGTTTAGAATCACCATGTAGAGGTAAGGACCATAGTATCTGTTATAGAGGTAAGGAGGTTGTAGTATGGTGGTATTATTCAGTCATGATGAAGTGATAACGGTAGAGGTCATAGTTTGGTGGTATTATTGAGGCACTAGAGGTAATGACAGTGGTCAAAGTGTGGCGATATTATTTAGTCATAATAAAGTGGTAACGGTGGAGGTCATGGTTTGGTAGTATTCAGTCATTAAGTGCTGGTAATGGTAGTGGTTATGGTTTGGTAGTATTATTCAGTCACCATGTAAAGGTAATAGCAGTGGTCATGGTTTGGCAGTACTATCTTCTACAGCTGTATGTTGGTGTTCGTCCAGTAACAGTATGGCAGTAAACTTAATCACCGTACATAAATACCAACTGTCTCATGAAACAAAGAAAGTTACATTTTTTTGGGGCCTAAATTGGACTTTTCCTATGGGGCCCCATGATTTATATGTACGCCCCTGCAAGGGTTCTCATATTTTGTAGATTACAATATCTCAAAAACATGGGTTCACAGGAATGTTCTACAAACACAGGACAATTTCTGAATGTCTCATTACAGTAAGCCTAGAGAAGATGATAGTGTTGTCCAGGGAATTGATGGGAATGATCGGTCAACAAAACAAGTACCGTATAACAATTGGTAATTTCTCTAATACCTTGATAGTACTACATACCGTGCCAAGCTTTAAGATCTTGATAAATAAGTTCATATTCTTGTTCCAAAGGATTGAGATGTAGAATTTATCAGGGATGGTGATATCAAACATGATGTTGAGGCTGTTGTTTTGTACGGCAATGTCCACATCAGGTGTATCTTGGGAGATGGTGTACTTTTCATCAAATAGCTTCAGCTCTGTGTTCTGCACCAATACACAGTCAAGTCAGTATAGCAATCTATCATTTCCTTTTAGGACTAGAGCAATTTTATGGTAGATGTAATATTTTACTATCTATCCTTACCCCAATGGTGATGATAATGGACCGCGAGCAGGTTGCTCCAGTGGTTCCACAGACCACATTTTCTGTGACTATTTTAAATGAAGACACTGATGTGTTCAATCCGCATCCATCCTAATTGTAAAGAAAGGAACATATTAGCCATAAGTACTTATATGAAGATAATTGTTTATATAGCATGTTAAATAACGAGGGTCCCACAGCTAGGTATGCTACCTCTTAGGCTAACTCCAACATCAAATACCCCTTTTCAATATCTACAGCTGTGGACCTCAACACAACAGCAGGGAAACACTAATGGATGAGAAGGTATAAAGATCTTACAGTGGCTAAGGTATATTCACAGTTCCCATCAAACAAGTATTGTTGTCCATCAAACGTCTTGATATGGCTCTCCCCAAACATCATACAGGTGGATGCACAGTTTGGAGTTTCCTCGCATTGCCAATGACCTCCACTGCAGGTGCTATTGAGGGAAAGTAGACCATTAAGGAGAAACTATTGGTGGAAATGTATGGTCAGAAAGTCCCTAAACAATTCAGTATACAGTAATTGTTGTCTATTCACAGAAATCTAGAAAAGCCCACTAGTGCAGATTGGTCTTTGACCTGATGTCACATTTTAATCCACATAGTACTGGACTTGGTTTCACTTACCAGCTCTGACATTCTCCATACATGGATTCTCCACTTTTGTAAGTGATGCCACCATATTCACAGGAACAGTCACTCTCTGCTACACAGCTGCCATCAAGATCCTCGTAAGTACCAGCTGGGCAGACACAACCAGCCTCACACTTGGTGGGTATCTATAAATACAAGTAGATAATTAGTAAGATCTATCTATGACCTATTTATCTATCTGTATATCATGACACCTGTTGATGGTCTGAGTGCCGATCTGAAAAGTGTTGTGTGTTGACAATAAAGATATTCTCTATGGAAGCAGCACCTCTTGATGTTCCATGTCCAATTTTGCATTGTGCAATAGATCCATTTATCTATCCCTGATTAAGGCTCCAGTCTGGAGGGGCCAAACCGTTATTGACATGTAGTAATAAAAGTACCCAGAGCTTTTTTTATCTGAAACCTTGGAGTGCTGCCATTTTTTTCCTATAATTTTGGGAGAACACCCGAGTAATATATTTTCAGTTAGTGCTCCTCTTTTCATTCATTTGTGGCTATTGATCTCATCTATCTATCTCTCAATTGTACTATTCTGTCTCTTTAGCTCCACTGAACAACATGTGCATCTTCAGCAAACATTAATGACAAAAATCTAAAGCTTGTAGTCAACCATGTAAACATAGCCTTATTGGGGAAGATTTTATTGCCTTTAAGACTTTTCGGAATAAACAGACCATACAGAATGAATGTGACACATACACAACGGATTCCAGTAGCCAGAAGCTGACATGTTGGGGCACAAGCTGCTCCGTATTTATCAGACATTGATCCGCAGGTTTTCATCACTTTTGGAGCCTCACAGGTTTCTAAGTAAAAATAGACAATGGAATTGTAAGAATATGGCTCTGATGTGACAAATGATATAAAACATTAGAATAAAATAAAGCTTAGTACCTTCAAAGTCAATCGGTTTTCCTATGCAGTTGAGTCTTCCACTGGCACAATAACTGCAAATAAGGCAGAAAATATTACAATATTAATCTATAAGGTTCTACAATAAATATACTACCAACATTGCAGTAGAGACATACAAAGTTGTTAACTTTGTCTACTTTGGACAGCCCATTCCATTTGGGAACAAAGATAGTACCAGAGTGGACACTCATAAGAACAGTTCCTTATATTGTGTAGTGGTTGAATTAACTAGCAACAATTTTAAAAGAGGCGTTAGAATTGAATCAGAAAATATTTGGATCCGATTCGCTGCCTGCAAATCTTCCAAATCTATGAACCAACTAATTGTTCACATCCCACAATAAATATTTAAATAGCCCAATCATTCCTTACCATGTAAGACCTTTGTAGACTGTTTGTTGGTTCGGCATTATCATAGTGTTTGCATCTAAGTAGCAGGGACATTGTGATTTTGGAACACATTGCTGTTTGTTGTCCAGGTACAGTCCCAGAGGACAGTTACAACCTTCAATAGGGATGTCATTGGGATAACATTCCAACTCCATATTAGAGAGAGACAGACAAGTGCGGCCACAAGTGCTGGTGTCATAGCTGAAGGTCTGGTTACCACTGCAGTTTATGGCTGGAGAAGGAGATATGAAATCATTGTAGATTATTACACTAGCGCTATAGAATGAACTCTACATATCTATAGCTATAGATGAGTCTATTACACTAGCGCTATAGAATGAACTCTACATATTTATAGCTATAGATGAGACTATTACACTAGCGCTATAGAATGAACTCTACATATCTATAAGTGAATAACGAGAGCATTCCGTGTTCTGCTGCATATCTACTAGATGGCAGTGTTGTACTTTACAATGCACATCATATTTTCACTCTATGGTAAAGGACAGACACAGAACTAATATACACATATTGAAACTGGCAACACCAAGTTATACTAGGTTGTATTTGCCTCACAAAATATTCTTTCATAACTTTTGATGAGTAAAGATATTGCAAGATATATGACCAATGTCTGATTGGCAGAAGAATATTCCCTGTAGGCCAAGAAGTCAGTCAACTACAGTCAATTATGGCCTTGAAGAAAAGCTAAGCAGAGCCAACAAAAATGAAGTAGCGCTTGACTTTCTGTGCATAACTTTCTCTATGTTTTAGTAATCAAGGGTTCTGTAAAACTAATAAATTATCTATCCCAACGATTTGTTAATATATGTCTGATCACTAGGATCCTTCCAGCTCATTCACAGGATCCTACGGATTTCATTTGTGTCATCACTTGGGTGCCCCACTGTCACATCCCCTGAGAGCAGATAAGTTCTGTTTTGTTATTAGAAAAGCACAATCCCCCTAATTAACGCCCTAAAATAAGAATTTATCACATACTGCAGTTGGTGAAGGTCCTCCAATTCTTGAGGATGATTCCTTTGGCTGCACAAGCCCGGGCATAAGATCCCAGAGCCGAGCAGATGAAGTTAACAGTTTCTTGATAGTTGCAAGCTTCATAGACACATCTCTAAAAATAATAAAAGATGTAGAGAATATTCATATTACAGCTGAAAATCCTTTGACATCACTCAATGTATTTCTCCCAATTTATCGAATGTGATTTCTTAGCCCTATTAATTATATGTAAAATTATATCAACTATACAGCAAGTACACTTTAAAGGGTTTGTCTATTTTCAGAAAATAATTGATAATTGAAAATAATATAATTGATAAAATTATACAATTTTCCAATGAACAGCCAATGATCAAAGCCCTCTACCAGTGATGGCCTCAACATTTTAGGCTTCAGCACCAATACAATCTAAATGTTATTCAATGGTTATTTATATGTGTGAAATTTAAATATACCGTAATTCCTCCTAGATAACTAAATGATCAGATGTCTACAATATTTAACCTTGAAAATCTGTGCTATTACCTTATAATAGGGGTCTGGATCCACCAGAGAATGGCATGTTTGAAAGGGACTTTCTTGGTTGACTAGAGCAGAGCAATGTGCCTGTGCGAATAATTCTAAAAAAATACACATATATATTAAACTCATAATAACTTAAAATGTATTGGGATATCTGATACATTGTATTTCAGTACCATTTGGGACTTACCATTAGATATACTCATTGAGCAGGGGTTAACATCCATATTTTGTGATGGTTTGCAGTTTGTGGCTGCCCTCCAGGAGTCTACAAATACTGTTACTGTTCCTTCTACAATTCCAGAACTGGAGAGGAAGTCATCCTTAGTTTCACCATTAAAGTTGCCACAGAGACCTGCGCATAATAGATAAAAAATATTTAAAATAACATATAATTGAGGCAACTTAAGAAGGTCTGCAAATGTAGTTCAAGGAGTTATTCTGAGAGTCACAGGGATGGCCTTCATGAGAAAATATCCTGATTAAAAGTATATCCTGCTGCCAAAACTCCAAGAGGACATTCATAATTTATTTGGGGACTTGTCATTTAGTCTCCAATGTAAATACAGCTCCATCGTAGGGAAAAGAAAGCATTACACAGAGCCTTTTCAAGAACAAAGGACATGGACTTAATGGGTCCTCCAGAGTAAAGGCTCTCTTCATAGATATATTTCACTCTAGCAAGGCTCCAAAACATGGGGTGACCCACAGTCAGAATCCCAAAATAATGTGCTTAAAAATCATATTTGCAAATCACACAATGTCCTATTTATCATAATTCACCAAAATGGGACAGCTTCATGACCGCTTCTCAAGACAATCTTGTTTTGTGCTCACCAAGTGAAATGCAAGTTCTTAATGAGATTTTGACTTAGTTTAGGATGCCCTGCAGAACCCATTTTGGTTGATATTTTGGACCTTCAAATGAATTAGGTTACCTGCACCCAAATTTGTGCTTTTCATGGGCCGCACACAAGGAGCCTGCGACCCATGTGCCATCTGTGTGTAACGTCCACTTACACAACAATGACAGTACAAGAGGAATGCCTGAGCCTCAAATATTGCCAAAAAAAATGGCCTGCTCCAAAATTTGAGGCTTGGACAGTCGTCTCTCATACGGAGCTCTGAATACCAAGGCCATGTTTATTAGCTTATTGAAATGCATGAGGCAGTGTGCTAGCTGATGAAACAATGGCTTACCAAAATGTACGTGTTCATGTAGCCTTTCTGTACATTCTGTTTTAGAAAAGTTCCACTTTCCCACATCAAGATCAAACAAAAAGATTTCCCATGTACCCAAATATTCCTACCTTTGGTGTTTCCAAAGAAATCCCTATTCAACCTGATGTAGGCAGTGAAGACTGGGACTCTCTGGACCATAATCTCAAGGCCAAATGGTGTAAAGAGAAGGATATTTGTGGATGACAATCTAATCACAAAAACATCATCTGTAAGAAGAACAAAGATGAATCAAAAACCAATGAAACAATTAAATGGAACTACCATCAGCATTTTGAAAAATTCAGAAGATGACTCTGGACAAGACTTTTTGTCCACCTCTTTTATTGCATTTTATACTGAATTGAACTGATTCATTTTTTATACCAACTTTATTGAAATGTATTGAAAAATAATAATAATTCCTTTATTTATATAGCGCACACAGATTACTCAGCGCTGCACAGAGTTTGCCAAATCGGTACCTGTGGCCAATGGGGCTCACAATTTAATAAACCTACCCGTATGTTTTGGAGTGTGGGAGGAAACCGGAGGACCCAGAGGAAACGCACGCAAACGTGGAGAGAACATACAATCTCTTTGCAGATGTTGACGCTGGGACTCGAACCCAGGTCTCCAGCGCTGCAAGGCTGTAATGCTAACCACTAAGCCACCGTGCTGCATATTAAAATCTTTTGTGACTGATTAAATACTGTTTATTGTTTTTCTATTTTACACTTTATGACAAGAGACAACAGAAGGGGGACATAAGAATCTGCATTTGGCACCACCCAACATAAGACCAGCTCTATGATAAATTCACATTGGCTATCTTTACTGCATGTAATACCGGGCATACCACGGTATCGCCGCGGGGCCACCATCGCCGTCTATGGGGACGCATATGCGGCCACAAATTTGCGGCCGCATATACTTCTCCTTAGATTGGTGTGTGAATGCACCCTAAATCTGTTCAAACATATTGGGACTCATTTACTAAGGGTCGCGCTGCGCACTTTTGTCAGACTATACCATTTTCAGGGCCAAAATGGCTTGCATAGTTTTTTAACAAGTGTGTGCGCGCTGGGATTGTGGCGCACGTGACACTTTTGGTGGCGCAGCTGCGCTGGTTTCCATGCGACACGAATTAGGGGGTGTCCCCGACTGTATCAGACTGAGCAAAGGATTTAACTTTGTGTCGCAAGCCCAAGCACTTAGATGCACCACTAAAAAGATGGTGAACTTTGTCAGACCTGAGTGGGGAAGCGTCACATGCAGGATATCGGGTGCACGATCTTAGTGAATCACCGCACTGTGCATTATAGTCAGACAATGCACTTTCTGTGAACTCCGGTGATCCTGTAAGTAAATGTGCCCCACTGTTGTATAGGATAATGTGGAGTAAAGATATGCAAGTATATGAGGATGCAAAGTGGCTACATTTGTGAAAATTATTAACATCACTGATCACCAGCCACTGTCATCCAGAAGCTTTCCAGGTCCCGCTAGTACCTACTTCCTGTTAGGCTACATTCACACTGACGTATGGAGGACGTATATACGGCCGACGTATATATGGCCGATATACGTCCTCCATAGACGTCAATGGGCGCACGGCGCCCTACGGGAGCGGTACGGTGCAGCACACGTGCGGCACCGTACCGCTCCGTACCCGGAAAAAGATAGGACCTGTCCTATCTTTCTCCGTAGTACGGCGCCATGTGCCATTAATTCCTATGGAGAGGGGCGGGGGTGAGCTGCGCTCACCTCCTCCTCCTCTCCCTGTACACTGCTGTTGCCCGCTACGGTACGGTACGGGCGGGCAACGGCAGTGTGAATATAGCCTAACACAGGAAATTCACATTCAGCCAATCACAGGCTACATCAGTGACACACCTCAGTTAGCGATTGGCAGAATGAGCATATATTATGTTACGGCATTATCAACAAGTTGTGATCAGTTGCAGATCTAATGTAAATTGCCCTTTTTTGACTTAATAATAGTTAGGAGCTAATCTGCACTCACCTGCAACATATGGCAGCTGTTTGATCTGCCCATCCACTGTTATTTGGTCCTGTTTTGATAGCATTATTATCCCCTACGGAATAGGAAAGAAGAAATTAATTGGAGGAAAAAAGGTTTATTTCGTTTGCAGTGGTACTTTGTTTATTTGGGCCTTGTTCACACTACTTTGTGTTATTCTGAAAGTCTTTCAGGGAAACTTGAACATCAGATGTTCTGATCCCTTGATTGATAGAAACTACAGGCACCCAATCATGTGGATTCCGATGGATGACATATATATATATATGTTTGTGTTGGCAATACAGTCAGTGACAATCCGGATCGCCTTGAAAATAAATATATTTTTGACAGCCTTCATAATTCCTGTGACTTGTATAGTTTTCACAACACTTCCTGCCGCCTTACGCTGGTATTTCAGTGTCAACAGAGGTCAATGGTGTCAAACTCTCCGTGGGCACGCATGGGTTTACCAGACAGGACTTGGGTTCATTCTCGTGTAGTCCCAGGCAGCCCATGATGTGCCCAATACAGCATTTTGTGGGCACTTTGTGATAATGTGGTTTTTGGGTTGAAGTTTGACGTTTGCTATCACTGCTTCAGGCAGTTAGGATCTAGGTTTCTTTTACTTTTTATTTCAAGGAGGCAAAATAAAAAAGCTATTGGTTATAATAAGGGCCAGTGCTCAGGAACAAGTGTTATAAGGACACAATTGAGACTTCTTATAGGCAGCTAGGAGTATAGTTTACCATAGATTACCATACATAATTATGTTATGGGAAGCCTTTGATCTTATGTGTATGATGCTGCAGAGGAATTAAGTTTTCAGCATGCTGGATATCAAGACCAGATTATTTTGTTTTAGGGAAAACAATCCCTTGCCATAAGTATGGCTGTTTTAGATATCTGCATATTAATTTAATCAAAGGTAGGAAGAACTCACATTTGAAGACGTATAGATAATATTGGTAAAACACGTTTCAGATGAGCTCACACCACACTTCTCGAATGTTCCCATCACACCTCCTCCATCTGGAAAGTTAGTGCTCTATGTAATGGAAATAAAATGAACACAAATTAGTAATCAATGTACAAGATGGAAACTGCACCCTCTAAGATTATTGATATTACAGATTTGGTTGTGATCAAATATTCTCTTTTTGCTTTATTCATCTTCAAGCTAGCATGCAACACTGATATCTGAAAAGAAAACTGAATAGGACGACTCTCAGATGAAGAAACCTTTACAATAGAATTGCCCGTAGCATGGCAGGGCAATGATACCTCTGCATAAAGATAGATGAATAGGGAAATAGTAGTTACCCCTTTAACGCAAACCTGTCACCAGTAATGGGATTTTTAGCTAATAACAGGTTACAAAAGCCTATAGTATGCTGATTTAAAAAATGCCTTTTTCAGCAATCTGAATCATTTCAATACTTTAAGCAACTTTATTTGACATTAGCTGGCTCTCTGCTAGCAGTGTGTGGTAAGTCCTGGGGGTGGCAGCTGCAGTATGTGTGTGCCTGTGTCCCATTGTGCATTCTTCTTCTACTCTACATCATCCTCCTCCTGCTCAATGCACATGGCAGGAAGTTGGGAGGGGGGAGGGAACTGGATGAGTGTAGTGGAGAGAAGGCTGAGACACAGACACACAGGCTACTCTCCTACCCACAGGAGGGAGCCAGGTGATGTGAAATAAAACTGCTGAAGTTCTGAAATGACAATTCAGCATGCTTCCACACCCAGACATCAGACATCCTAACCCTACAATGTAATCCTTCTGAAAACCAATATTGCCACTGCTGGGATTATAATGGCATTATACTAAGATGAAATATTAATTTCCACTCAACTACTTAGTAAATGCCAATACAATAAAAAATGTGGTATATCAGGTTGTCCGCTTATGAAAATCCTGACTCTCTTCTGTAGATGGGATTAATAGTTTTATGTCCCTGAAATCTTTCAGCAGTTTTGACCATAAAAGCCTCAAACAGTGTTAGGTAACAGCCCTGCAGAGCTGCTTCACAGGACTGTGAAAAATGAAGTTATAATCCGTCTCTGCAGCTACTGGGCAGGTCTTTCAGCCTGAAGAGCTTTCTGCTCTCTGCTGTTTCACAGCCCCTCCTTTCTGCTAGTAGTAGATGCTGTATCAGGATTGTGGTTATATATTTACAGCAGCCACTTACAGCACATAGGAGGTGCTGTGAAACAATTCATTTCAAAGAGTAAAAAGCGCTTCAGGCTGAAAGACCCTAATAGAGCATTTGCAGAAGGTGCAAAAATGGATTAAAAGTTGACTTTTTACAGTCCTGCTTCTACCTACTATATACACAAAGGTATGGTTACACAGATCGTCTGGGTCTGCACTGTCTTTACTTTTTTATGGCCAAAATTGATGATGGATTTCACATCTCTCACATTTATGGAATATTCATAGAAAATGTCATACATGTCCTATTGATGTAGTGTAAATAATGGTGCCACCAGGTCTATTATCAGTTACTGGCTTACCGTGACCAGGGCATAAATACAAGCTCCATGAAATCGATATGTGTCAGTATCAAATGTGGTGACAACAGAGCCTCCTTCTATGGAACATCTTCCAGGACAAGGAGTTTTTTCACAGCTCCATTGCCCCATTTGGCACTCACTGTGAAAACAAGCAAAAAAACATTACAGCAAACTCTTGGCTTTAAAATAATTAAAGAAATGTTCAGAGTCTCTGAGATTTTTTTTGCTTTAATATATTGTTTTAAGAAGTCTTCCCTGATATTTTTTGGAGAAAGATGATAGTAAATGAACAGAGAAACACTATTCTGCTCATTAAGTGGACATGCATATTGCTATACACTTTGAACACCAAGCAGTATAATACACAGACAGGGGTGTAACTACAGGTGAAGTAGCCATAGCAGCTGCAATGGGCCCACAGTGCCAGGGTGCCACTTCATTAGACTCGACACACTGAAAATGGAGGATATGCACTGTTATATACATGTTATGCTGCGCATTGTGCAGCACAATGGGGCACATTTACTTACCCGTCCCGTCGCAATCCCCGCTGTGCATTGTCCGACGAGGATTTGGATCTTCCGCTATTCAAATAGCTTGCCGCCCATTTTCCTGTATCCGTCACTTCCCTCACTGAGGTCTGCTGATCTTGCGACACAATTTCGTTTTTAAATTCCGCGGTTTGTCCGAATCAGTCGGGTTGCCAGTCGTCCACATGTCCGATGCCAAAAACCCGGGGCAATTCAGGGCAAAACGGTAAAAAGTTGGGAAACCCGACGAAAATGCGTTGTTCGAATCCTTAGTAAATGTGCCGCAATTGTATATAACAGTGGATATCATCACAGTACACAGCTGAGCTGGCACCTCATATGAGAAATGTTGGGGGAGAGCAAAATAGAAGGATTAGGAATCTATCATCTCTGCTTCCTGCCGTCTACTGCCCTTATGTAGTCAGCAGCTACTGGGCTACATAAAGTCATATTTTTGGCCACTGACAACCCTTGACTTAAGAAGACTGCCTGACATTAAGTAAATACATGTGTGTATGAGTATACCGTATAAATGTATGTGTGTATATATGCTATATGTGTGTTAATAGTGTGTAAATTTGTATCTGCTGTATTGTGTATGTATATACCGTATGTATGCATGTGCTGTATATATGCTGTATATACTCTAGGTGAGTATATGCTGTAAGTACGTATGTGGTGTATTTATACTGTATGTATATGTAAATACGTTGTGTACATACTGAGTGTCTAAGTATATGATGCATATATACTATTTGTGTGTATATAATTTGTATGTACTATACAGTGTATGTGCAATTTTCACAATTTGCAGTATATACCATATATGTGTATATGAAGAACCTACACTGTAGTTGTATTGGGGCACGATGCTATCTGTGTCCACCCTTGTATAACACAAATTTGTTCTGGTTTTTCAAAAAGCTTCTATAACTTTTATATACAGTATATAGATTTAAACCGCATATAGATCTAAAGAGCAAAGCACAAATAGAAATGCACTGAGTTTGTAAGGCATCCCTTACACCAAATAGGTGAAAACCATTGTCTGTGCCTTTTGTGGTTTCATTTCTAAAGAGTTAATCACAAATAATTGAGTACTAATGATAACCAAAAGCCATGAGAGCTTGTAAACTAATAATAGCGCTGCAAGCCAAGGCTATAAAAATATGACCACACGGAAATCATGTGAACTGATTATTTGGCTGCCTGTAACACTGCTGTATGATGGAAGTTAGGGATTAGTATATTTCCCAGTAATTGTCAACATATGCTCCAATAAGTTGTGATAAAACATGACTCAGTGTGAACGGTAAAAGTATTATCAGCAACTCAACAAATTATGAGGCAATTAGTAATCATAGGCTCAAATTATTTGCATTCTCATGAGGTGTTTTTATGTGAAAAGAATATATATATGTATATATACACTATATACACACTACATATACATTTATGTGAGGTGTCTGAGGTAAAACCCATGGCAACCAATCAGAGCTGAGCTTTAATTTCATAAACAGCTGTGGGAAAATGAAAAGTGAGCTCTGATTGGTTGCCATGGGCAATTAGAACAGTTCTGCTCTCAGACATTTCTGATAAACCTTCCACTGTGTCTACTTTCAGAAAATAGTTGATATTGTTTTTGTAATGAAGTTATACAACTTTCTAATATAGTTTCTGTATCAAATCCTCACAGTTGTC
The DNA here is from genome assembly GCF_040894005.1 of Engystomops pustulosus. NCBI lineage: Eukaryota > Metazoa > Chordata > Amphibia > Anura > Leptodactylidae > Engystomops > Engystomops pustulosus. The sequence continues at coordinate 147,216,305 of NC_092417.1, read as the reverse complement.
TAGGCCTCCGCTTGCTGTCTGTCATTGCTTACATCCATGTTACAAAGGTGATGTCACACAGGCGTGCGGCTCATTATATCCCACAGCTCTGATTACTCTCTGTGATATAACGAGCCGTGCGTCATTAGAAGTAAACCATGAAGCTACCTATAGAATTACAGCAAGTAGAGATATAGAAAATCATGACAAATTACCATATATACTCGAGTATAAGCCTAGTGTTTCAGCACAAAAAAATGTGCTGAAAACCCAAACTTGGCTTATACTCGAGTAAAAACAATATAGGTTTTACCAGGTTTTTGTGGTAAAATTAGGGGCCTCGGCTTATACTTGGGTCGGCTTATACTCGAGTATATATATACGGTAATACTTAAAGTATATTGGAAAACTGTCTAACTTTTTCTTATACAAATGATACCAATTACTTGCTAAAAGTGAATAACCCCTTCAAGGTGCATGCTCATAGCATAGAATGCAGTAAGATATAACTGTTCACAGCCCCCCATGAAGATATGTTTAGTACATTTTTTATTTCTATAATAAATCAAGGGCTGGTTTGCATACACTTTAATGCTAAGGTTGAGAAGCAAACCACAGAGAGTTAGACATTATACATAGACTGTACCAGTGAGCCGTCTTTATTCTGTATAGCACATGTATAGCATCGGATGAAGGCGGCTTTTCCATAGCCACATACTTTAACAGAACAGGACAAGCTACTCTTTCAAGGTTGATTTTTAGTTAAAGCTCACAAAATACCCTAAAAACTGTATTAGAAAAATGTTTTAAAGCACATCCATGACATATATAAAAAAGGGAAATGATGGTAACACTTTAAAAAGTTTTTTTCCAGTAAAACACTGATCCCCTACCATCATTTTCTATTCCTTTCTATGAGACAGTTTGAAGATCAGCGCAACCCAGAAGGCCCATTCTGTACGCATCAGGACGGGGGTATTTTAGAGATATGGGATGATGTCTTTACTGATAAAGCTCCTTAATTGCTCCTGCCATAAACACACACACACCACTGGGGAAGTTTAACAAGAAAATGTAAAAAGCTATATTAAACGCATGGGGAAATGTAATAGCTTAATTGCTAGGCCAAGTAAGAAGAAAATGTGGCCATTCTATTGGACAAAATAAGCAATTGTTATAAATTTGGTTATTCTAATGCTTGCTCGTTCTAGTTGTTAGATATATTAGAAGCTTTTATTTCCTTTATTTCCAATGTTTATACAACTATTTGAAGGCTTTTAAGCACATTTAAAGTGGTTTTAGAGCTTATTTATATCAGTCAGTGGGGGTCCGACACCTTGAACTCAAGTAATGAACTAATTCTGTCTGTCTACATTGCCGGAATCAACAAAGTAGGACTCCATTCAGAATCAGTGTATCCATGGGTCTTCCAAGTGCCTAATCCCCTATGATCTGATATTAAAGCCTATCCTATCCATTAATAACACTGAAATGGCATACATAACACATTCCCTTTATGTAAACTTCCTTACTCTTTAATGATTTCCACGTGACAAGTTTAGCTCAGGATATGGAAATGTGTAACTATAGATCATATCAGAGATAAACGGCATGAAAAAAAAACAGGTATTGCTGCAATATTTTAGCACACAAGGGCAAAACTACTAGATCCCTCAGGTAGGGTATGAAATGTCCTTTCTAGAATTCTTTCTTTTATATGATATTTCATTTACGTAAAAAAAAAAATCCAATGCCATAGGCAATTAGATGAGAGTCACTTTTATAGAGTGGAGGTGAAGAGTCCCTTTAGTTGCCTCTGTCTTGGGCTCTATAATACCTAGAAACATGCATTTGGTACTGTATTATAGATTAGAATCTCATCTTTTAAATTATACACTTGACTACAGAACATGTATCTAGGTACTTTAGGGTCTCCCAGAAGCCTTCAAAGTGACTTAGCTCAAGCAGAAAGTGACTCTTCTCAGCTCATTTGCATATGCTTTGAAAGGTGATTTTTTTTTTTATCTGTAAACCGAAAAGTTTTAACATAAAAGAGAATATGCTATATTATACTATATAATATAGGGTTAAGTTTATAGACATCCCTATTACCCCTTTACTGCCCAGATCAAATTGGTCACAATCCCAACCAATTTGGTTAATATAAACAATTGGTTAATATTAGTCATAACGCAAATCTTATAACTGACCAAACCCTGAATGATTGTAAAAGTCTATATGCATCATATCCTGGTCCTTTGTACAGAATGAGGCACTTGACATACAATGAATAGAATAACTTTCACCGCTGTTTATCTTCTTACTCACCAAAGACTGCACTCTGTGCTTATATGATCTCCGGGGCTATAAACTTGTCCATTAAAAAAACAAGGGCAGTCGCTGACTGAGACACAGGTGAAATTTCTAGAAAGGTCATCGAGGACAGTGCCTGAAAGATTCAAGTATATGAATTATGTTAAAGGTGTTAGACGTTGAAACAATGGGTGAGTTTACTGGGTAATTAACAATAATAATGTTATAACATCAAAACATAGGACCAAAATGGCACATTTTTTTACTTTTGTGTCCCATTGAACCGGTTTTATATAAGGCCACAGCAATCATTAGTTTTTTTTGGCAGGTTATAAAAATATGCATAGCGTCCAACCGTCCTGCATTCAGCAGGACAGTCTTAATTTTTCAGCACTGTCACGCCATCCCAGGCAGTTGGGAGAATGTCCCGTGGGTCCCACATTGTCCCACTTCCTGTTCCTGCCTGACACAATAAAGCTGTGTAGAAGCCAAGGCATCGAAACCAGGAATCGGATCAGCTGCTGCCTCCACACGTCTTTAGCAGAGATGTGTGGCAGAAGCTCCTCCCATTTGTCCCTTTATACCTAGTCCATAGTTGGGAGGTATGTATATATTTATCACGTTATTTGTCTCCTTCAGCACTGAATTACCTGATGGACAGAAACATCCGTAGACACAGTGTGAATTGCAGGAATATTGGGGGTTGGAGCATGTAGGGCTACAGGGACTTGCACATTCTTCATAAATCTGGTTGGAAGGACATGTGCCGAGAGCTGTATAGAAAAGAAGCACAATTACAGTTTCTGAATATATATTTTAACATTTACTTCATCTATATATGAAAGAAATTAATTATCATAGTGCAAAACTGTACCCCCGACTAATGCAGATTCTCATTTTTATCTATATACTCCTGACTAGGACATGTATATTTATACATTTATAGTACTAATCTATTTATATGGCATTTTAGTCCCCACTAGATTTCAGGGCTGGGTGGAACTCTCCCTATTCCCCCTATAGTTTTACCCTGGTATCTTCAATTCTTAGAATTTTCTGAAGGAAATTTACTTACAATGAATAGTTAATGAAGTTTGCTTTGTATTAATCATCTATTAACACAGGTGTGTGACAACAGTATTGTCACATCCAGGAAACTGCAAGCAAAATGATGAATTGCAAAATAAAGCAACATAATAGCCTGCCATAGTCATTGAGGCAGACAAAATACTAAATTATCCTGAAACGATTGAATGTCACCTGTTTAATCACTTATCGTCACGTAATTGTATATTTTATATCCCTCGTGTAAACTGTGTGGTTGTGCTTCCTTTTGTGATTTTTCTGCGGGATGTCTTGTTACTTTGTTCTCTGTACCATACTGAACCCTATTAGTCAGGAACCTAAGTACAGTCCTAAGGCACATGAACATCCACGTCCTAGGACTAGATAAGAGGACTATAATCATATTTTCGAGGAAGAGATGGAAAATGTGCTCTGGGTTCTTAAAGACAGGACTGGTGCCAACCGGTCACTCCAGGGTACTATAATAATAATAATAATAATCTTTATTTATACAGCGCCATCAAATTCCATAGCGCTTTACAAATCATAGGGGACATATACAACTATATTACATTACAAAGAACAAACAGTCATATGGAACAATAGGAGTGAGGGCCCTGCTCACAAGAGCTTACAGACTATGAGGATGAGGGGGTGACACAAGAGGTTGTAGAATGGTCCAGCCATTCTTTATAAGGGAACAATATAAAATAATTTAATAAATAACGATGTTGCTGCTTGAACCAGCCATCAGCCGCCATCTTATTTACAGGGTCCTAGGTGAAAAAGACTGTAAAGAAGCCTGGAGCTTGGTATATATCTGCTCTTTGCCGGATAACAGATGGGAGATAGGACATAGGATGGATTAGTAAAGGGAGAGTTGACATTTCAAGCAGTTAGCGAGTGTGATAGGCTTGCCTAAAGAGATGGGTTTTAAGAGCACGTTTGAAGCTTTGGAGGGTGGGTATTATTAGTCTGAGAGTCCGGGGAAGGGCATTCCAGAGAATTGGAGCAACTCGGGAGAAGTCCTGGATACATGCATGGGAGGTTCGAATTAAGGTAGAGATTAATCTAATGTCACTGGCAGATCGAAGAGTACGGGAAGGGCGATAGACTGAGATGAGAGAAGAGAGATACGGAGGTGCAGCATTATTAAGAGCTTTGTGGATGAGGGTTATTATTTTAAAGTGAATACGGAAGGAGACGGGCAGCCAGTGCAGTGATTGGCACAAACTGGAGGCATCCGTGTAGCGTTTGGCCTGAAAGACCATCCTGGCTGCTGCATTAAGAATAGATTGAAGAGGAGAGAGTTTAGTCAGTGGAAGGCCGATTAGTAGGGAGTTACAGTAGTCTAGTCGAGAGTGAATAAGGGCAACAATTAGCATTTTAGAAGTTTCAAATGTCAGAAACGGTCGGATTCTGGAGATGTTTCTGAGATGCATACGGCAAGAGCGAGCAAGAGATTGAATATATGGTAAAAAAAAAAGGTCAGAGTCCAGCACAACCCCAAGACAGCGGGTCTGCTGCCTCGGTGCTATAGTGATCCCACAGACCGAGATGGAGAGGTCGGGGTTGGGTTGGTTAGTAGATCGTGGAAAGACAAGAAGTTCAGTCTTAGAAAGATTAAGTTTCAAGAAGAGAGAGGACATGATGTTAGAGACAGCAGAGAGACAGTCACTAGTGTTCTGGATTAAGGCAGGGGTGATGTTTCGTGCAGAAGTATATAGCTGGGTGTCATCAGCATAAAGATGATACTGGAAACCAAATCTGCTGATGGTTTGTCCAATGGGGGCAGTATAGAGAGAGAAGAGAAGAGGACCAAGGACTGAGCCCTGAGGAACCCCAACACTGAGAGGAAGATGAGAAGAGAAAGATCCAGAAAAGGAGACACTGAAAGTGCTGTCAGAGAGATAGGAAGAAAACCAAGAGAGTGCAGTGTCCTTTAGGCCAATGGAGTGAAGCATCCTAAGGAGGAGCTGGTGGTCCACAGTATCGAACGCTGCCGATAGATCCAGAAGAATGACTAAGATATAGAACTACTAAGCAAGGTATGAATCCTGATCTTTGGGTAGAGAACACATCGATTTGTTGAATTGTAGATTCGATAAGAATCTACAGTTATTTGTACACCAAATCGAATATATTTTTTAAAAATTTCCTTTAGACTAAATGGTATTGCTCCAATTGTCCTGGAAATTGGTACATGCCAGCTCTAAACTTAAACACAAATATCGTTTGAAAAATTGGAAGAAGCCTCAGCTTATTGACTCCTGAGTGATTTTCTCATCTCTAATCCTGAGGAAGGGAATGTCTAGCTACAGCTTTACTTCTTGCCAGGACCACTGTATTTTCACATTCATACTCACAGCATAAGTTCTTGTTCCTCCAGTTGTTTATTGGCTGGTTGCACAGGGCACACCTGGTGGAATACTCTGAAAGGGTGGCACATGCACAGTTTTTGTCCCCAGGAACATCACATTGTTGAAGATCTTGTTGGCATCTTTTAAGAAATTGAGTTTTGTCAACTAGACAAGCAGAAGAAACCTGAACCAGAAGGTCTAAGCATTCATTTACCTAAACAAGGAAGAAATAATATTGTTAATAATCAATAGGTTTAAAGTCTTCGACAATATATTCACACTCTGCTTGAAAAAACAAGACATTGATCCAAATTGACAAAAAGAAATCTTGAAATTCCAAAAGTTTGGCTTTTAATGTAAAGAAACAGCCATTAGTTTTATATGTGTATGCAGTTTCTTTGTGTCAGCTATGGAAACAGACTCCAAAAAAACTACTCCCCTCTTGATAGATAATAGTGCCGCATAGCTGTTCTTACAACCAAAGATATAGCAGGATCACCGTACCAAGCCTGGGTGCCATACCTGTCTATAGAGACATATATCGGTATACGACCCTCAGTGCATGGTGTGCATGGGGCCTAAGACATAGATTATAGTTGGGGGCCTGGCACAGACTTTGAACTGGGGCCCATCAGCTTCAGGTTATACCACTGGTTGGTCTATTTGTTTATTTTTCTAAGAATTTATTACTATTTTACTGTATTGTAGGGACTTATTCATGACAACAGCATAGAAGAAAATCTATCCTTTTTTTGGATAATTCTTCAATATCGGATCAACAGGATTCCAACATTCTGCAACACAGCTGCAAAACTTGAACCACCTTTGCAGCCCATTCAGTGTTACCACTAGACTCCCTACTTCCTCTTACAGGAAGACCCTCACCAATCTGACATTGCAATTGGTTATCATAATATTATATCGGGGTTGTCCAGGAGTACAATTATTTTTATATACGGCTGGGGGTGGGGACTTCCCTCCCCAACCATATATAAAAATTGTATTCTTGTACAACCCCTTTAAGAACAGGTCATCAGTTTGAAAAACCTGCATGACCCCTTTAACAGAATGGAAAAATACATGGAAAATATCACTTACATATTGACTGCTGTCTAAGAGGTTCCTCTGTGGCACGTGAAGAGGACAAATTTCATTAGGATCATCAATCTGTTGCAAGTTGGCATATTGATAGGGTGTCAACATTTTACCTAAAATGTACAGAAGTAAGGTTATTTACAATGAAACATTGGTAACTATTGCAGCTTGTGATATGTCAGTGCAAAGATAGACTTGATTTTCCATTTAAACTATGTATTGGTTATTCCATATGCTATTTTTATTTTACTTTTTGTATGATGATTTTCTAGAAAACTAAGGGCTATTCTTATTTTACAGATATATGGCATAGTCACAACATATACCATGAATGGCTTATGGAAAGTCAAGGATGGGATTTTGGTAGATCTGTTCCTGGGCCATCAATAAATTTAGAATTCTCATAGTAGGGAATCTACACGCGGGACCAACTTTCCTTTCACAGTGACTTTGAGATGACATATGGTGATACCATGGTTCCTACCCACTGCCGATTTCACCTTCAATTTTACCTAAATCTGACCCAATATCAGCAAAAAGAAGAAGACTTGTGAATTCCTAGAAGTTCAGTTTGTATATTCCAAGACTTACCATTCACTACAAAATCATCTTTATGAAGACCATTGAAGTTTCCGCAAAGTCCACAAGTTTTGTTCATGTATTTTCTGTCTAATTCCACCTGTTTGTTAAGAAGTAAAAAGCTGTTAAACATTTACCAGACCTTTTAGGATCCTAATTTAAATAATGACTGTACAGTTAAGTAGTTAGTATTACTATATATTAGCCGAAAATACAGGTTGACAGATATGCTCCACTGACATTAGGTCACATTGGGTGGCATAACCTGATGATCCATATTCTAATGGGTAGGTTGTATAAAATAGCGTTGCAGGTGCGTTGCGATTGTTTGGCACGGGTCCCGTTTTTTGGCTGCGCTGGGTTCCATGCCACACAATTTAGGGGGTGTGCCATCGGACAATCCGACTGATTGTGACTGAGCGCGAGATTTAAATTACAAATAGTCTCGCAGGCCCAAGCACTTACATGCTCCACTAAAAAGATGGTGAACTCTGTCGGACCTGAGCGGGGAAGCGCCACATGCAGGATATTGGACAATCTTAGGGAATCACGGCACTGTGCATTATCGTCAGACAATGCACTTTCTGTGAACATCCGATGACCGGGTAAGTAAATGTGCCCCTAAATGTTTTGTTGGTATGAATCAACTTACCATCAGATTACTATCGCTGCTCCAGGTCACTATTAACTCAAAACCTTTTTGTTTGGCAAAAAGTTTTGTTATGGCTCCAGTATTAAAGATTTCTATTCCGCTTGTGGTATAAGGTAAGCTAATTTTCCTTGACAAAATAAAACATAACAAAGTCAGTGACATCTTGCAATACATTTCTCCACTCATCAGGGTTAGGAATTAAAATCTCTACGGACTTTAGCTTCTACATGATATAGTATCAGATTGTTTTTCTACTATATTGCATTTAATGATGTGTAAATGTGGTTGTAGTATAGCCTAGAAGACGATGACCTGAAAGTCAGCACAAATCCCATCATGCTGCGTATCTAAAAGTGTTGAAGTGGCCCATCAGAGAATAAGAAGATCCTCCGTTGGGCCCAGCCTGACAATGATATCGGACTACATTCGCAATCATTATTATTAAGTTCTAGTAAGTTCCACCTGTTTGTAGACTTACTTTCCCATTATTGTTATTGCGTTTCCATTGATGACCACATTGACGGTTCCGACCTGAATCATTATTCTGGTAAAGGATGATCCACTGGATCTCTGAACTTGGATGTTGAATTCTGGGGTGTTAGTGTTGCAAACGGTGGCAAATATATAGTTACAAGATCCTCTGAATTCATAGAGGTCATTGTCAAAGGTAAAAAAGTGATTGTTCCCCCACGTGGAACAAACTCCTTTACTGGAGCCTAAAGACATAAATGAAATCAATCAGAAACTGGTGGTTACACATAAACAGTGGTCAATAATATATAATTATGGCCAGATTTACAGCAACTTTAAGTGGATGTCTCATAAAATTTTTATTGTTTTGTATTAAGACATACCTTCAGTCACATATCTGCCCATAGAGGGCATTATTGGAGTAGTTTAATATAAAGAAGGCATACTCGGCGACCTGGTTTGTCAGGCTACCCTTGTAAAATAAACATAGGAGGTTCTACATCTCTTTCTGGCTGATCATACACAGCAAACATTATTGTGCAAGAGACATTTCCTCCTAAATGAGTTTTAATGTTGTGACCCATGAAGAGACATGACAGTGACATTTAGTAAACTCTATTTTACAGGGAGTCTTGTCATTCAACTCTTGTGCCTGCAATTACTCTTAAAAGAAAAGTTGTGGACAATAAAAGGTAGTTCGATTTGTAGACAACATGTTATAGTGCAGGAACGGCTGAGCAGATAGCATACAGTGTCCTATCTGTAGGCAGCTTGTTATAGAGCATCAGGAGCTCAGCAGTTTGTACATAGGGGCTTATTTACTGAGGGGCGCGGTACTCACTTTCAGATTGTGCACCTTTTTCGGGGATTACATGGCTTGCATATGTATTTGAGAAGTGTCTGTGCTGGGGTTGTGGCGCATGCGACCCTTTCGTGGCACTGCTGCGCTGGCTTCCATGCGACACAAATTGGGGGGCGTGCCGCCGGACGATCCGACTGACTGGGACTGAGCGTGGGATTCAACTTTCAAATTGTGTCGCAAGCCCAAGCACTTACATGCGCCACCTAAAAGTTGGGGAGCGGGGAAGTGACACATGCAGGATATCGGGAACACAATCTTAATGAATTGCGGCACAGTGCATTATCGTCGGACAATGCACTTTCGGTGAACTACAGCGGAAACGTTAGTAAATGTGCCCCATAGTGTCCTATCTGCAGACTGCATGTTATAGAGCAGGAGGAACTGAGCAGATTGTACATAATGCCTTGTCTGCAAACTGCAGGTTAAAGAGCAGGAGCAGCTGAGCAGGTAGTACAGTGTCCTATCACCAGCCAGTATGTTACAGAGCAGGAGCAGCTGAGTAGATAGTTTAGTATCCTATCTCAAGGCAGCATGCTATAGAGCAGGAGGAGCTGAACAGATAGTACATAATGTCCTGTCTACAGGCACCATGCTATAGAGCAGGAGGAGCTGAGCAGATAGTACATAATGTCCTGTCTACAGGCACCATGCTATAGAGCAGGAGGAGCTGAACAGATAGTACATAATGTCCTGTCTACAGGTACCATGCTATAGAGCAGGAGGAGCTGAGCAGATAGTACATAATGTCTTGTCTGCAAGCAGCATGTTAAAGAGCAGGAGCAGTTGAGGAAGTAGTACAGTCTCCTATTTCCAGCCAGCATGCTATAGAGCAGGTACTAAGTAAAATAAAGATCAAACTAAATATTTTCCTATAACAGGCTGCTGGCAGAACTGATGCAATTGCAACACCCCCCACCGGGGCCTAGCCTTTTCTTGGGGCCAGGAGGCAGCCGGGGCTCAGAATACCGGAGTGGCTGGCGGTTGCGGCCTAGGCACGCTGATGTCACAGTGCTTGGTATGGGGACCGGAGGACTGTCCTACAGCCTGGCAGGTCTCCAGCAGGTGGTGTGTGCAAGACATATGGAGGGAGATGTCTGTAGTATATGTCCCTAGGTAATGGATGGGGAGCCGTATCCAGGGATCAGACGGAGGCAACGTTGTGCAAAATAACTCACGGTTCTTTATTAGAACAACTGCAGGCAAACAACCAAAACGATCTTGGAACAGATTACTGGAGATTCCGGATTACAGGAGTGGTCATGTGGAGTGGTCTTCAGGAATTGGTTCACCAGCCTGTAAGCAGATGCAGGCTGGGATGGAGCTGTGTCCAGTTGTGGAGTTAGCTGAGTGTCAGTGCTGATGGTGCCCGGACACTATGGGGCAGATTTATCAAGTTTCTGAAAGTCAGAATATATCTAGTTGCCCATGGCAACCAATCACAGCTTCCCTTTAAAATATTCATGAGCACTGGTAAAATGAAATCTGAGCTGTGATTGGTTACCATGGGCAACTAGAAATATTCAGACTTTCAGACACTTGATAAATCTGCCCCTATATCTCTCCTCTGTGATAGGATGTGCTCTATAGTGAGAGCTGAGGCCTAATAGGCCTGTTGTAAGAGCATGTGCTCTAAGATCTGACCTTTCTGGAACTCAAGAGTGGAACTGACCTCTATCCGCTTCCTGTCCAGGGGTTTTGTTATCCTGGTCAGGTGGTGGCTTACTCTCCAATCACACTCCAGTGTACATGGTGCAATACAATTGGTAGACAGAATCACATCCACTTAACCCTTGCCTGTTCAGGCAGAATCTATAGCTGCTGAGTACCTAATAACCCAGTGTTAGTTACTAGAAGGTTCATAACTCCTTGAGACAGCTCCTAACCTGGAGAGGGCGCTGTTCGCAACTACTCCTCTGTCCATGTATTGGCAGGGATGTTGCACAATGTTTGACAAATTTCATTTAAAGCTATTACCTCATCAGAACATTTAAAGCAATTATTCATAAAAGATGAATTGGTTCGCAGTATTTTATTTCATACTTACAACTAGAGTAGTTTGCAGCTCCTACTCCCAAACCACTGAAGAAGAAATTATCTAAAAGAGAAAATAACAAAAACCAAAGCATTACTCCTTTATTGCTCTTATTACCTTCTGTATCAGCACATATGAAAGAAAACCTAACACTGTTATACAGTGGTTATGAGCACTGATCGCTTACATACTGCTGCGGTGCTGCAGGTAAAGGGTTTGTAAGGATGAAGCCCAGGAATGGTCAGTTGTGGAGAAAAAGACTTAGAAAAATCCTTGGACACGGCAACCCTGGAGCACCCTAGCGTTCTCTACCTTGGATGCTCCATGACTGCCATGTGCTTCATCCTTAAAGGCCCTTCACCTGCAGCATGGCAGCAGTATGTATGGGACCTATGCTCATAACCAATGCATAGCAGTGGGTAATTTCTTTAAAGGCACCACCGGAGTGACGGCACTTGCACCATACAAAACATGTTTCCTTTAATTTCATCCTCAAGATGTTGTCTACTCTTTTCTTTTAATTATATTGTGATATAATCAGCACCTCACAATCGCTGCTGTGGGGTGCTGATGGGTGCAGAGGGAATTCACTCTCTCTGTACCCACTTAGACACTGTGGCCAGGGCCGCATCTGCCTGAATATCTGCATGAAAATCTCGCCTCAGGCGGCAGAATGCAGAGCCCTTTGGTAAGCGGCATTATTTTCAACAATATGGTGGGTGATTGGGGCGCACTTTAGCGCCCTAATCGCCCACCAGGTAAATCCATCGCACCTTTCTCTTTAAGGCAGGTGCGATAGATATGCCGAGCGACGCAGCGCCTTTCCGGCTGTCTGCGTCGCTCCATATGATACAGTGACACAGGCGGCGGATGATGACGTCACGCCGCCTGTGTCTTTGCGCGGTGCCGGGAGAAGACGGGAGCCGCGAGTGCCGGGAGCCGCGAGTGCCGGGAGAGGACGAGTGCCGGGAGAAGACTGCGTGGGAGCAAATGGACTGCATGTAAGTATAAGTTTTATTATTTTTATTGGCAAAGGATGTATTAAAAGGGGGGCCTCGGGTCTATATATATTTATATACACTTTAAACTGGATAATAGACTCGATGGGGCATTTCTATTTGGCTCTAAATAATATAAATAAACAGGTGGCTGTATTTTAAGGGGGCGATTTATATGGGGTCGCATTAGAAGTACCCTTGATGGCCACCATAACCCCATGACCACAAACCCATAACTATTACCCTTTATAGCAAGTAAGCAGCTATAAATGATCAACTAATGGGGAGTTTTACTATTGTTTCATAAACTGAACCTACTGTAGGACCTTCTGGTGGTCCAGACCTTCTATGGTGAATACAATGGATCAGCTATGGGAACTAGTGTAATTATCCAAAATCTTGTAGAAGCTTTTGTTATACATATTGAAAATGTTCTACCAACACTTTCTTCTAGAAGATATGTTTTAACATTGGTTCTGATCATTGAAATAGTCACCATTGGATTATGAGTGTATTTTTAGATTTTTTTAATCCAAGGTTTCCTTGTGGTACTGAAATTACTTTTATGAAATAGTTTCTCAAGTAATAACACTTGAGAAACTATCAATGTATCAATCTATATCTGTATAGGGTGTCATATACTGTACTTGTTAATACAATACAGTTCCACTTACCATCAGTAGAATCATATTCTGCTTCTATGGGATCTGTAGTATCTAGAAATGTAGAAATACAAAAATGTATTATCAATATTAAAAATTGCCTTACCATACTACTGTTTGTAAACTACAACGTGTCATCTTTGTGCGGGGTCATAGGGAGCCTCTTACTGACTGTGACTAAAATAGTTTTATTTTGGGGCCTTACTTTTAGTTTTGCCCAGGGCCCCACTTTGTCTAAAACCAGCCCTGTTGGTATGTATGGGAAAGAGCTTCAGGTTGCTGGAACCGCCAAATCCCATTGTTTGCACTGTTCATCGGGGTGGCCCTAACATCAATTTTACTATTCTGTAAGAAAACTAATTGTGAGAATTAATCAAATTAATCTGATAAATCCCTCTGCCCTACCATGTGGGTTTTATTTGTATGCCTGGGAAACAGGACAGCCTAATGCTGGGTATCCCATTTTCTTTAGTAACTGCATACAACTATAGAATAAAAGTATATACATATATAATGACATAAAGTCCAGAGCAGCAAAGCTGATGGGGTAAAGGGGGGGGGGGGGTGCACAGCCGTAGATCACATAGATTATCACAATAAACATCCAATGAAGAGGCAGCACTCCATTGAAATATAGATAGATAGATAGATAGATAGATAGATAGATAGATAGATAGATAGATAGACCAGGAAAAATACATTAGAAGAAAATTAGTGCAATCAATAGGTAGGAAAATATGTAGCAAAATACAAAAGAGATAACACAAAGCTGCAATACCAAGTACAGCCAGTATACAATGTGATGAACCACATGCCTGAACTTTCCATCCTTCTAACAGTGTATCAGTGGGGAGATTATGTTTTACATTACAACAAAATTACATTAATCGCCTTTGATCATCATTGATAGGTGATCAATAAAAAATAAGATGAATAATGGAATACCCCGTTTAACTATAACCCTCAAGCAAAACACTTACCATTGGAAAGTGGAATCAAATACTGCTGAAATACTCCTGAAAAAAGAAGGTCACATTAAAGGGAAAGCTGTATTGTTTTAGTGCTTCTGAACATTTATTCAAAAGGTTTGGAAAGAGAAAATCCTCAATAATGTACATAGTTAAATACATTATTTAAATAAAAACTCTGTTGTGGTAATATGTACCATGAGTATGAATTCTCTGTAGCAATTACTTGGACAATTTTCTGTTCCAATTGCAGCACGAAGCAGCTCTTTCTGCCTCTACCGCAGCACACTATTGTCCAAACCACATATATTAACCCCCCTTGTCTGATATCTCCTACACAATGAACAAGGATACGAAGGAGACTACAGTATTTTGGGGGCAATAAATACATTGTTAGGCACAAGGCGATTATTTGAAGCTACTTGGACTCTATGTAAAATCTGTGCCAGGCTTTTTAACAATAATGAAATAAGGGAAAGATACCAGGGACGTAACTAGGAGAGGCAGGGCCACATAGCAAATTTCTAAATTGGGCCACCCTACCCCCTCAGAAAATATACATATTTCTGCACTCTTACACACATTTATAAACTTATGCGCACACATTACTGCACTGATATATACATTTATACAGTCTCTAAAAGGTTCGCCATCACTGCCATAGGTGGTCTTCTTAGATAGGACACCATCAATTTCTGACATTCAATGGAAATACCATATATAGCAGTGGTGGCGAACCTATGGCACGGGTGCCAGAGGTGGCACTCAGAGCCATTTCTGAGGGCACTCAGACCATCACCCCAGGACATAGTTCATCAAATATGACCAAATACACCAAATCTTCCTGCAGTCCCAGGCAACTAAAGAGATGCTGCTCTCAGCGCTATTTTAAAGCGACATTTCATTGGCTGTTAGGAACTGTGGAAAAAGTGAGAAGGTGTGGACTGGGCTGCATTATCTTTGGAGGTCATCCTGCTGGACCAACCATTCTTCCTCTCCAGAATGAGTCCCTGGAGTGAAGCTTTAATGAGCGTCTGAATTTGCCCTCCTTCTTTCAACTGTATTGGTTGCCTCAGGGGTCCATATGATTGAAAGATGTGGAAGAACAGGTAGCTATAAATTACTGCTTAAAATGTTGTGTTGGCACGTCAATAAGTGGATTTTGGTTGTAGTTTGGGCACTTGGTCTCCAAAAGGTTCGCCATCACTGATATATAGCATTAGTGTTTGTGTTAGCTGTGGACTCGCTCCATAACTTGACATTCAATGAAAATATATATAGCATTGATGGTTTTTTGTAGATGTAGACTCCCTAATTATCTGACATTAGGTACCAACTCCATAAAACCATGAAAACAAAACTGTGCTACTACTTCTACTGTTAACTTGCCCAGTATTACATACATAGATAAAACGAAACATTCCATCCTGTAGCTACTAATGAAGCAGAAGTGGCTACATTCAGAGGCCTATATTTCAACAATGTAAAGTGTCAGGATTACAATAAGGCAATGACTTCCTCTAGAATGAGTACATTTTATAAGAAATAAGAATGAGATAGTGATACTTTATCTAATGCAAAAAACTATATCATACTCACCCAATCTATTGTTTGGACTTGAATCTGGAAAACAATAAAATACATTAAATTACTGGTCTCTTAAACTTCTGGTGTTTGTATGATGAGCTTAGTTCCAGTGCATTAGGCAGGATTGTGATATGGTCCTTATACTTTCAATTTTGGGCAGTATGGTAGAAGTTTGGGGGAACTGCTATAATGACACATAATGCTATAATGACACATAGCTCTTGTGTCATTACACTGCATACTAAATAGTCTGCACATAGTTATGGTACAGAATGTGGAAAAGTAGATAATGAGTGTAAGTATAATGTTTGTTTGTATGCATTCACAGTGTTGTCCTATAGTTTAAAACATGATAAACCAGAGACATTTAATTATAGATGAGACTGTGGTAATCTTATTATATGTGTTATACATGGCCTCCTCCCTTCAAAAAAGAAGGGCTTTGGGGTTGTTACCAGGGCCCCTCCTTGCTGTCGTTTCACAGACTGTTACACTGTCTCACTCCTAGAGCTCTTTTAGCTCATTAGCATAATTTTAAAGTTCATTTTAGAAGGAAGGAGGACATGGATAACACATAAAAGAAGATTACCACAGTCACGGTGCCTGGATCTATGAGTAATTGTCCCTGGTTTATCAGGCTTGATTTTGATGGTAGATTTTCTTTAAGGTCTCCCCTAAATAGGAGAATAAAAATATCCCTATGCTTGGTTAAAATGAGGCCCCTAACTCTCCACTGAGTTCCCAATGCAGTTCACTTCCTTGTGCCACCCAACATGCAGGGGACAGCTGGAGATGGTATTTGAACCAATAATTTCCTAACGTGAACCACTTCTCTTTACACTTTAAGGGCCCATTATCCAGCCAAGGAAAACATTTATTTCAATGGAAACCATTTTAATCCACTGAGTTAAGATTGAAAGCAAAATAGTCGATTGTCATGTGATGTCACACAGGTGCATGTCTTGTTATATCACACAGCTCTGATTACTCTCTGTGATATAACGAGCCGTGCACCTGTGTGACATCACATGACCAAGTACCGGATATTTCCACAGGAAGTAAACAATGAAGCTTCCTGTTGAATGACAGCAAGCAGAGATCTAATAATCCAACAGGAATTGATATAGAAAGTATATTGGAACATTGAATAACTTTTCATTACACAATTAATATAAATTGTTTGTGGATAGTGGAAAAACGCTTTAACTGGTATACTGAAATGTAATTTAATAGAAATGCTGCCAATCCCTAATACAAATCTACCATGTCTACGTACTTGGCAGACTTAAATTTTTAGATTGCTTGTCTGCACCGTGTTATGATTTAACCTCCTATCTAATAGTAAAATACTGATAGTATAGTGAAAATACTGAAGTACCGTATATACTCGAGTATAAGCCGACCCGAGTATAAGCCGAGACCCCTAATTTCAACACAAAAAACTGGGAAAACCTATTGACTCGAGTATAAGCCGAGGGTGGGAAATGCATTGGTTACAGCCTCCCAGTATATAGTCTGCCAGTACCTGTAGCATACAGCCTGCCCAACCCCTGTACCATACAGCCTGCCCAGCCCCTGTAGTAGGAAAAAAAATAACACTGTACTCATCTTTACAACGTCCCCATAGGTCCTCTTCTGTCTCAGACTGTCTCAGACAGAAGAGGACCTATGGGTGACGTCAGAAAGATGAGTTTTGTCTTTATGTTTTTAGTTGACTCGAGTATAAGCCGAGTTAGGGTTTTTGAGCACAAATTTTGTGGTGAAAAACTAGGCTTATACTCGAGTATATAAGGTATATAAACTATTTAGTAAAGGTATGATAAAAACTAGTGCAAGGCCTCATGCACTCGAAGTGGATACTGGATGCAAATTTGGATGCTCTCAAGCCTCAAACAACGGGTCCACGGGGGAGCTCATATGCCGATTAAATACATGTGGCCTGCCTGAGAAGCAGTCAGGAATAGGACATACACTGAGATTTGCGGCTCAGAACAACTGCTCGTTTATGTCCCATGGAAAAGATGGTTGAAGCCATGAGTCCATAGAAATATTTGGTTGACACAACAAAAGCTGACACATGTCATGTGCATGAGACCTAACATTGTGTGCTATAATAAATTAATCTTGCATAAAAGTTTGCTCGGGAATATGCTGCAGTATTTTTCCACCTATCTGTCCTGGATAAGTTAAAGGGATTGTCTAGAATAAGAAAAAAATATTCCAAAAATCTTTACTCATAAAAGCAACTGATTGTATCTATCATGTAGAATCATATGTAACATGCAAGCGAAGGTTCGTATTAAATACGTTACCTGCTTTTAAGTAAGTGCCTGATGAATCGGAGATGATGTTATGTAATGCATCTGTGGGAGGAATAGCAAAAAGCTAAGAAAAGACTTTATAAAATGTTTCACATTTTGCATGAAGATTAATTTAATAAAAAGGCATGCCTATATAGCCTTAATGGCTGTACATGGAGTTCCTAAAAGTCTTTAATATGAAGCCATAGGTAGTCTGTGTGCCTATGGTATTTTTGAAGAACCACATACTATCCTCTTAAAGGTATGAGCCATGTGGGTAATGTACTACAGCGTAATAGAATGCTAATAAAGAATTTAGTATAAGGGGGAAGACAAAGTGGTAATGAAAGAGTTAACATAGTTGATTGGAATATTGATATACATGGGCGGGAGAGCTACAAAGCAAGTTTCAAATTCAACCTCTTGCTAAGTTCCACAGAAGCTTTATATGTTTCCCTTCATATAATCTTTTCAAAACTGTTTTCCTAGCTCTACACCTTTATATATTACACCACTTACAAGGACGAGTCGTGGTTCTTTTCAGTCGGCAGTCTGAACAGTGCTCTATGGCTACACTGTTGGTTGAATCTATCTTGCACGGTTTTCTGTAAACTTTGCTCTGAACCAGCAAGGGTTAATGCTCACTGCTCTAATGAATTCTCGGGTGCGCTGTCCTGAATACTGGTTAAAAATTTTCTTTCTAGCTTAAATCTGTATTTCTGTTTTTTTGATATTTGACTTACGTTCTTGACAATTCTAATTTGTGCATAATTCTGTACTTTATATGCTTTCTTTGTTTTGACCCAGAATGTCAACCTCCATGTTGTGTTATTTGTTTGTCTGTCTTCTTACATATCCACACTACGTCACAGTATATATGTGTGGTTGTCCCTTATCATCAAGGATACTCAGAGGCAGGGTTGTCCACTTTCAGCAAATAATTGATATGGTTTGTGTAAGGAAAAGTTATACAATTTTCCCATATACTTTCTGTATCAATTCCTTATGCTTTTCTAGATCTCTGCTTGCTGTCCTTCTATAGAAATCTTCTATTTTTACCTCCGCTGAATAGAAATCTGTCCATGGTCATGTGATGTCACACAGGTGCACAGCTCGTTAGTATCATAGAGAGTAATCAGAGCTGTGTGTTATAATGAGCCGTGCACCTGTGTGACCATGGAAGTAAACATAAAAACTTCCTTTAGAAGGACAGCAAGCAGAGATCCAGAAAACTATAACGAATTGATACAGACAGTATATTGGAAAATTGTATAACTTTTACATATGCAAACCATATCAATTATTTGCTGAAAGTGGACAACTTGCAGCAAATATTGTACTAAAATTTTGATCTATTATCTAGTGTAAATTAACCAACTACAGGCAGCCCCTGACTTAAGGACACCAGACAGTTTACACTAACTAATACACAATATTTTGTTTTTAAAGAATCTTTTGCTTAGTCATAAGTTATAGTTCCCTATGGCTTTGCAAGCGGAAGAAGATTAAATTCAAAAATTATGAAGGTCCCTTTGGAGATATGATGACCTGATATACTGCATGAAAGTACTATGTGTACTCAACTAGTGTCATCTGGCCATAAAACTTGGCAAGAGCATCAAAACAGTTTGAAATAATTTCAGGAACCAGTGATAAAGGATGGTGTTCTCATTGCAGAAGTCTCTATGGAAATTGGCCTATCATGGTTGAATATGATATTTAAGTCCAGTTTAAAAGATAGATTTTATCCCAATGCTTCTTGGCTTAATATGTTCTAGAACAGAATATGGAATATAGACCAACCATCAACGGGGATTGGAAGTACAACAAAGTCATTAGCGACATATGGAGGATGTTGTTGGTTTTGCCATGTGTAGATATGGCTTGTATGTCCTGGTGTGTCTGTCAATGAATCTTAGTGTAGAAGTTGCGTGATGTGTGTGGCAATATCCAGTTGTGTGTAGATCTTGTTGACACGCATATTCTATCCATATATGACTTGTTCTACATACCTGTGATGCCCAGCAGAAAGCTGAAGCAAAGAAGAAAGGAAAGGTTCATGGTTGAATCTTTGTAGGCCCCCCTCAATCTTTGGGTTTTCTTGTAGGTTTCCCCAAAACACCCTTTGTGTTTGGCAGTCCTAATGCTGCCCAGGGGTGTGTTAAAAAGCTGTCATGCCAACGCTAGACTTTATATATCATTGTGAAGCCCCTCCTTCTCATCTGAAAGCCTGGAACCTACTACTCAACCAGGATCTGCACCTTATCATAACTTCACCCTTAAAAAATAACAAATCCATTTATAAGTCCATGAAGCTACAGTATTATCTAAATGTCTTAACAAATATCAATGAAGTGATAGTGCTAATGTGTATGTTCTTCACCAATTATTTGCTCTTGCAATAACAGCGCTGGATCTACAAATATCTTAAGAGCTTTTGAGTCAATCTTAAGATGGGGATTGAGTCTTTGTATTGTGTTCATTTGTACTGTATATATCTCAATGTTGGGAAGCCTAAACCATTTACAAGCCCATCTAATGGTTTGAGGCACCTCTAGGTAACAGCCGAAGCCCCCAAAGTTCTGTGTTCTGTGGAAACCTAAACGTTGCAATTAAGCTCTTCTCAACACTATTCATAACAATAATTTATTTGATGATCAGTATGACTATGTCACATGGATTTTTTTACATTCTAAGGGGCAAAGTGGGATAGAGGACCACAGCCATTCATCAGAATTAAAATATTTACTGATACAATGGTTTACTCTTCTCCTCACCTTGATGGATCTGTTTCATGTCTCATCAATGTACCCTTGTGTATAGAGTTTTTCCTATATTGTCTTACACCATGCCCGATGAAGAGTAGTCTCAAAAACTCACAAATGTCATCATGTTTTTTAGTAAGTCAATAAAAGAATCAACAACTAGGGACTCTCAATTTTAATTGTATTTTTAATTTCTAAACTCTTTCTCTTGTGTTTTCTCTATAAAGCCAGACCAGATCTCAGCACAATCGATGAAATATTCGTAGATAATCACATATTATATAAATGTAATTCTACCCATGAATTCATAATAATCTTTAAATTGAAAATGCAATACCTTGTATACAATGCACCAGTCTTCAAAGGTCCGTAGCTATTTCTTTTATGGCATGAAAACAATCTATGGAATATCTTCCCCGCTGATTAAAATTCAATGACATATCAAGAAGGGAACACGCGTGATCAATGCAGAAACCAAAAATAACAAACTTTTTGATATGGTGAGAAGACTAGAAGATTAAAAATTCCATTATTTTCTAAGCTTTCCACACCGGGAAGCTTCTACAAAGACTTTGTATGGTATCCAGGTTTCTAAATGAATTAATTGTAAATAATAGGTTTTGAGCGGTACACAGGTTAAATTGTTATTGTAAGCCAATGAAGCCTGAAGATGTGTCATTTATTTCACATTCTTTTTTTGGCTTCTACGCTTTAATTGTAAAAAAAACCCGCATTATTAATGTCTGGTAATTAATCATTTATTTATTTTTACCTGTGGTGTATTTCTAAATGTTGTTTTTATGATATTTATATATTTAATATAATATACAATTAAATGATATATTTAATTTTATGAGAAAGATATATTTCATTGTAATATTGTATGAAACTGAAGACAAAGCTGATTTCTTCCACAAACAACACCCCTCCTGTTTATTGGCTGCGTGTGGTATTACAATTGTATTTAAGTTGAATGAGGCTGGGTGCTTGTCTTTAACTGAAACATAACACAAATGTGATGCAACTTTTCCAAAATGCTTCAAAGTAAAAAAAAATATGTTGATGACAATGGGTAATTCAGATGTTTCTTACCAAATTAGATAGCGGGGTAAAGGTGGAGGGAAGAAGTTGTGGCTGGTGCTCCGGATGAACACATGATCAGCTAGCTCCACTTTCAATCTACACTTACAGTGACTACTTACAGCATTTAAGCCTCAAAACTCTACCACTGGACCCAGAAACTACCTCTATCGTGTCAAAGAGTAGAAATAAAAATTATAAGGCTGCAGAAAATCACCAATTGTATTGGCTATGGTGCCACTGGTGGTGAGATCAGACAATATTAAACATAAAATGGGGGACTTTGTTAACCTCTACAATGAGCTTGACGACAACCACTATGAGCTGGAGTCGGAAAGGGCCTGCTGCAACAAAGTGTAGTTTTTAGGCATACCTGATGTAATACCTTTTTCAGAAAACTAGAAATACTAGAAAACTCATCAAACATTTTCTCCTAGATCTAGAACAGCAAGAATTAATAAATAAAAGAGCTCACCGAGTTTCTCGCCCTAGATAAATGGATGAGTCCATTCCAAGAGATGTACTGGAACGCATCCACTTCTACTCTGTCAAAGATAGTTTAATGCAGATCACAAGGACAATGTAAGCCCTTTCAGAATCCTTTCAGGATATTAAGTTATTTACAGATCTGTCCACAAGAACTCTCCAACTATATAGTTACATAGCTTATACATTTGAAAAAAGACACATGTCCATCAAGTTCAACCAAGGAAGGGAAGTGATTGGATAAGGAAGGTATATAAGGGAAACCACTCTATATATACAACATAACCATCAATGTTATTTTGATATAAAAAACTGTCTAGACCCTTCTTGAAGCTCTCTGCTATCCCTACTGTGACTAGCGCCTGAGGCAGGCTATTCCCCAGATTCACAATTTTTACAGAAAAGAAGCCTTGTTTCCTCTGGTGATTAACCCTTGTTTTATCCAGACGGAGACAGTGCCCCCTTGGTTTCTGATTTGATTTAACCTGGAACAGCTTTCCACCATATTTTTTGTATGGACCATTCATACATTTATATAAATTAATCATGTCCCCTCATAGATGCCACTTTTTGAGGCTAAATAAATATAATTCATCAAGAGGCAAAGAAAGAAGGAAGTTGGCACTCACCATAACGTTCTTTAAAATGTATTTTTCTTTATTGCATTCCATTAAAAGAGAGGCGACCATCACAGGGAGGGGGGTATAGCAGGGAGCATGTATACAGGGACAAGTCGCATGAGATGAAGGTATGATGAAGTGCTAAGGATTGCGTGAAACGACTCGTCCCTATATACATGCTCCCTGCTATACACCCCCTCCCTGTCATATCACAGGTCTTTTAATGGAATTAAATAAAGAAAAAGACGTTTTAAAGAACGTTATGATGAGTGCCAACTTCCTTCTTTCTTTGCCTGTTGATGACTATGAAGATTCCGAACATATAGCTGTTGTTACATGAATTAGAGAACCACCATAAAACGTTTTACAGTCACATTCTTGTAACAATATGTTTACAAACCCAAGTCAAGGGAATTATATCCCAGATCAGGATTGCTAATAGTGTCTATTTATTATCTGTGCTCTATATGTGCTGCTAAATAAATATAATTGTTTTAATATTTCATCATAACTGAGACCCTCCATACCCTGTGGCTCTTTGTTGTACCCTCTTCAGCTCCCAGGCATTATTTTTATGGACTGGTGCCCGGAACTGATTAGTGATGCCAAACCAATGCCTTGTACAGTGATAATATTACATCCTCATGCCAAGAGTCCATACCTCTTCTGATACATGACAAGATCCTACTAGCTTTAGAGGCAGCTGATTGACATTGCATGATGTTATTCAATTTATGATCTACTAGTACACCAAGGTCTTTCTCAACAAGGGACTCTCCCAGATTTACTCCCCCATGGACATATTTTGCCTTTGGACTATTAGCCTCCAGGTGCATAACCTTACATTTATCCACATTGAACCTCATTTGCCAAGTGGATGACACAATCTTCTGTTATAATATATGTTGGGGTAACTCATTTACACCTTAAATATGTTTCACATATCCATCACCGAAATCTCCCACATATTTATCGAGCTCATTTAACTAAAAATCTAGAGACATAATAATAGCCTTTAAAAATTCTATAGCATTTCAGCATATAGAGACTATACATGTAAATGTAACATATACTGTAGCATCTGTTTATGCTCTAAACAACCAGACCGCTGACAGATCACGTTTTTCCACAAAGTTATGGACATTATATCCTGTTATAAAAAAAGGTAAACTACTCCTGATCCTTTGGTAGATAGTATATCTAGCACAGGATCCCCATTATCTGCCCTAAGTTCAGAACTCTGAAAAAATGATTTGCATAACCCTTGGAGAGCTCTTAACAGTACTGAAAGAGATTATTCTTATCACTAACTAAGCTGCTGGCGTGATCGGAAACGACATCAACTTCTCCAAAATGGCGGCCCACAGAGCCGCCGGCTGGCCTGTTGAGGCCAGGCAACTGCAAAAGATTAAGTGCTGCCACAGAAGTTCACACTGAAGATTAACAGGTCTGCTATTTAATAATCAATAGGAATGGACACGCTCATTCACTTTAGCGCAACTTGAGATCTCGAGGCTGTTCACCGGTAAGATTTTTCTTCAGTGATACCTCACACAGCGCCGGCGCCAGAACTGGGAAAACCTGGGCAAATGCCAGAAGCGAGGGCAGTTAATTTCTGGATTTTTAATGCTGCCATGTGATTTCACGGCAAAGGGTGCCTACAGAGGCTCTGTCGCCCAGGGGCCTACTGAAAGCTGGAGCTGACCCTGCCTACACACCTGAGCGGCTTTGTCATATATATTTAAATACCTCTTATAAATGTAGCAGAGTATGCATAAACAAGGGCAAAATATTACATATATTCTGGAGTTACCCCTTACTCAATGAGTTTTAGTATCTTTAATCTTACATCAGAAATAACAAAATCAACAATAACTAAATCTGCTAGAATGACAATGCTTTAACTAGATATCACATCAGTTCCCAGCAGATATAGAACACTTTTTTTATTTTGCAAATTTTTTACTTTCAAGTTTGTAGGGAGAACAGAAAAGAGAATAGAACTTTTATAATAAAATTTTTACCTATCGCATAATGGCTCTTTCTTATAACTTCTTGAAATCTCAAAATCCATCACCGTTCCATAGTCGTCAACTAAACATGCAATTAAGTTATCATGACAATGTTTCAGCATCCAATCCTTTCTTCTCATCCTCTCCAAGTACCTTTTTTATAGGACCTTAAAAACCTGCGAAGGCATCGAAAATCATATTACTCAGTTTATAGTTTACAGTTACACTATTACACTGTTTATCTTGAAGACGAATTAACATTAGGGCCAATATATTGACCTACTCTTTATACACAGATCACTATATCACTGTTAAACTAACATTAATGATGTACGCATTGTTATATACTGTTCTTCACTTCTGCGCAAGTGAAAAGTGCATAATCTCCATAGTATATTGAGCATACTTACCGTATATTCCGGCGTATAAGACGACCTGGTGTATAAGATGACCTGGTGTATAAGACGACCCCCCTACTTTCCTGTTAAAATATAGAGTTTAAGATATATTCGCCGTATAAGACTACCCCTTTTCCAACGCATACAAAACACCGGTAAATTTTTTTTAAAAAACAGATTTGAATTTAACATGGTCCTTTTTTTAAATTTAAATCCTTATGACATGCAGGTATATAGCAGGAAAACTTTTGCTCATAAACATAAGGCATACAACAACAACATTACCATCGTCCATTTTACTGTAAATGTTACCATACTGTACCTTAAATTTTTATTTTATTAACCCCTTAACGCTCTGCGCCGTAGCTCTACGGCGCAGAGGTATTAGGAGTGTATGAAGAGGGCTCACGGGCTGAGTCCTTTTCATACAAAGGTGGGGGTTTTTGCATTTTGCAGAAAACCCCCACCGCTAATAACCGCGGTCGGTGCTTGCACTGATCGCGGCTATTAACCCTCTCAACGCCATCTTTATTACGATCGCGGCGCCCCTGAACGTCATCGGGGGGCGGCGATCGGTTGCCATGGTAGCCTCGGGTCTTCTTTTGACACGAGGCTACATGGCTTCTGCAGATTCGTTACAATGAGCCAGTGGCTCATTGTAATGAATGTGCTGCAGAAATGCCATATATTGCAATACAGAAGTATTGCAGTATATGGTAGGAGCGATCTGACCATCTAGGGTTAATGTACCCTAGATGGTCTAAGAAATAGTGGAAAAAAAAGAAAAAAAAAAAGTTTAAAAAAGAAAAAAAATTAATAAAATATAAAAAATTTAAATCACCCCCCTTTCCCTAGAACTGATATAAAACATCAAAAACAGTAAAAATCACAAACATATTAGGTATCGCCGCGTCCCAAAATGCCCGATCTATCAAAATATAAAAACGGTTACGGCCGGCGGTGACCTCCGAGGCGGGAAATGGCGCCTAAATGTCCGAAATGCGACTTTTACACCTTTTTACATCATATAAAAAATGAAATAAAAAATGATCAAAATGTCGCACAGACCTCAAAATGGTAGCAATGAAAACGTCGGCCCATTTCGCAAAAAATGACACCTCACACATCTCCGTGCGCCAAAGTATGAAAAAGTTATTAGCTTCAGAAGATGACAAAAAAATTTTTGTCTTCTTTGTACACATTCGTTTAATTTTTGAAAATGTATTAAAACACAATAAAACCTATATAAATTTGGTATCACCGCGATCGCAATGAACCAAAGAATAAAGTAGGCGTGTTATTTGGAGCGAAGATTGAAAGTCGTAAAAACTGAGCTCACAAGAACGTGACGAATTTTTTTCAATTTTTCCACATTTGGAATTTTTTTTCAGCTTCGCAGTACACGGCATGTTAAAATAAATAACATTACGGGAAAGTAAAATTTGTTACGCACAAAATAAGCCATCACACAGGTCTGTACACGTAAAAATGAAAAAGTTATTTGAAGTTGGAGAGCGAGAAATGAGCGGAAAAACCCTGCGCACTTAAGGGGTTAAATATTCCATGCCATGTACTCAGAAGCGGGAAAAAAATTCCAAATGCAATGAAAGTGGTGAAAAAACGCATTTGCGCCATTTTCTTGTGGGCTTGGATATTACGCCTTTCACTGAGCGCCCCAAATGACATGTCTACTTTATTCTTTGGGTTGGTACGATTAAGGGGATACCAAATTTGTATAGGTTTTATAATGTTTTCATACATTTACAAAAATGAAAACCTCCTGTACAAAAATTATTTTTTTGATTTTGCCAACTTCTGGCGCTAATAACTTTTTATACTTTGGTGTACGGAGCTGTGGGTGGTGTCATTTTTTGCAAAATTTGATAATATTTTCAATGATATCATTTTTAGGACTGTACGACCTTTTGATCACTTT
This sequence comes from Engystomops pustulosus, assembly GCF_040894005.1. NCBI lineage: Eukaryota > Metazoa > Chordata > Amphibia > Anura > Leptodactylidae > Engystomops > Engystomops pustulosus. The sequence goes on along the minus strand of NC_092417.1, from coordinate 147,189,085 downwards.
TTATAGATTTTTTTATATTTTTCAAAATGGCAAAAAAGTGGCATTTTCGAATTTGGGCGCTATTTTCCGTTACGGGGTTAAACGCATTGAAAAACCGTTATCATATTTTGATAGATCGGGCATTTTCGGACACGTCGATACCTGATGTGTTTATGATTTTTACTGTTTATTTATATTTATGTCAGTTCTAGGGAAAGGGGGGTGATTTGAAATTTTAGTTTTTTTTATTATAATTTTTTTTTTTTAACTTTTTTTAATTTTTATTTATACCATTTTTCAGACTCCCTAGGGTACTTTAACCCTAGGTTGTCTGATCGATCCTATCATATACTGCCATACTACAGTATGGCAGTATATGGGGATTTTCCTCCTCATTCATTACAATGTGCTATCAGCACATTGTAATGAAGGGGTTAAAACGAAATAGCCTCGGGTCTTCGGAAGACCCGAGGCTACCATGGAGACGGATCGCCGCCCCCCGATGACGTCACGGGGAGCGGCGATCCCAGGTAAGATGGCGGCGCCCATGCGCCGCTATCTTTTTGAGGCTGCCGGCAGCTTTGCCGGCAGCCGTCACTGTGAAAACACCCGCGATCGGTGCTAGCAGGCTAACACCATTGGCAAGGAGATGGTGTGAAATGGGGAAATCAGTGCAATTGCTGGTGGTTCACTAGTAATTGCCATTATTTATGCGTTCCTATGTCAGTTTTGTGACTTAGAAGCCCCGATAAATGTCCCCCAATCATTTTATGCACCAGAATGAAAATAGGAAATTAAACCGGTCAACTTATGGATATCAGTGACAGGGGTTTGGTTTCTTTTTTACACATTCTGACCACATTGAAAAAAAGCCTTTTCATGGAAAATGCCTTTAAAATGTTTTGTAGATACAGCTAACTCTTTATGAGTACTGTGACTAACTCCTATGGGAAAATTTTGCTTGCTATATTGGGTGAGGCGATTCAGACTATCACTGGCCTTGAGTTACCTATATCAATTAACTGAATGTTAAAAAGTAACTGTAAAGTTGCTGAAAAAATAGTTTTAGAACAGCTAGAGAGAGAGAGAGAGTGATTTTGATATCAATTTTAATGATACCTGTATCATGCTGCTGGCTTCTTCATATCCTGAGATATAGCACCATATATCTATCATCCCTTCCTGGTTGTGACATCAGCCAAGGTCAGTAAAGCCAGAGCAGTAAGGGCATTCATATGAATCAGGACAGCATGTTTGTAATTGGACGACCTGATGCATGTGATAAGTCGCATGCTTGCAAAATAACTTAAGGTCTTAAGGTCTTTCACATGAATCAGGACAACATGTTTGTAATTGAATGACCTGAAGCATGTGATAAGTGCCCTGCTTGTGGCATCACTCGAGGTCCTGTTTTCTTGCACTCCTCTACTACTGCCCTTCCCAAAAAGCCTCATCTCTTCTCTTGCCATCCTGCACGGTTTCCCAAGGTTACCAGAAAGCATGACAAAAGGAGAGTAGCCTGGGGGGGACAAGGTAAAACCTCTGCTCGCTGCTAAACACCTGCAGATAAGCTAATTAGAGTAAATTAGAGAATTGCTTATTTTTGCATAGCGCAGAGTTAGGCAAAAGTTTTTATCCCTTACAGTTGTACTTTAAGTAAAACCTAGTTGGCACCAAGCTCATGGTTTTTCTAGAAGCTTCTTTTTATTCCATTCACTGCTGGAGACTTTCTTTAACAATGACTTTTACTTGCAGCTGCCAAGATGTTAGAAGTAATGTTCACAGGACTATTGATGGAGGAAAAACTGCCCAATGGTTTTTTTTACATCTGTGCTAGAGGTTCCAACAGGAACAGAACAGAGTGCAGAATAATCATTTAAAAATTTTGGTTATCACTTTTGTCCATCAGAACAATGATGACCCCCAAACTGATGAATTTTGGTTCCCAATTAATAGGATTCTGTTTGAGTGGCCTCTATAAAGTAACTGCCTTGCAATACAAAAAGACAGGGATGCACCAGCCATGCAGTGAGTTGAGCCTCTCACTTCAGACAACCCCACCTCTAGCAAGATGGGGGGCAGCATCAGAGGTGGGGGTCACCTGCTTCAGCTAAAAAAAATATATCATTTATGTATAATGAATGATCATGATGTATGAACAATAGGGGTCCAACTATTTATAAGTATGGATCATTGTCTCTGACATTACCCCAAAAATTTAGTGGAGTGATAGAGTGTATAAGTATTGATTCTCTTGATCAGCAGTGAAACCACAGCTATTAGATATTTATCCCATATTCTATTTATAGAGGTTGAGTTTTGTTTATGATTAAACCCTTTAACTACCACACACTCAGTATCGGTATCTCATATGTGTCTCAATCAATGCCACATTGGTATCAAGAATGCTACAGAACAAGAACGCTCAACCTATTGCAATTACTGTAGTGCTCAACGTGAAACCTGTAATATTTTGTTGTGTGGATAGTTACAAAATCTAACTATACACTTGGCGGCCCTGACTAGCCACTCGAGGGCTTCTCTCTGCCAGCATGGAAAATACTTTCAGTAACCCTGTGTCACTCACGTATGGCTCTCACACAGCCCAGCTTCTGTGTCTCCAGGTAGAGAGCGACTTCTGACTGCTCTACACCCTTCTTTAAGGGACTGCACACCTGGTGCATTGTTAGACCCATTGCAAAATGGAAGCTTTGGCCTGGAGCGGTGATCACACTTCTGTCTCCACTCCTGCAATTAGAGTCCTGTACCAGGTCTTCCAAGAGACCAACACGTGGAAAACAGCTTCCAGTTTGACCTAATGCACATTCTGGTCGCTGTAATACTCATTTTCTCTCCAATTCAATAGTGACCTTGTCACAATATATAGTGAAAATAGTACCAAAATATATATGAAGAGATTAAAAATGATGCTTAAAACAAATATTGTGTGTAATATTTGATACTACATTCTCCAGGATTCTCATCTGTAGAAGAGGGAGTCCCAGGATACAAAGTTGTTTGGGTGCAGTGAATGGTCAGATGTCCAAGCATGTATGGCTCTATTCATTCACAAGAGGATTTATGATTATAGCTCAGCAACAGTTTGTAAACTGTTTTCATCATCTATCCAGTTATCCTCATTTACAAAGAAGATGTATTACAAAACTTGTGGGGGACAAGCAATCTCATGAACATCAAAGGCCTTTAAGATAAGCACTGATCAACATATTGGGGCACATTTACTTACCCGGTCCTGTCGCGATCCAGCAGCGGGTTCTCCGATGCTGATTCGGGTCCTGCCGGGATTCACTAAGGTCCGTGCGCCCAGGTGTTGCTGCTGCGCCGAGGTACGCCGGAGTTCACCTTCTATTTCTTGGTGCAGGTAAGTGCGTGTCAAGCGACACTTTTTTAAAAAAATACCGCGGTTTTTCGAATGCGTCGGGTTTTCCGACGGCCACACTGCCGATTTCCATCGCATGCAAACCGGAATCCGCGCGCGCGCCAAAATCCCGGCGGAATTTGTCGCAAATCGGAAATCGTCGGGACGCTCGACGTAATCGCGCGATTCGGACCCTTAGTAAATGAGCCCTAATATATTGTTCATCAGAGGGCCAGAGGTGAGGTAAGAAAGTAATCATAACGTCCACTTGCCCTGCTCAGGTTCCATCTTTTTGGTGCTTATTTGGGCTCAGCAGTCTCTGGTGATGTCATTGTTGCACGTCACTTAGAACTTCTCCCTTGATTGTTGAGGCCGGTCTTGATCCAAGCACCAACTTTGAGCCTTGACATGAGGGCAGGGAGCAGCATAAAGCTTTTTCTGTATGCTGTCCATAAATACTAAAAATCCCTTTGACTGCTAAGCTCAGCCTGTGTAATTGGGTCTTTAATTCACACACAATAGATTTATGGAAGGCTTATCCCATTCATCTTACCAGATGTATCGTGCTCTAAATTTGCCATGTTTGAATATATGATGTACAAGCCACAAGCTGACACCCATCTCACAATCATCAGGTCAGTAGTTCCCATAAAACTGCAGTATACAAGCCTTTCTACTTCATCCACTCCCTTTTACCAAACCTTGGGAGAGAGAAAAGCTAAATAAGTTATTACCATCTTGAAGAAGGCAATATTTACTGATGGAGATCAAGTTTCCATTCATCAGCATCAGAAGCAAAGCGAATAAACAAACTTATCTTGGGAAGTGTTAAAGGGTATCAGTATCCGCCTGAGAAATACACCTTACGTCCCAGAGTTACCTACTATTTAAAAGAAATCCTGTAACGTAATTTTCCGTGTATGGTGAAACGCCGTGACGTGCATTTCTAAACTCCATCTGATACCTCGCATTGCATCTAATGTAAACGATAGGGTGTTTTTATTGTTTGCTTCAATGTTTATGAGGAACTTAAGTGAAATTTCATGAGATTCTATTAAGCAATCCTTATATAAACAGTGACGATTGCAAAAAACATTTATGCGACATTGTGATGTTCACATAATACCCGACTTGGCTGGATCATATCCCACCTGCTGTTTACCTGGTGGCAGCTGGAAAAACTAGTTCATTTAAAGGGCATCAAAGTTAATAAGAATAAAGTGATGTCTATAAGCTGCTCACAAACATATAGATTTACTAAACTTTGGACACAATTTTAGAATAGTGAAGATATGCATATTGAAGAAATCTTTTCCTATGTTGTTCTTTTTCCTGTTCATTTCTTCCTTATTTGAGCAGTTCACGTAAATCAGCTTTCTGTCCTGTTCACCATTGACATGTGAGAGATTGAGTTGCCTGATAGAGTGTCTAATGACTTATCTCTTTCCAGACAGTCCCTGGATAGTCTAATCTCATCATTATCATTAATAAAGGACATTTTCCTAATGTCCCTGGTTTATCGTGATTGATTTTGATTTTGGTTGATTTGCAACACATAAAAAATGTAATAAAAAGTGATTGAAAGGTCTTTCACACTTACGTTGCAGATCACGTTAGATTTTGCATTTTGGTCAGTTTTTGCTAGGAGACGTTAGCATTTTATCGTTTTTACAGCGTTTTTAATGTGCACGTTTCAAATCACATGATTATTTAATTGGTACTAACATGTCCCTTCCTGCCTTTCACCTAGCAACCCCTCCAATGGTCGAAAGTGCAAAGCGTTTTTGATGTGTCTCCATAGACTTGAATGGGGCGTGAAAATCGTGCGTGAAATGAAAAAGTAGAGCATGCTGTGATTTAGACAAGCGTGAAAAAATTGAAAATAAGAACAAGTCCAAATGCAAAAGTAGAGCAACCTGTGATTTTTGATGCACATGAAAAATATGCAAATAAGAAGCCTATTGAGTTGTTGCACAGAAAACAATGCCCTTGTACAGCTCCATAAATGGAAAAATAAGAAAAGTTGGATGGATTTGTAAAGACAAGGAGTGAAAAATGGAAGCACAGAAAAACTAAAATGACCTGATCCTTAAAGGGTTAAGGGAAATCTACTATTAAAATCCAGAATGGTAAACCAGGGACACAGAAACGCACCACAGAATTGGACATCAAGAAAAAGAAAAGATATTTTCACACCAATTAAACTTCCCTGGCTGCCACTCAAACTGCTTTGTAAAAAGCACACAGACAGCTCTGCTACACCTACCTCCCCCACACATAGCACTTAAAATGACTACCCCCCCACATACCCTCAGCTCCCCAAACACACACACATATTATATATATATATATATATATATATATATATATATATATATATGTATATATATACAGGCGGTCCCCTACTTAAGGACACCCGACTTACAGACAACCCATAGTTACAGACAGACCCCTCTGATCTCTGGTGAAGCTTTCTGAATGCTTTACTATAGTCCCAGATTGCAATAATCAGCTGTAGGGTATCTGTAATGAAGCTTTATTGTTAATCCTTGGTCCCATTACAGCAAAAAATGTTTAAACTCCAATTGTCACTGGGGCCCAAATTTTTTTTGTCTGGATCTACAATTATAAAATATACAGTTTCGACTTACATACAAATTCAATCTAAGAACAAACCTCCGGACCCCATCTTGTACATAACCCGGGGACTGCCTGTATATATATATGTGTTAAATACTGATGCAGGGTCAGACTGGGGTGCCTGGGGCCCACCTACTACTACTTTCTACTACTATTCTGGGATAAGGGCATTTCTAAGCACTAGTGGGGGCAGTGAAGTAAAGGATAAGCTAAGCCCTTTCTCCCTCCCCCTCTGCTAGTGCTCGGCTCTTGGTTGGTTTACAGGGGCTGCAGTGGTGACTAATGCTAGGAATGGTATAAGAGTTACCCCTGGTTTCCTGGGCTTTCTTCTGGTGGCTGGGCTGTGGTTAGGGATAGTATAAAAGTTACCCCTGGTTTCCTGGGCTTTCTTCTGGTGGCTGGGCTGTGGTTAGGGATAGGATAAGAGTTACCCCTGGTTTCCTGGGTTTTCTTCTGGTGGCTGGGCTGTGGTTAGGGATAGTATAAGAGTTACCCCTGGTTTCCTGGGCTTTCTTCTGGTGGCTGGGCTGTGGTTAGGGATAGTATAAGACTTACCCCTGGTGTGCCGGCCTTTCTGCTGGTGGCTGGGATGTGGTTAGGGATAGTATAAGAGTTACCCCTGGTTTCCCGGGCTTCTGCTGCTGGCTGGGCTGTGGTTAGGGATAGTTAGGGATAGTATAAGAGTTACCCCTGGTTTCCTGGGCTTTCTTCTGGTGGTTGGGCTGCGGTTAGGGATGTAAGTGTTCGCACTGCACACCAACCTTCCTATAAGGAAATGCTGAAAACTTTTAGAAGAACTGATGACAATAACCCTACTATGGTGTCCCCGCACCACATAGACAGGTCACACCGGGCTCTCTGATCCTATAGATATAAAAGTACATAAGCTGAGAGCTGTCTCACACTAGAAGGTTAGTCAGTGACTACAATACTGATCTGACACAGGAAGAAGTAGCATCTAGTACCTCACAGGTGACATTTCTTCTCTGTCACATCCAGTATTGTCATAAAATCTGGTTGCAGAATTTTCTGGCAGATGTGCTCAGCTCTGGGAAGCAGATCCCCCTCACTGCACCCATAAAAATACCACAGTTACTTACAGTACAATGTCACCTGGATAAAACAATGTCCCACACTGAACTTCTAAAGAATCTACTTAAGAAACCCCTTTGTGCCCCCATCATATCAAAAATTACATTGTTACCCCCAAATATATTACTATGCTACAGTCCGTGAATAAATAATACTATACCATTAAAAAGTATGTGTAGTCCCGCCCCCCCCCCCATTAATAAAATAATTTATGGTTCCCCTGTGAATTATTTTAATGAATTTATCTATTTAATGCCCCTTCTAATTATTTTTATACATTTCCCCTACTAAAAATGTGTTATATAACAATCTTTTTATTACTTTATTTTGTACTAATATGTTTTTATACCGTGTCCTAATTATTATTATACATATAATCCCCTCCAAATTATAAATAAGCATTTAGTATCCCTTCAATTATACATTTCTACAATTTCCCTCCTATTTATTCATTTACAAATAATATCTGCACATTACTTATTATTCTATTATCACCGTATATACTCGAGTATAAGCCGGGGGTGGAAAATGCATTGGTCACAGCCTCCTCAGTATATAGCCAGCCAGCCCCTGTAGTGTATAGCCTGCCAGCCCCCTGTAGTTTACAGCCTACCAGCCCCCTCTAGTATAGAGCCTGCCAGCCCCCTGTAGTATACAGCCTTCCAGCCCCCCTGTAGTATACAGCCTGCCAGCCCCCTGAAGTATACAGCCTGCCAGCCCCCCTGTAGTATACAGCCTGCCAGCCCCCCTGAAATATACAGCCTGCCAGCCCCCTGAAGTATACAGCCCGCCAGCCCCCTGTAGTATACAGCCTGCCAGCTCCCCTGTAGTATAGTCTGCCAGCCTACTGTAGTATACAGCCTGCCATCCCCCCATGTAGTATACAGCCTGCCAGCCCCCCTGTAGTATACAGCCTGCCAGCCCCCCTGAAAAATTAAATTAATGTCATGTGAATTAAAAAAAAACTTCATGCTCACCTGTCTTCTATCTTCTCTCCTCTGCAGTGTAATGACGTCACCGTGTCTCCTGCTATTTGTAGTGAAGAACGGAGCTTATGGCTTCATCCTCCACTGCAGCACTCGCCTCTATCTGTGTCCGGAAGGGATGCAGATAGAAGTGAGAGAGGGGTGAGGGCCTGGACAAAAGTGGGACAAAAGTCCAGCTGATCCGGGGCACAGGCAAAAAGATCCATTAAGCCTAGCGACGCCCCTGGCTGCAGTTATAGTACTCGAGCGGTCGTTCCAGCCGCACCTAGTACTATTACAGCCACTGGCAAGGGCCTCTGATGAATCTGATCGGAGGCCCTTGCCATAGTGCCAGGTGGCGGGGCCCACCGGGGAATTCCCTGGCCTCCCCCAGCGGGCCAGACCGAGCCTGCACTGATGGCCCGGTGCTCTTCTGTTCCCTAATTATGCACGCCTACTGCACCTACTACTTACTTCATGACTACCTAAGTCACGGGTGTCAAACACAAGGCCCGCGGCCCGGCACCTTCCTCCGCTGGCGCATAGTCACTGTCTCAGTGACTACAACGGCAGTAGAGCGCACTGATCGTGCTTGAATTACCATTCATGCGTAGGTATGCCGCGCCGAACTACTTACAGATGAATGTCACAGCCGCGTCATTGTTACCTCACTTTGGCTATGCAGCGTGCCTCATCGTCATCACCGCTTCTTGTGCCAACCACCACACTGCATCGAAACCATCGGAGGTACACAAAGAAAATAAGCTCAGGTGTACCTACATGGCTCCACAACGGACCTGTACAGGGTGTGCACTCCGTGCACTCCCGGGTGGTGAGGAGGCAACTAGTGCTGAAATGCCTCATCACTTTGCCTACTGTCTGTATATTACATAGGGGTGTGGCTACTGCCTGTCTATTACAAGGATGGTGTGGCTACCCCTGTGAGAGATGGCTACTGGGCTACCCCTGTGAGAGATGGCTATCCTTGTGAGAGATGGCTGCTGGGCTACCCCTGTGAGAGATGGCTACCTGGGCTACCCCTGTGAGAGATGGCTACCTGGGCTACCCCTGTGAGAGATGGCTATCCTTGTGAGAGATGACTACCTGGGCTACACCTGTAAGAGATGGCTACTGGGCTACCCCTGTGAGAGATAGCTATCTTTGTGAGAGATGGCTACTGGGTTACCCCTATGAGAGATGGCTACTGGGCTATCCCTATGAGAGAAGGCTACCTGGGCTTCCCCTGTGAAATATGGCTACCTGGGCTACCCCTGTGAGAGATGGCTACCTGTGCTACCCCTATGAGAGATGGCAACTGGGCTATCCCTATGACAGATGGCTACCTGGGCTTCCCCTGTGATAGATGGCTACCAGGGCTACCCATATGATAGATGGCTACCTGGGCTACCCTTGTGAGAGATGGCTATCCTTGTGAGAGATGGGTACTGCACTACCCCTGTAAAAGATGGCAGCTGTGCTACACCTATGAGAGATGGCTACCTGGGCTACCCCTATGAGAGATGGTTACTGGGCTATCCCTATGAGAGATGGCTACTTGGGCTACCCTTGTGAGAGATGGCTACTAGGCTAACCCTGTGAGAGATGGCTACCTGGGATACCCCTATGAGAGATCGTTACCGTTGTGAGAGATGGCTACTTGGGCTACCCCTGTGAGAGATGGTCAGAAAATAAAATAGATAAGTCTAAAAACTTAATTTTAATATAGCTGAATTGCTGTCCTTGTATTTTGATGATTTCTCAGATTTTTTTTAACAATATGTTCACCTTTCTGGTTCTCCTCAAATGGCTCATTGTGATGGTATTATTGTATTTACTAAACAGCTCGTCCAACTGTTGATAATTATCTACATTTTTACACTACTAAAATGACATTCACCCCTTTTAAGGCAACCATGAGGCGAAAGTGGCCCCCGGTGAAAATAAGTTTGACACCCCTGCCCTGAGGGGTAGCTTTCCTTTTATAAATCCACTCACCCCCATCTGATTCTAATTCTCTTTTCCATTGTCCAATATAGGACATGGTGAGAAATTAGGGTTATGATCTATGACTCTGACTTCTGATCATGTCCTAAAATGGATTCTGTACTCTCTGCAAAACTGCCCTCTCCTTCTTCTTCAAATCCCAAGCTAATTACAGTCTGTGCTACAGGCAGCCAATCACAGCTATGCTCCAGGGTCACTTGATTTGAGACTGTCACATGACCCAATTACATCATCACAGGTCCTGGTGCCTGGGAGGGAGAGGTCAGAGGAGCTTCTCTCATGGAGATTGTGTGCAGCACTATGCCAGCATGTCACCTCATCTCCATCACAGTGGTCAGGAGGGTCTGGCAGTGCTGGATCCTCCTCACCTTCAGTCTATAAGACCCCTTTCACACTCATGTTACAGATCATGTCAGAGTCTGATCAGGGTGCGATCAGTGAAAAACTGACATTTTTCATCAGAGCTCAGTCAGTTTTCAGTCAAAGTTTGTTCAGTTTTTCACGCACTTTTTTTTTTTTTTGGTGTTTCCAATGCGTTTTTCCTGCGCAGATAACGCACATAAAATAGTCTCAGGACTGAGCTCTATCTTTTCTATGGCAATTGATCAGTGAAAAACGCATTGCACTTGCATTGCACTTGCATGTGTCTCAGAGTGCAATGCATTTTTGATGCATCTCCATAGACTTGTATGGTGCGTTTTTCATACGCATGACTTGCAAAAGTAGAGCATGCTGAGATTTAAATGCTCGTTTAAAAAAACGCATCTGATCGGCAATCAGCGCCCGGTGTCTTGTATTGTGTAATTGCGCATCGTCAGCGAGCTGCCCCAGTGCGCTTTGATTTAATTCCAAACGTAATTAAAACGCTAACGTGTGACACCATCTTTAGACGCAGGCACTTTTTTAATTGGTGATTATAGTGATTTATTTAATTTTACATTATTTTAAATATTTTGTTAAACTTCTCTATTCTTTTATTATCTTTAGACCCCATAAGTTTTTAGGATCCTGTCTTTCATTGTAAACACTATCCTGATAGTGGTGTGGTCATTGGGTCCAGGAGGACTGCATCCATGTACAAGTGCCAGTTCGTCATTATCTGTAAAGCTGCTATGATACTCATTACTATAGTGTGTGATTGTAACACATCAAGAAATAAATCAAATGCAACAAAAACTATGGAGATGTGTATATTCCTTTATTAAGTAACCAATACCAATCAGTATATGTAGTGATAAACTTCATCAGGGACTCAAGTTAAAGACACATGTGAAAAGCTGCCAGGTCAGCGTGTTTGTAAATTCTGAACCTGCTGACCCTCTCTTCCTAATACCCCATGCACAGGACTATATGGGGGCCTGTGATTCGGCTGTACAGTCTGGTGAGCACACAGAGCCAGGGCCACCACACCACAAAAAATAAGAAATGTCCCATATTTAGCTGTCTTTGCGACTTGGCGCTCAGCTTTCAAAAGGGTGAGGAGCGTGCACTCCCCCTCCCTTCTCCACCATGTTCTACCCCCAGGATCTGTTGCAGGCGAGCACACAGCAGTGTGAGACTGACCACTGGCCATGATGCATATGAAACATTTGTATGAGCCAATCTCTGCCAGTAAGAAATACTGTGTATACATATACTGTGACTATAAAACTCAATGGGGGTCATTTACTAAGGGCCCGAATCGCGTTTTCCCGACGTGTTACCCGAATATTTCCGTTTTGCGCCGATTGTACCTGAATTGCCCCGGGATTGTGTCGCACGCGATCGGATTGTGGCGCATCGGCGCCGGCATGCGCGCGACGGAAATCGGGGGGCGTGGCCGAACGAAAACCCGACGTATTCGGAAAAACCGCCGCATTTAAAAACCGAAAAAGTGTCGCTTGGGGACCGCTTACCTTCACCTGGTCCGAGGTGGTGCATTCCGGCGCGTGGAGATGATTTTCAGCGCAGCAGCGCCACCTGGTGGACGGCGGAGGAACTGCCTTCATGAATCCCGGCCGGACCCGAATCCAGAGCAGAGAACGCGCCGCTGGATCGCGAATGGGCCGGGTAAGTAAATTTGCCCCAATATATATGTGTCGCAAACGTTCCTCAGTACTAATAAAGAGTAAAAGGTATCACCAGGGTAAATGCCTGGCGGGCATACCGGCGTGCGCTAGAGAGGAGGATGTTACTCCTTGCCCCTCCATAGAAAAAAACGGCGCATGGCCGCAGACACGGGGAAATATAGAGCATGCTTTGTGGCTGCATATACATCCCCACAGAAGGGTGTCTAAATAAGCCCTAAGGGGGTTAATTTTTTGAAATATGGGCTGCAGGGTATATGAATACAGAGCCCCAGCAATGAGAAGATGTGGAAGGGGCTGTAGTAGGCATGTGCCTGTAGACCAGACGTGACCGCTGAGGGTGATGCCACACATGGCATTTTGAAACTGTTTTTGGTCCGTTTTTAAGCACTCCGTTAAAAACGCATGCCTTTTTATTGCGCAAATTCAGAAAACCTGTCAAAAACAGATGCGTTTTTTAAAAAAAAATGCGTTTTTTAACGCATGCCTTTTTTTAACGGATTGCTTAAAAACGGATCAAAAACGGTTTCAAAACGCCATGTGTGGCATCACCCTGAGCCTCTGTACACAAACAGATGGACAGTGATGAACCGCACCACGCTGGATCTCAGAGCTGGAGAGAGGTTATTATATGCTGTTTAATATTTTCATACCCCCCGGGGCTCCTAGTAAACAATAAAAATCTATATTGGACAACTTCAGGGGTTGTACACTTTCAGCAAATAATTGATATGGTTTATATAAAGATAAGTTATACAATTTTCCAAGATTTACACATGGCTGGAATACGTGTCTTGCTTCTCACAGGCCGGACAATCTAATCAGGTAATAATTGGCGGATGCCCAGGAGGATATTTACAAAGCAGCAGTAACTTATATTTAGAATTAGTCATGAAAAAAATGTCAGAGACAGATTACAAAATGTTATGGACAGGGCCAACGTCATTGTGCATTTTTGTCTTGACACTCAATCAAAAGATGTTCTGGTTTGACCCTGCAAAAAACTGCTCTGTGGAAATAATAAATATTCTTTATTCAGGATGTATTATTGATACAGTATTAACACTGATTAAAGGAAACCTTCCATTTCAAATGGTAGCGGTAAGCTGTAAGTACCGAGCACCAGCTCAGGGTGAGCTGGTGTCGGTGCTTACTTTCGTTAGTGTTATTAACCGCTGTATAGCGGTTTTAACACTTTTTAAAGTTTACAGCCGAAACTGCTTCGGCACTGCGTGCACACGACCGTGCGCGCGCCTACATAGGAAATGCCGGAGACGTTGCGCGCACATGGTCGTGCACAGCGGCGAAGCAGCTTCTGCTTTATACTTTAAAAAATTTTAAAACCGCGATACAGCGGTTAATAACACTAACGAAAGTAAGCACCGGCACCAGCTCACCCTTACCTGGTGCTCGGTATTTACAGCTTACCCCTACCATTTGAAATGGAAGGTTTCCTTTAAGGCCCCTTATATGGCGACTGTACAAATGGCAGCTAGCATATAGCTCGAATAGGAATGCATTGTGCACAGCTTGTGTGTTACAGTTCCATGCCGTCCCCGGAAAGAGGATAGAGAGTGCGTACAGCCCGGAACCATTGCCCCCAAGCAGAGGGGAGGGGTGTGGAGTGCTCACCCCTCCACCTCCCCAGCCGAACGTATGCTATGGTCGGATCCCACACGTTCTTGTGAAAGAAGCCGAATACATTATTAATACATTATCTTACAGTATTAATACTGATTTTGTAAAGTGTAAGTCATGTATCTCTTTATCTCCATAGTCACAGACTATAATCTTTGCTGATATATAGCTAATCATTGCAACTAAAATATAACAGTGTCCTGTACTCTATGAGGTTACTAATGATGCCACAAGCTTGTACCCTAATGGAGCTAAAGAAGAAAAAGAAAAATTAAAAAAGTAAAAAAAAAATTAAAAAACATTTTTGAAATTTTCCAAAGGTTGAAAAAAACATCTTTACATACTTTATACTGTAAAAAAATAAAACCAAATAAAAATGGCATTTTTTGACTTACCAGGCCAGGCATGCAAACTGCTCGCACATGTATTTGTGTTTGCACCAGTTTTGATAAATGTGAGCCATAATATTCACAATGATCCATCCTATTAAAAAGAAATACATTATTTATCCTGCTCAGTAAACATCTAAAAACCCCAAATACCACCTTTCTTAAAAGAAAATGGAATAAATACTGAGCAATTAGGTGTATATACCACAAAATGGCTTTGAGGTAATGTAGAACTCATCTCAGCAGAAACTAGTCCTTAGTCAGCTCCATTCATGAGAAAAAGTTATGGTTCTCAGAACCTGGGGACGCAAATATATTGCTGCAGATTAAACATACTGTTTGGGACATACATCTTTCTAAATCATGTGTCACATTTCTCAAGGCTTTTTAGAATATTTTTAGACAATTTTCCGCACCATTTTTGGATATGCAAAAGTGAAAGTAATGTAAGTAAAACCAAAAATTGTACTTTGTATGCATGAAATTCTACTGATCCATAGACTAAGAGTACATATAGATTTACCAAAGGCCCAGATATATGAAAAGTGGTAATATACAAGAAAGCCAATGCTCAACTCATTTTCCAAAGAACAATTCCATCTGTGAAAAGGCCGATCTCACCACTCTGCTATGTTCAGAAATGGAAAACATCTCGCGTTGCCTCATGCATAAGTCCCAATATGTGATCCTTAAAGCTAGGTGTCCGAGATGCTTTACTGTCCGAAACTTGTCATGGATCTTGTAAAAGAACCAATAGATTGTGCAGATCGCCCAAGTATAAAGTGTTTATTTTTGTACTCACAAAAGCAGGTTATAATTGTTCATATAAATCATTAAAAACTCCTAACGCCTTATCTCAGGTTTCACCTCTTCAGGCTTCATCCGGGGCATTAAGCCTGAAGAGGCGAAACCTGAGGTTGGACAAGGCGTTTGGCATTTTTAAGGGTTTATATGCAGTGTAGTCCATATGTTAAGTATTTATATGCAATGATCAGTTATCTGGTGCAATCAACTCTGCTGTGGAAAATGCGCAAACAGTTGCATTTTTTCTTTTTGGTGCACTTTCACTATACAGCGTGTGAAACAATTGCGCAGTAATTATTTATTCAAATGAAGTAGAATTATCAAAATTATCAAGTGTCTTGTCTAACTTGTGTAATTCCCATAAGAGAATCTGTACTAATCACTGCAGAGATCTGTGTGATGTTTTAGGACGTGTTCTTTTTCCTTATCCAATACATATAGACTACATTGCTGTCCATGCAGCAGAGCCCATTGTGCTCATCTCATTCCAACTCTGGTGAAGCATTGCTCCAGGGTTAAGGTAAGATAACCTGCTATTCACAACTGGAATCTCTTTCCACATCCAGCCAAGGACCTCCCCCTCTTCTTGCATCCTTCTACCTATGGACCAGGCCATCATGACATATTCTGGTGCTACGCTGCAATACAACCAGTCACTCCTGAGTCCAGCTACCCCAACACTGCGTTCAGGCTCTGGTGGGGTAGACGTTCCACTCATACCTCCAATTATGCCATAAAATTGTGCTAGATTTTTGCCCACTTAATAGATCATGGCAACTGCTTCTAGCTTTATGCCCCCTGTGTGTATGGCATCAAACAGCTGATTAGTGCAGGGGCCAAGTGTTGGCCTCCTCCTAAAATTTGTTTATAACTCCTTTAACGGTTGACAAATATGTTTCGTAGTCATTCCCTATTTTGAAAAGGTAGCGTGTACATCCACGAGTCATGGAGAAGCTGTAGCTGTCAAATTAACAGAGGGGTGAAAGTCTTCTTAAAAAATAGGACTTGCCCATGTAGAAAAACCTCTGTTTGGACTGGTTCCATCTCAAAGCGCCAAAATGGTCATATTTTACAAAGAAGTAAGGCCTCATGAACACGGGCCTCGGCCTTGAGCTTGCCAAATGAATGGCAGCTAGCTCATGGCTCCGTAGCTTTCTGTTGGGCACTTTCATGTAGTGTGAGGCACAGTGTACTAGGAACATGGCAATTACCTGCAAGTCCTATACCTGTCTGTATTGCCTGGCGTTGCTCACCTGCGTATGTCAGCCAGCACCCAAACACCGGAACACAGACTTAGTAAAACAAAACATTTCTTTAGAAATGTCTTTCAACGTACCACCCTGAGTGGTCAGAGAACTTTACAAAGAGATTACCAGCACACTTAAAGTAGAAAAAGTCACATGCACCTGGATTAAAGAACAGCAAAGCCTTTGCACTGAGTTTTCTGTGACAGGTCCAGGTCCCTCTAGTCCACCCGGACTGTGGACCATATGGCAACGCCTATGAGGATACTGATGCATAAAAATGCAAAAACAAAATATTAGCACAAATGTGTATTTTTCGTATAAATGTATGATGTAAAAGTTCTTTGTGCTTGGTGAAATTGAGTTGGTTTATATCTATGGTCACTGAACTTTATCTCCTGGTAGACAAATTTACTTTTCATGGGCAAATAAATAACACGTTGAGTAAAAGCCGATTAACACTAGTAATTACATTAGTAATCGTGACGATTTTCCTGCATTTGTTGGTTTTGGCTTTGATTTGGCTTTTAAATACATAATGGTGAGTTCCTTGGGAAACTGCATTTCCAAATATTTAAGTATGTATCAAAAAAGAGTTCCTATTACGCAGGAGAGATAGACAGATTATTGTGCAATAAAAAACCTGTAGGGAACTAGAGTTCTGACACCACATGCAATAAATCAGCATCTAATGACATCAACAAAGTGACCACTTACTTCATGATAAAGTCATTTTGTGCTTGTAGAACAGCCAACATGATATAGAGCAGGTGGAGCCGAGTACATAGTGTCCTATCTGCAGACAGCATGTTATAGAGCAAGAGGAGCTGAGCAGATTATACTTAGAGTCCTATCTACAGTAAGCATGTTATAGAGAAGGTGGAGCTGAGCAGATTGTACATAGTGTCCAATCTGCAGGTAGCATGTTATAGAGCAGGTGGCACTGAGCAGATTGTACATAGTATCCAATCTGCAGGTAGCATGTTATAGAGCAGGAGGCACTGAGCAGATTGTACATGGTGTCCTATCTGTAGGTAGCATGTTATAGTTTTGTGGGAAAATAATTATAACTTGTAATTAGAGATGAGCGAACATGCTCGTCCGAGCTTGATGCTCGGTCGAGCATTAGGGTACTCGAAACTGCTCGTTACTCGGACGAATACTTCGCCCGCTCGAGAAAATGGCAGCTCCCGCCGTTTTACTTTTTGGCGGCCAGAAACAGAGCCAATCACAAGCCAGGAGACTCTGCACTCCACCCAGCATGACGTGGTACCCTTACACGTCGATAGCAGTGGTTGGCTGGCCAGATCAGGTGACCCTGGGATAGACTAGCCGCTGGCCGCGCTGCTCGGATCATTCTGTCTCTGGATGCCGCTAGGGAGAGAGCTGCTGCTGGTCAGGGAAAGCGTTAGGGTGTTCTATTAGCTTACTGTTAGGCAGGAGTGATTCTCAAAGAACCCAACAGCCCTTCTTAGGGCTACAATAACGTTCTACTTTTTTTATTTTAATTTGCATCTATTACCATTTTGTGAGGAATTAGCAGGGGGACTTGCTACCGTTGTGTTTAGCTCTTAGTGGCACACATATCCATAGCAAAGACCGAAGTGGGAAAATTCAGTAGGGGTTGGATTTCTATTAGGCAATAACTCAGTGTCATCTCATCTGGCATAGTAGTGTGCTTCCTTTGATACTTGGCTAGAAAATAGCCATAGGAGAATACAAACAGCTTCTTGAAGCCTACAGTAGCGTTCTATATATTTGATTTCTGGTTGATCTGCTGGTGGCTGTAGTTTCTGCAGTGCATGTACTTGCCAATTCTGAGCAATTTGTAGTGAGACTTGCGACCGCTGTGTTCTGCGCTTAGTGGCGCACATATCCATAGCAAAGGCCGAAGTGGCAAAATTCAGTAGGGGTTGGATTTCTATTAGGCAATAACTCAGTGTCATCTCATCTGGCATAGTAGTGTGCTTCCTTTGATACTTGGCTAGAAAATAGCCATAGGAGAATACAAACAGCTTCTTGAAGCCTACAGTAGCGTTCTATATATTTGATTTCTGGTTGATCTGCTGGTGGCTGTAGTTTCTGCAGTGCATGTACTTGCCAATTCTGAGCAATTTGTAGTGAGACTTGCGACCGCTGTGTTCTGCGCTTAGTGGCGCACATATCCATAGCAAAGGCCGAAGTGGCAAAATTCAGTAGGGGTTGGATTTCTATTAGGCAATAACTCAGTGTCATCTCATCTGGCATAGTAGTGTGCTTCCTTTGATACTTGGCTAGAAAATAGCCATAGGAGAATACAAACAGCTTCTTGAAGCCTACAGTAGCGTTCTATATATTTGATTTCTGGTTGATCTGCTGGTGGCTGTAGTTTCTGCAGTGCATGTACTTGCCAATTCTGAGCAATTTGTAGTGAGACTTGCGACCGCTGTGTTCTGCGCTTAGTGGCGCACATATCCATAGCAAAGGCCGAAGTGGCAAAATTCAGTAGGGGTTGGATTTCTATTAGGCAATAACTCAGTGTCATCTCATCTGGCATAGTAGTGTGCTTCCTTTGATACTTGGCTAGAAAATAGCCATAGGAGAATACAAACAGCTTCTTGAAGCCTACAGTAGCGTTCTATATATTTGATTTCTGGTTGATCTGCTGGTGGCTGTAGTTTCTGCAGTGCATGTACTTGCCAATTCTGAGCAATTTGTAGTGAGACTTGCGACCGCTGTGTTCTGCGCTTAGTGGCGCACATATCCATAGCAAAGGCCGAAGTGGCAAAATTCAGTAGGGGTTGGATTTCTATTAGGCAATAACTCAGTGTCATCTCATCTGGCATAGTAGTGTGCTTCCTTTGATACTTGGCTAGAAAATAGCCATAGGAGAATACAAACAGCTTCTTGAAGCCTACAGTAGCGTTCTATATATTTGATTTCTGGTTGATCTGCTGGTGGCTGTAGTTTCTGCAGTGCATGTACTTGCCAATTCTGAGCAATTTGTAGTGAGACTTGCGACCGCTGTGTTCTGCGCTTAGTGGCGCACATATCCATAGCAAAGGCCGAAGTGGCAAAATTCAGTAGGGGTTGGATTTCTATTAGGCACTAACTCAGTGTCATCTCATCTGGCATAGTAGTGTGCTTCCTTTGATACTTGGCTAGAAAATAGCCATAGCAATAGGATAGGATTGTTTGGTTTTAAAAACTCAAAAAAAAACAAAAAACACAAAAAAAAAAAAAAACACAAAAAAACACCAAAAAAAACAAAAAGAAGTAAAAAAAAAAAAAAAGTTATAACTCTCATTTTAAAAATGTTTAACCCGAGGGCTAGGGGTAGAGGACGAGGGCGGGGACGTGGGCGTCCAACTACTGCAGGGGTCAGAGGCCGTGGTCCTGGGCGGGGTGAGACACCACCTGCTGATGAGGGAGCAGGGGAACGCCGCAGAGCTACACTCCCTAGGTTCATGTCTGAAGTTACTGGGACTCGTGGTAGAGCACTGTTGAGGCCAGAACAGTGCGAACAGGTGATGTCGTGGATTGCTGACAATGCTTCGAGCAATTTGTCCACCACCAGTCAGTCTTCCACGCAGTCCACCCATGTCACCGAAATCCCCACTCCTCCAGCTCCTGCACCTCAGCCTCCTCCCCCCCAGTCTGCCCCCTCCCAGGAAAATTTGCCATTTGAACCGGCATACTCTGAGGAACTGTTTTCTGGACCCTTCCCACAGTCACAAACCACTTGTCCGGTTGCTGCTGAGCAATTTTCCGATGCCCAGGTTTTCCACCAGTCACAGTCTGTGGGTGATGATGACCTTCTTGACGTAGTGGAAGTGTGTAAAGAGGTGTCCGACGATGAGGAGACACGGTTGTCAGACAGTGGGGAAGTTGTTGTCAGGGCAGGAAGTCCGAGGGGGGAGCAGACTGAGGGATCGGAGGATGATGAGGTGACAGACCCAAGCTGGGTTGAGAGGCCGGGTGAACACAGTGCTTCTGAGACGGAGGAGAGTCCTCGACCTGAACAGGTTGGAAGAGGCAGTGGTGGGGCCAGACGGAGAGGCAGGGCCAGAGCTGGTGCATCAGCGCCACTGTCAACTAGTGAAGCTCCCGTGGTGAGGGCTCTTGCGGCGAGGGCTAGATCTTCAGAAGTGTGTAGGTTCTTTAAGGAAACACCGGATGACCGACGGACTGTGGTGTGCAACATTTGCCAAACCAGGCTCAGCAGGGGTTCCACCACTACTAGCTTAACTACCACCAGTATGCGCAGGCATATGAATGCTAAGCACCCCACTCAGTGGCAACAAGCCCGTTCACCTCCGGCCGTGCACACCACTGCTCCTTCCCCTGTGTCAGCTGCTAGTCAGCCCCCTGCCCAGGACCCTGGCACAAAAACCCCATCGTCGCCTCCACGATCCTCCACAGCATCCACCAGCGTTCAGCTCTCCATACCCCAGACGCTGGAGCGGAAACGCAAATATAGTGCAACCCACCCGCACGCCCAAGCCCTTAATGTGCACATCTCCAGATTGCTTAGCCTGGAGATGCTGCCCTATAGGCTAGTAGAGACCGAGGCCTTTCGCAACCTCATGGCGGCGGCCGCCCCTCGGTATTCGGTCCCCAGCCGCCACTACTTTTCCCGATGTGCCGTCCCAGCCCTGCACCAGCACGTGTCAGACAACATCATCCGTGCCCTGACCAACGCCGTTTCTGACAAGGTCCACCTGACCACGGACACGTGGACGAGTGCTGCCGGGCAGGGCCACTATATATCGCTGACGGCACATTGGGTTAACTTGGTGGAGGCTGGGACCGAGTCTGACCCTGGGGCTGCTCATATACTGCCGACGCCGAGGATTGCGGGGCCTACCTCGGTCCAGGTGTTTCAGGCCTACTATGCCTCCTCCTCCTCCCACCCCTCCTCCACCTCCTCCTCCGAACTACCATCCGTGGGCACGGCGCCATCAGTCGGTAGCTCTAGGCACAGCAGCAGTGCCGTCGCTAAGCGACAGCAGGCGGTGCTCAAACTGCTGAGCCTAGGCGACAAAAGGCACACCGCCCAAGAGCTATTACAGGGCATCACGGCGCAGACTGATCTGTGGCTGGCACCGCTGAACCTCAAGCCGGGAATGGTTGTGTGTGACAACGGCCGTAACCTGGTGGCGGCTCTGCAACTCGGCAGACTGACACATGTG
This sequence comes from Engystomops pustulosus, assembly GCF_040894005.1. Lineage (NCBI taxonomy): Eukaryota > Metazoa > Chordata > Amphibia > Anura > Leptodactylidae > Engystomops > Engystomops pustulosus. The sequence continues at coordinate 147,167,714 of NC_092417.1, read as the reverse complement.
CCATGCCTGGCCCATGTGTTAAATCTGATAGTGCAGCGTTTCCTCAAGACATACCCCAATCTGTCTGATTTGCTCACGAAGGTGCGCCGCATCTGTGCGCATTTCAGGAAGTCCAGCCCAGATGCTGCCACTCTCAGGGCAGCGCAGCGCCGCCTCCAACTGCCCGCTCACCGACTGTTGTGCGACGTGCCCACGAGGTGGAATTCAACACTGACCATGTTATCCAGAGTTTACCAGCAGCGCAGAGCGATTGTAGACTGCCAGATGTCAACTTCCACCAGAACTGGTAGTCAGGTCAGTCAGCTTCCTCAAGTCTACAATGAGGAGTGGACGTGGATGTCTGATATCTGTCAGGTGCTGAGTAACTTTGAGGAGTCAACACAGATGGTCAGTGGCGATGCCGCCATCATCAGCCTCACCATCCCGCTGCTTGGCCTGTTGAAAAACTCTCTGGTCAGCATGAAGTCGGAAGCTTTGCGCTCGTCACAAGAGACGGGGGAAGAATATTCCCTTGTTGATAGCCAAAGCACCCTGAGGTCTGTTTCTCAGCGCATATCGGAGGAGGTGGAGGTGGAGGAGGATGAGGAGGAAGAGGAGGAGAATGTTGGCGAGACACAAGAGGGGACCATTGTTGAGTCCTTCACTGTTCAGCGTGTATGGGCAGAAGAAGAGGAGTTGGAGGAGTTGGAGGAGGAGGAAATGGACAGTCAGGCCAGTGAGGGGAGTGAATTCTTACGCGTTGGTACTCTGGCGCATATGGCAGATTTCATGCTAGGCTGCCTATCCCGTGACCCTCGCGTTCAAAGAATTTATTCCAGCACCGATTACTGGGTGTTCACTCTCCTGGACCCACGGTACAAGCAAAATCTTTCCACTCTCATCCCTGCAGAGGAAAGGAGTGTGAGAATGCATGAATACCAGCAGGCCCTGGTGCACAAGCTGAAACAGTATTTCCCTTCTGACAGCGCTAGCGGCAGAGTGCGTAGTTCTGCGGGACAAGTAGCGAGGGAGAGTAGGCGAGCAGGCAGCTTGTCCAGCACTGGCAAGGGTACGCTTTACAAGGCTTTTGCCAGCTTTATGTCACCCCAGCAAGACACTGTCACCTGTCCCCAGTCTCGGCAGAGTAGGGCTGATCTTTACAGAAAGATGGTGAGGGAGTACGTAGCTGACCATACCATCGTCCTAAATGATCACACAGCTCCCTACAACTACTGGGTTTCAAAGCTGGACATGTGGCACGAACTGGCGCTGTACGCCTTGGAGGTTCTTGCCTGCCCTGCCGCTAGCGTCTTGTCCGAGCGGGTTTTCAGTGCAGCTGGTGGCATCATCACCGATAAGCGTACACGCCTGTCGACTGACAGCGCTGACAGGCTGACGCTTATTAAAATGAATAAAGGCTGGATTTCTCAGAATTTCCAATCTCCACCAGGTGAAGGAAGCTCAACCTGAATAATTGATCCACTCCTCCTCCTCCTCCTCATTTTCCTCCTTCTCCTCCTCTTTGTACAGTAAAGCAGAGGAAAATGGCTATTTTTTGACAGGGCCCACTGGCTCTTGCTATAGTACTTCATGCATTTAATTTTTCTGGAGGGCCACCTACCCGGTCCTCTGTTTGAAACAATTTTTGTGAGTGCCACATACAGGCACTCAATCTATTCCATTTTTCTGGAGGGCCACCTACCCGGTCCTCTGTTTTAAAAAATTTTTGGGACTGCCACATACAGGCACTCAATCTATTCCATTTTACTGGAGGGCCACCTACCTGCTCCTCTGGTTTGAAACATTTTTGGGACTGCCACATACAGGCACTCAATCTATTCCATTTTACTGCAGGGCCACCTACCTGCTCCTCTGGTTTGAAGAATTTTTGGGACTGCCACATACAGGCACTCAATCTATTCCATTTTACTGGAGGGCCACCTACCTGCTCCTCTGGTTTGAAGAATTTTTGGGACTGCCACATACAGGCACTCAATCTATTCCATTTTACTGGAGGGCCACCTACCTGCTCCTCTGGTTTGAAACATTTTTGGGACTGCCACATACAGGCACTCAATCTATTCCATTTTACTGGAGGGCCACCTACCTGCTCCTCTGGTTTGAAACATTTTTGGGACTGCCACATACAGGCACTCAATCTATTCCATTTTACTGGAGGGCCACCTACCTGCTCCTCTGGTTTGAAAAATGTTTGGGACTGCCACATACAGGCACTATCCAAATTAAATTGTCTCCATAGCAGCCTCCACACGTTGTCTCCATTGCTACCTCCAAAAGTCGTCCATATAGCTGCCTCCATACATCGTCCCTTTATCAAACGAGGTGTGTCAGGCAGAAATTTGGGTTGTTTTCATGGATTCCACATCAAAGTTGTTAACTTTGTCGCCACCCTGCTGTGTTATCCACAAAATATACTGGCAAACTTTTACCATTTAGGGATATTATTTCAGCGCTTCTTGCGCATCTGTTTACATTCCCCTCACCCGGCATATCCTAAACTTATAAGAACGCTACTACACTTGATCTTATACAAAAGGTTCTTAGAAGTGCTGTTTGGGGAGTAGCCTAGAGACAGGGGCTTGGATTGGCGAAAGCTCGCCTGGCAGCGGAGCGCCAGCTCCATGCGCATCATGCGCTTCTTGCGCATCTGTTTACATTCCCCTCACCCGGCATATCCTAAACTTATAAGAACGCTACTACACTTGATCTTATACAAAAGGTTCTTAGAAGTGCTGTTTGGGGAGTAGCCTAGAAACAGGGGCTTGGATTGGCGAAAGCTCGCCTGGCTGCAGAGCGCCAGCTCCATCACAAGATCCAACTAACATAGTTGCAGCACCTTTAATCTACTACTAGTTCACTGCCTCCATAATAATAATAATCTTTATTTATATAGCGTCATCATATTCTGCAGCGCTTTACAAATCATAGGAAACAAATACAAATGTAATGTAACAGAGCACAACATTTGTATGGAACAACAGGAGTGAGGTCCCTGCTCGCCAGAGCTTACGGTTTATGAAGATGATGGGGTAACACGAGGTAAAAGAATATTTAATGGTCAAGCCATTCTTCTTAGGGAATAGAAAAAAATATAATAAATGGAATTGCTGTCGCTTGAAACACTCAGCCGTCATCTTATATACCAGGTCCAGGGTGAATGGGACTGCAGAGAAGTCTGGTGCCTGTTGGTTGCTGGATAACAGATGGGAGGACGACACAGGACGGGTTAGTAGAAGAGTTAAAACTTCATGCAGTTAATGAGTGTTATAGGCTTGCCTAAAGAAATGGGTTTTAAGAGCACGTTTGAAACTTTGGAGGTTAGGTATTAGTCTGATAGTCCGGGGCAGAGCATTCCATAGAATTGGTGCAGCTCTAGAGAAGTCTTGGAGACGCGAGTGGGAGGTCCGCACTAGGGTAGAGGTTAATCTAAGATCACTGGCGGATCTAAGAGCACGGGTTGGGCGATAGACTGAGATAAGAGAGGAGAGGTAGGGGGGTGCAGCATTATACAGAGCTTTATGGATGAGGGTTATTATTATTTTAAACTATTCGAAAGGAGACTGGCAGCAAGTGCAGCGACTGGCATGAACTGTAAGCATACATGGTCCCCTTATCAAACGAGCTGTGTCAGGCAGAATTTGGGGTTGTTTTCATGGCTTCCATGTTAACTTTGTCGCCACCCTGCTGTGTAATCCACAAAATATACTGGCAAACTTTTATCATGTAGCGATATTATTTGAGCGCTTCTTGCTCACCTCCTTTGGTTCCTCTCTGCCACCCATTGGTTTGAAGCCTGAGTCCATTTAGGGTATGTCGCCATGCCACTCTCTAGCCTGCCGCTGCTGCCGCTGCCTCTGCATGCCGTCCCCTATAGTGTCAGGGTCAATTATTGGATGTTTTAGATGCTATCTAGCTTCATTCTGTCACTCTGTCATGGCCATGCTGTTGCCCATAATTTTGGCATAATGGTGCGATTAGGCAGCCTCAGAGGCATCCATGCATGCTGCCCCTGCTGTTTCCTGTCCATTTCCGTGGTGTTTCCATCCTTTTCTGAGGTTCCCAGGTGTTTGGCCAAGCTTCCCTGTGCAGAGCCTTGGTCCCCTTGAAAAATGCTCGAGTCTCCCATTGACTTCAATGGGGTTCGTTATTCGAGACGAGCACTCGAGCATCGGGAAAAGTTTGTCTCGAATAACGAGTACCCGAGCATTTTAGTGTTCGCTCATCTCTACTTGTAATATATAGATAACAATCCTTTCTTTTTCCAGAGGGCAACCTTGGTTATAAATAACCCATACTCACCCATAGGGTGATAGATTTATAAACGACAAGTTATGCTAAATTGTTTCCCACAAAGGTGTTAACTTGCTCAGCTTCTCTTGCTCTATAACACATAGCATTGGATACAATGAACATTTTGCTCTGCTTTTCCTGATTTTTATCATGTTGCCTGCACATGGGACACTAAATACAATCTGGTCAGTTCCTACTGCTCTATAACATGCTGCCTGCAGATAGGAAACTATATACAATCTGCTCAGCTCCTCCTGCTCTATAACATGGTGCCTGCTGATAGGAAACTATATACAATCTGCTCAGCTCCCCTTTCTCTATAACAGTGTTGGCTGACCTTTTGGGGACAGAGTGACCAAGCTACAATCAAAACCCACTTATATGTTGCAAAGTGCCAACATAACAATTTAAGCCGTAACTTATTGATCCCTGCTGTATCACATGTTTTAATTGCTTAGGGATCTCGAGTTCACCAATACAAGAGAATGATGATGGAGAAATTTGGATTGTATCTTCCCTCCAGGGCCCCTAGAAGAGGAAGGATCAGGGGACCCAGAGCAGGAGCTCCAATGACAATCCATCTCTATCCATACCTTCTGGCTCCAACTGTAGTCCTGGCAGCCAAGGATGTCGCTTTAAAATAACGCTGAACCTGGGCTGTCTTGGATCACAGGAGAAAGCCTTGAGTCCTATCTGGCAAACTCTGTGTTGGAGTGAAGACCTGGGTGCCAACAGAAAGGGCTCTGAGTGCCACCTCTGGCACCCGTGCCATAGGTTCGCCACCACTGCTCTATAACATGCTCCTGTAGATAGGACATTATAGACAATATGCATTGGACTGCAGGTTGCAGGGTTATATAAAAGATTAGTAGGGGTGCTAAAAGAAGGAGGTCAAAGGAATAATGTAAAGTTGATTATGAGAGAAGCCTGATTTTTCCAACCTATAAAACTCTTATGGTATGTGCTCCAAGTCTTCAGGGGCAAAAGTAGAGCTTTGGCTGAAGATTTTATAAATATGGAACATATTCACTGCAAAAGGTAAAAATCCATAACTTACATGTTTTATATTTCAGAATGTGAAAGAGATTTATTTTGAATTTTATATTATATAATCTATATGGTAAAATATGCAGCATATACATTCCATGTAAACGTACCCTGAATATCACATAGAGAGTGGTAGATAATTGCAATTTCCCAATATATTATTTTAATGTAAGGATGAATCTATCTTTCTGACTACTGTACCTTTAACTCTGTGTTCCCATGTAAAGTCGACTCTTTTACTCTTTATTTTACACTAAACAATAGCAAAAGCGATGCCCAGTGAATGAATAATGTGCCATACAACCCATTGCCATTGACCCAGATCATTGCTCTGGGCACAATGAATGTGTTAAAAGTATTATTCATGAAAAGTCCTGGTGTGGAAATTCTCTCCATGTTGTGCTTCCAGAAAGACTTAACACTTATACACATAGCAAATATCGGTTAACTTTTTATACGGCCAATATGGGCGGTTTGGGCTGCAGCCCGGGGCCCAAGGCTTCTAAAGCTACCCTTCAAGTTGGATACTGCCATAAAGAGATTATAAAGAGAAGGACGTCCATCCCTGAAATCCTCTTACATGTGTGCTAGCCATTGTCAAACATGTATACAAGAGTCCTCCCACTGCAAAACTGAATGCAGACATAATAGGCCAATACTCCTTTCCCAAGAAGCTTGGATATGATACTGTATGTAGCTAGTAAATATCAAACCATTAAAACAATTTTTATTTCTTTGAGTCCCACAATTTTCATAAAACCTTAAACCAGGAGTAGATCTAAAACATGTCACAGCTGCATGCCCATCACTTGTTACCCATTTCATACGTTCCAATTGACGAAAGAGGGGCAAAAGACACAGCTGCAGTCCTTGCATATGACGGCTCCCTTCATCAACCTTCTATTTAACTCTATCTGTATCAAGAGTCATTAGTGGATCATAATAAGGGCAGTTTGGGCTGTAGCCCAGGGCTTAAGCCTTCTAGGGCCCATGGCCACCCAAACCACCTACCAAATTCTATACTGAGAAGGGTCTTCAGCCATTAAATCCTCTTACATCTGCTCCTACTCTCATTGCATATGTATATAAGAGCCATTTCAGGACCTTTGAAGGTCCTCCAAGGTCCTCAAACCGTAGATGGTCCTATAACCATATGTAGAAAGTGAATTTCAGATTTGTAGGGGCTCTAATATTCATACATCCCAGGGACCATGGTAGTCTTCAGCTGCCCATGTCCAGGGTATAACTAGGACTTATTGGTTGGGAACCAATAGTCTAATGGGCAGGAACAACAAAGTGGATCAGATTTTACCAAATTCTTTCCATATTTGCTCCACAAAAACACAAATAAGTAACCATTTCCTTCAGTACACTGCTGTTCCATAATAGAAAATCATTTTGGGAGCATTAATAATAAGCTTGAGAGGTATTGGGAGCATTTATTATTGGCTTTGTGCCAGCTTTTTGCCGCTTGTTTTTTTTCCTTTGTTGATGCGCCGTGTGTACTATATGTTTTAAATGTCTGCGCCACAGTTTAGTTTATTTTACGACACTCACGCCTTTTTTTTCTTGGTTGCACAATTTGGGGGTAGCTTTTGAATCCCGATACTGCTTGCACTTCTAGTATACCTTTTCTGGGATTTTTTATTTTACACACTTAAACTTACAAAAAGCATGTCTACCAAGTTGTATAACACTTTCATGAATGTGGACAGTCATTTCAGACACTTTCTACCATGTTCTAAATTATAAAGCCCTTGTGAAACAATCTAAAATCACAGTCTAAAAAAAAGCACCAAGAAAACAGATACTACGACACAAATAATAAATGTGCCCCATAGTGTACAGGTAAGTGAAAATATTCAAATACAAGGCCACAAATTTTTAAACATTAAATCCCAGAATATTTGAGGCTGTAAATGTTGCATTTGAAAAATTAGAATACTATGTAAAAGTGAATTAGGCTGTAAAAGTGAACATATAACAGTATAAAGTTTAGAAATATAAGCAATATAAGTACAAGTAACTGAATCAGAATTCAAAATCTAAATAGCGCCCTCTAGTGTAATAATGTGTGAAGGACACTTTTCTGAAATTAAGATAATAATTAAGAGACTATATACAACACCAAAGCATAGAAAATGTTTGAGAGACAGACAATCAAGTTATTTAACCCTGACATATCATCTCTTACCTTCTGCTCCAATAAGATATTTTGTAAGGAACTAGGAAGTATATAAAAATGAGAGAAAACTTAGTTTAGATATAGGGAAAGTTTCCTGTAGAGGAGATAATAAAGAGCACAAGGTTGGTATCACAATTAAAGGTAACATATGGGTGTTATGAGAATTTTTTTTTCAAGAATACATAAAGGAACTAGGAAAGTAATGACACCTAATGTAGAAGTGGTATCAGTTCAGAAATGGACTCAAATTATAGACACAAAAAATTAAAGGTTCTGGTTGGGAATTTGGTGCAATGGAAGTAAATATCTTACCTAGGCATTGCACACAATTTTTTATAATTCACAAGTCGCACTTAGGGGTACACTAGCCATGGGGCAAATTGAGCCTCTTACCTCAGGCAGCACCAACTGCAGGTGGGTGTGTCATGTTACACAGAAGGACCTTCCAACTTAAAATAGTGTCTCTTCATACTTGATATCAGCAGGGGTGTGAGTCTGCTTGGAGAACTCAAATACTAAAGAAAATAACATGATATATTACTATTGGATTGGAAGTAGAAGGACATTATTCTATAGTTCGTTCAAGCAGCAGATAGTTTAGGTTCTAGTGCGGATACCGTTGCTTGGCAAGTGGAAAAATCACAAGTTAAAATGTATTGGATACTTCTGTTTGCCATGTAGTTGCTAATTCCGTTGAGGCTTATTGAAGGCGTTACAGAGAGAGGATCGTGCCTTTCTGTGATTGCAGAAATGGCGAATAAAAAGCATTTCAAAAACATGATTGTTTTTTTGTCAGAGGGCAATACCAGTTACGAGGAATATTATCAGGTGATGAATTTTCTTATATGTCATATATGTAACATTTAAATCACCACAACCTTATAATACATGTAACAACTTAATAGATTAATTACAACACAATAGATCAATAAATATTGCTAATGTTTTGGTGAACCTGAAATCTATCTGAAAATTGTGGGTAACATTCTTGTTTGGGCGTTGTGAGAATAAGCACTTTAGAATATAACATGTTGGGAGATTTATCTAACACTGGCGCTGATATGATAAAGGCCATGCCCACCCCACCGTCTCAGATACATCAAGAGGTTACGACTTCTTGATGCATGTGCCGCCCGTCAAAACTAAGCCAGATCTCACATGTTCACAGGTTCATGAAAAGTATGCAGGCGCGGGGCAGGGATGTGCCCTCCCACTGCACCGGCGGCCGCGCCCCTCCACCTCTGCCTGGCATAGCTACAAATAACATGCACGTGCACTGCAATAAATTTCAGCACTCCTACACCAGAAACTGGCGCAAAAGTGCTGATAAATCTCCACCTAAGTATTTTAACAATTTTTTGCACATTATAGATTTTTGGTCTTATCTTTCTTTACTCTTCTTTTCTTGTCTCAAAAAGAAACCAAGACTTCCAAACCAAGTGCAGGAAAACGGTTTCCAAACTGCGTTTATACCCCGAGAACCAGGTATTGAGCTCTTATACAATAAAGTCACTATACATATTTTCCTTCTGTATTTTTTCTGTAAATAGGTTTAGCACAGCTCTGCTCTGGTTTGTTGAGTGCGATCTTTTAGGTTTTAATTTTTTTTTTCTAATCTAAGACTTAAATATATGCAAATCATTCCTAGGATAGATAACATTTTTTACATTTAGTCTGACCCCCTAAAGAACACCTCTATTGTCAACACAGTATCATTTATATGGGACTAGTATTATAGACAATGGGCACAATTGTGGTTCACTGTTATGCAACTTAGACTATGGCCATCAAATTATCAGGGTCTGAAACATTCAAACAAGGATTATTAGCCAATTTTCAGTTTCCAGTTATACCGGAAATATTAATTATTTTATTTAGGAAACACCCCCCCCCCCAACCCATCCCAGTATTTTCTGGTGTAATTGAGCTTCTTTATTTTACTATTTGGTGAGGTTTCAAACCTCCAGAATCCCAGAAAACATTTCAAATTAATATTATTTGCCTTTCTCTGCATTCACCATCTAACAAATTCATTTTTTATTTCTCAGATCTAAATGAATCAGATCTAAATGAATTTTTACCATCATCGAGAAATGATGCGCTTGCCTCGAAGATGAAGCGCTAGGTGCGCGAAACGATTCGTCCCTTAAAAACGTATATGGTGTATTATATATATTTTTTGTTCCAGTCTAAAATATGTGACATTTCAGTGATAGACTTGTCATTTCTAATTTGTAAATGTTTATATTTCTTCATACAGATATAACAATGTCATCGTTATTTCGGATGATGATGATGGCGAGTCTTATGATGTGGAAACACCAACGACAAAGGTAAGTTGTACTTAGTTTTTTGTTTTTTAGACACAGTCTTGAGTTCTTATATTGTGCATAGTTCATTAGTATTTTTATGTTTTATTCACAGGACTCAGGACATCTGATAAAGATTATATGGTTATAATTTACCATTTATACTTATACAAAAAGAGCATGAAAAAACCTTGGTTATTGCTCGGTCTCAGGCCACTTTCACAAATGGCAAATGGCATTTTGGTTGCATTTTGAAACTTATCTCAATAACTGATCACAGGTGAAGCCTTGGGATTGCATTACAAAACATATATGTGTGAACGTGGCCTAAGAGATATGGCTATAAGCAGGGGTGTAACTAGGAGAGGCAGAGCCCCATATCAGACTTCTAAATTGTGTCCCCCTTAAATAAATTGTACATACATGTATACATGTTTACTCACACATGAGTTACAATTACACACATTTATACACTCAATAAAAATATGCAATGAAGCAGCACTCCATAGGATAAAGTGAAGTGAATTTATTCCACCATAATGATGCAACGTTTCGTCTTTTCAATCAAGACATTCTCATGCTTCATTGCATATTTTTACTGGATCTGGGGGTCGGTGTCGGACCCTCTTCTGAAGACCTGCACCCAACTTTTTTCATTTTACATGGTGCTGCTCTGTAGATTTCCCTTGGTTTGTTTCATTTATACACTCATATATACATATATTTATAGACTACAGTTTATAAACACCACATATACATACACACATACATACAGCATATACACAAATACACACACATATAGCATATAATCACATATATAGTATATAAATACTACACACACACAGCATATACACACCCAATACACACTCAATAGTCCAAATGCTGGGACCTCCTTCAAACTTTGGGCCCCATAGCAGCTGTTATGGCCGCTACCCCTTTAGTTATGCCCCTGGCTATAAGAGATGCAGAAATAGTAGTTACAACTGGATTGCAAAGTGTGTATTGGACAATAAAACAAAGCCACGTGGACAGGTCTGAGATGATTTGACTGAACTTCTAAATTGTGTTTGAAGGAGCATCAGATTTTATAGATTTTATTCCTTCTTTCTTAATCTTTAGCTCCCGAAGTTCACGGAGATTACCTGGAATAAAAAACTGAGGGCAAAAGCTGCACAATGGGGCAGATTTATCAAGTGTCTGAAAGTCAGAATATTTGTAGTTGCCCATGGCAACCAATCACAGCTCAGCTTTCATTTTACGAGTGCTCATGAATATTTTAAAGGGGAGCTGTGATTGGTTGCCATGGGCAACTAGAAATATTCTGACTTTTAGACACTTGATAAATCTGCCTTAATATTGCAGATAATGAAGATAAATATTCCAAAATAGAAATATCTGATAAAGTCAGTGACTCTGCAGGTAAGTTCTTCATAACCAACATTTTATAGGTTATTTATAATGTAATGTAAGGATTATAGCAGTGATGATAATATGTTTTATGATATCCTCTGTCATCTATAGAGTGTGTAAGAGATGCTTTAGCTCAAGAGATGTGCCACATCACCTGCTGGATCTTAGACGGTATACAGCTTGATGAACATGGTCCTCAATGGCAATTATATGCTGAACATGTAACTCAAATTCATCCAGTTACCCCTAGTGACTGTATATCATACCTATGAGATTAACTACAAATTCAACTATGTGTGTGTATTGTGCCAGAACAGGTAAGGTGTAAAGTTTTATATATTTACAAAGCTGGAAGAGTATTATTCTGTCCTATCAGTGATCACCTGGAATGTAAAAATACCAAAAAATACACAGAAATACATTGTCCTTTCACATATACAATAATGACACTTAAATCTTTAGTCCTATGAATTGACCACTTATGTCTGTGCACTAAATCTTGGTCTTTCTGTCTTCATAGTGTGGGACGTTTTACAAGTCTGGCAGATGGACGAGCACATCACATGGAAGCGCTGCAATGCTTCAGCTGCCAAGTGTAAGTATATATATATACGAGCATATACGTATAAGTATATACATAAGCTCTTCACGGGGAATGTCATTGATATCTCCCTGTATGTACATCTACCTTTATATGCATATGAGTGGACAAAGGGAAGCAATTACATCAAGATGAATAAATTAGGTTTATTAATGTACTAACAGTCTATTCAATGTAATACCTAGAAGTAGGTATTGGACACGTAAACAGCCACTTGGACAGGTCTGAGATGATTTGACTGCACTTCTCAATCATGTTTCATGGAACTTCAGATTTTATAGATTTTATTCCTTCTTTCTTAACCTTTAGCTCTTTAGGACCACGGAGATTACCTGGAATAAAAAACTGAGGGCAAATACTGCACAGTGTCTTAATATTTCAGTTAATAAAGATAAATTTTACAAAATAGAAAAATCTGATAAAGTCAGTGACTCTCCAGGTAAGTTCCTCATGACGAACATTTTATAGGTTATTGATAAGGTAAGGATTATAGCAGTGATGATAATATGTTTAATGACATCATATGTGATCTGTAGAGCGTGAAGGAGATGCTTTACCTCAAGGGTTGTGCCACGTCACCTGCTGGATCATTGACGGTATACAGCTTCTCAATGGTAATCATATGCTGAAAATGTAACTCAAATTCATCCAGTTCATCCAGTAGTGACTGTATATCACACCTATGAAATTAACTACAAATTCAACTATGTGTGTGTATTGTGCCAGAACAGGTAAGGTGTAAAGTTTTATATATTTACAAAATTGGAAGAGTATTATTCTGAACTATCAGTGATCACCTGGAATGTAAAAGTACCAAAAAATACAAAGAAATACATAGTCCTTTCAAATATACAATAATGACACTTAGATTTTTAGTTCTATGAATTGACCACCAATGTCTATGTACTAAATCTTGGTCTTTCTGTCTTCATTGCGTGGGACGTCTTACAAGTCTGGCTGATGGACAAGCACATTGGGGCACATTTACTTACCCGGTCCTGTCGTAATCCCTGACCCGAACGGTCCGACGAAGATGAAGTCCGTCCCGATTCACCAAGATCGTACGCCTGAGATCCTGCAGGTGTGGCTTCCCCGCTGAAGTCCGCCAGAGTTCACTTTCTTCTTCCCGGTGTATGTGAGTGCATGTCTTGTGACACAATTTGAGATGTTAAATCCCGCACGTTGTCCGAATCCGTCGGATCGTCTCACGGCCCGGCCCCCGATTTGTGTCGCGTGAAAGCCGGTGCCAATGCGCCAAAGTCCTATTGCGTGCTCCAAAAACCCCAGTTAAATGCGTCGCAAACCGGAAAAATTTGGAAAACCCGACGGAAATGCGCTCCGCGGACCCTTAGTAAATGTGCCCCATTGTATCCCGCCCATCACACAGAAGCGTTGCAATGCTTCAGCCACTAAGTGTAAGTATATAAGCTCTTCACGGGGAATGTCATTGATATCTACCTCTATATATATCTACCTTTATATCTATAAGAGGGGAAAAAGGGGGTCAATTACATCAAGATGAATAAAATAGGTTTATTGGTGTACTAACAATGTATTCTCATTTTTACCACTTTCAGAATATAACATAGGAGATTATGCCTAACACCACTGAACATATATATTATTGGAGCAATGTTTTAAGAGCACACATACTGCCTTCAGCCCCCAAAGGTAAAGGACGAAGCGGAAAAAAAAGGAAAAAAAAACCTAGAAAACCCAAAAATAAAAAGATCTCCTATTTTACACGTATATCCCATATGCTAAAAAAATAGTCTGGAATTAGCTATCCTGCAATTTCAACCCATTAACGATGTGTTACATAAAAGTATGTCACGCTTCGGCTGTGGGTGAATGGAGAGGGCTGAGCCAGTAATTCTTTGCTGCATATCACGGGTGTTAACTTCTTCATTGCAGCCGACAAAGCTACGGGCGGCTTCAAAAAGATGGTGGCGCATGGGCAGCTCCATCTGGGTGAAGATCATTGCACCGTGTGATGTCATCGGGGGACGGCGATCAGTTGCCATGACAGCCTTGGGTCTTCAGAAGACCCGAGGCTGTCTCCTTTTAACCTATTCATTACAATGGGAAATTCGCACATTGTAATGAATGAGGAGGAAAATCCCCATATAATGCCATACTGATGTCACACAGTGATGTCACACAGTGATGTCACAGTACAGGGATAATACACAGTCATATCACAGTACAGAGATCATACACACAGTGAAGTCACAGTACAGAGATAATACACACAGTGATGTCACAGTACAGGGATAATACACACAGTGATGTCACAGTACAGAGATCATACACACAGTGAAGTCACAGTACAGAGATAATACACACAGTGATGTCACAGTACAGGGATAATACACACAGTGATGTCACAGTACAGGCATAAAACACATAGTGATGTCACACACCAGGAATAAGATCAGATGATATTATATAGTATCTTAGAAATAATACACATTGTAAACATTGATGAATGCAGTAGTGAAAGGATTGGTGATACGTACAGTTGTGTAGTAAAGCATATAACCTTTCAATGTCATTGTTATTATTTTTAACAATAGAGTTTTAAAGGGGAGAGAAACCACTGTAGGACTCTTTAAGGGGTTTTCCCAAGAAAGAAAGTTCTCAAATTTTAATCCCCTAGTGATGATTAAATCAAAATAAAGATAATTTTTAACACCTTATCTCTGCAATTCTAGCCAGTTTTATTGCTGTTTTTGGTCCTATCATTCTCTAGACAGGGAGTTTCTAAACAGATACTCCATGATTCCTCTGTGCTATGAGATGCTGTGTGGTTTCAATCTAGTATCTAACACATAGATACCCATGACATGGATATAAAACACAATGACAATCTCAGCTCTGCTAAGTCACCTAATCATTAAAACACACAATCAGCTATGATTTAAAGACCGTATCTGTCTGTAGCTTGTTGAGTCTGCTTGTTGGCAGGAAGTGACTGTGTCTGAGCCGGTAATGCATGGAGGGGGAGGGCACGAGGCAACGAGTACTGCAGTGTGCAGACAAGAGAAGCTATTCATGAGAAGAATTCGACCATAGTCAGCAGATTTACGGTCATATTTAGGGACACCCAAAAATAACAGGACTGATAGAAACAGGATGGAATTATATCTGCGAAATGCTGTATTTTTTGTTAAGAACAGTGAATTAGAGAATGTGTTATTTCATTATCCTGCGTATATTTAAGAATCTTGTCTTCTTTGGAATACTCCTTTAAAGATCATTCCTGTGTATGTGCTTGTAATGCAGCCACTGAATAAAGGAGGTTCTTTTTTGGCTAGGGATAGGTATGTAAATGTAAGAGTCTAGATCTTCTTTTTCTAAAATTCTGTGTTGTATTGTCACTCTTGTTATCCTTTCATGAATATATTGCCAACTAGGCATCACCTGTACAGCTTAAGGCTACATTCACACACATATATGGGGGATGTATATACGGTCAAACACTTCTATGGGCTCACGGCACCGTACCGCTCCGTAGCCCGGGAAAAGATAGGACATGCCCTATCTTTTTTCGTGTTACGACGCCATGCGCCATATGTTCCTATGGAGAGGGGCGGAGGGGAGCAGTGTGCATGTAGCCTAAGGGTACATTTACACAACCGTATGCCCGCCCCTCCATAGAGAAAAGCGCCCCCATGTGCGGCACAGAACCGTGCAACATATGTCTGGCACCGTACCGCCGCCATTGCCGTCTATGGGGACGTATATGCAACAGCAAATTTGCGGCCCCATATGCGTCCCCATAGATGGGCATCTAAATGTACCCTAACACTATCCTATCAGTGCTGCTAGTACCTGTAGAGACACATTGCTAAAACAGACTGTTGTACACCCAGTTATAAATGTATTCAGGAGCAATAACAGAGGATGGGAACAATCATTTTCATGTCATGTCATTTTCAATCATGAAATGTCCACCTATAAATGGGAACAAAATAGCCTAATGCAGCTAATTACCCCTAATTGTGGCTGGAGTCAGACATGTTATCAGTTTCCCATATTATAACTCTATGGTCAGCATTAATCAAAAGCGGAGACGTTTTAGCCAATTTGTGAGTTAAAAACTACCTAGTGACATACATTGTGACACCTTTATGACTGTTTCCTTCTTTCATAAATCTATCAACGAAGATCAAACAATTCACTTTAAGTTTCTCTCAAATTATACCATGTGAAGTAGAAATCCAACTTTTCCATTGATTGACAATGTTTTGTGACTTTCCTAAAAAGTAGCATTTCCATAATATGTGAAATAGAAAGACATTCTCACTTATATCTCCAGTTTGACAAACTGATATGAATTGAAATTTATAGCAAATTCAAGATTATTGAACAAAAGGAATTAGAGAGGATCAAAAATTTTGAAAAAGTCAAATACTCTAATAATTATAAACAAAAGCTATGGAGGAGTAGATGGTAACTAGATTAATGGGGGGGGGGAGGGGAGGGGGGGCGTTTTCCCCCTTGGTTGAGAAGTAGTGGATGGTGCTTGAGTTGAAGTGGTAAATATGCGTGTATAATGGGATAATTTATGTGATTGCGAATATTGTTATTAAAACCCAATAATAAGAGTATAAAAATGATAAAATGTATTTGGTCAATTATAAGTGTAATGCTTAGTCAAGAAAAATGCAGTAGGGATGGTTACAATGTACAATAAAGTGTATAAAAGAGCGTGTACAGAGCTGTGTGAGGGCTTATTTTGTGTGTAACTAATTTTACTTCTCTGTCGCATTATTTATTATTCCATGCCATGCACTGGGAAGCTGGAAAAAAATTCCAAATGTGGAAAAATCACATTTGCGTCACATTCATCTGGGCACAGGTTTTACGACATTCACTGTGCGCTCCAAATAACACCTCTACTTTATTCTTTGGTTCAGTACGATCGCGGTGATACCAAATTTATACAGGTTTTATTGTGTTATAACACATTTTCAAAAATTAAATGAATGTGTACAATAAAGAAAAAAACATTTTCGCCATCTTCTTACGGTAATAACTTTTTCATACTTTGGTGCACGGAGCTGGGGTAGGTGTCATTTTTTGCTAAATGAGCCAACTATTTCATTGCTTTTAATTTGACGTCTGTGCGACCTTTTGGTCACTTTTTATTCCATTTTTTATGTGAAGTAAAATGGTGTAAAAGTCGCATTTCGGACATTTGGGCGCTATTTTCCATTATGTGGGTCACCGCCGTCAATAACCGTTTTTATATTTTGATAGATCGGGCATTTTGGGAAACGGCGATACTTATTGTGTCTGTGATTTTTAATGTTTTATATTAGTTCTAGAAAAAGGGGGGTGATTTGAACTTTAGGTTTTTAACTTATTTGAAACTTTTTTTTACTGTTCTTTAGACCTTCTAGGGTACATTAACCCTGGATGGTCTGATCATTCCTACCATATACTGCACTACTACTGTATTGCAGTATATGGCATTTCTGCACAGTATGCATTACAGTGAGCCACGTAGACCCAAGACTGTCATGGCAACCAATCGCTGCACCCCAATGACGTTCGGGGGAGTGACAATCAGATCCAAGATGGTGCCGCCATCTTGGATTGAATAATATATTTCTTTATCTGAAGTCTGTTCGCTCCACAACGTTCTCTATAGACATTGCAACCTTAGAAGTACTCATAAAGTGAACATTACTGAACTTGTCCTCCAAATAATCAGGCCTGGGATCAACCGGTCATTACATGTATTGATAAAACCATTATGATCTTCAGTAACCACACTGGACTCTTTGTGAACAGCTGAGGAGTTCTCCTTTAAGCAGCCATGTCTCCGATTAATGAGTAACCGGTAAATCATCTGCGATATGGAAGGTGTGTGCAGGTCATGGAAAACAAATAGAAGTCTTTTGTCACGGCTCAGACCAAAGAGCTGTGATCAGTCCATCAGTATCATCTCTATAAGGTTACGTCCTCCTAATACCTGTCACACCTAAGATACATGATGTCTCAGAGTGAAACACCCGGATATTGACATATAAAAGAAAATCGTCCCTCGCAGAACAGCTGTCACGAGTGTGTTCACTGCTATGAGGACAAGGCGTTGACTTCTCAGATCTCTCATGATATCTATTGATGCAGGGGTTTTCCCATGGAAACAAACCCTAAAGAATAATGGGGGAGATTTATCATTAGTGTCTGAGGTAAATTTGTTTCCCGTGACTATCAGAGCTCAGATTTAATTTTATAAACAGCTGAGGTAAAAGGAAAACTGAACTCTCACAAAGGTCTTCCCAGAAGATGTAAAATTTTGGAAATCACAACTTTTTCCATTTGAGTGATATGAATCGTGGAAAAGGACATTTTATAAGTCTAAGTATTTCCACCCTTACAGGGGGAATTATTTTTTTACATAAACACACAGTTACAGATTTCTGTAAACTTGCAATACTTTTGTTGTATCATTGCACAGACCACGTAAATAAAGTTTATTTAGGTATAGGTAATAGTATAGTCAGAGGCAGTCAGAGACAGTGGGAGATAGAGACAGTCAGAGACATTCAGAGAAAGACAATTAGAGACAGCAGAGACAGAGATGGTGAGAAACAGTCAGAGACAGTCAGGGACAGAAATAGTCAGAGGCAGTCAGTGAGAGAGACCGTCAGTAACAGAGACTGTCAGTGACAGAGACAGTCAGTGACAGAGACAGTCAGTAACAGAGACTGTCAGTGACAGAGACAGTCAGTGACAGAGACAGTCAGTGACAGAGACCGTCAGAGACAGAGAGTCAGACAAACTCGGAGACAGAAACAGTCAGAGACATACAGTGATATATAGAAATAAGATATTTTATATTAACCCATTTTTTTGTTGTAGCTAAGAGCAGTTTATTAAATTTACTAACTACAGCTAGGATAAAATAAAACCTGAAAGTGTTCACCACTGGAGAAAAATCTAGAAAACTCCCTGTACCATCAAGAGAACCTGGATCATTTACAGTTTATTTTTAATCCTGGAAAACCTCAAGGCATATATCCAACAAAATGTCCGTTGTTTTATTTTTAGGGTTAGGGTGGTGGAATTATGGAGTAGACACAGTTTTATCGGACAATAGGAATAGCAAAGCTGTGACCAGTAATGGTCCCTTAAAAGCCCATTTGAGTAGAAGCAATCTCTTGTCACCAAACAAAAATTCATAGCAAGTGTTTCGTAACGATGGAAAATTACATTTGGACTCATTTCTAAAGAACATTGGTTTGACAGAGCAAGCAGTCCTCCAGAAGAAAATTCCACAACCCTTAACACTCTGAGTGGATATATAGTTATGAGAATAAATACGTAGACTCTCTTTGAATTCTATAACATCACATATCAGGACATAATGAAAATAAACTATAAGATACTTAGAAGGTCTTTTTGCATTCTTAGATGGACATCAAAGAATTGTGTCTTTACTTTTTCGACAGACAATAAGGCCAAACTGCAGAAGTCGTATGTGAAAAATTAAGTGCACTGTTTCATCTTAACATAATCATTAGAAGAGTAAATAGAAGCCTGATATCGCTTTTCAGATGTACTTGAAAATTTGATCATCAGCAAGTGTGACCACTTCTATAAAAGCAGATTTTTTACAGTTTGCTGGAACAATGTGCATTAAACACACATAGCTTAAGTGGGGATCTTTGGCCATATTATAATATAATAGCACCACATTTGATGAGAACCAAACACAGCATATGATATGAGCACAAACACCTAATATTAACTCACAAGCATAGTTGAAGACTTGATATTGGCGCAGTGCAATTATTGGTGATCTTTCTCATGATACTATGCATATGTGTCTATTTAACTCTACATAGATGGGTAGATAAATAGACTGTATATAGTTTTTGAGACATAGTATCTTTAGTCGATAAATTTACGAGTTAAATTCATGCATTCATTATAGAAGTAGTCACACAACCATAACACAGGCACCATAATATTTCATAACTGATGATAATTACTTAACAATTCTCTGATTTCATCCGTAAACAAACAATTATTTTATCCGGTGAATTAATATCTGTGCACGTGTTGTCTTTCACTTGCATTTCTATGTCTAATCTATAAATCTGGGTGACTACACAGGATTTATGTGATCGTGTATCAGAGACACTTCATTAAAGTGCTATTAATATCTACTTCTCAAGTGTGTGATGGACCATACATTCCATGTTGATTCTGGAGACATGAAAGCCTCACTAGGAGCTTTTTATACACCAGCAGCTGCTCAAATCTGGTAGTTGGCTAAAGTTTGCCAGACTGGGGGACAATATTACACATACTGTAGTAAAGCTATTTCTATACAGTATACCCAAAACAGTGGCATAACTAGAAATGAGTGGGCCCCATAGCAAACTTTTGGCTGGGCCCCCCATCCTGTATATTTATACACACGTGGTGTGGGTTTGTGTATATATATATATATATATATATATATATATATGTACAGATAGTCCCCGGGTTACATACAAGACCTATCTTGTATGTAGGTTTGTCTGTAGGTTTGTCTGTAGGTTTGTTCTTAAGTTGAATTTGTATGTAAGTCGGAACTGTATATTTTATCATTGTAATCCCAGCCAGAACTTTTTTGATCTCTGTGACAATTGGATTTTAAAAATGTTGGGTTGTCATAAGAATCATTAACAATAAAGCTTCATTACAGACACCTGTGATAACTGTTATAGTTGTTCCAGAGGTCCGTTTGTAACTAGGGGTCGTATGTAAGTCAAGTGTTCTTAAGTAGGGGACCGCCTGTATATATATATATATATATATATATATATATATATATATATATATATAAATATATATATATGTGTGTGTGTCAATGCTTTAGACTTCCCCTGATTTGGTGGACTACACCTATGGCCTCGTTAATTTTTTAAACAAAATGGATGACAAGGGTGTGTAGGGGAGTTTTTGTTTTAATAATTTTCCTTAAACTTGCCTTAGTAATAGTGCTGTCTCATAGACGGCACCCATTACTAGGACTGCAGCCTAGTGTAAGCCAGTAAAAAAGGCTAACATTAACCCCCTTATCATTACCCTGGTACCCAATGCCAAAACCAGTAATTCCAGTAATGTCCGTGTGTTGCTACTGTATTGTATCTGGCTGGTTATAGAAAATGAGGACCTTATACCCTTTTTAAAAAGTCAAGAATTAATTGAAAATAAGATGACGTAGGAACCCCCTAATTTTCATAACCAGCCAGATACAATAAAGCAGCAGCACCCTGACATTCCTGGTATGTCAGTTTTTGGGCCATCACAGCCTAATAATACCATCCTTAACCCCTTAACGACTTGGCCTTTTTTAGTTTTTTCACTTCCATTTTTCACTCCCCACCTTCAAAAATCTATAACTTTTTTATTTTTCCACATAAAGAGCTCTGTTGTGTTTATGATTTTTACTGTTTATTAATATTAATATCAGTTCTAGGGAAAGGGGGTGATTTGAATTTTTAGGTTTTTTTATTATAATTGTTTTTTTTAACTTTTTTTTACTTTTACTTTTACTATTTTTCAGACTCCCTAGGGTACTTTAACCCCAGGTTGTCTGATCGATCCTACCATATACTGCCATACTGCAATATGGCAGTATATGGGGATTTTACTCCTCATTCATTACAATGTGCTGATAGCACATTGTAATGAATGTGTTAAAACAAGACATCTTCGGGCCTCCGTGAGACCCGAAGCTGTCATGGCAACGGATCACCGCTCCCCATGATGTTATCGGGGAGCGATGACCCGCGGCAAGATGGCGCCATCTTTCTGAAGCCTCCGGCAGCATTGCCGATCCCGAAGTCGGATGGTCGCAAGGCTGAATTCTCTGCTATCTAAAAACAAGGAAGTTATGATTAATGATTTTTCGACCATGGTGCATAGCTTGATGGGCCAGCTAGTTAGGTGCCTGTGCACAATGCTTATAACGAATTAACTGAACCCTTCACTAAATTTTCTAGCATACTTTCAAGAGAACAAATGATCTTTGCTTACTTTGCTTAATGTTTTCTATGGTATCTGTAGGAACACAGCATGTAGCATGTATCTATTTTTTTATTCCAGAATTGTAACTTGACTTGAAATGCTGCGATGCACATCTTTGTGGCTCTCCACAGTGAGTTGGTCCACATCCTCTCCCTTTTACTCTGATGACTGCTGTAGTAGTTGTTAGAATTGGGTAACACAGAAGACAGGGGATAGTGTGCCCTGAGCTTGCCCCAACCTCTGTCCCTTCCTATAGCCCCCCCACGCTAAACCGTGGGGCGACTACTTGAAGACTCGAAATACACTGGATAAGTGTGGGAAGGGGAACACAAACAGACTGAAAAACATAAAACACAAAAGAATGGTAAACTAGCCGGAGTCACAAGAACAAAGTCAGAAGGCAAAAAGTCAATGTCAAAAACTAGCCGAGGTCACAACAATTCCAATACAGATACAGAGCAAGTCAACCTAATGCAGAGAGCGAGTGATGAAGGGATTTCAAACACTGGCACAGGTGACTAGTGAAGCTGCAATTTATGCAGCCAGAACTCCACCTCCAGAACCTCATAGGAGCTGGATAACTTCTGGGAATTAACCCCTCATGGTGCAGAATAACCAGGCACCATGCAGAGGTACCACAAGTCCCAGCAGTTCCGAACACAACTCCTAGACAGCATGACAAGAGGTGGAGTTTGGGCGGATACCACCAGAAGAACCAGAAGTCCCAGCATTCTCCCTAGCGAACCTGACACTAGTGGTAAAGGGGATGGGCCTCGTTCAGGGAACAGATCTCATACACAGGGGGTCATTTACTAAGGGCCCGATTCGCGTTTTCCCGACGTGTTACCCGAATATTTCCGATTTGCGCCGATTGTACCTGAATTGCCCTGGGATTTTGCCGCACGTGATCGGATTGTGGCGCATCGGCGCCGGCAAGCGCGCGACGGAAATCGGGGGGCGTGGCCGAACGAAAACCCGACGTATTCGGAAAAACCGCCGCATTTAAGAACGGAAAATGTGTCCCTCGGGATGCGCTTACCTTCACTCAGCCCGAGCCGGTGAACTCCAGCGCGTTCCAATTCTTTTCAGCGCAGCAGCGCCACCTGGTGGACGGCGGAGGAACTACCTTATTAAATCCCGGCCGGACCCGAATCCAGCGCAGAGAACGCGCCGCTGGATCGCGAATGGGCCGGGTAAGTAAATCTGCCCCACAGTGTTTAATGTCCAGCTACAATCCTAGAATATAAGTGCATTTTTCAAAGTCCTGCTGCTACTAACAACTTACACAGCAAATAGCCCTGTCTGAAGCATTGTATAATCAGATTCCTTTTTTAGCTGGTTTTATCTTAGCTAATTCATTGTATTAACTCAGTATACTTGGAATGGAGATAGCTGATACTGAGCTTAGTATAAAGTATTTCTTGACCTTTTGTAAAAATGCCCAGAAGTGATTTGGTTAAAGAAATGAATATCTTTTGGTAAATCCCTCCCAAATGGCTTAATTTTATAAAAAGGGAATGTTTATCTTGCTTATGGGGATTAAATTTTCTGTCTCCCCACTGTGATGTCACCAAACACTGTCTAATCCTATAAAATTCATAGTGTGAATATCAATATACTCAGTTAGCCTCAAAAAGGTATCAGCTGATTTCTTCACTCTTCTTCTATCATTATACAACTGAGCTTGACATGAGCTATGGAACATAGGACTGCCAGCTTGTGGGTGTTTTGTCTGATTTTGGGGTTCTCCACAGCCATTGACGTGATTCCAGGCAAGTATCTCAAAGTCTCCTTGGCATCTCTATATGCAGAACCTATTACAGGCAGTCCCCGGGTTACATACAAGATAGGGTCTGGAGGTTTGTTGTTAAGATGAATTTGTATGTAAGTCGAAACTGTATATTTTATAATTGTAGATCCAGACAAAAAATATTTTGGCTCCAGTGACAAATGGAGTTTAAACATTTTTTGCTGGAATGGGACCAAGGATTATCAATAAAGCTTCATTACAGACACTTTACAGCTGATTATTGCAATCTGGGACTATAGTAAAGCTTCTAGAGAGCTTCACCAGAGGTCTGTAACTATAGGTTATCTGTAAGTCGGGTGTCCTTAAGTAGGGGACCACCTGTATATAGATATTATAGCCTTATATGGTTTAGATTCGGACCTGTGACTCTTTTTGGAAACAGGACTGTTGTTTTTCCTTTGGGTTCTTATGGTTCTGCCATTACTTGACTCTATAGATATAGCAATAATAATGGTACATGAAGTAAGCTTGGACTATTTTAATTTTTTTATCTCTTTCATGATATTTTCTGACAGGTCGTCTCCATAATCATGGTCACTTTGTCTGTAGTACCTGGGGGAATTATCATTTCAAGACCTTTGACAGTAGCTTTTACCAGTTTCCCGGGAGCTGCAGCTACAACTTGGCTTCCCATTGCAGAGACTCCTATCAAGAATTCTCTGTCCATGTTCACCGGTCATTTGTTGGAAGTCATCCGTTAATAGACAAGATCACCATCACTATCAAAGATGAGACCATCCAGATGACAAGCAACTTAGTGGAGCTGAATGGAGACAAGTGAGTTTAAGCCATATGGTTATGATGGTTCTAACTGTATGGTAATGGTTATAAAGTTCCATTTTGTTGGTTGTTTAATGTTATTGTTTCCAGTTTTTTAAATACCCCCCCCCCTTTGATCATCAAAACCTGGAATTTTTAAAGGCAAGCTTTTTTGATATTTGTTGTAGATGGAAATTTCCACCATGTATTACAAGTTATATATTTAGAAGGGAATGGGTGTAAAAACTCTAAAACACCTTTCTACTTCCATTTAGCAAAAAAACACAAACCATAATGTTTTGTTGAAATATCTCCTCACCTGTCAACACATTGACAAATCTGGAGGCTAAAAGTACAATACTTCACAAACATTAAATTACTCTTAATCCCAATATTGTTTATAAGCTGCTTTGACTACATTTGGCAGGGTGTTTCCACCTAGATGGACATCTGAAGAAGCATCCTCTTGGATGTCTATTTTATCAACTAACTTACTTCTCCTTCCGAAACACAGTATAATTTTTAAGCTATCAGCTTTTCCACAAGTAACCTCACACCCCACCATCTCAGTTCCCTCATGTTTCCCTTACATCCCCATAAATCAACTTTATCTTATATTACCTGGCATAATAGGAGGCGTGTCCTGCTCAGATGGCCCCTCCCATATTTTTGCCTGCCATGTACCATGCCTCTTCTCAGCATGTCATGTGACCAGAGTTATGTTATCTAAGGTCTTTTTACATTAGCAATGTCTAACCCATGTATGTATCCGATCACATGAAATCACAGTATGCCTCCATTGAATTCTACACCTTCCCATCCTCTATGGAAGCATGTTGTGATTTCATGTGATCATAAACATACACAGGGTAGATGTTGTAAATATAACGAGACCTTAGATGACATCACCATGGTCACATGAGACGAGGGCCCAATGATGTAACAGAGCTCTCTCTCAATGTTCCACAAAGCAGCATGTCTTAGTAGTGAGACCTGTCAATCAAAAACAAGGAGGTGGGGCAATGCAGTAAACACTGCATATACCGGACCCCACTACAAAGTTTACAAAGTGATTTTTTTTTTAACCATTTAGAGATAAGGGCAATGTATTTTTATCATAGTTTTAATGACATATTTATTTTGTGTGGGTTATTTTAAATGGTAGGTTTTCCTACCATGTGTCCTCAACCAGCAACGCTGACCTTAGGTATTCTGTGAACCAACATATGGCACTTCCATAATATGTCATGTCAAAGCTTTTTACAAGGGTTATATGAAGGAGCAGTGCAGGCTTTGGACAGTCCCTAACATCTCTATGTATCCATAATTTATTACTCAAAAATGTTTATTATTTTTATTATTTTATATTATATATATTACATATACATTTTATTATGTATATTACATATTTGTCAAATATTCTGTATATGTTGTCTTCTAAATTGTTTCTTTTTAGCAATCTGTTACTTTTATGTTATGGCATGTAACATGTGGGCCACACACGTGTTTAACTGAGATGCTTTTAAAATGTGGTAAAACAATAGAAATGTGCAATCAATGTTTTTGAAAGGCATAACATGGGGAGGACTTTTCACATGACCTCTTTTTATATTTGTTATCCACGGCCATCCTTCATTTTAAAATCAACTTTTAAAATTATGCTAATGAGCCTGAAGGGCTACTGGGAGTGTCATTCCATGCTGCAGATTCACAGGCTCTTAGATGGTCTCTCCATCCCCCATACACCCTTAGTACTTTCCCCTCACTCTACCTGTGGGAGGGAGGAAGTACTCCTTGTAGTGTTAAAATCTGTGAAGCTGCAGCATGAAGGGGCTAATTAGCATAATTCTAAAAGTTGACATTTGAAGAAAGGAAGCCATGTGTAACAAATATAAGAAGATTACCACAGTCAAAGTAAGTGTCCCTGGTTTATCCATTCTTAAATTTTGATGGTAGATTTATAAACAAAGAACTGTCAAAATCTGTGTGTTGCTCATCTGAGGTGGAATAAAATCCAAAAATACTTCATTTTCCTTTAACTACCATACATATTTGAGTATAAGCCTAGTTTTTCAGCACAAAAAAATGTGCTTGAAACCCAAACTCGGCTTATATCAAAACTCACCTTTTTAGTTCTCCCACTGCTGGCTATATACTGGGGCAGCGGGCTGGCTATATACTGGGGGATAAGGGCTGGCAGGCTATATAATGGGCAGGTTGTGACCATGCATTTCCCACCCTCGGCTTATACTCAAGTCAATAGGTTTTCCCAGGTTTTTGTGCTAAAATTAGGGGCTCGGCTTATACTTGGGTCGGCTTATATTCGAGTATATACAGTAAAGTATAGTTCAAAATTAACAATACAATAGGAAAATGTTATCTTAACATCATTTTAATTTTTTGGCTGTAAAATTTGAAAATATAGTGCAATACATTTATTTTCTTTACCCTTTGAAATGCATAACACAAATAAAAATAACAAAAATTCCTCAAATACTGTCAATGAAATGATTGCCCTAAGTGTCCCAAAAAACAAAAATATTTTTGGGGAGTCACAAAGATAAAGCTATGATAAAGCAAAGATAAGCTGAAAAATAGGTCCTAGTAATGCTCAAAGTAACACTCTATCCTCCCATAATTTGCGGTGGGGCAAGATTCTGTACTGTACATATATGATGACTGGATTTGTGCTACATTTTTTCAGATGAGAACATTTACTCTTATTTTACACTTAAAATGCCCTGTGATCACATACAGGGTATAAGCTAACTGATCCCCAATAAACACACATAGAGGGCTATGGTAATAGTAGAAAATTCATGATGGTATGTTACATATAAATCACGGAGTAACAACAATATGAGGCCAATAACATATCAACTGTAAATGGTATTATAAATAATCAATATAATTCAGGCCGCCATACAGCTTAGTATACACTCATATATAGCACTGACAATAAGTAGAAAATGAGCTAACACAAAAAATGTTTACATTACCGGATAGTGTATGCCCTCAGCTGGGGGGGAGAGAAAACCCATTGTCAACTTGTTTCTATAATCATGACTAAGTATGTTTTTGTCTAGAACACAAGGAGGCTTGATCTGCATTCCTACAAGTGTTGAGTTATTAGATTTCATGATCTCTTAATTTCTCCATAAAGCTGCTTGATATGGGGCAGCATTACATGGGTACTTGGCAAAGAAGGATTTAATCGGTTTTGTAGTCTTAAAATAACTATTGTTATTTCAGGAAACCTGAGATCTTGCTGGAATTGACCCATGTGTAACTTCTTCCCCTTATCCTTTTGGATTATTTTTCCCACCATTACTAGCAGTCTGTTCTGATCTCCTCATTGTCATCATAATGATTAGGATGTGATCAGCCAAAACATCTTGTACTCACGTTTTCAAGGAAAATCCATCCGCAGATTTTCCTCCGAACATCTTATCTGTATCTTCACTGGTAAATTGTCTTTTCCTAGAATTTCCTTCTTGTACATTGAAGATGATTTCACAGTGGAAGGACCATTGGTGGGAATGTCACATTTTTAAAAATAAGAGGTCCCATCTCCATTTTTGAATGGAGTGGTCATGCTAGTGTGTTGCCACCCTAATCAGTCTATAGGGCTAATTACAGGTTAGAACCAGGTCGAAACCAGGTTCTTGTCAGAAGTGAAAAGCGTGGCCACCATCAATAGGATAATATAACAGCGACATACCTGTGAATGTTCTGTTGCCACACATCAATTGGAAACTTTATTTGAAACTATTTTAGCTATCCCCTTTCTGGGCTTTGGGACCTTGATCAGATTCTCCTCTTTCACATTAAACTTCACTCACCCCATTGTCCCCTGCCAGTCAATTTCTCTCTATGACTTAGTTTTGATATGTTTTCCATCTGTTGCCCTCAGCTTTGTCTTCAGCACTCTCATTTACCTATTCTGTCAGCTTTTCTTAATTAAGAGTAATTTGTTTCATACAAATACGCTACCAGAGAGAGAACTTCAAAATAATGACCCCATCAGTAATATATCACCAGATTACTGATGGTAGGGTGTCCTAAACTGCAGGTTTGGTCCAGGGGATGGGGGACCTTTTTTTTACACGTTTCCTGACATCTTTAAAAACGGAATAATAACTTATAAGTAAAACAGCCAAAGGCGCCCAAGGCAGATGGCGCCCGAGCGCCACTTGGGTTCCCTGGCTTTTAATTTATGCATGCCCCCGCTGGAAGGAGAGAGCAAAGGCTCTGCTCTCTCCACGCCCCGGTCTTCTGATGTCACCAGCTGGACCGCCAGAGGGCTGGGGGAGCAGGAGAAGGCGTGCAGCAGGGGGGCGTGCATAAATTAATGACTGGGGAAGGCAAGAGGCGCCTGGGGTGCCAT
This sequence comes from Engystomops pustulosus, assembly GCF_040894005.1. Lineage (NCBI taxonomy): Eukaryota > Metazoa > Chordata > Amphibia > Anura > Leptodactylidae > Engystomops > Engystomops pustulosus. The sequence goes on along the minus strand of NC_092417.1, from coordinate 147,138,878 downwards.
CTGCCTGAGCGCCTCCAGCTGTTTTACAGTTATTACTTTGTTATCAAAGTGGTAGAAAAAAAACAGTTCCCCCCCCTAGACCAGTGGTGGCAAACCTATGGCACGGGTGGCACTCAGAGCCCTTTCTGTGGGCACCCAGGCCACCATCCCAGCACATCAGACAGTACTAAAAGAATCTTCTTGCAGTTCCAAGCAACCTAAAATATGCTGCTTTCAGTGATATTTTAAAGTGATACTTACTTGGCTAACAAACAAAAAATTGCGTGGTGCTGTACCTTCCCTCTTATGAGCTGTCCTTAACGGTCCTAGATGGATCCAGCAAACATCCACTATTCAATAATCCAGTAGAAGAAACTCTTTTGTGACCGGAGCTCAAAAACGAAAAAGACGATCCATGCAGGTTTCCTCCTTATTTGTGCACCAAACACAAGGGATCACTTTCAGGGATAAGTCACCATTCAGACCAGAAACCGTCAATATTTTCACTCCTGTCCTAGTCTCCTCCACTCACTGCATATAAGAGACATATCCAGACATAGTGTAGACAGTTTCAAACTTTTAAAACTTTTATTTCCAGTTCTACTCACATATGTAGATAAGAAATGCGCATATCACAAATAACTCCACGAGGACGCCAATCCTCACTTGGCTGCTTGTGACTGTAGGAAGAGGGAGAATGTGTGGACAGGGCCAAATTATCTTTGGAGGTCCTCCTGCTAACTCCACAATTCTCCATGTACAGTGTAGCCTAATTAATTAGGAACAAGCAGCCTAATTAATTAGGACACTCTACCACCAGTAATCTGGAGATTGATGTCCTTTAACACTTTTTCAAATATTGTCAAGCATCTTCATCCGTTCAGTAAATGAAAGTAAATGAAACCAGTACCATAGAAATAGAATGTTGGACCATTTTTTTTAGCTCTATCAAGTCTGAAAGACTTCCTCTGAATTTTTTGTTCCAGTATCGGAACAGAAGAATGGAGCAAACCATAAATAATATCTATCTAAAGATGAGCAGCAAAGAATCCCAAAGGATCCCCTGTGACACATAAGGGTCTATTGGATATCCGTTACCGGACCCGCCAGATGCTAGATGGAATAGTCCTGCATATAAGACTTTTTCATCCATAATTTTAGACAAACTTTGTTATGAATTCTCCTAACAGAATTTCCAATGTCGATGTGAATATATCATGTCATGTGTCGATGTGAGCAAATCATTTCATCACATTTGCATGCACTGAGCCATTTTGTAACCCCATATGCAAGTTGCTGCAATTTTTCCTGACTATACATTGATGAAGCACTGGAAGGGGGCTGACTCCATGCAATAGCTAAACCTCTTTCCTGCCTCTGAATCAACTGTGATGGCTGAGCTATTGAATCAAGCTTGATAGTTTCTTTTTCTAGCACTGCCACCAGCAAAGCCTGATGGGGAAAACTTGGAATTAAAGCTGCATGGACCAGAATAGGAGGTCAATACAAACAATCCTAAATAAATGCTTAAGCAGATGCTTAACAACCCCTTTGATAATAATATATAGAAATGTATATAGGTTATTTATGAGCCATCCAGAATTCATAGTTTATTTTTTCCAGAATCCAGACACCTTACTACAGTTTTGGGATCCTCATCCAGAATAACGACGCCCATTTTAAGATGTATACAAAGATAGGTCTGACCCTGATTTGGAATAAAGAGGATGCAGTCATGGTGAGCTATGGTTGTTAAATACTAAAGGCTTGGATATAACTTCTTGTGATGCTATGAATAATTAATGCATCTCCTAAAGGTCCTAATCAGACATGAGCTACATTGAGGTTGGGAAATTTTTTTCAATTTACCAATGACCACAAAAGCCAAGTATGTGTATTAAGCAGGAGATCCATGGGGCAGCTGCCATTGTTCTATTTTATTTTATGTCAGCAAATTACTGTAACTTGTCATCATGGGGCTCAAAGCAAGTATCATTCAGTTATACTCATTTTTAGAGCCAATAAGTTTAGGGGTTCTTAATAATAATATATTTTTGTATTTTTTATCACTGACTGCCCCTTTTCTTGTTCTTTTTTTATTAAATTAATTTTACACATAATTTTTAAGTAAGATAAATCTCCTTACTTTATGATGTGGTGTAGTTCTCTTTATAGGGCACGCTACAGACACCACCTGCTTACTGCACTGAAAATAGTATAGAAAACCTGCTTTTGTTATATAGTACAGAGAGTCCCCGGGTTACGTACAAGATAGGATTCTTTAGGTTTGTTCTTAAGTTGAATATGTATGTAAGTCCGAACTGTATATTTTTCAATTGTAATGCCAGACAAAATTTTTTGGTCTCTGTGACAATTGGATTTTAAAACATTTGGGTTGTCATAAGAACCAGGATTAACAATAAATCTTCATTGTAGACACCTTTAATAACTCTTACAGCTGATTATCGTAGCCCGGGACTAATGTACAGTAAATTACCAACATCCAGAGGTCCGTTTGTAACTATGGGTCGTCTGTAAGCCGGATGTTCTTAAGTCGCGGACCACCTGTATTGGAAGCAAAATTGTACTTCTCTTTTGCAGTTGGAGTTGGACCCAAGTTTTAACAATCATACATGTGGCCTCTGTGGAGACTACAATGGAGATCCAAGAAATAACGAATTTCTAGGTAAGTAGATTAACATTACCGTATACAATAAGTGGTTGGAATCTCACGCACATTTCCTCATTTAGGCTAGTTTCACATCTTGTTTCATGTACACCCTGAGGGTATATGCCAGGAAAGCTCCCAAAGTATACTTGCAGCATGTACACAAACTTATATTGGCAGATGGAGGCAATGTTTATGGGTCCCCCCAACCCGGACAGAATATGTCATACACTGTGCAAAGAGCATGATGGAAAGATGGGGCAAGGTAGGTCTTTCCAGTGATGTCACTGTCCAAAAAAGGACACTGACATCACTGGGCAAACACCCAAAACATCGGCAGCAGCCAATCAATGACTGCAGCTCATGCTCACTCCTCCCCTCACATTCTGGGGGTAGGAAGAGCCATTGAATAAGAATACAGTGGGTCACATCCTCCTGACAGCGTATTGCAAAAATGATGTATGAATTTGGCCTTATGCATATGTTGGAGGATCCCAGTGAATCTTATTTAATTGTCATTGGTGTGTGAGCAGCACTCATATGCTGACAGTCGTACCACAAACAATGGTTTATGGGACCGTTATTTGTGGCCCGAGTAACTGCACACATACGCAAGGTAGCTAAAACTATGCATATTTTCCCAGGTCATGCACAGGAAGGCTTACAATCAGATTAGTCATTGATCATTAGACACTTTGATAACTCTGGAGTAGTATAAGACTGTCTAGTCTAACTTGCAATGGCTATCTTTTAGTAAGATGTCTATCTAATTGTAAATATATCTGATATTATAATTTTCCCCCACAGATAAAACCTTCAGCCCTATAAATTTTGGAAATCAGCAGAATATTAATGATCCAAATGAAGTGTGCAAGGACACGGAAGAAAGTGTAATCATAAACCCAGCGCAATGTAGTAAATATGTGAGTATATGGGGGTTATTTATCACTAGGCAGGCTACTTGCGAAAGTTCCATGGCTGCCGTTGTAGCTCTGCTGCCCATCAGGTTTTTAAAGGGAACCTGTTATGGGGAAAGTGAAGGGGGGGATATGGGGTACATGGGAGTGGTTTTGCATGATGGAGTGGTTTCATGAGGGTGGGGGGGTGAGACTCTCATCACTGACCACTCCCACGGGACTAGGAACACAGCTCTGCATACAAAAAGGTCAACTTTGAACTAACTTATCTTTTTTGGGGGAAAAAGCTGGTTTTACTGTAAAAACTCTTTGTCAATGTGTTCACCATTCTCATTGGGGACATCGGGGAGCCAGAAAAAGGGCTCCTGATGACAGGATCCCTTTAAAGTGGCGTTGGCCCTTAATCAAATCTCTCAATAGTGTCTGTAATAATTGTCAAATATTGTCAGAAATTTGGTTTTGCACTAGCAGTGGGTATATGTTTAAGCCACTATTCCTTAAATTGCTGGAAAAGCTCCCATTACAATTTTATTGGCACTTATTTTTACAATCTCTCGATAGATGCTTCCTATGAGCTTGTGGCTTTTGTATGGGGTGGTTTATGCTTTCTAATATATAGTAAAAAAACAGTCACTCTGGAACAGTAGAATTTTAGGGAACATTTACTAACAGCAGTGCAAACCGCCCTATGTTCAGTTTGCCTTTGTATAGTGTGCAGTGCACCAGATTCCGGATATATATCTGGCGCTCCCTGCACTGCCCCAACAGAGGTTTTTGTGCACCTTTAACATAGTCCTTGCAACACATTTTTGTCGGACTCGGCATGTCAAACCCGCAAGCAGTTTGCACCTTAAAGAACGTGCATAGTCCGACAGAAAACTGGTGCAAGGTCCTTAGTAAATGTGCCCCTTTATTTTTTTGCTAAGAGCTACAAACACATAAAGTGACACAATAAACTTAGTGGTCTCAACACTAATCACAACTAAATATATGGCAGAACTAAGTCATTTTTTTACATTTTAGTGGTCCATCACCAGGATTAGTGGACAGTGTAACGCTTAACTATTTTTCCTAGGGTTGCATCCACAGTCACTGCTATGTTTCTACGATCTTATCCTGTCTCTGAAGCAACTTCCTGCCACACCCTGTACTTTTCTTGTAGTATTACTCCAACCATGTCATATAGAGATACCACAGTCCTTCATTGTGGTGGTAGATGCCCTTTAAGTATTACAAGCCCATGTGATGTCAGCTAAGGCTTCTTACAGGACTGAAATCTCACCTAAATCAGCCTACACAACTTTCAATACACTTTCCCAAGCAAACTCAATATACTGTGACAACACTCTGGTCTTGATGCATTGTACCGCTTTGCTACATCTGGTTCTACTTCTACCTTCTTCTGATTGGTTCTCTGTTTTAACTTCCTAAGAACCAGTGTTTAGCTTCCGTTCAGACGCATCAACACTTACACAAGCTTCTAGTCTTCTAAAACAGCCTTCATACGATAAACTAAAGCCAAATTCATTACAAATATCCATAATGATATCACTACTGTGTAAATATTCATGATGACATATGAGAAGAGTTGACTGTATTGTGAAGTAAGATTTATTGTCTTAATTGTCATGTCTTTAGCGTACCGTGTGTGAAGACCATCTAAGCCAAGTTGCATTCTCTGACTGTACAAAATTTTTGATTCTGGAGCCCTACATCAAAGCCTGTATGATCGACATGTGCTCCTGTGATCTGTCTCAAGACTCCTTCTGCCTGTGTAGTACCATCACTGAGTATTCCAGACAATGTTCTCATGCTGGAGGACGCCCCGGAAACTGGAGGACTGATAATTTCTGTCGTAAGCTTTCAGTTGATTAGATAAAATGAATAAACATCTGAAGCCATAACGCTCTTCATATATATATGAACAATCATAGAGGGATAGGACTGGTACTGCTAATTCACAGTCATGTCCATATCCCATGTCCTACACAAGTAATCTTGCATTTCTTTCCTTAAAACCTCGTCTATTTTAATGAAAAATAAGATTAGTGACAGCGGAAGGAGGGTGGGGACAAGAAGAAAGGGACAGGAATCACTGGTCTAATGTTCTTTAGTGGCATGGAAACTGTCTATCATGAATTAATTAACCAAAGTATCTTTATCACGCAAGTGACTCCAGGCATCTTGGATTGCCTCAACCACGTCGTACTTCCAACCCAGACCTTGTCCCATCACCTACCCTCCAACCTTTGTTTACTAGTCCCTGATAAGAAGTTTCAGTGTTATCTAAGCTTGCTCTTGAATGTATGGGCCTGATCGTAGGCACTGACTTAATGAATACAGAGTCTAAAACATATATATGTTAGACAGATTGATAACACTACACTAGATGTGTAGCTACCAGGAGGAGATGGAGAGCGGTCTGACTTTGAAGGGCCAACTCCCTAGTTTTCAACCTTATCTGTGTCCCTAGGATGAAGATACAGTTGCTCTCTCTGTAGTACAAGAAGTGAGCCCTTCACCTCACTCACTCCCCATAGATGTATTAATGATTTACTAATAACATTTTTGTGTGTATTGACCAGCTAAGCGGTGTCCAGCAAATATGGTTTATCAAGAAAGTGGCTCTCCTTGCAAAAACTCCTGTTCACATCAGGAGGTGCTTAGTCTGTGTGAGGAACATTACATGGACGGCTGCTTTTGCCCTGAAGGTGAGTCAAGTTGTTGTTAATATTGTATCACTATGTTGCTTTATATTTTTTAAATGAAGCATGTAAAATATGAATACCTTATTAAGAGTTATTTGGGGACTCAACATTTCCACCTAGCGCTCTTGCTTGTTACATGGTATCCAATAGTTAATGCATTGTGTTGTCAAAAGCGATCAGTAAGCCCAGGGCCGGCCCCAGAACTGGGCATACCTGGGAAAGTGTTGGGGCCCAGAACTGCTCGGGGGGCCCACATAAGGCTATACATAAGGAATCCATGGGGGGACAGGGGCTGTATCTGATTAATCCATATGGTGTGAGTGGGGCTGTAAATAAAATAACCATGAGGTAGTAGTTTGGTATGATAAACTGTAGCACAGGAGATGCTAATGCTGCCACATGAGCTCACTGCAAAGGGGCCCACTGAGGTTTTGTCACTCAGGGGCCTACTGAACCCTGGAGCCAACCCCGAGTAAGCCCCTGTACGAGGTTGGCTTAACCTTAGTGAGGAAAAAAAACATTTTTCCCAACATAATGTGGCACATTTACTTATCCGGTCCCTCAAAGTTCCCGGAAAGTGCATTGTCCGACGACAATGCACTGTGCCGCGATTCACTAAGATCGTGCGCCCGATATCTTACATGTGTTGCTTCCCCGCTCAGGTTCACAAACCTGAGCGCAAACCCCTGTTAAATACCTGTCAAAGCTGCGCAAATTCCGTACATTCAGACAAAAGTGTGATCCGCGACCCTTAGTATATAAGCCCCAATGTGGCTAGTCCTGGAGTATGCCTATAATATGGAGTAAGTATTTGGGCACTATGCCCGGCTCAGGCGGTGTCCTGCATATCCATGGTAAGAAATGCATATTAACACTTCTGTTTATCTCTATCCCTTACATGATGGCTTCCATTCAGTTATACATATATACTGTGGCTTGTTGGTTTCCATCATGGTGACACTATTTTACAAGAAAAAAAGTATTTTTTTACTAGTCAATAAATTGACTCGGACTTTGATAAAAGTAAAATATGATAATAGAGGAGCTGTCAACAATAAAGAGATTTCAAGAATTGTTAAATTAAGTTTTCCTCCTGACTCTATTTTTATCCGAAATTTAATTTAGCTCCTGGATACACAAGACAAATAAGAATGCTCACTGTCTAACTGGACTCATAAACTGCTTTATATTTTTAATTAAAACAACAAAACATGTAAAAGCTACACCGCTATTCTGATATAGATTTTCAACGCATGCCACCCTGCCTTATCAGATTTAAGCCACTTTTTTATTTTCAATCACCACAGGTATGGTACATGATGATTACACTGGCAGGGGCTGTGTACAGGTTAATGAGTGTCATTGCAAACATCAAGGAAAACTCTATGCCCCCGGAGAATCAATTTATAATGACTGTGATAAATGGTGAGTTATGCAACATTTAGACAACTCCACCTAAACCACCTAAAGCACACAAGACACAATGTCATGGTTAAGGTCTTGTGCACACAATAGTGTCCTTAAAACTGGCATCAAACTGCAGCCAGGTGGAGATGGGAGTGCGGAGTGTTCTATACCCCTACCATCACCATAGGAGCTGAACACCCGTAACGCGATTCAGGGCAGGTATAGGATCTGCTCTAGCCACAAGCCACAAACTCCACTGCAGGTCATGACACAAAGCAACTGTTCTTGGGTGGGTGATAAGCTGTAGATTTGAGTTTTGTATATGTAATCATTGTAGAATTTTTATTATTACAGCCACTGTGCTGCTGGAAGATGGAATTGCACAGATCTACCTTGTCCGAAAATGTGTTCCATTGAAGGGGGAGCTCATTTCACTACCTTTGATGGAAAGAAGTATACTTTTCATGGGAACTGTTATTATATGCTGTATAAGGCAAGTCCGGTCATTTTATGACCATGATAAAAGTTGTGTTTTAATAAAAGCCAAATACATCATAAATGTAATAGAAAATGTGATTTGCTGGTGATAAATGGTAAGAAGGAGTGGACGCAGAAATGTCCAGTTTGTAAAACCCATGCTTACAGTTAGTAGTGAATTTGGGTTAATACAGGTGTAGGTGTCCTCTTTCAGGAGCCTTGTCTCATAGTCAGACTGTAGAGCCTTTAAAAGGTGCTTCTAGATCTAGAGGGCCTGACCTGTATTAAGTAGACAACAATAGATTTAAATGAGCACTATGCCTAATTTATCCTGTATTGGTGCTTTAGTGAAATTGCAAATTTATTGAAGGTCTTCAAATATTACAACTGATTGCTAGGCGTCTTGACAAGTGCATACTTTATAATCCCCTTATTGTCAAGGTAATCTTCCAACAAATAAGGATTGTCCTGAGAAAGAATGGGATTTACTTTAAGGAGATGGATCTTCATTTATACTTCCATCCTTGATAAGTTTTCCTAAGATAAAAACTGTTCAATGTGATCTGCTTACAATTTTTCATCTTGTAGGAAAGCAGAACACATCTTATCTTGGGTGAGCTGGTGCCTTGTAGTTCCTCCGAGAGAGAGACTTGCCTCAAGTCAGTGACACTCTCGACAGATAACTGGAGTCATGTGAGTATACATGTTCTGATAAACCGGTAGCAACATATTATACACCATAAAGACCTTATGTAGAAAGTGCTTGAAATGGACTGGAAACATAGCATCATGGCCTTGCTATGTGCGCTTGAGACATGAGTGTGGTGGGGAAATATCTTATAATCTATATTTTCATGTCAGATTCTATGTACATGTTCAGTCTACAAAACTACCTGTTAGTAGCCTCCTGACTAACTCCTGCATTCATGTAGGTTGTGAAGGTAATAGCAGATGGAACAGTTTTACTGAATGGCCTCAAAGTTACGTTGCCTCATGTCTCAGGTAATGTTTACCATAATGTCCTAAGAACACATATAGAATTATATAGTGAATGTTAATTTCCTCTCATTTTGAAATTGGTCCAACTTGTCCAACCCCAGCATGTTCCGGGCCCAGAACTGCTGGGGGGCCCGCACAAGGCTGTACATAAAGAATACATGAGGGTGAGGGGGGCTGTATCTAATGAATCCATAGGGTGTGAAGGGGGGTTTATATAAAATAACCATGATGTGGCTGTTTGTAATGATAAATTAGGGAATATTTTAGGACTGGAGACTTTTAGTTTCTGAATTTTGAATGCTGCCATGTGAGTTCACTGCAATAGGGCCCACTGAGGAGCTGTCGCCCAGGGGCCTAATGAAACCTGGAGCTGACCATGCCTGCTGACCAAGGCCTCTACATTTATAATACCTGGTATTGGATCATGGAAATGTAGTTTCATCTCTTTTACTTGAATAAGACAAATGAACTACACAGAACAACCATGTCTAATCACAAGTCTTATCCCACTAAGTGTGCAATATAAGGCCGAAAAACATGCAACTTTGTGTCTCTTTAGGGTGGTGTGTCATTGACGTCTTAAGTTTCACTCATGCACAGATAGGAGTAGAAAAGGACTACACGACAAGGGCAGGAATAGAACATGCTCCAAAATGTGCGGCTCAGCAGTTGGATCACACATGGGGGCCATGGAAACCACAGGCATGTGTATGAGCCCTGTTGAAACAACATCAATCACATTGCCAAAAACATATTTGTGTGCATGTAGCTCACATTAGCCCCCAGTCCTGTACATACCTAGAAGTTTGCAGCTTTGATGATAGCTCTTCCCGATTCCCTTGGGAGCATTTACATTGATTTTGACATAAGGTGATATCAGGTGAATTGTCTAGATTTTGTCTTTTCTCCACAGCCAACTTTTCAATACTGGAACCCTGTAAAAACTACGCCATTGTTCAAACTACTCATGGACTCCAATTGGAAGTTCAGCTAAAACCTAAAATGCAACTGTATATTAGAACAGAAAATAAGGCTTCCAGAAAACATCTACAAGGTCAGTTACAACTGCAAGAAAACAAAAGGGTTACAGGGGGTATTGTCATTGTCTATACATATTTTATATTTTGGCTTAATCCATAGAAATAGAAATGGATTGCCTCAATTGCAATTTTACATCAACCTACCACCATTTAAAAAGAAGATGGCCCAGTTTACCAGTGTCAGACTTTGCAGGTGACAAACTGCTTGCACATGTATTTAAGATTATTATTCGTGGCACACGCAACATAATTGTGGCGCATGCTGCACTTTCCCCGACCTGACGCAACATTCTGCACTGAAAGGGGCGTTCAAAATCCGACAGAAGTGTGTTGCATGTCCCATGTTAGAGGTGCACCAACAAAAATGGTGCGCCAGATTCATGAAGAACTTGCACCACAAATCCCGAGTCTGGTGCCCTCTGCACTATACACAGGAAAACTGCATATAGTATAGACTGCACTATTTCTAGTAAATGTGGGCCAATATGTCAAATGAAGTCAAAGTTGGGAAGTTGTTTAAATGAAATGTATAATTATATAGTAATAATAGGGGTTGTGCTAAAGGGGGTCATCTGGTTAATTAAACATTTTTTATGAAAATTGTTTAAAAATACAGTCAACAGTTACAGTCAACTGAAAAAAATCCTTTATCACCTATGTACTGATACCCCACATATTTTTCGATTCCTATTCTTGGCACGAGAAATGATCACTCATGAAATGTCAATCTCTACCAGGTTGGCATTTCTAGACTAAGACTAGGGTCAGCAGTTTAGTATGCTATGTATTTCCATAATTTTTTTTTTCCCTGAAGGCCTCTGTGGGAATTTCAACTATAAAGAAGGAGATGACTTTTTAACATCTGGAGGTCTAGTAGAAGCCACAGCATCTGCCTTTGCCAACACATGGAAGACCTTGGCCATATGTCATGACAGTTCTGACTGGTTGGATGATCCTTGCAGTGCCAGCATTGAGAACAGTAAGAACAATGGTTATTGTGTAGCTGTAAACCATTTTGCAATTAATGGAAACATGGGAGTTAATTAAGGGAGTGGTACCTAATGTTCTCAAAACTATGGAGTTTTAGACCATCCTTTTTAGAAAAGCATGTAACATACATTACTATGAAACCACCAGACAACTGTCTAAATACCCTCATATTGTTTCTGATACCTTTCCTTGTGGTTACTACTGGGCCAGGAGGCTGAGGAGGTATTGCACATACAGTCCCCACAAGAAGCAATCAAATATTAGTTGAGGTCCAGGTGTTGATTTTGCAGTGGGTCCAGCAGGTTTAATCCTTTCGCTTTCACATTACTTTTAAGGGAAAGAAATGAGCAAGTACTATTTTCCAAGAGGAAAACTTTGCCTCAACTAATCACGTGATACAGGGGAATATCCAAACCAGTATACATACAGTATTCCATAAGGATTAGACTTCCAACTGTGGACAGAGCGGTTTCAATGTTTATGCATCTCATCAGCACAGAGTAGAGAACTAGCTTGGCTAGGTAAGAGGCTGTAGATGCACGTCTGGGAAAAAAATAAACTCATAAGGAGGATTTGCTATTAAAGGTCACCTTTGTAGGCGAGTGGAGGCTTAAAGGACATAGGGGATTCTGGGAAGCAAATATGCAAATACATTCTCCATGGTTTCTTGAAACCTGTACTAAATATATAAGGGACTGCCTTTCAAGGAAGTTCTTAAGAACATTTTGCAGAACATCTGATGCAGATGTAAACACAACTTTGCTCAGAGCAATTAAAATTTAGGTGTCTCACTTGTTTGGCTTTTTCAGAAAACTACGCAGACTACTGGTGCTCCGAGCTGGAAGATGAAAAGTCTCCTTTTGCCAAGTGTCATTCCACATTAGACCCTACTGAATATATAAAGGTTAGTATATTGAATCATATTTTATGGATGCAGATATTTCTAAAGGAATGCATCATACATTTTCTGTTTGCCTTATAAAAATAAAATAGAAACTTTACAGTAAAAAAAAAATTAATTCTATTTTCTTTCTATTATCCTGGGAGATTTATACCTGGGCTATAGTATTAGTATAACTATATTGTCAGTAGTGATGTAATGATGGGTCAGTGTTATCTGTATAGAGGTCATTGTACAGGGAGGGGATAAGCTGTGACATCATCTATTGTCAGTAGTGATGATGGGTCAGTGTTATCTATATAGAGGTCATTGCACAGGGAGAGGGAGGAGATAAGCTGTGACATCATCTATTGTCAGTAGTAATGTAATGATGGGTCAGTGTTATCTATATAGAGGTCATTGTACAGGGAGAGGGAGGAGATAAGCTGTGACATCATCTATTGTCAGTAGTAATGTAATGATGGGTCAGTGTTATCTATATAGAGGTCATTGTACAGGGAGGGGCGGTGATAAGCTGTGACATCATCTATTGTCAGTAGTGATGTAATGATAGGTCAGTGTTATCTATATAGAGGTCATTGTACAGGTAGGGGGAGGAGATAAGATGTGACATCATCTATTGTCAGTAGTGATGTAATGATGGGTCAGTGTTATCTATATAGATGTCATTGTACAGGGAGGGGGAGGAGATAAGCTGTGACATCATCTATTGTCAGTAGTGATGTAATGATGGGTCCCTGTTATCTATATAGAGGTCATTGTACAGGTAGGGGGAGGAGATAAGCTGTGACATCATCTATTGCCAGTAGTGATGTAATGATAGGTCAGTGTTATCTATATAGAGGTCATTGTACAGGTAGGGAGAGGAGATAAGATGTGACATCATCTATCGTCAGTAGTGATGTAATGATGGGTCAGTGTTATCTATATAGATGTCATTGTACAGGGAGGGGGAGGAGATAAGCTGTGACATCATCTATTGTCAGTAGTGATGTAATGATGGGTCAGTGTTATCTATATATATGTCATTGTACAGGGAGGGGGAGGAGATAAGCTGTGACATCATCTATTGTCAGTAGTGATGTAATGATGGGTCAGTGTTATCTATATAGAGGTCATTGTACAGGGAGGGGCGGAGATAAGCTGTGACACCATCTATTGTCAGTAGTGATGTAATGATGGGTCAGTGTTATCTATATAGAAGTCATTGTACAGGGAGAGGGAGGAGATAAGCTGTGACATCATCTATTGTCAGTAGTGATGTAATGATGGGTCAGTGTTATCTATATAGAGGTCATTGTACAGGGAGGGGCGGAGATAAGCTGTGACATCATCTATTGTCAGTAGTGATGTAATGATGGGTCAGTGTTATCTATATAGAGGTCATTGTACGGGGAGGGGGAGGAGATAAGCTGTGACATCATCTATTGTCAGTAGTGATGTAATGATGAGTCAGTGTTATCTATATAGAGGTCATTGTACAGGGAGGGGGAGGAGATAAGCTGTGACATCATCTATTGTCAGTAGTGATGTAATGATAGGTCAGTGTTATCTATATAGATGTCATTGTACAGGGAGGGGGAGGAGATAAGCTGTGACATCATCTATTGTCAGTAGTGATGTAATGATGGGTCAATGTTAACTATATTAGTAGTAGTAAGAATGTATTTATATATTAAATGGATATTTTTCACCCACAGAGATGTCGCTATGACTCCTGTAACTGTAAGGACAGTGAGCCCTGTATGTGTGCCGCTCTCTCCTCCTATGTCAGGGCCTGTGCTGCCAAAGGGATCATTTTATGGGGATGGAAGAATGGAATCTGTGGTAAGGGACTAATGACAAGGATTGTAGTTCTCATAGTTTACTTTTCTATTGTTTTTTGAAAGTTCATTGTAAAGATTTATTTTACAATTTAATTGATGTTACAGTAATAATTTATGTGTAATAGTTACACAATTCAATTAAGCTATAAGAAAGATAATGAAGCGCATCCTATTTCCCCCTTTACACAGACAAGGATATTACACCCTGCCCATCCAGCCAGATCTATCTGTATAACATGACCACCTGCCAGCCAACCTGCCGATCCCTGGCAGAGGGAAGTTTTAGCAGTGTATTCACTCCAGTAGATGGCTGTGGGTGTCCGGACGGGCAGTATTTGAATGAGAATAACCAATGTGTACACATATCCAAGTGTTCCTGTTATTATTACGATACTTACCTGAAACCTCATGAGACAATCATCACGAAGGATAAGCACTGGTGAGTGTGGGACAGGACTGAATGTGATACTTTACTATATTACTGTATGTTCTGAGACAAAGTGCTAGAAAATCATCAATCATGGGATCCATTTTGTTTTTGGTTTTTTAGCACAATGTCTTACTGTATGTGTATAATATATATTACATATAATTTCCTTATTGGGCTTGATTCTACATCATTAAACTTTTATGAATTATTAAAGCATTATACTTGGATTGGTAATATGTAGTGGTGATAATCTTGAAAACATAATACAGCTTAGAGTCCCCAGTACTTGCCCGGGTTAGCCGGGTGCTGGCGCTAGGGCTGACCACCACTAAAATATTTACAGTAGAATAGAGGATGGTAATGTGTAGTGGCATAAATATTGAATTATCGCTAACATTGCTTCTATAGAATAAGCTCTAAGGTTTGGGATTTTATAGTCTAAAATTCAAAATCAGTTTTGGTGAGCAGTGAATTGGTCCTTCGACCAGATCTGCCATTTTTAGGAAATAACCAGGAGCGCTATGATTATGTGAAGATAAGCTGCCAATTACCACCCAGAATATTTTAACATAGATATTATGTGGTGGTATTATTTATATTGTGGCAGTATTTTTAGGGTGGTATTAAGTGGGTATTCACTTTCTGTACTGTCTGGATAATAGCGTTATTTTCCATGATGTAGGTACATACATTAGGATGGGGGACAACCTTTTAATAATGGTGACTAACTCCACATACAATGTTGCCATTGTCATATTTTCTAGAAAATGGTCCCTCAGGAAGATGATGTGTATTATCACATATTTATGCATGTGCTCAGCTACTTCACTCACTTTGGTATAATGTATATTACTGTGAATATTTTTCTTCCCAATAGCATCTGTAAAAATGGAGTTGTTGCCTGCACTGAGAAAGCCAATAAAAGTAAGAAATAACCTGTTTAATGCTTTAAAATTATATATATATATATATATATATATATATATATATATATATATATATAATTTATGCGTATATAACTGAAATAATAGCATTTAAAATGTAAAATGATCCAGTGTTCATATGAAATTTATTAATAGCCTTGTTGTCTTCCACACTAAATTATGTGAAGAATACATCACAGATAGAAGTGATTGTACTGCTACTACACATTACTATTACTACAGACAAACCCCTATAATCCCAAGTGCAACACAAGCGTTAACTTTCTTTTATACAGTTGCTAACCTTTTCAAAAATTGGGATAATACAACCACAGAAGTAACTACAAGAAATTTTATAATACATATAATATTATATAATAATAATATAATATTTCCTTTATATAGCACACCCAGATTCCTCAGCGCTACACAAAGCTTGCCAAATCATATTCTGCTTCTTTCACCAATTACAAGTCCCTTTTCTTTCTTTCCTTAACTGACATCAGAGTAAGAAAGAAGGAGCAACACAAGTATAGAGGCTGATGCAGCTTATACTTTTTTAAGCTTTCTATATACGCACAGGTGCTTTATTAAGATACTTCACAGATACTTCAAATTTTAATCCTTAGTGATGTTTACACAATAAAGATAATTTTTAACTCCCTTACATTATAATTTTACTCAGTCTTATTGCTGTTTTAGCTCCTATAACTCAGTGATGGTCAGTGTAAAATCCCAGAGTGTGGGCGGGAACTCTCTAAGCAGACACTACATGATCCCTCTGTGCTATGAGATGCTGTGTGCTAACAATGTGCTTACATTATCAGGGATAGGGTTTATCTACACTTTTATTTAATTTTTTAATATTCTACTAGTATATGACACATAGAAAAAGAAAGATAAGAGTCATGAGATGGATATAAAACACAATGACACACTGAGCTCAGCTCCCTATAATAATCAATATAATACACAGTCAGCTCTGCTTAACTGAAGCAGTAAAGTCTCTGCACTGTGTCTGAGCTGGTCTTGTAATGCAGGGGACAGGAGGTAGAGAACACTGCAGTGTGCAGACAGTAGAAGACATTCACGAGAAGAATCTGACCACAGTCAGAAGATTTATGGTCGTATCCAGGGACAACCAAAATTGTGAACACCATGACTAATAGAGTCAGGATGGCATTATATCTTTGAAATGCTGCATTTTGTTAATAACACTGAATTAGAAATTGTTATTTTGTTGTCCTGAGTATAGTTAAGAATATTGTCTTCGTGGGAAGGTTCAGCGAAAGGTTCAGTTCTCCCAACGACTAGTCTACATCCATCAGCCCAGATTGAACTGAGAATTAGAGATCAAAAAGGAAAAACTCCTAGAAAATAAAGCACATCTGTCATACTTTATAATTGCTTGTGTTGTTGATATACACAGAGGTTTTTTTTTAAAGAAGGTGAAAGTGTCAAAGATACTTATATTTTGTAGTGTCTAGCATCACCATGCAATAGATTTTTCAAACAGGAACAAGGAACAATTAAAAATTTCCTGGCATACAGCCCTTGAAAATGTTGCAACGCCTGGTGCATGGCCACCCCCTTCCCCTTAGGCCACATCCACGTTAAGTGAGCGGGTAAGGGTATGGCCATGCACCGGCACAGTTCCTGGTGCAGGTTATAGCACAATTCTACTCCAGGGAGGGCCTGGCATAGAATTTGCCTGCCGCATGGCCAGAGGCAGGACCCTCTTAGTAGATCCCTTTCCACCAGGGGGGCGGGGAAACATCAAGTGCTGGCACTTGTGTACTTGATAAATTTCTCCAATCATTTAATTCACCCCACCATGTAAGGAATGAGCTAGTGATTTATAGAAAAGTATAGATAATGAATGTGATGAACCCCCACTCTCGAGTTCAATCACAGGGTACACTTACACTAGGTAGTCCTGCAATTCACAACATAAACCTACACCCACCTACACAAGATTGCATCTTTACGCTAAATCTACTCCCAAGCTCTCTCAGCACCCAGATAACAAACTCCCACCAACCACTAATTACTTAAACTAAGAAGGCTGTAGGTACCTCATCCACATAGATAACACACTGGTAATTCACACAGAACATGTAATCACTAAATATGATAAGAACCTGGTAATGTAAATCTCTTCAGAAATTTAGATGCCCTAAGGTTACAAGAAGAGTATTATTAGGGTTAAACTTTAATATATGTTGAAGTCCAATACACCCCTAAAATATGAACTTTTTAGATAAAAAAAAGGTTACAACCAATATACATTCAATACATACAAATGTTATGAAAATAAAATGAGACAAAAGAAACAAAATAACCTTACTAGGAATAGTTAGAATTACCTCGACTGGGGAACGCAGCAAAGTCAATTTGGGCAGCTCTCCAGTGATGATGGGTTTCTCAAGACTGACAAAGGGTTTCCCCTGGGACAAATATGGCTTCCTCTTTTGTTCCTTTGTGTGTTTTAGGCGGGAAAGAAATACACCAAAGTTTTTCCATCCTTTGATCCCCTTGCTCAGGAAATGTGCCTGGAAGAGATGTCAATGCTCACACTCTCTGTACAAGCAGGTTTCCAGGGGCGTCACTAAGAGAGGCAGGGCCCCATAGCAGACTTCTGAATAGGCCCCCCCCCTTAAATATATACATATTTATATACTTGCACTTTTTTTTTTTTACAAACATACACATTTACATATTCATGCATTAATACCTACAATATATACACACATTTATAGTATATAAACATGGTATTATTATTATGCATACTGTATATAAACATGCATACACACCATATAAACACACACATAACTATGTATATAATGGTGCACATCCTCCATTCTTTAGTTTGGAAGGTCGGGTAACCAGGGCCCCCTGACACTGCAGGCCCCATAGCAGCTGCTTTGGCTGCTACCACTGTAGTTACGCCCCTGCAGATTTCCCCGTAGCCTTTGACAAATAGGGACCTCACAGGGTTGTCAGGCACCCCATAATATACATTCCTTTCTGGGAGATCCTGTCTGGACTCTAAAGTATAATTAACATTTACACTACAAAGGGGTTAGTTTATGGCTGGCTATGACTAGAATTAAAGAACTGGAGACAACTTCTTACAGCTATTTTCATATTTTTTTACCACTATGTATGTATATACTGTAAAAAAAAAGTTTGGAAAAAAAATTATTGAAGAAAGTCTCAAGAACTCTTCTTACCTTATTTACAGCTTGTAGTGGAGGAAAAGTTTACTTTGACTGCAACAAGAGTAAGAACTCCCTTTCCAGAGCCCTTCTACGCAGAAGCTGTAAGACTCTGGGTGTTGAACATGTAAGCAATTCTTACTTTATTCTTAAATAACTCAATAATAAATAATGGCGGGGAAGCCAAGGGTTCCAATTGCAAAGATCCAATTGGGTTCACAACTATTTGGTGTTTCAAAGTTTTTTTACGCAACCCTTTGGTCAGTTTCTGCCAACATTCTTGGTAATGATAAAAATGCTCATAATTGATATTAACAATCTATTTTATGGATAGATTATCAATATTGTAATCTAATAAAGCCCCTCTAATATATGGATTTTTATGTTTTAATATAGTACCAGACAGAGTGTATCTCAGGGTGTGTTTGCCCCAATCTACTTTTAGATGATGGAGCCGGAGGTTGCGTCCCTGAAGACAGATGTCCCTGTGTCCATAATGAAAACATTTATCAAAATGGAACTCAGATCAAAGTAGACTGTAATACATGGTAATAAAAAAAGCTTAATATGCTACAATTTCTGTCTAATTCATGTAATGTTCTTGGTTCTGGGGCACATTTACTAAGGGCCGTGCTCCAGTTTTCTGTTGGACTTTGCACGTTCTTTGTAGTGCAAACTGCTTGCACAGGTATTTAAGAAGTGTCTGTGCCACAGTTGTGTCGCACTTGACCCTTCTTTGGCTCTGTAGTAGTCATCATGTGACACAAATTAATGCACTCAAGGGAGCGTTCCGATGCTCAGTCGAAACATGCACCAGACTTTTATATGCAAAGTCTGACAGAATTGTGGTGCACGGCCAATGTTAAAGGAGCACTCTGTCGGGCTGTGCGCAGGGCACCAGATTCGTGAAGAACGTGTGCCAGAAATCCTGAATCTGGTGCCCCCTGCACTATACACAGGCAAACTGCCTATAGTACAGTTTGCACTGTTCTAAGTAAATGCGCCCCATTGGGTAGTATATTACATATATTTATTCTTTTACAGCTTATGTCAAAGAGGAAGATGGTCATGTACACAAAATGTCTGCCATGGGACATGTACAATCTATGGAAATGGTCATTATATCTCGTTTGACAACAAAATTTATGACTTTGATGGAAATTGTGAATTTGTGGCTGCCCAGGTATGTTTCTCAATATGCAACAAAGTTGAATATGACCTTTTACCCCTCCTTAAATGATCCTGGGGGACCAACCTCTTAGTAAATCTAAAAGGGCAGTAAGATGCATTACTCCGTTTTCTGCCTGGTTTAGATCAAGTCAAATTTTGTCTAACAATCAGGGGCAAGCGCCGCCGTTTTCTAGTGGCGACTATAGTAAGCTCAGTAGGCCATGGCATTCATGCCCCCGACCTCACAGCTCCCTATCCCCACCCCTTCAGCATCATACCTAAAGTGGAGTGAGGGGCTAGATCAGCTAAAACCCTGGTTTTAATAATCCTTGTCTGCCAGAAAAATGGCGATTCATTGCTTAGTAAATCCTCACGGCCTAGCCTGACACAAACAAGGTTTAATATCGCTCTGATCTGCTTCATCTACATCTGGAGACTGAGAGGGAAGGATTATTTTAAGAGGCAGGGCTTAAAGGGAACCTACCACCACGAATCTACCTATAAAGGTAGATCGGGTGGTAGGTGGATGTAAGGGACGTGAGGATAGCTCTTTTTAGAGCTAATCCTCACGTCCCCGCTAACTTTTGGTACACTTTATTGAGCTAATAGGTAAATTTCGTTATGCGGCTACTGGGGCGTGGAGTAGCCGAGCACGAGGCTACACAGCGCGGCTACTCCACGCCCCAGTAGTCACATTACTCCTCCTACCCTGTTGCGTGCGGCGCGCAGCTCATCGTAGCTGCGCGCCCTCGTCCGACAAGCCGGCTACTGCGCATGCGCAGTAGCTCCGGCCTCGGAGCTGGGACTGCTCAGCCGCCGGCCTGCGTTCTGCGCATGCGCGGAACGCCATCATGACGGACGAGGGCGCGCAGCTACGAGGAGCTGCGCGCCGCACGCAACAGGGTAGGAGGAGTAATGTGGCTACTGGGGCGTGGAGTAGCCGCGCTGTGTAGCCTCGTGCTCGGCTACTCCACGCCCCAGTAGCCGCATAACGAAATTTACATATTAGCTCAATAAAGTGTACCAAAAGTTAGCGGGGACGTGAGGATTAGCTCTAAAAAGAGCTATCCTCACGTCCCTTACATCCACCTACCTTTATAGGTAGATTCGTGGTGGTAGGTTCTCTTTAATAATTTGTTCCTTAAAGGACATCTACCACCAGGATGAAAGACTGTATGCAAATGAGCCTCAGGTACATTTGCATACAGTCCTTCATCCTGGTGGTAGATGCTCCAAGATGTTCCAACCAGTTGTCTGAAAACTTGTATAACGTTTTAACTTCAATATAGGATCGAAATAGAACCACTAGAAACAAGCAGATGTAAAGAGCAACCTCTGGATTTTTTAAATATTGTTGCCCCCTTACTCTATATTCACTAATTTAATACAACTCATTACATCGTCAAATTTTATGCCCATTTTTGCAATGAATTCTAGGATTACTGTGACAATGGTGGTTCTGGTGGCAGCTTCAGTATCCTCACAGAGAATATCCCATGTGGAAGCACCGGAGTTACATGTTCAAAGTCTGTCAAAGTCTTCCTTGGGGTATGTATGAAATCTTCAAATGCACCTGTCTTCTCTGTTGAAGTGTCTATTTTACTATATACATCACAATATTCATGTGAAATAATAATTGTGGAGCATCTTTAAAAGCTGCATTGAGGCCCTACATAATTACTCTGGAGACTCATTGATTGAATTATCAATATGTTTATAGTAGTGTACATTTGTACCGTGTTAGCCACGGAGAGCAGAAGAAGAGTGAAGAAATCAGGCGATACCTTTTTGAGGCTAACTGAGTATATTTGATGGTGAGCTTTCGAGAATACTAGTTCTCTTCGTCAGACATGATGTTATGCATGAAACAGAAAATTCACAGCATTTTATACACACAAAACAGTGATCATCAAAGGATATTACAAAAAACTGTTGTTTTAGATTTTTTTTCATTTCCTTTGATGATCACTGTTTAGTGTGTATAAAATGCTGTGAATTTTCTGTTTCATGCATAACATCATGTCTGACGAAGAGAACTAGTATTCTCCAAAGCTAACCATCAAATATACTCAGTTAGCCTCAAAAAGGTATCGCCTGATTTCTTCACTCTTCAATATGTTTATACACATAACAATGAAAAATGACAGATCTTTGCAAAGATCTAAGAAAAATCTTATGAGAAATACAAGTATTAAGTTAAAGGGGATTTCCCGGGCATTACATAATAATGTTATGTGAAACATTGTAATATCAGATTTGTCAAAATACAACACCCAGCCGATAAACTGTTGTTAGTATCTGATAAAAAGAGATTGGAACAGGAAGTAGACGGTTCTGTTTTGTGTGTAGTGGGTAAACTGAGTCACTGCAGCTCAGTTCCCATTCAAATAAAAGGGAGTAAATCTGCATTACCTGGTCTGACCACTACGTACAGAACGGATCTGACTGCTTCCTGTTCCATCATCTATTTATCAGCTTATTTGAGGGATGTGCCCCTGCCATATTGAGAACATATACTATTGATGTGTAATCTTTGTTTTAGCCTAGAAAAAAAATCCCTTTTTAATGGGTTCACCCAGGAAAGTAACTTCTCATATTATAATCCCCTAGTGATGTTTAGAAGATAAAGATAATTTTTAACCCCTGTGGGGACTAGCTTGGTAGAAGCGGTAAAATTAGTCCAGAATCGCAGTCAGAGACAGTGACACAAGAGCTTTGGCTATAAACAGGCTTTGCCTTGCTTTAATAGCAGAAAACAAATACAAAATAAACATAAAGCCTTGACTTCAGGCTAAAATAAACACCTGTTCGGCTGAACTCTAACTAACACAGAGTCTTCCCTGACTACTCGGGGGGCGTACTACCAGCCACCCGAAACAAAAACACAACGTGGGTTTTACCTCACGTGACACACACAGTCCGTATTAGGCTCGCAGGCCTCAGTGCAGGAGAATAGAGTCAGGTTCTGCCTCTCCACATGTTTTCCCCCTGAAGCACAGAGTGCAATCCTTTTTAAAGCTCTAGTTGGAGCTGAGCTCCAACACCTGGGTTTCCTGAAGCAACCAGGAAAACCAGTGCTGGACAGGAAGGGAATGACCAGCCCCACTACCAGCCTGCCAGTCATTCCAAAAATCCAGGCCCGAAATAGGATTTACCAGATCCTTTAGCAAGCTATGTCTTGCTAAGGACATCAAGTCTCCCTGGATCTTCTACATCTCACTCAGTTTTCCCTGGGTGAGATGTACACCCCCTGTCCCTTAGAAGACATATGAGAGAAATCTAGGGGAAATATAGCGATTTCCCTCCACCTTACCAGTCACTATCTCACATACCCTCCCCCTTTGTTCGAACCTGTCGGGGCGGACACACTTAGCCACCAAGCAATGTGTTCTGGACAGAGCATCTGCATTTCCCTGCAGTTTGCCTGACCTGTGCTCAACTGAAAACTTAAAGTTCTGTAAAGTGAGAAACCATCTTGTGACCCTTGCATTCCTCTCTTTAGCCTGGCTCATCCACATAAGAGGGGAATGATCTGTCACCAGCCTGAAGTGTCGACCCAGTAAGTAATATCGCAGGGATTCCAAGGCCCATTTGATTGCCAAACACTCACGTTCAACAATGCTATAATTTCTCTCTGCCGGTGTAAGCTTCCTGCTTAGATACGTGACCGGGTGCTCTTCTCCCCTAACCTCCTGTGAAAGGACTGCACCCAACCCTACATCAGAGGCGTCCGTTTGCACGACAAACATTTTTTTAAAGTCAGGAGTTATTAGGACTGGCTGTCTACAAAGGGCAGATTTTAATTCCTGAAATGAACTTTCAGCCTCTGAGTTCCACTTGACCATGACCGAATTACTCCCCTTGGTAAGGTCGGTTAAGGGTGCTGCAATACTTGCAAAGTTTAGTATGAATCTGCGGTAATAACCCAGAATTCCCAGAAAAGCTCTTACCTGTTTTTTGTTTAAGGGTCGGGGCCAGTTTTGGATAGCCTCTACTTTATTTACTTCGGGTTTTATCACACCTCTACCAATGACATAGCCCAAGTAACGTGCCTCCTCAAGACCCAGAGCACACTTTTTAGGGTTGGCCGTTAACCCTGCAGCCCTAAGAGAATCCAGTATCGCCTGGACTTTTGCCAAGTGACTTTCCCAGTCCTCACTAAAAATGATAATATCGTCAAGATAAGCCGAGGCATATCTACGATGTGGCTTAAGGACAACGTCCATTAACCTTTGAAAGGTTGCTGGGGCCCCATGCAACCCAAAAGGCTAACAAACATACTGGAAAAGACCCTCTGGGGTGACAAATGCAGTTTTCTCCTTTGCCCTGTCAGTAAGCGGCACCTGCCAGTACCCTTTGGTTAGGTCAAGGGTGGAAAAATATCTAGCATGACCAAGTCTCTCAATTAGTTCGTCCACCCTTGGCATTGGATAGGCATCAAACTTTGATACCTCATTTAATTTCCTGAAGTCATTACAGAAACGCAGCGTACCATCTGGTTTAGGAATCAGGACAATGGGGCTTGACCACTCACTATTTGATTCCTCAACAACCCCTAGGTCCAACATCTTTTTGACTTCTTCCGAAATGGCCTGTCTACGAGCTTCAGGTACCCTGTACGGTTTTAGGTGAACTCGTACCTGTGGTTCGGTGACAATGTCATGTTTTATCAGCGAGGTACGGCCTGGCGTCTCTGAGAACACATCAGCGTTTCGCAAGATGAACTCTCTAGTTTCCTGCGTCTGAGCCTTGGACAGGGACTCGGATATACGAACCTCGGGTATGCTGTTACCATGAGAGTTTACCTCTACTGCAAGGACCTGCGGAGTAACTTCACAAGGCCAACTTACAGCTGACAAATTTTCTCTGTCCTTCCAGGGTTTTAGTAAATTTACATGGTACAACTGTTCTGGCTTCCTCTTCCCTGGCTGATATACTTTGTAGTTCACCTCTCCTACTTTCTCCAAAACTTCATACGGCCCTTGCCACTTAGCCAGGAACTTACTCTCTATGGTTGGTACCAAAACTAAAACGCGATCACCAGGGTTAAAAGTTCTGACCTTAGCCGACCTGTTATATACCCGCCTTTGGGCCTCTTGAGCCTGCTCTAGGTGAGCTTTTACTATAGGCATTATTGCACCGATCCTGTCTTGCATAAGACTAATGTGCTCTATTACACTCCTGTGGGGTGTATGTTCCTGTTCCCAGGTTTCCTTGGCAATGTCAAGGAGGCCGCGGGGGTGCCTACCGTACACCAGCTCAAATGGGGAAAACCCAGTGGAGGATTGCGGTACTTCACGAACTGCAAACATTAGATAGGGTAACAGGCAATCCCAATCCTTACCGTCCTTACAAACCACCCTTTTTAACATGCCCTTCAGGGTCTTGTTGAATCTCTCAACCAGGCCATCCGTCTGTGGATGATATACAGATGTACGCAAGTGTTTAATTTTCAAGAGCCTACACAACTCTTTAGTTACCTTAGACATGAAGGGGGTTCCCTGGTCTGTAAGGATCTCTTTAGGGATACCTGTACGGGAGAACATGTGAAATAGTTCCTTGGCTATTAGCTTAGAGGAAGTATTTCTTAGTGGCACAGCCTCGGGATAACGTGTAGCATAGTCTACGACAACAAGGATATACTGATGTCCTCTAGCTGATTTTACCAGGGGACCAACCAGATCCATTGCCACTCTCTCAAATGGTACCTCTATAATGGGTAAGGGGACCAAAGGACTCCTGAAATGTGACACCGGAGTGGTTAGTTGACACTCTGGACAGGTCTCACAATACCTTTGTACTTCAACTACAACCCCTGGCCAGAAGAAGCGCTGCAAAATACGTTCACGGGTTTTTTCACATCCCAAATGTCCGCCTAGCACGTGCTTGTGAGCCAGATCCAGCACCACCCTGCGGAACGGTTGGGGTACTACCAGCTGTTCAACAATTTCCCCACGTACATTGTCTACCCGATATAGCAGTTCCCGATCAATCGCCATGTGAGGAAATACCTTCTCAGCCCCTGGGTATTGTGGTACACCGTTTATTACCTTCACATTTTCCCTGGCTTTTAACAAGGTGGGATCTCTTAGCTGAGAGGTCCCAAAATTATCCCGGGACACCTCCAACTCAGGCATATCGGGAGTTTCCTCCTGTTCCTCAGTATCACCAGCTAGTACCGCTAGGGGAAAATTCTCGGTTTCATTATTGGTCACCCCTACCGCTGGAACCTCACTGTCAGGGTCAAAGGGTTCAGGGCTAACCACGGAACTTACATTGTCAACTGATACATTTTTATGTCGCCACAAGTCCCAGAAAAGGGGAAAGTCTCTTCCCAATATCACACTGTGCATTAGTGACTTGACCACAGCCACACTGTGGGAAGCTGCACCACAGGGAGTTTCAAACATGACCACGGCCGTAGGGTAATATCTGGTCTCTCCATGAATGCAAAGTACCCCAACAGTTTGTCCGCTGCACAATCCAGGGTCTATCAGAGAGCCATGTACCAGGGTCACTAAGCTCCCAGAGTCCAACAGTGCATTCACAGCGCAGCCTCCTATTTTCACAGCACACACTTGAGGCTCTGCCTCAGTCTCTGCAGAGTAAACAGGTCTTGCAAACAGAGACACGGGTCCTGCGGTGTTGCAGTCCATGGGCTCGGTCGTGAGGGGACAAGTAGCAATCACATGTCCGGGTTCTCGGCAGCGCCAACAACGTATGCTGCCCCCGTCACCACCTTGAGACCCTTGTCTGGTTCTTAAGGGCTCACTAGACCTACTTGACCCAGCTGCTTGTTCCCCCTCTGAGCCACCTCCCCGGTAGACATTTCTCACCCCTTTAACAGTAGGTACAGTCTTACCAGTTGACCTGGATAACTTGCTGTCCCTGGGGTTGGCACGTCCGGGAGATGTTTGGAGTAGCTCCTCTGTTGCACTGTATCTTTCCACGAGACTCACGAGTTCATCAGCCGTCGTAGGTCCTCCTTGTCCGACCCAGCGCTGGATCCTAGAAGGAAGGGATCTGATGAATTTGTCCAGGACCACCTTCTCTATTATCTGGCCTGGTGTGGCTTCCTCCGGCTGCAGCCACTTCTTTACAAGGTGTATGAGATCATGCATCTGCGACCGTGGTGGCAGTGTCTCAGAGAAAGTCCAACTGTGCACACGCCCTGCACGCACATGCATGTTCACTCCAAGTCGTGCAAGGATCTCCCCTTTAAGCTTTATGTAGTTCTTAGCGTCCTGCTCACTCAAGTCATAGTAAGCTTTTTGTGGCTCACCTGTCAGCAAAGGTGCTACCACACCTGCCCACTGGTCGGCTGGCAGCTTTTCACGCTCTGCCACTCTCTCAAAGACCATAAGGTACGCTTCTACGTCATCTGTGGCGGTCATCTTTTTTAGAGAGGCATGTACTGTGGCCCTTAGAGAAGTAGACACTCCTTGAGTCCCGTGCACACCAGAGCTTGTTCTGCCGGGCGACAGTGTCTCACCAAGCAAGGCCATTTTCTCCACCAGGAGGCGATTCATCTCGTCTTGCTTGGCCTGGGCTTGTTGCTGCCTTTCCTCAGCCTGGGCAAAAGCTCGCTGTTGCTGCATAATCATTTGCTGCTGCTGTAGGATGGCTTGTCCAAACTGCTTAACAAAGTCCTCCATCATACCGGACCCTCTCGCAGCTTTAATCCAGGGAAAAAAAAAGGAGAGAAAAAAAAAATACGTGTATGTCTCTTTAAGACTGCGTTACTATGCCCGCATCCTCCACCATATGTGGGGACTAGCTTGGTAGAAGCGGTAAAATTAGTCCAGAATCGCAGTCAGAGACAGTGACACAAGAGCTTTGGCTATAAACAGGCTTTGCCTTGCTTTAATAGCAGAAAACAAATACAAAATAAACATAAAGCCTTGACTTCAGGCTAAAATAAACACCTGTTCGGCTGAACTCTAACTAACACAGAGTCTTCCCTGACTACTCGGGGGGCGTACTACCAGCCACCCGAAACAAAAACACAACGTGGGTTTTACCTCACGTGACACACACAGTCCGTATTAGGCTCGCAGGCCTCAGTGCAGGAGAATAGAGTCAGGTTCTGCCTCTTCACATGTTTTCCCCCTGAAGCACAGAGTGCAATCCTTTTTAAAGCTCTAGTTGGAGCTGAGCTCCAACACCTGGGTTTCCTGAAGCAACCAGGAAAACCAGTGCTGGACAGGAAGGGAATGACCAGCCCCACTACCAGCCTGCCAGTCATTCCAAAAATCCAGGCCCGAAATAGGATTTACCAGATCCTTTAGCAAGCTATGTCTTGCTAAGGACATCAAGTCTCCCTGGATCTTCTACATCTCACTCAGTTTTCCCTGGGTGAGATGTACACCCCCTGTCCCTTAGAAGACATATGAGAGAAATCTAGGGGAAATATAGCGATTTCCCTCCACCTTACCAGTCACTATCTCACACCCCCTTACTTTGCAATTTTACTCAGTTTTATTGCTGTTTTTCTCCTATCAATCAGTGATGGTCAGAGTAAAATTCAGTAGTGTGGGTGGTCATAAGCTGAGAAGATCTCATATGCAATGAGATGCTGACAATGTGCTTAGATTATCAGAGTACAGGGTTTATCTACACTTTAATTCAGCTTCTAAACATTCTACTAGTATTTGACACATAGAAAAAGAGATAGGAGACAGATTAAAGTCATGAGATGGATATAAGATACAATGATACACCCAGCTCTGATACCTCACCTATAAAACACACAATCAGTGATGCTATACCCCTCCTCTTGGATCCACTGCTTATTTTGTATGTAGAGCTGCTGTCTCCTCTGCATGCTGCTGGACAGGAAGTGCCTCTGTCTTTAGTGTACTCTCTGCCTCCTGCCCCTCCCCCTGCTCCTGCAATACAGGAGAAGGTATTCAAGAGAAGAATCTACCTGATCATAGTCAGAAGTTTATGGTCGTATCCAGGGACAACCAAAATGTAAACACTGTGACTGATATTGTCTGTGAAATGCTGTTTTTTTTTTTTTAAATAACATTGAACTAGAGAATGTGTTATTTTGTTATCCTGAGTATATTTAAGAATCTTGTCTTCGTGGGAATACCGCTTTAATCCTTTATGTTCCATATCAAGAAAACACTAATTGTATATGTCTACATATTGCAGAATACCATGCTGAAATTATCAGAAAAACATGTAATAAAAAGTGTTGGAGAAGGAGGGAAACAGGTGAATTATGTGACCCGTGAGGTGGGGATTTATCTGGTAATTGAGGCAAGTAATGGCATCCTTCTAATATGGGACAAGAAAACCACTTTATTCATCAAAGTGTCACCTGCATATAAGGTAAGACTTATCTCTAGTTAGGGGGTTTCACATTTGCAGCAAATAACTTCTCTTCTTTCTATATCTTTTCTATATCATACTCCAATGCTTTATACTTTTTCATTTCTCTAGGGGAAACTTTGTGGTTTGTGCGGGAACTTTGATGATAATTCACAAAATGATTTTAAAACCAGACACAAGATACAAGTGGTTGATGTCTTAGAGTTTGGAAACAGCTGGAAGGTGGATGCCACATGCCCTGATGCAACTGAAGTAGCCGACCCCTGCACCCAGAATCCTCATCGACACTCTTGGGCTGAGAAACAATGTGGTCTTATCAAAAGTCAAGTATTCAAGATCTGCCACAGCAAGGTATGGAGTTTAGTGTTGAGTGAGCCCATTGAAGTTCAGATTTGATAAGTTTGGCCCAACCTTGGACAAAAGTTTGGGTATCGAAACCCAGACCCCAATGAAATAAATCCCCGATGAAATAAATAAGGAACCAAACTTTGTGAACCAAAATGTTTGTAAAATGAAAGTAGTTACGGTTAGAGGGATCCAAAATAGGGAAAATAACAGGGCAATTGGCCTGCAAAAAATGGGGTAGCAAAAGTACTGAAAATAATAACATAAAAAAAAAAGATTGATATTGGTATAAACAAGAAGTAACTATTAGATGGTATGGGTATACTGCACTAGAAGATTGTATGGGTATATATATTTGTAGTTGCTGTCATTGTGCTACAAGATGGTATGGGTATACCCGCATTGTTACTGTCACTGCCCTGAAAAGGGCAATTGTTTCAAAAAGAAGTGTGAATAGAGTCTTACTTAATGTAATGGTAATAAAATGTACCACCCCTAGTGTAATCATTGGTAAGACAAGTTAAGTCATGAGTAAAAGGCAATACAACAAAAACATGTAGAATCCTGATGGATGTATAATAAATGCATTTCTTATCCTGAAAAAAATGCCTTTGGGTTGCATCTAAATCCAGACAAAGAGAGAAATAAACTGTATATATTTTTTTAGGTTGATCCAAAACCATTTTATGAGGCCTGTGTGAATGACGCCTGCTCCTGTGATAGCGGGGGAGACTGCGAGTGCTTCTGTACTGCCGTCGCTGCCTACGCCCAGGAATGTACCAAAGCGGAAGCCTGCGTCTACTGGAGGACACCAGACATATGCCGTGAGTCCTCCAGTACTTGGATTTACCAGAAGTCATATCTATACATTTTCTATTGGTTATTAAATCCTTTAGTTAAGATCCAGTCTTAAGACTCATTCCCCCCTCAATGAAGTTTCCTTACATTTTTAAACAAAATATAACAAATTATTTTGTCTTATTATAGCCATGTTTTGTGACTTCTACAACCCTAATGGTCATTGTGAGTGGCATTATCACCCATGCGGCAACCACAGTATACAAACATGCCGTTCCATTAACCATATCTACACTAGTGTTACCATTACTTATCTGGAAGGTAAGTGTCCCTGCAGCACTTTCACTATATATTTTATATAGTTTTTGTAAAAAGCAGCTGGTTGGGAACTGTGCTATCATACTGTTATAACTGGACCACCAACAAGGGCAGGGCTGGCGTTAGGGGACAGCAAACTGGGCATTTGACCAGGGCCCCCTGTTCTAAAGAGCGGGGGACTTTTGTGGACTTTTGTAGGCAGAGGATATATTGCTCCTTTAGTACCCCTTTGTTGAATGCCCGGATTGAGATGCTTATGGAGATTTCCTTTCTATATATCTATCTGTCTAGTTATCTATCTTCTATAACTTGTCTGTTTCCTATCTATATATCTGTCTATCTAACCATTTATCTATCTAGCCTTATGTTTATCTATTTATCTAGATATCTTTTATCTACTTATCTATCATATATCTATTATATGTATCTTTTCCTATCTATTATATATCCATCTGTCAATTGAACTTCTATTTCTCTTCTACTCTATCTATCTATCTATCTATCTATCTATCTCATATCTATCTATAATCTACTTTATATTTATGCATCTATTAATCTGTCTATCTATAAATCAATATCATCTTTCATATTTATCTTCTACTATCAATCTACCTATTATCTGCCCATCTTCTATAAAATTCTCCTAGGCTCCCATATTACAGATTGTCTTACCATACTACCTTTTGTAAACTACAACAAGTTATTATTGTGCAGGGCTAAAGAGAGCATCTTACTGAATCTGACTGTTCATAAAATAGCTTTATTTTGGGGCCCACTTTTTGTTTTTCACAGGGCCACACTTTGTCTTAAACCAGCTCTGAACCCTGGACCTCTCTGGTCTTCACCCTTTCCCCCCTAAACAGAACTCTGGACTTTGATATGTAGTGGTAGTGATGCCACTTTCTCTTTTGCTGGTCCCGGTGAGGAAAGTAGTTGGCCTTGCTCGCACAGAGACACCAAAGCATGAGACCAAAGGACCAAGTGAAAGGTTGAGTTCAGTTGAACTCATGGCAGGCAGTATACCAGCAATGTCAGGAAACAGGCAGAGGGACATGGCAGGTTACACAGAATCAGGAACAAGCTGGTCTTGTACACTGAGGTACAAATATCAAGATTGTAGTTGTCAGGATTGAACAAGCTTTAGATCAAACAGAAGTAACTAGCAGAATATTAAGTACAGAAAGACTAGAAATACTTACGAACCTTTTCTGTGGTGCAGTGGAACAGCACATGATAGACCAGTGATGGCGAACCTTTTGGAGACAGAATGCCCCATCTGCAACCAAAACCCACTTGCTCACCATGAAGTGCCAACATGGCATTTTAAGCAGTATCTTATTGCTACCTGATCTTCCACATCTTCCATTCGTATCAGCCCCCTGAGGCCACCAATACAGTTGAAAGAAGGAGGGCAAATTCAGACTATCATTGTAGCTTCTCTCCAGGGTCTCTCTGTAGGGGAAGAATGATGAGCTCCAAAGATAATGCACTTTTATCAACACCAAACAGTCAATTAAGTGTCGCTTAAGTTGCCTGGAACTGCAGGAAGATTTGGTACTATTTGGTAAACTCTGTCCTGGGGCGATGGTCTGAGTGCCCACAGAAATGGCAGTGCCACCTCTGGCACCCGTGCCAAAGGTTCGCCACCACTATGATAGACTATATAACCCTTGGTGAGTGCGATTTAAGTGGCATCAAGAACAGGTGCCAACCTTCTTTGGGAGCTGAAGGTGGAGCATGACTATAGACACAGAGGAGTATACAGGGTAGACGCTTGTACAGATTTTGACGAGCAAAGGTGCCAGCTCACCCCACCTTGGGACCACTGTTAGGTACTGAAGCTCCTGGACACCTCCCGGTGCATGGAAATCGATCCAGCCACAGCCGTCTGGTAACAACTTGAAATATAGTAAGGACCAGCACTTCATGAAGGAGTTCCACAATGAGTCTTGCCAAAAAACTTCCTTTTATTTCTATAAAATGCATATTCCAACACGAGGAGACAGTCGGGTTACCTCGTTTTGACACCAAGCATCTTACTCATAACCTTACTCAGTCTATGAGTAAGACGCTTGGCGTTGAAACGCATTAAAATGCATGTTCCAACACGAGAAGACAGGCGGGTTATGTAAATAAAAGGACGTTTTTTGGCAAGACTCATCATGAATTTGTGGTCCTTACTATATTTCACATAGAAAGAAAGTACACATTGACCCCTCCCCGCTCTCATGCTGTTTGTGCCTCCCACTGTGGCTGGGGCAC
The DNA here is from genome assembly GCF_040894005.1 of Engystomops pustulosus. NCBI lineage: Eukaryota > Metazoa > Chordata > Amphibia > Anura > Leptodactylidae > Engystomops > Engystomops pustulosus. The sequence continues at coordinate 147,106,163 of NC_092417.1, read as the reverse complement.
TGTTTCCCTGCACTTCCTACTTATGTCTTGACACAACAGGAAACAGTAGGGATTGTCTGCTAAGCCAATCATTGACTCAGGTGGATCATCACATTTCTAGGTTTATCATTTCTAGGCAAAACTACAAAATAGCAGTGAGCTTTGATGGGAAGAGAATAGATTCTTAGCCTCTTAAGATTGAACTATTTTCAACCTCCAAATTTATATATATATATGTTACAGTTTTTGTGTTTTTAAGTTCATTTTAAATTTGCACCCTTATATGATTAATTGTCCTGTTTTTGAAATTCAAGGCTGCTACCCAACCTGCCCTAAGAATAAGCCTATTTTTGACGAGACAAGCAAGAAATGTGTGACCAAGGAAGAATGCGGATGTTATATTAATGATGTCCATTACAAATCTGGAGCTGAAATTCTGCATTATAAGAAATGTCATAAATGGTAAAAAAAAAAAGTCTTATTAAGGCTGCATCTCAAACTCAGGGTGGTCAAACACTATATTCAATGGGTGTACAGGTAGAGTCCCCGGCTTATGTACAATTTGGGTTCTTAAGGTTTGCACGTAAGATAAATTTGTATGTAAGTTGGAACCGGTATATTTTATATCTGTAACTTGAGACAAATTTTTTTTCTGTCCCTGTGACAAAACTTCATTACAGACACCATACAGCTGATAATTACAGCCTGGGACTATAGAAAAAGATCAAGAGGGAGTCATTTGTAACTCCGTTGTCCTTAGGTCGGAGACTGCCTGTAGTCCACAGTTTTGTTTTGAACACAAATGATTATTTTTTGATATTTTGTGTTTATTTTATTTTTTTGTATTATGTATTTCTTGAGATTTATAACAGGAGTATTGTTTCTTTGATAACATGTACAAATGGCCCCGGTAGGGCCTTGGGCAATAAATTTGGTGACCCCGAGTCATAGGCATAGGTACATTTAAGCTGTGGAGACAGCTGTTGACCATCTACCTACCCATCCTCTAGTCATGCATCTAGTATAAGAGACGCAGGACACCTCATAACCCATATATACACAATTTCCCAGTGATCTTTCATTTTACTGAGGTTTCTGTTTTATCCATATGTTAATTATTTCTTTTGTACATTGAGGGTAGTCCACACTTGCTCCCAATATCTAGCTATTTACTTTATATTGGAATAACTACAACTAAATCTGTTGCATCAGAATAAAGACACAGACGTAGATATGATCTTGCCATTGATGCACTGATAAAAATTCAAACAAATGATTTCAATTTTGCCGACAAGGCAGCATTTTATTTTATTCAAATATTTTAAATACAATGTTATCTATTTTCTTTCCTCTTGTTTCAGTGTCTGCTCTTCTAATGGACATATTGACTGTGAAAAGCTAGGTATATTTTACATTTAATTTTGTTTTTAAGATTTGTTGCTGGAGTTTAAAGAGAACCTTTCAGTCGTTCTCTTCCACTAAATCGGCAATCATTACCTTGAACAGCAAAGCACAAGTGTTAAAATACACTCTTTATCTTGATAATCCATACTTTTATTCCAACATGAGAAGGTTTTTTTTTCTCTATGTAAATCAGCCAAAGTACACAAAGGTAGGAAGATGAGAGGGATTTCCCCTGTAACCTCTCCCGTCTCCTCCTCCATACTTTTTTCTCCCTCCCTTTCCAACTCCATCACTTCCAGGTCACATCCACTATGCCATCCATCTCCTACCTGGTGTGTGGTGGTGCAGGGTGCCTTCTTCCTCTTTAACTTTTCTCCCAGTGTGATGGATTGTTAGAGAAAGAGGCACACTGGGCAATGGCATTAGGATGGACCGAAGAAATCAGTAGACAAAGCCTATGTAACAATAGGGGAAAAAAAGCAGTGGTGGTCTACTCAATATCCATATCGGTACACAGCGAGCATAATAGAAAGAAAAAAATAGTCGCCCTTACCCTCACCTTTCATTGCATTTCTTCTTAAAAAGAAGAAGGGAGCCACAAGTGATAGCTGTTTTACACTTTATGAGCTTGAGAAAGTGCTGACCGGCTTGAAACAGCTGTCACTCTTAGTTCCCAGAAAACCACCCTACTCCTAACCCCTAATGGCTATGGACATAACATTTATGATGAGTGCCACTATTTTCTTTCTTTCCTTTATGGTTCTTTTATGGAATTTTTCAAGGTTTTATGGATTGTTAGAGAAAGAGATAAAAAACATACACTAAAACAATGTGCTATTATATACATTATTACTTCCTGATGTCTGTTTTCCTTTAAAAAATTTTAATCTTAATTTCCACTTGCAGAAGTCTCTTCTTGTTCCAGTACGACACCCATCACCACCACATCCATCACAATCCCAACCATCAAGCCAACTGCAGTCACAAAAGGTAAAACTGCTACAGGAGAATTTTAGCCTATCAATAAGATGGCATCAGACTAAGGCTGCATTCACACTGCCATATACACGGCCGGTGTATATACGACCTATATACGTCCATAGATGGCAATGGGCGCATGGCACCCTACGGGACCGGTATGGGGCAGCATAAGTGAGGCACCGTATTGTTCCTTAGCCCGTGAAACGATAGGACATGTCCTATATTTTCTCAGAATATGGCGCCGTGCCCCATGTTACTCTATGGAGAGGGGCGGGGTGTGCCCGTCATGCCACGGTACGGCGGACACACGTCAGCCGAATAGCTATAATAATCACACAAAACAGAAAATACTAAATCTGTAACCTTAAACTTTACTTTTAATGCAAATAAAGGAAAAGAAACCTCAAAGGTTTATAGGTAAAATATTCAATTGGTATGAAAGGTATGAAAAATGAAATAAAAAATGATGTGACTGGTTCTTACAACCATTGGTATGGATCACACCATCTCAAATCTTGTCTACAGCTGTAATTTTTGCAGCAAACACTATAGTCACAGTGCAATGTCCATTGTCCATAAGCCACAGAGTTTGTGTCAGGTTATCCTGTATGTCACATTGAGAGAAAGTACATAGATATATAATCTATATAGTATAATACTATGTAGTATAAGACACAGAAAGTGGACAATCCAAATCTGAATTCTGCAGTATTAGCATAAATCCTTTATCTGTACAACGCGTTTTGGTCTTGGACTAAGCTCTTCATCAGATGACTCTACTACATGTAAAATATTTACTATAGAAAATTTGCTCTACAAACCCAAAGAAAACCAAATCTGAGAGTGAGGCACACTTAAGTTAGTGAAAGAAAAATTAGCTCCCTACAAGAGTAATCTGGATCAAAAAAATTTTTTATGAGGGCCTTAACTTATACAACTGAAAATCAAGACAGAAAAGCGCTCATTGGCCAAATGATTCTGGTACGCTAAGTGTATAACAACTTTGTTCAAGTTCAGATAATAGGGATCTCACTCCGAGGGTTCTGGGATAGCCTAGTTTTCGTCTAGTGGATACAGTGAATAGGGGTATCTATATGATAGATACAACAGTGCTGTGCCACACCAAAGAAATGGCCAAGAGTAGCATTTTGGGTGCAGAGAAGAACTTTGTCATCCATCATTTTTACCGGATCTTGTTATTAGTGTGTAGGATAGGCCACCCTTCTGTGTGTAAATACTGGAAATGTGTCATGTTTTATATCATCCTCATATTCTCCTATTTCTATTACATCTCTTTCAGCACAAAGTTGTACACAAGTCTGTTCATGGTCAAAATGGTATAGTGTAAGTTACCCAACGTATGAGAATGGAGGGGATTATGAAACATACCGTAATATCAGAAATTCTGGTTATGATGTATGTGAGAATCCAGATCAGATTTCTTGTAGAGCTAAACATTGGCCACACAAGGAGCTACATGAGCTGCAGCAGACTGTGAAGTGTGATGTCTCTGATGGGCTCATCTGTGATAACAAAGATCAGAAAAATGAGCCAATTTGTTTTGACTATGAGATCCGTGTCTACTGCTGTAGAGCGTCAGATAAGTGCTCACATACAACCACAAGCAGCAGTGCTGGAACAAATGGAACCACATCGTTTGCATCAACAACCACCACAAAGTTGAGAAAAACAAGTTCTCAGACTTATGGCTCCACCCCTATCAAAAAACATTTCACATCTACACATGTGACCTTTTCTCCAACAACAAGTAAGTGATGAATAAGCTCCCAGAACTCCCAGTGATGCTTTTATTTGTCAGATGATGCTCACAAAGTCTTCCTCAAAGCTTATGAAAGGACATCTACCATCAGTCTGAACTCTCATGCTTGTCGTCTTGAGCAGTTACTGGAACTGTTCTTATAATGTCATGGAATGGGGCAATATTCAAGAAAAACATTTAAAAAAAAAAAAAAGGAGAGTAGCCGGAGGCGCTCAGACTCACGTCACAGTATTTTAATTTATGCACACCTATTGCCATAGCCCCGCCCGCTCCTGCCCGAAGAGCTTGGAAAGGGCACATGCCCTGCATTTTCAAAACCCCAGCTCTCTGATGTCACAGGATCTCTCCAAGCTCTTCGGGCAGGAGCAGGTGGAACTATGGCAGTGTGGGCGTGCATAAGTTAAAATATGGTGGTGACGAAGGCGCTCAAATGACGTAAGCCTGAGAACCACTGGCTAATCTGCATATTTTTAAAAACAGATTTTCTTCACTATTGCCCCATTCCATGACATAATAACAGTTCCAGTACTTGCTCAAGAAGACAAATGTGTAAGCTCTAGTCTATACTGGTAAGTTCTAGTCAAACTGATGGTAGATGTCCTTTAAAAGAGAATGCAGAATGTGGAAGGGAGCGAAGGCACCTGTAAAAGCATCTACCACTTTGAACAAAAATTTGGATTTATGGTCTGTCATGCAGTTCTGGGCAATGGGAGGTGAATCCTAGATCTTTGTTCCCGCTCTATCATTTTGCCTTTGTTGCTCATGTGTACGGCTCTGAGGCCAAAAGGAACAGTGTGATGTAGTCATTGCACCTGCTGGCTTTTGACCACACAAAGCATTGGCTGAGAGGACTGTATTTACCCTTACGTATGTTGGGGGAGGCTTCAGAAAAGAGAGCATTATAAGTGGGTTGTCAATGGGAAAGGGAGGACTTTAGGTACAGGAAGGGCAGCAAAAGAGGAATCTTATTTAAAAAATCGGGCAAAGTTAATGGGGGTTGGGCAAAGTTAAGGGCGTAGCTTAGGATATGAAAACTTTTGTGCTTTATTTGCCACTGCTTCTGTCCCTCTTTTACTGCTCTAAAAGTTAAGTGTTATATGTTTCATTACCACTTCTGGTGAAATGGGGACATATTCCGGTGTACTAATGATGGACATCATTCAGGTTTTAAATGTTTACAAGATTTTCAGCTTACGCTAAAATTTGATAATGCTCAGAATAACCCTTACACATCAGCTTACACAAAATTTGATAATGCTCAGAATAACCCTTACACATCAGCTTCACATGCTAGTTTTGAGTTGATCAGGTGAGCATCTCAGGCTATGTTCACATCTCTATTTTATTGGGCATGTTCAATATTTATACTAGGAAAGCTGTAGGTTTCGACACTGAGCGCGTCCATCACTGTTATAAGATACATTGGAAAATATATTTTAGAAAACGTTGTATGGCACCTATCCCTGGTGTCTAATGAACTACACTGTGATTGTTCTCTCAGTTATATAACTGTCCATATATGGAGACATGCTGAATATCAGCATTAGCAAATCACTTCCTGCTGGAGAATTTTACTCCTCCCTCCTGCTGTCAGGGGGGAGGGGCTGAAGAGGAGGATGTATCCCACAGTATAAGTATAGAGTAAGATAAGTATCACCAGCAAATATAATTTGCTCAGTGCAGCACTGTATATGTGTATTAGAAATGTAGATGTAATACTCATACATCATATACTGTACCTATATATCTACCTCTCTCTCTAGATACATAATATTTATATTTTCTGTTAATTTGCAAATACCTATACAGGCAGTCCCCGGGTTACGTACATGATAGGGTCTGTAGGTTTTTACTTAAGTTGAATTTGTATGTAAGTCGGAACTGTATACTTTATAACTGTAACCCCAACCAAATTTTTTCTGTTCTCTGTGACAGTTGGATTTTAAAATTGTTGGTTTGTCATAAGAACAAAGATTAACAATAAATCTTAACTACAGACACATTTAATAACTGTTATAGCTGTTTTTTTGTAGCCTGGGACTAAAGTACAATAAATTACCAACTTCCAGAGGTCTGTTTGTAACTAGGGGTCGTCTGTAAGTCGGGTGTTCTTAAGTAGGGGACCGCCTGTATTATTATGCAGTTTGCGGTGTTCCATTAGTTAATGACAGTATAAGAATTAGTAATTGATAAGAAAATAGGTTTTATCAATTGTTATATTCTATTAAAGTAACAGCCTTTCAAACATTTACGTTTTTTTCCTTTTTTACCCTTCTGTTTAGCATTTAATATAAAGATTGGGACACCGTTACCAACATCAAAGACAACCTTAAATCCAGAACATGGTAAATATATCACGAAAATATACATATGTAATAAATGAAGCCCAGGGTAGGACTTAAGAAAGTAATACTTGTAGTAGTGCTGAGTGTTGCACAGCTTATAAATATTACAATGGGGCTCATTTACTTACCCGGTCCTGTCGCGATCCTGTCCGATGAGGATTCAGGTCGTCCGGCGATTCACTAAGATCGTGCGCCCGATGTCCACCAGGTGTCGCTGCTGCGCCAAGGTCCGCCGGAGTTCACCATCCTATTCCTGGTGCATGTAAGTGTGTGTAAAGCGAAACTTTTTTTTTTTTCAAATAGTGTAATTTTTCCTAATCTGACGGGTTTTCCGACGGCCACGCCCCCCGTCTTTTGTCGCATTCAAGCCCACGCCGTTGTGACACAATCCGATCGCGTGCACCAAAAACCTGGGGCAATTCGGCGCAAAACCGTAACATTCGGAAAACCTGGCGTAAAAACCCGATTCGGACCCTTAGTAAATGTGCCCCAATATCTGTGATTATTCATAGCCATGTGAATAAATTGCAAGTTGTATTTATTATACGGAGTGTAAAACAAGCAGATTAGTCCAGTTGTATTTTGTATTAATTGAACATTGTGATTTCTGGTTTTGCTCTTTTGTGTCTTTACAATCTAAGTATTTCTTATTACAGTTCGCATTACTACATCTAGAACTAAGACAACCACAGTAACATCGCCTGCTAGTGTAAGTAAAGCTAAAACAATATCCACCGGGTCTGAATCCACACCAGCCACAACTACTGAAGCTTGGGTAGCTACCATCAAACCAACTCCTACTTCTACATCAATCACAATCTTAACAACTAATAAGCCAACGACCATAAGTGAAGGTCTGACCAGCTCCACCATATCTATAGCTAAAATAACTAAATATGAATCTCCTGAAACAAGTCCTGCTTCTACCACTACACCTATAACCAGTGTACCTAAAATAGTATTTGCAACTAATAAAACACCATTCACAGAGGAACCTAATAAAGTCATCTCTACACCAACCATGAATATTACTGTATCCACTACAACTTCATTGACATCCTTAATTACAAGTGAGGGTACAGAAACAACTACTAAATATATGCCCATCAAAACAGAAGTCATGTCTACACGTTCAACTAACACATTCCCTTATACTACAAGCAAAGTGATATCAGAATACTCAACCACTACTTCTACACCAGACATGACTACCCAGACCCTAAATACAACTTCAAAACCGATGAAGACTACACCACCCTCATCCTCTAAATCTACTTCAATGCTGATGACAGAAGTTACTTCAACTGATTACTCTGAAGCTACAATATCTGGAACGATAGGCCATATGTCATCTACCAAAAGCACAGTTCCTTTCTTAACAGGTCAGTCAAACTAAATTTAGAAAGAAAATTAATAAACACTTACAACTGCTCTGTTACCACATCTTTTGGGGTATCTAACTTAAAAAAAAAAAAAAAACTTATAAATAAAAATATGTTTTGTTGCCACCTGACACTGGGGTTCACTCTTCTGGCTTCTTCCAGGGTTTTTCAGTCATGTTGAAGGCTTTTAATACATTACTTGTTCTGTAAACATATGGATAATTCCACTATGTTGAACAAGTGGAAGGCAAAAATTAAAGCTGAACTTTGAACACTGTAATCAAACAGCCCCTCCCCCTCTGCTGTAATATCTAACCAGAGTCTGCTACTATTCTTTGGACAGAGGGGATGGGCTGTGCTGTGTTCAATGCAGAGATTTCAGAAACCAGTGCTCCAAAACCAGCTACAATACTGGAATATAATTGCAATTTTCATAAATGGTTACATAGATCTCCAGGGCTGCTACTTAACACTGTTTACAACTATGTATTGTCAAAACCCCTGGTATATTTCCTTTTAAGCATAATTTCGAAGTTTTCTGGTCAAAAAAAGCTTTTGACAAAAATTTTAATGATATCTATGTCATGCTGCTGGCAGTTCTCTACCCTGACATTAAGTTTGGTATATCTATCAGCCCTTCTAATAAAATCATTTTTAGCTTATCCTGAAGTGGGCAGTCACTTCCTGGTTCTGACATCAGTTAAGAGCACTGAGGCCAAGGCAGCTCCCCTCACTTCCCATAATACTGAGCTCTCATCTCTAGCACTTGTAGCTCTACCACACAGATTAATACAAACACATATACACCTATAGAGTATTATCATAGATAGACCTATAATCTAATTCGGTCTTATGACTTAATAAACACACACCCTGCTGTGATGGATGTGTCAGCCAGGTTTTTCAGCAGATGGCATCACTCTTCCCAGGACAGTAGGAGTACAGAGAACTGAGGAGACAGAGCACATACAGAAGTAAATAACCTTTACTGCTGTGCTCATCCCCCCTTCTCTTCACTAACACAATTATAGCCCTGTTAAAGCCTACAGTGAAACTGAACAGCTACTGTGAGAACATAAGACCAGAGTGTAGACAGATCAGATATGAAGCTGTTAGTGAGCAGAGACCATAGCTCAGTGCATAGCCCCAGCCTTGCATTCTTTTGTGACCCCGCAGTCTGTAGACTGCATCTCCTGTTCCCACCACTTTCACTCTACGGATCCTTCTTAGCAAACATAATGCCAAGCTGAAGGGGGAGCGCTGAAACAGGATGATAGCAGAGAATTAGCAGATATTAGCTGTTATAAGGTAATGAATGTATATTGGAAAAATTTTAGTTTTCAGCTATTGCAACTTAAGAAAAAAGTTTAGAATCACTACAGTTACCCTTTAGATAAAATCAACTGTAAGGTTTATTTTACTTCTATTTAACAGAGACCACTGAATCACATATTACAACAGTCCCCAAGACTTCTACTGGTCACACTCATGCAACCAGTATAAAAGAGACAAGCATCTCATCTTCTACCATGTGTATCTGTGTGTATAATGGAGATTCATACTTCCCAGGTAAGGAGGTAGGACATTAGGAAGTAAAAGAACTGGAAGACACAAGCAGGGGAAATGGGCAAGTGTATTATGGTATTTAGTGACTAGTACATAGTAATAGTAATCAAAGGTAGGACTTTCGGGGAACCAGTGATAATGTCACATATGTCTCATTAAGGCTCAATGAACCTCAGAAAGTTTGCAGATTTTGCAAAAGAACACAGGCACTGGGCAGGAAGGCCCCGTGCCCGTCGCCGCACCCTTCTATGCCCTGCACTGTATTTACAATTTTAGTTGCATCTATGCCGGAGAACTGGTGTAGAAGGAGTGATAAATCTCCCCCTATGTGTGTATGTGATGTGTATATACTGTATGTGTATATATATATATATATATATATATATTGTATATATGTTGTATGAGTGTGTTATATATATAAATATATTGTATGCATGAGTGTAGAAATGTATATATGAGTGCATGAACATGTGTATAAGTGTAGAACTTTATGTGTGTGTATATACAGTAAGTATATAAATGTCTGTATATATGAGTGTATAAATGTGTGTCATTGTATATACATGTGTTTTATATATATACATATATATATATATATATATATATAGGTAATTGAAAATAGGCAGCACTCCAAGGTATTCAGTGAAAAAGCGGTGTTCTTTATTCCATGTTAGAGTACATTAAAGTACATAAGCAGCGACGTTTCGGCTCCAGGGAGCCTTTTTCAGGCTTTTTCACTGAATACCTTGGAGTGCTGCCTATTTTCAATTACCTACCTCTGGAGGACCTAAAGCCTGGTTCTGAGTGCCTGCACCCACCACTGCTATTTCTTTGATGTGCTGTTTTGGACTTTCCCTACGTATATATATATATATATATATATATATATATATACAGGCAGTCCCCAGGTTACATACAAGATAGGGTCTGTAGATTTGTTCTTAAGTTGAATTTGTATGTAAGTCGGAACAGTATATTTTATCATTGTTATCCCAGCCAGATTTTTTTTGGTCTCTGTGACAATTGTTTTTAAAAATGTTGGGTTGTCATAAGAACCAGGATTAACAATAAAGCTTCATTACAGACACCATTGATAACTGTTACAGCTGTTTATTGTAGCCTAGGACTAAAGTACAGTAAATTACCAATATCCAGAGGTCCCTTTGCAACTAGGGGTCGTATGTAAGTCGAGTGTTCTTAAGTAGGGGACCACCTCTATATATATATACTCTCCTAATTACGGCCCTATTCAGATCTATTTTTACATCACAAAATGTATTGTACTACTGATTATACAGATGTTTTAATGTTATGGCTGTTTGGGGTATACTCTGGTTTAAGACTTAAGTAGTTGCCACTTACTAATAAAATGTATACATATATTTAACCCCCAGGGGAAATAATCAGCAAAGTTACCAATGAAACCTGGTGCTATGAAGTAATTTGCACTCTGGAGTGTAGAATTGAAGGGAGAAACTTGACTTGTCCTACATCTACTCAAGCAAGTTCGTTAAAGACAACACCTAAGGTTTCAACAACACCCGAGAAACGTGGTTGCTCTTTCGAACATTTCCGAGAGGTGGGCAATTTTACATATATTATTTATCAAGTAACAGCTCACAAGTTAGTTGAATACTCTGGATACTATTTCTTTATAAAATGTTATTATAAGAGTCAAATATTTAGGCGATTCAAGCTCAATGAACCTTAATTGAAACATTGCCCATTTCCACCAAGTAGCTGTGGTCAAAACTAACAGCTTGACCTGAGAACCTGATTGGCACTCAAGAGGTGGAAATCCATCGCTTTCTCACACCATGGGAGGTCACTTATATCCTCCATGTCCTCTTATATCACAAGTTATTTTAGGTAATCCGAGGAGGTCACTGATTGGTCGAAGCAGATCTTTTGACCCCTGGTGTTTGAAGGCCAGGCTATCAGTGCCGAAAGCTCATTAGAATGCAGGAACCAGGAGCCGACACAGGGGACTCCTTTTTTTTGGCAATTCTCTCTGGTCCCCAAAGGATTTTCCAGGATTCCCTGATTTATGGTGCTATGGTAATATGTTCACTGAGATACATGGCTTTTTCCAAAATATTTTTCATTCCTTATACAATAACCCTAAATACTGAAGGTTCTCAAAATTATAGGTTTATGACTGATTCTTTCTTTTAAAAATTATTTTTCGAGGATTTTTATTATTTCCTCCAAATTGATACTTCTTTAGCCCAACGAGACATGGATGTTGGATAATTGCACCATGGCCAAATGTCTGGAAAACCACATGGTAGAAATCACTGAACTGCAGTGTGAGCCTCCACCAATGATCACATGTGCCAACGGGGACCAACCAAAAGCTGTACTGGATGAGGACAAGTGCTGCTGGCACTGGGAATGTGATTGTGAGTATTTATGTATATAATTACCATTCGCTTATTTTATGTGTAACTACATCTTGTATGGGGTATATCAGGGGCACAACTAGATGGGGTGCAGAGTTTGCGATCGCACCCGGGCCCAAGAGGTTTAGGGGGCCCCTATGGTGTTAATTTCCCATATGAGAAGACTGTTACTATAAACCATACATTCTAATCGGGGGCCTGACACAGACTTTGCACTGGGACCCATCAGCTTCAAGTTACGCCACTGGTGTAGATCTTAGATATTCTATTGTGGTCAGAAACTAAAGATGTGGATTTCATTGTACAGGTACCTGTTCAGGCTGGGGAGATCCCCACTACAGGACTTTTGATGGCACCTATTATACTTACCAAGGCACCTGCACTTATACTCTAGTGGAGGAGATAGTAAAGAAGAATAACTTTGCCATATACATAGATAACTATGACTGTGATACAAATGATTCAGTCTCCTGCCCTCGTGACTTGATTATTCAGTATAACACTCAGGAAATCCAACTTGTGGTTGATGGTTCAGAAGAGATCGAAATACAGGTAAAGATTGTGCTAATGTCTGGCATCATTAGGTTTACCATCACTGTGCTGAAACTGTACATATTTTTTTTTTCATTTTTTAGGTTTTTGTAAATGAAGAAATTGTTGGTACCCCATATGAGAATTATGGGGTGAAAATTTATACCTTGGGCATCAATTATGTGGTTGAAATACCAGAACTTGGAGTCAATATTACATACAATGGATTGACGTTCTATATCAAACTGCCTTATTCCCGATTTGGTCATAATACACAAGGACAATGTGGTAAGTTTTGGAAAATATTAGGACTTGTTACGGTAATGTGGACAAACAATGTCAGGAGATGTTAAAATATTTCTAAATATAAAACTAAAACATGAACTTTTTAAGACGTATTTCCTGCTAGGGAATCTTTAGATTGCCAGACTTGGAGAGGGTTTGGTGGGAGTCTCTCCAAGACCTTCCAACAAATTTCGACACTGTTTTTGTAAAACAGGCACATGCACTAACAACCGGAAAGATGACTGCAGGACACGTGATGGTATCATTGTATCAAATTGTGAAATCATGGCTGATTCCTGGATCATAGAAGACCCCCATAAACCTGAATGTGGTCAGATAGAGTCTACATTACCCCCTGGAGTGCCTCCTTCTCTTCCTACCTGTCAACCTTCTTCACTTTGCAGCCTCATTATGGGACCGTAAGTATTCTTTCTTCATATGATCATGTCTGCCTTTTTTGGCTCAGACATCAGAATAATTAATTGTTTCTTTTATTTTATTCTACTTATGAAGGACCTTCCAGAAATGCCACCTGGTTGTACCACCAAATGATTATTATGAGGCCTGTGTATATGATGCTTGTCATATTTCAAGATCCAAGATTGAATGTTCAAGTTTGCAGCATTACGCTCAGCTCTGTGCAGATAAAGGATTTTGCATTGACTGGAGAAGTCAAGTCCCAGAATGCTGTAAGTTTATTTCTTGCTCTAAAATCCCTACAATGGAACCCATGTAAAACTATCAATGGATGGTCTCCTGTATGGTCCACTATAGTAGTCTTTAAAGTGGATCCATATATGGTCAACTTTGGTTGTTTCCTTTACGGTTCACTAAGGTGGACTCCAAGTTGACCAATGTATTGTGCAATATAGTGGTCTTCTGTATCCATGTCCATGTATGGTCCACTATAGTAATCTCCTGTATTCCTTCCAATGCTGGTTTCCATCTTTAACCTATGTACTATCCACTATGGTGGTCTCCTCTAGGTGATAATTCATTTTCCTGCAAATTGAGAGTTTGTTGACTTTATATCATTCCTTCTCTTTAGCCATATCCTGCCCCTCGCACAAAGTATATAATGCGTGTGGTTTGGCCAAACCAAGAACATGTGAAACCAAGTAAGATCTACCATAAAATGTTTTTTTTTTAATTGCAGTAGCTTATTTAGGTTATAAAAGTACAAATTAGTGTAGTGTAAAGTTTTTGTACGTATACTTTATTATAAAAGGCCATATCTGGTAAGGGTGATGCAGTTTAGATCTGGTCCTTGAAAAGGACTAAAAGTTGACCTATAATTTGAGAAAACCCGGTTTTATAATTGGAACATAGTTGGTGAGGATTCTAATGCAGATTTTTCATTTCAGTCCACAAGCTTCATGCTATGCCTATGACTATAGGCAGATAAGTATAGAAGATATATGGAGTTGCTCGAAGAAATCTGCGAATGACTGGAAGGAGAGACTGACATGAGATCATGAGATCAGACCTGCAAAAACTTTGTATGTTCTCTCCGTGTTTGCATGGCTGTCCTCCGGGTCCTCCAGTTTCCTCCTACACTCCAAAACATACTGATTAGATTGTGAGCCCCATTGGGGACAGGGACTGATTTGGGAAGCTCTGTGCAGCACTGGGTAGTCTGTGTGCGCTATATTAATAAAGGAATTATTATTGTTATTGTTATTATTATCAGGAGATATCTCTTGAAGCATTGGCTATCTTTACCATACTGTTTTTTTAGGTTAAGGAGTGCAGAAATCCAAATGAGTTTCAAAGTTACTTTATCCACATTATATCATTATAAAAAATTAGTAATGTCAAATCCCTTGTATATTTATATGCCCTGTTTATAACTTTTCTTTGCGTTGTAGCCTAGAACAGTGGAAAACGAGAGACGATGAACATTTAGTTGAAGGATGTTTCTGTCCTCGGGGCACCATACGCTTCAGCCCAGCTGTGGATGTATGTGTCCCTCAATGTGGTAAGATCCATGTGGAAGTTTTTTTTTAAAAATAATGAGAAAGGATTTCTAGGTTGCAAATATTGATCACCAATTTTAAGGACAGGTCTTCAATATCAGATTGATGGGGGTTTGAATAATGTTGATCTAATCAATATTTATTTAGAGATTATTACTATTTATTTAAAGAGCAGCATTAATTCCATGATGCTGTAAATCAGTAAGGGGTTCACATACATTACATTAAAGGACATTACCACCACGGCCAAGGATTGTAAACCAAGCACACTGACATACTGGTGTGTGCCCCCTCTGGCAGGATCTGCTCTTCTTACTCCCTGGTATTTACAAGAAAAGGCTTTTAAATTAAACTGAACTGCTCTAGACTCCATAGGTGTTAATGTAGCCTGGAGCTCCACAGGCTCATTTGCATAATTTTAAAAGCCTTTTTTTCTTAAAAACAAGGGCATAGGAAGCCTAAAGAAGAGCAGATCCAGCCAGAGGGACATACACCAGTATGTCAGTGTGCTGGGTTTACAATTCTTGATCCTGGTGGTAGATGTCCTTTAAGACAAGAACAAATTTAAGTGCAAAATACAAAAAGTAAGGAAACAAGTGGAAGGAGGACCCTGACCGTGAGGGCTCACAATCTATATGGGTGGGTAGATGGAGACATAAGGTGAGGGAGCAGAGAAGAGCTTTTATACTGTGTATTGGAGGAAATTGTAACGAGAAGCAGACATGTCTGTTCTCCTTTATCTTCCCTGGTGAATTAACAACAGTTTTCATGATTCTGAGGCCCCGCAGTCTCCTCAGAATATTATACATTATATGATGGATGGGTCTGGTATTGCAGCTTATGCCTATATACCTCAATAAACTTGGGCAATAAAGGATACATTATACATGCATTATGTGGGTTTGGTGCAACATTAGCATTACAGCTCAGCATCTTCACATTACACCACTGACTTGAGCCATACAAATCTGATATTAATGACCAATAATAACAAAACCAATCAGAAAAAGTATTTCTTATGAAACCCTTAAGAAAATAGTTGAGTACCTTTTATATTATAATATATATTAAATGTGCTTTCTTTTAGGATGTGTTGGCCCTGATAACATTCCTCGAAAGGTATTTTTCATTTTCTAAGTTCTTTTCTAAGTATAAGACTTAAACTCTTTAAAAAACGTTATTTTATAGTTGAAAAATTGTTTATTATATTCTGTCCAAATAAATTGGAGGTCAGTGATGTCAAAAATGTGCTGGGTATGTCAGAGTAGGGGGGCACCTTTGTTAGTGAGACCACTCTGGCATGTAAAGGGGGTGCTCAGCATTGGACTGCCCTCTGCGCTGTTAATATAGACATTATTGTGTCATATTGTTGTGTTAATATGGAAATCTGAACTTTCTGTATTTATAAGACAACTCCTTTAAGTGGTTGCTAGAAAGAGGGTCGAAAAGTTCAAGGTGTTAGGGAGTAGAAATTCTAAGAAGGATGGATTAAGTAGGAACAGAGTCTTCATCAACCTGCTCAGAGAGGGCATAGTGCACTGTCCTCCTGATACATCCGGTGGCTGTTGTATGGCAGGGTAATTCTACTCAAGGCCCAATTTCCTTGCTCAGGGTATAGGTAGTACACAGGTGCAGGGCAGGAATGCCTTGTGCTGACCCACTACAACACCTGGATGGCCCCCTTCACAGCAGCTGCCTTCAGCTGACACACACATTTCAGACATCAATATGAATTCTGTAATGTGGCACCTAGAAATACAGTTCATGCATAGTTTTAAAGAGGAGAGTCTCATCTCATCTTTAATATTTTCCAAGTATTGTATTTGTAGGTGGAACAAAACCAGAGATATCCACAGTTAAATTTTTAGTTGGTAGTAGGAGCTACAGATGAAAATTGTATTCCTGACCGCAACTTTAACAGTGGTTATATGAAGTTCTGTGGCACCTGGAAATAAAATCCTGGTATGGTATTAAAGGGAAGGTGGAGGATGAGGTGATGGGGGGGGATTCTACATAAAATGTCTAAAATGAAATCAGAACTAAGGGGGAGATTTATCATAAGTTTACATATATATGTATAGTGACATCCCTGCCCCTCAAGCATCCCTCTGTTGCCCCTCCATTGATGTTGGATACTTCAAAAGACTTAGGTGGCTGCAAAGCTTATATTTTTTTTATATTTCTATGCCAGGTACTAGGTAGCCTAGAAATTTGCGCAGAATGCAAATTTCACAATTGAAAGTTTGGTGGCTGCAGTGATTGTACGTTCCTTTCCAGCACTGGCCAACCCCTCCCCCATTTACACCAATCCAAGCCCCCTTGGCATGGAGATGGCGTAATGTAGATAATAATCACAATTGCCAATGGTTTGCTAGCAATTCCGATTATTTCAGGGATCTATGCTACATATCTGGCATAGAAGCCTTGATAACTGCCCCCACTAAGTTTCTAGGTGCCACAGTTCAGAAGATATGTCTATTGGAAGTGTGGCTCAGGGTTGCTTATTATCAAAAAGTCACATGAGGTTTTTTTTAAGCCACTGTTTCGGTGGTGTATTTTTGAAACTTTTTATAAAGTGTGAAACAGCAAATTATTCACAAACTTGCAAACACACTAAACCAAGTTGAGAAAATGGTAAAGAAACAAAAAAAGCCAAAAGGACCAAAAAAAGGCAAAACATGCCAAAGACAAATGTTACAGCATCTATAATATATTGGTCCGAGTCTCTTATTTACACACCTAGACTTCTGAATAATGCAGTATTTTATATAAGGAGAACATGTTTTTAATTATTTCTGGATTATGTCTGTACAGTTTGGAGAGAAGTTCCGATTCGGCTGCCAAAACTGCACCTGCATTAAGGGTGGTAGTGGCATCACATGTCAGAAACACCAGTGCAAGGTGGAGGCCAAAGTACATTGTGACTTGGAAGGTTACTTCCCTGAAGTCCAGATCAACCCCGCTGATCCATGCTGTAATATGACAGTGTGCAGTAAGTACATATTATTTATCTTGGCAAAAATTGTCTACACTGTGTTTTCCATTATAACTTAGGGAAGTTAAATGACTTGTCCAAATGATCAATATGTATTTAACTAGGTCCCTTAGGATTTTATGTAGCATGAACACAATGTAAGGTGTATCATTAGTAACAGACTACATAGGGATTGTTTGTAGTCTGTCACCATAGCAATTTACAGGTTTGCACAGATCCTGAACACAAATAGAGATGAACATTTTCAATGAAGACTTTTTGAAAAATAGCTTTATTTTCATTTATTTTCAATTGCATTCAGGCATTAAAAACGAAGGTTGTAAAATGATTTTGCCTTTTGGGACAGCACTGACAGCCTAGTGCTCCATTTTGCAGAATGTGATCCAAGCCGATGCAAGACTGTGACTCCCACCTGTGAACTCGGCTATGAAGCTGTTGGTGGTTTTTCAGAGGGACACTGCTGCTATGTGTATCAATGTGGTAAGTCATTGAATGTTACTACCTACAGTATATAGAAGATACTATTTTCATACTGTATAGTAATAGAGTAAAAAAATAAAAAGATTTTGTCTAAACGTTACTACCTACAGTATATAGAAGTTACTAATCTACATACTGTACAGTAACAGAGTAACAATATAACAAGATTTTGTCTAATGGTTCTCTTATAATGTTCTATTAATGATACATATTGGAGAAAAGATGTACAATAAGCTATTACTATCTTTACAGTGCCAAAGAATGTTTGTGTGCATGGCAAAGCTGAATATTTGGTAAGAAAAGCTTAAAACAGATGTTAAATTTTATTTTTCTGGTATTTTAACAATACAATATTAATAAATGACTTGCACACTTTGCTGTAACGGTACATCTTAAGGAGATCTCCCATGACAGTTGATACCCGGTAATGGAACGGAATATGTACCTATGTACTCACCTTATCATCCCAAATTACTTGATTCCCACTCCAGAGCCCATTTAGCTTAACTGAAAAATATGTCTATTTTGCATCCTTCTGAAGCCCAACAATGTGATTGGTGGTCTGCAAAAGGGGATCTATGAGTTTCCATGGTCACATGCCGAAGCCACAGTCTAAGGGTATTATAACTTTGGTGTTTTTTTCACATCAGTGATTTCTCACTGAAGCTATTTTGGCCTATGGACACATACAGATTCTGTTTCTCTTTTTGGCTTCAGTGATTTTTCACTGATGCCTTACTGACCCATTATTTTCAATGGGCATTTTTACCTTTCAGTTTTTTGCCTCTGATCTGAACAGGTTCTAAACTGATTAGTGAAAAATCACAGAAGCCAGGAAGAGAAACCCAATCTGTATATGTCCATAAGCCAAAATGGGTCCAGTGAAAAATCACTGATTTGGAAAAAAAATTATGAAACCAACCCTAATTGATTGTCTACAAGTTTACTATTGACAGCCAACAATGGCGAGCTGTAATAATGGGGCAAATTTACTTACCCAGCCCATTCGCGATCAAGCGGCGCATTCTCTGCTCTGGATTCGGGTCCGCCCAGGATATAAGAAGGTAGTTCCTCCGCCGTCCACCAGGTGGCGCTGCTGCGCTGGAAGTCATCTCATCGCGCCGGAATGCACCACCTCGGACCAGGTGAAGGTAAGCGCTCCCCAAGCGACACTTTTTCGGGTTTTAAATGCGGCGGTTTTTCCGAATACGTCGGGTTTTCGTTCGGCCACGCCCCCCGATTTCCGTTGCGCGCATGCCAGCGCCAATGCGCCACAATCCGATCGCGTGCGCCACAATCCCGGGGCAATTCAGGTACAATCGGCGCAAATCGGAAATATTCGGGTAACACGTCGGGAAAACGTGAATCGGGCCCTTAGTAAATGACCCCCACTGTGTTGGTCTTTAGACCACAGCGGAGTACAACTACTTAGTTCTCTGCTGCTCCAGATTAATCCCTGTGTGTGATGTTGGATGATTAATCTGGTGCAGGATAAGACTGGTGAGTCATACTTTACACCTCCTATTAGTTGGTCTAGTTTACTGTGCCACAACATTGAATTTTATGGCACATGGCTATTTAATGTTCATTCACACCCCTTAGAGGAGTACACGCCTCTTTTATGTTGGAAAAATGGCTAAAAATGGTCTAAATGCTTGAATAAATGTGGTGTATGGCATTTCAGGTGAAAATTAATTCATTTTTCTGGCCGAGACAGATAGGTTATTAGGTCATCTTCCCCAATGACCTGATAAACATTTTTTTTTAACTATATTTTGACACCCTGTTCTAATTCTAAAAGAATCTCAAAGCAACTATACTGCACAGAAATCCTCATGACGGACACTGGCAGACCAATTATGGATTCCCTTGGGATTAGGTGTCCATAGTTGTGACAGACTGTTTAGCAGAGGTCATATGTCATATGGACAGAGAAATAAATAGTGTAAAAATCAAGTATAAAATTTCAAATGGATATCCCTGTCATTTTAATAATTCTAGTTTTTAATGAAAAAAACACTGGCTACTTGAATGTTGAATATATAATCTAATAATGCATATTATTTTTGGAGATATTTTTGAGTAATAAACCACATTATTTTGATATAATAAATGACATTTTCCTTCCATAGCCTGGAGCTCCAATCTATACTGATAAGTGCCAGAGCTGTATGTGTGAACAAAATGGAAACCAATCCATAGGAATGCAGATCACATGTAAACTTTTCCCATCTATGCAGTGCCCACAGGTAAGTGCAAATCTGATAATAAACCAAACATTAAAGGTGTTTTCCCACAATCACAAATTATCCCCATGGATAACAAAAGCGATCAGTATTCATTCATCTGATCATTGGGAGCTTCTCAGTCACGACATTGGGGTCTAATAGCTCCTATTTGATTGGGTCATGCATTCTGCTATTCCATTTTGATTGGGATCGACATAGATATAGCCGTCTCCTAAAAGGATTGGTAGTGTGCAGCCATTGGTTTCTTGAAATAGGGAACACAAAAAATTTGTTTCTATCATAGTTATAGATAGCATATTTGTTAATACCATGGGTAAACTTCATAAGAAGTTGTACCTACAAATTGTAGATGTAGCCACAATTTGTGTTTATATTCTGTTCAGCTGCTTTGGTACCTGGTTTAGAATTGACCCAAACTTTGCTGTGAGCTGTCTACCTCCTGTTCTAGTGGGCCAGGAGGTTTTACTTCCACTTATTGCACTATTTAAAGGGGATGTCCTGCTGATGATAATCCACAGGATAAGGGATAAGTGTATGAATGAAGGGTGAGAACTACAGGTAACTAGTAAGTAAATGCCTTTCCATTATAGATGTTCCAAGATTAGAGGGGCAAATGGTTTGCCCATGTAAAAGATTGTTTTAAAGATGGAGCAGCCATCAGGCCAACCTTTGGAATGGAAAACTTAAAGTATAACTGTAAAGTTGCTGACAAAAATGTATTTTAGCATAGACTTTGATAAAAATTCTAATGATACCTATATCATGCTTCTGGCTTCTTTCTATCCTGAGATATAGCTTGGTATATGTATTATCCCTTCTAATAAAATAATGTCCAGCTATTCCTGAAGTAGGTTTCGCTTCAGCTAAGGGCAGCACTGGGCATTCATATGAATTAGGGTAGCATGTTTGTAATTGGATGACCTGACGCATGTGATAAGTCACATGCTTGTGACATCACTAAAGGCCCTAAGGCCTTTCACATCAATCATTACAGCATGCTTGTGATTGGGACCACCTGAGGCATGTGATGAGTCACATGCTTGTGACATCACTCCAGGTCCTTCTTTCTTCCCCTCTTGCTAATACTGTTCCTCCCAACAAGCCATCTCTCATCTCCCGCCATCCTCAGGGCCGGCGCTATGGGTAGGCAAAGGTGGCAATTGCCCAGGGCCCCTGGGAGAAAGAGAATCTCTTCTTTCAAATGAATCTTGAATTTTGTTTCTAGGTGCCCTGGATCCAGAGATATTCAGGTTTAAAGTGAGAATATCAGGTGCCATTTTTATATATAAAAATCCTTCCCAACGGCAGTTTAACAGTTAATATCTCCGTTTTCCTACATTTTAGTAACACAAATTCATATAAAAGAGGAGACTCTCTTCTTTCATAGGAAAAAAGAAGTAAGGTTCTATGTGTCACAGAGCCAGAGATACAGCCCCCTGAAATTAACCCCCCCCCCAATCCAGATTCTTAGCCATCAGGCTGCAGGGAGCATTTCCTGCACACAGGAGCTGCTGCACCTCACAGATAATGGAAATATTCACTTTATATGTTACTACATTTTGAGAAGGGATAATATCAACTAATATTCATGTTTTTAACCCTTCTCTATGCAGAACTATCTAAGAACACACTTTGGGCCACATGTATCAATGGTTTTTTTCAGTTGTTTTTGCGCCTTTTCATTCAGGCGCACCGTTTTTGCACCATTTTTGCGACTAAACGCCAAACTAGCTGCGCAGCAAAAATAACCAGCTTTCCCTCATTTATCCTAGCAATCCAGATGTTTTGCTGCGCCTAATGATATTCATCACTTGCGACTTTTTTAATTTAGGCGCGAAAACACTCCAGCCCGAACGTGGCGTTAACTGAGAAGAAAGCACTGAGCCCGTTTGCAGAATAGCTCATTTCTAGCAGCAAAGCTCATCCAGACACTGCAGACACTAGAACAGATCATACAGACATGAGATACTCTGCAGACAGGAGCTGCAGACTCTAATTACAGTTCAATACCTTCTATTTACAAAACATTCTGCAGAATCCTGAGCTCAGAGCAAGAGAGAAGAGAACGTTACAGAATTTTGCAGATACTACAAACAAGTGTCCCCCATGTAATTCTGCACAGTGTCTGAGGGGGATATTGTGCAGAATTACAGGGGTGCAGCAGGAGACCAGCACTGGGGGATCCCCTCCAGGAGAAGCCCCTGCTGAGGAGGTCACTGGGTGCTGGGTGTCACACACCTGGGTGCTGCTGTGAGTGTTATCTTCATTCTGGGATGTGGGAGAAGCAGAGAGGAGCTTGTAGCAGGATCACATGTAAGTGCCTGAATCTAACATTGCGCCTAAACTGTGCCAAAATTGCGCCTAAACTGTGTTAAAGTAAAGTGATTAATAAGAGGCAGAAAATTACCTTATCACAGATGGTTGTAGCTTGTGATAATTCTGGAAAACAGTGCGCCCGAATTTAGGCGCAACTACTACACTTAGGTGCACAAAAGTGATAAATGTGGCCCTTTCCCTCTTATTCCCTTTTATTTTGTGATAGTTATTTTTTGTTGGGAAAATTGACTGATACGATGAACATTCAATCCTCTTCACCTAATGTGACTACACCGTGACCAGAACATGTCCATAAAGTTATATGTAACACCAAAAACACAAACATGTTCTGGAATAAAGTTTTTATTTCCCATTATCCTCCATTATTTACACCCATGTTATGACGTTCTCACTCTCATACTTATGAAGCGCGGAGGGTTCTGTTATTGTGCAGCTAATACAATGGCGACATCTATACATGACTTTTATTATCTCATTAGCTCGGTTTATGGATATATAGTTATTTATTTTGGTCACCATTGTCTAAGGAACAGACAATGATACATCTGTGTGAATTTTCTGCAGTTCCCTTTGCTGCATATTTTGGTGAATATATTGGTGTGGGGTATGTATGATCTCCTCACATCTTACTGGTTTAGGAAAGTAGATTTTCTTCATATAAGTATCTGGATTTGTACATATTTTAGAGGAAATTTTGAATGTTAATTGCCAAATGCATTGCCTGGTTGTCTGCTTTCAAAATACTATAGGTTTTATGGCGCCTTTACTTTTTATTCTGTTTTATTGATATACTTTGCAGGTTGTGACTGTCTAAATATGTCTAGCTGAAAAGCAGATATCTAGTTATTACAGTTTTAGTGATATTATGTGGATTTATTTATGTGAACATATCAATAGGGCACATTTGTGAACTCTACAAATGTCCATGTATTACATTTAGGAGATGTGAAGGTAAACATTTTCTGTTTGGATCAAATTTTTTGCCATCAAAGTCAAATTTTAAGCATTTTTAATAAAATGTTTCAATTTGAATCAAAATTGCATGAAGGCGCCTATGTCTATAAAATCTTTGATGCAATTTTGAAAATATCGGTCCCTCTCCCCAATGGGCCTCACAGTCTAATCAACCTACCAGTAATTTTTTGGAGTGTGGGAGGAAACCGGAGGACCCGGAGGAAACCCACACAAAGAGAACATACAAAATCTTTGCAGATGTTGACCAGCGCTGCAAGGCTGTAGTGCTAATCGCGGAGTCACCATGCTGCCCATAAATCTCCCTATCATTTATCTATCTCCTATAAAATTCTCCCATATTACAGTTTGTTTTATCATACTAAAGGAGCCTCTTGCTGACTGTGACTGGTCATAAAATAGTTTTATTTTGGGGCCCCACTTTTAGTTTTGCCCAGGGCCCCACTTTGTCTAGAACCGGCCCTGGCCATCCTATACAGTTTCCCATGGTTACCAGAAAGCATGACAAAAGGTGAGTAGCCTTTTGTTTGTCCTGAATTGTTTGCCCTTATAAGGTCATAAAAATTTGATGAAACAAAGGAAAGTTTTTTATCCCAGCTCACCTCCTGGATCACATGAATGTCGGCACGGAACCCGCCTTGTTTGCAAAGGCAAAAACACCTCAAATAATAAAGTTGATGGTCCAGCCAGCAAAAGTGATCTTTTTAGACTTTTATTTCGTCAATCATTCATTTGTCCATAGTGTTACTCCAAAATTCCTACGCGTTTCAAGCGAACTGGTCGCTCTTAGTCATAAAAATTTGATACCTCCAAAATGGCAGTGGGGGAAATTTCCAACAATTTTCTGACTACAACCTAATAGAAGTTTTTCCTTTTTTATCACAGGGCTTTGTGCAGAAGAAAGGCACAGATGATTGTTGTGGAGAGTGTGAGCAGACCCACTGTGTACTGACCCTCAATGGTTCCAGTGCTTCATACCATCTTATTAAGGTATGATCACTGTCATTGTAGTACCTGTATGTAAAATGCTCACATTACATAAGTACGTAATGTGGATTTTCTCAGCCAGGAGAAATATTTCCTACCGAAAATAACTGCACCGTCTACAGCTGCAACGTGGTCCGGAATCAGTTCATCACTTCCGTGTCACAAATCTCTTGCCCCCATTTCAATGAAGATGATTGTGAACCTGTGAGTACAATAAAAGTTCTTATGTGTAAAGACTCATTTAGGGGAATGTATGAAGACTTGTACATCACATCCACACTGGTGCATGGCACGCCACAATTACTAAGAGCTTTCAGCCTTTCAGTATTTCAGTAAATGTAGGTGATGAAGGTTTCTTCTATAGAATGCTCCAAAAAGAGTGCTGTGAGGGCGGCAAGAAGGGGATAAAGTTACATGACATACATTATGGATGATATGTTAGTACCCAAATCTTAGCATATATTGGCAATAGTGAATGGATAGGTGTCTAATTGCATATGAAATGTTGTATCAATTAATCCATATCATTTTATTGTAGGGAACTACAGAATTTTTACCCAATGGCTGCTGTAAAGTTTGTAAGTATAGGGTTCCTTTTAAAATTTATGAGGCAACATTAGGTGGATTAGTTGGCCACGTCTTCTACTACACTCAGCTTATAAGAGAAGGCAGCAGACATTTTGAAAACCCCAAAACATCAGAAATTCTATTAAATTATATTCAATGTTCAAAGCCAGGGTCGGCTTCAGGTTTCAGTAGACCCCTGGGTGACAGATGCAGCCTCATTAGTGACAGTAGGCTCCATTGCAGTGAACTCATGTTCTGGCATCCGGCTGGAGCCGGCCCTGTTCAAAGTGAAAACCTGCAAAATTATTAACTCAGTGATATAAAATGATTGTGTTTTTTTTTTAAACGTGATCTGCACTTTCCAGGTGTAAAAAAGATGAAAACCTGCAAGCTACATGAATACTATGACTATTTGTCATACAACAATTGTCGTACCACAGACTTGGTGAAGATGTCCCGCTGTGATGGGTCATGTGCAACATTTTCCATGTAAGAGTTCATTTGTCTGTTTTACTAGCTCTGTAAATACATTCTGAGACATATAATATTTATTTAGCCTCCCAGCAGCTGTTTGGACTGTAGATCAGGAACCAATTTGGCAGCTATTCACATGTAAATAGCAAAAAGGGGAGATTTATACATCCAAACCAATATTTGTTAAGTGGGGAACAGCTTATGGAGGTGGATTTGTATTAACACCATTAAGCTGCATCCAAACGTCCAGCAGTTCTGATACCAGAAGTGGAGTGAAAAAAGAGGAGGTATTTAGCTAAATATCAATACCCAGGACCCAACCAATAATCTTTTCTTGGCTAATCAGCTGCTAATATTTGGGACTATTGGGTGCACCACACATTTTACAAATGTAGCCAGAAACAGTTTCTCATAGAGCCCTATGAACTAAATGGCACTCTTCTTTTAGCTAAAAATTGTTTCCCTCACATCCACATAAAATTAACCTAGTTATCTTATGTGGCATACAGCCATGAATCCGAAAGAAGTCCCGTCACACCTCGTAGTGCCGGGAATTCTTTCGGATTCATTGTTAATCCATACTCCACGTGCACAAGGTGTGACCAGGGTAATGTCATCGAAGGTCCTTTACCCACTGTATGTATCTGATCACATGAAATCATAGCATGGCTCTATAGACTTCTACTGGTGGCAATGCCTCCATGGAGGCATAACAATTTCATGTGAACAGATACACACATGAGGAACATTTTGAAAATCTTAGTGGGCAAAGGACCCTTAGATAACTTTGCCCTGGTCACATGACATAAAGTGCTGATTGGTGAGAAGAAGGCATTCACTAAAATGAGCAGGCTACGCCCTATTTGACCCCAGCTCTATCTGGTTGTAAGCCAGGTAAGATAACTAAGTTAATTTTATAGGAATGTGAGGGAAACAATTTTTAGCTAAAAGAAGGGTCTCATGTAGTAAATATTTTTTTTATGATGCTTGTATAAGCCACTGAGAAGTGATCTTTTGGAGGTGTAGTACTTCTTCATCTGCATCCCCACAGATTTTAATAACCTCTGCTGACCATACACGCAGCAGGATGGAAAGATGTAGCCTGACATGTAGATTGATGCTTAGCAGATACTTAGACTTATACTGTTAGAAATAGGCACATAGACATATAGAACATGGTGTTAAGCTAGACTTTGGGGCTTGTAGGGGTGCTGGGTGTTTGGACCACAACCAATTTGGTATTGAGGACCTATTCTATGACCACTTTTTGTCTGGAAAATCCCTTTAATATTTTAAATAGTTTTATTATTTCTACTTTTTCAGGTACTCTATGACCACCAAAGCCATGTCACATGAATGTGCCTGTTGCCAGGAGGTGCAGACCAGCCAGAAACATGTGACGCTCCAATGTTCTGATGGAAGTCAGGTAGAACATGAGTACATCGCAGTGGAGAAATGTGACTGCATGAATTCAGGCTGTGACGTTGTCAAATCAGCTGAAGAGATGAGATCTAATACTACGACCAACGTGGGAAGACTAAGCCAAGATTAAGAAGAAATTCTCTGTGAAACCATCTGTAATCTGATAAATTACCGATCATTTGCAACATCTTTTTAAATAAAAGAACACTTATGTCATATTTCATTTTTATGTGAGCATTCTTTTTCAATAGATAAAATAGTGAAAATTGTCCCGTGTGCCATCAGTTTTTTGAAGGGACAGCACTCTGCTGCACAAAATGCAATACTTTTTAATGGATCAGTGTCCACGGGCATTATTTTAATGGACCATACAATGGATCCTTAAAAAATAGAGCAGTGTTGTAGCTGGGATCAACCTTAATCATAGGAACTAGAGCCCCGGTAATTAGGAGAATGAGGATCCTGTTCTCACCCATGGGTGCAGTGGCTGGTCGAAGCATGCAACCTGCTGCTGCATTAAGTTCTATGGTAACAACCGGAGATAGCCGAGTGCTGTGCTTGGAAATCTTTGGTCATTTGGGCTGAGTGAGAATAAGATCCTCCTTCTAATAATTATTGGGGATCCAGCTCTCATGATTGCTGGTGGTCCAAGCTGTTAGATCCTCACTAATTAGGAAGTTATCCCTAATCCTGTAGATTGGGTATAACTTTTTGAAGCAAAATCTGCAGCATTAAAAAAGATAGACAACTCTTCGTTAAGGTGGGATTTATCAAGATTGACATTTGGCACATTCTTCTTGATACCCCTTTGCCCAGACAAGGGCAGGCAGGCAGAGGCTGCTGTGTATTTCAATGAACTTTCAAACCTATGACCCTTGACAGTTCATAAAAACAGCACTGGTGTCACTTTTCCCTGACACTACAATGAAAATCTTTCATTTAGGCAATACCACTGGTTTGTACTTTTTACCACTGAAAGCATGGTTTAATACACTAATCACAATCTGTTTGTTCAGTTTTAGGAAGCATTTAGCCAAATATATTTAATCCCTAAAATGGCTTTATGTGCCAACTGTATTTCTTGACTGAATGAGCCCTAGAGGATAGAAGCCCTTACATCCTTGTGAAACTTCCAGTAGGGAGTAGTTGACCCGGGGATATAAAACTACAGATGTGATTCTTCAGAGGGAAGCACTGGGGGACATGTATCATAGTTTTTTTTCTTTGGTGTATAATTGAGACATTTGGCGGCTCTTTTTTGCACCTTATGTATGATCCTGTCTTTTTTCTTGTGATACATGTTCAGTTTTTCCTGTCCTGGCAGGCACAAATTTTGGCTTCTTTTTGAGACTTTTTGTTGCAAATGTCTCAAATCAACATGGACACAAGCCACGTGACCTGGGGTAGTTTTTAGTAGAAACCTGTGAACATTCAGTGGTGAATGTTTGCAGATTAATAAGAAGTGCACAGGTACGGGTAAAGAACAACTTGTGCCTGCTCACTCTGCCGGTGATTATGCCCCTTCACGCTCCCTACTTGCCCACATTGAGGGGGCATAGAAGCACTGATAAATCTCCCCTATGGTCTATATTCACAGACTGAAAATATTCCAGTGAATAAGCTCTTAGGCTTCCCACTTCCTGATTTATTCAAGCGATGAGTCTTCCACCAAACAAGGAAAATACTCATTTTTGTCCAAGCTCTCATGCTGCTCTTGATATTGCAATGTGTGCTGACTTATGTGACGAGTTCAATTATATGGAATAGAAATATATTTAGCACTATAAACCCTAAACAAACAGCAGCTGGGAAAGCTCACACCCGTGTTCAGTAACTTTTATATTTGTTTAAGATGTTGTGCTAAGACCAATAAATATTTATACAATGTCTTCATGTCAATTCATCAAAAAATGTTGAAACCGAGTCAAAAACTTGATAATCAGGTTTTGCCTGCACGCACGGAGCACGGGGAGATGTAAGACCTGAAGGAAAACTTTCATTCCACCAGATAATAGATCCGATCTCATAAATGACATGGTTAGACATTGTATAATCTTATGTCAACACTAATCTCCATGCTTCACTTATTTACTTTCATAAATGGGTGACACCAGAACACACAGAGGGACGTGATAATATATTCCATCCTCCAATATAAGACTGTAAGATCCTGTACAATATGGTGAACATAGCAACAGGAGATGCCATGCAGATTAGAAGAAGTCTTCCAAGGAAGAAAACTTATAAGAGGCAGATTAAGAGTTTAGCAGGAACTAGCTTTGTCATGAATGTTTACTCCGGCATCAGTTTAGAGCTTCCTACTTTGTACACTTGAGAGATACGATACATCATTTTATTGAGCCACAAACTACTTCTGAAAGGGTTTTTTAGTAAATAATCCTCAATCATAAAATCATTTATCATTTATACCAACCCACCAGGACCTCAACATCCTCCATCCTTAAGGATGTGGCCATTTCATATTGTAGCAAACAATGTCTCACAAGGGTTCCGATGGCAGGAACAAGTGCAAAGGTATTGCCAAAATTGTGGTTATTTGACACATTACAGTAAATCCTTCCTGAACATTTGACGTACATGTAAATCATGCAAGGGAAGGAGTTTCCCAAATGTAATGAACATTCACATTAAGGTTATTCCATCTTATTCCATCATCATGCACTGGGGCTCTGTGGCTACCACAACTATGGAGACCTCCTGCCTATAGAGCCAGGAAATAAATGAAGTCCATGCATTTGCTGAGCAGAGACTTGGTAAAACTCAATTTATCATGCTGTATTATATATCTTTGAAGGTGAATTCTATAGAACTAGAGTTAAGAACTTCTGTAAACTTTATATGAAAAGTGTCCGAATGCAGCCATTTACATGGGTTCAACCATCCAATGGGCATCCCCTGATTATTCCCTTATTATCTACTAACATTCAGTTATCAGTAATCTTTTACATACTACTGTTTATCAAATTGCACACACAGGGCCTGATTGAAGGTTTTGCGTGTAGGGTGCGCTCCCCGGGGCCCCCACCACTTTGCCCTTAAGGGGGCCCCCTCTATGTGTGTGCGATTCGGGTAGGTCGAAGGGAGCTTCCCTACAAGGTAGCTAAAAGAGTCGTGTTTTTCCTTATCCCATCCTGGAAAACTTTGCATATTTTCCCAGAATCCCCTAGTGGAGCATCCATGGCTATAAGACTCCACACACCTATATGGTGGTCTTAATTGGCAGTCTCTGTAAGGAGAACTCTTATTTCCTGACCCTACACCACAAAACATACTACTCAGCACTACAACCACAACATATAGATGCACCAAATCCCCCTTCCAAAATGCCCCAGCTCCAGAGAATTCACAATACAGAGACACTATCCAGTCATATGGGAAGTTCCACACCACCTGGCTCGAATTTTTGGGGACAGCGGCTGTGGATATAAACTGTGCGGTACTGAGCAGCATCCATTGCTTTAAAGCAGGGGTATCCTGTTCCTTTCATGACACGACAACCAGCTTATGTGTATAATTAGAGATGAGCGAACATGCTCGTCCGAGCTTGATGCTCGGTCGAGCATTAGGGTACTCGAAACTGCTCGTTACTCGGACGAATACTTCGCCCGCTCGAGAAAATGGCAGCTCCCGCCGTTTTGCTTTTTGGCGGCCAGAAACAGAGCCAATCACAAGCCAGGAGACTCTGCACTCCACCCAGCATGACGTGGTACCCTTACACGTCGATAGCAGTGGTTGGCTGGCCAGATCAGGTGACCCTGGGATAGACTAGCCGCTGGCCGCGCTGCTCGGATCATTCTGTCTCTGGATGCCGCTAGGGAGAGAGCTGCTGCTGGTCAGGGAAAGCGTTAGGGTGTT
This sequence comes from Engystomops pustulosus, assembly GCF_040894005.1. Taxonomy (NCBI): domain Eukaryota; kingdom Metazoa; phylum Chordata; class Amphibia; order Anura; family Leptodactylidae; genus Engystomops; species Engystomops pustulosus. The sequence goes on along the minus strand of NC_092417.1, from coordinate 147,075,173 downwards.
CTATTAGCTTACTGTTAGGCAGGAGTGATTCTCAAAGAACCCAACAGCCCTTCTTAGGGCTACAATAACGTTATACTTTTTTTATTTTAATTTGCATCTATTACCATTTTGTGAGGAATTAGCAGGGGGACTTGCTACCGTTGTGTTTAGCTCTTAGTGGCACACATATCCATAGCAAAGACCGAAGTGGGAAAATTCAGTAGGGGTTGGATTTCTATTAGGCAATAACTCAGTGTCATCTCATCTGGCATAGTAGTGTGCTTCCTTTGATACTTGGCTAGAAAATAGCCATAGGAGAATACAAACAGCTTCTTGAAGCCTACAGTAGCGTTCTATATATTTGATTTCTGGTTGATCTGCTGGTGGCTGTAGTTTCTGCAGTGCATGTACTTGCCAATTCTGAGCAATTTGTAGTGAGACTTGCGACCGCTGTGTTCTGCGCTTAGTGGCGCACATATCCATAGCAAAGGCCGAAGTGGGAAAATTCAGTAGGGGTTGGATTTCTATTAGGCAATAACTCAGTGTCATCTCATCTGGCATAGTAGTGTGCTTCCTTTGATACTTGGCTAGAAAATAGCCATAGGAGAATACAAACAGCTTCTTGAAGCCTACAGTAGCGTTCTATATATTTGATTTCTGGTTGATCTGCTGGTGGCTGTAGTTTCTGCAGTGCATGTACTTGCCAATTCTGAGCAATTTGTAGTGAGACTTGCGACCGCTGTGTTCTGCGCTTAGTGGCGCACATATCCATAGCAAAGGCCGAAGTGGCAAAATTCAGTAGGGGTTGGATTTCTATTAGGCAATAACTCAGTGTCATCTCATCTGGCATAGTAGTGTGCTTCCTTTGATACTTGGCTAGAAAATAGCCATAGGAGAATACAAACAGCTTCTTGAAGCCTACAGTAGCGTTCTATATATTTGATTTCTGGTTGATCTGCTGGTGGCTGTAGTTTCTGCAGTGCATGTACTTGCCAATTCTGAGCAATTTGTAGTGAGACTTGCGACCGCTGTGTTCTGCGCTTAGTGGCGCACATATCCATAGCAAAGGCCGAAGTGGGAAAATTCAGTAGGGGTTGGATTTCTATTAGGCAATAACTCAGTGTTATCTCATCTGGCATAGTAGTGTGCTTCCTTTGATACTTGGCTAGAAAATAGCCATAGGAGAATACAAACAGCTTCTTGAAGCCTACAGTAGCGTTCTATATATTTGATTTCTGGTTGATCTGCTGGTGGCTGTAGTTTCTGCAGTGCATGTACTTGCCAATTCTGAGCAATTTGTAGTGAGACTTGCGACCGCTGTGTTCTGCGCTTAGTGGCGCACATATCCATAGCAAAGGCCGAAGTGGCAAAATTCAGTAGGGGTTGGATTTCTATTAGGCAATAACTCAGTGTCATCTCATCTGGCATAGTAGTGTGCTTCCTTTGATACTTGGCTAGAAAATAGCCATAGGAGAATACAAACAGCTTCTTGAAGCCTACAGTAGCGTTCTATATATTTGATTTCTGGTTGATCTGCTGGTGGCTGTAGTTTCTGCAGTGCATGTACTTGCCAATTCTGAGCAATTTGTAGTGAGACTTGCGACCGCTGTGTTCTGCGCTTAGTGGCGCACATATCCATAGCAAAGGCCGAAGTGGCAAAATTCAGTAGGGGTTGGATTTCTATTAGGCACTAACTCAGTGTCATCTCATCTGGCATAGTAGTGTGCTTCCTTTGATACTTGGCTAGAAAATAGCCATAGCAATAGGATAGGATTGTTTGGTTTTAAAAACTCAAAAAAAAACAAAAAACACAAAAAAAAAAAAAAAACACAAAAAAACACAAAAAAAAACAAAAAGAAGTAAAAAAAAAAAAAAAGTTATAACTCTCATTTTAAAAATGTTTAACCCGAGGGCTAGGGGTAGAGGACGAGGGCGGGGACGTGGGCGTCCAACTACTGCAGGGGTCAGAGGCCGTGGTCCTGGGCGGGGTGAGACACCACCTGCTGATGAGGGAGCAGGGGAACGCCGCAGAGCTACACTCCCTAGGTTCATGTCTGAAGTTACTGGGACTCGTGGTAGAGCACTGTTGAGGCCAGAACAGTGCGAACAGGTGATGTCGTGGATTGCTGACAATGCTTCGAGCAATTTGTCCACCACCAGTCAGTCTTCCACGCAGTCCACCCATGTCACCGAAATCCCCACTCCTCCAGCTCCTGCACCTCAGCCTCCTCCCCCCCAGTCTGCCCCCTCCCAGGAAAATTTGCCATTTGAACCGGCATACTCTGAGGAACTGTTTTCTGGACCCTTCCCACAGTCACAAACCACTTGTCCGGTTGCTGCTGAGCAATTTTCCGATGCCCAGGTTTTCCACCAGTCACAGTCTATGGGTGATGATGACCTTCTTGACGTAGTGGAAGTGTGTAAAGAGGTGTCCGACGATGAGGAGACACGGTTGTCAGACAGTGGGGAAGTTGTTGTCAGGGCAGGAAGTCCGAGGGGGGAGCAGACTGAGGGATCGGAGGATGATGAGGTGACAGACCCAAGCTGGGTTGAGAGGCCGGGTGAACACAGTGCTTCTGAGACGGAGGAGAGTCCTCGACCTGAACAGGTTGGAAGAGGCAGTGGTGGGGCCAGACGGAGAGGCAGGGCCAGAGCTGGTGCATCAGCGCCACTGTCAACTAGTGAAGCTCCCGTGGTGAGGGCTCTTGCGGCGAGGGCTAGATCTTCAGAAGTGTGGAGGTTCTTTAAGGAAACACCGGATGACCGACGGACTGTGGTGTGCAACATTTGCCAAACCAGGCTCAGCAGGGGTTCCACCACTACTAGCTTAACTACCACCAGTATGCGCAGGCATATGAATGCTAAGCACCCCACTCAGTGGCAACAAGCCCGTTCACCTCCGGCCGTGCACACCACTGCTCCTTCCCCTGTGTCAGCTGCTAGTCAGCCCCCTGCCCAGGACCCTGGCACAAAAACCCCATCGTCGCCTCCACGATCCTCCACAGCATCCACCAGCGTTCAGCTCTCCATACCCCAGACGCTGGAGCGGAAACGCAAATATAGTGCAACCCACCCGCACGCCCAAGCCCTTAATGTGCACATCTCCAGATTGCTTAGCCTGGAGATGCTGCCCTATAGGCTAGTAGAGACCGAGGCCTTTCGCAACCTCATGGCGGCGGCCGCCCCTCGGTATTCGGTCCCCAGCCGCCACTACTTTTCCCGATGTGCCGTCCCAGCCCTGCACCAGCACGTGTCAGACAACATCATCCGTGCCCTGACCAACGCCGTTTCTGACAAGGTCCACCTGACCACGGACACGTGGACGAGTGCTGCCGGGCAGGGCCACTATATATCGCTGACGGCACATTGGGTTAACTTGGTGGAGGCTGGGACCGAGTCTGACCCTGGGGCTGCTCATATACTGCCGACGCCGAGGATTGCGGGGCCTACCTCGGTCCAGGTGTTTCAGGCCTACTATGCCTCCTCCTCCTCCCACCCCTCCTCCACCTCCTCCTCCGAACTACCATCCGTGGGCACGGCGCCATCAGTCGGTAGCTCTAGGCACAGCAGCAGTGCCGTCGCTAAGCGACAGCAGGCGGTGCTCAAACTGCTGAGCCTAGGCGACAAAAGGCACACCGCCCAAGAGCTATTACAGGGCATCACGGCGCAGACTGATCTGTGGCTGGCACCGCTGAACCTAGAGCCGGGAATGGTTGTGTGTGACAACGGCCGTAACCTGGTGGCGGCTCTGCAACTCGGCAGACTGACACATGTGCCATGCCTGGCCCATGTGTTAAATCTGATAGTGCAGCGTTTCCTCAAGACATACCCCAATCTGTCTGATTTGCTCACGAAGGTGCGCCGCATCTGTGCGCATTTCAGGAAGTCCAGCCCAGATGCTGCCACTCTCAGGGCAGCGCAGCGCCGCCTCCAACTGCCCGCTCACCGACTGTTGTGCGACGTGCCCACGAGGTGGAATTCAACACTGACCATGTTATCCAGAGTTTACCAGCAGCGCAGAGCGATTGTAGACTGCCAGATGTCAACTTCCACCAGAACTGGTAGTCAGGTCAGTCAGCTTCCTCAAGTCTACAATGAGGAGTGGACGTGGATGTCTGATATCTGTCAGGTGCTGAGTAACTTTGAGGAGTCAACACAGATGGTCAGTGGCGATGCCGCCATCATCAGCCTCACCATCCCGCTGCTTGGCCTGTTGAAAAACTCTCTGGTCAGCATGAAGTCGGAAGCTTTGCGCTCGTCACAAGAGACGGGGGAAGAATATTCCCTTGTTGATAGCCAAAGCACCCTGAGGTCTGTTTCTCAGCGCATATCGGAGGAGGTGGAGGTGGAGGAGGATGAGGAGGAAGAGGAGGAGAATGTTGGCGAGACACAAGAGGGGACCATTGTTGAGTCCTTCACTGTTCAGCGTGTATGGGCAGAAGAAGAGGAGTTGGAGGAGTTGGAGGAGGAGGAAATGGACAGTCAGGCCAGTGAGGGGAGTGAATTCTTACGCGTTGGTACTCTGGCGCATATGGCAGATTTCATGCTAGGCTGCCTATCCCGTGACCCTCGCGTTCAAAGAATTTATTCCAGCACCGATTACTGGGTGTTCACTCTCCTGGACCCACGGTACAAGCAAAATCTTTCCACTCTCATCCCTGCAGAGGAAAGGAGTGTGAGAATGCATGAATACCAGCAGGCCCTGGTGCACAAGCTGAAACAGTATTTCCCTTCTGACAGCGCTAGCGGCAGAGTGCGTAGTTCTGCGGGACAAGTAGCGAGGGAGAGTAGGCGAGCAGGCAGCTTGTCCAGCACTGGCAAGGGTACGCTTTACAAGGCTTTTGCCAGCTTTATGTCACCCCAGCAAGACACTGTCACCTGTCCCCAGTCTCGGCAGAGTAGGGCTGATCTTTACAGAAAGATGGTGAGGGAGTACGTAGCTGACCATACCATCGTCCTAAATGATCACACAGCTCCCTACAACTACTGGGTTTCAAAGCTGGACATGTGGCACGAACTGGCGCTGTACGCCTTGGAGGTTCTTGCCTGCCCTGCCGCTAGCGTCTTGTCCGAGCGGGTTTTCAGTGCAGCTGGTGGCATCATCACCGATAAGCGTACACGCCTGTCGACTGACAGCGCTGACAGGCTGACGCTTATTAAAATGAATAAAGGCTGGATTTCTCAGAATTTCCAATCTCCACCAGGTGAAGGAAGCTCAACCTGAATAATTGATCCACTCCTCCTCCTCCTCCTCATTTTCCTCCTTCTCCTCCTCTTTGTACAGTAAAGCAGAGGAAAATGGCTATTTTTTGACAGGGCCCACTGGCTCTTGCTATAGTACTTCATGCATTTAATTTTTCTGGAGGGCCACCTACCCGGTCCTCTGTTTGAAACAATTTTTGTGAGTGCCACATACAGGCACTCAATCTATTCCATTTTTCTGGAGGGCCACCTACCCGGTCCTCTGTTTTAAAAATTTTTTGGGACTGCCACATACAGGCACTCAATCTATTCCATTTTACTGGAGGGCCACCTACCTGCTCCTCTGGTTTGAAACATTTTTGGGACTGCCACATACAGGCACTCAATCTATTCCATTTTACTGGAGGGCCACCTACCTGCTCCTCTGGTTTGAAACATTTTTGGGACTGCCACATACAGGCACTCAATCTATTCCATTTTACTGCAGGGCCACCTACCTGCTCCTCTGGTTTGAACAATTTTTGGGACTGCCACATACAGGCACTCAATCTATTCCATTTTACTGGAGGGCCACCTACCTGCTCCTCTGGTTTGAAACATTTTTGGGACTGCCACATACAGGCACTCAATCTATTCCATTTTACTGCAGGGCCACCTACCTGCTCCTCTGGTTTGAACAATTTTTGGGACTGCCACATACAGGCACTCAATCTATTCCATTTTACTGGAGGGCCACCTACCTGCTCCTCTGGTTTGAAGAATTTTTGGGACTGCCACATACAGGCACTCAATCTATTCCATTTTACTGGAGGGCCACCTACCTGCTCCTCTGGTTTGAAACATTTTTGGGACTGCCACATACAGGCACTCAATCTATTCCATTTTACTGGAGGGCCACCTACCTGCTCCTCTGGTTTGAAAAATGTTTGGGACTGCCACATACAGGCACTATCCAAATTAAATTGTCTCCATAGCAGCCTCCACACGTTGTCTCCATTGCTACCTCCAAAAGTCGTCCATATAGCTGCCTCCATACATCGTCCCTTTATCAAACGAGGTGTGTCAGGCAGAAATTTGGGTTGTTTTCATGGATTCCACATCAAAGTTGTTAACTTTGTCGCCACCCTGCTGTGTTATCCACAAAATATACTGGCAAACTTTTACCATTTAGGGATATTATTTCAGCGCTTCTTGCGCATCTGTTTACATTCCCCTCACCCGGCATATCCTAAACTTATAAGAACGCTACTACACTTGATCTTATACAAAAGGTTCTTAGAAGTGCTGTTTGGGGAGTAGCCTAGAAACAGGGGCTTGGATTGGCGAAAGCTCGCCTGGCTGCAGAGCGCCAGCTCCATCACAAGATCCAACTAACATAGTTGCAGCACCTTTAATCTACTACTAGTTCACTGCCTCCATAATAATAATAATCTTTATTTATATAGCGTCATCATATTCTGCAGCGCTTTACAAATCATAGGAAACAAATACAAATGTAATGTAACAGAGCACAACATTTGTATGGAACAACAGGAGTGAGGTCCCTGCTCGCCAGAGCTTACGGTTTATGAAGATGATGGGGTAACACGAGGTAAAAGAATATTTAATGGTCAAGCCATTCTTCTTAGGGAATAGAAAAAAATATAATAAATGGAATTGCTGTCGCTTGAAACACTCAGCCGTCATCTTATATACCAGGTCCAGGGTGAATGGGACTGCAGAGAAGTCTGGTGCCTGTTGGTTGCTGGATAACAGATGGGAGGACGACACAGGACGGGTTAGTAGAAGAGTTAAAACTTCATGCAGTTAATGAGTGTTATAGGCTTGCCTAAAGAAATGGGTTTTAAGAGCACGTTTGAAACTTTGGAGGTTAGGTATTAGTCTGATAGTCCGGGGCAGAGCATTCCATAGAATTGGTGCAGCTCTAGAGAAGTCTTGGAGACGCGAGTGGGAGGTCCGCACTAGGGTAGAGGTTCATCTAAGATCACTGGCGGATCTAAGAGCACGGGTTGGGCGATAGACTGAGATAAGAGAGGAGAGGTAGGGGGGTGCAGCATTATACAGAGCTTTATGGATGAGGGTTATTATTATTTTAAACTATTCGAAAGGAGACTGGCAGCAAGTGCAGCGACTGGCATGAACTGTAAGCATACATGGTCCCCTTATCAAACGAGCTGTGTCAGGCAGAATTTGGGGTTGTTTTCATGGCTTCCATGTTAACTTTGTCGCCACCCTGCTGTGTAATCCACAAAATATACTGGCAAACTTTTATCATGTAGCGATATTATTTGAGCGCTTCTTGCTCACCTCCTTTGGTTCCTCTCTGCCACCCATTGGTTTGAAGCCTGAGTCCATTTAGGGTATGTCGCCATGCCACTCTCTAGCCTGCCGCTGCTGCCGCTGCCTCTGCATGCCGTCCCCTATAGTGTCAGGGTCAATTATTGGATGTTTTAGATGCTATCTAGCTTCATTCTGTCACTCTGTCATGGCCATGCTGTTGCCCATAATTTTGGCATAATGGTGCGATTAGGCAGCCTCAGAGGCATCCATGCATGCTGCCCCTGCTGTTTCCTGTCCATTTCCGTGGTGTTTCCATCCTTTTCTGAGGTTCCCAGGTGTTTGGCCAAGCTTCCCTGTGCAGAGCCTTGGTCCCCTTGAAAAATGCTCGAGTCTCCCATTGACTTCAATGGGGTTCGTTATTCGAGACGAGCACTCGAGCATCGGGAAAAGTTCGTCTCGAATAACGAGTACCCGAGCATTTTAGTGTTCGCTCATCTCTATGTATAATATAGGGCAAAATGGAAGAAATATTATCATAGTGACAACGCACTAGATGATTCATTATGCCCAGGAAACAGACCTTTGGGCAAAGAACACGGGGCAGATCAAAGTAAGAATTGAGAACTTCCATAACTTCAGACCAGAATGGCTGAATTCAGTGGCAAGACCAGAACGTTCAACAGGTGCTCACTAAGTTCTTTGTCAAGTGTTGCAGGGTTAGAGACCCTTTCATGCTACTACCACATAAGAGGTATACTTCACCTGGATTAATAGTAATCGGTAACATCTACAAGTTTTCTTAGCAGAACACTGCCTTGGACTTCACACCTCCTTTGCTGGTTTACATTCATCTCTTGACCTGAACGTCAACCTGGGTTTGAAGCACATAGCACTGCAGTATCCAAAAATAAATATTACATTAATTTATTCAATTCTATGGGGGTCATTTATCTTATCTCTGTGTGTTTTGGCTAGTTTTTGTCTTTTTCCATCTGCTTCCTTGGTAATTTATTAATCTCACTTTTTCTTTGTGTTAGGCTACATTCACACGGACGTATGGAAACGGCTGTAACCATACCATACAGTACTGTTTTTTTACGGGTTACATACGGCCACATTCATTTTAATGGATAATACGTCAACCATTTATATTACTTTTTTTGACACCATAGCGTAGCGTACCGTATACTAGCCGTATAAAAATATAGAGGATGTCCTATTTTCTCCCGTATTTCAGTTCCGTAAGCCCTAGTAGTCTATGTGGAGGTATAAAATACGGTTTACATATGTGCTGCATACGGATGAAAAACGTCACGTATATACGGGCTCATACGGCCCGTAAATATGGGACTGGACAAATAATTTTTTTCAGATCTCTTTTTGAGACATTTGTTACAAATGTCGCAAAAAAGTCGCACAAATGTCTTATGTCATATTATTATATATTTTTTTTCCTCAGAAAACAAAAAACTGAAAAAACTGGAAAAAGAATAAAGATAAATGACCCCCTTTGTGTAGGATTTTATACATGGACCACATGTCTGCACTAGGTAAAACTAATTGCCAATGGACACGGCAACCTCTTTAGCTCCTCCATGGTGCACTTTACCAACTGGGCATATCTATAGAGAGGGAGGTAAGCTACTTATGGTGATCAGTCAGATCTGAGAACAAAAACATCCGTCATGCTACAATTCAGCATTCCTCACCTATTTCCATTAGGGAACCTTCATACAAAGATGATCCTGCTGCAATTGGTGGGTTTGACCAACATTCATGGCCACCTCGAGGCCTATTTTGTGTTTTTTATTATAAATGGAAACCCCAGGGCAGTGCCACCACACACTTCTCTATCCTTCCCATCATCTATATTGGAACATACAGAATCTGTGATGCAGATGCTGATGCAAATGTCAGTGTAGAACATGGAATCCAGGGTTGTATATCCTTTAACATAACCTACCAAAACCATTGGTTTAGTATTAACTGTATCCGTCTAATATTTTGGCAGGAAAGTAGTAAGAACTGTGCATTAGTCTGATAATGGACTTTGAACCCATTAATATGTCACTTAGTCCCTAAATTAATGTGACGGAAGCAGATTTATCTGTAATTATTAACCCCAAAGGTTACACAGCTCACAACCTAGAGTGCCTCACGTTAAAGGAATCTTATACAAGGAAGTGGTCACATCATCTGCTATATTCTGCTCTAAATAGTTAAGGCACTTTGGGCATAAGTTTTGCACCTTTCAAAGTGGTGTAAAATGCAGCAAAATTTGGTGCAATTTGGGTGTAAAATGTTGCATTTGGTTTTAGGATGATTCTCACAACTAGCTTAACAAGTGAAAGACGTGTCTTGAATAGTAAATCAACTTTAAAAAAATGTGTTTATTTCATTAATCAATAGTCCATTTGATAACAGTAAATGAAGTAATATATTTTGTTTTAAAGAAAAAACTTCTTTGTCCTGTTTTACCCCCATCCATCAATCTATTGGGTCTAAATCAACTTCCTGTTCTCATGTCCACATAAAGGGACCAGCTAAATCTCTAATGACGTAACTCCTTACAGACCCGGATAGTATCTAATTGATATTAGCCTTCTCTCCGTAAAGGGCTTTATTATCAAGAGAAACATTATCCAGATCTGAAAGAAGTTTAAAGGGGTTGTCCACTTTAAGTATATTTTACCAAATAATTAATTTTGTTTGTGTGATGAAAAGTTATAAAATTTTCCAGTTTTCATTCTGTAGCAATTCCTTACGATTTTCTAGATCTCTACTTGCTGTCAATCTATAAGAAGCTTCATTATTCCCTTCCTGATAAATACCAGTCCATGTTCATGTGATGTCACACAGGTGCATGGCTTGTTATTACTCACAGTGCAATCAATGCTATGTGATGCTAACGAGCCATGCACCTGTGGGACATCACATGACCATGGACCAGTGTTCATCTACAGGAAGTAAACAATGAAGCTTCCAGTAGAATGACAGCAAGAAGACAGCAAGCAGAGTTCTAGAAAACCATGAAGAATTGATACAGAAAGTATACTAGAAAATTGAATAGCTCTTCATTACACAAACAATTTTAATTATTTGCTGTAATGTGCTTAAAGTGGACAACCCCCATTAAGATTTTGACCGACCAATGTAAAATATAGATTGCTGGCATTGAACTAGCATTCCATACTTTTTCCCCATTAACTTTGGAAAGGGAATATGTAGGTCGGACAACCCATTTTAGACCTAAAAAGCTGTACCATCCTATTTATACCTGTGTGCTCTATAAGTGCTCCTAGTTCCTGTCAACTTCATTGATCAGAGATCAAGTAGAGGAAGAGTCATGGACAAATAAGTATTGTTTGTCCAATAAAAGTAGCAGATTGTTTTGAGGGTGGATCAGCATCCTGTTCACAGTGGGATTATAGGTTCCTCTTTCTCCCGATTGCTGGGGTCCATAAACTAATAAACTAATATGACGACTAATTCTCAGTTACAATCATGGGACAACCCTTTAAAATCTTTACGCCCCTCGGCCTCCCTCTTACTTATCTGTCTACCTTCAAAAGAGATTTCATCATTGCTTTCAGAGGAATAAAAGAAGGACAACAATCCCAGAGACCAACTGGTCATAGTGGGTATACACTACTGATAGTTCACAGGAAAAATGAGGAAGCAGCGGCACCTCAAGTATTGAAGAAAGAAACGGTTCTTATTCATCTGATGAAAAAACAGCAACGTTTCGACTCGCAATGAGTCTTTCTCATTGGTGAAAGACTCACTGTGAGTCGAAACGTTGCTGCTATGCCATTAGGTGAATAAAGAACCACTTCTTTCATTGATTGTTGGAGTATTGTTGCCTCCTCGTTTGTTCTCTCTTTGCTTTCAGAGACATTGCGGCTTATTTACTAAGTGTCCCGCGGCCGCAATTCCATCGGTTTTCCAACGTTTTAGGGGATCGCGCCACTGGGACAGGGATTTAGAAGGGGATTGTGTTGCACATGATCAGATTTTGGCGTATTGGCGCCGACTTTTATGCAACAGAAATGAGGGGGCGGGATGATCTGACTGATTCGGACAGAGCGCGGGATTTAACTTTAAAATTGTGTCGCAAGCCATGCACTTACATGCACCGGGAAGAAGAAGGTGAAGGTGACCTGAGCGGGGAGTGACACATGCAGTATATTGGGCGCACGATCCTAGAATATCGCGGCACAGTGCACTCTCATCTGACACTTTGGATCGGGGAACGTGCAGGACTGGGTAAGTAAATGTGCCCCATTGATTGCAGTAGAGGAAAAGAGGAGGGAAAAACTGGAAAAGAAGCAATGAAATGTGATATTTGTTAGCAGTGTTTTAGCTATTAGTATTGTACATGTGGACATGTGTCTTTTATAGGTTTCTTTACAAAGAGAATGTAATTTCACCTGCTCTGCATCTACATAATAGATAAATGAATACACGTTTTATGTTCCCACTCTATTCTAGTAAATGGGATTAGAGCTACTCAGTTGGCAACATCTTTCAGTTTTTTCTTTGAAAACTACATTACTGCTAATCTGGTGTATAGAAGGATAGGTTGGAGACTATTTTTCACATTAGATGTGTATATACTGAAAAGTTTAACCAGGGGCATAAATAGGAAAGCCTGGGCCCCACAGAAAAATTGTGTCTGAGACCTCCTTCAATCAAAGGATTTCTCTGTCCCCCATAGGGTATCCCACGTTACACATTTCCTCTGGATTTTCTGCATTTCCATGTGGTGGTATGTTATGGTGGTAAATTGGTTATTGTTTGGCTTTTATTAATTTGCAATTCAACTGTATACAAAATGCACTCAGTCTGTTATACAGTTGGGTGCCGCCAGGGCCGGCTCCAGGTTTTAGTGGGCCCCTGGGCGACAGAGCCTTAGTGGGCCCCTCCTTGGACCGCCTTCCAGTGGCCATACTGCGCCCCCTCCCCCTGCGGACACACTGACCCTGGGGACACACTGATCCCCCCCCCGGGGACACACTGATCCCCCCCCTGCGGACACACTGAACCCCCCCCTCCCCTGCGGACACACTGAACCCCCCCCCCTCCCCTGCGGACACACTGAAACCCCCCCCTCCCCTGCGGACACACTGAACCCTCCCCTGCGGACACACTGAACCCCCCCCCTCCCCTGTGGACACACTGAACCCCCCCTGCTGACACAATGACCCCCTCCAGACACATTGAACCCCCCCCTCCCCCTGTGGACACAATGACCCCCCCTGCTGACACACTAAGACCCCCCCCTGCTGACACACTAACACCCCCTCCCCTCTATACACACTGACACCCCCCCCCCCCTGCGGACACCCTGACTCCCCTCCGGAAAAGAAAAAAGAAAAAATGTACCTTTCCTGGTTCCCCCGGAGCAGCGCCTTCAGCTGTCTTCGGCCTGGGCCTCCCGTATGCGCCGGCTCTGAAGCCGGCACACGTGATCCGATGACGTCATCATGTGCGCCGGCTTCAAAGCCGTCGCATACCCTGTGGAGCGCTGCATCGTGGGAACCGGGACAGGTGAGTTGTAGATTCTGCCTCTATGCTGCGCTCCCGACCAGCGCAGCATAGAGGCAGAAAAGTGATCGATCCGGATGGTGATCAATTGTACCAGTGTCTTATAGCGACACTGGTACAATTGATCCGGGGGCCCGAGTGCGCCCCTCCAGTACCCCGGGGCCCTGGCACTTGCCCGGGTTGGCCGGGTGCTGGTGCCGGGCCTGGGTGCCGCTATTACCCATACCAATTTTTATTGATGAATAGTGTTGCATTACACCAAGACTCAACATAAGAATGTCCAATTTTAGAAATGAATTTTCAAACTTATTGAAATTATTACATAAAACTATCCAGGCTAAATATAGATTGTTCACAATTGGGACATTTTCATGCATTTTCAGGAGAGCTTAACAGATCATATGGAAATAGGATGTTTAAATAAGAAAACCCCATTAAACTCTGGGTGTCTTATCTCAGCAAAAAATTTCTTTCTAATGGCCCTGTGCTTAGATATGGGATTTGGGATTCTTAGTTGGGTATTTGTCCTTTGTTTAATAAAACACTAGAGGCATAGTTTTCCTCTCCCATCTTGGAAAACTTATTTGCATATTCCTTTCCCAGAATTATCATTGGATCATGCATTACATGTAAGACTGTTTACTATTTCTAGAATATATATCACACATATATATAGAATATACACTCACCGGCCATGGTACACCATGCTAGTAACAGGTTGGACCCCCTTTTGCCTTCAGAACTACCTCAATTCTTCGTGGCATAGATTCAACAAGGTGCTGGAAGTATTCCTCAGAGATTTTGGTCCATATTGACATGATGGCATCACACAGTTGCCGCAGATTTGTCGGCTGCACATCCATGATGTGAATCTCCCGTTCCACCACATCCCAAAGATGCTCTATTGGATTGCGATCTGGTGACTGTGGAGGCCATTTGAGTACAGTAAACTCATTGTCATGTTCAAGAAACCAGTCTGAGATGATTCCAGCTTTATGACATGGCGCATTATCCTGCTGAAAGTAGCCATCAGATGTTGGGTACATTGTGGTCATAAAGGGATGGACATGGTCAGCAACAATACTCAGGTAGGCTGCGGCGTTGCAACGATGCTCAATTGGTACCAAGGGGCCCAAAGAGTTCCAAGAAAATATTCCCCACACCATGACACCACCACCACCAGCCTGAACCGTTGATACAAGGCAGGATGGATCCATGCTTTCATGTTGTTGACGCCAAATTCTGACCCTACCATCCGAATGTCGCAGCAGAAATCGAGAGTCATCAGACCAGGCAACATTTTTCCAATCTTCTACTGTCCAATTTCGATGAGCTTGTGCAAATTGTAGCCTCAGTTTCCTGTTCTTAGCTGAAAGGAGTGGCATCCAGTGTGGTCTTCTGCTGCTGTAGCCCATCTGCCTCAAAGTTCGACGTACTGTGCATTCAGAGATGCTCTTCTGCCTACCTTGGTTGTGACGGGTGGCGATTTGAGTCACTGTTGCCTTTCTATCAGCTCGAACCAGTCTGCCCATTCTCCTCTGACCTCTGGCATCAACAAGGCATTTCCGCCCACAGAACTGCCGCTCACTGGATGTTTTTTCTTTTTCGGACCATTCTCTGTAAACCCTAGAGATGGTTGTGCGTGAAAATCCCAGTAGATCAGCAGTTTCTGAAATACTCAGACCAGCCCTTCTGGCACCAACAACCATGCCACGTTCAAAGGCACTCAAATCACCTTTCTTCCCCATACTGATGCTTGGTTTGAACTGCAGGAGATTGTCTTGACCATGTCTACATGCCTAAATGCACTGGGTTGCCGCCATGTGATTGGCTGATTAGAAATTAAGTGTTAACGAGCAGTTGGACAGGTGTACCTAATAAAGTGGCCGGTGAGTGTATGTGTAATGTACCACAGGATGGGCCTTTATTAGATTCTACACCCAGCTAACTTCTAAGTTGGCTGGATAGGGTCTGCCAAGACCTCTCCATGACACCTTCATGCTCAGAGTGCCTTAAAGGCTTGGTCATCCCCTTTACAAGTCATTATCCCCATTAACTACTTTCCCAGTTATAGTATGTATTAATACCTTGCTGTCATCTACTGTCCAGATAGAATGTGTGAACAAGTATTTCAAGGGGTTAACAGTTTATCTTATGCCTGAAATGAATATATCTTTCCCGAGGTATAGCAGACTGTTATTGGTTGGCAGCTCAGAACTGTCTAGACAGAATAAACCTTTATAAACAGTGTGGAGTCCTGGGTCCACACTACAACAGCCCTGCCAGCTAAACTGTTATCGACTGCTGTTGGCATTCCCAAGAAAAGAAATGCTGTGTGCTTCCTCTTACCCATCATGGGTCTTCTTTTTACCATCTTCTTGGGATCTGTCACCAATAACGGGAGTGCCTCATAGTGAACTTTTATTGTCACGCGACCTTCCCCTCTTCCTGCTTCACCTTGCTGGCACTCATGAGTGTGGATCAGGCCTCCCCAGGGCTACTGTGACAGCTGTGGCGCAGCCACCATCAAGTCATTCACTCCAATTCTAGCCTAGAGCTGCCTTGCATTCTGTTGGTCCCCAATGGGTCATGTTACGTATTCATTATGACAGTTCCTTTCAACCAAGCCAGAAGAAAGCTACACAAAACTCAAAATCTACATTACCCTCTATGTATGTTTTCTGGAGTGTGGTATAAAACGGTATACAGGCAGTCCCCGGGTTATGTACAAGATAGATTCTGTAGGTTTGTTCTTAAGTTGAATTTGTATGTAAGTTGGAACTGTATATTTTATCATTCTAACCCCAGCCAGAATTTTTTTGGTCTCAGTGAAAATTGGCTGTGCCCTGTGCTGCGATTCACTAAGATTGTGCGCCCGATATCCTGCATGTGTCGCTTCCCCACTCAGGTCCCACAGACTTCACCATCTTTTTAGTGGTGCATGTTAGTGCTTGGATTTGCAACACAATTTGAAAGTTAAATCGTGAGTCCGAATCATTCGGATCGACCGACAGCACGCCCCCTAATTTGTGTCGCATGGAAGCCAGCGCAGCTGTGACAGAAACCGATCACGTGTGACACAATCCCAGCGCAGACACCTGTTAAATACCTGTCCAGGCCGTGTAATCCCCGAAAAAGGCAAACAGTCCGACAAAAGTGAGCAGCACGACCCTTAGTAAATGATCCCCAAAATGTTGTCTTTATATAATAGATGCAATTCTAATTGATGCACCTTTTGTAATTCCACTAAATTCTAATAAATGGGATTAGAGTTTACAGTTGCCAACATCCTTCAGTTACTTCTTAGGAAATTACATTGGCGCTAATCTGGTGTTTTGTGTTAGTAGGTCATGTATAAAATGACAAGTTCAGCATATGCCAGATGTCAAGTCATTTTGGCAAAAGTCTGACATGTATTCATAGGCCAAAAATGTGCCCTTCCAGACAGGGAACACATAAACCACAAGCCAAATTTGCCAGAATTGCTATCAAAAAATTAAGGTCAATCTGTAATGCCAGACTGTTAACAATTGGGCCCTGTATAGACTTACAAATGTGTACCTATGTGTACCATGTTTATCTGGAGAGCCTAAAAGAGCATATAGAGTGAGAGTGTTGATATAACACAGCCCCATTACACTCAGTAATAGCTAAGCATTTCATTCAGCTTCTTTAGACAGAAAGTCTAGAAGCCAAAGACAATCATGTAAAATGATGTTGGATGTGGAATCATTAATTAGTTAAATATAACTAAAGGTATTTTTAGCTTTACTTTACGGGTCATAGGACATTGGAAAAAGTATCTACTTCTTCCAGGAAAGGAACAAGAAAAATTAGTTCCCAAGGTTGGGGAAAAGAAAACTATGCTTGCAGTCCCTTGAAGAAGGTAGTTCCCTATAGATCAATAAGAGAAGGTAGTAGGTTACAGGTGATTGATTGGTTCAATAGTTTCATTGCCAAATTTGGCTTTTTGTTAGGCCACATTTACACGCCCGTTGCATGACTGTTGGGGGGCGTATATAGGGACACCGTATATACACCCCCCATGGACTGGCAATGGGCGCATGGAGTGGAACGGCACTGTACCTTTCCATACCCGGGGAAAAGATAGAACATGTCCTATCTTTCCCCGTTATACAGCCTTATACAGCACCGTGTATTTCTATGGAGCGGGGTGGGGTTGAGCAACGCACGCGCCATCCTCCTCTCCCGTGCGCCGATGTGTGCCCACAGGGAATGGCACTGTGGGCACAAGTTCGTGTGAATTTGGGCTTACTTATACTATTATACAAAAAACCCTTAATGGTATTAAAAGCCATTATCTATGTGCCATTGACTGTCCTTTTTTTTACTATAATAAATTCCTACTGATATTGTCTTGCATGTGTTAAAGATGACCACCATTCCTGCTCTCATACCACACATATATCTATTATTTTCTATATGTCCCTTGTGTTTGTATTGTATTTAACTAATTGGCCCACATTTATTAAAAGCCTTTGCACCAGTTTTCTGTTGGACTTTTCACTTGAAAGAACGTGCAAACTGCTCGAACATGGACTTATGAAGTGTCAGCACCACATTTGTGTTGTGGCTGAACTATGCCTGACACGAAACTAATTTCTGCACATTAAGGGGCCTTCTGGTGTAGAATCCGACCTTGTGCCACATTTATTACCGCAACTCTACAGAATTGTGTTGCCCGCTTAAAGGTGCACCAAAAAAAAGTTGGTGCACACTTCCCGAGCAATGCAGGGTGCAAATTAATGATGACCGTGCAACCCTTATTATGAATCTAGCACACTCTGCACACTCCACAGGAAAACTGCACTTTGCCACTTTGTGCAGTTTGCGCTACTTTTGGGCCATTTTGTCACAATTGCATAAATTTGTATTTTTAATGAATTCAATAGTAACATTTGTATTTTTTTCTATCATGTTTTGATTATTCATTATTGATCTTCTGTATCATGTATGTTGTTAAATTATCTATAATAAGCTGCCTTCCTTAAGATAACACCACAGGCGTAGATTTCCTTTTACCATCTAGGAAAACAGTGTTGCATATTCCTTTACCAAAATTTTGAATCATGCATGACCTTTAAGACTTGGCACTTAAGGGGATTTTATTGTAGAAACAGTATCACAACTTTATAAAATATTTTTTCTTATCAGGTCCTCCGGTTTCCTCTCACACTCCAAAACATACTGGTAGGTTGATTAGATTGTGAGCCCCATTGGGGACAGGGTCCGATTTGGCAAACTCTGTGCAGCGCTGTGTAATCTGTGTGCGCTATATAAATAAAGGAATTATTATTATTATTATTATACTCCTTAACTGTGAGAAGACAACTATAAGAAGACACTGTGATGATAGGACTGCAAGAAGACAACTATAAGAAGACAACTATAAGAAGACACTGTAATGATAGAAATAAAAGACAATAACTATGAGAAGAGACTGTAATGGCAAAACTACAAGAAGACAACTCTAAGAAGACACTGTGATGATAGGACTGCAAGAAGACAACTATAAGAAGACACTGTGATGATAGGACTGCAAGAAGACAACTATAAGAAGACACTGTAATGATAGAACTACAAGAAGACAACTATAAGAAGACACTGTGATGATAGGACTGCAAGAAGACAACTATAAGAAGACACTGTGATGATAGGACTGCAAGAAGACAACTATAAGAAGACAACTATAAGAAGACACTGTAATGATAGAACTACAAGAAGACAACTATAAGAAGACACTGTGATGATAGAACTGCAAGAAGACAACTATAAGAAGACACTGATGATAGGACTGCAAGAAGACAACTATAAGAAGACAACTATAAGAAGACACTGTAATGATAGAACTACAAGAAGACAACTATAAGAAGACACTGTGATGATAGGACTGCAAGAAGACAACTATAAGAAGACAACTATAAGAAGACACTGTAATGATAGAACTACAAGAAGACAACTATAAGAAGACACTGTGATGATAGGACTGCAAGAAGACAACTATAAGAAGACACTGTGATGATAGGACTGCAAGAAGACAACTATAAGAAGACACTGTGATGATAGGACTGCAAGAAGACAACTATAAGAAGACACTGTAATGATAGAACTACAAGAAGACAACTATAAGAAGACACTGTAATGATAGGACTGCAAGAAGACAACTATAAGAAGACACTGTAATGATAGAACTACAAGAAGACAACTATAAGAAGACACTGTGATGATAGGACTGCAAGAAGACAACTATAAGAAGACACTGTGATGATAGGACTGCAAGAAGACAACTATAAGAAGACAACTATAAGAAGACACTGTAATGATAGAACTACAAGAAGACAACTATAAGAAGACACTGTGATGATAGAACTGCAAGAAGACAACTATAAGAAGACACTGATGATAGGACTGCAAGAAGACAACTATAAGAAGACAACTATAAGAAGACACTGTAATGATAGAACTACAAGAAGACAACTATAAGAAGACACTGTGATGATAGGACTGCAAGAAGACAACTATAAGAAGACAACTATAAGAAGACACTGTAATGATAGAACTACAAGAAGACAACTATAAGAAGACACTGTGATGATAGGACTGCAAGAAGACAACTATAAGAAGACACTGTGATGATAGGACTGCAAGAAGACAACTACAAGAAGACAACTATAAGAAGACACTGTAATGATAGAACTACATGAAGACAACTATAAGAAGACACTGTGATGATAGGACTGCAAGAAGACAACTATAAGAAGACAACTATAAGAAGACACTGTAATGATAGAACTACAAGAAGACAACTATAAGAAGACACTGTGATGATAGGACTGCAAGAAGACAACTATAAGAAGACACTGTGATGATAGGACTGCAAGAAGACAACTATAAGAAGACACTGTAATGATAGAACTACAAGAAGACAACTATAAGAAGACACTGTGATGATAAGACTGCAAGAAGACAACTATAAGAAGACAACTATAAGAAGACACTGTAATGATAGAACTACAAGAAGACAGCTATAAGAAGAAACTGTAATGATAGAAATGCAAGGCAATAACTATGAGAAGAGACTGTAATGGCAAAACTACAAGAAGACAACTCTAAGAAGACACTGTGATGGCAGAACTTCAAGAAGACAACTATAAGAAGACACTGTGATGGCAGAACTACAAGAAGACAACTATAAGAAGACACTGTGATGGCAGAACTACAAGAAAACAGCTATAAGAAGACACTGTGATGGCAGAATTACAAGAAGACAACTATAAGGAGACACTTTAATAACATAACTACAAGAAGACAACTTGAAGAAGACACTGTGATGACAGAACTACAAGAAGACAACTATAAGAAGATAAAAACAATTTTTCGCGGTGTACAGTTCACCCCTACGGAGCTACTCACGGAACAAGACTGATCCACAAAGTCTTCAAATAAGTTCAGGAATCTGTTAGAGAAAAATTAATTTCACTCTAGCCGGAGCTCCCAAAATACTTCTTATTACTCTCCTGTAGTATTAGACACTCTCCATGTGTCAGTGTCCAACACCAAAACCACAGATTCTTCTGATGAAATTATATCCCAGTTCAGACCAGCACCAGCGCGTTATTCCTCATTCATCTTCAATTACTCTTATCAGACAATATTGCTAAAAGGAATATGCAAGCAGATGGTGTAGTATGCTCCAACAAGTTTAAAATTTATTTAGTTCATCATACTCACAGAATAAAAGTTAAAGTGCTCATTAAAAATGGCAGCGGGATGCTAGCTCACAAGTCCGCCCGACCCAGGGTTGCAATGCCCCGGAAGAAGCCTTGGACAACTAAGAAGACAATGTTATAACAGAACTAGAAGAAGACAACTACAGGAAGACACTTTTATGAAGAAACTACTACAAGACAACTATAAGAAACTTCGAGAAGCTAACTGTAAAAAGGCAACTAAGAGAAGACAATCATGTAAAATCAGTTAAACAACAAGAGAATGATTATAGATGATTATAAAATTACTCAACGGTTTATGGTTTGGTTATAGTTTGAAAAAACTAAATAAAAAAACCATTACAAAAAATTGTATTAAGCTATAGTACAGAAAAACTGAAATGTGGGTGTAGGTTTTTGTGGGGTGGCTGATAAATTTGAGTAAAAATCCCCCAAAAATCTAGTGTGACAGATAACACTATACATTCAATGAAAAAAGAGACTCTGTGGAGTGTGATGTCTTCTAGTGCTGATGATATTTCCCACCAGTATGTTCTTTGTAGATCTTTTACCTTTCATCTCTATGCTTGTTCACTCTTCTTTTGTGTTTTTACCTATGTTTTGCCTTCTTCCATCCATTATGCTCTACAGTATATGTTAAGGTATTTTAAAGTCATGTTTCACCATTACTTGGTAGAAAATGTAGCTGACACTAGCTGTATAGTCTAAATGGACCAGCTTGTTTGTCAAAGGCTTGGTCAGCACTGACAGAGTTAAGGAAATGAATATCTCTGCATGTATACCTCCCAAATGGCCTAATATGAAAAGAGAAAAGGAATGTTTACCTTGATTGTAAAGATTAAAGATTTTCCTGTTCCTCCTCTTGTGATGTCATGAAGGCACCAAATAATCCTATAAGAGCAAGGTGCGAAGACTTCTGACACTCCTGAAGGTGTATCGCCCCCAGGGCAAACAATGGGATACCACACTGCCAGCTTGTGGGTCCTATGGCTGTCTTTGGGCCTTACAAATACCATAGATGTCATACCAGGTAAAACATTTTTAAATTGCAAAATACCTCTTATGTTACATATCTGCCATTGTGTTTTGTCATTGAAGAAACTAATTAGGATATTTCTTGGCAGAAGAAAGTTATTTGAGATAAAGTGACCAGGGAACACAATAGAAATGTACCAGTAGTAGTGAGAGGTTTTAACTTATCATTGTATACACAGTTTAACAAGGTAGTCAATAGATAAGAGCCTCAGAGTTTACACATCCTGAATACCTTGGACAATAAAACTAATGTCTGAAGACAGAAACATTTCAATGCAATGTAAAAGAGTAATTTTACTTCATATTATGGAAGTTCTCACCACATATGGGGCCTTCTAGTGATACAATTTTTACATTAAATTTAAATTGTCTGTATAGTTTTGGAATTTTCCATATATTGTTCTTAGACTCCACTTAACCTTTCTAACTAATTCTCGACAGGTCGAATCCGTAATCATGGTCACTACGTCTGCAGTACATGGGGAAACTATCATTTCAAAACTTTTGATGGAGACTTCTACCAGTTTCCAGGCAGCTGTAGCTACAACTTGGCTTCAGACTGTGGAGATTCCTATCAGGAGTTCTCTGTCCATGTTCACCGATCAGCCATCAATGATCATCCTCTTATAGACAAGATCACCGTCACCATCAAAGATGTCATCATTCAACTGAAGAGCAGCATAGTGATAGTGAATGGGGCCATGTGAGTCTATATATTATTTTATAAGTGTGAACAATAATTGTTGGAAAGTTTTTTACCAATTTCTTGTGCCTTCCAAATTTACAGGATGACTGAAATATCTAATATATTGTTTATGACCTGTTTTTAAGATCCTTTATCTTTTTTATTATAATTTACTATTATTTAATGTGTTTATATACTTTAGCTCCAAATAACTTTCAGTGCTGTATATTTTTTGTGGTCCCTGATCACAATCTAAATTGTCCTTTATGTATTTTCTTTGGGAGCCTAGGAACAAAACTGAGTAACACAAAAACAGGGACAAGCAGCAAATGTTGCCCTTAGTACATACACATATTGCCCTTAGATTCAGTTACTATGTAGGGGATAAGTGTCATAGTCAGGTTTGTTTGAATGAGCAAAGCTCCATTCATTTATATGGGTTTATGAGTAGGTTTGGTCCCACCAGACACACAAAAGAGCATGGAGAGTCTGTGGGGATTTAAGAACCCTTTTGATCCCCTATTCTTCTGATCACTGTAGATCACTGTTACATCACTGGGGTAAAACAAGGGCTTTACATACCACTTCAAAATAGATCATGAAGTAGGAATTGTGGAGTCGAACAAACATGTATCAGAGAGAAAATCCAGCACACGGAAATACAAATAAAATTTTCCAGTCTTTATTTCTTCATAAGGTTCATCACATTGAGTACAAGCAGATATCACAAAAGTACAGATTGTCGTGTTTCAGCTAAGCAAACTTAGTTCAGAAGCATTTGTACTTTTGTGATAACTTCTTGTACACGATGTGATGAAATAAAGATTGGAAAATTTTGTTTGTATTTCGGTGTGCTGGATCTTCTTTGTCTATGGATAATTGGTGAACCATTGTGCCTCGGGACAGTTTCATTCAGCAGAACATAAGTATACAAGTAGAGGTGAGCTGGCATATACTTTTGTTGGAGTGTGTCAAAATGTATCAAAGGTTTAGATTGAAAAGGATAGTTTCGAAAAGTGAGAAAGTCCTAATTAATGTCCTGGAGGACCCCCTTATGATTTTCTTTCCTTATGCTTAGTGTGCGGCTAAATAACTCCTATTACATGACCATGTATTCAAATTTGAGGTTTGGCCAATCTGCAGGTCAAAGAAGAGCAAAATGAGTACCACTAATTGCCAAAACCCCTACATTTAGGATATATTTTGCATATTTCCTATAATTTTGGGAAATTTTACTTCACTGGGGCACAAAGTGATCCTTAGACCTGGGTTTTACAAAATATATCTTGAGGTAGGAAGTGTAAAATGGCCCTCCAATGATTGGAACCCAAACGTTTAAGAGATTTAGGTTGGAAAGGATGGTTTAACAAGGAAAAAGTCCTAAGAAATATCCTGGAGGACCTCTAATGCTATTCCTTCATTACACTTGGTGTGGGGTGGGACAACTTTTCTCAAATCATTTCACTAAAATGGGGCTCAACAATGTATGCAAAGTATTTTGGAGCTGGCTAAGACCAGGTTGTCTTCCTTATTGTAGAAGTTTCAAATCTTGTTGTAGATGTGGTATGTAGAACTTTTGAGCATTGGTCACTGACATCATTGCTTTAGGTCATTTCTGTAATGACACACATATATTTTCATTCTATAATTTCTACTTTAGTCATTGGAGAGTAATGATAACAAAATGCAGGTATGGGGCAGCTTTTCACATTTATATAATGTGCTGATGGATATCTGCAATTGTTTCAGATTTATAGTTTGAACTAATGAACTGTAGACATATTCCACAGATACAGTAATAACTTCTAAAAGAGTTATGGGTGAATGGTCATGGATGAACTCTGTTACCTTTCCCAGACTCAGATATATCTGAGTATTGGTAGTTAACATTTTGCTTTGAACATTGTTGTAGTCTTATAGCAGTTGCCAAGTTCTGAAATTTAAGTTCCTTTACTGCAAATAACACATTTTTATTCTACTGCATTCTGGGAAGAACAGCTGCGGTTTTGAGAGTTTGGCGTATAGACCAGCATTTGTATAAGGTGTTCCTTTGGGTGTTGACCATTTTTATAAAGCAATTAAAGTGGAGTTTCTTCATGACCACACCAAGACTTATGTGTATCTTAGACCATATGGTGAGCACCCTGATGTGGGTCCCATCGGATTACTCAGTTTAATATGAAGCTATAAATATTTATAGCATTAGACTATTTTGGATTGGCCAATAAGTCAACCCTTTAACCTTCTTTGAAAAAAAAATGTAATAATCCAAAATGAACCTACGACATGTCATCTCTTGTGACTCTTTTAATCTTATTCAATAATTTTATTGTAAACATATCTTTGCAGGTTTTATTATCTTGCTTTATAATTATGGTAAAACTAATAAGGGAAAATAAAATGAATAAATTAATAGAACATAAATATGGAAATATGGAAATTTTGAAGAACAATCTTTTGTCATGAGAATTAGAAGTTATATTATATTATAAGGACTATGCAATCGGAAATTAAAATGGTTTACATATGAACACTGATCAGGTACAGGGAAATAGTCTGCTAAGTGGTTAGCAAAGGGAGAGGCTCCACATTTAGTCACCAGAAATATATCAACCACTGGAAATTGATAATACAAATAGTAAGGGGCTAAATATAGGACCACTCAACTAATATTTAACCAAAAAAACCTCAATAGCACTGAATAAGTAAAGTAACCAATACTGCATATGGTACACATAATTAATCTTTATTAATCACATCAGTCATACACAATGACCAGAAAAAAATATTTTAAAACACCCCATTAAAAGAGATACACATAAAAAACCCAACAGACAGACTAAAGCTAGTACTGTACATTTTAATAATGTGGCACAACCCTTATTTCAGTGGGACAGATCATCTAAAATTTGTTCACCCTTATACAGTATACATTTCGTTAAAATGGTTGATTCTACTTATTCACCCCAAGAAAAAGACAGAACAGGCATTTGAACTTCGATGCTGGATTTGTTGTTCTCCATGGAGAAAAGCCACCAACAGAAGCTTTTTGATGTCAGCTTATACTACATTAGCCATTAAAAACACATATATTCTCAGTGGTAACAAGTGTGTATATGTATGTTGAGTGAAATTTTTGTCAGTCTAACGATTGTTAGGAAAAACTATAAAAGGTCTATGAGCTCCTTGTGGGAGGCTTCCAACACTAATGCTGGGGGAGATAAGAATAAGACTGTTAGTCAGGAGATGGATGGAACGTAGATCTTCCTCTCTTGTTAGATGGAATTCTTTCCTACCCTATGAGAGGATAATATATACGATAACAGGAAAAGTCCTGACCAGTTGGGAAAGTTATGGGATTCTACACTAACTGTTTACCGTCTTCAAGACCTGTCATCCTCCATCCAGGCCCCAACCCGACCGTCCCATCCCTGGGTCTGACCTCCCCCAGTAAAGTAGTTTCATAGTTTCATAGTTTATACGGTTGAAAAAAGACACTTGTCCATCAAGTTCAACCAAGGAAGGGAAGGGATTGGATGAGGAAGGGATTTAGGGGAAACAATTCTATATAACATAACCAGCAATGTTATTTAGGTGTAAAAAGGCATCTAGACCCTTCTTAAAGCTCTCTGCTGTCCCTGCTGTGACCAGCGCCTGAGGCAGGCTAATCCACAGAGTGACAGTTCTCATAGTAAAAAAGCCCTGTCGCCTCCGGTGATTAAACCTTGTTTTCTCCAGACGGAGACAGTGCCCCCTCGTCTTTTGATTTGATCTAATCTGAAACAACTTACCACCATATTTTTTGTATGGACCATTCATATATTTAAATAAATTAATCATGTCCCCTCGTAGTCGTCTCTTTTCCAGACTAAATAAATCTAGTTGTTTTAATCTTTCCTCATAACTAAGACCCTCCATACCCCTTACCATTTTTGTGGCTCTACGTTGAACCCTCTCCAGCTCCAGGGCATCCTTTTTATGGACCGGTGCCCAGAACTGGACAGCATATTCCAGGTGAGGCCGAACCAGTGCCTTGTACAGGGGTAATATTACATCCCTATCACGAGAGTCCATACCACTTTTGATACACGACAAGATCCTACTAGCTTTAGAGGCAGCTGATTGACATTGCATGCTGTTATTCAATTTATGATCTACTAGTACCCCCAGGTCCTTCTCAACAAGGGACTCTCCCAGATTTACTCCCCCAAGGACATATTTTGCCTTTGGATTATTGGCCCCCAGGTGCATAACCTTACATTTATCCACATTAAACCTCATTTGCCAAGTGGATGACCAAACATTCAGTTTGTCCAAGTCACCCTGCAGCCTATGAACATCCTCCATAGACTGTATTACACTACACAGTTTGGTGTCATCTGCAAAAATAGACACAGTGCTATTAATTCCTACCTCTATATCATTAATAAATATATTAAATAGTAGTGGGCCAAGCACAGAACCCTGAGGTACACCACTCATAACTGGTGACCATTCCGAGTAGGAATCATTGACCACAACTCTCTGGGTACGATCCTCTGTACATTGGTAGGTTGATTATTTGCCCCATCCGCTTTCTTGATATGTAAAGTGAAGTCTTCTGTCTTTTACCGTATCAAACGGACATTCCTTTCCATAAAATGGCTGCAGATGAAGGGACATGTGATCTTATATGTCCATGAACAAACGCCCTACCAGGACCTTATGATAGTATTCATTAATACAAGATCAAGGTCCTGGCAGGGTGATTGTTCATGGGTAGATCACATTCTTCTACAGCCATTTTATGAACAGGAATCTCTGAATGATGAGGTAAAATACAGGAGGCTTCAATTTACATATCAAGAACTTTTTATAGATTTTTTAAATCTTGGCCAACCCCTTTAAAGCAATGCATTTCTGCCTGGCAGGGCCTTATTCCTCTTTGAAACATATGCACATTGGTCAGACATGAATGTGTATAAGAGTATCAGCAAGAAGAGCTGTCAGCTGGATGAATGTTCTGCTGAAAGCTATGTTCATGGCCCCCATACGAGATGAAGGAAACAACTACTGATTATAACATGTCCAGCCAAGAAGAAAAGTCAAGGAGGACACATCTTTCCTTTTTTAGTAATTTTCTTTATGTGTATTCTATTATAAGTTATAGCAATATTTCTTATTCTGTAGAGCAAAGACACCTTACTATAGCTTTGGAATCCTCATCTCGAAAAACGATGCCTATTTCAAGTTGTATACAAAGACGGGTCTCACCCTCATGTGGAATAAAGAGGATGCTGTCATGGTGAGTTCCATGCTAATCCTACAGATTTACTGCATATTATTATATAGGGGACTGAGATGGGGCTGTTGTGATTTAACTAAATTATGTAGAGAAATTACCACTTTATTGAGCTTTTTTGTAAAATGAATCATGGTTTAGTCTTCTTTATGACTGATCTCCTATATCTCCATTCTTAGGTGGAACTGGATCCGAAATTCAATAACCGGACCTGTGGTCTATGTGGTGACTACAATGGTGTCCCTGTTTATGATGAATTTGTTTCTGGAAGTAAGTAGTCTGTAAAATTGAGTAAAAAATTACTTGACTTATCAGACATGGAAGTATATGACAAGCTGAATTACAGAAATAACATAGTAGGGCAGATTTATTAGACAAGACACAAGATTACCATTTATAAGGTCTGAGGCTGGATGATAAATCTGTCGTAGTATAAGACTCTAGTGATATTTTAAACCTCCTATTAGTTGGCTTATTTTACAGAAGAAAACTGTGGAAAAATTCTGTTAAGATTACTTTTGGCACACTGACTTTTTTGACATGAGACCATGTGCCCGTTTCACAGGCCACACCTCTTTTGTCATACTAACAGATTAATAAATCTGCCCTAGTGTTTGCAAAGCCAACAACATATATGGAAGGAAGATGTAGTAATACATATGGCAAGAAGGTAATAGTCGGCAATACAGTTGGGCTGGAAAAGGAATAATCTGGATTAGAGCAGACTTGGGGTTTTGCAGTTCTTGTTACATAATAATTGTGGTACATGATGGTTTACCTCCAGGTTTCTCTTTGGCCGCATGCCCATGTCTTCCATCCTTTCCATCGGATGGGACTTATGTAAATCCTGTACACTTTTCTGACCCCTACACTATTGTGAGCAGATTTAAGAAATCCTCTACTGAAATCTCTAAAACCAAGGTGCCAGACAAAGTGCAGTATCCCTTTGCCCTGTGTAGGAAGTACATCCAGAATAAAGCCTCACTGTAGGATACTGTCTTTTCTGAGAAAATCCCTTTAAGCAATTGGTTTAAAGGCCAGCAGATTATACTACATTATCAAGCCAAATAGAATATATATATATATATATATATATATATATATATATATATATATATATATATATATATTATTAATGTACAAAAATTAAAGTTTTATGATCCAATGTATCTTTTCTCTTCTTAGATATATTACTTAACCCAATACAATTTGGGAATTTGCAAAACATCCATGACCCAAATGTTGAGTGCACTGACAAGGATGAGACTCAAAGCACAGACACATCCCATTGCTCCCAATTTGTAAGTAACTGTATTAGCTCTTATGTTGAAGCCTAACCAATGTATTTATACTAGAGGTCAAGTATGAAATGTTATTGTTAAGATATACCTTTCTGATATTTCCATATCCTCGGAGATAATTGTCTGACCTCTGGGAACTCTAATAACCATGCTTATGAGGGTCCCATGCTTCCTGTTAGCTTTCATGGTACTGATGGACTTAACAGAGGTACATGATAAAAGGGCCATTCAAGAGGCATGGGAGCCGCAATCTAATGGGGGGTCTCAGTAGTAGTACCCCAGCAATTAGTCACTACCCAGGGATAGGTAATAAGTTGGCAACAATCAAATCATGGTGCCTTCTTTAGGACCATGGTCTCTTCAACATCTATTTAAAGCTCAGCATAAAGTAAGTTCTATAGACTTGGTATCTACTCCATGGTGTATCAGGTCAAGGATTCAGAGGATTATTTATATGTCATGGATTTCAATGTTTATAAAAGTACAGGCAGTCCCCGGGTTACATACAAGATAGGTTCCATTGGTTTATACTTAAGTTGAATTTGTATGTAAGTTGGAACTCTATATTTTCTAATTGTAGCTCCAGACAATTTTTTTTTTGTCCCAGTGACAATTGGATTTTCAAAGTTTTTTGCTGTAATGGGACCAAGGATTATCAAAAAAGCTTAATTACAGACAACTTACAGTTGTTCAATGCAACCTGGGAGTAAAGTAAAGCAATTAGAGATCTTCACCAGAGGTCACAGTGGTCAGAGGGGTCCGTCTGTAACTAGGGGTCGTCTGTAAGTCTTGAGTCCTTAAATAGGGGACCACCTGTAAATGGGAAAATTTGAATGTAAAATGTTAATAACACAATGATATTTCCCCCTGTAGCGCTCTGTGTGTGA
This sequence comes from Engystomops pustulosus, assembly GCF_040894005.1. Lineage (NCBI taxonomy): Eukaryota > Metazoa > Chordata > Amphibia > Anura > Leptodactylidae > Engystomops > Engystomops pustulosus. The sequence goes on along the minus strand of NC_092417.1, from coordinate 147,045,225 downwards.
ACAGCACCTGAAGCATGAGGCATTCTCAGATTGTGAAAGCCTCCTGAATCTGGAAAACTATATCCAGGCCTGCACACTGGACATGTGCTCCTGTAATCAGTCTCAAGACTCCTTCTGCCTGTGTAGTACCATCACTGAGTATTCCCGACAATGTTCTCACGCCGGAGGACGTCCCGAAAACTGGAGGACTGATAACTTCTGTCGTAAGGATTTTAGTTCATTTTTATGCACTGTCAAATTTCAGGAAAACGTTTTAGATTAGGAAGTGGTTAAAAAAATGAATGTAGATGAACTAACTATCTGAATTGCCTTACACTGGGTTACTGTCCACTGCTCCAACTGGTGTTAGTTGACTTGGTCTTAGTTTGAATGTCATAAGACTCAATGGCGTAAGTAGGAGAGCTAAGGAGAGCCCCACTTACCCCTTAAAAAATATACATTCAGTGTATACACCATATATACATACTTACAGCATATATGAACATACATACAGTACCATATGCACCCATGCATTATATACACAGACATACAGCATATATACATCACAAATGTATATTCATACAGCTTATTCACATCGAATACCCCAGCCGCTAGGGCTGCTATCCCTGTAGTTAAGCCCTTGATCAGACTTGTATAGCCAATCACCACAGTGACGTGATGCCTCAGCCCTGGTTGTTAACCCACCACACATGTTGCGTCTGATATAGAAAGCTATTATCTAATCTGACACCTCAGTTATCATCTGTCTTCTTCAAAACGTTGAAGTGGTTCTCCACTTTGGGCAATACCTATTTGTCACAATGGTTTCTTATAATTATGCTAAATAAAGATTTGCGATTGCTTGAAATAAAAGCGGGGGAAATAATTTCATCTCCCTACAGCACCACCACTGGGGAAATGTGGCATTACATAAAGTTCATTCAAATAACGGGAGTGTCAGTGTAACGCTGGACAACACACGTCCTAGGGATAGATCCTGTTCTTAACTGCCTAGGCCAAGAGATGAGAATCCTGAATAGGGAATGCCCTTCTATAAATGCAGGATACCTCAATAGGGTAAAAAAAAACTAGGTTTCCTTTACTCACCAACCTCAATATTTTAGTATAAATTATCACCCACTACTTAATTGCCCATTAGGAGACTGAGTCTATCTAATATTCTAATAATATTCTAATAATCTAATATTTAATGCATAATATATTTATTACAATTTCAATGTGTTTTCCAGCTAAGCAATGTCCAGGAAATATGATATATAAAGAAAGTGGTTCCCCCTGCAAGAGCTCCTGCTCTCACCTGGAGATACACAGCCTATGTGAGGAACATTACATGGACGGCTGCTTCTGCCCCGAGGGTAAGTCAAACAGAATATAAAGAATTCCTGCTAAGGATAATACAACTTTAATGATTTACTACTAGTACTGGGCAAACATAATAAAGCTATAAAACTGATTGTACAAGGAAGTAAGGTATAACATGTGATCCCTACTTATTTATCTAGAGTGGAGACTGTATGTCCTATGTATGTCCAAGAAATGCAGGTGCCACCTATCTGGAGAATTATGCGCTGGCCATGCACAGCTCTCTTCCGTCACTGGGATTGCCATTGGCCCCATTATAGAAAACAGTGCTAAGAATGACTTTATTAGAAACTATAGTAAAAAGGATTGTGATGTAATACAATGTAGGAGTAAAATGCTCTTTTACCTGGTTTCTAGGCACTGTGCATGATGACTATACCGACCAGGGCTGTGTGCCAGTCAGTGAGTGTCACTGCAAGCATCGAGGAACGTTATATGCGCCTGGACAAACCATGCAAAATGACTGTGATGAATGGTAAGGACAGAGAGATGACATGAATTCCATGACTTTCTAACTGTAACCATAGATAGGCATTCCTTCTCCTTGTCCTACCTTATATCTTATAATATCTTATAAGCCCTACCAATCCCAGTTAGCAGGAGCGTAACATTAGGGGGTGCAGAGGTTGCGATTGCACCTGGGCCCAAGAAGTTTAGGGGGCCCTCATGGTGTCACTTTCCCTTATGAGAAGACTATTACTATAAACCATACATTATAGTCAGGAGCTTGGCACAGACTTTGCACTGGGGCCCATCAGCTTCTAGTTACACCACTGCCAGTTAGCTCTACTCCAGTGTATCTTGAAGATTGATCATCCAATATTATATCTATTTTAGCCAATGCGTTGCTGGAAGATGGAGCTGTACGGATCACGCCTGCCCTGGAGTTTGCTCTATTGAAGGAGGAGCCCATTTCACCACATTTGATGGGAAAGCCTATACTTTCCATGGGAACTGTTACTATGTGCTGTCTAAGGCAAGACCTTATCTATCTATTTATGAATCTATCCATCCATTTATCTCATACTTGTCTATTTTCCTTATGTTTGGAAGGATCTTCAAAGAAGGATCTTATTATTAAGTAACAATAAAGTACACATACTCACATATCCTCATCTTCTACTCTATACCGGCACTGGTCTCCTTTAATCTTGACACGTCGGGATAGCTGTAAAATAAAAGCGTTATAAAAAAGAGTTATAAAAAGCAGCCCGGACCGCTAGGGTGTAAATTCACAATCCCGGCATGTCAAGATTAAAGAAGACCAGCACCAGAGTATATGGAGTTTATTTTTAACTGTTCTATGCTGTACTATACCTTGTACTGCTCTCATTGAAGAAATTTACTGTGTTCAGTGAAGGGATCACACACACAGCAGTGCACTAAAGAGGAGTTCAGCTACAATCCTGGAATAGTAATGAATTTCTCTCAGTACTGTTGCTACTAAACACACAAAAAGGTTTGATAACACCTATCTCCAGGAGCAATATCTAACACTGCCTTCAGCTTTGTACGGTCAAAATTGCTGTAGATTTCCTTTAAAGCAGGGGGTGCCACCTGCAAGATCCAGCAAATCTCTTGTCTCATTGGGCTTGTTGTAATTTAACTAGTAATAAAAGTATTTCTAACTATCTATATGACTACATCTTTTTGACATGTCAAGTTAATCAACTTTTTTATGTTTTTACTTTGTTTTAGGGTTATACAAATGAATCACATGTTGTAATAGGCGAGTTGAAACCTTGTAGTTCATCTGACAAGGAAACTTGTCTTAAATCTGTTGTCCTCCTAACAGACAGCAAGAAGAATGTAAGTAGAGACTGGTGTATAAAGAGAGTTTAACCCATTATTAAACTGTGAGAGTAAGACTGAAGAAAACTAATCAGGCTACGTTCTTTAGGTCGTGGTCTTCAAAGCAGATGGTTCGGTGCTCCTCAATGATCTTAAAATCACCTTACCACATGTTACAGGTAAAACCTCAAATATCACAATACATTATAGCATACTAATACCATAGCATTATATCAGCTAAGGAAGTCCAGCAGAGGCACCATGAAGGTAACTATCACCGTCTCTATCTGTTTCCATCACAGCCAGTTTTTCGATCCTGCAGCCGGTTGAAAACAACATCATTGTTCAAGCAACTAATGGCCTTCAAATGCAGATTCAGCTGTTACCCACAATGCAGCTGTACATCACTAGGGATAAATCTGCAAGAAGACATCTACAAGGTCAGTTAAACCATTGGCGATGATTCATAGTATTTGTGCCCTAAAGAAAAATTGGATACATTTTCATAAATGTTTTGAGTCTCCGGTCATATAGTGGTCACTAGTCAGGTAATCATACTGTTCTGTGATTGATAGCCTTCCCTCTATACATAGAATATTTTAAAAGATTGACTATTTGACTCTTCTTTTGTAATTTTTATGATATCGTGATATACAATTACATAAGAAATTGTAGACTGTAGACTTTATTGTACTTGTTTCTCATTGTCTTCTTCAGGACTTTGTGGAAATTTTAACTCAAAGGAAGGAGATGACTTTAAAACATCCGGTGGTCTTGTGGAAGCCACAGCATCTGCTTTTGCCAACACTTGGAAGGCCCAGGCCAGTTGTCATGACGTATCAGACTGGTTGGAAGATCCATGCAGCCTAAGCATTGAGAACAGTAAGAATGCATTTCTACCCACATCCAAAATGTCCTTAGTAAACTGAGTTTCCGGAGATTTATCTAATGTTTGATTTATTTTTGTGTGTTTGTTTTGTGCCATGACCATATATTTTATATTTTAATGCATATATTGGGTATAGTTTACATGTTGTTTGAGGTTTAGACTGATTTATCTATTTAATCATTGACACAATCTCATTCCATTAAAGGAGCGGTGTAGGAGTGATAAAGTAACATATGAAGAAAGGTGTAAAATTTTAACAAAATACATAAATGAAAAGTGTACTAAACTTTGTAATATACTTAAATTATATCCCTGTGTCTTTCTTTTACTTCCTTCTTTTTCCCTTAGGTAATGGAAATCTACCTCCCGGAACAGGATTGTAAATCAAACACACTGACATACTAGTGTGTCCCAGTTGGCAGGATCTGCTCTTCTTTTAGTCTTGTATTCCATGATTTAAAAAAAAAAAGGATTTATAAATAATGCAAATGAGCCTGAGGCGCTCTGTGATCCATAGTTTTTGCATAAAGTTTAAAGCCTTTTATTCTTAAAAACATGGGCATAAGAAGCTTAAAGAAAAGTGGATTCTGCCAGAGGGGGCATGCACCAGTATGTCAGTGTGCTTGGTTTACCAATCCTTCATCCTAGTGGTAGATGTCTTTTAAGCAGTTTTTATAAATCAGCTTTCTTTCCTGTAACCACTGACAGCTGAGAAATAAAGCAATCTGATAGAGTGTAGGATTAGGATACCTGAGACTTTTCCTGTAGGGGTGGAGCCTTTAAATTGTTGACACCTCTGAGAAATTGGAATTTTTCTATACTCAAATGATTCCAAGCTCCGAAAAGTAATTTCATGTATTTTGTGTTCTACAGTAGATACAATTTTTACATTAATTTAGAAATTTCTAATTCAACTCTGAATTCTGCCAGGGGGTGCACAAACCAGTATGTCAGTGTGATCGGTTTACAATCCTTGATCCTGGTGACATCTGAGAGATAAAGGAGTCTGATAAAGTGTATAATGTATAATAAGCTCGCCTCACTTTTTTTTTTGCAGAAAATTATGCAGATTATTGGTGCTCTAAGCTGGGACATGACGAGTCGCACTTCTCTAAGTGCCATTCCACAATAGACCCCACTGAATATATCAAGGTTGGCAGTTATTGTCTGTTTAAAGTCTCAAGACCATAAAGTTGTCTTTTTCTTTCTATAATTGTAACTTCTTTTTCACCCACAGAGATGTCGCTATGACTCCTGTAACTGTAAGGACAGTGAGCACTGTATGTGTGCCGCTATGTCCTCCTATGTCAGGGCCTGTGCTGCCAAAGGGATCATTTTATGGGGATGGAAGAATGGAATCTGTGGTAAGAGCATTTTCATTGTTCAATTTTTCAGCTTATTTAAAGTAGAGAGGCCATAGCAACAACATTAAAAGTCCCCTACATCTGCTGATGTACATTATTGCCCCCATTGCTTTTCTACTTTCTTATACATTGGGGCTGATGTATCAAAACTAGTTTGTTATATGTCAGTCCTATTTATTGAACAGTTTGTAGTAATTCCACAGCAGGACTTGTCCAACCTAAAGTAGATTTCAGCTGTAACAATTGCCCTTCCCACTTATTTTAATGGGACAAAAACTAGCACACAAGGCTTGAAATAGTGGGACCATTGTTTTTTAAACAATACCTGAGAGTTTTCGATCAGAAATCGAGATGATTCTCTACTCAAGCGACGCCAAGCTTTCAAAAGTAACATTTTTATATATTTCATGTATATTGTGTTCTTCAGTAGAAACAATTTTTACATTAATTGTGAAATTTATAATTCAAAAGAAAGCAACCAAAGCCCAAAACTTTTTGTTTTTCCCATTTTATTCCCTACAGACCATGACATTAGCTCTTGTCCATCTACCCAAGTCTATCTGTATAACGTGACCACCTGTCAGCCAACCTGTCGATCCTTGGCAGAGGGGGAGAAGGCGTGTGCCACTGTGTTTACTCCACTAGATGGCTGTGGTTGTCCAGACGGGGAGTATTTGAATGAGAAGAACCATTGTGTGCACCTATCTCAGTGTTCCTGCTACTACCAGGGCACATACGTGGAGCCATTAGATGTTACTTACAAGCACGATGAGCGATGGTGAGTGTGTGAAAACAGGTTTAGTCTATGACGAATATTAACAATTTCAAGGTTACTTAGATAAGTCAAACATTTGGTCTAATGGTTGCATCTGGTAACAAAACTTACCTAAAAATTTACTTTAATTAAAACCAAAAATGTACCCTTGTCACCTACATTATTAATGGTATACTCTATTATTTCCTATTACAGCTCCTGCCATAATGGAAAGCTTCTCTGCACCACCCATGTCAATGACAGTAAGGAAATATTCTACTACACTCTATTACAATTTATTATGCCGCAATTTTATATTCATTTGTTAAAAAATTGTGAGATCCAGACTTTTAAAAGTCAACCAGTTATGGGCTACACTAGTGTATTCACCAACTAGATAAGTCCCACTTTCTTAAGTTATACAAACAAGTAGGAGTATCTGGTATGTTTGGTATGGTAGAAAGTTTGCTCACAAATATATCAAAAAGGTAGGTGGTGATTAAGAGAAATGTATAACAGAAACATAAAAAAATATATTAATAAATATTTTAATAAATACAAAATTTTAGATAAGATAAATCATTCTTGTGTTTCCTACGAAGAATTGTCTAGGGTTAGGTAAAAGATTATGTGCACTACTCATGTCTAAGAGTTGCATCTGGCTTATAGGTCTTGTATGTACCAGAAGCGAAGTAGAAGCTTTAATTTTAGGATTTGCACTTTTTGGGTAAGTTACACGTAGATATCAGGCAGATGTATTACCCACACATTCAATGTCTCTTTACAGCTTGCCCTGAGGGAAAAGTCTACTTTGACTGTAACAAGGTCAACGCAGGTGTTGTAGAATCCACAGTGCATCGGAGCTGCAAGACTCTTGGAGTCGAATATGTATGTAGAGTTTCTCTCTTTAATTGATATTTCTTTATTATTCAAGGAAGTGTAAATTCAATTGTAAAGCAGAGATTTTAGCATTATTATTTTTTGCCTAATTTAGTTCCAGACAGAGTGTATCTCAGGGTGTGTTTGCCCCAGTGGACTTCTAGATGATGGAGCCGGAGGTTGCGTCCCTGAAGATAGATGTCCCTGTGTCCATAATAAAGACATTTATCCCCATGGAACCAAGGTCAAGGTGGACTGTAATACATGGTAACTTCACAATTTAATGGACAAAATTTCTTGTATGCAGATAAATTAAATTCTTTTTTGATTCAAAGGTATGTTATTCTAGCCAACCCTTAATCATCTCTACATCTAATAAACAGTTGGACGCATGCACACGAACATGTGCACTTTGTGTGCCGCAAACAAGGGAACCTGATCACTTGTTTGTGGCCCATCCGCTGATGACAGTAGAAATAGACTACAAGGGCCGCGAAGACGGAAAGGAATAGGAACTTGTGGCACAGACAGTCAGCTCAAGATGCAAAGGCCATGGACATGAACCCATAGAAAGTAATGGGGACATGTGTTAGCCACTGGAAAAATTACTAGTACAGGCGGTCCCCTACTTAAGAACACCCAACTTAAAGACAACCCCTAGTTACAAACTGACCTCTGGATGTTGACCAAAGAGACCAAAAAAAATATACAGTTCCGACTTACATACAAATTCAACTTAAGAACAAATCTGCAGAACCTATCTTGTACGTAAACCGGAGACTGCCTATACATGGCCCTATGACAAGTGTACATGAGACCTTTAAGCAAACCTTCACTTCAATCATAGATCTTTTTAATAACTGAATAACTCATAGTTATGGAAGACCTGTAACCTCTTCCGTCATGAATTAAGAAGTGACAAGTCATCTTTGAAATGTTTGTTTCCCCAATTCTCAGAATACTCAGCGACCTCCCCCTTTCTGAAAAATGTCCACCAGCTTCTCTGATTACTCTTTGCTTAGGAGGCATGAGACACTCCCCCTAAATAGGCCAGATATAGTATCTGTGTTGATCCAAAAGAAGGCAAAAACCCTACAAGGCTCATGCCTACTAGCCAAATCACATTGGTCTTTCTGTTTGGTTATTATTCTTGTGGCCCATCACTTTACTGTTTATTCTGTAAAGGGATCTTCTATCCCTATATACTACCGAACATGCACCAGCCATCTGAGAATTACATTCTGCATAATTGAAACCTAACACTTCCGTCTCCCAGATTTTTTTTCAGCTGCAATAGTTCTCTAGATTGTGCTTCCCCAGACATTCCTTTTGTTTTCCGAATATGTACAGTTCCAAGCTTGTCCCCAAATTTTTTGGATAACCTGTCACCTTTTTTTAATAAATGAAATTAATTATCATCTAGATAAAGATTATTGCAAATTTTCTCTTACAGCTTATGTCAGAGAGGAAAATGGACGTGTACCAACGCTGTCTGTTATGGAACATGTTCAATCTATGGAAATGGTCATTATGTCACATTTGATGAAAAATTTTATGACTTTGATGGAAATTGTGAATTTGTGGCTGCCCAGGTAAGCCATGTGCTTCCAATGTATTTCAAAATAGCAACTAACCTTAACCATAGCTTGCACTCTCTAGTATTTGATCATGTCTCTCTATTATTTGTATTTCTAATATTTGTAACTTTTCCATTGCCGTTATCTTACATAACATAAGGTATTATATTATTTATATATGTATTTTTGATGGGTTAAAATTCCACCACATAATCCTTGAATGGAGAATCCTGATAGCTGAAGGTGGGGTTCCATGAGATATGGTTTTAAAAGTAGGTGAGAGATATTTTTTAAATTCTTCAGTACTACAGGAACTATTTTTCTACAATCAAAAGCTTTGAGATATGTACATTGCACATTACACTATAGCAATGCATATTATTCATTTCTAACGATAACAATGGATTAGAGAGAACACAAAATAAACAGGGAAAATATAAAGTATGCTGTCAAAGCATGAAAAAGCACATCTGTAACTTGTATACTTGTGGTTTAACCAAGAAATTTAACCCCTGAAAAATGGAACCAACCTAGTGTGGACTCATTCACCTTCTGCTTGAATAGTTTCCCCCTATAGATTATGAATATTGAGACAATTTCTTACACTACTTTGGAAAAATGAAAGTTGAGCTTTGTTTGGTTACTAAAGTAACAAGAACAGTCTTTCTGTTACAGAGCTTTGATGACTTTGAGCCATTAAAAAATAGCATAAGTGAAGTTCTTAAAATGTGTTTAAAGGAACATTAAACATAGAAAATGCCCCTAAATATAAAATTCAGGATACAATGTTACATTTTTTTCAAATTGAAATTAATTGAGAAATATACTAAATATTCTCTCTATGTCCCTGTAAACAACCATGTCTCAGCTTCTGCTCTCCTTCTCTGCCCTACTACTATAAGATAACTGTCTGTAACAGGAGGGCTCCTTTTGCAATAGAATTCACATTATTAAGCCCCACCTACTGAATAGCTAAATAAAAATGAAAAATAGGATTGCGCTATATAAATGACTAAATATTATTATTAATATTTGCAGTGTCTCCGCTTCTGCTTTCCGTCTCTGTCCTACTGCTATAAGATAACTGGCTGTGCAGAAGGGCTCCGTTTACAATAGAATGCACATTGTTAAGCCCCGCCTACTGAATATCTACATAAAAATTAAGAATAGGATGGGGCTATATAAATAAATATTATTATTATTTGCAGTTCATTAACTACCAATTGTTTGTGGGCTATGCTAAGATCTGCATTTCTGGGCTTACTGATCTTTTATAGGTGGAATGTTTTCTTCCCATTTTCAGTATAAAGCTCATGTATATAACATATATTCTTGCAGGATTACTGTGGTCCTAATCATTCTACAGGGAATTTTAGCATTATCACAGAAAACATCCCATGCGGCACCACTGGAGTTACTTGTTCAAAGTCTATAAAAGTCTTTCTTGGGGTATGTATTTGGATTTTCTCAACATATTTCAAGAATTATAGTAGGAGGAGGCTACTGTGTACTAACATGGTAGGGCACAGGGAGCTAAGACTACTCCACGCCCCAGCAGCCTTTGCAGTTAATTTACATATTAACTAAAATAAAGTTTTTAACAAGTTAGGTTTGGTTCCAGGATTATTTAAATACATATTAGGATATAGGCAGGCAGGAGGAATCTACCATTAGACCTACTTATGATAGTAGATTCCTCATGGTAGGTTTCCTTTAAATGGACATATAATACATCAGTGTCATATAACAAGCAATGCTATGGTGTAATAACCTGTATACAGTTATGAAGTAACACCTATCCTCTGGTTATATGGACATCTTGCAGAAAACTGTGCTGAAGTTTGCGGACAAGCACATCGAGGAAACAGTAGGGGAAGGAGTGAAGGATGTGCAGTACCTGACCCGGGAAGTGGGGATTTACCTGGTCATCGAAACAAGCAACGGAATTCTGCTTATCTGGGATAGGAAAACCACTATCTTTATCAAGGTGTCACCAGCATACAAGGTATGTATAGAATAATCTGTATTCTGTGCTTATTCTAATTTATTCATGTAAACCTCTACATTGAGATTATGAGTTTAGGGGTTAGTCCTAAATTAGGACCACCCCTGAACTAATAAAATTTCGAAGTCCCCATGGGTCTGTTCACGTGTTTTTTTACGGATGTGCAAACATGGGAATTTTTACAATCCGTCTTACAATACAGGGTGTTCACACAAAAATAGGCTTTACAAATGTCAGCAGAGCAATAAAAGAATTAGTCTATTTCATATATATCACATTTATTCATTACATTGATAAGACCAGGCCTGCGCCAGCACCCACAAGTACTGGGGCCCGAGGTTGCTAAAGGGGCCCACTCTAGCGTCGAAAAAACATTTTGGACACCGGATCAATTGTAACAGTGTCGCTTTAAGACTCTGGTTCAAATGATCACCTTCCAGCTCCTCTTGTAATCTGTGCCTTGTTAGGAGCGCAGCATAGAGGCAGAATCCAAAACTCACCTGATTAAGATGCAGGTTAACTTAATTTATTTTCAGTTTAAAGTTATAAAAAAGTATAGAAAAGGTAAAAAACATATATAGAAAACACACAAAATTCACCCTTTTTTATACGAACTGAAACCTTTACATGCAGGATATACATTGAAACATCCTGTGCGGATGTTGAATTTTTTCAGCTTTTATTAAAATGTCACCTCTTTTTTCCTCTTGTTTTAGGGAAAACTTTGTGGTTTGTGTGGAAACTTTGATGACATTTCTCAGAATGACTTTACGACCAGTCATATGTTACAAGTCACCGATGTCCTTGAATTTGGAAACAGCTGGAAGGTGGATTCCTCCTGTCCTGATGCTACAGATATAGTCAATCCCTGTAGTCAGAATCCACACCGCCACTCCTGGTCAGAAAAACAATGCGGACTTATCAAAAGTGAAGTATTTAAAGTCTGTCATAGCAAGGTAAAGTACAAACCCCCAAACGGCATTCATATCTCCATATATAAAAATGCATGACATACTCTAGTGTTACATGAACACGTGAAGTTTATTGCTTTTACTCTATTCTAAGGTTGATCCAAAACCATTTTATGAGGCCTGTGTGAATGACGCCTGCTCCTGTGATAGCGGGGGAGACTGCGAGTGCTTCTGTACTGCCATTGCTGCCTACGCCCAGGAATGTACCAAAGCAGAAGCCTGCGTCTACTGGAGGACACCAGACATATGCCGTGAGTCAATCATTAACTACCAATCATAATGCCCACCCACTATAATAATATCTGTATGATGTGGAATGATGGATCACGGAGTAAACCTTTTAAGAACTGTAGTTAAAATTTCTTTTTATTTCCAATTTAGCCATATTTTGTGACTACTACAACCCGAAGGATGAATGTGAGTGGCATTATCACCCTTGTGGCCATCACAACATAAAGACCTGCCGTTCCATTAACAATGTCTACACTAATGTCACCATTACGTATCTGGAAGGTAAGCATCTTACTGAATGACAGATACCAAACAGCTGATTTGTAGAGATATTTTAGTAAAAAGATGTAGGTTGCTCACCTCTAGGGGTTATTTATCTTAGGGTAAGTCCACAAAACTGTATGTGGGACATATGTATAGCTGCAAGCTTGTGGCCGTACATACGTCTCCCATAGACGGCAATGGCCGAATGGAGCCATACGGTTCCACACATCTTTCCCCCTGTTATGGCCCATATGGCGTGCATTTCTATGGAAAGGGGAGGGGTCAACCATCCTTCTCTCCATCATGGCGGACGTATGGCCGGCTGTAGCAGTGCGGGCATATGTTTGTCTAAATGCAGCCTTTTTGTGCAATAGGTTGTTTAAAATTAAAAATAGTTTTTCCTGCCTCAGGTTTGCCTGCAGCCCCTGCCCCCCAGTATATAGCCTGCAGCCACTGCCCCCCAAATATATAATCTGCAGCCCCTGCCCCTCAGTATACAACCTGCAGCCCCTGCCCCCCAATATACAGCCAGCAGCACCCTGTCCCTAGTATGCAGCCAACAGCCCCCTGTCCCCAGTATACAGCCAGCAGCCCCCAGTATACAGCCCCTCACGAGGAATGGCAAGCCTCTAAGAAAAAAAAAAGTGTACTCACCTTCTGACGCCCCCCACCCCGGGAGGTCCTCTTCTGTCCATTGATGTGCTGGCTCCGGCTCCCTCTCTCAGTGTGGTGCCGTCGATGACGTTCTACTGTGTGCGCCATCATCGGAAGGTGAGTACACTTTAAAAAAAAAAAATAGACTTGAGCATAAGCCAATGTGCTGAAAAACTCGGCTTATACTTGAGTGTATACGGTATATACTATATATATACTATATGTATCAAAAATGGTATATATATATATATATATATATATATATATATATACTAAATTGGCTGCAGTTGAATAGTGGACAATGTTGTCCTTGGAAGAACAATCCCCACAGACCACAAAGTAAAGTTAAGATGAACGCCACAAGCATACAACACAAAGCAAAAAATTACACATGAATAGATAATTACAAATCCCCTTTGGGAGTCCTACCCAACTTCTGTATTGATGATGTTCACTGTAGAACTTCCGTATTTAGTATTAAGTCTGTGACATATCCTGTAGAAAACACCAGGAGGTATGGAGCATGCAGGAGGTGACCATAACAGTGGAGGTTTAGGAGGTTTATCTTTTTTAATTTGATTCTCCACAAATTTCTCTGCATAACCAACTAACTAACAGTTATTAATAATAATAATAATAATAATAATTATTATTATACCAATATCTTAACCTGCTTTATAATCTGGGTTTTAGGCTGTTACCCTACTTGCCCTGAGGAGAGGCCTATATTTGATGAGTCAAAAAGAATTTGTGTAACTGAGGAGGATTGTGGATGTTACGTGAATAAAACTCACTATGAGATTGGTGATGAGGTGCCTACTACTGAGAAATGTACCACTTGGTAAGAACTACAGCAACCTGAAAGTATGCAAAACTTTACTCGCAAAATGGATCACTTTTTAGGGATGGTCTTACCACAGCCCTATAAAACCTATACAACATTCATATCCTTGCTTATAATGTTGTCATAATATGTAATGATAGATATAAAAATTTAAATGCTATTTTAAAGTGAATCGGTCATTGGTTTTGGTCATGTGAAACTGTAGATCATGTTAAGTGGCAGTCCTGGAGATCTGTGTAACCATATCATTGTGTTTGTTGTCAAAGAAGGACTGTGAACAAATTTTTGGATTGTAACTGGACTTGAAGCACTCTGGAGTACTAATGAGTAAAATATCTTTACTAAACACAACACAGAACAGTCCCTCCCTCTTAGTAACTGCTGTAGTATTCAAACAGAAGCTGCTACAGCAGGGACTCATAGTATAGGAGAGGGGCTGATCTGTTTTCAGTGAAGAGATTTCACACATCAGTGTTATAAGTTGCAAAGTCCAGCACCTGTTTATGTTGAAACTAGAATAGTGCAATAGTTATTTGATTGAGTATCATTCTTTTAGTTTTCATGTGTGCAGAAGACAAGAACCTAACAGTGTATTTTTCTTTATTTAGCATTTGTTCATCAACATCAAAGCTTCAATGCGCCTACGATCCTGAAGGTAGAATAACATTATAGATGTATTGTAAGAATTGATTATTTTATCTTGTCAGGACATTTGTATGTGTTAATTTTTTGCTTCATCTGGGTTTTGAATTTACTTCAGTTATCCTAGAGCAGTGGTGGCGAACCTATGACACGGGTGCCAGAGGCGGCACTCGGAGCCCTTTCTCTGGGCACCCGGGCCATCGCCCCAGCACACCAGACAAGACTCAAATAATCTTCTTGCAGTTCCAAGAAACTTAAAAGATGCGGCTTTTGATATTTGATACTAACTTTGCTACTTGGGACCGTAGGAAGAGGGAGAATTTGACAGGGTCTAATTATTTTTGGAGGACCTCCTGCTGGCCCCACGATTCTCTGTGTACAGAGGGAAACTGGAAAGAACCTAAAATGATGAAAATTTTCTACTGTGTTGCTGTCCTCGGGAGGCCAATGTGATTCAAAGTTGTTGAACAGGGAGCAATAAATTACTGCTTTAATTTTTGGTTGGCACCTCGCGAAAAATAAGCAGGGTTTTGAGTTGCAGTTTGGGCACTCGGCCTCTAAAAGGTTCGCCATCACTGTCCTAGAGGGTAATATATCAACTTTTAAAAAAGGTGCACAAAAGTTTCATATTTTTCTGCACTTCTCCTCCTTCTGAACCTTTGTCTCACTGGGACTAGAGTTTATATGAAAATTGAAACCAAATTTGAACCATTTTACTAAGAATAGTACCAAAATTGTGCTTTTTTTATACTTCTAAATTGTGTTTTTTTTTTATATATTAGGCGAAATTTTGGTGTGAATAGGTAAAAGCGCCAAAAACACCAAAGAATTATAGAAAGGTGTGGGATTTAACAATATTTTTGTCCTTTCGGCAGACTGAGCACAGCATGGATGTGTCCTCTGCAGCACATTTCCACCTTTTTTTGGTTTAACAACCATCCAGTTAAATAGTATAATGCAGTGTAAAAGGTTTCAGTGTGAGCTAATGTCATATGGGTTAGGACATTGCATTTAGAAACAATGGGAGCTTTATAAATACTGAAGTGAAATGGCCTCTATAGTAGTTCAGAAAACCTTTAAGGGGGATTGCTATCATCTTACCTTAGCCCCTTAAAAGGGGATCCTGATCCAGAACTAACATACCATAACCAGTGAATCTAGATGGTTCAGTACAGCAGTGACATCGTCAATTGATCCCACCATTCATTATTATAAAATAAAGCATTATTGTTTGATTTTTTGAATTTCTAATAATTCAATGTACACTTTGGGTTACAGCATGTTTCTGTTTAATCAATGGAACAAGATATGAAGAAGGGGAACTTATAGGTGAAGAAGATCATGGAGATGTTTGCATTGAGATCAGATGTATAAATGGCACAGCAAAACCATACTTCAAACCCTGTCCTTCTTTAATACCCACCACTACATCAATCACTATTGTTACAACTACTCCTACTACATCCACCACAACAGGTAACAATAATTTATCAGATGAAGCTTTTATGTTAATAACTTAAAGGGGTATTCCAGGAATCAGCATAATTCATATACAAGTGGGCACTCAAAATATAAGCTAATGTGTAATTAGTTGCTATTTAAAATTTTGCTCCCCTTAGCAGAAAATGCTGGTGACATAGACTGTGATGGAGAATTAAAATGCTACTGGCCCTTTAATCAGTCCGTTAGTTTCCTCCGCGTGGTCCGTCGCAGAAAATAAGATGGCCGCTGGTCACATGTCCACATCACATGTCCTTTACCTGTCTGGGCAAGTCATGTGATCACCACTAAGTTTGGCTGTTGTCGGTTGGTTGCGGTGCATCCAGTATGGCCAGTGTTGTGGTGATGGCAGTTACACATCATTACTATGGTAACAGAGCAAGAAAACCTGTTACATCATCACTGGGAGCAGAGCATAAGTGGTAGGAGGAGTTACTGAGAACTAAAGGATCATGGAACTTGTAGTTTCCAGTGGCAGCCATCTTAGTGATAACTCCACCTACTTTAGAGAGGTCATAAATTTTGTAAATCATAAAATAAAATTATTTAAGCTCTGTTTTGTGACTAATGACATTGAGTATTGTTGTATTCATTTATTTATATCATCATGGGTTTTTGTGTCAGACGTTCATATTCCCGGAATACCCCTTTAACAATACTTAGTACACCATAAAAAAAAGTTGTCACCAGGTTTGTGGTCGCTTAGCCAGCAGCATGTCCCTCGCTATATTGAAGCTACTGAAAAGTCTCAAAACTCAACTCTGATGAGTTGAGTAAAACTTTAAGGGGTGCTCTTATTTCGGCAAATTAATTATATATTTGTATTACAGAAAGTTATATAATTTTTCAGTATACTTTCTGTATCAATTCCTCACAGTTTTCTAAATATGTGCTTGTTGTCCTTCTATAGGAAGCTTCTATGTTTACTTCAAGTGAACAGAAATCTGACCATGGTCACACAGATGCACGGCTCCTTATAACACACAGCTCTGATTACTGTCTGTGATATAACGAGCTGTGCACCTGTGTGACCATGGTCAGATTTCTGTCCACTAGTAGTAAACATAGAAACTTTCTATAGAATGACAGCAAGCAGAGATCTAGATATCTGTGAGGAATCGATAGTATAATCGAAAGTATATTAGAAAATTATGGCATATATTAAAAAAGTATATTAAAAAAATAATGGCATTTATTTGCTGAAATGTGAATACCCCTTTAAAATATGAGCTAAAAGTGCAGATAGTGGGGACTGAATCCACAAGGTTCTAGGCCAATCACCTTTCAAGGTCTATAATCGCAGGTTCACTTGTTAAAACTCTGTAAACAATGTAGTCAAATTGCTCTCTTATAAATTTTCTTTAAAGTTTTTTTTTGTTTTTTACTACCATATGCATAAAACCAATGGCTGAAATAATATATTTTTTGAATCAACATTGGCATTGGTTGTAAAATTTTAAATATTAATGAAAAATTTAGAGAGATAAAACCAGCATTTCTTTTTCAGTGATCACCACAACTCCTTCGACATCAACAAGCCCACCGTCTACAAGTAAGTACTTGCTGTAGTAATACAGGAATTACAAAGCATCGTGGTCCTGGTATAATCATGTCTGGATTTCATCAGTTTTATAATGAAGTCCTAGCTGTAAACCATTAGAAATAACTTTTGATCTTACATATTGTAAATCTGAATAATATGGGTAACTCATCTCTTTTATACAGCTTGTGTTTATGAAAAGGTGTGCCACTGGACCTCATGGTTTGATGTCAGCAAGCCTGGAGATGATTTGGGAAGTGGTGATTTTGAAACATATGACAAGATACGAGAGCATCATACATTCTGTAATGTCCCAGAAGATATTCAGTGCAGAGCAGTAAATGCACCCGACGTCAGCTTGGATAAATTAAACCAGGTTGTACATTGCAATTTGTCATATGGACTCATCTGCAGGAACAGTGAGCAGAAACCAGATGACAACCTTTGGCAAAAGTGTTTCAATTACGAGATCAGAGTAGACTGTTGTGAAATTGTGTGTCATACACCAACCACCACAACACCCACAACCACTACTACAAGTACTAGTACAGTTACTACAACTCCCGAAACAACAACTTCACCCACGACCACTTCACCAACGACAACTTCACCAACAACGACAACTTCACCAACAACCTCACCAACAACAACTTCACCTACAACGACCTCACCAACAACTTCACCTACAACGACCTCACCAACAACAACTTCACCTACAACGACCTCACCAACAACGACTTTACCAACGACAACTTCACCAACAACGACCTCAACAGCAACGGCTTCCCCAACAACAACTTCATCAACGACAACTTCCATCACTACTACAAAAGGAACAACAGGTGAGAAAAATGCTAATGTTTAACTATAGCAGGTTTTTAACTGTCACAACTAGGCAATAATATCAGCACTATACCCTACCACAGAACTTACCCTAAGTTACTGAAAAGACATTGAAAAAGTTAACCTTCTATGCCACATTGGTGTTACCATGTTGAGTGCCAGATAAACTCTACTACTTTTTTATAAAAACAAAAGCACAATGAAAATATGAAAAGACAATAAGGTGCAAGATATATAAAAGCCTTAATTATTAAAGAGAAATATTTAATGATTGCAATAAAAAATACAAGTGGGGGCAAATATACTTAAACTATGCAAAAGTTAGATTAAATAGTGTTATACTGTCCCAGGCTTATCATATTGGCTGATGTTGATATATCTGTGGCACTTTTATACATTTTCACCACAGCATTGGAACTTAATATATGTGATTCATAGAATATCAGACAGTTGTTGGTAAAAATTACACTAGGTCAGACTTCTAGTGCGTTTGCTCAGAAAAACTACCTTACTGTATTTATACCAAAAATTAAAATGATGGGAAAAAGAAATTCACCAGTATATTTATTTGGACTTTCACACAGTGAACAATACAGGCAGTCCCCTACTTAAGGATACCACACTTACAGATGACCCCTCATTAAAGATGGACCCCCTCTGCCCACTGTGACCTTTGTCTTTAGTCCCAGGCAATAATCAGCTGTAAACTGTATGTAATGAAGCTTTCATGATAATCCTTGGTCTCATTACAGCAAAAAATTTTGAAACTCCAATTGTCACTGGGAGAAACATTTTTTTTGTCTGGAACTACAATTATAAAATATACAGTTTCAACTTACATACAAATTCAACTTAAGAACAAACCTATGGAACCTATCTTGTATGTAACCCGGGGACGGCCTGTATATAGAATGACATAGGGATCTTCATGTAATTTTACATACCTCCTTAAAAAAAGAAAGAAAACAAATGGACCAATCATGTTACCGTAATCAGTTTAACAATCAATTATCACATTTGGCCAATAAAATTGTGGTTACCACTCTCAATATAAAAAGGCAGATGACATAAGGCTCTCATATACAGAAAATTACAATAGGTTGAAGCCACCGATTTCGGTACAACCTAATCACTGACTTTTGTGTATGTGGGTCTCCTGACCCAACTACTTATGTTGTGATGGTGAATTATATTTCAATGCCAATAGTTCTCAGGGGCCATACATTGACCCAAAGACAGAGGTGTCTGGCGGCAAATTACTGCCTCTTCCAAATGAGTAGGCCCAGGTAAATCCAGTTTTTCTGCATGGAGGTTAGCTGTTTTCCTTTTTTGATATAACAAATAAGGAGGTAAAGAATTGACATGAGAGGGCTTGTACCTTATTATACATTAGGTACACAGTTAGTTTAAATTGACTCTAGAAGGCACCTGGAGTCAATTATATTGAGCTTCTACACCCGAAAACTGTTGAATCCGATGGGCGTGATGGCCCAGCCTTGTCCAATCATTTGAAAATCTTATAACATAGTGTTAGAACCAGAATCTAGATATGCTGCTGTTTAAACATGTGCCATATTCTTATATATATATTTCTTATATACATTTCTTCTTATATTTTATCTAGCCACTCGAAATTGTGATCCTCAGTGTGAATGGTCTCAGTGGTTTGATGTGAGTTATCCTAAATATGAACCTAATGGAGGAGATTTTGAGACCTATGAGAACATTGTGAAGGCTGGACTTGAAGTGTGTGAGGGCGATATGAGACCGGAGAACATTTCCTGTAGAGCAGAGCAATTTCCAGACATACCACTCAACCAGCTGGGACAGATGGTGACCTGCGATGTCTCCGTTGGACTTATCTGTAACAACAAGGATCTTATTGGGTTCATGCCGGTGTGCTACAACTATGAGATCAGTGTACACTGCTGCCGTCCTTTACCAGATTACTGCTACTCCTCAACCTCTCAAACTACTACGACCACAACTACAACTACATCACCAACAACCACCACCCCTGAGACCCCAACTCCAACTGTTACACAACCAACAACAACTACACCTGAGACCACAACCACAAGTAAGTAAAATACATCAAACAATAAGTAAGGTTGTTTGTAATAAAATGAATTCATATTTTTATGTTGTTCTGTTGTTAATTCCTAACAAAAACATATGTAAGAATGATGGAGTTATCTTTTTTTAACACCATCTAAGTTGAAGTAAAAGCATTCAGATAGCCCTTATCTATCCAATAGACAGGGGTTTTTGTGTTGTTATCTCCAACCATAAGGCATATCCTGAGGATTGAAAACCTTTATATAATTTTGTATACAAGTTGCATGTTGTTTACTTGCATTTATTTTTAGGTCAAACACCCACTACAGAGAGCACGCCAACACAAAGTACAACTACATCACCAACAACTACCACCTCCCCGACTACAACCACTACTATCGGTACAACTACTCCAACCACTACAGTGACCACTGCATCTTTCACCACATCTCCAAGTAAGATATATTTTTTAAGAACATTAAAATGAATTGTAAATGTACACTGTACATAAAAATACTCATTAACCTGATGGAAATATTCTGCCTATTTGGCTATTTGTAGCATTGTAATGAAATAAGACATAAGCATTACTGGGACCCCCAAAATGGCAATTCTCATACAAT
The DNA here is from genome assembly GCF_040894005.1 of Engystomops pustulosus. Taxonomy (NCBI): domain Eukaryota; kingdom Metazoa; phylum Chordata; class Amphibia; order Anura; family Leptodactylidae; genus Engystomops; species Engystomops pustulosus. Next base: position 147,024,434 of record NC_092417.1, on the reverse strand, counting down.
TTGTAATATTACCTTAAAACAGTTTTAATCTTGTTTTATGTGCGTGTACACATAACGATTGGAGTAAAAAATTTTTGGGGATAGTTTTTAAGCTAAAATAAGGAATAATCCAGTTAAGGAGTGGAAAGTTGGAAAATAACTTTTCCTTTACATGACATCTATATATAGGAGGGCAATGCATGTCTAATTGGTGTTGGTATGACCACTGGAAACAATGGGGTACGGTATACAGAGAGTGCAGCACAGAGGTTCTGTGGTAATTCTGAAGACCGTGATTGGCTTCTATAATCCCATACAGATGAATTGAGGACTGACTTCTCTGCCAATGACAAGGTGGACCTGTGTGTCCCGTTTGAGTGGAGATGTAGGGTACTCATGCTGAGATTCCAATTTTATCAATGAGACTTCTACAAAGGGTAGAGTGCTTACTCCAATGGTATCATAGGATTAAATGGAGCAGTAAAGTGATCAGAACAATTCTAGATCCTGTGGATAGGGAATGGCATTTAATATTAAGAATGCCCCTAAAATAATTTACTCTTTATATTAGCTTTAGAAACTGGATAGGAAAAGATGCTTGAAGACACATGTAAAAGCACCAATATGAAAACTAGAAACACTGTTAAGTAAAAAAAAAAAAGTAAAAGAGGTGTAGACTTGCATTGTCTGTGATTACATAATGGAAAGGGAAAACCAAAAATATGGGTCTGTGATTTTCGATTTTTGCCAGAATAAAGGCTAAACTCAAATCTTCTTATATTTTACCTAGCCACCATAACTTGTGATCCCCAGTGTGAATGGTCACAATGGTTTGATGTGAGTTATCCTAAATATGAACCTAATGGAGGAGATTTTGAGACCTATGAAAACATTGTGAAGGCTGGACTTGAAGTGTGTAAGGGCGATATGAGACCGGAGAACATTTCCTGCAGAGCAGAGAAATTTCCAGACTTACCGCTAAACCAGGTGGGACAGATGGTGACCTGTGATGTCTCCGTTGGACTCATCTGTAATAACAAGGATCTTATTGGGTTCATGCCGGTGTGCTACAACTATGAGATCAGTGTATACTGCTGCCGTCCCTTACCAGATTTCTGCTACTCTACAACCTTTGAAACTACAATAACAACTACATCACCAACAACTACTACCTCTGAGATCCCAACTCCAACTGTTGAAGAACCAACAACAACTACACCGGCGACCACAACTACAAGTAAGTAAAATTCATGTAACAATAAGCAATGTTTTGTATAAAAATTTTGTACAAAGAGACCAATGTGTGCTTAACTCAAACTGGTGTATTTCTTCTCCTTTTTTAGACCCAAAATAGAAATATTTGTAGTTTCACATGGTGAGATTATAATAAAAAAAACAATGATGTAGTGAACTTTTTTAACACCCCCTAACTTGAGATGAAAGCATTATGGTGGCCCTTATCTATCCAATAGACATGGGTTACATAAGTGTTATTTCAAACTATAAGGCATTTGAGACATATCCTGAGTATAGGAAACCTTCATATACCCTCATATACAAGTTGTATGTCGTTTTCAAATTTTTAATCACACTTATTTTTAGGTCAAACAACCACTACAAAGAGCACGCCAACTGAAAGTACAACTACATCACCAACAACTACTGCCTCCCCAACTACAACCACTACTATCAGTACAACTACACCAACTACTACAATGACTCCTACAACTGTAACCACATCTCCAAGTAAGACATATTTTTTGATGAACGATTTAAATGAATTGTACATTTGTCTTGTACATTACAAAAATACCCCCTAACCCAAATTTGGGAATACACTACCTATTTGGCTATTTGACTGCTACAAAGTTTATGGTCCAATAGTCTTACAGTATAGGTTGGAGCTGTAAAGCAATCAGACCAATTCTAGATCCTATGGATAGGGGATGACACGTAATAGTTAGAATACACCTTAAATAATTACACCTTATGCGATAAACAAGGGAGATTCACATGCCAGGTTTTGTCCTGCTCATCAAGCCATTAATATCCCTTACTTCCCCCTAACCTTATCTTGTATAACTAATGAGACCTTGGAAACTTCCTACTACAAAGGCTGCAGAGGGACTCTGGCTCTGTAGGGGCGAGCTATTAACTAACACCTTTTGCAGCCACAGTGACTCCGAAAGACTTGAGGAGACATCCCTCCAATTCCTAAACCAGAAGACAAAGGATTATAAAAATCCCAGTATAACATGTTGGTTATGGAGTTATGGTCCATCTCAGCCCAAGGACAAATATAATTTTGGAATCTGTATCACCAGGGTATCAAATAGATAGGAATAATTAGGTTCTGGCATCTTTGGGTCCCAAGATATAAATTTCTCGGGATAGGACCATAGCAAATGTGTCAGATTTGGTATCAATGCGATCCAGGGATTCATCCTGATCCAATGATAACAGAACCCTGACCCTATGACTTCTTCTTGAGATGCTATGACTTCTCCAAGGTTCGGGATTTAATGACAAGTAGGAGGGTCCTCAAAGCCCTCCTTTGGGAGTTCAGGGGTGTGTTTGCACCTAATACAATCAGAACACCACTGACGCCCATTGTCTTTCTTCTGGGAAACTATTCCATTTGGTCCACACATAAGATAACTAACATATGAATTGCTGATATTTGAAGTCCTACCCTTCTATTTTGTACTCTGCTAACTGCATATATATATATATATATATATATATATATATATATATATATATATATATTGTGTCTACTGTTTGACTAGTGTGCCCTTAAGGCAATTAAATGTAAAATTTAACCTGCATTGCTCTTTTATCTCGATCCATGAATCCCCATGTCTGTGTCTCGGTTATGTACATGCTACCGTGTTGGTTATATAAGATTCAGAAGCTGCATAGGAAAAAATGTTTTATTTGCCCGTATAGAGTAAAAGCTAATCTTAATTCTTGTTGTATTTTTTCTAGCCACTCTAAACTGTGATCCTCAGTGTGAATGGTCACAATGGTTTGATGTGAGTTATCCAAAATATGAACCTAATGGAGGAGATTTTGAGACCTATGAGAACATTGTGAAGGCTGGACTTGATGTGTGTAAGGGCGATATAAGACCTGAGAACATTTCTTGCAGAGCAGAGAAATTTCCAGACTTGCCACTAAACCAGGTGGGACAGATGGTGACCTGTGATGTCTCCGTTGGACTCATTTGTAATAACAAGGATCTTATAGGGTTCATGCCGGTGTGCTACAACTATGAGATTAGTGTACACTGCTGCCGTCCTTTACCTCCTGAATGCTACTCAACAACCTCTGAAACTCCTACAACCCCTACAACCACAACTACAACTACATCACCAACAACCACCACCTTTGAGACTCCGACTCCAACTGTTATAGGACCCAGTACAACTACACTGGTGACCACCACTACAAGTAAGAATAAAATGGCATAAAAAATAGGCAATATTTATTATCAATATATTTATTTTGTTTAATTCAAAACAAAGACACCCAACTTGTGCGTTGAACAAATTTGATGTATTTGTTTCAGGCCTGCAATAGAAATATTATTAGTTGCAATTAAAGTGAATTAACTATGTTGTAGCAACATGTCAACACCTTCTATCAATAGATGGGGTTTCCAGATTTGGTAACTCCCAACTAAAGGACCTTTATTGGAATATCCTTTGGATGGAAATTTATATAAAAAATGAAATGACTGATAACTTGTGTGTATATAAGCCATGTATAAGTTACATGGTATTCTGAAATGTTTACTTAAATTAATTTTTAGGTCAAACAACCACTACAGAGAGCACACCAACACAAAGTACAACTACATCACCAACAACTACCACCTCCCCGACTACAACCACTACTATCGCTACAACTACTCCAGAGCCTTCGACTACAACCACTACACAGGTCCCTACTACAAGTAAGACTCATTTTGTTGGGAGCATATTACATGAAGACATCAGGGCAAATTTATTAAGGGTGTGTGAAATATTATCCTCAAACCCTGTCAATGTTTTGTCTGGCCATACTGATCTACTAGGGTTTATTCAAACGTAAAGTTTGATAGAAATTTTTGATTGCAGTTTTCAAGCCAAAACTAGGAGTGAGGGTAGAAAACAACCCCCAAATCTATTTCCCCCACTGAACTTGGTCCAGTGATCCTGTAGAAATAAGAAGAACATTAAATGGATCAGACCAATCGTAGGTTCTGTAGATAGGTGATAATTCGTGTTTGTCTGAATACCCCTAAACTGTATAAGAAAAACAGCAAAATGACATATGTGAAAGCAGAGATACATAGACTAGAGGCAATTTTACATGAAGAAAAGTGAATAGGACAGGTAAGTATAGAAGTTTTATCACTTTTTGTGAAGATATAATAGGCAGAGAATCCCACCTATTATTGTTATTTGTGCTGAACCTGTTGCGTCATTAAAGAGTAAATGCTAAATTCTGATTTTTTTTCCCCAGAGTTCCTTTTATGTGTTTACTTGGTAAATGTGTTATAATTTTTTATATTTTTTCTAGCCCCTGTAATCTGTGATCCCCAGTGTAAATGGTCACAATGGTTTGATGTGAGTTATCCTAAATATGAACCTAATGGAGGAGATTTTGAGACCTATGAGAACATTGTGAAGGCTGGACTTGAAGTGTGTGAGGGGAATATGAGACCTGAGAACATTTCCTGCAGAGCAGAGAGATTCCCAGATATACCACTCAACCAGCTGGGACAGATACTGACATGTGATAAATCCACGGGACTCATCTGTAACAACAATGATCAGACAGGGTTCATGCCAGTGTGCTACAACTATGAGACCAGTGTATACTGCTGCCGTCCTTTACCTCCTGAATGCTACTCTACAACCTCTGAAACTCCTACCACCCCTACGACCACAACTACAACTAAATCACCAACAACCACCAGCTTTGAGACTCCGACTCCAACTGTTATAGAACCAACCACAACTACATTGGTGACCACCACTACAAGTAAGAATAAAACTCTTGACTTCTAGTTTTTGCAATTGCTCTAAGTTCATACATTGTGTTAGAATCTTATTTTTTTATTATTTAAATCCTGCTATATAGAAGGAATAGTATTATTGGTTGTTCAAGGAAACATGTTAGCACCATCTAATAGGAGGTAAAAGTGTTCAAGTGCAATTATTCATTGAATTGGTGTGAGACCCAAAAATGCTGACCCAACTATAAAATGTTTATGGCAGATACTGTGGAACTTTTCACTCCTAAAATGAAATTATTGACAACATTTTCTTTAAAATATTTACTTACATTTATTTTTAGGTCAAACAACCACTACAAAGACCACGCCAACACAGAGTACAACTACATCACCGACAACTACCACCTCCCCGACTACAATCGCTACACAGTCTACTTCTACCTCACTGACAAAGTCTCCAAGTAAGACCCATGGAACAAGTAAAATATAAAGACATTCCAAATTATTTCATAGAGATTCCACTCTGTTATTTTGAGTGGAAAAGTTTGATAGGGGGATAAGCCCTTACAAAAAAATAGCAGGGGTTCCCCAGCTGTGCAAAAATCCATCCCAGTCCAAGAGGTCACTCTAAAACGCAGTTGCTGTTATTTAACTTTGACTTCTTGTCAAATGCTTCTTCAAAGCTTTTAACGTACCTTTACACATAAAGTTTTGATCAAAACTTTTATTTTTTATCAAAATAAGGAGAGAATAAGAAAAATAGGACTTCTTTTTTATAGTCCTTTGCCATATCATTGATAACATTAATGTCAATTCCTGTCCATAGTAGCTGATATCTGTCTACCACTGAAATATCACTGATCATGAGATTTGAGAACCCATGTGCCATGATAAGTGCCGCAAGTCATGAATGCGCATTGCAGCTTCATTAATTTAGTTGGTGCTGCTTAAGAAGGCCATTGGATTTCTAATAGCACTGCCATTTAGATGAATGGAACAACAGCTTCCATTGACTGGTATCCCAGCCAATAACAAGAAAGGTGATCCTGTGTGAATGGAGCCATCGGATGCTCACGTATGCTCCCATATTGGTGCTAGTTGGTCTGAAGGACAAAGAGTATTATAAAGGGGAAAAAAATGATCAGACGAAATCCTGTGGATAGGGGATAACTTATCATTTTTGACTAGTCCTAACAATCCACTCCTAACATTTTCTCATAAATTGCATAACAAAAACTGTAAATTGGCACATATGAAAGCAGGAATACATAGAATAGACTGAATTAGATGGCGAAATATAGTATATTTGACGATGTTGACCTATCCAGGGTCTGTGATATTTGGGCTACTAGTCTACAAAAAGAAAATACCAAATTCTGATTTGTTCCCTAGAACTCCTGTGATGTATTTCCTTGGTAAATGTCTTATATTCCTTTCTAATTTTTTTTTCTAGCCACTCCAAATTGTGATCCCCAGTGTGAATGGTCACAATGGTTCGATGTGAGTTATCCTAAATATGAACCTAATGGAGGAGATTTTGAGACCTATGAGAACATTGTGAAGGCTGGACTTGAAGTGTGTGAGGGGAATATGAGACCTGAGAACATTTCCTGCAGAGCAGAGAGATTCCCAGATATACCACTCAACCAGCTGGGACAGATACTGACATGTGATAAATCCACGGGACTCATCTGTAACAACAATGATCAGACAGGGTTCATGCCAGTGTGCTACAACTATGAGACCAGTGTATACTGCTGCCGTCCTTTACCTCCTGAATGCTACTCTACAACCTCTGAAACTCCTACCACCCCTACGACCACAACTACAACTACAACTAAATCACCAACAACCACCAGCTTTGAGACTCCGACTCCAACTGTTATAGAACCAACCACAACTACATTGGTGACCACCACTACAAGTAAGAATAAAACTCTTGACTTCTAGTTTTTGCAATTGCTCTAAGTTCATACATTGTGTTAGAATCTTATTTTTTTTTAATTATTTAAATCCTGCTATATAGAAGGAATAGTATTATTGGTTGTTCAAGGAAACATGTTAGCACCATCTAATAGGAGGTAAAAGTGTTCAAGTGCAATTATTCATTGAATTGGTGTGAGACCCAAAAATGCTGACCCAACTATAAAATATTTATGGCAGATACTGTGGATCTTTTCACTCCTAAAATGAAATTATTGACAACATTTTCTTTAAAATATTTACTTACATTTATTTTTAGGTCAAACAACCTCTACAAAGACCACGCCAACACAGAGTACAACTACATCACCGACAACTACCACCTCCCCGACTACAATCGCTACACAGTCTACTTCTACCTCACTGACAAAGTCTCCAAGTAAGACCCATGGAACAAGTAAAATATAAAGACATTCCAAATTATTTCATAGAGATTCCACTCTGTTATTTTGAGTGGAAAAGTTTGATAGGGGGATAAGCCCTTACAAAAAAATAGCAGGGGTTCCCCAGCTGTGCAAAAATCCATCCCAGTTCAAGAGGTCACTCTAAAACGCAGTTGATGTTATTTAACTTTGACTTCTTGTCAAATGCTTCTTCAAAGCTTTTAACGTACCTTTACACATAAAGTTTTGATCAAAACTTTTATTTTTTATCAAAATAAGGAGAGAATAAGAAAAATAGGACTTCTTTTTTATAGTCCTTTGCCATATCATTGATAACATTAATGTCAATTCCTGTCCATAGAGTAGCTGATATCTGTCTACCACTGAAATATCACTGATCATGAGATTTGAGAACCCATGTGCCATGATAAGTGCCGCAAATCATGAATGCGCATTGCAGCTTCATTAATTTAGTTGGTGCTGCTTAAGAAGGTCATTGGATTTTTAATAGCACTGCCATTTAGATGAATGGAACAACAGCTTCCATTGACTGGTATCCCAGCCAATAACAAGAAAGGTGATCCTGTGTGAATGGAGCCATCGGATGCTCACGTATGCTCCCATATTGGTGCTAGTTGGTCTGAAGGACAAAGAGTATTATAAAGGGGAAAAAAATGATCAGACGAAATCCCGTGGATAGGGGATAACTTATCATTTTTGACTAGTCCTAACAATCCACTCCTAACATTTTCTCATAAATTTCATAACAAAAACTGTAAATTGGCACATATGAAAGCAGGAATACATAGAATAGACTGAATTAGATGGCGAAATATAGTATATTTGACGATGTTGACCTATCCAGGGTCTGTGATATTTGGGCTACTAGTCTACAAAAAGAAAATACCAAATTCTGATTTATTCCCTAGAACTCCTGTGATGTATTTCCTTGGTAAATGTCTTATATTCCTTTCTAATTTTTTTTTCTAGCCACTCCAAATTGTGATCCCCAGTGTGAATGGTCACAATGGTTCGATGTGAGTTATCCTAAATATGAACCTAATGGAGGAGATTTTGAGACCTATGAGAACATTGTGAAGGCTGGGCTTGTAGTGTGTGAGGGGAATATGAGACCTGTGAACATTTCCTGCAGAGCAGAGAGATTCCCAGACATACCACTCAACCAGCTGGGACAGATGGTGACCTGTGATGTCTCCGTTGGACTCATCTGTAACAACAAGGATCTTATAGGGTTCATGCCCGTGTGCTACAACTATGAGATCAGTGTACACTGCTGCCGTCCTTTACCTCCTGAATGCTACTCTACAACCTCTGAAACTCCTACCACCCCTACGACCACAACTACAACTACATCACCAACAACCACCAGCTTTGAGACTCCAACTCCAACTGTTATAGAACCAACCACATCTACAGTGGTGACCACCACTACAAGTGAGAATAAAACTATGAACCTTTTTCTAGTTCATTGTATTAATTTTGGTTTTTTTTAATGTATTATTGGTTAGAAAGAAAAGTATTGGTTGTTTAGGGTGGGGTAACCTGGGGTAAGCATTGTCTGTGGCCATTAACCTTCCAATAGGTGGGGGACCCAGAAGTGATGACCTTCTAGATCTCTGCTTGCTGTCATTCTATAGAAAGCTTCATTGTCTAGAAAATAGGTCTTGAAAAATGAGGAATTGATACAGAAAGTATATTGGAAAATTGTATAAATAATACAAACAATAATATTCATTTGCCAAAATGGGAATACCCCATTAATCTAAGCCCATTTCATGTTTCCATTAGTTCCACAATAATAATGTCCAGTGTCACCCACCCATTGTTAATTTATATTTTGTTTGTAAACATACAGGGTCTACTACTCCATCATCCTCATCTACTACATCCAAGACCACTACTAGTAGCCCCACTACTACCAGTGTGACGACAACTTCATCAACAATAATCACAACCACAGCATGTACAACAGAGACTGAAGAAACAACTCCAACACGTAAGAAACACTTACTGTACAACTTCCTGAGTAAAGAGGAGTGTAAATAAATATGGATCAACTCGAAAGATGTATCCAGTCCAGTCATTGCTTACTTCTCTTCTAGTCTAAAGATATTGGATATTTCAAATGGAAAACCAAACTAATATAAATCAAAACTAAACATAAAATCTAATTGATTAAATTACATATTTTTGTAAGGCATCACTTATGAAAACTAGAAACCCCACACAAATATTTGGAAGTGAAAACTAAGCCTAGCAACCACCAACTACAAGAGTATAAAAATATATTGTATTGGCAATTCAAATAATAAAAACAATCAATACATATATATATTACATGTATGACCTAAAACAGGTAGACACGGTGGCTGGAGTCAGGGACAAGCAGTATAATAGTACCACAACATAACCCTGTCCTAGGGAGAACATGACCAAAATATATTCACATGTTTCACTGGAGTGTAGGCCCTCGCTCTCCTGATTACTGGGATCCTAGGAGTTTATTTGGTGATCAGAAACTTGTACCCAGTTCTGTGGTCAGAGAATTTAAGTGCCTAAAGAATTGCCAAAATTTGCTTAATACATGTTTTCTCTTTTATTTAGGAACCCCGAGTTGTGTTCCTGTTTGCTCATGGTCAAAATGGTTTGATGTGAGTTATCCCAAATATGAAACCAACGGAGGAGATTTTGAGACCTATGAAAACATTCAAAATACTGGATTGGAAGTGTGTGAGGGAGATATGAGACCTCAAAACATTTCCTGCAGAGCAGAGAGATTCCCAGACATACCACTGGACCAGCTGGGTCAGATATTGACCTGTGATGTCTCCACTGGACTCATCTGTAACAACAATGATCAGACAGGATACATGCCGGTGTGTTACAACTATGAAATCAGTGTATACTGCTGCAGTCCTTTACCTCCTGAATGCTACTCTACAACCTCTCCAACTACTACAATGACAACTCAAAGTACTACTACCAAGATCACTACCACAGAGATACCAACCACTACATCAACAGCAACTACCACAACTGCAAGTACAACTACAACTGAGTTAATAAGTACCACAGAGTTAACAACTCCATACACCACAACAACTGAAAGTTCTACTCCAACCACTTCAGAAACGACCACCACTATAACCAAGAGTTCAACTCCTACCACTACAGAAACCCCCACCACAACAACTGAAAGCACAACTCCTACTACTATAGAATCCTTCACCACAACAACTGTAACTTCAACTCCTACCACTACAGAGACCACCACAACAACAACTGAAAGTCCGATGACTACCACTACAGAGAGCACAACTACAACTAAAACTACAACTAAAACCACTACAGAGACCCCCACAACAACTGAGAGTACAACTCATACCCCTACAGAAACCACCACAACCGCAACAACTGGAAGCACGACTCTTACTACTACAGAGACCACTAGCACAACAACAGAAAGTACCACTCCTTCCACTCCAGAAACCACTACCACAACAACTGAAAGTACAACTCCTACCACTTCAGAAACAACAACAACAACTGAAACTACAACTACAACCACTACAAAACCCACCACAACAACTATAAGCACAACTCCTACTGGTACAGAGACCACCACCAGAACAACAACACCCAGAACCACAACTCCTACAACTACAGAGACTACTACCACAACAACAAGAACTGGAAGTACCACTCCTACAACTTCAGAGACCACCACCACAACAACTGAAACTACAACCACTACAGAACCCACCACAACAACTGTAAGCACAACTCCTACTGGTACAGAGACCACCACCACAACAACTGAAAGTACAACTCCTACCACGACAGAGACCACCACAACAACAACAACTGAAAGTACAACTCCTACCACTACAGAAACCAGCACTACAACTGGAAGCACAACTCCAACTACTACACAGACCACTACCACAACAACAGAAAGTACCACTCCTTCCACTCCAGAAACCACTACCACAACAACTCAAACTCCAACTACAACCACTACAGAGCCCACCACAACAACTATAAGTACTACTCCTACAGGTACAGAGACCACCACCAGAACAACAACCGGAACCACAACTCCTACCACTACAGAGACCACCACCACAACAACTGAAAGTACAACTCCTACCACTACAGAAACCAGCACTACAACTGGAAGCACAACTCCAAGTACTACAGAGACCACTACCACAACAACAGAAAGTACCACTCCTTCCACTCCAGAAACCACTACCACAACAACTCAAACTCCAACTACAACCACTACAGAGCCCACCACAACAACTATAAGTACTACTCCTACAGGTACGGAGACCACCACCAGAACAACAACTGGAACAACAACTCCTACCACTACAGAGACCACCACCACAACAACTGAAAGTACAACTCCTACCACTACAGAAACCAGCACTACAACTGGAAGCACAACTCCAACTACTACAGAGACTACTACCACAACAACAGAAAGTACCACTCCTTCCACTCCAGAAACCACTACTACAACAACTCAAACTACAACTACAACCACTACAGAGCCCACCACAACAACTATAAGTACTACTCCTACAGGTACAAAGACCACCACCAGAACAACAACCGGAACCACAACTCCTACCACTACAGAGACCACAACAATAACAACGGAAAGTACAACCCCTACTCCTACAGAGACCACTACAACCACAACAACTGAAAGAACAACTCCTACTACTACAGAAACCAGTACAACAGGAAGCTCAACTCCTACCACTACAGAGACCACAACTACAACAAAAACTACAACTCAAACTTCTACAGAGACCCCCACAACAACTGAGAATAGAACTCCTACTCCTACAGAAACCACCACCACAACAACTGGAAGCACAACTCCTACTACTACAGAGACCACTACCACAACAACACAAAGTACCACTCCAGAAACCACTACCACAACAACTGAAAGTACAACTCCTACCAGTACAGAAACCACAACAACAACTGAAACTACATCTACAACCACTACAGAACCCACCACCACAACTATAAGTACAACTCCTACTGGTACAGAGATCACCACCAGAACAACAACAACAACTGAAAGAACAACTCCTACTACTACAGAAACCAGTACAACAGGAAGCTCAACTCCTACCACTACAGAGACCACAACTACAACAAAAACTACAACTCAAACCTCTACAGAGACCCCCACAACAACTGAGAATACAACTCCTACTCCTACAGAAACCACCACCACAACAACTGGAAGCACAACTCCTACTACTACAGAGACCACTACCACAACAACACAAAGTACCACTCCAGAAATCACTACCACAACAACTGAAAGTACAACTCCTACCAGTACAGAAACCACAACAACAACTGAAACTACATCTACAACCACTACAGAACCCACCACAACAACTATAAGTACAACTCCTACTGGTACAGAGACCACCACCAGAACAACAACAACAACTGGAACTACAACTCCTACTACTACAGAAACTACTACCACAACAACTGAAACTACGACACCACTAACCACTACACCAGCAACAACAACCCCAGGTAACAAATACAATATTAATTATTATAATTATTGAAATTTATTATGATTATATTATTGATTATAGTATAATTAGTGTTTTTCTGAAGTTATAAGAGTAAGGTGCAAGCCAAGGATAATAACCACATAATCTAAATAAATGAACAATCATATCCACATATTCCACCATTAGTCAACTAGTATTAGCCTTAAAGATACCGCCATACTGAAAAGAGATTTTTTTAAGAGCCATGGTACTATGATATCAAGTGCAAGAGGGATGAGTGGTGAAATGGTGCTCCATAGTCTAAAGAAATACCTGGATTGCAACACAATCCTCAGTGGCATACTGATTACAATTTGTTTGCCTAATCTTCTAAATTTCACTATTTCATTATCTTTGATAATGTTCAATGTCGGCTCCACCAATTATTTATTCTCTCTTTCTAAATATGCAGTGTCTACAACTCCAATATCCACATCAACCACATCAAAGGCAACAACTACTAACCCCACTACTACAAGAGTGACGACAACTTTACCACCAACAATTACATCCACAGAATGTACAACTGAAGAGACTGAAGAAACAACTCCAACGCGTAAGTAATACTATTTTGAGAAAATACTATTTCTAGAGAAAAAAAAGAAAAATAAATTTTGTCTGTAAAAAAAAAGTGTGAATCAATTTACAAGATGTATTTTTTTAAGCTTAAATCCTCTTGAATTCACTACAATTTTCAAATCAATACATAAAAAGTGCTCCGAAGCAGTGGATGTTTTTTACAAGCACCTTTCACTTTGGTCATTGGGTCAGTAAAATAGGCAAAGGTCAAAATTTTAATTGGTTGAAGGTCACAATTTTGACAATTTTGTGACATAATTCACTAATGAGGAATATTATATGTCTCATTTACAGAGAATATAGTTTATAGAGTAAAGCATTTATTCAATTGCTAACTCTGAGCTTATGAACCTGTGGTACAAAAAGGGGCTTATACAACAGAAAATAATTATAATATACAGATCATTCACAGTCAAGGTTCAAATTACACAAGTCTATTGGTTTCAGATTTTCTAAAAGTGATATAAATGGGTTTGACGTGCATAAAGTGCCTTGCCTTTGGTACCACAATCTGGCCATTAGAGTTAGTCCCACAAAACAAGATTTTCTTCATACTCCACTGCCAGGGTACTCTGCTGTTATATAGGACTGCCAAAGATCCTTAGTAATTCTGAGATCATTGGTCCGGTGAACCCCACATTGATGCATTGGTAGGATACTCCCAAGCACTGCTGTTCCAGGTAAAGAGTAGCCAAATGCTATGGACTTCTATGGACTAGACTCCTGTAGACTATGGATTCTTATGAACTATGGAGTTTATTACATGAAGAAAAGTAAATAGGACTTTAAAGTATAGTAGATTGTATAGTATATGTATTTAAAGTTAGAATAGAAGGGAGATCTCACGAATAAGAGTCTCTGATATTTGTACTAGTAGTCCCTAAAGAATGAAGGCTAAACTCTGATGTATTCCCCAGGACTCCTATTGTGTACATGCTTTGTACACATGGATTTATTTTTCCTTTATTTTTTCTAGCCCCTATAAACTGTGATCCTCAGTGTGACTGGTCAGAATGGTTTGATGTCAGTACTCCTAAAAATGAACCTAATGGAGGAGATTTTGAGACCTATGAGAACATTGTGAAGGCTGGACTTATAGTATGTGAGGGGGATATGAGACCAGAGAACATTTCCTGCAGAGCAGAAAAATATCCAGATGTACCACTCAACCAGCTGGGACAGATGGTGACCTGTGATGTCTCCACTGGACTCATCTGTAACAACAAGGATCTTATTGGGTTCATGCCAGTGTGCTACAACTATGAGATCAGTGTATACTGCTGCCGTCCTTTACCTCCTGAATGCTACTCTACAACCTCTCAAACTACTACATCCTCTACAACCACAACTGTATCACCAACAACAACCACCTCTGAGACTCCAACAACTTCTATCAGTACTACACTTACATACCCAACAACCACCACCACAGAAACTCCTACTCCAAATGTAACAAGGCCAACAACTACTACAGTGGTGACCACAACTACAAGTAAGAATAATAAATGGAACAATAAGCAACATTTATGTGTGGAATTTGTAAAAGTTTCCTTTTCTATTTAGCTCTTTTGTTTTATTACAAAGAAAAAACCAGTTGAAACTATTTTTGGACGATATAAACAGAATTTGAATGGTTATTGAAAAGGTTTAAATTAAATAAAGTATGGTTTAGTAACATGTTACTATGTACAAACTGTTTAGGGGATCCTTATCAAAATGATAAGTTTTAACACCTATAAAACATGATCTATTCTGGGGATAAGTTTCTTAAATGCAAACATGAAATGACCAATTAGTTTTTTTTAAGTGAACATATACAAGATTCATGGTATTCTAAAATTTCTACTTATATTTTAGGTCAAACAACCACCACAGAGACCACACCAAGTACACCAAGTACAACAAGTACATCGCCTACTACCACCACCTCCAAGACTACACCCACTACTGTCATCACAACTACTCCAACCAACAAAACGACCACTACATCTGTGACCACATCTACAAGTAAGACTCATTTTGTGGAGGAACAGGATAAATTATTGCAATATGCATGTTTTTGAAAACTAGAAAATGCTCAATGATTAGGATGTGAACGTATGGACCAGTGTACTGAGATGTTTTAATCAGTGCATTTCTATTTAAAGGATAAGCTGGCACAGCTCTTGCATTCTGACCTCTTGCTTGATGGACCTACCACCTCTTTTACTATGGATATTCTTTAAAGATTTTAGAGTACACTTGTTGTTTTGTTCATTTTTTAACGCTTAATCTAGTATTTGGTAAATACTAACTATCTCCTGTCTACATGGTAGGGGATAAAGTCGGATAGGTGGTGGTCTGACAGCAGTATAAGTATTACTATTTTGCAGGAGCATTTTTTCTAGAGAACAAAGGTAAAACCTCTTTTGTCTTTAAAAAATGTGTAAAAACAACTAACTAACAATAAGTTTTTAAAGGGAACCTACCACCACGGATCTACCTATAAAGGTAGATCAGGTGGTAGGTGTATCTATAGGATGTGAGGATAGCCCTTTTAAGGGCTAATCCTCACATCCCCGCAATATTTTACTAACTTTTAACTATCCTCACGTCCTATAGATGCACCTTCCACCTGATCTACCTTTATAGGTAGATCCGTGGGGGTAGGTTCCCTTTAAGCTTAGCATGCTTTTCCTATAGCACCCCTGCAGGTAAAACTAAGCATTACACAATGTTGGAGTCTAAATAATGCAGGACATAAAGGTTCCTCCAAAGCATTGGATGTTCTTTACAAGCATATTTTACTTTGGTCATTGGATTAGTACAATAGGCAAATGTCAAATTTCCATGTCAATAACCAAATTGACAATTGAATATTTCTGGACGAATTAATATCAAGATTATAGGATTTTTTTCTTTTTGCCTTCCTCTGTATCAACAATGTAAGGTTAAAAGTTGGGCTTAATGGATCCATTTTTTTTCAGCCTTATCTGCTATGATACTTTGATACCTTGAAGATTTGAAACGTGCAATGTAGTTTTAGTATCTGCATGTACTACTGTATTTTGCTCAACTAACTCTCTTCTTCTAATTTCTGATTTACAGCTTTAAATGGAACTACCGGTAAGTGGAATATAAAAAATTAATTTTCATGAAATTGTTTAACTTTATTTGGATAAAGGGGTTGGCCATTTTATCATATGTTTTGTTCTGTGTGTAAGTGTGGGGAAGCAGAATATTGGGTAATTTACCAATATACATCTATGGATGGAGGGTCTGTTATCCCTATATGTCCATGAACAATCACCCTGCCAGGACCTTGATCTTGATCATGAATACTATCATAAGGTCCTGTTAGAGTGTTTGTTCATCTACAGATAGAGATCACATTTTATGGACAGGAATCTCTGGCTGATGAAGTAAAATACAGGAGGCTTCACTTTACATATCAAGAAAGCAGAGCAGAACTTATAATAGATGTATATTGGTAAATTACCTAATATCCTCCTGCCCGGACACTTACACACACATTACAAAGTACATGAGGTAAAGTGGCCAACCCCTTTTTATCACTGAAACCATTTAAAACTTACTTGTTTTGATCATAGGTTGCATCACTATAAGCGTTGCAAGTCATGGGCCCTTTAGTAAAATGTTATAGAATATTTCCTATTGTGACCTTTTCCAGCAGGGCCAGAGATTTTCAAGTATTTTACTTGACATCAAGAGCGATGAACCCCCTCATATCACATATTGGAAAAGATTTTTGTTTATCATTCTTTATTGTGAAAAGATTTCAGAAAAAGTGGTATACATACATTTTATAACATTTAAAGTTACATCTCATTAGATAAATAACTTGTATCAGTAATAACAATGAAACAGTTGTCAGACATTAGTGTGTAATCAGTGACATGCTCAGGTAAGGCGCAGGTGGTAATATGTTCCAGAGTAATGTGTCTAACCTTCTTTACATGGAAAAGATTTTTAAAAGATTATTCCAAAATAAATTGTGAATCCCCGTATCACCGGCTTTACTACGGTTTTATGTATGGAAACTGGTTAAATGGGAACAATCAAAAAAGAAGTTTATACAGCTTTTAAAGGTTATCCAGATAAATGAGTTAACTTGCTAACTTTAAACCTGTTATATAATCAGCATTACTATTCTTTTCATATAGAGTCTGTTTCCATCTTTACACCAAGAAGTACAACTATACTCAGTGAACCCAGTGGTAATTATTACAATTAACATTAAATTTAAATTAACATCAGTCTCTGCTACTCAGTCCACTATTGTGTACATGTGTGTGAATGGGCCTTGTGTATAGACTATATTAATGTGTGTGTGTATACATATGTATATATGCATTGTACTGTTTAGCTGCCGGCAGTGCTCAATGAATACACTCAAAACTGACTGTAGTCATGGAAAGGGTCCTAAGTATTTACGGTGGTGCCCTATGTTTGTAAGTGTGCCCCTCTATACAACATAAGGGCTCATTCACACGCCAGTCTGTGGGGTTGTATATGCCGCCGCAAATTTGCATCTGCATATACGTTCCCATAGACTGCATTGGCGGTGGCACCGTTTCGCACCGTACACTGGGAAAAGATAGAGCATGCTCTATCTTTTCCCGTGTGTGTGGCCGTGCGCCGCTGTTTTCTGTGGAGGGGTAGGGATCACCTCCTCCTCCTCTCCGCCCAGTGGGCATACCGCCATGTAAATATATCCTAACTGTAAGTCCACTAACACTTGTTAGCTTGCAGTATCTAAACTTCACACACTGTAGTATAGTAGACTCCATCTTTGCAGCATAGTATAAAGCAGAGTAGTCTTTTGTTGGTCATCCTAATGCTGCACTATTTACTCAAGAGAAAACAGGGATAGTTCTATTTATCGAAAATACTGAAGAATAAATCCTAATACTAGACTCTATCCCTTGGTCTAAAGCAGCTCAGTGTAGACCATTTCTCCTCCTTCATCCCTCATGCCCAATTTACCTCCCAGAGTTGTATTTCCCATTAGGAGATGTGTCTGTGACATACAGTTGATCAAGATCGAGGAAAGATCAATTAAATTTTTAAAAAAAATAAGAATCTTTGGCAGAAATTTGAGCACAACATCTGCTATGTCATAGGACTTCCAGAAATAGCTTCTTGTAACTTGCACCTCCTCCCTCCAAAATCAACAAGAGCACACTGCCTTTTCTCTCTTCTTTCATCAAAGTCCTGTATGGGTTTGTCTATGGGTTTTATATACCATAATAATTGTCATGTTAAAATTCATTTGATTTTCATTTTGTTTTTATTTCTATTTTACCAGGTCAGGGTACGACTACTCCCAAAACTAATACTACAACTGTCAGCACCAAAACCTCACCCACAACAATATCAACTTATGAAACTACAACTGCTAGCACCACCACCTCACCCACAACAACTACAACTTCTGAAACTACAACTACCACCGCATCCCCTACTACCACAATCCCAACTACTACACCAACTACTACTACAGTGTACACACCTACTGAATATACAACAACCTCAAATACTGAAACTACAACTGCTAGCACCACCACATCTACTCCCACCAGTACAACTACAACCGCGCCAACTACTACACTTTACACACCTACTAAATACACAACAACCACAACTTTAGAAACTGAAACTACAACCACCACATCACAGTCCACTACCACAACCCCTACTCCACCTACTTCTACATCTGAATACACAACTCATGAACCTTCATCAACTAGTCCAACAACAGCAAAGCCCTCCACTAGTTCTATTACAACAACACCAGAAATCCCCACTATTTCTGAAACTATCATCACATCTTCGACAGAATGCGTCTGTATGTACAATGGAACAGCATATCCACCAGGTAAGTTATCCCCAGGTACAAGGCTTACAAAAATAAGTGATATATCCAGTAACATCTTCTTTTAATGCAGTCACAATACAATACAATTGAGATCTTTAAATCTTGAGATCCTTTTTCATCTAGTACCTTACTCAGAGTACCTTACTTACAGCTAATTCTGTAATTGAAAGGTTAAAGATTACCATAGGGGGATATTGGAGGGAAAGCATGTCTGGTAGACTGTATCCAGGCTACGTACAAGATAGGTTCTGCAGGTTTGTTCTTAAGTTGTATTTGTATGTAAGTCGAACCTATATACTTTATAATTGTATCTCCAGGCAAAAATGATTTTTTGGGTCCCTATGACTATCGGATTTTAAAAATGTTGGTTTGTCATAAGAACCAGGATTAACAATAACTCTTAATTACAGACATCTTTGATAACTGTTACAGCTGTTTATTGTAGCCTAGGGTTAAAGAACAGTAAATTACCAAAATCAAAAGGGCCGTTTGTAATGAGGGGTCGTCAGTAAGTCGGGTTTTCTTAAGTAGGGGACCACCTTTATGCAGAACAATGTTGAAAGATTTACAGTGGTAAAATTGTTAAAAGTACAATAGTACTTTTAAGCCTATTTGTAACTTCCATCATTGGCACCACAATATATTGTCATTGATTGTAGCGGCATTTTACAAAACTGCTTTGTACTCTTCGAGTTTCTTTCTTTATTACATCCTCATAAACTTTGAACTCCTTTTCTATTGCTTGTGAATTAATGATAAATTGATTATAACACAAATAACTATGGACTGTAGAATGCTTACTCTTTTTTATTCCTTTCTTTGTTATAATTCCAGGTGTAATAATTGTTACTGGTATTGCAAATAAGCCTTGGTGCTATAAAATAATTTGCAGCAATGAATGCAAGATACATTTTCATCAATGGCCTTGCGACTCAACCACGTTAAGTCCTACTACTGAAACTGAATCAACCACTACAACAGAAAGTACTCCAATACCACCATCAACTGAAAGTACTCCCACACCACCAACAACTGTCACAACCACCACAACAGAAAGTACTCCCACACCACCAACTGTCACCACCACCACAACAGAAAGTACTTCCACACCACCAACAACTGTCACCACCACAACAGAAAGTACTCCCACACCACCACCAACTGTCACAACCACCACAACAGAAAGTACTCCCACACCACCAACAACTGTCACAACCACCAAAACAGAAAGTACTCCCACGCCACCAACTGTCAAAACCACCACAACAGAAAGTACTCCCACACCACCAGCTGTCACAACAGAAAGTACTCCCACATCACCAACAACTGTCACAACCACCACAACAGAAAGTACTCCCACACCACCAACGACTGTCACAACCACCACAACAGAAAGTACTCCCACACCACCAACTGTCAAAACCACCACAACAGAAAGTACTCCCACACCTCCAGCTGTCACAACAGAAAGTACTCCCACACCACCAACAACTGTCACAACCACCACAACAGAAAGTACTACAACACCACCAACAACTGTAACAACCACCACAACAGAAAGTACTCCCACACCACCAACAACTGTCACAACCACTACATCAACAGAAAGTACTCCCACACCACCAACAACTGTCACAATCACCACAACAGAAAGTACTCCCACGCCCCCAACTTTCAAAACCACCACAACAGAAAGTACTCCCACACCCCCAACTGTCAAAACCACCACAACAGAAAGTACACCCACACCACCAACTGTCACCACAACAGAAAGTACTACAACACCACAAACAACTGTCACAACCACCACGACAACAGAAAGTACTCCCACTAGCATGCCAAAAACAACTACCACTACAACAACTACAACAAAGTCTACAACTACAACATCTATCGTTCCATCAACAAGTCAAAGACCTGGTTGTCCATTCGACCCATATCGTGAGGTGAGTTAACTTCTTATGTGCATTATTTTTCAAGCTGAAGTCCTATATGAGTTCAATATTTTATTGAGGGACCACCATGTCACATCAAGTTATCTAAAAGAAGTCCAGATCTTATTTATGAAGATATTTATGAAGATCTGAAATAGTACTGTTCTGTACCACAATAATTTCTTCAAACAGTAATGTGAAGGTACCTAGTGGTTAGGTCCTTAGTGGGAATTATTAATCATGGTTCTCCAGTCTCCACTAGATTATACCACTGTGCCAAATGCCAAATTCATCATTTCAACAACTAAACTACCAAACAGTTTTTTTGACTCTTCATCTTCCACCAAACCAAAGATAGTGACACAAATATTTGGTGTCAAAGTTATATGGAATATTTCTGATGTGCAATTAAAAAGAAAATAAAAAATTTGAAAAGCTATTCTATAACATATGTAAAAACTCTGCCTCAGATCTCTCACATTTATTACATTTAGTGTTCTCCATAAATTACTTCTTATGCAAGTCAACTGGAGTATAATAAATTCTGTTCAAAAAATTTAAATGAATAGTTATGTGGTTTCAATTAAAAGAGCGTTTTTTCTTATTCCTGCAAACCATTTGTTAGTTCTCAACATTTAAAACTCCTGTCTCATTAACATTTTTCTTTGTGTTTTATTTGACCTCAATGCTCCTTCTCCAATAGTTTATAAATTTGAAATATTTGTTGGTGCTTGTAATAGATTATATCATTTTCAAACAATCATATGTCTCCCGGGAAAGGATATCTACCATCAAAATCCATCATGATGAATTGGGGGCACTTTCTCATAGATCCAGGCACTGTGACTATGGTAATCCTCTTATGTGTGTTATAAATGGCCGCCTTTATTCTAAAATCAACTTTTACCATGATGCTAATGAGCCTGTGGGGCCACCCTAGGCCCTCTTTCATCTTGATTGGCAGGCTGTTACACTGTATAATCCTCCCCCTCCCCCCTTGTGCATTGAGCAGGAAACGGGAGGGGGAAGTGCTGAGGGAGCAAAGGAGAAGATGAGACAGTTTAACAGCCTGTAACACCAGATCAAAGAGGGGCTAGGGTAGCCCCTCAGCCTCATTAGTATAATTTGTAAAGTTGCTCTTAGAAATAAGGAGACGATGGATAACAAATTTAAGAAGATTACCACAATCACGGTACTTGGATCTATGAGTCCCTGGTTTATCATGCTAGATTTTGATTATAGATTTCATATAATTAAACTAAATGCTTACCTAGCTTTAAAGTGTGTGTAAGGTGTAAATATCTTACTAAATCCCCTGATTTAAAGCCATAAAGTAGTGACTCAAAGAAAATTATGCATCCATCAATAACCACTGTGATATGTGCCTATCCCCCATTTACTCCAGTAAACTCTGAAATCATCGTAACATCAGGGACTTTATTATTAAACCATAATGAAATGCCCCTCAAAATCCCTTTTTGTATTTGTAAAAGCAATATTAGCAATATTTACCTCCCGTTTCACTAATCTGGCCAACCCCTTTAATGGAAATGACTTCAAGAAGACGATGATGGGAAATACCTTCTTATTAGCCTACAAATGGTGAAGAATGGATCCAACCAAATTGGCAGTGGTGCAAAGAAAATGTTTAGTCCTTTCCTTTTGATGACAGTTCTGCAAAGATCTTAAGTCAATGGATAACCATGTAGCAAACCAGATTAAGTCATAGATAACACTGTTGAATTGATAGAATAATGTGGAACATGGTTTGCATTGTGTGCTTTCTTGTACTACTTTTTGAGACTTTTTTGTTTGAGTGGAGACTTTCTTGTTTGAATTGAGATTTTAATTGTCAAGAAGTCCAAGTAACCAGACCACGTGATCATGAATCCTCCTAATGTCTTTTCTGGATAAATCTTTTAATACCCAAAAAGTGAATACAAATAAGGAAATATTCATACAAAATATTTCTTTATATGCACTATAGCTTTGTTGGAATTTGATTAATATGAATATCTCTTATGCTTTTGTACGTATACTATATAGTCACCCACACTTAATAAGTGCTCTTCTGTAATAGATGAGACAAATCTACAGACATTTATTTTCTAATGGGACTTTTCTAATTTGTATGTTTTTCCAGCATAATGAAACCTGGATTCTGTGTAACTGTACCATGGCTAGATGTCTTGAAAACAACACAGTTGAGATCATTGAACTCAAGTGTGAGCCACCACCTCCGATCACATGTGCTAATGGGCGTCCACCAAAACCAGTACCAGATGATGACCTTTGCTGCTGGCACTGGGAATGTGATTGTGAGTGTTTCTGTTCTGGAAAATTAATGCAACATATATATTTCTAGCTATCAATATATGATCTAGAGTCTAAATTTGGTAACTAATGCTTAATATTCATTTCTCTATTTAGGTGTTTGCACAGGCTGGGGAGATCCCCATTATGTCACCTTTGATGGAACCTATTATAGTTTTCAAGGCAACTGCACCTACACCCTGGTGGAGGAGATTGAAAAGAGAATTGACAACTTTGGTGTATACATTGATAACTATGACTGTGGAGCCAAAGACCGAGTCTCTTGTCCTCGTGATCTCATTGTCAGGCATGAGACGCAGATTATACGCATTAAAGCCGCGCGCTTGGCACCATTAAGTTTACAGGTAGGATGGATCAAGAATACATTTGATGGATTATGAAACACTAATATCGGGGTAATGGATTTCTATAAAGTAGAAGCAGAAACATCTGTAAAGCATTAGTAATTTTGGTATAGCATTGTTAGTATTTACAGTTGGCTAAAGAGCCAGAGTTGTGCCAAAAGAAGTACAATATGATTTCTACTAGAAGATTGTCTGTAGACCAATTTATTTAATTTCACAAACTGTTTATTATTCTATATTAAAAGTTTTAAACACTAATATTACATTTATTCTATAAATGTGTCTGCAGGTTGTTGTAAATGAAGATGTAGTAGGTTTACCCTACAAGAAATATGGAGTGAAAGTGTATACATCTGGAATAAATTATGTTGTGGAGATCCCAGAGTTGGAGGCCAATATCACATACAATGGTTTATCCTTCTCCGTTAATTTGCCCTTTAGACTTTTTGGACATAACACACAAGGACAATGCGGTAAGTTTTTGATTACAGCATATTATTGACTTTCTTTCCTGATATATAAATTAAAAAAGCCTTGAGTTGTTCTGTTCAAGTAAATTCCTTCATTTACCAATGTTTCTACCGAAATAAAACCTTTTTTTTAACACCTGATAGATTTATGAAAAAGAAAATAGTGTATTACCCATATGGAGCTTTCTTTCAAGAATTTAAGCTATAGAAAATTCCATTAATATGAAAGCTGGTCACTTGAAGAAGTAACTACCATAACTTAAAGGAAATCAACATCAAACATAATAAACCAAGTACACTTACTCATAGATCACGGCACGGTGACTGTGATGATCATTTTATATTTGTTATCCATGGCCTCCTCCCTTCTAAAATCAACTTTAAAAATTATGCTAAGGACCCTGGAGGGCTCTGAGAGCATTACCAGAGCCCCTCAGTGCTTCAGATTCACAGGTTGTTACACTGAACAGAACATGTCTTACCCATCCCCCTGTTCACTCCCTCCTCCCTCTGCCTGTGTAATCTATCAGCAGCAAGCAGTGCAGGGAAAGGGGGACACCTGTAACAGCCTGTGTAGCTATAGCACTTAGAGGGATTATTTTAGAAGGAATTAGCCAATGGCCAAATATAAGAAGATTACCACAGTCACGGTGCCTGGATCTATGGGTAGATGTCTCTGATGGTTTTGATGGTGGATTTTCTTTAAGGGGTTATCCACAGGATAGGGCCTAAATTCCTGATCAGTGGGGATCTCAGTGCTGAGACCCCTCCAGATCGCGAGAACAAGGGGTCCGACCCACTCCTCAGACTAATTGAGCAGACGGCCAAGCATGACCGTTCTGCTCCAATAATCTCTATGGAACTGATGGAGATCGCCGAGTGATCATATGTCATCATCCCCGTGCAGTCATATGTCTTAGGTCTACTACAACTTAAACAATGTAAAGTGTCTTGATTGATTCTTACCTTTAATTGTAAAAAAGCTTCAATACCATGTACCATGAGAAAATCATATTATTGAAATGATATTATATCAAAATCATATCACATCATATCAAAATCATATTATTGAAAATCATTGACCATCATGTAATAATTTTATTTTTCATCTGAAATTTTTGTTAAAAATTAGCTATTTGTCTTCTTTTCAAAGTCAATTCTAGGACCTCTCAATTACTGGAACCTCACTCTGACCAGTATTTGGTTAAACTACTGCTCCCAGAATTTCTTGTGGTTTTCTTGTGTCCCCCTGTCAAGTCCATTTACATTTCATTTTATAATTTTTTTTTTTGGACAACTCGTCTAAAAATGGAATATTTATAAATGATATTGTAGAATTATTGAATTATACACTCTACTTCTGCAGGTACTTGTACCAATAACAAGAAAGATGACTGCAGATTACCTAATGGAACTATTATATCCAACTGTGAAATCATGGCTGATGCCTGGATTGTGGCAGATCCAAGGAAACCTACATGCGGTAACCTAAAGCCAACTGTACCCCCGACCGTTACTGCAACACCCTGCAAACCATCACCGTTATGTGGCCTACTTTTGGAAGCGTAAGAATTTTATTTCATTTTTACAGCTTTGACTCATTTATATATTATTTTTCACTTCCTCTAAATATAATTTTTTTTGGGTTTTCATTAAAAAGACCTTTCAAGAAGTGCCACAATATCGTGTCACCAGATGACTTTTACAAGGCCTGTAATTATGATAGTTGCCACGTGGAAAACTCCAACATCGAATGCTCCAGCTTGCAGCAATACGCCCTTCTCTGCGGAGATCAAGGTGTCTGCATCGACTGGAGATCTCGAGTTCCAGAATGTCGTAAGTTTAACTTTTATAGCAGTTTTACAAAAATCATATAGTTTTTTCCAAAAGTAAGTAACAGACTATGTGAAATGTTTGGATTTCATTCATTGCAGCTATTTCCTGCCCTTCACACCAAGTCTACCAGGCTTGTGGTCCAGCCATATCAAAAACATGTGAAACCACGTAAGTTCATAGGAAAATGATCTGTTTCTCTATGATGAAATAGGATGACTGAGTTTTTCCAAAAATATATACTAGCATGATTCAGTTGCACGTACAGAATATCTAGGTAAAGACATAAAGTACAGTTGTTGTTGTCTTTTAGTCCAGAAGAAGATGCTATGATTAAGAAGAATTATCGTGTCGTTGAAGGATGCTTCTGTCCACCGGGTAAAATCCCCTTTAGTCAAGCAGTGGACGTCTGCGTGGACACTTGTGGTAAGAGGAAACAGCATATTAGTTAGTTTGTTCAATTAAAAGATATCGAGAATTTTTCTAAATTTTTTATATTTTTTCACACTAGTGTTACAATTAATGCTTTCTACTGTATTTGCGAGGTAATCTCTGTGAAAGCGGTGTGGCAAAATAACAGCATGCGAACCCAGGTTAATGGAGCTTCAGTGCACATAGTAGCGTACCCCATATGACCTTGTGCATACACATATGACCTTGTGGTTGTGTGGGGAATGTAATTCATTGAGGTTTAATATTTTGGTATTAGTGGTGGAAAGGCAGATGATCGGTTTGGTTTCATATACTGTAATCTGGGAAATAATTCAGAAATCTTCAGTCTTTATTTGCTTTTTGTATCAGGATCTCATGATTGTATTTTGTTCTTTAAGGATGTGTTGGTGCTGACAACATACCACGACACGTAAGTCTCACACCTTCTTACTATAATATTCTCACACTCAAAAAGGATTCATTCCACAGCTGTAAATTTTTTAAAATTATCTAAAAGTAAAACTGCTTTTTAGTCCATCATAATCAATCACAGCGCACTAAGAAACTTTAAAGGAAGTATACCATTTGCTTTTATGCAATATGAACCAAACATATCTTGAGAAAGCTGTAGTGACACTGATGCAGAGATATATCTTGTTAAATCCCTTAATTGAATGGTTTTGCTGAAAAAACAATTATAAAATTATGATAATAAGTCTCTGTCACTCCTGTGCCTGCCCCAGCGCTCTTCTTACCCTAATTATGCACTGCTTCAGCCTTGCCCTGCCCAGCATAAGCCGAGAATATGTCATCACTGTGTTGTCCTTGACAGGCAGAAGTAATCAATCGCTGCACAATCCCCCTGCTGCTTTGTATGAGTCATTCAGCTCAGGTTGATTAGTCCTGTCTGGACAATTCAGGCAGCTCTTTTATGTACGGAAGCCAGTCTGTACCCAGCTTTCACAAGGTCCTGAATTTTTAATTGTTTTTTGAGCAAAACCAGATCAGAGATTTAATAATATATGTTTCAGCGTCAGTGTAGCTACAGCATTCTCAAGGTATGTTTGGTTCACAATGCATAAAAACAAATGGTAGATTTCCTTTAAGGCAAATTTACTAAAATTTTTAAATGGGTAGAATTTGGCTGCACCTAATGCAGTGCGCATGGTAGTTATTGTAACAGACCATGTAAAAGATCCATTAAATAATAGAACATGTCCTAGTGACATCCATTTTTCACAGATCTTTCAAACACTAAAGTTCATGAGGATATGTAAAAAGACATACCATGCAATTAAAAATCAGTTTTCAAAGCCAATTTTTGTGGCATTTGTGGGCAAGCAGCCAAAGATACCCTAGGTTCATTAAAAGGGACAAGCTTTCTTAAAATGTATTGCAACTGTTTGCCTTTTTTTTTTAATTCAAAGACTTTATTGGAACATTTAGCCTTTTTAACTGTAAATAAAATTAACTCCAGCTATCAACTTCTGCTATAGGCCATAGTTACTGACACAAACTGCAGCCAGATTGTGGCGATTGCAGCTACAATTGCAGGTGCAAACCCCTTAAATGTAGTCAGCAAAGCAATAAATGCCATTGGCACGTGCTCACCACCATTTTCACTGTGATCGTCGCTCCTTGATGATGTCACGGGAAGTGACAATCCTAGGGAAAATGATGGGCATACGGCACTTGCATTGTTAATGGTGTGCTCAGGTTTGGGGCCTTGAACTTCTGCTCATGGTAAAGCTTTTGGGATCCAAGGGGCCACACACCATCAAGCACCACTCACTTTTTAAGAAAATGTCTAAAAGTGACAAATCTGTGTGCAAATGAGGCTTACCCCAAAGTATGGACGTTATATATACATTTTTTTTTGCATGGGTTTCCGAATCAAAGTGGATTTTGGCACATTGCATGACCTGTTTTAAGTATACATTAAATATATTTGGATAAGTTTCTATACAAAATTTTTGTCCTTACAGTTTGGAGAAGAGTTTGAATTCAACTGCCAGGACTGTGTCTGCCGGGAGGGTGGAAGTGGAATCACTTGTCAGAAACATGAATGTAGACCATTGAAACAATTGAAGTGCACCCTGGAAGGCTTCTATCTCGAGATCCAGATCAGCCCCACCGATAGCTGCTGTAATGAGACTGTGTGCAGTAAGTAATGGGATTATCTACAGACATTGGGAATGACATAGGACTAATTGTGTGTGTATAACTAATAATATGTTTTTCCCCATCCAGAATGTGACACTAAATTATGCTCAACAAAATCACCCAACTGTGATCTTGGCTATGAGATGGTTGGCAGCATTCCAGAAGGACACTGCTGTCCTGTGTACACATGCGGTAAGTGATCTTATCTTTCCATGAGCCGCAGAGAGGTCAATTTCTATCATGATCTAAATCAGCAAAGTTAGGCCCCTTATACAGTCGCGAGTGTTATGCGATGAACTCGCATATACCATAGACCGCAATGGTCTGGGGATAACTCAGTGAGGTGAAGGGGCATGTTCTGTGCAGATAAGCAGTGGCATGATCTGCTGTCAGCAATAGTGGACTATAAAATAGGTGGTTTGGGCGGTAGCCTAGGGCCTAAGCCTTCCATGGCCATCCAATCCACCCACCAATTTTATACTGACAAGGACCTTCACCCATGAAATCCTCATACATCTGTGTATGCTTTCAATACACATATACACAAGGGCCAATTGAGAACCTTTGAAGGTCTCCCAGTGGTCCTGCAGTCGCAGACTGAAATTAGGAAGAAACTCATCCTCCATTCTCCAAAAAGTTTGGTTCTAGTACCATATGTAGGAAGTGAATACCACATTTCTAGGGGGCTATAATATTCATACAGCCCAGGGCCCATGGTGGTCTTAATCCGCCCCATGTTGTCAGCTGTGTATGTAATGATGCTGTTTCCTTTTAATAAAATATTAAGTAAAATATGGAAGTTAATATTACTTTCTGTTGCATTGTCATCTGACTGCTGCAGAGAAATCCTCCAACAAATTAACAAATGTCAGTCTATAATAAAGGCTAGTTGCTAGAGTAAAAATTGAAGGTTATAGTGATTTTTTATTTAATATAGATAGTAAAATGCAAACAAAAAAAATGCTAAATATGTTTACCATATCTTGGTGAAAACTGTTAATTTTCTGGTTAAGTGCTTAAGGCTACGGATTCATTTTCCCAATTTTTTAATAAACTTTTAAGACTTAAGTTATTTATAGTGGGAAATAAATTTCCCGGTTAGGTCACAATTACTAAACAGTTGTCTATTTGTCAAAAAATAAATATTTCTCTTTTGCTCTTTTGCAGTTCGTAAGAATGTCTGTGTGCATGGAAACGCTGAATATTTGGTAGGTTTCAGCATTTTCTGATATGGTTTCATGATTCACCACTCTGGCTCATTCCTACTCATTTCTTAAATCATTTAGATAGAGCTACAAGGGATTCATGGCATTTGTTCATTACATGGAAAGACAACTGATTTCAGGGAAGGCTGAGAAATCCTTAAAGGAAACCTACCACTTGTAGTGGCAGGTTTCCGATGGCAATATCGGGCACCAGCTCAGGGTGAGCTGGTGCCGGAGCTTATTTTAGTTAGTGTTTTAAACCGCGGTATCGCGGTTTAAAACACTTTTTAAACACTATAGCCGGCGCAGGCAGGTACGCGCTCGGCGCTTACCGTGCGCGCGGCTACATAGGAAGTGAATGAGAGCCGCGTGCACGGTAAGCGCCGAGCGCGTACCTGCCTGCGCCGGCTATAGCGTTTAAAAAGTGTTTTAAACCGCGATACCGCGGTTTAAAACACTAACTAAAATAAGCTCCGGCACCAGCTCACCCTGAGCTGGTGCCCGGTATTGCCATCGGAAACCTGCCACTACAAGTGGTAGGTTTCCTTTAAGGAGCCTCTATTGTAAATTCCATTTGAAGGAAATCTATCATCAAAATCCATTGTGATAAACCAGGGACACTTTCTCATAGATCCAGGCTGTGGCTGTGGTATCTTCTTATATTTGTTATCTATGGCCTCCTTCCTTCTAAAATCACATTTTATAATTATGCTAATGAGTCCGAAGGGCTGCCATAGCCCCTCTGTGATCTGGTTTTACAAGCTGTTACACTGTGTCTCCCTCCCCCTGCTCCCTCAGCACTGAAATTACAGAGGGAAGTGGTCACTTCACAAATGCTGAGGGAGCAGGTGAGAGGGTGAGGCATTGATGGGTCTAGAAGTACATGTTGCTTCCAAGCCATGGTATAACCACACAGGTATACACTATAAAATTGTTGTGAGATATAACATGTATGTTTACTATTTGAAATGGTTGATTTCACTCATTTTATTACTGTATTTGCATAGTGTTTATTAACTTATATCACACCTGTCATTGTGTTTCTTCAGCCGGGAGCACCAGTGTTTTCCGATAGTTGCCAGAGCTGCATGTGTACAGGAAGTGAGAACAACTCAACGGCGCTAGAGATAAAATGCACCCACGTACCATGTAATACACAGTGCCCCACGGTAAGTGCAATCTAAACTGTATATGTAATGTCATATATGGGCAAATAACTTGGTTAAGGAAATATTTCTTATAATATATTATTCTACTTATATCTTAATCACAGGGTTTCCAATTGAAGAAGAGCACACAAGACTGTTGTGGGGTATGTGAGCAGACCCACTGTGTTCTAAGCCAGGAGAATACTTACCAACTCATGCAGGTATGTACATATTACATACCTTTCTATTTTCATACCTTTAAAATGTAACAATTCTTCTTCCCCTCGACATCAACTATCTGGGAGAATCAGGCAATACACATAAGTCAACTGATCCTGATAAAAGGACATCTACCTAAAAGATGAAGGATTGTAAACCAAGTAAAGTTACATGCTAGTGTGCCCCCACTCCCTCTTTAAAAACAGCTCTTCATTTTGTTTCTTCTAGTTCCCTTGTATTTACAAAAAAAGGCCTTTAAAAAGTATGCATACGAGTCTGAGGGGCTCTGGGCTCAATTAACAGCTTTGGAGCCCGAACTCCCTCAGGCTCATTAGCATAATTTTAGAAGCCTTTTTTTGTAAAAACAAGGGAATAAGAAGCTAAAGAAGAGTGGAGGGGACACACACTTACATCTAAGTGTGCTTGGTTTAAAATCCTTGATCTTGGTGGTAGATTTCCTTTAAGCCACCTGATTAGAATGGAAATTTAATATCTCAAGATTGTTCTCAGACTCTTGTATACAGTACTTACTTTTAGATTCATACTTCTTTATTGTTTTCATCTACAGCCTGGAGAGACTCTACATGATGAAAATGACAACTGCACCATGTACAGCTGTTCTGTCATAAAGAATCAATTCATCACATCCGTCTCACATATCTCATGCCCTCTCTTTGATGAGGCCATGTGTGAACCTGTGAGTATCAACATCCTAACCAATCCTGTACTAAAAGCTGAAATTGTAGTTTAATAGGGCAGGGATGAACTTTTTAGAGACCGAGTGCCCAAACTAAAACCAAAACCCACTTATTTATTGCAAAGTGCGAATATGGCAATCTAAGCTGTGACCTATTGATCTCTGCTCTGTCACAGATTTCAATCGTATCAGCATCCTGAGGGCACCAATACAGCAGAAAAAAAAATTGAGAAATTTGATGTTTCATTGTAGTTTCCCTCCAGGGTCCCCTGAAGAGGAATAATTGTTTGTCCCGGTGCAAAAGCCAATGTTAACCCAGCTCTGTGCACACCTCCTACATTTCAACTAGTCCCAGGAAGCCTAGGAGGTGTGCTTGAAAGTAGAATGGAGCATGGCATGTCCTGGGCTTCCTCGGATCACGGGAAGAGGTCCTGTCTGGTGAACTGTGTGCTAGGATGCCCACAGAGAGCTCTTGTGCCATAGGTTCACCACCACTGCTATAGAGAATAGAATTAATCTGACACATCCATCTGTGTTCAAGACCCATTTAGGCTAATATATTGATGATCTCACCATTGAAATTAATGGGAGCTGATCTGCAGTAACCTAGTCTGACCACTGCACTCATATCAGAGCTGTCGGCTTGCTGTACCATTACCATTTAACAAACTCTTTCTTTAAATTATAATTTACCATTGCCTCTATTTATGATCACAACAAAGATTTATCTGAAATCCTTAATCTGAATCTGTCAGCATGGAATTAATTTTGACATGAAGACAGGTTCCAATAGCCTATGGCATGTTCATTTAAAAATAAGCTGCTGTAATAGATCAACCCCTTACTGACATTGGACGTGGTACTACATCACATCATGATGTAGTACTACGTCCAGCTTCTGGCACCGGCTGCCGAATGCCGAATTTGTAAATAAGTCATAATTTGTCCAAATTGCCAAAAAAAAAGAAAGATTGTTTAGCCGTTATAGCACCACATATGGTGTATTGTTGTACTCGGGAGAAATTGGGTATCAAAGTTTGTGGAGCGTTTTGGTATTTTATCCTCTGAAAATTTGTCCATTTTTTGATAAACACATTCATTTAACCAAAAAATTGAAAAATTCGAAATTGCCCACAATTTTGTTTTATCCCCTGTAAAATAAAATAAAGGGTTAACAAATTTCATGAAAGTTGTTTTACTTACATTAAGGGGTTTAGTTACTATAATGGGGTAATTTATGGAGTTTTACTTTTTATAAAGGTCTCTTAAAGTGACTTGAAATCTGAGCAGGATCCTCAATAGCGTGATTTTGAGTTTTTTAATGAAAATGTGAAAAATTGCACCTAAAGTTCAAAGCCCCATAACAAAAATGAGAGGATGCAAAAAAAACCATGTCCATATAAAGTGGACATTCAGTTAATGTTAGATATCAAGTTTATTTGCTGTTATGACTATGTATGGAAAAAGTAAAACATTTTAAAAAATTTTTGAGAATTTTTCAAATTTTCATAAAATACCCGTTTTTTTCACAAATAAAAGCAAAATATACGACCAAAATTTTTCAACTAACATGAATTTCAAGGTGTCAAACAATTTCAAAATCACTTGGATAGGTTAAAGCTTTCCAAAGTTATAACCACTTATAGTGACACAGGAATTTGAAAAATTGGGACATGCCAGGAAGGTAAAAAGTGGCTCTGGCATTAAGGGGTTAAAACCACTGGATTTATTCATATGGCATTTTTTAAATGAACATGCCATAGGCCAGTGATGGCGAACCTTCTCGTGACAGAGTGCCCAAACTACAACCAAAATCCACTTATTTACCATGAAGTGCCAACACGACATTTTGAGCAATAACTTATTGCTACCTGTTCTTCCTCGTCTTTCAATCGTATTGACCCCCTGAGGCCACCAATACAGTTGAAAGAAGGAACACAGATGCAGACCCTCATTATAGCTTCTCTCCAGGGTACCTCTGTAGAGAAAGAATAGTGGGTCCAGCAGGATGACCTACATTGTACTTCTGTCAACACCTTCTCACTTTTCCCGCAGTTCCAAACAGCAAATGAAATGTCGCTTTAAAACAGCATCTCTTAAGTTGCATGGGACTGCAGGTGGATTTGGTCCTATTTAGTGAACTCTGTCCTGGAGCGATGGTCTGAGTGCCCACAGAAATGGCTCTGAGTGCCACCTCTGGCACCCGTGCCATAGGTTCGCCACCACTGCCATAGGCTATCAGAACCTGAACCTAAAAATTACCTTCTTGATGACTGGTTCCCTTTAAGTATAACTCTTCTGTCAATAGTTTTTACATTACTTTTGTATCCAACCAATTGTACTTGAACAAGTGAGCTCATTTTTACAACTTGAAATCTCACACTTGAGAGATCTCGAATACATCAGGTTGTCTGATCTCCCCTGTTCTACCAGCAAGATTTTACAAATGGAATTATGTTGCCCCAAAAATGATTTCATATTGCCCTTTTTATGTCTCGAATATCTGATGCCAACATGTGCACAATAGCCTATTATATAAAACACTACACATAATGATAAACTCTTCACTGTTTAAAATGTTTTATATCCAATACATTCTTATTTTTTTGTATTTTTTTCATCAGACTGTAATTATTTTTGCATATATTTTCAGGGAACTGTTCAATTTTTACCTAACGGATGTTGTAAAATATGTAAGTATAGAAAAAACTGTAGTTATGGTTTTCATTATGTGATTTTATTGATGCAGTAATTTATAGGGGTTGTGTTTAATTTTAAAAAAATGTCGATTATAACTTTTTACCAGAAGCAGTATCACCCTTATCAAAAGTATCACCTTGGGCCATTCCAGCTCAGGACAATTAAAATGAACCTTTTTGAACATACTAAGGAGCCACAGGGGTGCTCCCTAGATGGATGCAGAGGGTATTCGGGCTCAGGAGTTTTCTAATACTGATAAAGTATTTTTATCAGTGCAATCTTATATATAAAGCTACAGGTCATAAATATGAGCTCTGAGCTTTGATTGGTTGCTATAGGCAATGGGGCATATTTATCATACGCTGGCGCTCGTGCGCCAGCATATGATAGCCCCGCCGCTGCATGTTCGCAGCGGGATACATCAAGAGGCTTCCGACTCTGGATGTATCGGGCAGCCAGCTGCGCAGTGTTTATCCTACGCCAGGCAGCCAAGACGGCAACTTTTCACATATGAAAAGTCGCTGGCAGCAGCGAGTGCACCTACGT
Organism: Engystomops pustulosus; assembly: GCF_040894005.1. Lineage (NCBI taxonomy): Eukaryota > Metazoa > Chordata > Amphibia > Anura > Leptodactylidae > Engystomops > Engystomops pustulosus. Next base: position 146,988,978 of record NC_092417.1, on the reverse strand, counting down.
GGGGACTGGCGTGGCGCAGAGGTTCTGATAAATATGCCCCAATGAGTATAAGACAGCTTATGTGTCAGGTAAGATGGAGAGAGATAGAGAGAGACATACAGAGAGAGAGAAAGACAGAGAGAGACAGAGAGTCAGAGACAGAGACTGACAAAGTCAGTCAGTGAAAGAGACTGACAGATGAAGTCAGTAATAGAGACAGTCCGTGACAGAGTCTGACAGAGAATGACAATGATAATCAGTGACAGAGTAATAGAGACAGACAGTAATAGAGACAGTCAGTGGCAGAGACTGACAGAGACAGTCAAAGACAGACTGACAGACACACTCAGTGATATTCATTGACAGAGACTGGCAGCTATTTACTATCCTGGGCAACGGCGTGAGATACAGCTAGTAAACAATATATTATACTGTAGTTGGATATATCTTTGCACCCAAAGAGTTACATGATGAATAAGGCCTTAGTATAATTAATATGAATTGAGAAATAAAAAGGTGGTTTTACATTGGTTATGTTAACAAAAATAATATTGTTTATTTTTTATTGTTTATTGTGCAGGTATTCAAAAGACATCTTCCTGTGAGCTCCAAATAAATTATGACTACATGGTCTACAATAACTGCCGCTCAGAAAATAAGGTGGCGACTTCTCGCTGTGATGGGACATGTGGAACCTACTCCATGTAAGTTATGCTGCAGATAGGGGAAATCAATGATACATACAACATTATTTGCCATATGTAAATATCTGAATAATATATGCAATATTGTGGTGGTTCATCACTTACTTTTTCCTATGGTTGGATTAGAATGCATAAAACACATGTATATGTAATAGTGATCAACTGATCAAATAATTATGATCATCACAGATTTATGGTGCACCCACCTGCATCTGAAATCTATATCCATGCATCTGAATGTTTTTTTTTTATTACTGGTAAGGACTTGGGATTTTTAATTCAAATGTGATGCTATTGCCCATTCAAAATGTCTGGATAGTTGGAAGAATCGCTTACCAGATGGAAACACCTGAATCACTGTCTCCAGCCCCTCCCCATCCATTTATAGGCGCATGATTGCAAGGTGATGGGTAAGAGATGCCATACAATGCCAATTGCCAAACCCTTGCCATCAGACACCAAATGAAGCAGCTAAGAGGTTTTACCTTGTCCATCTGGCTGCTCTCCTTCTGCCATGCTTCCTGGTAACCGTTGGAATCCGTACTGGATCGCTGGAGATGTGAGGAGGTTGGGTGAAGCTTCTTGGGAGGGGCAGTAGGAGAGGAGTGCTAGAAAACAGGACATTGAAAGAATTCACAAGCATATGACACATTACATGCTTCAGGTCATCCAATTACAAACATGCTGTCCTGATTTATGGGAAAGCCCTTAGTGCTCTGACACAGGACCTTGAGTGATGTCACCGCCATGTAACTCAAGAATGACATGCTTCAGGTCAACCCAGTACAAACATGTTGTCCTGATTAATATGAAAGCCTTCAGTGCTCGGGCCTCAGTGCCCTTAGCTGATGTGACAACCAGGAAGTGACGCCCACTTCAGAAATAGCTGAATATCATTTTATAAGAAATGATTATAGAAATACCAAGCTGTATCTAAGGTTAGGGTGAAGCCAGCAGCATAATACAGATATCTTTGGAATGGTTGTCAAAGGCTCTCTCCAGCTGTGCTAAAACATTTTTTTTTGTCAGTAACTTTACAGTTACTCTTTAATCATGAACTTTATTGAAAAAAAAGCAGGAGTTTAGAGTGAAATAAAAACTGATACATGTGCCATTTTTTCTTCTCCAGGTACTCTGCAGAAGCCAGAGCTATGTCACATAAATGTACCTGCTGCCAGGAGGTGCAGACCAGCCAGAAGCGCGTCAAGCTGCAATGCTCAGATGGCAGTGAGGTGGACCATGACTACATCGATGTAGAGAAATGTGACTGTATCACTACTGACTGTGGACATGGGGGAACAGAACAGGATCAAACCCCGGTCCGCGCTAGGCGCGCCTTAAAACGGAAAGTTCATCGTACAGTTTAGAAATAAGCTACTTCCTTTCGCAATAAAGAAAACAATTAAAAACTGAATATATTGTCCCAGAATTAATATAATTAATATAAAATGTTTTTGTTAAAAATGCTGAATATGTTTCACTGCCATGAATAAAAGCACTTATATCATATTATCTGCCTGTTTTTTTCTCTTGTGAATGTAACACAATATTTAAGGATGTACAAATTAAAGGAAACCTACCACCACAGATCTACCTAATAAGTAACATCCGCGGGTAGGTTCATGCTGAAATCCCCTTTCCTATAGTATATTTTGTTAATCAATCAAATAAGCATAATAGGATAAAAAGCTTTTCTCAATATTATGTAAATTAGTGGCCTGAGGCTACTGGAGCGTGGAGTAGCCACAACGTGGAAGTAAAGGCTATTCCGCGCAACGGTAGCCCGAGCCAATGTTGTTTCCCAGTTCAGAGCATCCTGCGGCTCTGCACACTCATTGGGGAAGCCAGAGTTCTGCGCATGTACAGCAGCTCCGGCTTCCGAGCCGAGGCTGCGCAGCTATGGAAGCTGGAGCTACTGCACACTGAAGAGGTAGGTGGCATCGATTCAGGCTATCAGGGCATGGAGTAGCTTTTACTCCCGCTCCATGGTGTGGCTACTCCACACCCCAGTAGCCTTTGCTGCTAATTTACATAATACTAAAAAAAGCTTTTTACATATTAAACAAATTTCATTAATTAGATAAATATATTATAGGCAAGGGGCTATCAGCATCAACTTATTACTTGATCTACCTTGGTAGGTAGATCCATGGTGGTAGGTTTCCCTTAAGCTCATTTTCAGTATTTATTAAAATATAGGCATTTCTCTTACTACCAAAATATGTACCCAATATATCAGATGTCAGAAACCTGCCTCAGGACAGAGAGTTTATCTGATAAATAAAAAAAAAAACGTTTTTGTTACCCACACAGCTTTTATTCTCAAAGGAAATATTCCATCAAAGTCAAGCATGATAAACCAGGGACACTGGTTTATAGATCCAGGCACCATGACTGTGGTAATCTTTTTATATTTGATATATATGACCTCCTTTCTTCTAAAAACATTGTTTAAAATTATGCTAATGAGTTAGAAGAGCTCTTGGGGTTTAACAGAATCCCTCTGTGTTCTGGCTTCACAGACCGTTGTTACACTGCAATAGTACATCTCAGTCTCATCCTTCCCCTGCACTTCCTGTAATTTCAGCAGCAGTGAGGACACAGTGGGATGGGGGAAGTGCTCCTTTAGAATGCAACAGCCTGGAAGATCTCTAATAACACGCCCATAGCTCATTGTAAATGAAATATGAGTACTATTGGCATCTGCATCAGGTCAAAGAAAACAAACACCTAAAAACAATAGCAGAAAGAAAAACAAAGCATACATACCGTACAGGATGCATCCTGTATTCCTTACTAGACTAGACCTACTAGTTGTTAATCCATAATTGATAAGATAATGTAAGCCAGAAAATCTCAACCACAAACCTTTTTTTTGTCATGAATGGATTGGGGCAAACCCTGAGACCAAAGTTAACGTGATGGAAAAGGAAACAATGATGACGTCAATGGTAAAACCTCTCCTCTCCATTGTATAGAAAATACAAGATTGTTTTATGTTTTATCATTACAGAGAAAATTAACCCAAAAAACAGTAACTGATTGGCATTGTCAGTGACAGCGTGCCCACCCAGCAGTACTCACCCACATTATCCATGCAGCATTCATTTTAGGAGCTGTGCTGCATGCACAGGACACCTGATCCCCCTCCCTTAGTACCTAACACTGTTTGGCTGATTGAAGTGGGTGCCTGTCAAGTTCTAGCCAAATTGTGTTAGGATTACTTCCTTATGGATCACTGGGCCGATCTGTGAGAGGAGGAGAGATCTCTCAGGGAAGCAGTGGTGCGTGGGACTGGCATGACGAATAGGACTAGTAGTCAGTACTACTAGCACTGCCACGGTGCCAGCTAGACGTACATGTAAGTAGGAGAACGTTTAGAATAGTAATGTGTACCACTGTCTGGACCACTTTCAGTGGGAGCCCCAGCAGATTCTCCAAAGGGTCTCCACTAGAGATGAGCGAATATACTCGTCCGAGTATACTGCTCGGTCGAGTATTAGCATACTCGGACCGGCTCGTTACTCGGACGAGTATCTCGTCGGCTCGAGATCGAGCATTAAATTAAGTGAAGAACAGTATTTTTATTACATAATAAAATATTCCAGATGTATACGGATGTTTTGCTTGTAAGAACACATTGAAATAACACTATTCTTCACTTTCCAGGTGTTCGCGCGTGTCTCCCGTTAAGTTAGGAGATGTTCGGAACATCTGGAATGTGAAGAATAGTGTTCTTTCAATGTGTTCTGCACTTAAATGGTCCTGTGTTCACTGTTTTTAATGTTTTAATTCTATTCTTCACTTTGCAGCTGTGCGCGTGTATCTCCGAACCTATCGGAAGACACGTGTGCACACCTGCAATGTGAAGAATAGAATTAAAACATTAAAAACAGTGAATACAGGACCATTCAAGTGCAGAACACATTGAAAGAACAATATTCTTCACATTCCAGATGTTCCGAACATCTCCTAACTTAGCGGGAGACACGCGCGAACACCTGCAAAGTGAAGATTAGTGTTATTTCAATGTGTTCTTACAAGCAAAACATCAGTAAACATCTGGAATATTTTATTCTGCACTGTTCTTTTAATGTTCTCTTTTACTAAAAAAATACTCGGGTCTCCCATTGACTTTAATGGGGTTCGTTATTCGATACGAGCACCCGAGCATCAGGAAAAGCTTGTATCGAATAACGAGCACCCGAGCATTTTAGTGCTCGCTCATCTCTAGTCTCCACCTACCTCAATCCAACACATGTTTTTATACATCAAATGTTGCCAACTATGATCCAGGACTCAATAGCAGTGTTCAATTTCTTTACAGCTAGGGGTTTGGGGATCATCTATACCTCAGGTGAATGATAAGAAAAGTTTCAATGAAAAATAATTGTCATCAGTGGAGCAGTTCAAGAAATACATAATTTTTTACATCATTCAGAACACAAACAGTTATTTCATGCATTATGACAGAATATCAGCCCATAACCAAGGGATAGACAATATAGGCTATGTTAGATCATGGTAGAAATGGGAAATTAAGGAATGGAAGAAAATGGGAAAGGATGATGAGGTGTATGCAAAGAAACGGCATAACACTCGGCAATCGGAACCAACATCTTTCAACACACCTAATAACAAAGCATAAAAGACACGGGTTACTCAGGGTTATCCTGTGCACATCATCTATATATTAATAGCCAGTTGCAAAATAAATTAACACAAGAAAATAATTTAGACCCACTAAATTAAAAAAAAAATCATATTATTAACCCTTTTCTGTTTTTCTGTATTTTACGCTCCCTCTTCCAAAAGTCAAAAACTTTTTTATGTTTCAGTTTACAGAAATACATAAGGGCCTGGTATCTGATTTACAAATAGTACTTTAGCATAATATTCTATGTTGTTTCCTGGGAAGCTCAAAAAAATTCTAGGGAAATTAACCAAAAAAACTGTACATTTTCTCAGGGGCTTTCTTTTCACAACTTGTAAGCAGCAATGTAAGGTGCCTTTTTGTGGGACATGCTGACTTACGATAATTTATTTATTGTTACTATAACTGTCATGACCCACTGCTCTGCTCATCTCGGACAGCAATGAGGGGTCCGACAGAGATACCTCCGACCCCATCGGACCCCCCGATCTTGTGATCTGTGGGGGTCCCTTCACTGGGACCCCCTCTGATCAGCAAGTTAGACTCTATCCTGTGAATCGGGCCTAACATGTTTGGTGGGAAAACCTCTTTAAATAAAATATAACACTATGTTTGTGGTAGATTTACCATTAATACTGCAGAGTAGCAGTAGAACAGCAGAGTAGAACATAGGGGGAAATGTATCATGGCTTGTATGCCTGAAAAAATGACATCTACCACAAGATAATTGGTGGTAGAGTGTCCTAATTGGACTGCTCGTTCAGTATAGAGGATGGGGGGGAAATTGACGGTACCCCATTGCCTCTGGACTTCCTTGGCTTTTAATTTATGCAGGACCCCCGCTGCAATCCTCTTCCTGCTCCCAGCCAGGGACCTAGGAGACAGAGCACACGCCCCATAAAAAAACCGCCCCACTCTCTCCATGCCTCAGCTCTGACGTCACCGGCCGGATCCGAGTTTAAAAAACTTGGTCCGTGCTCTCTCTGGCCAGAAGCAGGAAGAGGCCTGCAGCGGGGACATGCATAAGTTAAAAGCCGAAAGGTGCTCAGCCTCTTCCTGGTCCCGGCCAGGGAACTAGGAGAGAGAGCACACACCCCACTCTCTCCACGCCCAAGCTCTGTTGTCACCGTCTGGATCCGAGTAAAAAAAATGGTGTGTGCTCTCTCCTAGTTCCCTGCTCGGAAGCAGGAGGAGGCTTGCAGCGGGGACAGGCATAAATTAAAAGCCAAAAGGTGCTCAGGTGCCATCTGCCTGAGTGCCTCCAGCACTTTTACAAAGTTCTTATTTCGTTATAAGAGATGCCAGAAAACTTGTAAAAAACAGTCCCCAACCCCTAGAACAAGCAGCCTAATTAGGACAATCTGGTGATTGATGTCCTTTAATCGCAATGCCTGCGTGCGGCACCCATCTGCTGACATATATCTGGGCGAGTGAGGTGGTAGTTCATGTATAAATAGTTAACTATAAAAGTTGTATATTTCCTTTTAAAGGTTTGCAGGTGGTAACAGTAGGTGTCTGCTCTATAATACATCAGACACCTGCCCTGCTTGGACAATGTCAACAGATTGATAAATCTGCCTCATTGAGTACAAATACTTTACCTCTGAGCTTCCAAATAATTATGTCTCAACAATACACCAATATTTTTCACATCTGTAGCTTCCTCAGTGCTCCATAACATGGTTGTAGCTCTGCCTATAACCACCAGAGGCCACTGTTATTCCTGATAACTGATAGAAATACAGGAAATCTCTGCATGGTTTTTGGTGTATGTCAGAGTCATGTTATGCACTTTACTTCTGGGTTATTGCTTTTATGGATTGTATATTACCCATTTGTTTGGAATAAATCATACACACACATTTTGTTATTATCTTACAGGAAAGAAATGTAGCCTTCCAAAATGGATTTTAATATTCTGTACATATTAAAGCACCAGGTCAAAGATGTATTTGTTCCTATCCCTAATAAACATGATATTTCTGTATGCATTTTAATATGAAAGGCAAATCACTATTGGCGAATCACATCTATCAAATATAAGCATGAGTACATTTTTATTCATTCATCTGTTTGAAGACTTCACAATTTACATGCCAAGACTGTTTTATAGGCACAATAATGACAATGCACAATACAACCCGCAATATGTAAGTTAAAAAAAAAAAAAGTTTTTACCCAAATAAAAGTAACACATATGACTAAAATATCCAACATTGGTCTAAGGGCCAGTAACACAACAACTTCCATTGATCACAATAATCTATTCCTGTATGATGTAGTTAACCGTGTGCTGCATGTAGAAAATATATATACAAATTAAATGTAATTTATGCATCCAATTAATGTGCAATTTATAAGCAAATATACTGATGCATAAGCACATAACCACGATAGTGCAATATTCTATAATATATAACTTTACAACCATGATTGTGACCTTATAAACTTAATATTTTTACCAAAATATGAACAATATGATAAACCAGTACATAATAATATTATAATAATAATAATAAGTGCAATGTGTGATAAAATCAGGTCTATTTTTCATGTCTTCCCTTCCTCTTCCACAGATATATAGGGGGTCATTTATCTTATCTCTGTTAGTTTTTCGTTTTTCCGTCTGCTTTGGTAATTTATCAATCTCACTTTTTCCTTGTGTTGAATGAGTTTTTTTTTACATATCTGTTTTTGAGACATTTGTTACAAATGTCGCAAAAATGTCGCACAAATGTCTCAAGTATTTTCCATTTTCGAAGTTTTCCTTAAGTATGGTTTGGTCTTGAGTTTTTTGCGCCAAAAAAAGTCATAAAGTCATGGAGTATATACACACACACACAGACCTAATAGGACATTACACAGTAATAACATGGTCATAAGAAACAATAGGAATGAGGGCCCTGCTCACAAGAGCTTACAATCTATGAGGAGGGAGGGGAGGCAGAGGAGGAATAAAAGCTTGTATAATGGTCCAGACATAATTTTTAAGGGATCTGTATAGATAAAATAATTCATTAAATAAATGAATGAATAAAGCTGCTGCATGAACCAGTCATAAGCCACCATCTTATATACAAAGTCCAAGGTGCAAAGGGCAAGGTTCAAGTCCCATCCAGGTCAACATCTGCAAAGAGTTTGTATGTTCTCTCGGTGTTTGCGTGGGTTTCCTCCTGGTACTCCGGTTTCCTCCCACACTCCAAAACAGACTGGTAGGTTGATTAGATTCTGCACCCCATAGGGGACAGGGACTGATTTGGCAAGCTCTGTGCAGTGCTGCGTATTCTGTGTGCGCTAAATAAATAAATGAATTATTATTATTATTATGAAAGTAGTAGATTGGTGTTTACTGCTTGTAGGATAACAGAGGTGAGCAGTGCACAGAGCAAGTTAGTGTAAACAGAATGGGCGTTATATACATTTGGGGACCATGCGAAGGGCTTCCTGAGAAGACGAATTTCAAGAGCATGTTTGAAGCTTTGGTAGTTGGGTATTAGTCTGTGTATTAGAGATCTGAGATCCATAATCTATGATAAAGAAAAGTTATCAATATCAAATCCACAGAAGATCTCTTTAAGATAAGCTGATGTGATGTTTCAAAGTTCAGAAGACTATGGTGGTCTTTTATCATTAACCTGGGACTTATCCTTGTTTAGGATATCTCAGAGGGTGATGTATTTGGCAGGTTAGTATTTTGTGACTTTTTTTCCAAAAAAGTCTTGAGCTACACATACCATTCTATTGCCTACATCTGCTAGGGACTAAAGCTTATTTATGCAAAAAATGGCACTTTTTATGCCAAAGTTGTGACTTTTTTATACGTCTACATCAGGGCTTCCCCCAATTTTTTTACTTAAATGTATAAACTGAATGTACATTTAAAGTAGAATAAAACATGCAACATACAGTATAAAAGATATCTGTTTGTCCTACCGAAGAAAGAAAATCATCTACCTAGTCCTCCTACAAAACTGGTTCTACAATGGCTTCCTTTGTTGTATAGATTTATAGTAAAAAAAAATTCAAGAAAGACAGAATCTGTGTAGCTTTGATAAGTAGTTGAAGGATAACATGAAGCAGACAATATATATTTTGGGTATCCACCACCCTATATCCACACTTGAGCTTGATTCTGAGTAATACTTGGTAATATTGTGTTCCTCTCCCTATTGCAGGATTAAGAAATTCTATACTGACATCACATGCAGCGCTAAAATATTTCATCTGGACTATGAAAGTAATGTGACTATATTTTATCACCGTAAAAAGTAAAAAATTGCTATTTAAGTGTTGAGCAAGATAGAGATATCTGAATTATTTTATATAAAAATTAAAGGGCACAAGCAGAGGTCGCATTAACGCCTCACCACGCATGATGAGGCGCCATTACCCCCCAAAATAATTGCCATGCGTAAAAGTACGATTAGCAATTATTCAGTATTCAATACCAGTAGCACATAGTTGACTATGTTATAAAAATGTCCTTAATGATTTAATAAAGATTTGTATTTAATCTATATAATAATACTGATTGTATTTGTAATTCTGTATAATTGCCCATTCCACCCAGCTACACATCTTTTGGATACTTACTGGCTAGGATGGGCAAGCACTGTTGCTACTGGCTAGTGAGGGCAGGCTCTGTGACTACTGGCTAGTTGGGGCAAGCACTGTTGCTACTGGCTAGTGAGGGCAGGCTCTGTGACTACTGGCTAGTTGGGGCAGGCTCTGTGCCTACTGGCTAGTGGTGGCAAGCACCGTTGATACTGGCCATTGGGGTCAGGCTCTGCGCCTACTGGCTACTGGTGGCAGATGTCTCCAACAATCAGATGTCACTGGATTTTCAAAAAGTGGTGGGCTGAGCTCACAATTCTGCACTCAATACTTTGTTTCTATTTTTATCTACTTAGCTGGGTTCCCATGCAGCATTTACTTATTGATTTGGGTTCCGGAGTTGCATGTATTCAAAATCTGGTTCTGGTGCTGTACTTATGTACAGAATTTGGTAATGAGGCTGTATTTATAGGGTATGATCTTTAATCTGGTTCTGATGTTGTAAGTGCTTTTGACGTGCAGAACTTGCATTGCACTCTGACCCATTGTAATCAATGGGCTTTTTCACACTTGCATTTTTTTTCACGCACACACGCGCTTTTTTTAACGCGTGTTTAAATCTCGACATGCTCTACTTTTGCAAGTCACGTGCGTGAAAAACGCACCTTACATGTCTATGGAGACGCATCAAAAATGCATTGCACTCTGAGACACTTGCAAGTGCAATGCGTTTTTCACGCATCAATTGCCATAGAAAAGATAGAGCTCAGTCCTGAGTCCTTGAAACTGAGACACTGAACAAACTCTGACTGAAAACTGATTGAACTCTGATGAAAAATGTCAGTTTTTCACTGACCAAACCCTGATCGCACCCTGATCAGACTCTGACGTGATCTGCAACGCAAGTGTGAAAGGGGCCTAACAGTTTTCTATTTATGGTTTGTTAAATGGTCTGTTAAAGCGGCTGTTAATGTTAATGTTAATTAAATAATTTTAGACATAAAAGGTTGTTTTAAATAGTATAGTAGTAAATAGTATATTCACACAAAGTATATTTTAAATATTGGAATTGTTGATTAGAGTACATTAGTTATTTTTTTCTCGTGACGCGCAATGGGACAGACTTCTCTCTCACAAAGAAGAGAGCCTGTTGTTAAAAATTTTAAACCCACCCCTGATTTTGGATAACACATATAAGAGGATAAGTAGGTGAAGGCCCCATGAGCTGCCCTATAATGCTCTATAGAAATCAAGAGCGCAGGATGAGTTCCATTGACATTTATGGAATCTTCCTTGAAGATTAGGAATAAATGTATGCAATGCAAAAAACCTCTTTTATAGGCTCATTCTAAAAAACTTTGTCTAAATTCAAGATGACTCTTGTTGATTCAGGTTATACTTAAAAATGTTAGTACTTCTTAAAAGGATTCTTACCCCTCTTATGTGGAACTTCAGAAGAGGATATCTGCGCTGATGTCCAGGCAGGTAATGAGAACTTATGAAATATTTTGGGCTATTGAGCTTTTGCATGAATGGGCTTATAGTCCAAGTCGGTAAGTGGATAATTTATGTTTGCAGGGCATCCACTTTAAGCATTGGGGTCACTAATCCAATAAATTTCAGATCAAGAAATTTGCCCTGGTTCAGTTTTTATCCCAGGAGCAATAAGTTCTTACTCTTGTTAGTAATTCTTCTTTATTACTTCTGGAAAATATTACAATCATGGGAAAGATACAGACAATGTTGTGATTATGTACTCAAGTCTGGAGGTCACCATAACCCTGGGCTTTCAGGATGTTACCCCTGACTTATTGCAGTCTCTAAGAGCATATAAAAGAGAAAAAATTTACCCTGACAGTTACCTTAACAACTGTTTCCAAACAGACACCTCCAGGAAAATATCCAGGAAGTAAGATAGGTGGACTCTTAAAGAGGCTTTCCAGCCCCTTGAAATGTTTTCCCAACAAGCTTTCTGATATTGTAACAGGGCGGGGGACGGGTGGAGGTGGGGGGTATTGAGTTGAATGGCGATAGATTCAGGGTCGCAACAGGGGCCAGATCATGGAGCCCTAAGGGGGGGGGGGCAGGGATCATCAGTAGTACTTACTTGCCTAAAGCTGGAAAGTCCATACTACCAGAAAAATGTATAACTGTACTGACAAATGTAACATAATTGATAAGCAGAATGGTGCAGCAAAGACCCGTCCATCTGCCCCGCTCTGCATGACACAGGCCGGCGTGAGGTCATCACATATATCGGCCTATGTCCCTGCACAGATGACGTGACTACCGGTGGGAGAAGAGGAAGAGATGGCAGTAGATGGGGAGTGCTGGAGCCTGGAGTAAAGTATTGGTGTTATTTTTTTTTTACATGAAATACTACTGTATTGCAATATATGACAATTTTGCTTGTGATTTGTATGGGTCTGTCACTGGCAAACTAAAACAGATCTACCTGAATGACAGGCCCTGGAGTCTGACAGAAATCACACATGACCTCATGAAGGTGACAATATTGGCCAAGATAGCATCTTTGTTCATGGCATTTAAATGGTTAACTCCCATGATCAGTGTCATCACCAACCACGGTTGTTAGTCTGAGTGTCCTCTCTGTACCGCTTTAATGACTCCATGACATACTATTCCGTCAAGGATCATTAAGGGGTTAAACTGTATTTGGAAGGAGATGGGCAATTGTGTAATGAGTTTGGCTGCTGCATTTAGAATAGATTGTGGGGATGAGATTATTAGGTGGAAGATTGAACACTAGAGAAATACAGGAATGGAGAGGAGAGAGAATCAGAGAAACAATTGCTGTTTCAGCAGTTTTCATTGTCATCCTGTGCAACCTAAATAGGCTCTAGATATCTCTTTATGCCATGAATAGTGATAAATACACACAACTAGAGAAGAATCAGACACTAAGGATCAGTAGAGATTAGAGATGAGCGAACACTAAAATGCTCGGGTACTCGTTATTCGAGACGAACTTTTCCCGATGCTCGAGTGCTCGTCTCGAATAACGAACCCCATTGAAGTCAATGGGAGACTCGAGCATTTTTCAAGGGGACCAAGGCTCTGCACAGGGAAGCTTGGCCAAACACCTGGGAACCTCAGAAAAGGATGGAAACACCACGGAAATGGACAGGAAACAGCAGGGGCAGCATGCATGGATGCCTCTGAGGCTGCTTAAACGCACCATTATGCCAAAATTATGGGCAACAGCATGGCCATGACAGAGTGACAGAATGAAGCTAGATAGTATCTAAAACATGCAATAATTGACCCTGACACTATAGGGGACGGCATGCAGAGGCAGCGGCAGCAGGCTAGAGAGTGTCATGGCGACATACCCTAAATGGACTCAGGCTTCAAACCAATGGGTGGCAGAGAGGAACCAAAGGAGGTGAGCAAGAAGTGCTCAAATAATATCGGTACATGATAAAAGTTTGCCAGTATATTTTGTGGATTACACAGCAGGGTGGCGACAAAGTTAACATGGAAGCCATGAAAACAACCCAAAATTCTGCCTGACACAGCTCGTTTGATAAGGGGACCATGTATGGAGGCAGTGAACTAGTAGTAGATTAAAGGTGCTGCAGTTAAAACTATGTTAGTTGGATCTTGGCATGGAGCTGGCGCTCCGCTGCCAGACGAGCTTTCGCCAATCCAAGCCCCTGTCTCTAGGCTACTCCCCAAACAGCACTTTTGTATAAGATCAAGTGTAGTAGCGTTCTTATAAGTTTAGGATATGCCGGGTGAGGGGAATGTAAACAGATGCGCAAGAAGCGCATGATGCGCATGGAGCTGGCGCTCCGCTGCCAGGCGAGCTTTCGCAAATCCAAGCCCCTGTCTCTAGGCTACTCCCCAAACAGCACTTTTGTATAAGATCAAGTGTAGTAGCGTTCTTATAAGTTTAGGATATGGCGGGTGAGGGGAATGTAAACAGATGCGCAAGAAGCGCTGAAATAATATCCCTAAATGGTAAAAGTTTGCAAGTATATTTTGTGGATTACACAGCAGGGTGGCGACAAAGTTAACAACTTTGATGTGGAATGCCCTGTAATAGCTCTTGGGCGGTGTGCCTTTTATCGCCTAGGCTCAGCAGTTTCAGCACCGCCTGCTGTCGCTTAGCGACGGCACTGCTGCTGTGCCTAGAGCTACCGACTGATGGCGCCATGCCCACGGATGGTAATTCGGAGGAGGAGGAGGTGGAGGAGGGGTGGGAGGAGGTATAGTAGGCCTTTGAGACCTGGACCGAGGTAGGCCCCGCAATTCTCTGCGTCGGCAGTATATGACCAGCCCCAGGGTCAGACTCGGTCCCAGCCTGCACCAAGTTAAGTGTAGTAGCGTTCTTATAAGTTTGGGATATGGCGGGTTAGGGGAATGTAAACAGATGCGCAAGAAGCGCATGATGCGCATGGAGCTGGCGTTCCGCTGCCAGGCGAGCTTTCGCCAATCCAAGCCCCTGTCTCTAGGCTACTCCCCAAACAGCACTTCTAAGAACCTTTTGTATAAGATCAAGTGTAGTAGCGTTCTTATAAGTTTAGGATATGCCGGGTGAGGGGAATGTAAACAGATGCGCAAGAAGCGCTGAAATAATATCCCTAAATGGTAAAAGTTTGCCAGTATATTTTGTGGATAACACAGCAGGGTGGCGACAAAGTTAACAACTTTGATGTGGAATCCATGAAAACAACCCAAATTTCTGCCTGACACACCTCGTTTGATAAAGGGACGATGTATGGAGGCAGCTATATGGACGACTTTTGGAGGTAGCAATGGAGACAACGTGTGGAGGCTGCTATGGAGACAATTTAATTTGGATAGTGCCTGTATGTGGCAGTCCCAAACATTTTTCAAACCAGAGGAGCAGGTAGGTGGCCCTCCAGTAAAATGGAATAGATTGAGTGCCTGTATGTGGCAGTCCCAAAAATTCTTCAAACCAGAGGAGCAGGTAGGTGGCCCTCCAGTAAAATGGAATAGATTGAGTGCCTGTATGTGGCAGTCCCAAAAATTCTTCAAACCAGAGGAGCAGGTAGGTGGCCCTCCAGTAAAATGGAATAGATTGAGTGCCTGTATGTGGCAGTCCCAAAAATTCTTCAAACCAGAGGAGCAGGTAGGTGGCCCTCCAGTAAAATGGAATAGATTGAGTGCCTGTATGTGGCAGTCCCAAAAATTGTTCAAACCAGAGGAGCAGGTAGGTGGCCCTCCAGTAAAATGGAATAGATTGAGTGCCTGTATGTGGCAGTCCCAAAAATTGTTCAAACCAGAGGACCGGGTAGGTGGCCCTCCAGAAAAATGGAATAGATTGAGTGCCTGTATGTGGCACTCACAAAAATTGTTTCAAACAGAGGACCAGGTAGGTGGCCCTCCAGAAAAATTAAATGCATGAAGTATAGCAAGAGCCAGTGGGCCCTGTCAAAAAATAGCCATTTTCCTCTGCTTTACTGTACAAAGAGGAGGAGAAGGAGGAAAATGAGGAGGAGGAGGAGGAGTGGATCAATTATTCAGGTTGAGCTTCCTTCACCTGGTGGAGATTGGAAATTCTGAGAAATCCAGCCTTTATTCATTTTAATAAGCGTCAGCCTGTCAGCGCTGTCAGTCGACAGGCGTGTACGCTTATCGGTGATGATGCCACCAGCTGCACTGAAAACCCGCTCGGACAAGACGCTAGCGGCAGGGCAGGCAAGAACCTCCAAGGCGTACAGCGCCAGTTCGTGCCACATGTCCAGCTTTGAAACCCAGTAGTTGTAGGGAGCTGTGTGATCATTTAGGACGATGGTATGGTCAGCTACGTACTCCCTCACCATCTTTCTGTAAAGATCAGCCCTACTCTGCCGAGACTGGGGACAGGTGACAGTGTCTTGCTGGGGTGACATAAAGCTGGCAAAAGCCTTGTAAAGCGTACCCTTGCCAGTGCTGGACAAGCTGCCTGCTCGCCTACTCTCCCTCGCTACTTGTCCCGCAGAACTACGCACTCTGCCGCTAGCGCTGTCAGAAGGGAAATACTGTTTCAGCTTGTGCACCAGGGCCTGCTGGTATTCATGCATTCTCACACTCCTTTCCTCTGCAGGGATGAGAGTGGCAAGATTTTGCTTGTACCGTGGGTCCAGGAGAGTGAACACCCAGTAATCGGTGCTGGAATAAATTCTTTGAACGCGAGGGTCACGGGATAGGCAGCCTAGCATGAAATCTGCCATATGCGCCAGAGTACCAACGCGTAAGAATTCACTCCCCTCACTGGCCTGACTGTCCATTTCCTCCTCCTCCAACTCCTCCAACTCCTCTTCTTCTGCCCATACACGCTGAACAGTGAAGGACTCAACAATGGTCCCCTCTTGTGTCTCGCCAACATTCTCCTCCTCTTCCTCCTCATCCTCCTCCACCTCCACCTCCTCCGATATGCGCTGAGAAACAGACCTCAGGGTGCTTTGGCTATCAACAAGGGAATATTCTTCCCCCGTCTCTTGTGACGAGCGCAAAGCTTCCGACTTCATGCTGACCAGAGAGTTTTTCAACAGGCCAAGCAGCGGGATGGTGAGGCTGATGATGGCGGCATCGCCACTGACCATCTGTGTTGACTCCTCAAAGTTACTCAGCACCTGACAGATATCAGACATCCACGTCCACTCCTCATTGTAGACTTGAGGAAGCTGACTGACCTGACTACCAGTTCTGGTGGAAGTTGACATCTGGCAGTCTACAATCGCTCTGCGCTGCTGGTAAACTCTGGATAACATGGTCAGTGTTGAATTCCACCTCGTGGGCACGTCGCACAACAGTCGGTGAGCGGGCAGTTGGAGGCGGCGCTGCGCTGCCCTGAGAGTGGCAGCATCTGGGCTGGACTTCCTGAAATGCGCACAGATGCGGCGCACCTTCGTGAGCAAATCAGACAGATTGGGGTATGTCTTGAGGAAACGCTGCACTATCAGATTTAACACATGGGCCAGGCATGGCACATGTGTCAGTCTGCCGAGTTGCAGAGCCGCCACCAGGTTACGGCCGTTGTCACACACAACCATTCCCGGCTTGAGGTTCAGCGGTGCCAGCCACAGATCAGTCTGCGCCGTGATGCCCTGTAATAGCTCTTGGGCGGTGTGCCTTTTGTCGCCTAGGCTCAGCAGTTTGAGCACCGCCTGCTGTCGCTTAGCGACGGCACTGCTGCTGTGCCTAGAGCTACCGACTGATGGCGCCGTGCCCACGGATGGTAGTTCGGAGGAGGAGGTGGAGGAGGGGTGGGAGGAGGAGGAGGCATAGTAGGCCTGAAACACCTGGACCGAGGTAGGCCCCGCAATCCTCGGCGTCGGCAGTATATGAGCAGCCCCAGGGTCAGTCTCGGTCCCAGCCTCCACCAAGTTAACCCAATGTGCCGTCAGCGATATATAGTGGCCCTGCCCGGCAGCACTCGTCCACGTTTCCGTGGTCAGGTGGACCTTGTCAGAAACGGCGTTGGTCAGGGCACGGATGATGTTGTCTGACACGTGCTGGTGCAGGGCTGGGACGGCACATCGGGAAAAGTAGTGGCGGCTGGGGACCGAATACCGAGGGGCGGCCGCCGCCATGAGGTTGCGAAAGGCCTCGGTCTCTACTAGCCTATAGGGCAGCATCTCCAGGCTAAGCAATCTGGAGATGTGCACATTAAGGGCTTGGGCGTGCGGGTGGGTTGCACTATATTTGCGTTTCCGCTCCAGCGTCTGGGGTATGGAGAGCTGAACGCTGGTGGATGCTGTGGAGGATCGTGGAGGCGACGATGGGGTTTTTGTGGCAGGGTCCTGGGCAGGGGGCTGACTAGCAGCTGACACAGGGGAAGGAGCAGTGGTGTGCACGGCCGGAGGTGAACGGGCTTGTTGCCACTGAGTGGGGTGCTTAGCATTCATATGCCTGCGCATACTGGTGGTAGTTAAGCTAGTAGTGGTGGAACCCCTGCTGAGCCTGGTTTGGCAAATGTTGCACACCACAGTCCGTCGGTCATCCGGTGTTTCCTTAAAGAACCTCCACACTTCTGAAGATCTAGCCCTCGCCGCAAGAGCCCTCACCACGGGAGCTTCACTAGTTGACAGTGGCGCTGATGCACCAGCTCTGGCCCTGCCTCTCCGTCTGGCCCCACCACTGCCTCTTCCAACCTGTTCAGGTCGAGGACTCTCCTCCGTCTCAGAAGCACTGTGTTCACCCGGCCTCTCAACCCAGCTTGGGTCTGTCACCTCATCATCCTCCGATCCCTCAGTCTGCTCCCCCCTCGGACTTCCTGCCCTGACAACAACTTCCCCACTGTCTGACAACCGTGTCTCCTCATCGTCGGACACCTCTTTACACACTTCCACTACGTCAAGAAGGTCATCATCACCCACAGACTGTGACTGGTGGAAAACCTGGGCATCGGAAAATTGCTCAGCAGCAACCGGACAAGTGGTTTGTGACTGTGGGAAGGGTCCAGAAAACAGTTCCTCAGAGTATGCCGGTTCAAATGGCAAATTTTCCTGGGAGGGGGCAGACTGGGGGGGAGGAGGCTGAGGTGCAGGAGCTGGAGGAGTGGGGATTTCGGTGACATGGGTGGACTGCGTGGAAGACTGACTGGTGGTGGACAAATTGCTCGAAGCATTGTCAGCAATCCACGACATCACCTGTTCGCACTGTTCTGGCCTCAACAGTGCTCTACCACGAGTCCCAGTAACTTCAGACATGAACCTAGGGAGTGTAGCTCTGCGGCGTTCCCCTGCTCCCTCATCAGCAGGTGGTGTCTCACCCCGCCCAGGACCACGGCCTCTGACCCCTGCAGTAGTTGGACGCCCACGTCCCCGCCCTCGTCCTCTACCCCTAGCCCTGGGGTTAAACATTTTTAAAATGAGAGTTATAACTTTTTTTTTTTTTTTACTTTTTTTTTTTTTTTTTTGTGTTTTTTTGTGTTTTTTGTTTTTTTTTGTGTTTTTTGTTTTTTTTTGAGTTTTTAGAACCAAACAATCCTATCCTATTGCTATGGCTATTTTCTAGCCAAGTATCAAAGGAAGCACACTACTATGCCAGATGAGATGACACTGAGTTATTGCCTAATAGAAATCCAACCCCTACTGAATTTTGCCACTTCAGCCTTTGCTATGGATATGTGCGCCACTAAGCGCAGAACACAGCGGTCGCAAGTCTCACTACAAATTGCTCAGAATTGGCAAGTACATGCACTGCAGAAACTACAGCCACCAGCAGATCAACCAGAAATCAAATATATAGAACGCTACTGTAGGCTTCAAGAAGCTATTTGTATTCTCCTATGGCTATTTTCTAGCCAAGTATCAAAGGAAGCACACTACTATGCCAGATGAGATGACACTGAGTTATTGCCTAATAGAAATCCAACCCCTACTGAATTTTGCCACTTCAGCCTTTGCTATGGATATGTGCGCCACTAAGCGCAGAACACAGCGGTCGCAAGTCTCACTACAAATTGCTCAGAATTGGCAAGTACATGCACTGCAGAAACTACAGCCACCAGCAGATCAACCAGAAATCAAATATATAGAACGCTACTGTAGGCTTCAAGAAGCTATTTGTATTCTCCTATGGCTATTTTCTAGCCAAGTATCAAAGGAAGCACACTACTATGCCAGATGAGATGACACTGAGTTAGTGCCTAATAGAAATCCAACCCCTACTGAATTTTCCCACTTCAGCCTTTGCTATGGATATGTGCGCCACTAAGCGCAGAACACAGCGGTCGCAAGTCTCACTACAAATTGCTCAGAATTGGCAAGTACATGCACTGCAGAAACTAAAGCCACCAGCAGATCAACCAGAAATCAAATATATAGAACGCTACTGTAGGCTTCAAGAAGCTGTTTGTATTCTCCTATGGCTATTTTCTAGCCAAGTATCAAAGGAAGCACACTACTATGCCAGATGAGATGACACTGAGTTATTGCCTAATAGAAATCCAACCCCTACTGAATTTTGCCACTTCAGCCTTTGCTATGGATATGTGCGCCACTAAGCGCAGAACACAGCGGTCGCAAGTCTCACTACAAATTGCTCAGAATTGGCAAGTACATGCACTGCAGAAACTACAGCCACCAGCAGATCAACCAGAAATCAAATATATAGAACGCTACTGTAGGCTTCAAGAAGCTATTTGTATTCTCCTATGGCTATTTTCTAGCCAAGTATCAAAGGAAGCACACTACTATGCCAGATGAGATGACACTGAGTTAGTGCCTAATAGAAATCCAACCCCTACTGAATTTTCCCACTTCAGCCTTTGCTATGGATATGTGCGCCACTAAGCGCAGAACACAGCGGTCGCAAGTCTCACTACAAATTGCTCAGAATTGGCAAGTACATGCACTGCAGAAACTACAGCCACCAGCAGATCAACCAGAAATCAAATATATAGAACGCTACTGTAGGCTTCAAGAAGCTATTTGTATTCTCCTATGGCTATTTTCTAGCCAAGTATCAAAGGAAGCACACTACTATGCCAGATGAGATGACACTGAGTTAGTGCCTAATAGAAATCCAACCCCTACTGAATTTTCCCACTTCAGCCTTTGCTATGGATATGTGCGCCACTAAGCGCAGAACACAGCGGTCGCAAGTCTCACTACAAATTGCTCAGAATTGGCAAGTACATGCACTGCAGAAACTAAAGCCACCAGCAGATCAACCAGAAATCAAATATATAGAACGCTACTGTAGGCTTCAAGAAGCTGTTTGTATTCTCCTATGGCTATTTTCTAGCCAAGTATCAAAGGAAGCACACTACTATGCCAGATGAGATGACACTGAGTTATTGCCTAATAGAAATCCAACCCCTACTGAATTTTGCCACTTCAGCCTTTGCTATGGATATGTGCGCCACTAAGCGCAGAACACAGCGGTCGCAAGTCTCACTACAAATTGCTCAGAATTGGCAAGTACATGCACTGCAGAAACTACAGCCACCAGCAGATCAACCAGAAATCAAATATATAGAACGCTACTGTAGGCTTCAAGAAGCTATTTGTATTCTCCTATGGCTATTTTCTAGCCAAGTATCAAAGGAAGCACACTACTATGCCAGATGAGATGACACTGAGTTAGTGCCTAATAGAAATCCAACCCCTACTGAATTTTCCCACTTCAGCCTTTGCTATGGATATGTGCGCCACTAAGCGCAGAACACAGCGGTCGCAAGTCTCACTACAAATTGCTCAGAATTGGCAAGTACATGCACTGCAGAAACTAAAGCCACCAGCAGATCAACCAGAAATCAAATATATAGAACGCTACTGTAGGCTTCAAGAAGCTGTTTGTATTCTCCTATGGCTATTTTCTAGCCAAGTATCAAAGGAAGCACACTACTATGCCAGATGAGATGACACTGAGTTATTGCCTAATAGAAATCCAACCCCTACTGAATTTTCCCACTTCGGTCTTTGCTATGGATATGTGTGCCACTAAGAGCTAAACACAACGGTAGCAAGTCCCCCTGCTAATTCCTCACAAAATGGTAAAAGATGCAAATTAAAATAAAAAAAGTAGAACGTTATTGTAGCCCTAAGAAGGGCTGTTGGGTTCTTTGAGAATCACTCCTGCCTAACAGTAAGCTAATAGAACACCCTAACGCTTTCCCTGACCAGCAGCAGCTCTCTCCCTAGCGGCATCCAGAGACAGAATGATCCGAGCAGCGCGGCCAGCGGCTAGTCTATCCCAGGGTCACCTGATCTGGCCAGCCAACCACTGCTATCGACGTGTAAGGGTACCACGTCATGCTGGGTGGAGTGCAGAGTCTCCTGGCTTGTGATTGGCTCTGTTTCTGGCCGCCAAAAAGCAAAACGGCGGGAGCTGCCATTTTCTCGAGCGGGCAAAGTATTCGTCCGAGCAACGAGCAGTTTCGAGTACCCTAATGCTCGACCGAGCATCAAGCTCGGACGAGCATGTTCGCTCATCTCTAGTAGAGATCCATTGTTTGTGACCAACATATTAAAAAACATCCCATTTTTGAGGGGGTTGTCATGCTAAGGAGTTAAATTTTATTATGATGGTGTTACATGATTTATTTTATCCATGTGTAAGAAGCACATGCCCAGGAATCCTAGACTGTGTTTACTACTAGATCCGTGATTTATGTCCAGTGCACTGTAACAAGTGGACAAGCAGTCGCTGCTGAACTTACATGACATAAACAATGAATATAACCTGGCCCATAACGCTCGGTCACTTCTACCTCATAGTGTGTGACTACAAATCTGGGCCCATACCAGGCTTTCAGATGGAGACAGATTAATAACTCAAAAGGCAATTGTTACATTTACCTCCTGGTCAGCTGGGAAAATGTTATGGTCCCCTGCACCTGAGCACACCTATTCCACATGCCTGCCAAGTCAGAACACTGTGTAACCACTGCCAGGATCCCCACCTATAAGATGTGGAGGTTCCAGGTCATTACAACAGTAGAGGAGAGAGCCGGGAGCTAGTATGGAAGGAGTATTGTCTCTCTTGTTGTGGACCTCAGGTTTGGTGCTCATAGTCAATGCCCAACAGAAGCTGGTGAGAGGTAAGAAGTGTTACTCTAGTTATAAAACAGAGAAAATATCTGTCTACAAATGTAACAACGGAACCGCAGCTCCGAAAATATCACAATGGAGAGTCAACTGTCTATTGATCTTCCATCTATCTTGTATCTTTATTACTATATCTATCTATCTATCTTTTTCATATCTATATTATCTATCTATAGCTTATCTATCTATCTATCTATCTATCTATCTATCTATATCATATCTATCAATTTACAACCTATCTTCTATCTATATTACCATATCTATCTATCTCATATCTATGTTATCTATCTATATTATATGTATCTATCGATCTACTATCTATCTTGTATCTATATTACCATATCTATCTATCTATCTATCTTTCTATCTCTTATATCTATAATATCTATCTATCTGTCTGTCTATCTATCTGTCTGTCTGTCTGTCTGTCTGTCTATCTATCTATCTATCTATCTATCTATCTATCTGTCTATCTATCTATCTATCTATCTATCTGAAATAAAAAGGACCACGTTTTCCTGATTTGACCGTTTGCAGTGCTGCTTTTTTTCTATTTTTTATCTATCTATCTATTTATCTCATACCTATATTATCTATCTATATCATATCAATAGATCTATCACCCAACTTGTATCTATATTACCATATCTATCTCTTTCATATCTATATTCTGTTTCTATCTATATCATATCTATCCATCGATCTACAATCTGTCTTGTATTTTTATTACCATATCTATCTCATATCTATATTATCTATCTATATATCTATAACATATTAATTTATCCTCTACCGTCTATCTTGTATCTATATTACCATAGCTATATTATCTTTCTATCTATCTGATAACTATCTATTGATCTATCATCTATCTTGTATCTTTATTACCGTATCTATCTGATATCTATATTATCTATCTATCCATCTCTTTCATATCTATATTATCTACCTATATCTTATCTATCTATATCATATCTATCAATCTACCACCTACCATCTATCTATATTACCATATCTATCTCTTTCATATCTATATTCATATCTATCTATCTATATCATATCTATCTATCTATCTATCTATCAATCATATCTATCATATCTAATCTACAATCTATCTTGTATCTATATTACCATATCTAACTATCTCTCATATATATATATATATATATATATATATATATATATATATATATATATATATATATATATATGGGGCGCCATTTTTGTGACTAAACGCCAAACTAGCCGCGCAGCAAAAATAACCAGCTTTCCCTCATCTATCTTACCAATCCAGATGTTTTGCTGCGCCTAATGATATTCATCACTTGCAACGTTTTCATTTAGGCGCAAAAACGGGTGCAAAAACACTCCAGCCCGAATGTGGCGTTATCTGAGAAGAAAGCACTGAGCCCCTGTGCAGAACAGCTCATTTCTAGCAGCAGAGCTCAGCCAGACACTGCAGACACTAGTACAGATAATACAGACATGAGATACTCTGCAGACACTAGAACAGATAATACAGACATTAGATGCTTTGCAGAAAGGAGCTGCAGACTCTATTTACAGTTCATCACCTTCTATTTACAAAACATTCTGCAGAATCCTGAGCTCAAAGCAAGAGAGAAGAGAACGTTACAGAATGTTGCACATAGTACTGACAAGTGTCCCCCATGTAATTCTGCACAGTATCACCAGTGTGTCTGAGGGGGATACTGTGCAGAATTACAGGGGTGCAGCAGGAGACCAGCACTGGGGGATCCCCTCCAGGAGAAGCCACTGCTGAGGAGGTAACTGGGTGCTGGTTGTCACACACCTGGGTGCTGCTGTAAGTGTTATCTTCATTCTGAACTGTAAAAAGAGTCTGCAGCTCCTGTCTGTAGTGTCTTTATTATCTCTACTAGTGTCTGCAGTGTCTGGCTGAGCTTTGCTGCTGGGAATGAGTTGCTCTTCAAAGGGGCTCAGTGCTTAGTTTTCAGTTAACGCCACTTTCGGGCAGGAGTGTTTTTGCGCCTAAAGGAAAAGTCACAAGTGATGAATATCATTAGGCGCAGCAAAACATCTGGATTGGTAAGATAGATGAGGGAAATATGGTTATTTTTGCTGCGCGGCTTGTTTGGCGTTTAATCGCAAAAATGGCGGAATAAAAGGTGCGCCAGTATGAAAAGGTGCAAAAATAACAGAAAAAAACAAGTTATACATGTGACCCATTATTCCAAAATAAGTGAAAATGGGGTGCATCTTTATTCCATGGCGACATTTAGGCGATATAACACACCTTTCTCAAGCTGTCTATCTATCTGTCGCCCAGTAGCATGAAAAATCAGTGCCCATAACCAAATTGTATCTAAGAACATGGTGATCACTTTTGTATAAATGCCGTATCCTGATGAGATTATGGATGACAAGCTATAGTAGATTTTTGAAGATACATAAGTTAGTTTCTCTGTGAGCGGCTCACATACATGATTTACCTCTCGAAGCCCTGGAAGAAGGCTGGAAGGAATGAAACGTACATCTCGGCTGCACACTATTTTGGCCACTTTACTTAGGTTATGGCTCTTTTTGGATGTATTTGTTACTACAACTTTGATTAGGATGCACAGAGAACCTAAGGGAACTGTGAATCATATAGATTTTAGTTGCTGTTATGTTATGTGAGTACAAAATATCTGTGTGCCTACTGAATAACCATATGTATTATATATACTGGAGGCCAGATAATTCCCTTGTTACACTACTATATATATACAGGCAGTCCCCGGGTTACATACAAGATAGGGTCCGGAGGTTTGTTCTTAAGTTGAATTTGGATGTAAGTCGAAACTGTATATTTTATAATTGAAGTTCTAGACAAATTTTTTTCTTTTGTCCCAGTGACAATTGGAGTTTCAAAATTTTTGGTGTAATTGGACCAAGAATTATCAATAAAGCTTCATTACAGACACCTTATAGCTGATCATTGCAGTCTGGGACTATAGTAAAGCATTCAGTGACTTCACCAGAGGTCACAGTGGGCAGAGGGGTCCGTCTGTAACTATGGGTTGTCTGTAAGTCAGGTGTTCTTAAGTAGGGGACCGCCTGTATATATGTTTTTATGCATTTATTTATTCACTATATTCTTGAGTAGATGCTACATTTTTTCAGGTTGTTCTTATATCATTGTAGGTAGCATATTCACTTTATGATATTTGTACCATTGAGTGTTGTCCTGTAATTGGTATATGATAAACCACTACCCTATTCCAATATATCTGTAAAACCTTAGGCCGGAGGACCTGGTGTTTTGATGATACCTCCAGCTAAGTATAAAGTTAACCTAAATTTTACCAACAGAAACACAAGTGAATCTTTGTCCCTATGCACCAAAATCTTTTAAGTTCCAACATTTATTTCATTTGAAATATTACATTTTGCTTTTAAAAATGTTAAATAAGCCCTGCAACTTAGTGAGATTTTTTGTTACCTTTATATTTTATACTTAAAGGGGTATTCTTGTCTGGGCATTTACTTTTATTTCATTGGCCAACTAGATACATTTCTTCAATTAGATTGAATGTACTCCTGTGAAGATAATTTGACATATGGTCCCTTAGAAACAAGATTGTTGTCCTTGGATATGACCACCACTCCTGGAGTAATGACACTGTAGCCAATAGTTTTTGCATAGGAAATAGATGTTAGTTACTTCTTATCTCACAGTCATCCTATGGTAATAAACGCTGAATCCAAGTTTTCAGGTAGAACTCAATAGTGGATGTCTGACCACCACTACCAGAGCACGGGGTGGTCATATCCAAGGCCAGCTATCATATCTAAGGGACAATATGTTTACATTTATGGGAAATTACCTCCACCCAAGTACATTTTGAAGAAGTGTTTATATATGGCAGATGATTTAAATTAAATGTAATTATCCAGAGTGGGATACCCCTTTAAACTTGGTAAGTTGAGTTCCTTGAGTTTGGCACAAAATAAACCATGTTGTTCCCTGGAGTGTGAGTGAATTGTCCATGCCCTTTGGTCAGAGCATATGTAAGGTTAAGAGCAGTCAGATTAATTAAAGTCTAACATGTGTGGATATTTTTTGTATTGCTTTTATGTACAAAACAGACATATAATATTCATTGCCGATCTAGTTTTCCCACCAAGACAAATCATGTACATTTGATCATTTAGTAGATTGTGAGACACAATCCAAAGACCCAAGGAGCTTGTGATTGGATATTATACTGTAAGCTTATGGCAGTCACGAGACGTAAATTGAGCAAATGGCTCTATTTTCAGAAAAGAGGTGATCATGTTGAGTCATCCACTTGAATAACTGATGTTTGTCCATGTTGTGTTTTATAATTAGATGAATAATTTGGTATTTGGTGAATTGGTATTGCTCTTTTATATTTTAAATAAAGTCACTGGACTTTAGCGATCAGAGCCGCGATACAATGTACAGCGCTGCACTTAGTGGACTGTGATTCTTTGATGAATTCTGGAGACTCTTCTATGAGCAGATCAGTGAAGCACTAGGTGTCAGCTGCCAATACACATTAGATACTTGTCATATAAACCCATATGGTATGTTCTTCTACGGTAACCCATAGGTTTTGCACAATTTTGATGTACATGTGCAATTACATTGTGATTAGGTGCCAGAAATAATACTATCAACAGCCCTAAAAAATAAGATGTCATGTATTTTGTCCTGAGAGGTAGCAATTCAGAGATGTTAAAGGTTTGTACTTTTGAATCAATAGATTTAAAGCAAATCATATAAGAAAAATCATGGAAGCTGGGAAAAAGTTTCTTCTTTTACCAAGGGGTTAAATATAGTCCAGGTTGAACAATGCAACTGACCTTGTACATAATGCAATGTGTCTCGGGTCACTGCAACCTGAGCAAAATGAAAGAATCCCTCTTATAGGCTTCACATATAGGACATGAGGATGGTAAAGAATAGGAACTGCTGCTTCATTTCAAGTATTATCACTTCATTTACAGTGCAGAAAGAGGACCCCTGTTCTTGTGATCGGTAGGATCCAACAGGTTGGGACCTCATCACTCCTATAACCCAACATAGGGGTATTACTCGAACACCTAGGGGCAGATCTATCACCACATTGGGGGGCATGTATGAAACTATTGGCTTGCCTTTTTCTCAAATTTTTGAGACTTTTCAAGGTGCTCACTTTTTTTGCGCCCTTCAAAGTTCACCATTGTCTAGTTTTCTGCAGTGTTTCCTAAATTATCACCTGAATCCAGATGTGAAGGTTGCAACTAAAAAAGTCGCACAAAAAGTTGCAAATTTTGGCACAAATCTACGCCCCTGTCCAGTCATAGAAATTAGCTTGAAACTGCTTGCGACTTTTGTTTTGAAAAGTCACAAATTCACTGAACATCAAAACGTCACATGTGTCAATAAGGAAATATGTTAAAATACATCTGACCAGCTGAAAAGACAAGAAAAGTTCCAAATAAAGGACTTATGATATATGTGCCCCCCCGGTTTCTTGTGCTGTTCTTGTATGTTTGTATGTGACACTGTATGTGTGTATATGCTCTATATGTGTGTGCATAAATGTATAAATGTGTGATTGTAACTGGAATGTGTGATTGTACAAATATGTATATTTTCTAAGTGGGAAAGGGGGGCCCCATTTAGAAGCCTGCTATCGGGCCCTGCCTCTCCTACTTCTGCCCTTGATAACATTCAATGTAGAATGGATAAGATGAGTTTGCATGTGCAGCTCTCTTCATTCACTGCCTCTTTTTCAGACTTTTGTATCATTGTATCATAGTTTATAGATATAGATTTAATCTACAACTCACCACCATACTGTTTGTATGGACCATTCATATATTTATATAAATTAATCATGTCCCCTAAACCATGGCCCAAAGGCTTGTAATCAGTACATGCAATTAAATTGCAACTACTATTAGCTTATTGTCAGTTACATTCTCCAATCATAAATATTCAATAGAATAGTGCTATAAGCTGAGATTCATAAATCTCCCTCTTGTTGGCAACACACTCACCGGCCACTTTATTAGGTACACCATGCTAGTAACGGGTTGGACCCCCCTTTGCCTTCAGAACTGCCTCAATTCTTCGTGGCATAGATTCAACAAGGTGCTGGAAGCATTCCTCAGAGATTTTGGTCCAAATTGACATGATGGCATCACACAGTTGCCGCAGATTTGTCGGCTGCACATCCATGATGCGAATCTCCCGTTCCACCACATCCCAAAGATGCTCTATTGGATTGAGATCTGGTGACTGTGGAGGCCATTTGAGTACAGTGAACTCATTGTCATGTTCAAGAAACCAGTCTGAGATGATTCCAGCTTTATGACATGGCGCATTATCCTGCTGAAAGTAGCCATCAGATGTTACAGGGTACATTGTGGTCATAAAGGGATGGACATGGTCAGCAACAATACTCAGGTACGCTGTGGCGTTGCAACGATGCTCAATTGGTACCAAGGGGCCCAAAGAGTACCAAGAAAATATTCCCCACACCATGACACCACCACCACCAGCCTGAACCGTTGATACAAGGCAGGATGGATCCATGCTTTCATGTTGTTGACGCCAAATTCTGACTCAACCATCCGAATGTCGCAGCAGAAATCGAGACTCATCAGACCAGGCAACGTTTTTCCAATCTTCTACTGTCCAATTTCGATGAGCTTGTGCAATTGTAGCCTCAGCTTCCTGTTCTTAGCTGAAAGGAGTGGCACCCTGTGTGGTCTTCTGCTGCTGTAGCCCATCTGCCTCAAAGTTCGACGTACTGTGCATTCAGAGATGCTCTTCAGCCTACCTTGGTTGTAACGGGTGGCGATTTGAGTCACTGTTGCCTTTCTATCAGCTCGAACCAGTCTGCCCATTCTCCTCTGACCTCTGGCATCAACAAGGCATTTCCGCCCACAGAACTGCCGCTCACTGGATGTTTTTTCTTTTTCGGACCATTCTCTGTAAACCCAGTAGATGAGCAGTTTCTGAAATACTCAGACCAGCCCTTCTGGCACCAACAACTGTGCCACATTCAAAGGCACTCAAATCACCTTTCTTCCCCATACTGATGCTCGGTTTGAACTGCAGGAGATTGTCTTGACCATGTCTACATGCCTAAATGCACTGAGTTGCT
The DNA here is from genome assembly GCF_040894005.1 of Engystomops pustulosus. NCBI lineage: Eukaryota > Metazoa > Chordata > Amphibia > Anura > Leptodactylidae > Engystomops > Engystomops pustulosus. Next base: position 146,959,412 of record NC_092417.1, on the reverse strand, counting down.
GCCATGTGATTGGCTGATTAGAAATTAAGTGTTAACGAGCAGTTGGACAGGTGTACCTAATAAAGTGGCTGGTGAGTGTATATACCTAAAGAATATGTATTTTGTGACCAAGTGTCCACAATTATTGTTTTCATGTTGATCTTTTGCGCCTAGAGTGTATCATGGAAGATATGCTTATGTTTACAGGTGTGTTAACCTTCAAAGAGTAACTCTCATTTCAATTTATTTCAGTTTTGTACAGTGAAATGTATTTTTTGTATAAATCTTAAATCCCAGTCCTGAGGAGGTAAAAGTTTTGAAAAGGGTTGCAAAAGAAACTACAACATTTGTGTTACTTTTTGTTTTTAACCCCTTCCCGACGCGCGCCGTACTAGTACGGCGCGGCGGGAAGTGACTTCCCGACGCGCGCCGTAGTACTACGGCGCGCGATGTACCGATCACCGTGTCTGCAGACACGGTGATCGCGGCAAGATGGCGGCTGTCCCTGACAGCCAGCCACCTTGCCTCGTGGACCAGAGGGGTTTCGTCACACCCCCCGGTTCACGATCGATGCTATCGGCTGGTCAGTTCAGACCAGCCGATAGCGCTGGAATGCCGCTATTACCGACATCCGACAGCCGACATCTTGCCTCGTGGTGCAGAGGGGTTTCGCCCCCCCCCCCCTCGTCCGCGATCGCTGCTATTGGCTGGTCGATGCGACCGACCAATAGCAGCAGTATACGTCACCAGGGGGTCCTGTAGGTTAACACAGGATGATGATTGGTGCTGTCTAGGACAGCACCAATCATCATCATTAGGGGGCATGTCTGGTGGCATCATGCCACCTCCCATAGACATCCGATTGGCCGATCTATACAGATCGGCCAATCGGATTTCAGATGGGAAGTTCAAATTAGTGATCACTGTTCTGCACGTCTCATTCTAGTGTGAGACAGCGTGCAGAACAGTGTATATCACCCCCCTGTGTTGCTGGACCCTCTAGAATTGCTGGCTGGCACCTTTCTGGGCACCACCAGTGTGATCCTCAATTGCTGCTGTGACTACTACAGTAAGATCTCACTTCTGTGTGATCTTATTTTTTTTTTTTTGTGTGATCCCTAATTTCCCTATATCAATCCCTGTTCCTGATCCCTTCCACCCCTTCCCTGTGTGCGTCCTGCGACGCCGAGCACGTGTGCTCATTTTTTGGTCGCAGTTTTTTTTTTTTTCTCCTATTTTCCCCTGCACCACCTTCGTGGTTGCATCCTGTAAGCTGGGCACTGATCAGTGACTTGCATCACTGATCAGCTTTAGCTTCAGCTTTTTTTTTATACAGGAGGGTTTTTTTTTTTGTTTTTTGCTCAGTTTTGTGTGTCCTGTGACCGCCAAGTGCAGATCGGTGACACACATCACTGGTTGGCACTTGTGCTTGCACAGTGCCAATTTTTTACTGCTGCTTTTTTTTAAATAGTTTTTGCACACACAATCCATCTTGTGAGTGCGCTGCGACAACCGAGCGCTGATCAGTAGCATCTTACTGTTCAGCACTTGCTCCTTTTTTGTCGCTTTTTTTGGTTGTAAAAAGAGAGGGATTTTTTAACCCCTTCCCGACATTTGACGTAATAGTACTGCATGGCGGGAGGTGCGTTCCCGCAAAATGCAGTATTATTACGTCAAGCTTCTGGCGCCGGCTCCTGAACGGAGCCGGCGCCAGAAGCTGCAGGTGTCGGCTATATATTATAGCCGACACCTGCCTCTAACACCCGCGATCGGAGATTTCTCCGATCGCGGGTGTTAACCCCTAACACGCCGCGGTCGCGCTGACCGCGGCGTGTCAGAGGCATTTAAATCTAATATAAGTTGAATCGGACCCCCCCGCGGCGCTTACCGGGGGGGTCCGCTGCTCCGATCGCAGCCCCGGGACTGCCGATGCCCGGGGCTGCGAGATCTTGATCCGGAAGCCGGGTCCGTGCCTCCTGGCAGGACCCGGCTGTAAGACACTGGGCATGCGCAGCATGCTCAGTGTCTTACATTACACAGTGCAATACTTCTGTATTGCACTGTGTAACCTGTAAAATAGCTTGAACAAGTGATCAGAAGATCACTTGTTCAAGCTTAGATGCCATTTACTGTAAAAAAAAAAGTTAAAACAATAAAGGTTTTTTTAAATAAAAATAAATAATAAAAGAAAGTGAAAGTCCCCCCAAACACCACATTTCCCTGTACACAAGCAATAAAGTATAAAAAACACTAAATCACAAAAAAAAACCACTTATTTGGTATCGCCGCGTCCGTAACAATCTGTACAATAAATCCTAATCATAATTGGACCCTCTAGGTGAACGTGGTAAAAAAAAAAACCCAAACACTTGCCAAAAATTAAAACTTTTTATCAAATTGCTTTACAAAAAATGTTCTAAAAAGTGATCCGAAAAAGTTACAAGCGCCAAAATGATACCACTGAAAAGAACTCAAAAAATAAGCTCACAACCAGCTCCGTCAACCAAAAAATACTATAGTTATGCTGCTATAAAAATGGCAATACTAAAACAAATGCAATTTTTTCTATTCTAGTTTTCCTTCAATAAAATTGGACAAATATAAATAAAACTATATAAATGAGGTATCACCGTAATCGTAATCGTAGAATAAAGATAATATATTATTGTTATGCTACAGTGAACACCCCCCAAAAAAATGCTAAAAATCCAAAACAAGAATTGATGATTTTATTTTCCTCCACACGGAAAAAGTTAATAAAATTGCTTCGATAAGCTAAACAACTTCTAAAATAAAGGTTTTTTTACAGTGCATCTCGTCAAGCAAAAAATAACCCCTTATTTGTCTAAATTGCTTAAAAAATAAAGATTGTATAGCCTATTCCCAACGCGCGTTGTAATAGAACGGTGCGGCGGGTAGTGACTTGCCAACACAATTCAGACACATTGATCGGGGCAAGATGGCGGCTGATCCTGAAAGCCATCCATCCTGCCCCATGGAACAGAATGGTTACGTCCCCCCGCACCCCCCCCCCCCCCAGTTCATGATCGGTGCTATTGGCTCATCAATGCAGACCAGCCAATAGCAGCGAATTTACTTATGACGTCAGTAATACCGGTCACTATGTCTGTAGATACGGTGATCGGGGCAGGGAAGCGGCTGTTCCTGACAGCCACCAATTGTGCCTTGTGGTTCAGAAGGGTTTTGTAGCCCCCCCTCTGTCCATGTTTGCTGCTATTGGCTGGTCGATTTGGTCCAGCCAAAAGCAGCAATATTCGTCACAATGGCCATCGCTAGGGTGAATAAGAGAAACACTTGGCGATAATTTCCCTACGAAAAACGAAGATATGGTACAAAAGCGCTGGCTGTGCACATTGTACAGATGATGCTGTACAACTCTTACGTGCTGTTCCAATGTGCAGGTCCTGCCGTATCATTTCTCCATTTTCAAGAGGAAGATATTAGGAAACTAATATTGGGAAAAGAAGGACGGGGCCCCAGTACCTCTGGTTTAGATGTTCCTGTATTTTGCTGGGGCAGCATTTTCCCGGTAAATTCTGCTGCTTCTAAAGGTAGGACTCAATAAAGAGTCTGTTCCAAAAGAGGAGTTAGGATGGACACTACATACTACTAAGAGACCTGCGACAACTCCAAGTGTGACAAAAGTTTAGTTGGTCCCCTGGTATATTCTACCTCCTTATACGCAACACATTCACAATTGACACCCAACCTGTTGTGAATTAATTTAGGTAAAATGAATAATTGTAACAACTGTTATGTCCCGTTGCTCCCTATACCCCTCGATTATCTCATAAGGGGCGCCACATAACGGGCGCCACATAGCGGGCACTGAACTTTCCAGAAATAATTGCAATTTGCATCTTGGACTCCATTGCACATCGTATTTGGAAACCACCTGTATGTTCAAAATGCTCATTTCACCACGTGTATTACACTACACCACATATTACACCTTGCTATATTCCCCAAGGGGTGTACATTCAACAATTAGGGTCACTTTTCGGGTTTTCCTCTGCTTTGGTACCACTACGGCTCTCCAAATGCATCCTGACACATGTGAAGGATTTCTGTAAAATTTGGCCTCTAAAAGACAAACACCCCTCTTTTCCTCTACTGTGCGCCCATAAAGCATTTTATATGCACATGTGGGGTACTTCTACACTCGGGAGAAATAGTTTTAAACCTTTTTCGGGGTTATTTAATATATTATCCCTTGTGGCTTACAAAAATTAGGAGTAAAGTGACATTTATAGGAAAATTTTCACCTTTTTAATGTTTAGGGCCTAATTGGATCATTCACCTGTAGGGGCAAATACATATATAACACATTGCAAAACTCTCTAAGGGGTGTGCATTCAAAAATTAGGGTCACTTTTCGGATTCTTTTCTGTTTTATACCACTAGGGTTCTCCAAATGCATGTCAAACATTTCTTTCAAATTTGGCTTCTAAAAGGCAAACCTCCCCCTTTCCTTTTACTGTGCGCCCATAAAACATTTTATATACACATGTGGGGTACTTCTACACTCGAGAGAAATAGCTTTACACATTTTGGGGGGTTATCACATTTTTTTATCCCTTGTGGCTATAAAAAATTAGGGGTACAATGACCTTTATAAGAAAATGTTCACCTTTGTTCTATTTTAGCCCTAATTAAATCAAACACCTTTATGGACAAATACTCATATTAAACCATGCTAAATTCTCTAAGGGGTGTGCTTTCCAAAATGGTGATACTTGTTGGGGTTCCGCTCTGTTTTGGTACCACTACGGCTCTCTAAATGCATCCTGACACATGTAAAGGATGTCTGTCAAATTTGGCTTCTAAAAGGACAACGCCCCTCTTTCCCTTCTGAGCTTCACTGCGTACCCATACAACATTTTATTTGCATGTGTGGGGCAATTTTATACTCGGGAGAAATGCTAGTACACATTTTTTGGGGTTGTTTCATCTTTAATGCCGTATGGGATACAAAAATTAGCCGTAAAAGTGACTTTTTTGGGAAAATGTTCATATTTTTCCTTTTAGGGACCTAATTGAAGCAAACACCTGTAGGGGAAAATACACATATTACACCTTGCTAAATTCTCCAAAGGGTGCACTTTCCAAAATGGTGACACTTGTTGGGGTTCCCCTCTGTTTTGGTACCACTAGGGCTCTCCAAATGCATCCTGACACTTGTAAAGGATGATTGTCAAATCTGGCTTCTAAAAGGCCAAAGCCCCTCTTTCCCTTCTGAGCCCTACTGTGTACCCATACAACACTTTATATGCACAAGTGGTGCAGTTCTGTGCTTAGGAGAAATAGTTTTACACATTTATGGGGTTGTTTCATCTTTTATCCCTTGTGGCTTACAAAGATTTGGGGTAAAAGTGACTTTTTTGAGAACATTTTCACCTTTTTTCCCTTTTGGGGCCTAATTGAATCAAACACCTGTTGGGGCAAATACACAAATTACACCTTGCTAAACTCTCCAAGGGGTGTACTTTCCAGAATGGTGTCTCTTGTTGGGGCTTTCCTCTGTTTTGGTACCACTATGGCTCTCCAAATGCATCCTGACACATGAAAACTTTTTCAGCCATATTTGCCCTGCAAAAACGAAACAACGCTCTTTCCATTCCAAGTGCCCCCCTGTGCCCGTACAGCAGGGTACAGTGACAAAATGGGTATTGGCATACTCAGGAGGAATTGCCCTCAACATTGTAAAATGCATTTTCCTTTTTAACCCATTGTGAAGGTGCAAATTTTAGTGTTCAATGAATCTATAGTAAGATAAAATTACATTTCTGTAATTTCACTTTCATTTATCTTTCACCCTCATGAAACGCTCATAGGGTTAACAAAATTCCCAAAGGTTGTTTTGAATATTTTGAGGGGTGTAGTTTCTAAAATGGTGTCATTTGTGGGGGTTTTCTATCATGTGGGCCTTATAAAGTCACTTCTAACTAAACTGACCCTCCAAAAGTAGGTTTTGATGATTTTCGTGAAAATCTGAAAAATTGCACCTAAAGTTATAAGCCTCCTAGCATCCTAAAAAAAGGAAAAGATGCTTGAAAAATGTTGCCAAGTTAAAGCAGACATATGGAAAATGTTAGTTATCAAGTTATTTTAGTGATATGACCAACTTTCCAAAAAGTAGAAAATTTTGAATTTTGAAAACATTGTTTTTTTCACAATTTTGGGCAAATTTCCATTTATTTCATAAATAAATGCTAAATATATAGATTAAATTTCTCGACCAACATGAAGTACAATGTGTCACAAAAAAACAATCTCAAAATCAACTGGATATGTTAAAGCGTTCCAAAGTTATAACCACTTAGATAGACACATGTCAGATTTTAAAAAATGGGCCGTGTCAGGAAGGTGAAAATTGGCTTCAGCGTTAAGGGGTTAATAGTTTTTGCACACACAATCCATCTTGTGAGTGCGCTGCGACAACTGAGCGCTGATCAGTAGCATCTTACTGTTCAGCACTTGCTCCTTTTTTTGTCGCTTTTTTTTGGTTGTAAAAAAGAAGAGGTTTTTTTTTTTAATAATTTTTGCGCACACAATCCATCTTGTGAGTGTGCTGCGGCAACCGAGCGCTGATCAGTAGCATCTTACTGTTCAGCACTTGCTCCTTTTTTGTCGCTTTTTTTGATTGTAAAAAGAGAGGGATTTTTTAATAGTTTTTGCACACACAATCCATCTTGTAAGTGCGCTGCGACAACTGAGCGCTGAACAGTAGCATCTTACTGTTCAGCACTTGCTCCTTTTTTTGTCGCTTTTTTTGGTTGTAAAAAAGAAGTGTTTTTTTTTTTAAATAGTTTTTGCGCACACAATCCATCTTGTGAGTGCGCTGCGACATCTGAGCGCTGATCAGTAGCATCTTACTGTTCAGCACTTGCTCCTTTTTTGTCGCTTTTTTTGGTTGTAAAAAAGTTTTTTTTTTAAATAATTTTTGCGCACACAATCCATCTTGTGAGTGCGCTGCGACAACTGAGCGCTGATCAGTAGCATCTTACTGTTCAGCACTTGCTCCTTTTTTTGTCGCTTTTTTTTGTTGTAAATTTTTTTTTTCCTGTAGTAAAAGTTCTAGTTACGGTTACAGTCTATTCTTTCATCGCCCCACACGTGTTGAAGCACAACATACACACCCCCTTGAATAAAGTTTACACGTGTTAAAAGCACAACATTTATACACGCCCCAACCCCACCCCAATAAAAATGTCCAATACATCCCAAAGATCTTTTTCAGCAATGGAGGCTTATGCCTTCCTTGCCGAGACTGATTCAGAAGGGGAGGATGCCCCATTTCTTTATTTTTCATCCTCTTCCTCCTACTGCCCTTCCTCTTCATCTGGTGATGAGGGGCCCTCAAGAAGGCGCCCCAGGACCACCGCCGAGCATGTTCCCCAGCCCGCAAGTGATTCATCATGGAACCCACCCCCTGAAAATTATGTGCCCCAAATTCCTGAGTTCGTGGGCAGCTCAGGAATTCATTTTGACACTGACGGCCTCACTGAAATAGATTTTTTCAAATTCTTTTTCTCTGAGGACCTCCTAAATCTCATGGTGTCACAGACAAATTTATATGCCCAACAATTTTTTGCACAAAACCCCACTTCATCATTTTCTAGGTGGACCCCTGTAGATGCAGTAGAGATGATGAAGTTTTGGGGTCTTGTGCTCCACATGGGCATTGTTAAAAAACCAGAGGTTAGGCAGTATTGGAGTACTGATGTTTTCTACAGTACTCCAATTTACCGCACCGTAATGACGCGGCCACGCTTTGAGGCAATTCTTAAATTTTTGCATTACAACGATAATGCACAATGTCCACCTCAAAGTGATCCATCATTTGACCGGCTATATAAAATTCGGCCAATCCTCGACCATTTTGGCACAAAATTTGCCGAGGCATACACCCCTTTACAAAACATCTGTGTAGACGAGTCACTGGTACATTTCAAAGGCAGATTAAAATTCCGCCAGTACCTGCCCAGCAAGAGGGCCAGGTACGGAATTAAAATGTACAAGTTGTGTGAGAGTACCACAGGGTACACCCATAGGTTTAGGATTTATGAGGGAAAAGACACCCAAATTACCCCTCCAGAATGCCCCCCTGTCCTAGGAGTTACAGGGAAGCTTGTGTGGGATTTGGTGCACCCACTTCTGGATAAAGGTTACCACCTCTACGTGGATAACTTTTATACCAGCATTCCACTTTTCCAATCCCTAAACTCCAGAGGTACTGTAGCGTGCGGCACTGTACGCAAAAACCAGAGAGGCCTCCCGGGATCCCTTGTTAGGCAGCCACTTAGAAAGGGGGACATAAAGGCACTCTGCAATCAGAACATGATGTTGGTAAAGTATAAGGACAAAAGGGATGTCCTTGTTCTGACCACCATTCATGGGAACTCCAGCACCCTCACCCCTGTACGAGGTACCACCACCACTACCCCTAAACCAGACTGCATCCTGGCTTACAATAAATACATGGGTGGGGTTGATCTGTCAGATCAAGTGCTGAAGCCGTACAGTGCTCTACGGAAAACGAAGATATGGTACAAAAAGCTGGCTGTGTACATTGTACAGATGGCACTGTACAACTCTTACGTGCTGTTCCAATGTGCAGGCCATGCTGTATCATTCCTCCATTTTCAAGAGGTGGTGATTAAGGCATTAGTATTTGGACAGGAAGGACAGGTCCCCAGTACCTCTGGATTAGATGTCCCCCGTGTTGTTCCAGGGCAACATTTTCCCGGTGAAGTGCCCCAGACTGCATCTAAAGGAAGGACTCAGAAAAGATGCAGAGTCTGTTCCAAAAGAGGGGTTAGGAAAGACACTATATACCATTGCGAAACCTGCCCTGAGAAACCTGGCCTCTGCATGAAGGAGTGTTTCAGGATATACCATACAACTCCTGAGTAATAAAATTTTAATAAAAATTCTTGGGCATCCATAGCACATTATATTGGGAAAACCACCTGTATGTTCAAAATGCTCACTACACCACTTGCATTACACTACACAACATATTACACCTTGCTCAATTCTTCAAGGGGTCACTTTTTAGGTTTTACTCTGTTTTGTACCACTAGGGCTCTCCAAATGCATCCTGACACATGTAAAGGATTTCTGGGTTCTAAAAGACAAACATCACTCTTTTCCTCTACTTTGCACCCAAATCACATTTGATATGCACATGTGGGGCAATTCTACATTTGGGAGAAATAGTCTTACAAATGTTGGGGTATTGTTTCATCTTTTATCCCTTGTAGCTTAAAATAATTTGGGGAAAATTTTCACCTTTTTCCTTTTGGGGTCTAATTGGATCATACACCTTTAGGGGTACATACACATATTACACCTTGAAAAATGTTCCAAGGGTGTATTTTCCAAAATTGGGGTCACTTGTTGGGGTTCTCTTCTGTTTTGGTAACACTAGGGCTCTCCAAATGCACTCTGACCCATGTATAAGATTTCTGGGTTCTAAAAGACACACATCCCCCATTCCCTCTACATCATACCCATACCTTTTATCTGCACATGTGTGGCGATTCTATATCCAGGAGAAATATGGTTACACATTTTGTGGGGTTGTTTCATCTTTTGACACTTGTGGCTTAGAATAATTTGGGGTAAAAGTGACTTTTTTGGGAAAATTTTCACCTTTTTCCTTTTGGGGTCTAATTGGATCATACACCTTTAGGGGTACATACACATATTACACCTTGAAACATTTTCCAAGGGTGTATTTTCCAAAATTGGGGTCACTTGTTGGGGTTCTCTTCTGTTTTGGTAAAACTAGGGCTCTCCAAATGCACTCTGACCCATGTATAAGATTTCTGGGTTCTAAAAGACACACATCCCCCATTCCCTCTACATCGTACCCATACCTTTTATCTGCACATGTGGGGCGATTCGACACCCAGGAGAAATAGTTGTACACATTTTGTGGGATTGTTTCATCTTTTGACACTTTTGGCTTAGAATAATTTGGGGTAAAAGTGACTTTTTGGGGAACATTTTCACCTTATTCCTTTTTGGGGTCTGATTGGATCATACACCTTTAGGGGTACATACACATATTACACCTTGCTAAATTCTCCAAGGGGTGTACTTTCCAAAATGGTGTCACTTGTTGGGGTTCCCTTATGTTTTATACCACTAGGGCTCTCCAAATGCATCCTAACCCATGTATAAGATTTCTGTCAAATTTGGCTTCTAAAAGACACACATCCCTCTTTCCCTTCTGAGCCCCACTGTGTACCCATACAACATTTTATCTGCACATGTGGGGCAATTCTACATCCAGGAGAAATAGTTGTACACATTTTGTGGGATTGTTTCATCTTTTGACACTTTTGGCTTAGAATAATTTGGGGTAAAAGTGACTTTTTGGGGAACATTTTCACCTTTTTCCTTTTTGGGGTCTGATTGGCTCATACACCTTTAGGGGTACATACACATATTACACCTTGCTAAATTCTCCAAGGGGTTTACTTTCCAAAATGGTGTCACTTATTGGGGTTCCCCTCTGTTTTGTACCACTAGGGCTCTCCAAATGCACCCTAACCCATGTATAAGATTTCTGTCAAATTTGGCTTCTAAAAGACACACATCCCTCTTTCCCTTCTGAGCCCCACTGTGTACCCATACAACATTTTATCTGCACATGTGGGGCAATTCTACATCCAGGAGAAATAGTTGTACACATTTTGTGGGATTGTTTCATCTTTTGACACTTTTGGCTTAGAATAATTTGGGGTAAAAGTGACTTTTTGGGGAAAATTTTCACCTTTTTCCTTTTTGGGGTCTGATTGGATCATACACCTTTAGGGGTACATACACATATTACACCTTGCTAAATTCTCCAAGGGGTGTACTTTCCAAAATGGTGTCACTTGTTGGGGTTCCCTTCTGTTTTGTACCACTAGGGCTCTCCAAATGCACCCTAACCCATGTATAAGATTTCTGTCAAATTTGGCTTCTAAAAGACACACATCTCTCTTTCCCTTCTGAGCCCCACGGTGTACCCATACAACATTTTATCTGAACATGTGGGGCAATTCTACATCCAGGAGAAATAGTTGTACACATTTTGTGGGATTGTTTCATCTTTTGACACTTTTGGCTTAGAATAATTTGGGGTAAAAGTGACTTTTTGGGGAAAATTTTCACCTTTTTCCTTTTTGGGGTCTGATTGGATCATACACCTTTAGGGGTACATACACATATTACACCTTGCTAAATTCTCCAAGGGGTGTACTTTCCAAAATGGTGTCACTTGTTGGGGTTCCCTTCTGTTTTGTACCACTAGGGCTCTCCAAATGCACCCTAACCCATGTATAAGATTTCTGTCAAATTTGGCTTCTAAAAGACACACATCTCTCTTTCCATTCTGAGCCCCACGGTGTACCCATACAACATTTTATCTGCACATGTGGGGCAATTCTACATCCAGGAGAAATAGTTGTACACATTTTGTGGGATTGTTTCATCTTTTGACACTTTTGGCTTAGAATAATTTGGGGTAAAAGTGACTTTTTGGGGAAAATTTTCACCTTTTTCCTTTTTGGGGTCTGATTGGATCATACACCTTTAGGGGTACATACACATATTACACCTTGCTAAATTCTCCAAGGGGTGTACTTTCCAAAATGGTGTCACTTGTTGGGGTTCCCTTCTGTTTTGTACCACTAGGGCTCTCCAAATGCACCCTAACCCATGTATAAGATTTCTGTCAAATTTGGCTTCTAAAAGACACACATCTCTCTTTCCCTTCTGAGCCCCACGGTGTACCCATACAACATTTTATCTGAACATGTGGGGCAATTCTACATCCAGGAGAAATAGTTGTACACATTTTGTGGGATTGTTTCATCTTTTGACACTTTTGGCTTAGAATAATTTGGGGTAAAAGTGACTTTTTGGGGAAAATTTTCACCTTTTTCCTTTTTGGGGTCTGATTGGATCATACACCTTTAGGGGTACATACACATATTACACCTTGCTAAATTCTCCAAGGGGTGTACTTTCCAAAATGGTGTCACTTGTTGGGGTTCCCTTCTGTTTTGTACCACTAGGGCTCTCCAAATGCACCCTAACCCATGTATAAGATTTCTGTCAAATTTGGCTTCTAAAAGACACACATCTCTCTTTCCATTCTGAGCCCCACGGTGTACCCATACAACATTTTATCTGCACATGTGGGGCAATTCTACATCCAGGAGAAATAGTTGTACACATTTTGTGGGATTGTTTCATCTTTTGACACTTTTGGCTTAGAATAATTTGGGGTAAAAGTGACTTTTTGGGGAAAATTTTCACCTTTTTCCTTTTTGGGGTCTTTTTGGATCCTACACCTTTAGGGGTACATACACATATTACACCTTGCTAAATTCTCCAAGGGGTGTACTTTCCAAAATGGTGTCACTTGTTGGGGTTCCCTTCTGTTTTGTACCACTAGGGCTCTCCAAATGCACCCTAACCCATGTATAAGATTTCTGTCAAATTTGGCTTCTAAAAGACACACATCTCTCTTTCCCTTCTGAGCCCCACTGTGTACCCATACAACATTTTATCTGAACATGTGGGGCAATTCTACATCCAGGAGAAATAGTTGTACACATTTTGTGGGATTGTTTCATCTTTTGACACTTTTGGCTTAGAATAATTTGGGGTAAAAGTGACTTTTTGGGGAAAATTTTCATCTTTTTCCTTTTTGGGGTCTGATTGGATCATACACCTTTAGGGCTACATACACATATTACACCTTGCTAAATTCTCCAAGGGGTGTACTTTCCAAAATGGTGTCACTTGTTGGGGTTCCCTTCTGTTTTGTACCACTAGGGCTCTCCAAATGCACCTTAACCCATGTATAAGATTTCTGTCAAATTTGGCTTCTAAAAGACACACATCTCTCTTTCCCTTCTGAGCCCCACTGTGTACCCATACAACATTTTATCTGCACATGTGGGGCAATTCTACATCCAGGAGAAATAGTTGTACATATTTTGTGGGATTGTTTCATCTTTTGACACTTTTGGCTTAGAATAATTTGGGGCAAAAGTGACTTTTTGGGGAAAATTTTCACCTTTTTCCTTTTTGGGGTCTGGTTGGATCATACACCTTTAGGGGTACATACACATATTACACCTTGCTAAATTCTCCAAGGGGTGTACTTTCCAAAATGATGTCACTTGTTGGGGTTCACCTCTGTTTTGTACCACTAGGGCTCTCCAATTGTATCCTGACACATGGAAAGTATTTCAACAAAATTTGTCCTCTAAAAACTGAACAGTGCTGTTTCCCTACCAAGTGCCACCCTGTGCCCGTACAGCATTGTATATTGACACAGTGGGTATTGGAATACTCAAGAGGAATTGCACCAAACATTTTGAGATGCATTTTCCTTTTTAACCCCTTGTGAAGGCGCAAAATTTAGTGTTCAATGAATATATTGTTAAAAAAAATTAGATTTCCGTAATTTCACGTTCATTTATTATTCACGCTCGTGAAATGCTCAAAGGGTTAACTAACTTTCCAAAGGTTGTTTTGAATATTTTGAGGGGTGCAGTTTCTAAAATGGTATCACTTGTGGGGGGAGTACTATCATAAAGTCCTTAAAAAGTGACTTCTAACTAACTTGGTCACTGCAAAAATAGGTTTTGACGATTTTTGTGAAAATCTGAAAAATAGCACCTAACGTTATAAGCCTCCTCACATCCAAAAAAAAGGAAATAATGTTTGAAAAATGATGCCAAGTTATAGCAGATATATGGAAAATGTTAGTTATCAAGTTATTTTGGTGATATGACTAACTTTCCAAAAAGTGTAAATTTTTGAATTTGGAAAACATCATTTTTTTCAAAATTTTGACCAAATTTCCATTTTTTTTATAACTAAATACTAAACATATTGCCTTAATTTATCCACTTACATGAAGTACAATGTGTCACGAAAAAACAATCTCAAAATCACCCAGATATATTAAAATGTTCCAAAGTTATTACCACATAAACTGACACATGTCAGATTTCAAAAAAAGGGCCGTGTCAGGAAGGTGCAAAATGGCCAAGTCGTTAAGGGGTTAAAAGACACAAAAAAAAACAAAAGACAAACACGCTTGATATCAACCACTGTACAGTGTCGGAGATGCAGATTTCCACTCTCCCTTAGACTTAGGCTGCATTCACACTACAGTATGGGGGACCTATATACGGCCGACTTATATGCGGCAGATATACGTCCCCCATACACTTCTATGGGCTCGCGGCACCCTACGGTGCCCGGGAAAAAATAGGACATGTCCTATCTTTTCCCATATTACGGCGCCGCGGCCACACATCGCTACGGAGAGGGGCGGGGGTGAGCTGCGCTCACCTCCTCCTCCTCTCCCCGCACCGCCGTGTGCCCGCCGTGCTACGGTGCGGCGGGCTCACGGCAGTGGGAATGTAGCCTTAGATGTGAAAAAATGCATGCAAAAATCTGTGAGGAAGCACAAGAAAAGTAAAATGATCATTATTTTATTTTCTGCATCAAAATACTATTTCCACAAAAATAAAAATTCATATTCTGCAGGATTTTTTTTTTTGCGTGTAAAGCCCACATGGAGTCCGCAAGGTGTGCAGAGAGTGATCCTAACTGTTGAATGATTTTACATGTATATTCTACATTACTTCTCTCTTATTATCTCTCTTTCTCTCTCTCTTTATATATATATATATATATATATATATACCATATTTTTCGGTCTACAAGGTGCACAAAAAATCCTTTGATTTTCTTATAGTCCAGTGCGCCTTATATATGAACCGTACTGACAGACAACAGTTGCCTTGAACTGTGCACAGGTCTGCCACCTGCTGGTCATTCATCCTTATAATAAGGTGCACCTCATAATCTGGTGCACCTTATAGTCCAAAAAATACGGTATATATACATTCTTGTAGGATTACAGTGATTTACTTTTGTTCTTCTCTTACACAGTTCAGAAGACTGAAGATTCCAAGAAATACTGTAGCACATGGGGAATGTATCACTTTAAGACCTTTGATGACAGAAATTTCAAGTTTGAAGGAAAATGTACATATGATTTGTGCACGGACTGCACATCCGCACTTCCCTACTTTTCTATCACAGTCCACAGACCTACTACAGGGGAAAACAACATAGTATATTTTACAGCAAAAATTGACAATGTCTACGTGGTTGTGAAACCAGAAGGAATCTCTATAGATGGCAAAGAGTAAGTGAGAAAATGTAAATTTTTAGTGCAATTAAAAGCTAAAATGATATGGTTTTTATTAGCAGCTTAAAGGGAATATATCACATGGAAAAAACATTCTGCTCCACAGGCAGCATATTATAGAGCAGGAGAAGCTGAGTAGATTGTACATAGTGGGGTACATTTACTTACCCGGTCCAGTCATGAAACCACCCCCCCCCCCCCCCCCCCCGATTTCTGTTGCGTGAAAGCCGGCGCCGATGCAGCAAAATCCGATCACGTGCGCCAAAATCCCAGGGCAATTCAGGGCAAAGCGGAAATCGTTGGGAAACACGTGCATGATTCAGACCCTTAGTAAATGAGCCCCAGTGTCTTAAAGCGAGCCTGTCACCAGGAATGTTATTTGTAGCTGGTGACAGGTTCCATTCGTATATATGTTATTGCTGATTTTAAAAATGCTTTTGTCAGCATTCTGAATCACTTCAATAATTTATTAAACTTTATTTCACTTTACCTTAATCCCTACCAGCAGCGTGTGTTGAGTCGGGTATGAGAGGTGCAGCTGCATCCAGCATGTGCCTGTGTCTCCTCCACAATCATTCAACTCTCTCCCTTACCACTTCCTGTCATGTGCATTGAGCAGGCAAGGGAGGGAGGGGGATGGTGTAGAGGAGAGGAGACTGTACATGAGGAGACTGTGGCACAGGTACACAGGCTGCTGAAGCTGCTTCTTCCCCCTGGTTCAACATACACAGCTGCCATGGAGCCAGGCAATTTGAACTAAAGTTTTATAAAGTACTGAAATGTCATACAGAGTATGTCATACAGTAGGAGGACCTAAGCAGATTGCACATAGTGTAACTGCGCAATTTTGGCGCAGTTTAGGCGCAATGTTAGATTCGGGCACTTACATGTGATCCTGCTACAAGCTCCTCTCTGCTTCTCCCACAGCCCAGAATGAAGATAACATTCACAGCAGCACCCAGGTGTGTGACACCCTGCACCCAGCGACCTCCTCAGCAGGGGCATCTCCTGGAGGGGATCCCCCAGTGCTGGTCTCCTGCTGCACACCTGTAATTCTGCACAGTATCCCCCTCAGAAACACTGGTGATACTGTGCAGAATTACATGGGGGACACTTGTATGTCGTATCTGCTACATTCTGCAAACTTCTTGCAAACTTGTGCAAAGTTCTTAGCACTTGCTTTGAGCTCAGCGTTTTGCAGAATATTTTGTAAATAGAAGGTGATGAACTGTAAATAGAGTCTGCAGCTCCTGTCTGCAGTGTATCTAATGTATCTATTATCTGTTCCAGTGTCTGGCTGAGCTTTGCTGCTAGAAATGAGCTGTTCTGCAAAGGGGCTCAGTGCTTTCTTCTCAGATAACACCACCTTCGGGCTGGAGTGTTTTTGCGCCTGTTTTTGCGCCTAAATGAAAATGTTGCAAGTGATGAATATCATTAGGCGCAGCAAAACATCTGGACTGGTAAGATAGATGAGGGAAAGCTGCTTATTTTTTCTGCGCGGCTAGTTTGGCGTTTAATCGTAAAAATGGCGCAAAAACGGTGCGCCTGAATGAAAAGGCGCAAAAACAACAGAAAAAACGAGTGATACATGTGGCCCATAGTGTCCTACCTGCAAACAGCATGTTATAGAGCAGGAGGAATTGAGCAAATTGTACATAGTGTCTTATCTACAGGCAGGAGGAGCTGAGTAGATGGATCATAGTGTACTACTGCAAGAAGTATGTTATAGAGCAGGAGGAGCTAAGTAGATTGTACATAGTGTCCTATCAGGAAGTAGCATGTTATAGAGTAGGAGAAGCTGAGTATATTGTGCAGTGTCCTATCTGAAGGTGGCATATGAGAGAGCAGGAGAAGCTGAGCATATTGTACATAGTGTCCTATCTACAGTAAGCATGTTATAGAGACAATTGTACATAGTGTGCTTTCTGCAGGCAGCATGTTATAGAGCAAGGAGAAAAAGCAAATTGTACGTAGTAACTACCTTTAAATCGTAAAACATGCACTTTGAAGCAAACTTTCTCAAATTTTTTTGTCTTCTAACTATTTGTCTTGTTAACTTTACGAGAAGTAGATTTGCCTTTAACCTGCAATAGCCTGCGGTATTGTGTTTGGCCCTCTTCAATATTTGCATAACTGACAATCATAGAGCACTCTATGGGGAACATTTACTAAGGTGCTTGCCCCATCTTTTAGGTGAAAACTGCTTGCACATGTATTTAAGAAGTGTCCGCTCCACATTTGTGTCACATGTAACCATTTTGTGAGGTGATTGATGAAGAATGTGCACCAGAAATCCTAAATCTGGCGCCCCCTGCACACTACACAGGGAGTCTGCACATAGTACACACTGCACTAGTCTTAGTAAATGTGCCCCCGCTCAGGTCCGACAGAGTTCACCTTCTTCTTCCTAATGCATGTAAGTGTATTTGATTGCTACACAATTTGAATATTAAATCCCGCACTCAATTCGAATCAGTCGGATCGTCTGTCGGCATGCCCCCAATTTCTGTTGCATAAATGCCGGTGCCAAAATCGGATCGCGTGTGACACAATCCCCTGCTAAATTATTACCTATTACAGCCGTGCAATCCCTGAAAATGTCGGAAAATCCGACTACAGTGCGGCCGTGGACCCTTAGTAAATAAGCCCCTGTGTGTTAGCCACTGATTTTCATAGTGACTATCCTGCAGACCCTTGTGATGCTAGACTTTGGGGCACATGTATCATAGATTTTTGGCTGCCTCTTTTTCAAGGTTCCTGAAGATGGCCTACTTTCATGTGATGAGTTGACTGTTTAGTCTCACTTTCGGGACTTCAGTCCTAAATAGTAGCTTACCAAAAGTAAAAGTCTGGGTCTAGCATGCTCTGTTTTGCGACTTATTAGATGTAAGAATAGGATAATTCCAAGCCCGAAAGTCTCACAAGTTGAGCAAACAACTGGGCTACAAAGATAAATATGGCTTCTGCATTACATTCTGGAGGCAGATAACTTTGGTACGCTGCTTAATTCTGCACCTAAAAAGTCTCAACCTGCGAAAAGTCTCACAAAAATGTGCACAAAAAAAGAAATAGAAAGCAATAGGAGTGATACATGCCCCCCTTAGTGTTCTTCTTAACATGCATATAAATAATTAGAGAATCATTCTGATTACAGAGAAGGAAATTCATTTATTAGCATGAACTTGGCCAACAAAAATTTGGAACTTGTCTTTCAGCTTTATTATGTATGAAAAAAAGAACGCCGTTGAAGTGAAAGATTCTTGTGAAAACTTAAAAATCTCTGCTAATGGTATTACAGTTTTCTGGAACTGGGGTGACAACCTCAAGGTAAGGAAATCTTGGAAAACATAATTATGATTCTTTTCAAAATATGATTTGCATTATATAACAGTGAAATGACAATTCTT
Source organism: Engystomops pustulosus (assembly GCF_040894005.1). Taxonomy (NCBI): domain Eukaryota; kingdom Metazoa; phylum Chordata; class Amphibia; order Anura; family Leptodactylidae; genus Engystomops; species Engystomops pustulosus. The sequence continues at coordinate 146,940,764 of NC_092417.1, read as the reverse complement.
AAGCAACTCCTTCTAGAAGTTTAGCCTGGACACAGTATTCAGAAATCTAAAATACAAGAGGGGAGATTCATTTTGCCTCCTCGGTTACTTTTCCTGTATCCCCAACTAAAAAAAAACTTTGGAGTTATTGGGGAGCAGGCAGTGAGCAGGGTGGGCGGAGGGCGGGCAGGGGCGTGAACGTTTGGCCCTCCAGTTTTACTATAGTTGCCATCAGAAAACCGGAGTCTCCTTCAGACCCACTCCCTGCCCCAAAGTGGCATGCTGGTGGGGGAAACAGCAAAAGTGGTGGGGAAGGGGAAATTCATGTGCCTTTGAGGCATAATGAATCTCCCCCATCATGTTGAGAATATCAATACCAGATCTGCAATGAGCCACCAAAGGTCCATACTGTATGTTTGCTTGAGTTTTAGAATTGTTTGGTGTATCTTAAAAGGACTCTGTCACCAGATTTTACCCCATTCAACTAGTAGTGCCCTCTGGTAGGATATGAAGGGTCCTTTCTAGAATTTCCTCATTTATGGGAAATCTGACCCGTTTACCAATGAAAAATCTCCTCCATAGTCATGATTTTACCTTACATGAGTCAAGTTTAGTGGCTGCACTTTAGGCATCACCGGTTCAGATTTATTAAAGTCCCTGCACCAGTTTTATGTGCAAACAGTTTGCACATGTATTTAGAAAGTGTCCACAACATATTTGTGTGGCAGCTGCACTATACCCAACATGACACAAAATTCTACACTGAAATGGGCGGACCGTGCGTCCGACAGCATGTGCAGAGTCCGACAGAAGTGTGTGGCAAGGCCCATGTTAAAGGTGCACCAAAAAAGTTGGTGCACATTGTTGGAGCAGCGCCCTCTGCACACTCCATAGGCCCACTGCACATGGTGCAATTTGCACAGTTTTTGATAAATGTGGGCCACTATGTTTAGTTGTATAGTAGCTTTGGTTGTATATTAAAGATAAGAATCTCATCTTTCAGAGCACATTAGCCTTGTGGTTCTATGAGCTACAGAACCGGAATTACAAGTAGTTAAAAAATAGGCAGTAACTGGATCTTTATCTGCTGCTCACATTTCCATTTATAACTATAACTTTAACTGTCTGATTTTAAACCTTATGTAATTTGAAAGAGGAATTTCTTATCTTTCATATCTCACCAGAAGTACATTTATAGGTGCTATAGAACAAAAGATAGGGGCTTCTGAAGTGACACTCTCCTTCAGCCTCTAAACAATGAGAACATATATACAAAAGTCACAAACACTACACAGATCTGATACAAGTGGAGGGTTGACCCTGCATGTGAGGGCTCACAATCAGTATGGGAGAGTAGATGGAGACACAAGGCGAGGGAGCAGAGCACTGGGTTTACCTTTTGGTAGGGAGTTCCTGAGTATGGGGGGATGTGCAGGAGAAGTTCTGGAGACAGAATAGATGGTAAGAGAGAGAAGCAGATGATCTTGTGAGGAGCCAAGATTATGTGGACTTTTCTCTGCATATTTTACATGACTTTGAAGGAAATTATTTTATAGGTAAATAGCTGAGATTTCACATAAAAGAGGGAATTCTATAAAATGACATTTCATACCCTACCTGAGGGGTCTAGTGGCTTAATGGGGTAAAATCTGGTGACAGGTTCCCTTTAATGCAATTTGTAAAATCTAATATATTCAAATTAATTATAGCCTAAAATTTTTGTTTCCGTCTTCCTTTTTTTAGAGAATTTATAAATAAAATATGAATTGTTCCGAGGCCCTAGCACAAGTGCTCTGGAGTGTTGTGAACAATAACATAATGAGCTGTACTACAGGCTTATCTACATCACATTCTGGACAGTGTCACTTTGTTATCTGATTCAAATCAAAGTACAGGCATTGTTTGCACATTGCTAAGTATTTTATGTAGAGTCAAAAGTTTAGCTAGAGGTGCTACATGAATCGCTTCATTGTGAAATACTAAAAGTTCCTGGCCAGACTTGTCGCCTCGCCATGTATGATTAAAGATTTTTTAAAGAATAATTAGAAATGACAGAATTTAATAGAATTATGACAAATATTTAGGGAAAATAATTAAAAAGGAACCTGTCACCAGCCGCACGGCTCTTAAATCCAGAAACATAACTTATAGTGGCAGTTAAGTGTTCTCTAGGATTGCCCTTATGACAGTCCAAAGCTGCCTTTATCCTGAAAACTAAAGTTATATTCACGGAAATGTACGAGTCATGAGGATGTGGTTCGGCGTACAGGAGTCAAGTGCTCATCCAACCTCCAGACTGCCTTGTCATGTAAACCCTGCCTTCTTCCCTCCGTCGAGCAGATACTTGACCTGCCTCCTAGAACTCCGCCACCTCCCAGTTCTCCGGCGCTCTTGTTTGAAATCTTGCACATTCAAAGTGCGCCTGTTATGTCCTCTCCAACCCTGCTCTTACCCAGAGGGAGATACGTGCACTGTGCATGCGCCATCTCCAACACACTTCACACTGCGCACCTGCTAGCTGGCGGTGCTGGCAGGGCCTACATGACAAAGTGGCCTTGAGGGTGGGTGAGTGCTTGACTCCTGTATCCTGATGCCTACCCCCTTGACTGGTACATCTACGTGCATATAATAAAGGCAGCTCTGGAACATAATAAGGACATACCTAAAGAACACTTAACAACTGTAAGTGTGTACTGTAAGGTATGTTTATAGGTTTAATAGCCATGAGGCTGGTGACAGGTTCCTTTTAACAAATGAATTATATATGATTAGTAGAGGTTGTCTCCATAATCACATATACACTGATGTGTCACACTTATCAAAAGAATAGGGATCAATATAGCAATAGCTTAACTTTCAGATGCAGCTTGTAGGTGCTTTAGAGAATCATAGTATATCAGTTTGGAAAAAGACGCAGTCCCATCAATTCCAACCTATAACGATTAAGCAAATGTTTTTTTTCCTATAACCTGTGATGTTTTTTAAGCCATCCACACAATGCCCCAACTATCTTCTAGATTGTCTATGTGGGTGAGTGGCTTCATAAGACCATAGAATCTCTAGAAAAGATACCATCCATTTTCCACCTTTTCCTACCCTCATTAAAAGCAAACTTCTTGTAGAAACCCTAAATTGAATCCATGTTGAATCCCAATTAGCTCAATGGGGAACATGTATCAAACTTTTGGCTTGCCTTTTTCTTTAATTTTTGAGACTTTTCATGGTGCTTGTGTTCATCTGCTTTTTTTGCGCCTAAAACAGTCTTCTTTCAAACCATTGTCTATTTTTCTGCCTTGTTCTCTGAGTTATCACCTGAATCCAGATGTGAAAGTTGCGACTTTTTAAAAAAACTCTAAAATTTTGGCGCAAGTCTATGGCTGCCACTGACTAGGCGTAGAAATAAGCTTAGAACTGAAAGTGACAAATTTACTAAAGACCAAATGCCGCTAAGGAAAAAACGCTAATTTACATCAGCACCAGTAGAAAAGCCCCAAAAAACAGACAGTCAAAGCCTGACTTATGATACATGTGACCCAATGTATCATAATGTATGCTTTAAGATTTGTCAATGTCGATAATTCTTTTACCCATTCCATTTTAACCCATTCCATGTGTCTTACTATATAAGATAAAATACGATAATCCTTTATTAGTCCCACATTGGGGAAATTCCTCCTATATCATCCTATATCTTCAAAAAAATAAGCCTTCATGAACCCAAATGGTAGAACTGGTAAGAAACTTGGTCATTAACTTTCTTAGTTATCTGAGTTTTAGTGTAGAGTTTACAGGATGAAGTAACTCTAGAATTCTAGAATAACTCTAGAATAAGTCTAGAGTTAACTCTAGAATTTTATTTTGAGAGATATCTATAATACAGTAATGTGCAACCATAGATTTTACTAATGTTTAAACTCTTCAGAAATCTTTTTCTTCTAGGTGGAGTTAGATGAACAGTACAAGAAGAAGGTGTGTGGAATGTGTGGCAATTATGATGGCAGTGCCATGAATGATATCCAATGGGAAGGTTGGTAAACAAAAGTGTCCTCTATGAAATGTAAAATACAGTGTTAAAACGTTTCCCATTGAATATGGTTAATCTTTTATTCCATGAAATAAGAATCCCTAGTTTTCCTTTATTCTCATCATATTCCTTTTGTGCCATATGTTTTTACCAATGTTATAAATTATTTCTACGGTAATCAACTTTAGAGATGAGCGAACACTAAAATGCTCGGGTACTCGTTATTCGAGACGAACTTTTCCCGATGCTCGAGTGCTCGTCTCGAATAACGAACCCCATTGAAGTCAATGGGAGACTCGAGCATTTTTCAAGGGGACCAAGGCTCTGCACAGGGAAGCTTGGCCAAACACCTGGGAACCTCAGAAAAGGATGGAAACACCACAGAAATGGACAGGAAACAGCAGGGGCAGCATGCATGGATGCCTCTGAGGCTGCTTAAACGCACCATTATGCCAAAATTATGGGCAACAGCATGGCCATGAAAGAGTGACAGAATGAAGCTAGATAGCATCTAAAACATCCAATAATTGACCCTGACACTATAGGGGACGGCATGCAGAGGCAGCAGCAGCAGCGGCAGGCTAGAGAGTGGCATGGCGACATACCCTAAATGGACTCAGGCTTCAAACCAATGGGTGGCAGAGAGGAACCAAAGGAGGTGAGCAAGAAGCGCTCAAATAATATCGGTACATGATAAAAGTTTGCCAGTATATTTTGTGGATTACACAGCAGGGTGGCGACAAAGTTAACATGGAAGCCATGAAAACAACCCAAAATTCTGCCTGACACAGCTCGTTTGATAAGGGGACCATGTATGGAGGCAGTGAACTAGTAGTAGATTAAAGGTGCTGCAGTTAAAACTATGTTAGTTGGATCTTGGCATGGAGCTGGCGCTCCGCTGCCAGGCGAGCTTTCGCCAATCCAAGCCCCTGTCTCTAGGCTACTCCCCAAACAGCACTTCTAAGAACCTTTTGTATAAGATCAAGTGTAGTAGCGTTCTTATAAGTTTAGGATATGCCGGGTGAGGGGAATGTAAACAGATGCGCAAGAAGCGCTGAAATAATATTGGTAAATGATAAAAGTTTGCCAGTATATTTTGTGGATAACACAGCAGGGTGGCGACAAAGTTAACAACTTTGATGTGGAATCCATGAAAACAACCCAAATTTCTGCCTGACACACCTCGTTTGATAAAGGGACGATGTATGGAGGCAGCTATATGGACGACTTTTGGAGGTAGCAATGGAGACAACGTGTGGAGGCTGCTATGGAGACAATTTAATTTGGATAGTGCCTGTATGTGGCAGTCCCAAAAATTTTTCAAACCAGAGGAGCAGGTAGGTGGCCCTCCAGTAAAATGGAATAGATTGAGTGCCTATATGTGGCAGTCCAAAAAAATTTTCAAACCAGAGGAGCAGGTAGGTGGCCCTCCAGAAAAATTGAATAGATTGAGTGCCTGTATGTGGCACTCCCAAAAATTGTTTAAAACAGAGGACCGGGTAGGTGGCCCTCCAGAAAAATTGAATAGATTGAGTGCCTGTATGTGGCACTCCCAAAAATTGTTTAAAACAGAGGACCGGGTAGGTGGCCCTCCAGAAAAATTAAATGCATAAAGTACTATAGCTAGAGCCAGTGGGCCCTGTCAAAAAATAGCCAGTTTCCTCTGCTTTACTGTACAAAGAGGAGGAGAAGGAGGAAAATGAGGAGGAGGAGGAGTGGATCAATTATTCAGGTTGAGCTTCCTTCACCTGGTGGAGATTGGAAATTATGAGAAATCCAGGCTTTATTCATCTTAATAAGTGTCAGCCTGTCAGTCGACAGGCGTGTACGCTTATCGGTGATGATGCCACCAGCTGCACTGAAAACCCGCTCGGACAAGACGCTAGCGGCAGGGCAGGCAAGAACCTCCAAGGCGTACAGCGCCAGTTCGTGCCACATGTCCAGCTTTGAAACCCAGTAGTTGTAGGGAGCTGTGTGATCATTTAGGACGATGGTATGGTCAGCTACGTACTCCCTCACCATCTTTCTGTAAAGATCAGCCCTACTCTGCCGAGACTGGGGACAGGTGACAGTGTCTTGCTGGGGTGACATAAAGCTGGCAAAAGCCTTGTAAAGCGTACCCTTGCCAGTGCTGGACAAGCTGCCTGCTCACCTACTCTCCCTCGCTACTTGTCCCGCAGAACTACGCACTCTGCCGCTAGCGCTGTCAGAAGGGAAATACTGTTTCAGCTTGTGCACCAGGGCCTGCTGGTATTCATGCATTCTCACACTCCTTTCCTCTGCAGGGATGAGAGTGGAAAGATTTTGCTTGTACCGTGGGTCCAGGAGAGTGAACACCCAGTAATCGGTGCTGGAATAAATTCTTTGAACGCGAGGGTCACGGGATAGGCAGCCTAGCATGAAATCTGCCATATGCGCCAGAGTACCAACGCGTAAGAATTCACTCCCCTCACTGGCCTGACTGTCCATTTCCTCCTCCTCCAACTCCTCCAACTCCTCTTCTTCTGCCCATACACGCTGAACAGTGAAGGACTCAACAATGGTCCCCTCTTGTGTCTCGCCAACATTCTGCTCCTCTTCCTCCTCATCCTCCTCCACCTCCACCTCCTCCGATATGCGCTGAGAAACAGACCTGAGGGTGCTTTGGCTATCAACAAGGGAATCTTCTTCCCCCGTCTCTTGTGACGAGCGCAAAGCTTCCGACTTCATGCTGATCAGAGAGTTTTTCAACAGGCCAAGCAGCGGGATGGTGAGGCTGATGATGGCGGCATCGCCACTGACCATCTGTGTTGACTCCTCAAAGTTACTCAGCACCTGACAGATATCAGACATCCACGTCCACTCCTCATTGTAGACTTGAGGAAGCTGACTGACCTGACTACCAGTTCTGGTGGAAGTTGACATCTGGCAGTCTACAATCGCTCGGCGCTGCTGGTAAACTCTGGATAACATGGTCAGTGTTGAATTCCACCTCGTGGGCACGTCGCACAACAGTCGGTGAGCGGGCAGTTGGAGGCGGCGCTGCGCTGCCCTGAGAGTGGCAGCATCTGTGCTGGACTTCCTGAAATGCGCACAGATGCGGCGCACCTTCGTGAGCAAATCAGACAGATTGGGGTATGTCTTGAGGAAACGCTGAACTATCAGATTTAACACATGGGCCAGGCATGGCACATGTGTCAGTCTGCCGAGTTGCAGAGCCGCCACCAGGTTACGGCCGTTGTCACACACAACCATGCCTGGCTTCAGGTTCAGCGGTGCCAGCCACAGATCAGTCTGCGCCGTGATGCCCTGTAATAGCTCTTGGGCGGTGTGCCTTTTATCGCCTAGGCTCAGCAGTTTGAGCACCGCCTGCTGTCGCTTAGCGACGGCACTGCTGCTGTGCCTAGAGCTACCGACTGATGGCGCCGTGCCCACGGATGGTAGTTCGGAGGAGGAGGTGGAGGAGGGGTGGGAGGAGGAGGAGGCATAGTAGGCCTGAAACACCAGGACCGAGGTAGGCCCCGCAATTTTCGGCGTCGGCAGTATATGACCAGCCGCAGGGTCAGACTCGCTCCCAGCCTCCACCAAGTTAACCCAATGTGCCGTCAGCGATATATAGTGGCCCTGCCCGGCAGCACTCGTCCACGTGTCCGTGGTCAGGTGGACCTTGTCAGAAACGGCGTTGGTCAGGGCACGGATGATGTTGTCTGATACGTGCTGGTGCAGGGCTGGGACGGCACATCGGGAAAAGTAGTGGCGGCTGGGGACCGAATACCGAGGGGCGGCCGCCGCCATGAGGTTGCGAAAGGCCTCGGTCTCTACTAGCCTATAGGGCAGCATCTCCAGGCTAAGCAATCTGGAGATGTGCACATTAAGGGCTTGGGCGTGCGGGTGGGTTGCACTATATTTGCGTTTCCGCTCCAGCGTCTGGGGTATGGAGAGCTGAACGCTGGTGGATGCTGTGGAGGATCGTGGAGGCGACGATGGGGTTTTTGTGGCAGGGTCCTGGGCAGGGGGCTGACTATCAGCTGACACAGGGGAAGGAGCAGTGGTGTGCACGGCCGGAGGTGAACGGGCTTGTTGCCACTGAGTGGGGTGTTTAGCATTCATATGCCTGCGCATACTGGTGGTAGTTAAGCTAGTAGTGGTGGAACCCCTGCTGAGCCTGGTTTGGCAAATGTTGCACACCACAGTCCGTCGGTCATCCGGTGTTTCCTTAAAGAACCTCCAGACTTCTGAAGATCTAGCCCTCGCCGCAAGAGCCCTCGCCACGGGAGCTTCACTAGTTGACACATTTGGCGCTGATGCACCAGCTCTGGCCCTGCCTCTCCGTCTGGCCCCACCACTGCCTCTTCCAACCTGTTCTGGTCGAGGACTCTCCTCCGTCTCAGAAGCACTGTGTTCACCCGGCCTCTCAACCCAGCTTGGGTCTGTCACCTCATCATCCTCCGATCCCTCAGTCTGCTCCCCCCTCGGACTTTCTGCCCTGACAACAACTTCCCCACTGTCTGACAACCGTGTCTCCTCATCGTCGGACACCTCTTTACACACTTCCACTACGTCAAGAAGGTCATCATCACCCACAGACTGTGACTGGTGGAAAACCTGGGCATCGGAAAATTGCTCAGCAGCAACCGGACAAGTGGTTTGTGACTGTGGGAAGGGTCCAGAAAACAGTTCCTCAGAGTATGCCGGTTCAAATGCCAAATTTTCCTGGGAGGGGGCAGACTGGGGGGGAGGAGGCTGAGGTGCAGGAGCTGGAGGAGTGGCGATTTCGGTGACATGGGTGGACTGCGTGGAAGACTGACTGGTGGACAAATTGCTCGAAGCATTGTCAGCAATCCACGACATCACCTGTTCGCACTGTTCTGGCCTCAACACTGCTCTACCACGAGTCCCAGTAACTTCAGACATGAACCTAGGGAGTGTAGCTCTGCGGCGTTCCCCTGCTCCCTCATAAGCAGGTGGTGTCTCACCCCGGCCAGGACCACGGCCTCTGACCCCTGCAGTAGTTGGACGCCCACGTCCCCGCCCTCGTCCTCTACCCCTAGCCCTCGGGTTAAACATTTTTAAAATGAGAGTTATAACTTTAATTTTTTTTTAACTTTTTTTTGTGTTTTTTGTGTTTTTGAGTTTTTAAAACCAAACGATGCGATCCTATTGCTATGGCTATTTTCTAGCCAAGTATGAAAGCACACTACTATGCCATATGAGATGACACTGAGTTATTAAACAAAATAAACGTAAAATAAAAAAGGACAAATGGCAGACTGTGCCTAATTGAAATCCAACCCCTACTAAATTTTCCCACTTCGGTCTTTGCAATGGATATGTGCGTCACTAAGCGCAAAACACAGCGGTCGCAAGTCTCACTACAAATTGCTCACAATTGGCTAGTAGATGCACTGCAGCAAGTACAGCCACCAGCAGATCAACCAGAAATCAAATATATAACGCTACTGTAGGCGTAAGTAAGCCGTTTGGATTCTCCTATGGCTATTTTCTAGCCAAGTATGAAAGCACACTACTATGCCAGATGAGATGACGCTGAGTTATTAAACAAAATAAACGTAAAATAAAAAAGGACAAATGGCAGACTGTGCCTAATTGAAATCCAACCCCTACTAAATTTTCCCACTTCGGTCTTTGCAATGGATATGTGCGTCACTAAGCGCAAAACACAGCGGTCGCAAGTCTCACTACAAATTGCTCACAATTGGCTAGTAGATGCACTGCAGCAAGTACAGCCACCAGCAGATCAACCAGAAATCAAATATATAGCGCTACTGTAGGCGTAAGTAAGCCGTTTGGATTCTCCTATGGCTATTTTCTAGCCAAGTATGAAAGCACACTACTATGCCAGATGAGATGACGCTGAGTTATTAAACAAAATAAACGTGAAATAAAAAAGGACAAATGGCAGACTGTGCCTAATTGAAATCCAACCCCTACTAAATTTTCCCACTTCGGTCTTTGCAATGGATATGTGCGTCACTAAGCGCAAAACACAGCGGTCGCAAGTCTCACTACAAATTGCTCACAATTGGCTAGTAGATGCACTGCAGCAAGTACAGCCACCAGCAGATCAACCAGAAATCAAATATATAACGCTACTGTAGGCGTAAGTAAGCCGTTTGGATTCTCCTATGGCTATTTTCTAGCCAAGTATGAAAGCACACTACTATGCCAGATGAGATGACGCTGAGTTATTAAACAAAATAAACGTAAAATAAAAAAGGACAAATGGCAGACTGTGCCTAATTGAAATCCAACCCCTACTAAATTTTCCCACTTCGGTCTTTGCAATGGATATGTGCGTCACTAAGCGCAAAACACAGCGGTCGCAAGTCTCACTACAAATTGCTCACAATTGGCTAGTAGATGCACTGCAGCAAGTACAGCCACCAGCAGATCAACCAGAAATCAAATATATAGCGCTACTGTAGGCGTAAGTAAGCCGTTTGGATTCTCCTATGGCTATTTTCTAGCCAAGTATGAAAGCACACTACTATGCCAGATGAGATGACGCTGAGTTATTAAACAAAATAAACGTGAAATAAAAAAGGACAAATGGCAGACTGTGCCTAATTGAAATCCAACCCCTACTAAATTTTCCCACTTCGGTCTTTGCAATGGATATGTGCGTCACTAAGCGCAAAACACAGCGGTCGCAAGTCTCACTACAAATTGCTCACAATTGGCTAGTAGATGCACTGCAGCAAGTACAGCCACCAGCAGATCAACCAGAAATCAAATATATAACGCTACTGTAGGCGTAAGTAAGCCGTTTGGATTCTCCTATGGCTATTTTCTAGCCAAGTATGAAAGCACACTACTATGCCAGATGAGATGACGCTGAGTTATTAAACAAAATAAACGTAAAATAAAAAAGGACAAATGGCAGACTGTGCCTAATTGAAATCCAACCCCTACTAAATTTTCCCACTTCGGTCTTTGCAATGGATATGTGCGTCACTAAGCGCAAAACACAGCGGTCGCAAGTCTCACTACAAATTGCTCACAATTGGCTAGTAGATGCACTGCAGCAAGTACAGCCACCAGCAGATCAACCAGAAATCAAATATATAACGCTACTGTAGGCGTAAGTAAGCCGTTTGGATTCTCCTATGGCTATTTTCTAGCCAAGTATGAAAGCACACTACTATGCCAGATGAGATGACGCTGAGTTATTAAACAAAATAAACGTAAAATAAAAAAGGACAAATGGCAGACTGTGCCTAATTGAAATCCAACCCCTACTAAATTTTCCCACTTTGGTGTTTGAGGTGGATATGTGTGCCACTAAGAGCTAAACACAACGGTAGCAAGTCCCCCTGCTAATTCCTCACAAAATGGTACTAGATGCAAATAAAAAAAAAAAAAGTAGAACGTTATTGTAGCCCTAAGAAGGGCTGTTGGGTTCTTGGAGAATCACTCCTGCCTAACAGTAAGCTAATAGAACACCCTAACGCTTTCCCTGACCAGCAGCAGCTCTCTCCCTAGCGGCATCCAGACACAGAATGATCCGAGCAGCGCGGGCAGTGGCTAGTCTATCCCAGGGTCACCTGATCTGGCCAGCCAACCACTGCTATCGACGTGTAAGGGTACCACGTCATGCTGGGTGGAGTGCAGAGTCTCCTGGCTTGTGATTGGCTCTGTTTCTGGCCGCCAAAAAGCAAAACGGCGGGAGCTGCCATTTTCTCGAGCGGGCGAAGTATTCGTCCGAGCAACGAGCAGTTTCGAGTACGCTAATGCTCGAACGAGCATCAAGCTCGGACGAGCATGTTCGCTCATCTCTAATCAACTTCCATTAAATCGGCAGGTGGTCTTGTGAAGTCTTTTTTTCCTGACTTCACATGTGACCTGCTACTGTATGTGCAGGCTTCCTTTTATTCCTTTCCCAATCCACTTCTTTAGTTTTGTAATGTGCAATCATGATGTATATGTTCACCTTACTACACATTTATAATACCATAACTTCTTTTGATTTATTTATGGGCAACAGTTGTGTAAGTTTTGTATATATTCAGGTACAATTTTTCCAGGAATCCTGAGAAACCCCTTGGGTTAACCAGAAAAAAAAAATTGAAAGTGTACTTACCCTTTTCTGACTCTGAGGTCCAGCTTAACGGATGTCTTACAGACGCTTGGAGACTTATAGCCATTGATGCTCCGCCTGGGGAATCTAGGAAAAAAGGCAAACTACATCTATTTTAGCTACCTTGTAGGGAAGCTCCCGTGGTGTCAAGCATGACTTTCAGGAAGTCTAATGATATAAAGAACCAAAATGACATAATGCTAAACCGATATATCTATTCAAGAACGCTAGACAGCACTGTTCCGATGTGGTTGCATCTCTTCAGTACAGTGTAGGGAACTGGTTTGGCAGAGTGAGAGGCTTTTTACTAGGGTCCGGAAATTACTGATGTTTAAGTGACGAAGCAAGACAAAGTATTTGTGAAGCATGAAGAAAATGATCTGCTTTTGCAAATTTTGGAAAATGTAAAAACTGAAAAGTGTGATGTGAATATCTCCCATCCCCTTTGTAGGATTCCTTTTATCTACAATGAAGACTTCAAGTCTGTTAGGGTATGTCTCTACCAGCATCACACATTTAGAGGATGGAATTTTTCCCCATTCTTCTTTGCATAACACATGTTCAAATTATTTGGAAAACGTTTGTAAACACCAATTTTGAAGTGCAGCCACAGATTCTCAATGGGATTTATGTCCAGGCTTTGACTGGGTCATTTTAATACATGGATATGCTTTGATGTATACATTCCCTTGTAACCTTGGCTATATGTTTAGGTTATCCTGCTGTGATGTGAACCTATGCCACAGCCTCAAGTCTTTTATAGCCTCTAATAGGTACCCCAGCAGAATTTCCCTGTCTTCCCATCGCAAAAACGCTTTCCTCCACACACTGAATTTGGAATTTAGGATACCAAGTTTAATTATGGTTTTTCACATCTGAGGAAGCTGTGGACCTCATATATGTTTCTCCTTTTCTAGGGAGTTTAGGTGGTGTCATTCTCCTTCCATCTATGGATGATCGATTGAACAATACTTACAAACAATACAATTAAAAAAATCTAACCATGCAATTACTCTGTCACCGCCTTATCCATGGAGTGTCCCTTGGCTTTCATGATGCTGTTTGTTCATATATGTTCTCTTACAAACTTTTGAGGCCTTCTCAAAACATCTGTAGTTATACTGATGATGAATTACATACATATATCCTCTAATTACTAATCATGTGAATTCTAAAGGCAGTTTGACAAACTGGAATCAATATAGGTATATACAGCGGACTGAATATGTATGCACTCACATTTTTCTTTTTTAATTAGCAAAAATTTGCAAATGCATGTCACATTTTCTTTGCACCTCGAAAAAAACAATGCTTTAACCCATAAAATATCAATAATAAATAAGAAAACGTTCAAGGGGTATGAATCCTTTTGCAAGCCAGTGCTAATAAAAAATCTCCAAAGTTTACTTTAATAAATAATCCACAAGTAGAAACTGTATTGTTAGGGCATTTTAAAAGCTTTTAAGCTTTTAGCTTTTTTTTATAGTACCTTTCCTGTTTCCCAGTGTTGAAAAGTTTTATCTTGACTTAATTTATTTTCATGATACTGTTTGATGTAGAAAAAGAGGTGAATCAGCAGGTTAATATTAGTATATAAATACTGATCACTGGGCAGCAATGACTTAACTTGAAGCTGATGGGCCCCAGTGCAAAGTCTGAGCCAGGTCCCCAACTATAAAATATGGTTTATAGTATAAGTCTTCTCATATGGGAAAGTGACTCCTTACAGGCCCCCTAAGCTTCTTGGGCCCAGCACAACCGCACCCTCGGTGCCCCTCAAGTTACACCTCTGTTGGGCAACAAGATAGATATATATATCAGAAAAGCTTGCAAATTGTATTACGCAGTGTAGATTTTACTTGTTGGTTGATTTAAGAGCACCTCTACAAAAACTATAATGTACTACCCCTCATTTTGAAAGAAAATCCTGAGATTTCCAGGTTTTAAAGTGCGTATCAAGTATAATCTGGTCATCTACCTCTATTAGCAGCTTCTTACTTTCTGACTTTGTTCTTGTGCAGATGGGCGTAAAATTAATTCTAGAGATAAAACTAAAGCTTAGAAGAGTAATTTGCTACATCTAACATTTCCTCCAGGATCTTCCAACTGTTTTATGTCCGGAAGATAAAAAGTTCAGATGAAAGCAGTCAAATATTTACTGTTCAATATCAGGATCTAATTGTTTCAGTTCCAACAACCTGGATGAAACAGTTCAATTAAAAGTGCCAATATTGTGACCTACTGACCATATTTATAGTCTCCTCCGAAAATGTTACAAACAAACCCTTCCTAGGCTTTTGTATGGAAATTCTGCCCGGTTTAGATACAATCTGAGTTATTGTTCCTATTCTTTCCTGAATGAAACTTATTTTTAGAATGAAAGGAAAAAAAAAATATGAGAAAGGATAAAAATAGGACATTTAACTACAGTATTCCCATATTTATGTATTTTCCCATTATAATTGTAAAAGTGGTTGACTACTGATAAAAAAACCCAAAACTTTAGTATGTTATAGTGTCACCCATTTTATAGCTACCGTAATAAAGTTTCTGTGTAGCCCCCAGGAATGGTGGGTCACATGACCCCCCCCAGCAGCAGGACTCTAGACTTTCTGTTAGGTCCTGTGTCCTGCTGACTTCTAGAGGTTGGAGGGGGCTCTACGATCATTACTGTATGCACACCTTCTATATGATAACTACTTCTTTATCAGTGGTTGGAGGGTATAGACAAAGACATGGCCTAAAGTACTGACAGCACAGCCCCCTCCATCTGCTTGAAACCAGAAGAACACAGGATTTCACATGAAGTCCCAAGTCCTGCTGCTGATATGTCATGCAACTGCAGCTACCAGCTGTTCCTGGCAGCTACACAGATTTTTTTTTTTAGAATTTGCTAGACAGCATTGACAGAGACCTTGCAATGAGGAGAGTCTATGCTGTACAGATTCAAAAGTTAAAGAGGATAATTTAGGTTGATTTGGGACCTGTGGTTTAGGGTCCCAAATAGACCTTTTTGAAGCCGGTACATAGAGAAACATTTAAAAAATAAACTTTTATACTTACCTAGATGTGATTCTGAAGAAGCCCCATGCTCCTCTAACGGTCTGGCAAGTGAAGCCAGGATAAAGCCCCGGCTTCATTGCGCATACGCCGTACCAATGGAGCAGGCGCAATAAAGTTGAGCTGTCAGTTGCCAGAACTCGTATGTACCAAGGAAATAAGGGACGAGGTATATATAAAGTTTTATTTTTTTTAAACCACAGCTCAAAAATACTACAGGGCAATTTGGGACACTAAACCACCAGTCAGTAAGGACCTCTTGGGGGGTTTAGTGTCCCAAATCACCCTGACAGGTTTCCTTT
This sequence comes from Engystomops pustulosus, assembly GCF_040894005.1. Lineage (NCBI taxonomy): Eukaryota > Metazoa > Chordata > Amphibia > Anura > Leptodactylidae > Engystomops > Engystomops pustulosus. Next base: position 146,925,322 of record NC_092417.1, on the reverse strand, counting down.
AACTTCCCTGATGAACCTGAATGGGAAAATGTGTAGGAGACTGAATATATGGGAAAGACATGGAAAGAATAGGTTTGGTTCCAAAGTATTTGGAGATGTGCTCCAACAAAATACCATTGAGGGTCAGTGAATAATAAAAGATACTAAAGGTGAAGAGATAGAAAGAATAGAACCCACAATCACACTGAAATTCTCCAGACCAAAGGTTATGCTAAGAGGAAACCAGCGACCCCAGATACTCATAAAACACAAACCCAGCAATTAAAGTATAATACTCTACCGCAAAATAAAGAGTCAAGCGGATGTTTTATGAATCAAAGCTGAGAATTAATGTCCTTGGTCATTGATCCATTAATAGTTAAAACATCTAGTGCTATTGGGCGCAGCCCATTAAAAAATACCGAATGGCACGAGGTTGTTTTTTGCTGTTGTGTACTGTCAATCTAACGCTTGAGACTATCAGTGGTCATAATTAGAGATGAGCGAACATGCTCGTCCGAGCTTGATGCTCGGTCGAGCATTAGGGTACTCGAAACTGCTCGTTGCTCGGACGAATACTTCGCCCGCTCGAGAAAATGGCAGCTCCCGCCGTTTTGCTTTTTGGCGGCCAGAAACAGAGCCAATCACAAGCCAGGAGACTCTGCACTCCACCCAGCATGACGTGGTACCCTTACACGTCGATAGCAGTGGTTGGCTGGCCAGATCAGGTGACCCTGGGATAGACTAGCCGCTGCCCGCGCTGCTCGGATCATTCTGTGTCTGGATGCCGCTAGGGAGAGAGCTGCTGCTGGTCAGGGAAAGCGTTAGGGTGTTCTATTAGCTTACTGTTAGGCAGGAGTGATTCTCCAAGAACCCAACAGCCCTTCTTAGGGCTACAATAACGTTCTACTTTTTTTTTTTTTTATTTGCATCTAGTACCATTTTGTGAGGAATTAGCAGGGGGACTTGCTACCGTTGTGTTTAGCTCTTAGTGGCACACATATCCATAGCAAAGACCGAAGTGGGAAAATTTAGTAGGGGTTGGATTTCAATTAGGCACAGTCTGCCATTTGTCCTTTTTTATTTTACGTTTATTTTGTTTAATAACTCAGCGTCATCTCATCTGGCATAGTAGTGTGCTTTCATACTTGGCTAGAAAATAGCCATAGGAGAATCCAAACGGCTTACTTACGCCTACAGTAGCGTTATATATTTGATTTCTGGTTGATCTGCTGGTGGCTGTACTTGCTGCAGTGCATCTACTAGCCAATTGTGAGCAATTTGTAGTGAGACTTGCGACCGCTGTGTTTTGCGCTTAGTGACGCACATATCCATTGCAAAGACTGAAGTGGGAAAATTTAGTAGGGGTTGGATTTCAATTAGGCACAGTCTGCCATTTGTCCTTTTTTATTTTACGTTTATTTTGTTTAATAACTCAGCGTCATCTCATCTGGCATAGTAGTGTGCTTTCATACTTGGCTAGAAAATAGCCATAGGAGAATCCAAACGGCTTACTTACGCCTACAGTAGCGTTATATATTTGATTTCTGGTTGATCTGCTGGTGGCTGTACTTGCTGCAGTGCATCTACTAGCCAATTGTGAGCAATTTGTAGTGAGACTTGCGACCGCTGTGTTTTGCGCTTAGTGACGCACATATCCATTGCAAAGACTGAAGTGGGAAAATTTAGTAGGGGTTGGATTTCAATTAGGCACAGTCTGCCATTTGTCCTTTTTTATTTTACGTTTATTTTGTTTAATAACTCAGTGTCATCTCATCTGGCATAGTAGTGTGCTTTCATACTTGGCTAGAAAATAGCCATAGGAGAATCCAAACGGCTTACTTACGCCTACAGTAGCGTTATATATTTGATTTCTGGTTGATCTGCTGGTGGCTGTACTTGCTGCATTGCATCTACTAGCCAATTGTGAGCAATTTGTAGTGAGACTTGCGACCGCTGTGTTTTGCGCTTAGTGACGCACATATCCATTGCAAAGACCGAAGTGGGAAAATTTAGTAGGGGTTGGATTTCAATTAGGCACAGTCTGCCATTTGTCCTTTTTTATTTTACGTTTATTTTGTTTAATAACTCAGTGTCATCTCATATGGCATAGTAGTGTGCTTTCATACTTGGCTAGAAAATAGCCATAGCAATAGGATAGCATCGTTTGGTTTTAAAAACTCAAAAACACAAAAAAAAACAAAAAACACAAAAAAAAAGTTAAAAAAAAATGAAAGTTATAACTCTCATTTTAAAAATGTTTAACCCGAGGGCTAGGGGTAGAGGACGAGGGCGGGGACGTGGGCGTCCAACTACTGCAGGGGTCAGAGGCCGTGGTCCTGGCCGGGGTGAGACACCACCTGCTTATGAGGGAGCAGGGGAACGCCGCAGAGCTACACTCTCTAGGTTCATGTCTGAAGTTACTGGGACTCGTGGTAGAGCACTGTTGAGGCCAGAACAGTGCGAACAGGTGATGTCGTGGATTGCTGACAATGCTTCGAGCAATTTGTCCACCAGTCAGTCTTCCACGCAGTCCACCCATGTCACCGAAATCGCCACTCCTCCAGCTCCTGCACCTCAGCCTCCTCCCCCCCAGTCTGCCCCCTCCCAGGAAAATTTGGCATTTGAACCGGCATACTCTGAGGAACTGTTTTCTGGACCCTTCCCACAGTCACAAACCACTTGTCCGGTTGCTGCTGAGCAATTTTCCGATGACCAGGTTTTCCACCAGTCACAGTCTGTGGGTGATGATGACCTTCTTGACATAGTGGAAGTGTGTAAAGAGGTGTCCGACGATGAGGAGACACGGTTGTCAGACAGTGGGGAAGTTGTTGTCAGGGCAGGAAGTCCGAGGGGGGAGCAGACTGAGGGATCGGAGGATGATGAGGTGACAGACCCAAGCTGGGTTGAGAGGCCGGGTGAACACAGTGCTTCTGAGACGGAGGAGAGTTCTCGACCAGAACAGGTTGGAAGAGGCAGTGGTGGGGCCAGACGGAGAGGCAGGGCCAGAGCTGGTGCATCAGCGCCAAATGTGTCAACTAGTGAAGCTCCCGTGGCGAGGGCTCTTGCGACGAGGGCTAGATTTTCAGAAGTCTGGAGGTTCTTTAAGGAAACACCGGATGACCGACGGACTGTGGTGTGCAACATTTGCCAAACCAGGCTCAGCAGGGGTTCCACCACTACTAGCTTAACTACCACCAGTATGCGCAGGCATATGAATGCTAAACACCCCACTCAGTGGCAACAAGCCCGTTCACCTCCGGCCGTGCACACCACTGCTCCTTCCCCTGTGTCAGCTGATAGTCAGCCCCCTGCCCAGGACCCTGCCACAAAAACCCCATCGTCGCCTCCACGATCCTCCACAGCATCCACCAGCGTTCAGCTCTCCATACCCCAGACGCTGGAGCGGAAACGCAAATATAGTGCAACCCACCCGCACGCCCAAGCCCTTAATGTGCACATCTCCAGATTGCTTAGCCTGGAGATGCTGCCCTATAGGCTAGTAGAGACCGAGGCCTTTCGCAACCTCATGGCGGCGGCCGCCCCTCGGTATTCGGTCCCCAGCCGCCACTACTTTTCCCGATGTGCCGTCCCAGCCCTGCACCAGCACGTGTCAGACAACATCATCCGTGCCCTGACCAACGCCGTTTCTGACAAGGTCCACCTGACCACGGACACGTGGACGAGTGCTGCCGGGCAGGGCCACTATATATCGCTGACGGCACATTGGGTTAACTTGGTGGAGGCTGGGAGCGAGTCTGACCCTGCGGCTGGTCATATACTGCCGACGACGAGGATTGCGGGGCCTACCTCGGTCCAGGTGTTTCAGGCCTACTATGCCTCCTCCTCCTCCCACCCCTCCTCCACCTCCTCCTCCGAACTACCATCCGTGGGCACGGCGCCATCAGTCGGTAGCTCTAGGCACAGCAGCAGTGCCGTCGCTAAGCGACAGCAGGCGGTGCTCAAACTGCTGAGCCTAGGCGATAAAAGGCACACCGCCCAAGAGCTATTACAGGGCATCACGGCGCAGACTGATCTGTGGCTGGCACCGCTGAACCTGAAGCCAGGCATGGTTGTGTGTGACAACGGCCGTAACCTGGTGGCGGCTCTGCAACTCGGCAGACTGACACATGTGCCATGCCTGGCCCATGTGTTAAATCTGATAGTTCAGCGTTTCCTCAAGACATACCCCAATCTGTCTGATTTGCTCACGAAGGTGCGCCGCATCTGTGCGCATTTCAGGAAGTCCAGCACAGATGCTGCCACTCTCAGGGCAGCGCAGCGCCGCCTCCAACTGCCCGCTCACCGACTGTTGTGCGACGTGCCCACGAGGTGGAATTCAACACTGACCATGTTATCCAGAGTTTACCAGCAGCGCCGAGCGATTGTAGACTGCCAGATGTCAACTTCCACCAGAACTGGTAGTCAGGTCAGTCAGCTTCCTCAAGTCTACAATGAGGAGTGGACGTGGATGTCTGATATCTGTCAGGTGCTGAGTAACTTTGAGGAGTCAACACAGATGGTCAGTGGCGATGCCGCCATCATCAGCCTCACCATCCCGCTGCTTGGCCTGTTGAAAAACTCTCTGATCAGCATGAAGTCGGAAGCTTTGCGCTCGTCACAAGAGACGGGGGAAGAAGATTCCCTTGTTGATAGCCAAAGCACCCTCAGGTCTGTTTCTCAGCACATATCGGAGGAGGTGGAGGTGGAGGAGGATGAGGAGGAGGAGAATGTTGGCGAGACACAAGAGGGGACCATTGTTGAGTCCTTCACTGTTCAGCGTGTATGGGCAGAAGAAGAGGAGTTGGAGGAGGAGGAAATGGACAGTCAGGCCAGTGAGGGGAGTGAATTCTTACGCGTTGGTTTTCTGGCGCATATGGCAGATTTCATGCTAGGCTGCCTATCCCGTGACCCTCGCGTTCAAAGAATTTATTCCAGCACCGATTACTGGGTGTTCACTCTCCTGGACCCACGGTACAAGCAAAATCTTTCCACTCTCATCCCTGCAGAGGAAAGGAGTGTGAGAATGCATGAATACCAGGAGGCCCTGGTGCACAAGCTGAAACAGTATTTCCCTTCTGACAGCGCTAGCGGCAGAGTGCGTAGTTCTGCGGGACAAGTAGCGAGGGAGAGTAGGCGAGCAGGCAGCTTGTCCAGCACTGGCAAGGGTACGCTTTACAAGGCTTTTGCCAGCTTTATGTCACCCCAGCAAGACACTGTCACCTGTCCCCAGTCTCGGCAGAGTAGGGCTGATCTTTACAGAAAGATGGTGAGGGAGTACGTAGCTGACCATACCATCGTCCTAAATGATCACACAGCTCCCTACAACTACTGGGTTTCAAAGCTGGACATGTGGCACGAACTGGCGCTGTACGCCTTGGAGGTTCTTGCCTGCCCTGCCGCTAGCGTCTTGTTCGAGCGGGTTTTCAGTGCAGCTGGTGGCATCATCACCGATAAGCGTACACGCCTGTCGACTGACAGCGCTGACAGGCTGACGCTTATTAAGATGAATAAAGCCTGGATTTCTCATAATTTCCAATCTCCACCAGGTGAAGGAAGCTCAACCTGAATAATTGATCCACTCCTCCTCCTCCTCATTTTCCTCCTTCTCCTCCTCTTTGTACAGTAAAGCAGAGGAAACTGGCTATTTTTTGACAGGGCCCACTGGCTCTAGCTATAGTACTTTATGCATTTAATTTTTCTGGAGGGCCACCTACCCGGTCCTCTGTTTTAAACAATTTTTGGGAGTGCCACATACAGGCACTCAATCTATTCAATTTTTCTGGAGGGCCACCTACCCGGTCCTCTGTTTTAAACAATTTTTGGGAGTGCCACATACAGGCACTCAATCTATTCAATTTTTCTGGAGGGCCACCTACCTGCTCCTCTGGTTTGAAAATTTTTTTGGACTGCCACATACAGGCACTCAATCTATTCCATGTTACTGGAGGGCCACCTACCTGCTCCTCTGGTTTGAAAAATTTTTGGGACTGCCACATACAGGCACTATCCAAATTAAATTGTCTCCATAGCAGCCTCCACACGTTGTCTCCATTGCTACCTCCAAAAGTCGTCCATATAGCTGCCTCCATACATCGTCCCTTTATCAAACGAGGTGTGTCAGGCAGAAATTTGGGTTGTTTTCATGGATTCCACATCAAAGTTGTTAACTTTGTCGCCACCCTGCTGTGTTATCCACAAAATATACTGGCAAACTTTTATCATTTACCAATATTATTTCAGCGCTTCTTGCGCATCTGTTTACATTCCCCTCACCCGCCATATCCCAAACTTATAAGAACGCTACTACACTTAACTTGGTGCAGGCTGGGACCGAGTCTGACCCTGGGGCTGGTCATATACTGCCGACGCAGAGAATTGCGGGGCCTACCTCGGTCCAGGTCTCAAAGGCCTACTATACCTTCTCCCAACCCTCCTCCACCTCCTCCTCCTCCGAATTACCATCCGTGGGCATGGCGCCATCAGTCGGTAGCTCTAGGCACAGCAGCAGTGCCGTCGCTAAGCAACAGCAGGCGGTGCTCAAACTGCTGAGCCTAGGCGATAAAAGGCACACCGCCCAAGAGCTATTACAGGGCATTCCACATCAAACTTGTTAACTTTGTCGCCACCCTGCTGTGTAATCCACAAAATATACTTGCAAACTTTTATCATTTACCGATATTATTTCAGCGCTTCTTGCGCATCTGTTTACATTCCCCTCACCCGGCATATCCTAAACTTATAAGAACGCTACTACACTTGATCTTATACAAAAGGTTCTTAGAAGTGCTGTTTGGGGAGTAGCCTAGAGACAGGGGCTTGGATTGGCGAAAGCTCGCCTGGCAGCGGAGCGCCAGTTCCATGCCAAGATCCAACTAACATAGTTTTAACTGCAGCACCTTTAATCTACTACTAGTTCACTGCCTCCATACATGGTCCCCTTATCAAACGAGCTGTGTCAGGCAGAATTTTGGGTTGTTTTCATGGCTTCCATGTTAACTTTGTCGCCACCCTGCTGTGTAATCCACAAAATATACTGGCAAACTTTTATCATGTACCGATATTATTTGAGCGCTTCTTGCTCACCTCCTTTGGTTCCTCTCTGCCACCCATTGGTTTGAAGCCTGAGTCCATTTAGGGTATGTCGCCATGCCACTCTCTAGCCTGCCGCTGCTGCTGCTGCCTCTGCATGCCGTCCCCTATAGTGTCAGGGTCAATTATTGGATGTTTTAGATGCTATCTAGCTTCATTCTGTCACTCTTTCATGGCCATGCTGTTGCCCATAATTTTGGCATAATGGTGCGTTTAAGCAGCCTCAGAGGCATCCATGCATGCTGCCCCTGCTGTTTCCTGTCCATTTCTGTGGTGTTTCCATCCTTTTCTGAGGTTCCCAGGTGTTTGGCCAAGCTTCCCTGTGCAGAGCCTTGGTCCCCTTGAAAAATGCTCGAGTCTCCCATTGACTTCAATGGGGTTCGTTATTCGAGACGAGCACTCGAGCATCGGGAAAAGTTCGTCTCGAATAACGAGTACCCGAGCATTTTAGTGTTCGCTCATCTCTAGTCATAATCTATTTATAGTGTTAAAAAAAGAGTTAACAGTTTGTTTCAATGTTTTAAAATTTATGTGGTTTTTTACAATTGTTTCAATGTTTTATTGCTATATTGACTTAATTTTACAACCATGGAGCTCACAATCTACCTACCAGTATGTTTTGGAGTTTGGGAGCGATTAGTAGGCGCTATATAAAGAATTATTATTATACATTTTGTTCTCTAGGACTTAATATTTCTACAGCGGTTTTTGGCAATCTCCACAAGGCAAGTGATCTTACAGGAGACTGTCCAGATGTTGTTGATAACTCACAGGAACCAGGTGCTCAGGAAGTTAATAATAAATGTAAGAATAAGGTAAGTGACAGATATTCAATATTGCTAATAATAATTGAAAATATTATTCAGCACAAAGTGGAAAATTCTAGCCTCCACATGGTTAATCTTTCAGACCTTCTAAGGCAGTGGTGGCGAACCTATGGCACGGGTGCCAGAGGTGGCACTCAGAGCCCTTTCTGTGGGCACTAAGGCCATCACACCAGGACATTGTTCACCAAACACTGAATCTTCCTGCAGTACCAGGCAACTTAAGAGATGCTGCTCTCAGCGCTATTTTAAAGTGACACTTTATTGGCTGTTTTGAACTGCGGGAACTGGGAGAAGGTGTTGACAGAACTGCATTATTTGGAGGTCATCCTGCTGAACCCACCATTCTTCCTGTACAGAGACCCTGGAGAGAAGCTACAATGATAGTCTGAAATTGCCCTTCTTCTTTCAACTGTATTGACGGCCGATACGATTGAAAGATGTGGAAGAACGGGTAGCAATGAGGTACTGCTTAAAATTCCATGCAGGCACTTCACAATAAATAAGTGGATTTTGGTTGTAGTTTGGGCACTCTGTCTCTAAAGGGATCGCCATCACTGTTCTAAGGTGTGCATATTCAGACCAGAATCTACTTAAAGTTAAATGAAACAGAATGTTTTGTCTCCTTGCTCACACAATGAATTTTCATAAAAATCTAGATGTCTGATGTTGCCTATCCAGACAGTCACGGACACCCAACTTACTGACGACCCCTAATTACAAACGGCAAACTCTGAGGAAGTTCTCTGGATGCTGATAATGTACTGTAGTTCCAGGCTGCAGTGATCAACAAGCTGCCTGCAATGAAGCTTTAGTGTTAACCTTTGTTCACTTTCAAACCCAAAAAACAATAGTCAAAGGGAAGAGAAAACTATTTGGCTGGAGTTACTAAATATAACACTTCTGACTTAATGGGGTATTCCGGGAATATGCATGTCTTATTTAAAAACCCATAATATTATTGAACATCTTAAAGATGTACTAAACTTCTCACTATGAAAGGAAATCATATATTAGAAAAAAAACTAGAAATACTCACCTCCATTCCTCTTGATGTTAACCTGTCCTCCGCAAGCCTTGAGACGCCAGAATCACTCACAAAAGAAACTTGTTATGGTCTAAAAAAGAAACTTATGCTTAGCAGTCCGGGCTGGGGGGGGCAAGATGTCCGATGTTCCAGGCTGCTAATTATGCTCTCCCCACGCCTTCCTCTCCCGCGCTGACGTCACTCGAGGGGCTTGAATTCATACTTTACTTGTTGATGACGGCGTGTCAAGACAATGGACAGAGGACAATGCAGGGATCAAAATCAAGAAGAGCGGAGGGGAGCACCTAGGGGTTTTTTTTGTTTTTTCTGATGGTTAATTGCCTTTAAATCATCATTGACTTTTATCTAGAACTTAATCACTGGACAGTCTATGTATAAAATTGAACACATGACTTAATTTGTTGACGTTGATGTGAAAGGGTTCAGTCTACGTGCCGTTTTTTCTGCATTCACACAGCGCATTATTTATGGTTATATGAGGTAATTAAACACTTCCATATGACTAAATTTAGTGTATGTAAAATTGATATCTGTCAAATTTTCTGCCTCTGGTACAGAGAGACGAATGTGAGAACATTATGTCACAAATGGGAGACTGCAAGTATAGAATGAAAAGTTATCAAGCCTATTTGGAAATGTGCACGGAGGACCTGTGTAACTGTGCAGAGAAGAACCAAACCATCTGTCTGTGTAGTAACCTGAATCAGTTTTCTAAAGCCTGTGTGGAGGTAAAGGGACATCCCGGAATGTGGAGACACACGGATTTCTGCTGTAAGAATCCTATTTTTTCAATAGACAGAAACTACATAACCTTAACATCGAGCAAAGACTAATTATATACTTTAGTTATAGAGTTTGAAAATACATAGTCCATAATTTTCAACCTTTGTCATAAAACAAAAATTACAAATCCCTTTCTGGGTCCTAAAATAAAAATTGTATCCTTTCTCAATTTATTTTTATCTATAGGGGATGGACATTCCTTGGGTCCAGGCATAATATGGCATTAATAACCTAAACTCATCAGATCCCTTTCTTGCTACAGCTTCATAGTCCTTGTCCCCACTCCCACTGAGGCAACATTCAAGTTAGCTAGTCACTAGCCTCATCAGTCACATGCTGTTCATGCAAGCATAACTGCTGAGGCCAATGAAGTAAATGATGTGCATTACGTTATCGTTGCTACATATGATAAATAAGTTTAGGTTGATTCCTTATTTTATACTGTATCCAGCTTGAAACCAAATTTTATTAAAATCCCAAACTATCCATTCAAAGACATTGTTAAAGGGAGAGCATTTTTAAGCTAAAGATTTTCAAGCTTGGTTCTAAGATGTCACAAGGGTGACTATCTGGGAAAATTGTGACCACAACTTTAAAGGGGTTATCCGGGTTTAAAAATTTTTTTATGGCCGGGCTGGGGAGGGATAGTTAAACATAATAAACATGGACTTACCTCCTCCGGCGCCGCCGATGTCCCGCGCCGCGGTCACTTCGATCCGTGCCCCTGTAAACAAACAGGGGCACGGAAGCCGCGCACAGGGAGCTTCCGGTCCGCGTTGTGGACGGCTCCTCCAATCCGTCCCTATCTCTCAGCGTTGTAAGCGCTGGGAGATGGTGCACATGGGAGCATCCGGGCGGCCGGAAGCTCCCTGTGCGCCCTTCTACTGAAACCGGCGCACGGAGAAGACGGGCCACGGCGCAGGACATCGGCAGCACCGGAGGAGGTAAGTACATGTTTATTATGTTTAAATAGCCCTCCCCAGCCCGGCCATAAAAAAAATTTTAAACCCGGATAACCCCTTTAAGCTATGGTTGTATCACCTGACCATCGTGGTTTCAGACACCAACCATTGTTATAGGCAGACTCTTTGTTGTAAGAGGAGTGAGACTTTTGAACTTATAGCCACAGGATGTTGGGATGGCTTAAATTCTGTACATGTTCAAGAGGGGCACGGATGTCTTTCCTAAAAACTACATTTCACCTGTAATAGTAGTAGAGTTTTGATAGTAGATCCAGGGTTATATTGTGGTTGCCATATTTGGAGTCAGGCCTAATGTGGTTTTATGTTTTCTTCTTGCATCTTCAATTAACCAAATCTACTCTGATACCAAGATATGTATTTTCAATTTGGCAAAAATTGTTGGTGATTCACCTTAAAGGAGTTGTCCGAGAGTTGTGAAAAAAAAACTAAAGGTTGCCGGAGGGGGCTGCTTAAAAAAATAAAGATCTACTTACCTTCCGGCGCCCTCCGGTCTCCCGCGCTGCTGTCGCTCCGGTCCAGGCGCCATGTAAACAGACATGGCCGCCGGAGCAGTGCTAGATTCAGCTTTCGGCCAGACCCAACAACCTTCCGGCCCTCATACACAATGCTTTGAATGGGGACATATAGGCGTGGCCGGCCGGTTGGAAGATGTATCCAGCAGTGCTCCGGAAGCCACATTTGTTTACATGGCGCCCGGAGCGACAGCAGCGCGGGACACCGGAGGGCACCGGAAGGTAAGTACATCTTTATCTTTTTAAGCAGCCCCCTGCGGCCAGCTTTATTTTTTTTTCACAACTCTCGGACAACCCTTTTAAGTGTTTCCTTCAGTTATTGTGAGCGCAAACCAGGAGTGGTCAATCACAAAGATTCAATTCTACCATTTCAACCTACCTGTGTAAGGACTTGCACCTGCTCTGTCTGTTGAATCATTTCTGGTTTTGGTTCCTAATAACTAAACAAAATAACTAAAGACCCCCAATAGAGATGTGATCTGTCTTTAAGTCATTGACATCGTTTTTTTAATAAAATATTATCACAGTACCCACTTATATTTCAGCGCAAAACTCTTGAAAAATAAGCTTTTGTATTTTAAATATTTGCAACATGTTCATGGAATTTAGAATTTTTTTAACTAAAAGGAATAAAAACGGAGATTTATATCATTTATTAGATGATCCATCAAAATTCAAGTGCACGGATTAGAGAGCATGGACATCCCTTGTTTGGGACTCTGTGGAATTGAATGGAGAATTGGGTGTCTACTTACCGTATTTATGGGAATTTGTATAAATGTCAATGTATCCACTTAAGTGGTGCAGCTTTCCTAGGGATTATAGCTGACAATCAAGGATGGAATTTTTTTTTTAATTGCATTTTCATGAATCAACCATATTGACAAAGCTGTATGTTTTTATTATTAGAATACAATCTAAGTGTTAAGTTCTAACTGAGCAACAAAGTAAAATGATCTTCATCAATTTACTATTCCTGCCTAGATATAAGTTGCCCTAAGACTATGGAGTTTTCGGAGTGTGCTTCACCATGTCCAAATACTTGCACCAACCCCATGGCTAGTAGACTGTGTACCGAAAAATGCAAAGAAGGATGTTCTTGTCCACCAGGTAAAATCTGAACGTTGTCTCTAATGCACACTGATGTTAATTTTCACAATCATGTCAGGGAAGCATTTTTAGGATATGTTAGCAATTTCAGGGCAGGTCATTGGTTTGTGGAAATACTCCTATTCTTCCAAGACTCAAATTTATCATCTCTTCTTGATCACCTAAATGTACAGAAGCAGAATGAGAGCTGAGCTGTGGTGTTAATCAATGCCAGAATCAGTTGAGATCAGCCTCCTATATTGTGTTTCCTTTATTATACAACCACAGTAGGTCATCAATATATATGTATCCCCATCATATTTTATCCTCATTTTCTCTGAAACACTCTTGCATTTCAGTGATTTATCAGATATGGAATTTAAAAAACAGTCTAATAAATTTGTTAGAAATGATAGCACTACAAACATTGTGAGACAGATGTTGGCCCTGCTCCTGAGGCCGCTATGAATATATCTAGAGGATTTGGCCTCTCGATATATACAGCGCAGTGGGCGCACCGTGTATCGGGAACAGTTCTATGCCCGGTCTTGCCTGGCATATAAATGTGTTATAGCCTATACCTGGACCTGGTGCAAAGTTGATCTGTGACCTAGCACTACCCTCTTCCCGCCCACATGGTATAGAGGGGGAAATAGAAGCAATATCGGGCTCTTCGTCAGGAATTGAGACTATGTGATGGCTTGAACTCCAATAGTGTTTACTGAAACTAAGTCTAACACTTCTTTCCCAAGATGTTGATTTAATTTCCACACAGTCCTATTCCCATTGGTCCAAGTATGTAAGATGACAGCTGATAACTGGTATATGCAGAATTATTTATTTAATTAAGTAATTTATCTAATTATTCTGACTCCTCATAAGGAGTGACAGGTCAAGCATTTGTTCCTTCCGTGACCCTCCTTTCTCCTTATAGACTGGCCCATCACTCTTATTGTTACATCAGACTATGTTGGGGCTATGTAATGATTCATTTTCTTTGTATGTGATCTGTAAAGTGCTATAAAATATGATATAGAAATAAAAAGTTATTATTATTATTATTATTTTTGCTTCAGGCAATAAGACTACACTGGTGGTCAGATTAGGCTTAATTTCAGGGGATGTCTTATTTTTTCCACATACATGGACGCTGTCATACACCTATATACCACGTAAATGGAGGCTGTCATACACCTATATACCACGTAAATGGAGGCTGCCATACACCTATATACCACATAAATGGAGGCTGTCATACACCTATATACCACATACATGGAGGCTGTCATACACATATATACCACAAACATGGAGGCTGTCATACACCTATATACCACATACATGGAGGCTGTCATATACATATATATCACATACATGGAGGCTGTCATACACATATATACCACATACATGGAGGCTGTCCTATACATATATACCACATACATGGAGGCTGTCATACACATATATACCACATACATGGATGCTGTCATATACATATATACCACATACATGGAGGCTGTCATACACATATTACCACATACATGGAGGTTATCATATACATATATACCACATACATGGAGGCTGTCATACACATATATACCACAAACATGGAGGCTGTCATACACCTATATACCACATACATGGAGGCTGTCATATACATATATATCACATACATGGAGGCTGTCATACACATATATACCACATATATGGAGGCTGTCATATACATATATACCACATACATGGAGGCTGTCATACACATATTACCACATACATGGAGGCTATCATATACATATATACCACATACATGGAGGCTGTCATACACATATATACCACAAACATGGAGGCTGTCATACACCTATATACCACATACATGGAGGCTGTCATATACATATATATCACATACATGGAGGCTGTCATACACATATATACCACATACATGGAGGCTGTCATATACATATATACCACATACATGGAGGCTGTCATACACATATATACCACATACATGGATGCTGTCATATACATATATACCACATACATGGAGGCTGTCATACACATATTACCACATACATGGAGGCTATCATATACATATATACCACATACATGGAGGCTGTCATACACATATATACCACATACATGGATGCTGTCATATACATATATACCACATACATGGAGGCTGTCATACACATATTACCACATACATGGAGGCTATCATATACATATATACCACATACATGGAGGCTGTCATACACATATATACCACATACATGGAGGCTATCATATACTTATATACCACATACATGGAGGCTGCCATACACATATAACCACATACATGGAGACTGTCATACACATATATAAACCACATACATGGACGCTGTCATACACATATATATACTACATGCATGGAGGCTGTCATACACATATATAAACCACATACATGGACGCTGTCATGCACATATATACCACATACATGGAGGCTGTCATACACGTATATACCACATACATGGAGGCTGTCATACAGATATATACCACATACATGGACGCTGTCATACACATATATACCACATACATGGACACTGTCATACACATATATACCACATACATGGAGGCTGTCATACACATATATAAACCACATACATGGACGCTGTCATACACATATATACCACATACATGGAGGCTGTCATATACATATATATCACATACATGGAGGCTGTCATACACATATATACCACATACATGGAGGCTGTCATATACATATATATCACATACATGGAGGCTGTCATGCACATATATACCACATACATGGAGGCTGTCATACACCTATATACCACATACATGGATGCTGTCATATACATATATACCACATACATGGAGGCTGTCATACAGATATATACCACATACATGGACGCTGTCATACACATATATACCACATACATGGACACTGTCATACACATATAGACCACATACATGGAGGCTGTCATACACATATATAAACCACGTACATGGACGCTGTCATACACATATATACCACATACATGGAGGCTGTCATATACATATATATCACATACATGGAGGCTGTCATACACATATATACCACATACATGGAGGCTGTCATATACATATATATCACATACATGGAGGCTGTCATGCACATATATACCACATACATGGAGGCTGTCATGCACATATATACCACATACATGGAGGCTGTCATACACCTATATACCACATACATGGATGCTGTCATATACATATATACCACATACATGGAGGCTGTCATACACATATTACCACATACATGGAGGCTACCATATACATATATACCACATACATGGAGGCTGTCATACACATATATACCACATATATGAAGGCTGTCATACACATATATACCACATACATGGAGGCTGTCATACACATATATACCACATACATGGAGGCTGTCATACACATATATACCACATACATGGAGACTGTCATACACATATATACCACATACATGGATGCTGTCATATACATATATACCACATACATGGAGGCTGTCATACACATATATACCACATACATGGATGCTGTCATATACATATATACCACATACATGGAGGCTGTCATACACATATTACCACATACATGGAGACTGTCATACACATATATAAACCACATACATGGACGCTGTCATACACATATATATATATAATACATGCATGGAGGCTGTCATACACATATATACCACATACGTGGAGGCTGTCATACACATATATAAACCACATACATGGACGCTGTCATGCACATATATACCACATAAATGGAGGCTGTCATACATATATATACCACATGCATGGAGGCTGTCATACACATATATACCACATACATGGAGGCTGTCATACACGTATATACCACATACATGGAGGCTGTCATACACATATTACCACATACATGGAAGCTGTCATATACATATATACCACATACATGGAGACTGTCATACACATATATACCACATACATGGAGGCTGTCATACACGTATATACCACATACATGGAGGCTGTCATACAGATATATACCACATACATGGACGCTGTCATACACATATATACCACATACATGGACACTGTCATACAGATATATACCACATACATGGATGCTGTCATACACATATATACCACATACATGGACACTGTCATACACATATATACCACATACATGGAGGCTGTCATACACATATATAAACCACATACATGGACGCTGTCATACACATATATACCACATACATGGATGCTGTCATTCACATATATACCACATACATGGATGCTGTCATACACATATATACCACATACATGGAGGCTGTCATACATAAATATACCACATGCATGGAGGCTGTCATACACGTATATACCACATACATGGAGGCTGTCATACACATATATACCACATACATGGAGACTGTCATACACATATATACCACATACATGGACGCTGTCATACACAAATATACCACATACATGGAGGCTGTCATACACATATATACCTCATACATGGAGGCTGTCATACACATATATAAACCACATACATGGAGGCTGTCATACACATATATACCACATACATGGAGACTGTCATACACATATATAAACCACATACATGGACGCTGTCATACACATATATACCACATACATGGAGACTGTCATACATATATATACCACATGCATGGAGGATGTCATGCACATAAATACCACATACATGAAGGCTGTCATACACATATATACCATACATGGAGGCTGTCATACACATGTATACCACATACATGGATGCTGTCATACACATATATACCACATACATGGATCCTGGCATACACATATATACCACATACATGGAGGCTGTCATACACATATATACCACATACATGGAGGCTGTCATACACATATATACCACATTATCACACGTACAATATACCATACAGATTAAATGAATACACTGATTTAACATACTTTTGTATGTAACATACATACGCCATACTAACTAATTTTGTATGGAGTTACAAAAAAATTTCAGACAAAGAAAGCTGTCAAGTCTTCACTGACCATGATGAGCTCCTGCTGGGCTGTGCCTGTGTAGCTTGTGGCTGCTCCTCTCCATGTCCGATGTGTGACGGGAGGAGCAGTGCAAGGAGGCAGCTCAGTGTCTACAGGGTCCCGATGCCAGCCTGCTCCCAGGGACACACACCATGAAACAGTACAACATGAAGGCTTCTCACAGCAGCGGAAGCCTCCCTACAGCACGTGACAGGATGTGACCCGGGAAAAACACCTGCAGCCCATGGGGAGACTTCCCAGTAAAGTTTATTGCCAGTCCGCCCCTGCAACTCACACAGAGTTCAAAGCACCTTAGTGGGCCCTGAAAGTCCTGGGGGCCCAGAGCAACTGCAACCCCTGCCCCCCCTCCCGCTAGCTGCACCTCTGCCTGTTACAGTTTTTAACTATTCTTTATTTTTTTTTTGCAGGAACTGTTCTGGATGATGTAAATAACAATAAGATGTGTGTGAAAAAAAAACTTTGCCCTTGTGCTCACAATGGTAAAATTTACAAGTCTGGAGAATCGTACTCGGCTGCTTGTCAGAAGTGGTATTAACTAATTTCTTAGACTCTCATTTTTAATTTATTTTCATACTAAAGTAAGCAGCTCCTAGTGCTACCCCATTATCATCAGTGATAAACTGCCAGCTTTATCGAAACCTTCCGAAAAAGCTAGCGAACACTGCACTGCCATACCCTCAGAACGTATTCATGAGGGGGCAGTGCGAAGTGGTGGTGGCTGCTACATAAAGCCTGGCAGTCACCGCCAGCCTATAGCATGGGAGGGGCGCTTATTATATTTGTTCATTGTGGACTCCTTCCTTAACAAAACAACTATTAAAATGATGCAAATGAGCCTGAAGGGAAACACTCATCAGAGTGAGTGTTTCTGAGTAATTACGAAAGGTGATTTTAATAGGAAGAGACACACAATCTTGGTGCCTGGATTTTTTCAGTAAGTGTCCCTGGCTTATCCTTGTTGGATTTTGATGTCAGATTTCCTTTAAAGGACACCTGTCATCAGGTCTCTGCCACTTGTCCTGTCACTACTACCTGTTGGAGCAGCTCACAAGGATCCCATCCCAGCCTTTATCTAGTTATTTCATACATTATTCATTGTAAAATCATCTATTCTTTATAATGTAAATGAGGCTGGTCACATGGTCAGAGGCAGTGATGTCACCCCTGTTACCCCTCCCCTCTCCTCCCCCTGCTCATGTCTGTGTGTAATGTATAGTAAAGCATGGCTAGTGTGTGTGCTGCATCTGCTGACATGCTGCATCCTCCTAATATACAGGTGAGAGACACAGACATCAGCTACACATGAATCTGACATGTTCTGCTATAACATGGCTGCCTGGAGCTGCTGTATCTCTCCTAAACACACACACATGCACACACAGGCTGCAGGGGGCGTGGTCACCAGCACCAGGAAGCACATCATTATACAGCCTCACATCATTATACAGGCTGTCAGTCAAGCACTGGGGGTGTGGCTGTGCCTCCCACTCATGAATAGAGTGGACAGCTTGAATATGCTAATGCTTCATTGGACATTTCACAGGTCATTTGCATACAGCTTTAGGACCTCATTGCTTAGGATTACAGGCATGTAGAGGGACAATGAAGGGATAGAGGCAATGCTCTCTAATGGCAGTTTATGAAAATATATTTAGTTTAGGGGGGTTATTTTGCATGACGGGTTCTCTTTAAGGACAAACGTGAAGGTCCTTGTATCTATCCCAGGGACTGCCTGTATTATTATAACACATGCCTAATGTTCTGAATAGCCTATGGATAAGCTATCAACCCCTCCCCCCTATCTTTCTATCTCTATATAAATCAATAGTTTTAAATGTATTTAAAGGGGTTACCTTTTTAATTTCCTCATTTTTGTAATGTGTGTGTGTGAGTGTGTATGTGTGTGTGGGGAGGGGGGGGGGATTTTTGGTAATTCACCAATATACCTATGTCTATTAAAAGTTCTCCAGCACTTTATTGACTCCAATTCCTTCAGGAATGTCTTTTACCTTATTAGTTGCCATTCATGTCCACAAAATGGCTGCAGATGGAGAGTCATGTGATCCTCACTGTCCATGACCAATCTACCTTCCTGGATCTTATGATAGTTTTCTTGAAAACAAGCTTACACACACATTACAGAAATCATGAGGTAAAGTGCCCACCTTTCTAAATATGTCTTCCTATATATTGTATATTGCAGTACCTGTATTTTGGGTCATTGGATTTGCAATCAAGTTGCCTGTTCGGGAAACTGCACCATAAAAGGAGGAGCACATGTACAGACATTTGATGAAAGGGAATATAGTTTCCATGGCAACTGTCAGTACGTGATATCCACGGTAGGACCTGTCTTCTTGGTGAGCCAATCACACTGCAAATATTGTACATCAATGTTATCCAGCTCAGGGGCGTGGCTACAGGGGTAGTAGCCATAGCAGCTGCTTTGGGGCCCGCAGTATCAGGGGACCCCAGCATCCGTCCCAATAGGATGTGCACCATTATACACACGTTATGCTGCACGAAGAAAATCTACACTAAATGCTCAGCAATTCCAGAAATCTACTGCTCCATCAATTTGAGAGACAAGGACCCCTATTCTTATGATGGGTGGGAGTCTAAGCAGTCAGAACTCCACAGACACCGGTAACATTGTCCATAGTTGGTTGTGCTTATGATGATTAAAATAGACTATTTCTTCTGGCTTTACTAGCTATATGTTACTGTATTCATTTATAAGGAGAATTTTCTAGTTCATGTTTTATTAGCATCATAATGAATCATTTTGTGTTACCTTCTTTAGGATACCGAGGGCAGATTTACCATAGTAGGCAACATTGTACACTGTGGAATGAGGCCAACTGAGACCTGCTTAAACACTGTATTCATCTATTTAGAAAATATGGTAAGGGATCCTATTAGTATATGGCTTTAAAATGCTAATTATATAAAATAAGTTTTAAAGTGTAACTAAAATTTTTACAAAAAGTTATAAATCAATAACTGTGTCATTTTTTCTCTGCTATTCCTCCATTTTTTATTATGTAAATCAGCTTTCATCCTGAATCCACTGAAAGCAGAGAGATAAGGGAACCCAATATAACATCTAATGGTTTGACACTTTGAAAACAGGGAGATAATATCTAGGTATGGAATGAGATAATCTTTAGACTCCTTATCTTATGTGGACAGAGCACAGAAGGCTTTCAGATACACTGCTCACTGCAGGAGAAAGAAGTAGATTAAAGCCACAGAGAAGCTTATTCACAGAATGTAATTTTTATTTCTGAAATAAACAAAAACATGCTTAAATGTCATTCCCTTTTTCATGGTTTCTTTTAAATTAATATTTAGAAATATTGCATATTTTGCTGCATTGAAAAATATCTGACAAGGCTCATTTCTAAAATAAATCTTTTCTACTGGTAACAGACATATGGTTGTATTTCAATAGATTTTTTTTTATGTATCTATGACCATATTGTTATGTATTGGTATCATTGGCAAAGAATTGAAAAATATATCTGTACTAAGATTATCTGTATAAGGCTGTTGCCACGGTATGCAAGGAAGAAGGAAACCATATAAAGAGAGCAGCAAGAACTAGGGAAACAGGGAAGGGAAAACTGTCCCTGTCCCTGCCTGCGGGTGAGGATCAGCTTACTTAGTATTCCACGAGGTATAGATCAGCAGAGAAGTCCCGGCCGGCGGCTTCCCTGAATCTAACTGACGGAGGTACCGGTGACGTCACCCTAGGTAGGAATAGTTTGGTGAGACAAAAAGGAGTTTCCACCAAATGGGATTTTCTTCTCTGCTGATCTATACCTCGTGGAATACTATTAGGATTACAGCGTTGTATAAACGCGGTAAAAAGACTCACAGGAAGCATTGTCTCATACACTTGTGGACTTACAGGATTTTGCCAAGGGAACCTAAATCATCTACCAACGGCAAAACTAAAGCCTTCACTAAAGGAAGGTGTCATATATACAGGTTAGTGTACTATTAACACCAGCGCACAAAGTCACTGTATGAGTAACATTGGCATAGTGAGGTTTGTTCCTATAGTTAAAACACAACCCCTTTGTTTTAGCCAGCGCAGGTAATATTGTTTTTTTTTGGAATTAGCTATTTATAGTGTGAAGAGGCACACTGCCTTTACCAGTGAAGGCTCCGCTTTCTAAAGAAAAAACATTTCATCTAACCTATCTGCAGTTTTGCGCCAGTGTACACTATACAGATCTGTATATGTTGTTTAATAGAGAGATGAGCCCCCTGTGTGTGTCCCTGACCAATCACAGCTATAGCTAGTAACTAAGGGTGTGTGTTTGCACAATTGGCTCCACAGGCAGCAATATGTCAGGGTCACATGCGATGCACTTGAACCCGAAAGTTCGGGCCTGCTCATCTCTACTGTTTAAGGCTACGTTCACACTGCTGTTGCCCGCCGTACCGTAGCACGGCGGGTAACAGCAGCGCACGGGGATAGGAGCTGAGGTCAGCTCATCCCCGCTCCTCTCCATAGTAACATATGGCGCACGGCGCCGTACTACGGAGAAAGATATGACATGTCATATCGTTTTCCGGGGTACAGAGCGATACGGTGCTCCTGTTGGGCCCTGTGTGCCCATTGCCGTCTATGGGGGACGTATATTGGCCGTATATACGTTGGCCGTATATATGTCCCCCATACGGCAGTATGAATGTAGCCTAAGGGTGAGGAACATTCCCATTCCCAGTGACCCCACCTACCTTTTTTGGATTATGATACGCCCATCTTTGCCAGAACAGTCTCTAAAATTGAGGGCTGTTCTGATAAATGTTATATAGTTGGCAAGTATGCCATAAGCATGGGTATGAAGCAGGCCACATGACAGTGTATGAAGCCTCTATAGCGTACTAATTAGATGTTGTTAAGCTCTAGGCAAGATACAGTATGAAGTTGTATTTTGTCATTATTTACTTTTTTATTGCTTTCTTTACAGACTATAAAAATTTGCTATTGTGGAAATGTTTATATCAACAATTTTATAGTTCACCTGCCAAAAATAAAAGGTAGGTATTTCTCCAATACAATATACAGGAAGAAAAGAATCTTTACAGGTGACGTTGTACTTTCTCTTTCTCCCTTTCCAGATAAAGTCGCCATTTATAAACGTTCAGCTTTCTACGTCTATGTTGAGACACCATTTGGGCTTAGTGTGAAGGTACAGGTGAAGCCAGTCTTTCAGCTCTTCATCTCAGTGAATTCCACATTTCAGAACAAAACCTCAGGTAATCTCACACTGCGCAAGGCAGAAAGACATCTGGATGAATATATAAGAAATATATGATATACAGCAAATGGATGAAGCAGCACTCCAAGGAAAGTGAAGTGAAAACTTTTTATTCCGCCATAGATGCATCTATAGCGAAATAAAAAGTTTTCACTTCACTTTCCTTGGAGTGCTGCTTCATCCATTTGCTGTATACCAATACTGGAGGGGTTTGTCGGACCCCGACGAAGACCTGCACCTTAAGATTTTTTTCACGGTGCCGCTCCACCGCTTTGCTTTTCTAAGAAATATATGATATATATAAGAGATGATATATATAGGTCTTTGTATATAGGTCTTTGCGGAAACTTTGATGGGATGCAGGCTGATGATCTGATGACCCTTAGCGGGGTGGTGGAAGACGCAGTGTCAGCCTTCTGCAATTCCTATAAAGTTAAAGCCAGCTGCAGTGATGTGCCAGACTACTATGATGACCCATGCTCTACAAACATCATTAAAGGTAAAATTAGACCCCATACACAAGAATGGATGATTTCTTCATTATTTCTGTGCTGTATGAATCTGTATATATGTGTTGTTTTTTTAATCAATATCTGTACATATTCCACAGTATCTGTATAAAATACAGTGGGCTGACAAATGATGGATGGCTTACAATTGGCTGACAAAATGCACCTCCCACTAGTCCTGGTCTCCCTGGATCCTGCATGTATATACAGCAATATTTGGTTCACAACCGTATTCAGCACATATTTTAAACATTCCAATAGACTTCTATGGGGCATACAGAACGGAACTACAGGAGAAAATAGGACATGCTCTATAATTTTTTATGTCTTGCTTATGGTACGGTGGATAATATAGCCATGTAAATGGATGGTTTTATTGCCCATTGAAATGAATGTGGCTGTATGTTACCTGTATTAAAATGGTAGGATATGGGTAGCATACGGCCTTTTTCATCACTGTGAAAGATGCCTTAATTTGGTTATTTGATCATGTTGACCTAACTGATGATGACACAAATAGAGTCAGTGATTGGCTTCATGAATTAGGAGAATAAGACAATACCAGGCACCACAACAGAGTGCTGCTTTTCCAATTTAGCAAGTAAAACCTTTTTTCATTTAACAGTTTCTCTGGATTTACCGTATTTGTTTTTATGTTGTTTTTTTAGAGGAATATGCAAAACACTGGTGTTCTCGCCTAGTCGATCCCAAAGATGTCTTTGCTCCTTGCCATGATGAACTGGATCCCAAACCGTATCATAGGGTAAAAATCTTGATAAAGCCATGTTGGAGGAAGACAAGATAATCCTGATCCTAATAATAGCATTATTGTATTGAGTTTTTTGTGTGTGTAAGGATCTCAAAGATGCAGATATCTTTTGTGTATTAGCAACTGTCTCACTAATGAATAACTTCCCTTCAAAGTGAGCTGTATTAAGATTATTATAGAGGCCCACCCTTCCTCCTCCCTTAGGAAACAGACTCTAATAGCCTCCGAATAAGGTTGTCTTCTGCTGCCTTCTGCTGAATCTATGCCCCACCAGTAGATCCTCTGGGACACCTGTGGACCAAACGGAAACTACCAGTGAGGACATTTTTTTCACCCCTAGACCCTAAACCATTCTATCCGTCTGCCCACACATTGGGGCACATTTACTTACCCGTCCCTGTGTGTTCCCCGAGGTGCGTTGTCCGACAAGAATGCACTGTGCCGCGATTCACTTACATCGTGCGTCCGTAATCCTGCATGTGTCCACTGGAGTTCACCATGTTCTTCCCACATGTCTTGCGATACAATTTAAATGTTAAATCCGGCGCTTAGTCCGAATCAGTCGGATCGATCCGACAATCGGCCCCCCTCTTGATTTGTGTTGCTTGAAAGCCGGCGCCGATGTGCCAAAATCCGATCGTGTGTGCCAAAATCTCCTGCCAAATGCAGCGCAAATCGGTAATCGTCTGAGTATCTGACGATAGTGCGGTCTGTGGACCCTTAGTAAATGAGCCCCATTATTTTGATGGTAAGATTATCTCTGTGCTCTTCTATCAAACCGATGATTCACAGTTCCATTCTGCATCCATGTTTGTTTTCTCTAGCGTTGTTATGCTATATGTGTGATAGGAGTGCGTCTAATCATCATCAATACCTATGATGGGGGTTAGTGTGAAGATCCTATGTGGGTGGTCCATATGCTTTCATCCAGGAAGTCATGAATTTGAGATGGTAACCCCTATAAAACAGCAGAAAGTTATATGACTCCCATGGGGTCACCCAAATGAAGAGAAGGATCTTATGAATTTTTAGATAGAAACAAAAAAACTAAATAAAATTATTTCTGAGTAATATAAAAATAGTGTCCTTTCAAGCCTTGAACATGCTTTCTTCTCTACAACACCGGGTGCCCAATTTTATAATGCTTAGAAGATATATATCGTATTAAGACAATTCATACATTCATAGAGCGCTCATGCTTTTGACTGTTGTATTAGGACATGTGCTAGCCATTGTTTCAAAAGTTAGCACATCCCATATATTTATTTGGGCTCACATTGTATCCAACGTGAGCCAATTGCCCACAAAACTCAGAGCTGGTCCTATTCATATCCATGACAATAAAACAATGTACCACAGACCTATTATTTGTAACCTGAGAGCATTACATGGTTGTAAACAACAGTTATTTGTAAACATGTTAACTATAATTTGAAAAAGTTAATTCTTTTCTTTTTCCGATTTCTTTCAGAACTGTGTATATGATGTATGTAACTTAGAAAACAGCGAGGAGACCATGTGCGCCTGGCTTGGAGTATATGCAGATGAGTGTAGAAGTCGAAATGTTATACTGGAAAACTGGAGAGACAATAATTGTGGTAAAGATGTTTCTTAAGACAAAAATATAAACTTAAGATTAAATGTATGCTCTGGTGCCTGGGACCTGCCAGTAAAATCGATCCTGGGGTCCATCCTAGTGCTACATAGAAATATTGGGGCAGATTTACTTACCTGGTCCATTCGCGATCCAGCGGAGCGTTCTCTGCGGTGGATTCGGGTCCGTCCGGGATTCACTAAGGCAGTTCCTCCGACGTCTGCTGTGCTGAAGTTCCCCGGAATCCACTGATCTTCACCAAGCCGGACCGAGTGAAGGTAAGCGCGAGTCCCGCGACACTTTTTTTTAAATGCGGCGGTTTTTCCGAATTCGTCGTGTTTTTGTTTGGCCATGCCCCCCGATTTCCGTCGCGTGCATGCCAGCACCGATGCGCCACAATCCGATCGCGTGCGCCAAAATCCCGGGGCAATTCAGGGAAAATCAGCGCAAATCGGAAATATTCGGGTAACACGTCGGGAAAACGCGAATCGGGCCCTTAGTAAATGACCCCCATTACCTTTATCGTGGAAGTTGTGGATTTGAGAATTTATAGTCTTTGGCAGTAAAATATAAAATAAAAAATGATCTTTTTAATTTCTTTTCTTCAAGTGCATGGTTCTTGGTTTACAAGCATTTTATTATATTGGGCATTATATAAGGGCATTTATGTTAGGAATGTTTTAAAGAGAACCTATAAGATTGATTTGGGACCCGGAAACACCTGTGGTTTAGGGTCCCAAGTCGACTTGTATATTACATTTGTGTGGTCTAAATGAAAAAAAAACCCAATCATTTGTACTTATCTTGAGGTAAGTCTGAAGAGGCCCATTGGACTCGCATCAGCAGGTCTCCTGCTGGCGCCACCTCTGGCGTTGCGTAAAGTGAATCCGGGACACTCTCCAGGCTTCACTGCTCATTATACAACACCCCTAAAGATACTATAGTCCTTTATATTATAATGTCTCCATGTCTCCTGGATAATAGATATGTCCCACACTGTGCTCCTAAATAATTATATGTGCCACTCAAAACACAATTGATATATATATATATATATATATATATATATATATATATATATAAATATATATGTGTGTGTGTGTTAGTAATACTGTTAACAACACTATGCTCCCTGCATATAACATGAAATCATATTGGGACTCCTATATACTCTAACGATAACCTTGAATAAATATTACTCTACCACTAATAAATTGTTAAACCCCAATTAATCCATTAATGTAGGGTTCCCCTTCAATGTTTTTTCTTTACAATGTCCACTTTAATTTTTTTTTATACATTCCCCCTACTAATAAATTTAGTTTTATATAATGTTCTCCTTAGTATGTATTATTTCTTATACAGTGACCTCCCAAATAATTCTTATATAGTGGTCCTCAAATTATAAATTCTTATATAAGGACCCCAGGTTATTTATTTTCATATATGTTTTTTTTTATATAGCGTCCCCAATTGTTTACCTGGGAACTGTTAAACCCTTGCAACCTCCTCTATTACCCATAGGCTAATAAAAAATTAAAAATCGTATATTCACCTCTTACTGTTACAAACAGGGACCTCCTATGGGGAAGGAGGCCCTTTCTATAGCATCAGAAGTCGAGGCCTACCAGTGGATCCACCTGCCTATAAGTGGGCCAGTCTGAGTCTGCATATGCTTCAATGACTCTCCAGACCTCTGATATGCATGAATTCATACTTTCCAAAAAAGTAAATACTTTCCTACGACAGCTGAGGATAAATTCAGATTGTTGGGTAACATATAACAATACGTTTTGTACAAAGTGGACAATTCCTTTAAGTAATGGAGGTATTACTATAGTATCACATATCATAATAATAAATAACTGTAATAAGCAATTAACAAAAATCTATAGGAAAGATGGGTATAGATTGCTATTAACTGTACCATACAGAAAGTACATTTTGTACTTGGGAAGGTTAAGAATACACTTTGTCCAATATTTTCATATTACTTTCCTTTCTGTTTTTGTAGCTCTTGACTGCCCTGAGACCATGGTGTTTACATCGAATCCAAGGCAATGCAATTTCACCTGCAACTCCTTAGCAGAACTAGACGTTCTCTGCCACTTCAGAGCGGATCCAAGCGAAGGCTGCAGCTGTCCTGAAGGGACTTATCTGACATTCAATGATAAGTGTGTGCCCCCAGAGGATTGTCCTTGCAACTACAAGGGGCGCACAGTACCAGCTCATCAAACATTTGAAATAGATGAGATTATGTGGTAAGGGATTAGATGAGCTAGATCATTGATATTTATATTAATGAATGCAATTATCGGTCATTGTACTGTAAAGCCCCTTTAAGACAGGTATATTGAAGGTGCACTTTGGGATACGGCCACTATGAAATCCAAATGCATCGGTATTATGACATTGTGAGAGAAGTCTCAGCACCTAACTATTTTATACTTCTGCGTGCCCTGGGTAAACAAGGACTTGTTGTCTGCATAGGAAATTGTAGATCCGAACATTAGTTCATTTTTTTATACTCCAAGCCATGTTCTGCAAAATGGGAACAAAATTCCAAATGATGTAAACTTTTCGCAAAAACGTATCTGCGCAAGTTTTTTGTTGGCTCTATTTTTATGGCTTTCACTGTGTATTCCAAATGACACCTCCCCTTTATTCGTTGGGTTGGGATGTTTGCAGGAATATTTATAGGATGTATTACGGTTTAATAAATTCAAAAAACTTTCCACCTTTTGTTTTATTTAAGCTATTGCATTTTTGCTAATGTGAATGATCCCTTTGTCTTTTAATAAGCTCTATCGGAAACCCCATATTAAGAGGGTCTAAACGTATGTGATTGTGGTGATTTGTCAGATGGAATTGATATTGAATCAATACTGCATTCTTTATCACGAGAGAGGAAGCATGGGGTGACTTCATATCCTGTACGACACCCCATTATCTGTAAATGTTAATTTGAAGTAGGACAAGATTTCATTATTTCTCTTTCATTGCAGTAAATGTATACGTGGAATTCTGGAGTGTCCAAAGGTGACAGAGATCAGCCATGGTATGTTACGTGTGGGGTGTATGTTGTCCACTAAAATCGACCCTAGATGTTCCCAATAAGGTTTTAAATATTTATGACCTTCCCTTCAATGCACTTACTTGAACAGGTGATGCAGACTCATTGTCCTTCTCTATAACCCTAATTTATAAGGATTCTGCTTCTTTACCACTAAAAAGGGTCAGCTCAAGGTATCAGTAGGCATTAAAAAATCTGAAACTAAAAGTTCCCTAAAATATTAACTAGTTTATTATCCCAAACTGCCCCCTCATTGTTTATTACAGCTCATTATAGGTTATATTATATACAGCCCCCTTTGTGATTATATTACCTTATATACTCGAGTATAAGCCTAGTTTTTCAACACAAAATTTGTGCTCAAAAACCCTATATCGGCTTATAAAGTCAAAACTCACCTTTCTGACATCAACTGTAGGTCCTCTTCTGTCTGAGACAGTCTGAGACAGAAGAGGACCTATGGGGGACGTCGGAAAGATGAGTACAGTGTTATTTTTTTTTCCTACTACAGGGGCTGGGCAGGCTGTATGCTACAGGGGCTGGCAGACTATATACTGGGAGGCTGTAACCAATGCATTTCCCACCCTCGGCTTATACTCGAGTCAAAAGTTTCCCCCAGTTTTTTTATTGTTTTGAAATTAGGAGTTTCGGCTTATACTCGGGTCGGCTTATACTCAAGTATATACGGTATATACAGTTCCATCATGGGTGTATAATTTACAGACCTCTTCATGGGTTATGGATTAATTTTATGCACCCCCCTAACCCCTATAGATTCATTATATACTTCAGATGCCCATATCTTAGGTTCTATAGTATCTAGGACCATACTTTCAGAATTACAAAAATTTCATCTTTAATATTGCATCAGGCAAAGCTACAGAACTATAGCTATGAATCATTAAAACTCCGGAATTGGATTTTTATCTGCAGCTCACATTTTCAACTAAGTCTACAACTAGTCACTAGTCATATCTCCAGTTCTGCAGTTGACCGGATCACAAGCCTGATTCTTATCTTTGATGTGATACCAAAAGGTACTCTAGAGCCCAAGATACATGTCTATACCGGCATACCTTCAGCCTCTAAAAATGGCTCATCTCAGGCAAAAAGTTATTCTTCTGAGCTCATTTTCATTTGACTTTGGAGTTGATTTTTTATAGGTAGTTTAGTGGTATACAATCTGTCAATATTTTCTTTTATACAGTACAGGGTTAAATATCTGATTCTGGTTCTATATTTATCCTATAGAAAAAATGGAGTATGGTCTATTACAACACAAGTGTCTCCAGCGAACTAGTATAGAACTATAAGAGACAATGGGGCTCATTTACTAAGGGTCCGTTGGACACATTTTTGTAGGGTTTCCCAACGATTTCCTTTTTGCACCAAATTGCTCCGGGACTTTAGTGCACGCAATAGGAATTTGGCGCCAGCTTGCACGCGACACAAATGGGGGGGGGGGGGCGTGCCGTCAAACAACCCGACGGATTCGGACAACACGCGGGATTTAACATTTAGAAATGTGACGCAAGACACGAATTTACAAGCACCGGGAAGAAGCAGGTGAACTCCTGCGGACCTCGGCGCAGAAGCGATGGATGCAGGAACTCAGGCGCAGGAGCTTTGTGAATCGCGCAGACCCGAATACTCGTTGGACAACGCACCGCGGGATCGCGACAGGACCGGGTAAGTAAATCTGCCCCAATATATTCCAGAGCACAATACCCTGCACTGTGCATTTAAAGAGATGCATTTTAACACCCCCCACCCATCCTGGAAAGTTCTAGTATTAAAAGTCTTTATGTAATTTTAGGCACATAGGGAATAAATACTGTGGATATAGTAATGTGCTTCCTTACATCACTGCAATATTTTCCCCCAGATGCAATGATTCTATGAACTATGTACTTTTTTATAAGTACTTGTATATATATATATATATATATATATATATATATAAAATATATAATATAACTAAACACTCAGGATTAAATACATGAAACTGAAAAAGCCATTGATCCATATTGTTCATCTAGACATTACTTTTGCATTTGTAGATACATTTCTAGAGTTTTGATCACTTGTTTTGTTACTTTTAGCCTGCAAGCCTCCTATGTACTATTATAACTGCAGCTCTCCTGGTCCAGATACAATGGGTTCTCAGTGTCAGAAAAGCTGCAAAACCCAAGACATGAAATGTGTAAGAAAAAAATCTCAATATATTTATATTATTATAAATTGCAAAATATATAATGATTCTCCCCTATCCTAACACCAGCACTAGTGTTTCCTTTAAGATAAAAGTAGCTGCAGCAAATAAAGGTGCAGTCCTGAAGAATATTATTATATATATTTTTTAGGCAGCAGGGACTGATGTAAAATGCCTTTCTCTTTACCTGTGATCCAGGGCTGCACCTCCTGTGATAACAATACAGTAGCTGTTATGATGACCTCCAGGGGAGTAACTACATAGGTAGCAGCCGCTTTGGGGCCTGCAGTGTCAGGGGGCCCCGGCATCTTGTATAGTGTGTATCCTCTATGGGGCAGATTTATCAAGTGTCTGAAAGTCAGAATATTTCCTGTTGCTCATGGCTACCAATCACAGCTCCCCTTTAAAATATTCATGAGCAGTGGTAAAATGAAAGCTGAGCTGTGATTGGTTGCCATGGGCAACTGGAAATATTCTGACTTTCAGACACTTGATAAATCTGCCCCTATGTGTGTGTGTAGTGTGTGTATAATATATGTATGTGTATATGCTGTATGTCTCTATATGGTATTGTATTTATGTATGTATTTGTTGTATGTGTGTATTTGAGATGTATTTATACTGCATGTTTCTATATAGCAATGTATGTATGTGTGTATATTCTGTATGTATGTATATGTGCTGTGTGTATACTGTATGTATGCTTATGCTGTATATGTTTATATGGTGTGTTTATGCTGTATGTGTATCTATGTATATTAATGTGTGTGATTGTAACTCACAATGCGAGCAAATATTCATATTTTTTGGAAGGAAGGGGCCACATATATAAGTCTGCTATGGGGCCCTGCCTCTCCTAGTTACACCCTTGATGACCTCAAAAGGACAGGTCTGCTTCTGTCTCAGCGGGCAACTTATATTGTGTACACCAGAACTGATAGAGACAGGTTGGAATTATATCTGTGAAATGCTGCATTTTTGTTAATAAAATTTAATTAGGGAATGTGTTGTTTTGTTATCCTAAGTACATTTATGAAACTTATATTCGTGGGAATACCACGGGTACATGCACACTGCCATATGGGGGACGTATATACGGCCGACGTATATACGACCGATATACGTCCCCCATAGACGGCATTGGGGCCATAGCGGCGCTCCTCTTCCCGGCACTGCCATGTGCCCGCCGTGCTACGGTACGGCAGGCGACGACATTGTGAATGTAGCCTAAGGCTGATCTGTGTACAGGATTCTCTCTACCCTCCTGTGTGTTTACACAGCTCTGAGCAGGGAGTGTTAACCCTTACTTCTCTCTCCCTGGCCTCAGACTGAGAATTAATTTTTAAACATAAAGCTGAAAGTAACCATTTCCCTGGCAGGAAACTATATGGAGATACCTAATGTGCATATACAGATCAAAGATTCTAAAATATCATAACTTGCCTTTTCATGTTAGTGTTAGGAACTATAGCAAAGGCTATTTCTTAATGCCTCACATACGGGGCCAGTTTTAGGTGGAAATTCTTTAATTAGTTAAAATTTTAAAAAAAAATTCAATTAACTATTTATAACCAGGCTTAGGCTTTTTAGTATTACATAATACATTTCCAAAATTAAAAATAATCCTAACCCAGTTTCTATTTTTCTTCTCTTTGGTGACTTTTTATGATGCAGTACAGCGATGAATGTGTGCCAGGATGTGTCTGCCCAAAAGGTCTTGTATCTGATGACAATGGTGGCTGCATCCCCCCCAGCGAGTGCCCATGTGTATATGGAGGGAAGTTTCATGTTACTGGAAGTGAAATCAAGATATCTTGCAATACATGGTACGGCTCTTCTAACTTTATAATGTCTGATGTATACACAGTGAGCAGGACCATCACTTTTTGATAAGCCGACCAATGAACAATTCAAGGCCAGGGGGTAGCAGAGGTTCTATGGGGGAGATTCATTATGCCTTCTCCGCCAGTTTTCAGGGGTAGAAGGCACATAAATCTCCCCCTCCCTGACTGTTTCCTGGCTTCTCTGACCCGCACACCACTTTGGGAATGTCAATGTTGTGGGCGAGCAGGGTGTAAGAGCGCGATCTGCTGGATTTACTATAGTCTTTGCTGGACAACTCTACTAGATAAGACATGGTTTTAGGTTGGCCTGGCAGAGATTGTGTTTGATCTACTAAGAGGTCGGAACCTCTTAGCACATACAGGCGTCAGAGCACCGCCGAGGGAATTTTAACACTAGCATTTAAAAGTCACTACAAAACAGCACCCATTTAAATGAATGGTAACTAATCTGCAGTAACCTTATCTGACGACTACATGAGGCATAGGCACAACTACCACAACTACGTTAATTCACGTAGTTCGGAATATGGTTTCTCATCATTGATACCCAGTTGCACTCCAATTGTGGTGTTACCAAAATATACAGTAATATGGCCTTTTTTTTATAACAGCACATGTAAAGAACGGACATGGGAATGCACCCAAGAACATTGTCCAAAGACCTGCAAATTATATGGAAATGGAAATATCATCAGCTTTGATCAGTCTTGGAAGACATTCAGTGGCACGTGTGACTACATCTTGGCTCAGGTGATCATATGTTTAGATATGTTGTCCAGAGAACTCGGTCTCATACTCAGTATCAAACATAATTCTTAGCCGAATAATCCACTACCAGCAGCAACATCCTCATGTGGCATTTTCCTGTAATATGAATGAATATATGGCTAAATTCACACTACTGTTCCTTCCGTTAAAAAGTAAAGATTGGAGGATTAACTGAGGTTTAACGTATCAGTTAAAAATCAATGTAAATTTATGTCATCCGATATGGTCAGTTTGTTATGGATCCGTTATCCATGCATTTTTTTCAAATGGAGGAAAAGTACTGCAGCCTTTGTGATTTTTTCCGTCCAAAAAAATGCATGGATAACAGATTCCTGTCTATTTGGTACTTAACGGATGACATAAAATTTACATTGATGTCAAGGAGATTTGTAATTAATACGTTAATTTTCAGTTAAACTTCTGTTAATTCTCCATTCTTTATTTTTTCAATGGAGGGAAGGAGCGGTAGTGTGAAAGGAGCCTACGTTGTAACCACCCAAATGGCAAAGAAAAATAAATTCCAACACCAAATTATATTATATTTATAGTATAGAAGTTCTAGGATTTGGCAGGAGTTTTGTGACTTTTTTCTTTTATAGTTGAAATTTTTTCTTTTTTCCTAAGGATTTCTGCCCAAACAATAAAAAAAATGGAACTTTTAAAATAGAAATACAGCATTTTATCTGTGGAAACACCAACGCAGTATGTTCTATGAAAATTAAAATTTCCTTGTTGGTAAGAACCATTCACATTTTTTATACAATAGTATTGTTGTAAAGGATGTGTGGCAAGTCAAAGCAAATACAAAAAATAACATTGGGAACAACAATTTCTTGAGTCTAATGTTCTAAACGATAGCATATGGCATAAGTACAGTCATCTAAAAAAATTTCAAATGTACCTGATGTTAATAGAGATAAACAAATCTTGATTTTTTTCATCCCCAAGACAATTGGATTAGAGAAATTTCATAACTCTTATACTGATCATTGCAGCCTGGGGCCAAAAAATTAACAGCATCCAGAGAGCTTCACCAGAGAACACATAGGGCAGAGAAGTCCTTCTGTAACTAGGGGTTGTGTGTAAGTGGGGTCTTCTTCAGAGACTGCCTGTGTTGTTCCTTTTGTTCAGCCTAGTCCCATAAATGCATCTATGTGATTTAGGAGGTACAATAACTACACCTGAGCTTAACTGAATACAATGTTTTAATGTATAGACATTAGAGATGAGCGAGCACTAAAATGCTCGGGTGCTCGTTACTCGAGCCGAACATTTCCAGATGCTCGAGTGCTCGTTTCGAGTAACGAGCCCCATTGAAATCAATGGGAGACCCGAGCATTTTTCAGTAAAATTACAAACTAAACGAGCACAGTGAAATAACACAGTGCAGAACAGATTGCAGATGTTCGGGAACATCTGCGATCTGTTCCGGAGACACGCGCGCAGAACGGTGTTCTCCGCAATAGTATTTGAAGAACAATATGTGTGAAGAACAACTTGCAGATGTTTGGCAACATCTGCAAGTTGTTCTTCACACATATTGTTCTTCAAATACTATTGCGGAGAACACAGTTCTGCACGCGTGTCTCCGGGACATCTGCGATCTGCTCCGGAGACACGCGTGCAGAACGGTGTTCTCCGAGGAAGCGGAGATGCACGTGCATGGCAGTCCACTGGAGAACAGGAGCTGGGACAGGTGAGTCCGGGGGAGTGGGTGCACACAGAGGGACATGGGTGTGCTGCCAGGGATCATGGGAGCACCCGTGACACTATGTTTATTTGTTGTAAGGATAGTAGGAATAATTTTATGTTTTCTAGGAAAGTACAGATTTTTTCACTGTTTCGGGGGTAAATATATTGACAATATTACAATATGGGGGGGATAATAATAATCAAATAGATGGCAAGCCTGCACAGCTAGCAGATGATACAAAGAATTATTTTAGAAGCGGCCAACACACTAATATATCAAACTACATATGCAAGAAAAAGCCAAGAGAAGTGTGTATAGGCCAAAAAATATATATACAAGTCTTTATTAATTCTTGACACCTCACATAACAAACAATTAAAAACACTTAAAACATGCATATGTACATGTATCTTAGACCCATGTGTTCGGATCACAATAGATCCATACACAACACATCACCCACATGGACAGTGAGAATGTTGTCCAAAAAATGTCCTATCAGGAGGGTAATTAGATGGAAGTAAGAATCAATACATCAAAATAAAGAATCAGAAAAATACATTAATAGTGTCCCTTCCAAATGCTGAGCTTGTAACACTGAGTGAACAATTGGCACACTCCGTAACAGATGGTTTGATCAAAGGTACATATTTACCCATTCAGAGAAGATTGTTTGATAAGGCAGAGCATGCATGGAGGGTGATGTGGGCAAAAATATTTTGCCCACATCACCCTCCATGCATGCTCTGCCTTATCAAACAATCTTCTCTGAATGGGTAAATATGTACCTTTGATCAAACCATCTGTTACGGAGTGTGCCAATTGTTCACTCAGTGTTACAAGCTCAGCATTTGGAAGGGACACTATTAATGTATTTTTCTGATTCTTTATTTTGATGTATTGATTCTTACTTCCATCTAATTACCCTCCTGATAGGACATTTTTTGGACAACATTCTCACTGTCCATGTGGGTGATGTGTTGTGTATGGATCTATTGTGATCCGAACACATGGGTCTAAGATACATGTACATATGCATGTTTTAAGTGTTTTTAATTGTTTGTTATGTGAGGTGTCAAGAATTAATAAAGACTTGTATATATATTTTTTGGCCTATACACACTTCTCTTGGGGATAATAATAATGAATGGATAATTTTTCTGCACATAACACATGTAGAGTGTCTTAGAATCCAATTAGGTTTCACACCCTGTGATCCAGTATTTTACAGCCTGTGTTTCATTTGCATGTTTACAGTATGTTGACAGGCCTTTGGCAGTATTAGGCTAGGTTCACATCACATTTTGTGTGATACGTTGTAAGGACATGTCAGGAGGATTCCCACATGTCCTAACAACGTATGGCACAGACATATCCCACTGTATGCCTATACATTTGGATATGTCGACCGGGGACCCCACTTCCACCTTAAAAGCGTCATCAGCAGCCGGCGATTGGCTGCTGCCAATGAATGGGGTGTTCCCCCACTGGTGACACTGTCCTAATATGGACAGTGACATCATCCGCTCCTCCCTCCTGCTGAGTGACACGTGTGCTCGATGGGGCTGGAAGGAGAGATGGAATACGCTGCATCCGCTCTCCACAGCCTTCCATTGCTTCCGCTAAGCGCATACGTCACTCAGGTGGAGGTTGCAGGATGAAAAGATGTACCTTGTTATGTCTTTCCATCCTGCTTTTTTTTGGCGGAAGGAATGTGAAGTAGCCAGAAGGAGGAAACAACTATGCCTCTATTTTGTTTGCCACTATTTATCAATGTATATATTAAGTGTATATGCCGGGCGCTTTTCTTAATGTATACAAAAAACGTTATATGAACCAGCCTAAAAGACTGTCCAAGCTACAAACAAGCTACAGGAGTAGGACCTGCATCGGCAGTAACCACACACACAGAGCCACAGAAAGCACAGCTGGATGGTCATCCAGGGGCAAATTCTACTTTCCTGTGTAAGTAGCCTAAGCATCATAACCAAAAAGTTGTGAATAACTAATCAAGCTAAAAATACAGAGGACACTGGGCAGCATCCAAAGATCATACAAAATGTTTTGGGAAAGTGGTGGAAAGAACTAATGAGATCTGCTCTCACCATGTTTTGTTTTGCCCAATGCATAACCACTATGAGGATTACTCAAGAAAGTAACGGACTGTTAATAATAAGAAAAACAGGAGATCTTTCTTTTCCACATCACCACTCAAGGGATTTTTACTTGTAGACTACGAGTTTCACATACAGACACATATTACATAAAAACTAAAGCTAAACTAAAGGATAACTGAAGCTAATTAAAATCTGCAACCACAAATGTTTATATTTCAAAGACATTATTAAAAAAGGAGCAACCCAAATACCAAATAAGACTAAGAAAATAAGTCATATTCAGTATCAATTATCTAGTTTTTTTTTTTTTACAGAACACAACTATAGAGATATCCGAAAAACGAGTAGAGGAAACAAGCAAAACTGGACATAAGGATTATTCTTACAATATCATCTTAATGGCACAACACATTGTCTTCATGATGGAGGACATGATTCTGATGTATGATCAGAAGGTGACTGTTACTCTTCAGGTCTCAAATGCCACCGAGGTATGGCCATCTTTCTATTCTTAGTTCTACTTATGATTAGGATGAGAGAAGACACTGGGGGGGGGGGGGGGGGGAGAGAGGAGGGGGCGGTCGAAGGGTAGGAAACTGTTATTGTTGAGGTATGAGGTACTCCTCAAAAGCCCTCCTAAGCACATAAGCTCAATTTGCATATTTGTTAAGCTCACGTTTTTCAAGGTAGGAGTAGGTGGAAAATAAAAAACAATGGTTTGGGTGGCCTGTGTGGATATTACCCTACACAACATAGCAGTTAGTTTAGGTAGGTAAATAGTGGGGACAGATTCCTTTTAATGTTTTTTTTTCAAATGGTCTTCTGGCAAAAAGGTCACATGCTGTGTTGTCCAATCTCTGTCAAGTTTGATAACTTTAGAAGCGTAGGTATAGAATGTTCATATTTAATACCATTTTGTGAACCCATTTTACTTAAAGGAAACCTACCATTTGATTTCATGCATTATGAAGCAAACATACTTTGAGAATTCTGTAGCTACACTGATGCAGGATCATATTTTTTTCGTTTATCCCTGAGCTGAGTGGTTTTGCTGAAAAAACATTTATATCATTCAGGACCTTGGGAAAGCTGGGTCAGCATGGCTGCCTCGATCAACACATTGCACACGGGAGCGTGAAATTACAAATGGAGGTTAGTCAAGCATGACTAATCAACCTGAGCTGGATCACTCATACACAGCAGCTGGATGGTACAGCAATTGATTTTTCTGTCTGGCAGGGAGAAAAGTGATTGCATCATCATCTCCTGCAGACAAAAACTCACAGGCTAGGAGAAGCGTGGAACCATGCACTGAAGGAGCCATAGAAGGGACAGAGCTTCAGTATCATAATTTTATATCTGTTTTATCAGCAAAATCACTCAGTACAGGGATTAACCAAGATGTGAACTGACATCAGTGTAGATACAACATTTTTAAGGTATGTTTGCTTTATAATGCATCAAATCAAATGGTAGGTTTCCTTTAGACTGGCTGAATATTAATAACATGATGATTAGATTCATGTATAAAAATGTTTATGATGCATTGATTATCTAAGAAGACTCCTTGTACTCTGCTTTCAGGGGGCTGTTTGTGGACTTTGCGGAGATAATGATGGAAAAGGGGGGAATGACTTCACATCTCCCTGGTCACAAGGATGTATTCAAGAAGGATCAAGAAGTTCAGAGTCGGCATGTTCCAACAGTCCAACAAAGCTAGCCTGGGCCCAAAAGCACTGCAGTATCATCAAGGGTGAAGTTTTTTCCTCCTGTCACTTATCGGTATGCAACCAAAGCCATTACTTGAAATTACTTACTAAAGATTGATTTTATTAAACTGTAATTCTGCCATTAAATTGGGTAAGTATCAAGTAGGTGGTGAGGTAATAAATCTTTGTCCAGGAGAAAGTAGACTCCACACAAGAAAATGATTTCCGATACCACCCTACCTGCCTGTCTTGGCAATCTATTATCATACCACATACTTATGTCTCAGTATGACTACCAGAAGCTGAATCTCCTGGGCCCAGATGTCAATACTTCACCATGTTCCATTCATAATACTTGTTATTATGTGGTAGTTTATTTTAAACGCTTTTTCTTGAGATATACAAACTTCCAAAACATGAAGTCCAGCTCTCTTGCTTCCTCATAGTATTATTTAATTATCCACTGACAACACATATGGTACACTGGCAACGCGTTTTTGGCATTAGTAGACACCCTTACTCATCAGTTTCCGATTCCAGAAACAAATTGAAGATGTTCAAGTACATGGAAGCAGGAGAGCTGGACTTCATGTGTTTCAACTGGATGTGGACCTAGGAGGTGAGAAGTGAGCAGTGCTTCTGGCATCTGTGAATTGAGGGTGTGATAAAAACAATGAGCTTCTGTTGATTTATCCTAATAGTTATACTAAAACTTTGGTGGTCCCTATTCCCACACCTAAGTATACTGATAGATCATAGAGACAGCCTTTAGATTTAGGCTACCATTTTTTAATGTTTTTTAATTCATTATTACCTGCATCTTAACATAGAGCTTGAAAATCTTAGTGTATATTGCCTACTCTCCGCAGGTGGACCCCATTCCATTCTTTGACACTTGTGTTGCTGATACCTGTAGCTGCAATAATGATATTGGAGACTGTGAATGTCTTTGTACCTCTGTTGCTGCTTATTCCGCAGCGTGTAGAAGACATGACATCTGCATAAAATGGAGGACTCCAAAAATCTGCCGTACGTTTTCTTTAAGTGATTTTCCAGAATGCAATAAGATTAACTTTTAAACTTTCCTCCGTTAAAGGGCAGAGATGAGCGGACTCGAACATCCGGGTCCAAGCTTTGGGTACACTCATCTCTATTTAATGGTTAAAATACCGGACTTAGATACATTGATTCCGCTCCTCTGATGCATCCATTATATGATTATTATAAATAACTGTTTGATATTAATATTCTTTATTATAGTAAGCAATTTTGGATATGTTTATGTAGTTGCATTATCTAGATCTTATCTTTTCTCAGCTTTGTTCTGTGACTACTTCAACAAGGAAGGTCATTGTGACTGGCACTACAATCCTTGCGGAGCTCCATGCATGAAGACATGTCTAAATCCTGCAGGAGAATGTGAAACTATGCCAGAAAAGTTGGAAGGTATGTAGATATATATACTGTATGTAAATATATATATATATATATATATATATATATATATATACACTCACCGGCCACTTTATTAGGTACACCATGCTAGTAACGGGTTGGACCCCCTTTTGCCTTCAGAACTGCCTCAATTCTTCGTGGCATAGATTCAACAAGGTGCTGGAAGCATTCCTCAGAGATTTTGGTCCCTATTGACATGATGGCATAACACAGTTGCCGCAGATTTGTCGGCTGCACATCCATGATGTGAATCTCCCGTTCCACCACATCCCAAAGATGCTCTATTGGATTGAGATCTGGTGACTGTGGAGGCCATTTGAGTACAGTGAACTCATTGTCATGTTCAAGAAACCAGCCTGAGATGATTCCAGCTTTATGACATGGCGCATTATCCTGCTGAAAGTAGCCATCAGATGTTGAGTACATTGTGGTCATAAAGGGATGGACATGGTCAGCAACAATACTCAGGTAGGCTCTGGCGTTGCAACGATGCTCAATTGGTACCAAGGGGCTCAAAGAGTGCCAAGAAAATATTCCCCACACCATGACACCACCACCACCAGCCTGAACCGTTGATACAAGGCAGGATGGATCCATGCTTTCATGTTGTTGACGCCAAATTCTGACCCTACCATCCGAATGTCTCAGCAGAAATCGAGACTCATCAGACCAGGTATTTTTCCAATCTTCTACTGTCCAATTTCGATGAGCTTGTGCAAATTGTAGCCTCAGCTTCCTGTTCTTAGCTGAAAGGAGTGGCACCCGGTGTGGTCTTCTGTTGCTGTAGCCCATCTGCCTCAAAGTTCGACGTACTGTGCGTTCAGAGATGCTCTTCTGCCTACCTTGGTTGTAACGGGTGGCGATTTGAGTCACTGTTGCCTTTCTATCAGCTCAAACCAGTCTGCCCATTCTCCTCTGACCTCTGGCAT
This sequence comes from Engystomops pustulosus, assembly GCF_040894005.1. Lineage (NCBI taxonomy): Eukaryota > Metazoa > Chordata > Amphibia > Anura > Leptodactylidae > Engystomops > Engystomops pustulosus. The sequence goes on along the minus strand of NC_092417.1, from coordinate 146,883,986 downwards.
CAACAAGGCATTTCCGCCCACAGAACTGCCGCTCACTGGATGTTTTTTCTTTTTCGGACCATTCTCTGTAAACCCTAGAGATGGTTGTGCGTGAAAATCCCAGTAGATCAGCAGTTTCTGAAATACTCAGACCAGCCCTTCTGGCACCAACAACCATGCCACATTCAAAGGCACTTAAATCACCTTTCTTCCCCATACTGATGCTCGGTTTGAACTGCAGGAGATTGTCTTGACCATGTCTACATGCCTAAATGCACTGAGTTGCCGCCATGTGATTGGCTGATTAGAAATTAAGTGTTAACGAGCAGTTGGACAGGTGTACCTAATAAAGTGGCCGGTGAGTGTATATATATATAAATGGAGCCCCATGGTAGATAATCTTGTGCTACAGTTGGCTACAACTTAGATACCATGCTCAGCGGCAATTGGGTTTCAAGTACACCTTTACGCCAAATAATAACCTCTGAGGCTACTGTCTACAGAAACCGAAGTATATAGAAGTATTGTTGTACATTATATGAGTGCTATAAACAGTTAAGAGTAAAAAAGTCTCAAAAATGTAAAAAGATCTTATATATACAGAAAACCATAAGAACCATTTTTTCTCCTTTGAAAAAAATTAACCATAAAATGATCAAGTTTACATTCAGTTTTTGTATTAAGAAAAAAGATTTATTATAATAACAAAAAAACAAAGAACAACTTTAACTCAGTCTGCAAAAAGCAAGCCCTCCTGCAGTTCCCTTTATTTAAATTACAGATCTGGCCTTCAGAGTATGGAAATACAAAAGAAGGGTTTTTATCTTGCAAAAGGGGGGAAACCATAACATAAATGAAGATTTGGAATAACTGTAGTTTTACTGACTCAACCAAAGGTTTCTTTTTTTGTGGATATTAATATTTTTTTTACTTACCCCTGTTTATTTTTTAGACCTGTTATGGTAAATGTTTGTGATGTCTATTTGAGCAGCACATTAATGTGGTTTCCATTGTATACATTTTTTAATACTTTATTTCACATTTTCCTAGGCTGTTACCCACAGTGCAGTGCAGAAAGACCCTACTTTGATGTGGAGAGCCAAATGTGTGTCCAAATATTGAACTGTTCAGTATGGTATGTAGCTTTACCTTACCACCTGTAGATGTATAAACTCATGCAGCCAGGATGTACAGTAAATCTCCATCTGATTGAATTGGATGGATTGTTAGGTGAATAATCTGCAGCATCCTACTGATACAGCATAGTGTATGGGATTTATAAAAAAACAAAAGTCTGCAAAAAAAAAAAAATCTGCAGTATGTTGATTTTAAAATACAACTTATCCCATATTTATGAACTATATATTACTGTTACTTTACGGCAAATTGGAATTATTAATTAAGTTTTCACTTAACATGATAGTAAAAGCTTCCTTCCCTTTTTTTTTATATTTTGCTTATTTTCTAAAAGCAAGGACAGACTTTGCGATGAACAGACGAAAGGTAATGTCATTCTTAAACTATTTGACTTAATATAATAGAATATACTTAATAGAATATGGTATGATTCATAAAATACACTACATGCACATGATAAGGTTCATTGAGCAATCCGGTCAATTTTAAGCTCCATACTGAGTTAAAGGGCTTCTGCTAAATTGTGGCTCTGTACAAGGTCATAGAAACGAGATTGAAAACTGTAATATTTATTTCAATATCAAATTTAAAAAACTACAAAAAAATTGAAACTCGAAAAATGGAAGAAAAAAGTCCAGTTTTGGGCTTGTTTAGGATGGATATAACATTATCGCTTTCTATATTACTCGGCAGAATGCTTATGTTGCTATTATGGAAAGACTTACCGTGACGGACAACCACTCATAGAAATAATCAATGGACAACTGTGTGTATCTGGATATTGCTTGCAGGGAAATATTATGGAGTTTGAGACCATTTGTAAGCCTCTGACATCTGCAACTACAGGTATAGCAAAATAATGTGATATATGTACAAAACATGGAACATTATCTGTTGTTTCCACAAAAGAACTGTTTTAATGCAGAAATATGTTGAACTAAAGACATAAAACATATCTTATCCCCAGGGTAGTCATCGTTTTAGGACAATTATTTTAATATTCCATGTCTTTATTTGTAGAGGAAAAACTTAGTAAAATACTGAAGGTTTTGCATGGATTATTTGGCCTAAAAACAGCCTGATAGTTTATGTTTTTTAATGTTCACATTTCAGCAGCATCTCATTTTCATCAAAGGCATGAAAATACCTCTTTTATAGGGTTCACTATCTGTTCGTGTACAGTGTTTGAGTGCGTCCCACGTGACCCGGACGTATTGCCGGATTGGTGGTCGGACAGCTATTCAGCAAATTTACGCCTCTGGCTAATTAGCCATGGCAATGAGGTGTCACCCTTGGCCAATCACAGCTTTAGCTAGCTGGCTAGGATTTTAAATTTGTCAGATTTTTGTTGGGGTCATGCGGGATGCACGCAAACCTGAACGTAGAGTTCAGGTCCACACATCTCTATCAGTCATTCAAAATAGGTAATGTCCAGACTATTGTGCCTTCACTCCATGTCACTTCTATAAAGCATATCTCCAAATGCTGTTAACAATAGCACAGGCAAGATGGCTTCCCTATAATCATGTACAATATAAAACAAACATGCAAGAAACTCGAAATGGTTAAATCTGGTTAAAATAAGTAAAATAAAGAATACATACCATAAGAAATCCTTATTAATTATAAGAATTTTCCCAGAAAAAAACATTTACGGGAGATATGAAGTAGCTCCTACCTCCTGGACCCATACCTACAGTATCTTTAAAGTGAAGCCCCAAAAATGCTTCCCATAAATTCAGATTTTAAATGTTTAAATGCTGACTGTTTTACAAAATTAGTGTAGGATTGTGCTTTTCTTCTTAAACCCCTATAGAAGTGCATTTAAGTTATGGACACACTGGGAGGTATTTATAAGGACTTCTACGCCACAAAATTGGTGTAGAAGCCTTGAAGTAACTGCAAATGCTAGCACATGCGAGCGCCGATGTATGATAAATACCCCCCATTGTATCTATTTACTAATTAAAGGGGTTGGCCACTTTGCATGAGGTTTTTTTGTATTGTATGTGTAAGTGTGGGGCAGGATATTAGGTAATTTACCAATATACCTCTAATTTATGTTCTGCTCCGCTTTCTTGAAATGTAATGTAAAGCCTCTTTTACCTCACCAGCCAAACATTCCGTTCCATAAAATGGCCACAGATGGAGGGTCATGTGATCTCTAACTATCCATGAACAATTTTCATTAATAGTATCATAAGGTCCTGGAAGGCGATTTTTTTTTAATGGACATATAGGATCACATGACCCTCCATCTGCAGCCATTTTATGGATAGGAATGTCTGACTGATGAGGTAAAAGACAGGAGGCTTCAATTAAAACATAATTAAAGCAGTGCAAAACTTTTCATGGTTTTATGTTGGTAAATTACCTAATATCCTGCCCCCCACACTTACACACACCTTACTAAAAACTTGAGGTAAAGTGGCCAACCACTGACAGGAGGGATAAACTTGTGTGAGAAGTGTGGCATAATTTGTCCAAAGACTGTCTAGACACATTTTCTATCTGTTTAAGAATCTTTTTGGACATGACTAATAAATAGAAAGGGTGTGGTCTTGGTCTTTGTTAGCACATGACATATTTTGATATGATATATTTTGGACTATTGGTTAAGCAACGTTTAGCCTCAGGTGTAGTACAAATGTCAGACGGTGGCATTCATTGGCAATCTCTCTATAAGGAGAACACCTACTGTCTGACCCTAGTCAATAGCCTCTCACACAGCCAATCCAGTTCCCTACACTGTACTGAGGAGACCCAAACAGGTCGAAACAGTGCTGTCTACAGTTGGGAGTCTGTTCCTTATGGGATAGATATACTGGTTTGGCTTAATCCCACATCAAGTTTTTAGACTTCTTGTAGGTCATACCTGGTTTTAAGGGGGCAAAAGGTAGCAAAAGGAGGTATTGGTTTCAAGGTAGCAAAAGGAGGTATTGGTTTCCATTAAACACTTTGGAAAACGTATTTGCGTACTTCCCAGTGTAGTAAAGATGAAAGCTATAGCAGAGTTGGGTCTATGGTGGAGCAATGTTAAGTCACTGGTAACACCTCTAGTAGATTAGGTCTAGTTGATTATGACATTGGTGTTGGAGAGATGGACCACAGTTACATAAAACATGGATCACAGTTATGGCACAGATGTACCACAGTTATAGAAGACATGAAGTAACTGGGTGGTATAAGCAGAACAACAGAATGTAGGAGGAAAAAGGAAGCCAACCTTTATGTTCAAGTGATGTTAAACTGTCTGAGCTACTTCTAAACAACCATGGTGGCTGATTTCGCTAATAATTTCTAAATAAACATAAACTAATAAAAGTAACATATCAATTTAAATCTATATTACAGTAATTTACCATTCTGTATCCTCTTGTTTTACAGCTTTGACTGTAACACCAAAACTTCTAACACCGTCTCTTCCAAAACAAACTACTACAGTTGTTTCTGAAATTACAAAAAAAGACCTTTCTAAATATACATATAGCACTCTACGCTACACTAATGCCTCAACAACAATAGAAAAGTATTCATCAACAAAATTTTTTCCTGTCAGTAGTTTAATTCCAAAATCAAGTCGTTCAGTTACCAAAACAGAAACTGCCTTCAGATCAAGAACTTTAATTAAATCAAAATCTACACCTAGAATGTCGCCAACATATTCTAGAGAGTTTGCCACAATGAAAACTATGATACGTATGACTAGGACTAGTCCTTACCGCACATATGCTAATTATTTTAAAACATCAAAGACTTCAAAGTTACATACTTCTACTCAAACAACTTCATTTCCACTCCCCACTACCACATCCACACCCTCTCCGCCACATACTATTCCTACTCTAACCACAACTCCTCGCTTATATTATGATACTAGAAAGACTACAACTCCCTTCCAAACACATGATTATGTTACGTCAAAGACAACAAAGTTACGCACTTCTACTCTATCCACAACACCAACAGTCCCCTCCAAAACAACAACCCACACACCCACATTTCCATTCCCCACCAGCACATCAACACTATCTCCACCGTATACTATTACTACTCCAATCACAACTCCTCGCATATATTATGATACTAGAAAGACTACAACTCCCTTCCAGACACATGATTATGTTACGTCAAAGACAACAAATTTACGCACTTCTACTTCATCCACAACTCCAACAGTCACCACATTTCCACTTCTCACTACCACACCTACACTCTATCCACCATATACTAGAAAGCCCACAACTTCTCCACGGACATTTGCTGAATATTTTAAAACATCAAAGACTACCATGTTACACACCTCTATCCAGCCCTCAACTCAAATAGTCCCATCAAAGAGTACCACTCTCTCTGCTAAATCTACAACAACCAAACCATCTACTAGGGAACTTTCAATGATTTCTACAAAAATGGGAACAACTGGAGGAAAATCAACTCTGCAACCAACAGAAGGAACACGTACCAGACCGATCAGTGAGTATTTGTCAAGTCTTTATTTTTACAACATGAAAAAATGTATGTCCAGTTTCCATACTACATGGACATGTGGATGGTAGGGGATCACCTTCTTCAATCTTCCGTCTGTAAGTCAGTGCAGGAACCTAATATCAGAGAGCAGCTTTGGGATTCGGGTGCTAGAACCAAGACAGAGAATGGTGATGGAAGACAGCCCTATTCTCTGTGTAGTGGCTGAGATTCCCATTCATCTGAATTAACTTAAGCTGAGATTCAATTACCTGGTTTTACCACTATGCAACAGAGCTGTTCATCTGGTTCTGTTCTCTGCATTGATCAGTTGGGTTCTACAGTTCCCATTCTCCCAATGTTTAGTGGCTAAAGTCAACGGCCAGCAATTAACTGTGAACATATAAGAATACACTACTTGCTATACTACTGCTCATAATTTTTCAAAAACAGTAAGGTATCCTTCAACAACATATATGGCAGTAAAACTCTCCTTTATTAAGACAAAAACACTTGACAAACCAACGCGTTTCACTCACGTACACCCTATTGTTCTTTTACCTATACATACCTGGCTTTGAGATTGGAAACTGTGCATTTAGGCTGAGACATATTTTATTCAAGTTTTGCCAGGTGGGCTGGATATCCAGTTATTTTGGGTGCAAGGTAATAATGATTTTACCAATAATGTATATATATATATATATATCACAAAAATAGCTAAAAAAAGATTCCTCTTTACTGAATACTAAACTCTGTTTTTTTATTTGAAAAAGCATTTGGCAATTTTATGGAGCTTTTGGGCAAAGTAAAATTAAAGCTTAGTTAAAAGTTTTCCAAGAATAACCCTCAGAACAGCCACAAGCAGTTAGTTCTATATCTTGTTAGCCATCAGAAGTCATAACTTTAGTTCATTTTTAATAGGAGATATGCACTGAAGGCTCCCGACCACTACACTGTTACATGAGACCAAATGCTTTGGCTTTGTGCCAAAGCAGCACCAGGCAGCGAGGTCTGAGTTTTGATCCTCCATGATCAATTATTGATAGCCTATACTGAGGATTGGATTTCAATAGTCATTTGTGAAAAATCACAAAAAAGCTCATCTGCTTGGGAGCAATAGGATTGGGCACGTTGGAATCCAACAGTCTAATCCTTCTTCCAGCTACTGGTCCCAAAAGCAGCAAAATCGGCCAATCATAATCTTATCTGGTTACCTTGTGCCTTGTAATGGTTCACTTTCATAATCTGTTACTACTTTTCCAGCTGACTGTCTCCTGATGTCACAACTCATGAATATTACAAAGGGTGACTGCAGAACACTGGACCCTGTGTCTATGAATTACTGTTCTGGCCGCTGTGCCACATCTTCATTGTAAGTAGCCAGCAGCATTCACTCTAGGGTTTTAGTTTTTTATTCTGATAACCTATTTCTTAATTAGTTTATATTCATATTATTTAGTACTAATATATTGATTAGCCTAGTTTTCACCAAGAGGTACACCAAGTGAATCAGGCAAAACATTTTTTTTTGCAACACAAAGGCCCAGATTTATTAAAGCCCCTGCGCCAGTTTTCTGTTAGACTTTGCATGTTTTTTTCAGTGCAAACTGCTTGCACATGTATTTATAAAGTGTCCGCGTCAGATTCATGAAGAACGTGCGCCACAATTCATGAACGTGCAGTTTGCACTGTTTTTAAAAAATGTGGGCCTGTATATTTTATGTTCTAAACCATTATATACTTTATCTTCATTCATTGATAAAGTTGTATGAGGGCTTGGTTTTTGGGAGAAAGCTGCTGTACTATTTATGGTGGTACACGCATTTTTTGATCACTTTATTGGTGAGGTGACTAAATACTGCAGTTCTGGAGTTATTTTTAAGGTTTTAATAAAACTTTTTTAAACTTGTTTTTTATTGTCTGTTCTTATCTTTGTCACACAATGCTTTATCCACCAATTGCAAAGACTTTTCATAGATTAGCAAGGGGCATATGTGACCACTAATTTTAAGTTTCTCGAAATGGGCCTTTGGTGATTGGAGACCATGACAAAGTGGAGATAGTTAAAAATTTTTTAGCTCAGTTTATACATTATAAGAAAGACAATCTGGCGTGGGTGGTGCCAGTGCGGGTCATGCATCCTGTAATATACTAGACTGGACTGGATGAATGTAGACATGATCCAATCTAAGTTCAATAAAATCAATGTGTACAAGGCTCCGGGATTAGATGGGTTACACCCCAGAGTTCTCAAATGCCTGTATAGTAAATCATAATCGATATCACTAATGATAGCAAGTAAGAATAATTATATATGAAATATAAATAACATATAAATCCTTTTATTCTAGGTATTCCCTTGTCTCTGAAAGAATGACACGAAAGTGTTCTTGCTGTATGGATACAGAGAGAAGCTCCAGAAGTGTTGAGCTCACGTGTCTCGATGGAAGTACAAAACCTTACACTTATGATCATGTAGATAAATGTTCATGTGTGGCCATAACCTGTTATAAGGAAAACTGAGGACAAGACCAGACTTGAAACCAGACCTAAATACTAAATACCGGGTAGCATTTACCTGTAATTACTACTGTATTACAAATATTCCATCATATTCTTATACTAGAATACAGACTATAATGATGCAATAAAAAAATGTCAGATTATGTTACAATTATTATCGTCACTGGCTACATGGTAATCGTGAATATGTGATAATAAAAATCTTTAAATAGACGTTTAAAGGGACTTATTGATGGCTTATTCACAGGAAATTGGGGTTCTGCTGATACAGAAATTACCATAAGTTACCACTTTGTAATAAAATGGGAAATAATTGGATCCAGAGAACTAAAACCAACTTCACCATTTTTATTTTGATATTGCTTAGGTCTCCGCTGCTTTCTACTTCCTGGTCTTGTTTTGCCATTAGGACCTGTCACCCCTGAAAAATACCCCCACCAAATATGTTCCCCCTAATCCTGTCCTCTGCCCCTTTATATTTATTCAATTTTTATTACAATTTGTGTGTGCAAAAATAGTTTTAATCGATCTGTCCTGTTACCAAATAAGAGGTCAGATCGTGGTACAGGTCCCCTGGCAGTCGACCGTATTCATGAGGGGGGCGGCCGACACACCTCCTCCACGCACCTGTCAGTCAGGGACATGTAAGAATCGCCAGCAGCAGCGCATGTATTGCACAATAACTGCCGGCTCTATGCGATGCGGTGCAGAGGGGGGTGTCGGCCGGCCCCCTCATGAATACGGCCGACTGCCTGGGGACCTGAACCACGGCTTACTACTTTTTCTTGTGGAATATTGAAAAATAAAGATAACCAGTGTGCACTTATTTTAAAAGTTGGGGTATCATCAACTAAAAATGGATCATATATACAGGCGGTAAGCTGCTGGAGGGATTGCATAAAGAACCAAAACATTTTTGTATATGAAATGCCCAGGATTTACTGCATAACAGCACAGCCGTCCTGTGGTATTGATTGCTGAAGCCAGGAGGTTTAGGCAGGGCTTAATAGCGAATCTCTGGCCACCGCTGCCAAAATGTGAGTTGATCATATCCCAGGAAGCTATCTAGTTTCTAAGTGACAACATGGCAACATTTATGAGAAATTATCTTCAAACAGGAAAATTTTTTTAATAACATCCAATTGAAGAAATGTTTACATATGGCAAATGAATGAAACGACTTACATACAAATTTAACTTAAGAACAAACCTACAGAACCTACCTACAGAGCTGCCTGTACATGCCAGGCACCGCAATACATGGAACCAAGGAGTACTCAGATAATAAAAATACAAATAGAAATAAGACTTATTTATGCATAAAATACCTAAAAATGTGATATATGGTATATGAGACATCTTGCAGTGCCCTTGCAAAAAAATCCTACCTCTAGAATTCGAAATTCACATAGAATAAATCTGAGTAACTTTGTTGAAGTTATATAGAATGACGATATTTCACATTTTCAGACCATGTAGAAAAATGTGTTAGAGATCAATATAATATTGATCTTTTTTGATCTCCAACACATTTGAAACATGTGAAATATTGAAACGCCACAAAAATGTTATTGCACAAAAAGGATTTGGACCAATCCAGTATAAAAATACCTGGTCGTTAAAGCCTTTAAAGGCATGGTCAGAAAGGGGTTAAAGTCCCCAAATATGGTACATATTCTTTTAACAAGAGCAGTAAGAGTTTTCTGTACTGTAAGAAGTGATTTGCAAAGCTGAACACTAGATGTCACGGTATGTGAGTAAAATAGATGGTTTCCATTTTTAACATTAACCAGAACACGTCTGATATGTCACACAATAAATTTTGAAAGCGTCCAGTGAATGGCACCAGTGATGGGTTTCGGTTTTGCTGCCTCCTTATTCAGGAATAAGTGCTGCGTCCGCCGTTCTGTCAAATGTAATAGTATTTGGGATGGTGGCCGACAGAACTTCTCGCACTAATGTGCACTTCACATGTTACAATTCAGTATTTAGTATGTTTCCTGGGTTACACAATTGAACATCCTAGTCATACAGAGCTGTGTGCTGTGACATACATGTTAATAAGACTCCACCACATACAGGGTCGGTCTGGCCCGCCGGGGGGCCGGTGAATCCCCCGGTGGGCCCCGACTCCTGTCACTATAGCATGGGCCTTTAATCGAGGCTGCTCCTCTACTACTAACAATAGTATTTGCATCATTCAGATGCAAGTACTATTTCTTACAGCACCGCGCAGGACGTCCTGTGCGGCGCTGCTGTGACACAGGAAGCCCTTGCTAGCGCTTCCTGTGTCACTACCACAGAAGCAGCCAGAGGAGCGAACAGGAGGAGGAGCGAGGGGGAGGAAGCGCGGGAGCACCACATTCAAATCTGTGGCTGGTCTCCCTGGAGGTGCAGCCCGGGCAGAGCTGACAGGAGAAGCCCCGCCCACCAGCCCGGGCCTGCTGCACAGAGGAGACAGCTCCATCCACTGCCTGACCTGGACCTGCTGCTGTATACCAGGTTAGTGTAATGTGTATATGTGTGTGTCTTCCCTGTGTATGTGTGTTTTGTCATGTGTATATATGTGTGTACAACATGTCCTGTGCTTGTATATAGACTGATAACATGTAATAGCTGTATATATAGGTGTAATGTGTTCTATATGTGTGTGTATATAATGGTATAACATGTATTAGGTGTGTGTGTATATATATATATATATAGGTGTCATGTATGTGTATATACAGGTTTTACATGTGATATATGTGTGTATATGCAGGTATACCATGTAAAGGGTGTAGATATAGGTGTAATGTGTGTGTGTATATACAGGTATAACATGAAATAGGTTTATATTAGAGATGAGCGAACACTAAAATGCTCGGGTACTCGTTATTCGAGACGAACTTTTCCCGATGCTCGAGTGCTCGTCTCGAATAACGAACCCCATTGAAGTCAATGGGAGACTCGAGCATTTTTCAAGGGGACCAAGGCTCTGCACAGGGAAGCTTGGCCAAACACCTGGGAACCTCAGAAAAGGATGGAAACACCACGGAAATGGACAGGAAACAGCAGGGGCAGCATGCATGGATGCCTCTGAGGCTGCCTAATCGCACCATTATGCCAAAATTATGGGCAACAGCATGGCCATGACAGAGTGACAGAATGAAGCTAGATAGCATCTAAAACATCCAATAATTGACCCTGACACTATAGGGGACGGCATGCAGAGGCAGCGGCAGCAGCGGCAGGCTAGAGAGTGGCATGGCGACATACCCTAAATGGACTCAGGCTTCAAACCAATGGGTGGCAGAGAGGAACCAAAGGAGGTGAGCAAGAAGCGCTCAAATAATATCGCTATATGATAAAAGTTTGCCAGTATATTTTGTGGATTACACAGCAGGGTGGCGACAAAGTTAACATGGAAGCCATGAAAACAACCCCAAATTCTGCCTGACACAGCTCGTTTGATAAGGGGACCATGTATGCTTACAGTTCATGCCAGTCGCTGCACTTGCTGCCAGTCTCCTTTCGAATAGTTTAAAATAATAATAACCCTCATCCATAAAGCTCTGTATAATGCTGCACCCCCTACCTCTCCTCTCTTATCTCAGTCTATCGCCCAACCCGTGCTCTTAGATCCGCCAGTGATCTTAGATTAACCTCTACCCTAGTGCGGACCTCCCACTCGCGTCTCCAAGACTTCTCTAGAGCTGCACCAATTCTATGGAATGCTCTGCCCCGGACTATCAGACTAATACCTAACCTCCAAAGTTTCAAACGTGCTCTTAAAACCCATTTCTTTAGGCAAGCCTATAACACTCATTAACTGCATGAAGTTTTAACTCTTCTACTAACCCGTCCTGTGTCGTCCTCCCATCTGTTATCCAGCAACCAACAGGCACCAGACTTCTCTGCAGTCCCATTCACCCTGGACCTGGTATATAAGATGACGGCTGAGTGTTTCAAGCGACAGCAATTCCATTTATTATATTTTTTTCTATTCCCTAAGAAGAATGGCTTGACCATTAAATATTCTTTTACCTCGTGTTACCCCATCATCTTCATAAACCGTAAGCTCTGGCGAGCAGGGACCTCACTCCTGTTGTTCCATACAAATGTTGTGCTCTGTTACATTACATTTGTATTTGTTTCCTATGATTTGTAAAGCGCTGCAGAATATGATGACGCTATATAAATAAAGATTATTATTATTATGGAGGCAGTGAACTAGTAGTAGATTAAAGGTGCTGCAACTATGTTAGTTGGATCTTGTGATGGAGCTGGCGCTCTGCAGCCAGGCGAGCTTTCGCCAATCCAAGCCCCTGTTTCTAGGCTACTCCCCAAACAGCACTTCTAAGAACCTTTTGTATAAGATCAAGTGTAGTAGCGTTCTTATAAGTTTAGGATATGCCGGGTGAGGGGAATGTAAACAGATGCGCAAGAAGCGCTGAAATAATATCCCTAAATGGTAAAAGTTTGCCAGTATATTTTGTGGATTACACAGCAGGGTGGCGACAAAGTTAACAACTTTGATGTGGAATGCCCTGTAATAGCTCTTGGGCGGTGTGCCTTTTATCGCCTAGGCTCAGCAGTTTCAGCACCGCCTGCTGTCGCTTAGCGACGGCACTGCTGCTGTGCCTAGAGCTACCGACTGATGGCGCCATGCCCACGGATGGTAATTCGGAGGAGGAGGAGGTGGAGGAGGGGTGGGAGGAGGTATAGTAGGCCTTTGAGACCTGGACCGAGGTAGGCCCCGCAATTCTCTGCGTCGCCAGTATATGAGCAGCCCCAGGGTCAGACTCGGTCCCAGCCTGCACCAAGTTAAGTGTAGTAGCGTTCTTATAAGTTTGGGATATGGCGGGTGAGGGGAATGTAAACAGATGCGCAAGAAGCGCATGATGCGCATGGAGCTGGCGCTCCGCTGCCAGGCGAGCTTTCGCCAATCCAAGCCCCTGTCTCTAGGCTACTCCCCAAACAGCACTTCTAAGAACCTTTTGTATAAGATCAAGTGTAGTAGCGTTCTTATAAGTTTAGGATATGCCGGGTGAGGGGAATGTAAACAGATGCGCAAGAAGCGCTGAAATAATATCCCTAAATGGTAAAAGTTTGCCAGTATATTTTGTGGATAACACAGCAGGGTGGCGACAAAGTTAACAACTTTGATGTGGAATCCATGAAAACAACCCAAATTTCTGCCTGACACACCTCGTTTGATAAAGGGACGATGTATGGAGGCAGCTATATGGACGACTTTTGGAGGTAGCAATGGAGACAACGTGTGGAGGCTGCTATGGAGACAATTTAATTTGGATAGTGCCTGTATGTGGCAGTCCCAAACATTTTTCAAACCAGAGGAGCAGGTAGGTGGCCCTCCAGTAAAATGGAATAGATTGAGTGCCTGTATGTGGCAGTCCCAAAAATGTTTCAAACCAGAGGAGCAGGTAGGTGGCCCTCCAGTAAAATGGAATAGATTGAGTGCCTGTATGTGGCAGTCCCAAAAATTCTTCAAACCAGAGGAGCAGGTAGGTGGCCCTCCAGTAAAATGGAATAGATTGAGTGCCTGTATGTGGCAGTCCCAAAAATTCTTCAAACCAGAGGAGCAGGTAGGTGGCCCTGCAGTAAAATGGAATAGATTGAGTGCCTGTATGTGGCAGTCCCAAAAATGTTTCAAACCAGAGGAGCAGGTAGGTGGCCCTCCAGTAAAATGGAATAGATTGAGTGCCTGTATGTGGCAGTCCCAAAAATTGTTCAAACCAGAGGAGCAGGTAGGTGGCCCTGCAGTAAAATGGAATAGATTGAGTGCCTGTATGTGGCAGTCCCAAAAATGTTTCAAACCAGAGGAGCAGGTAGGTGGCCCTCCAGTAAAATGGAATAGATTGAGTGCCTGTATGTGGCAGTCCCAAAAATTGTTCAAACCAGAGGAGCAGGTAGGTGGCCCTGCAGTAAAATGGAATAGATTGAGTGCCTGTATGTGGCAGTCCCAAAAATGTTTCAAACCAGAGGAGCAGGTAGGTGGCCCTCCAGTAAAATGGAATAGATTGAGTGCCTGTATGTGGCAGTCCCAAAAATTTTTTAAAACAGAGGACCGGGTAGGTGGCCCTCCAGAAAAATGGAATAGATTGAGTGCCTGTATGTGGCACTCACAAAAATTGTTTCAAACAGAGGACCGGGTAGGTGGCCCTCCAGAAAAATTAAATGCATGAAGTACTATAGCAAGAGCCAGTGGGCCCTGTCAAAAAATAGCCATTTTCCTCTGCTTTACTGTACAAAGAGGAGGAGAAGGAGGAAAATGAGGAGGAGGAGGAGGAGTGGATCAATTATTCAGGTTGAGCTTCCTTCACCTGGTGGAGATTGGAAATTCTGAGAAATCCAGCCTTTATTCATTTTAATAAGCGTCAGCCTGTCAGCGCTGTCAGTCGACAGGCGTGTACGCTTATCGGTGATGATGCCACCAGCTGCACTGAAAACCCGCTCGGACAAGACGCTAGCGGCAGGGCAGGCAAGAACCTCCAAGGCGTACAGCGCCAGTTCGTGCCACATGTCCAGCTTTGAAACCCAGTAGTTGTAGGGAGCTGTGTGATCATTTAGGACGATGGTATGGTCAGCTACGTACTCCCTCACCATCTTTCTGTAAAGATCAGCCCTACTCTGCCGAGACTGGGGACAGGTGACAGTGTCTTGCTGGGGTGACATAAAGCTGGCAAAAGCCTTGTAAAGCGTACCCTTGCCAGTGCTGGACAAGCTGCCTGCTCGCCTACTCTCCCTCGCTACTTGTCCCGCAGAACTACGCACTCTGCCGCTAGCGCTGTCAGAAGGGAAATACTGTTTCAGCTTGTGCACCAGGGCCTGCTGGTATTCATGCATTCTCACACTCCTTTCCTCTGCAGGGATGAGAGTGGGAAGATTTTGCTTGTACCGTGGGTCCAGGAGAGTGAACACCCAGTAATCGGTGCTGGAATAAATTCTTTGAACGCGAGGGTCACGGGATAGGCAGCCTAGCATGAAATCTGCCATATGCGCCAGAGTACCAACGCGTAAGAATTCACTCCCCTCACTGGCCTGACTGTCCATTTCCTCCTCCTCCAACTCCTCCAACTCCTCTTCTTCTGCCCATACACGCTGAACAGTGAAGGACTCAACAATGGTCCCCTCTTGTGTCTCGCCAACATTCTCCTCCTCTTCCTCCTCATCCTCCTCCACCTCCACCTCCTCCGATATGCGCTGAGAAACAGACCTCAGGGTGCTTTGGCTATCAACAAGGGAATATTCTTCCCCCGTCTCTTGTGACGAGCGCAAAGCTTCCGACTTCATGCTGACCAGAGAGTTTTTCAACAGGCCAAGCAGCGGGATGGTGAGGCTGATGATGGCGGCATCGCCACTGACCATCTGTGTTGACTCCTCAAAGTTACTCAGCACCTGACAGATATCAGACATCCACGTCCACTCCTCATTGTAGACTTGAGGAAGCTGACTGACCTGACTACCAGTTCTGGTGGAAGTTGACATCTGGCAGTCTACAATCGCTCTGCGCTGCTGGTAAACTCTGGATAACATGGTCAGTGTTGAATTCCACCTCGTGGGCACGTCGCACAACAGTCGGTGAGCGGGCAGTTGGAGGCGGCGCTGCGCTGCCCTGAGAGTGGCAGCATCTGGGCTGGACTTCCTGAAATGCGCACAGATGCGGCGCACCTTCGTGAGCAAATCAGACAGATTGGGGTATGTCTTGAGGAAACGCTGCACTATCAGATTTAACACATGGGCCAGGCATGGCACATGTGTCAGTCTGCCGAGTTGCAGAGCCGCCACCAGGTTACGGCCGTTGTCACACACAACCATTCCCGGCTTGAGGTTCAGCGGTGCCAGCCACAGATCAGTCTGCGCCGTGATGCCCTGTAATAGCTCTTGGGCGGTGTGCCTTTTGTCGCCTAGGCTCAGCAGTTTGAGCACCGCCTGCTGTCGCTTAGCGACGGCACTGCTGCTGTGCCTAGAGCTACCGACTGATGGCGCCGTGCCCACGGATGGTAGTTCGGAGGAGGAGGTGGAGGAGGGGTGGGAGGAGGAGGAGGCATAGTAGGCCTGAAACACCTGGACCGAGGTAGGCCCCGCAATCCTCGGCGTCGGCAGTATATGAGCAGCCCCAGGGTCAGACTCGGTCCCAGCCTCCACCAAGTTAACCCAATGTGCCGTCAGCGATATATAGTGGCCCTGCCCGGCAGCACTCGTCCACGTGTCCGTGGTCAGGTGGACCTTGTCAGAAACGGCGTTGGTCAGGGCACGGATGATGTTGTCTGACACGTGCTGGTGCAGGGCTGGGACGGCACATCGGGAAAAGTAGTGGCGGCTGGGGACCGAATACCGAGGGGCGGCCGCCGCCATGAGGTTGCGAAAGGCCTCGGTCTCTACTAGCCTATAGGGCAGCATCTCCAGGCTAAGCAATCTGGAGATGTGCACATTAAGGGCTTGGGCGTGCGGGTGGGTTGCACTATATTTGCGTTTCCGCTCCAGCGTCTGGGGTATGGAGAGCTGAACGCTGGTGGATGCTGTGGAGGATCGTGGAGGCGACGATGGGGTTTTTGTGCCAGGGTCCTGGGCAGGGGGCTGACTAGCAGCTGACACAGGGGAAGGAGCAGTGGTGTGCACGGCCGGAGGTGAACGGGCTTGTTGCCACTGAGTGGGGTGCTTAGCATTCATATGCCTGCGCATACTGGTGGTAGTTAAGCTAGTAGTGGTGGAACCCCTGCTGAGCCTGGTTTGGCAAATGTTGCACACCACAGTCCGTCGGTCATCCGGTGTTTCCTTAAAGAACCTCCACACTTCTGAAGATCTAGCCCTCGCCGCAAGAGCCCTCACCACGGGAGCTTCACTAGTTGACAGTGGCGCTGATGCACCAGCTCTGGCCCTGCCTCTCCGTCTGGCCCCACCACTGCCTCTTCCAACCTGTTCAGGTCGAGGACTCTCCTCCGTCTCAGAAGCACTGTGTTCACCCGGCCTCTCAACCCAGCTTGGGTCTGTCACCTCATCATCCTCCGATCCCTCAGTCTGCTCCCCCCTCGGACTTCCTGCCCTGACAACAACTTCCCCACTGTCTGACAACCGTGTCTCCTCATCGTCGGACACCTCTTTACACACTTCCACTACGTCAAGAAGGTCATCATCACCCACAGACTGTGACTGGTGGAAAACCTGGGCATCGGAAAATTGCTCAGCAGCAACCGGACAAGTGGTTTGTGACTGTGGGAAGGGTCCAGAAAACAGTTCCTCAGAGTATGCCGGTTCAAATGGCAAATTTTCCTGGGAGGGGGCAGACTGGGGGGGAGGAGGCTGAGGTGCAGGAGCTGGAGGAGTGGGGATTTCGGTGACATGGGTGGACTGCGTGGAAGACTGACTGGTGGTGGACAAATTGCTCGAAGCATTGTCAGCAATCCACGACATCACCTGTTCGCACTGTTCTGGCCTCAACAGTGCTCTACCACGAGTCCCAGTAACTTCAGACATGAACCTAGGGAGTGTAGCTCTGCGGCGTTCCCCTGCTCCCTCATCAGCAGGTGGTGTCTCACCCCGCCCAGGACCACGGCCTCTGACCCCTGCAGTAGTTGGACGCCCACGTCCCCGCCCTCGTCCTCTACCCCTAGCCCTCGGGTTAAACATTTTTAAAATGAGAGTTATAACTTTTTTTTTTTTTTTACTTCTTTTTGTTTTTTTTTGTGTTTTTTTGTGTTTTTTTTTTTTTTTTGTGTTTTTTGTTTTTTTTTGAGTTTTTAAAACCAAACAATCCTATCCTATTGCTATGGCTATTTTCTAGCCAAGTATCAAAGGAAGCACACTACTATGCCAGATGAGATGACACTGAGTTAGTGCCTAATAGAAATCCAACCCCTACTGAATTTTGCCACTTCGGCCTTTGCTATGGATATGTGCGCCACTAAGCGCAGAACACAGCGGTCGCAAGTCTCACTACAAATTGCTCAGAATTGGCAAGTACATGCACTGCAGAAACTACAGCCACCAGCAGATCAACCAGAAATCAAATATATAGAACGCTACTGTAGGCTTCAAGAAGCTGTTTGTATTCTCCTATGGCTATTTTCTAGCCAAGTATCAAAGGAAGCACACTACTATGCCAGATGAGATGACACTGAGTTATTGCCTAATAGAAATCCAACCCCTACTGAATTTTCCCACTTCGGCCTTTGCTATGGATATGTGCGCCACTAAGCGCAGAACACAGCGGTCGCAAGTCTCACTACAAATTGCTCAGAATTGGCAAGTACATGCACTGCAGAAACTACAGCCACCAGCAGATCAACCAGAAATCAAATATATAGAACGCTACTGTAGGCTTCAAGAAGCTGTTTGTATTCTCCTATGGCTATTTTCTAGCCAAGTATCAAAGGAAGCACACTACTATGCCAGATGAGATGACACTGAGTTATTGCCTAATAGAAATCCAACCCCTACTGAATTTTCCCACTTCGGCCTTTGCTATGGATATGTGCGCCACTAAGCGCAGAACACAGCGGTCGTAAGTCTCACTACAAATTGCTCAGAATTGGCAAGTACATGCACTGCAGAAACTACAGCCACCAGCAGATCAACCAGAAATCAAATATATAGAACGCTACTGTAGGCTTCAAGAAGCTGTTTGTATTCTCCTATGGCTATTTTCTAGCCAAGTATCAAAGGAAGCACACTACTATGCCAGATGAGATGACACTGAGTTATTGCCTAATAGAAATCCAACCCCTACTGAATTTTGCCACTTCGGCCTTTGCTATGGATATGTGCGCCACTAAGCGCAGAACACAGCGGTCGCAAGTCTCACTACAAATTGCTCAGAATTGGCAAGTACATGCACTGCAGAAACTACAGCCACCAGCAGATCAACCAGAAATCAAATATATAGAACGCTACTGTAGGCTTCAAGAAGCTGTTTGTATTCTCCTATGGCTATTTTCTAGCCAAGTATCAAAGGAAGCACACTACTATGCCAGATGAGATGACACTGAGTTATTGCCTAATAGAAATCCAACCCCTACTGAATTTTCCCACTTCGGCCTTTGCTATGGATATGTGCGCCACTAAGCGCAGAACACAGCGGTCGCAAGTCTCACTACAAATTGCTCAGAATTGGCAAGTACATGCACTGCAGAAACTACAGCCACCAGCAGATCAACCAGAAATCAAATATATAGAACGCTACTGTAGGCTTCAAGAAGCTGTTTGTATTCTCCTATGGCTATTTTCTAGCCAAGTATCAAAGGAAGCACACTACTATGCCAGATGAGATGACACTGAGTTATTGCCTAATAGAAATCCAACCCCTACTGAATTTTCCCACTTCGGCCTTTGCTATGGATATGTGCGCCACTAAGCGCAGAACACAGCGGTCGCAAGTCTCACTACAAATTGCTCAGAATTGGCAAGTACATGCACTGCAGAAACTACAGCCACCAGCAGATCAACCAGAAATCAAATATATAGAACGCTACTGTAGGCTTCAAGAAGCTGTTTGTATTCTCCTATGGCTATTTTCTAGCCAAGTATCAAAGGAAGCACACTACTATGCCAGATGAGATGACACTGAGTTATTGCCTAATAGAAATCCAACCCCTACTGAATTTTCCCACTTCGGTCTTTGCTATGGATATGTGTGCCACTAAGAGCTAAACACAACGGTAGCAAGTCCCCCTGCTAATTCCTCACAAAATGGTAATAGATGCAAATTAAAATAAAAAAAGTAGAACGTTATTGTAGCCCTAAGAAGGGCTGTTGGGTTCTTTGAGAATCACTCCTGCCTAACAGTAAGCTAATAGAACACCCTAACGCTTTCCCTGACCAGCAGCAGCTCTCTCCCTAGCGGCATCCAGAGACAGAATGATCCGAGCAGCGCGGCCAGCGGCTAGTCTATCCCAGGGTCACCTGATCTGGCCAGCCAACCACTGCTATCGACGTGTAAGGGTACCACGTCATGCTGGGTGGAGTGCAGAGTCTCCTGGCTTGTGATTGGCTCTGTTTCTGGCCGCCAAAAAGCAAAACGGCGGGAGCTGCCATTTTCTCGAGCGGGCGAAGTATTCGTCCGAGTAACGAGCAGTTTCGAGTACCCTAATGCTCGACCGAGCATCAAGCTCGGACGAGCATGTTCGCTCATCTCTAGTTTATATATAGGTGTAATATGTAATGTGTGTGTATATTTATATATAGTGATTGCTGGGGGAGCTGTATATAGTGATTGCTGGGGGAGCTGTATACAGTGATTGCTGGGGGAGCTGTATACAGTGATTGCTGGGGGGGCTGTATATAGTGATTGCTGGGGGAGCTGTATATAGTGATTACTGGGGGAGCTGTATATAGTGATTACTGGGGGAGCTGTATATAGTGATTGCTGGGGGAGCTGTATATAGTGATTGCTGGGGGAGCTGTATATAGTGATTACTGGGGGCTGTATATAGTGATTGCTGGGGGTGCTGTATATAGTGATTGCTGGGGGAGCTGTATATAGTGATTGCTGGGGGCTGTATATAGTGATTGCTGGGGGAGCTGTATATAGTGATTGCTGGGGGAGCTGTATATAGTGATTGCTGGAGGAGCTGTATATAGTGATTGCTGGGGGAGCTGTATATAGTGATTGCTGGGGGAGCTGTATATAGTGATTGCTGGGGGGAGCTGTATATAGTGATTGCTGGGGGAGCTGTATATAGTGATTGCTGGGGGAGCTGTATACAGTGATTGCTGGGGGGCTGTATATAGTGATTGCTGGGGGGAGCTGTATACACTGATTGCTGGGGGAGCTGTATACACTGATTGCTGGGGGAGCTGTATACACTGATTACTGGGGGAGCTGTATATAGTGATTGCTGGGGGTGCTGTATACAGTGATTGCTGGGGGAGCTGTATACAGTGATTACTGGGGGAGCTGTATATAGTGATTGCTGGGGGTGCTGTATACAGTGATTGCTGGGGGAGCTGTATACAGTGATTACTGGGGGAGCTGTATACAGTGATTGCTGGGGAGCTGTATACAGTGATTACTGGGGGAGCTGTATATAGTGATTACTGGGGGAGCTGTATATAGTGATTGCTGGGGGAGCTGTATACAGTGATTGCTGGGGAGCTGTATATAGTGATTGCTGGGGGAGCTGTATACAGTGATTACTGGGGGAGCTGTATATAGTGATTGTTGGGGGAGCTGTATACAGTGATTGCTGGGGGAGCTGTATACAGTGATTACTGGGGGAGCTGTATGCACTGATTGCTGGGGGAGCTGTATATAGTGATTACTGGGGGAGCTGTATATAGTGATTACTGGGGGAGCTGTATACAGTGATTACTGGGGGAGCTGTATACAGTGATTACTGGGGGAGCTGTATATAGTGATTGCTGGGGGAGCTGTATATAGTGATTGCTGGGGGAGCTGTATACACTGATTACTGTACGCTGTATATATTTTGTACTACATGGCGGTACACTGTATGCATTTTGTACTACATGGCGGTACACTGTATGCATTTTGTACTACATGGCGTTACGCTGTAATTATTTTGTACTACATATTACATATATGGGGGGGGGTCTCTCTATGGCTCGCCTCGGGCAGCATAAAGGCTTAAATTCTTTACCCCTGTATTGGTGGCCCCTGCCAATGGCTGCAATAGTACTCAATGCGGCCGGAAGCAGACGCTTGGGTACTATCACTGAGTGCGTGCACCACACTCAAACCTTAGATGCTGGAGGGAATGGCAGCATCTATGGGGCGGGGGCCTTAATAAAATATGGGGGGGGGATAGCAGTTTGCATGGGGGGCATTAATAAAATATGGAGGGGGGGATGGCAGTGTGTCCGATCAGTATTGTAGTCCCTGACTTACCTTCTAGTGTGAGACTGCTCTCAGCTTATATACTGTTATATCTATAGGGTCAGAGAGCCAGGTATAACTTGTCTTTGTGGTGCGGGCGCCAGAGTAGGGTTATTGTCATCAGTTCTTATAAAGGTTTTCAGCATTTCCTTATTGGAAGGTTGGTGCAGTGCGAACACTTACATCCCTAACCACAGCCCAGCCACCAGCAGAAAGCCCTGGAAACCAGGGGTAACTCTTATACTATCCCTAACCACAGCCCAGCCACCAGCAGAAGCCCAGGACACCAGGGGTAACTCTTATACTATCCCTAACCAGTGCCCAGCCACCAGCAGAAGCCCAGGACACCAGGGGTAACTCTTATACTATCCCTAACCACAGCCCAGCCACCAGCAGAAGCCCAGGACACCAGGGGTATCTCTTATACTATCCCTAACCAGTGCCCAGCCACCAGGAGAAGCCCTGGAAACCAGGGGTAACTCTTATACTATCCCTAACCACAGCCCAGCCACCAGCAGAAAGCCCTGGAAACCAGGGGTAACTCTTATACTATCCCTAACCACAGCTCAGCCACCAGCAGAAAGCCCAGGACACCAGGGGTAACTCTTATACTATCCCTAACCACAGCCCAGCCACCAGCAGAAGCCCAGGACACCAGGGGTAACTCTTATACTATCCCTAACCACAGCCCAGCCACCAGCAGAAAGCCCAGGACACCAGGGGTAACTCTTATACTATCCCTAACCACAGCCCAGCCACCAGCAGAAGCCCAGGACACCAGGGGTAACTCTTATACTATCCCTAACCACAGCCCAGCCACCAGCAGAAGCCCAGGACACCAGGGGTAACTCTTATACTATCCCTAACCAGTGCCCAGCCACCAGGAGAAGCCCTGGAAACCAGGGGTAACTCTTATACTATCCCTAACCACAGCCCAGCCACCAGCAGAAAGCCCTGGAAACCAGGGGTAACTCTTATACTATCCCTAACCACAGCTCAGCCACCAGCAGAAAGCCCAGGACACCAGGGGTAACTCTTATACTATCCCTAACCACAGCCCAGCCACCAGCAGAAGCCCAGGACACCAGGGGTAACTCTTATACTATCCCTAACCACAGCCCAGCCACCAGCAGAAGCCCAGGACACCAGGGGTAACTCTTATACTATCCCTAACCACAGCCCAGCCACCAGCAGAAGCCCAGGACACCAGGGGTAACTCTTATACTATCCCTAACCACTGCCCAGCCACCAGCAGAAAGCCCTGGAAACCAGGGGTAACTCTTATACTATCCCTAACCACAGCCCAGCAGAAAGCCCGGGAAACCAGGGGTAACTCTTATACTATCCCTAACCACAGCCCAGCGACCAGCAGAAAGCTTGGGAAACCAGGGGTAACTCTTATACTATCCCTCACCACAGCCCAGCGACCAGCAGAAAGCCTGGGACACCAGGGGTAACTCTTATACTATCCCTAACCACAGCCCCGCCACCAGCAGAAGCCCGGGACACCAGGGGTAACTCTTATACTATCCCTAGCATTAATGCCCTGAGGTGATATCACCACTGCAGCCCCTGTACACAAACCAAGAGCCGAGCACTAGCAGAAAAGGTGGGAGAAAGGGCTTAGCTTAGCCTCTGCATCACTGCCCCCGCTAGTGCTTACAAATTCCCTCATCCCAGAATATTTATATGCAGTAGTAGGTGGGCCCCCAAAATCAATTTCACTGGTGGGCCCCAGGCACCCCAGTCCGACCCTGACCACATATAATACCTCGTATCATGGGCTCCTCCATTTATAATGCCTCCTGTTCTGTGACTATCCACTCAATCCAATGACCAAATGTGGACCCAAAATATCATACCTCCTACAGTGGCCCTAAAACACATAATGCCCACCCTTTCTGTTGCACCCTCATGTTACCTGCCCTTATAATAACCTGTTTTATAGCTCCCACTCATAATACCTCCTTTTCTGTTGGCCCCTAACAAAAAATGCCTCCTTTAATTTTGGCCCCACTTAATCATCATTTTGTGCAGCCCTCCTTCACAATATTACACCCCAACACTGTTGACCCCCTTACTTACAAAGGGTCCGCGGGCTGCATTTTCATCAGGTTTCCCGACTTTTTCCATTTTGCGACGCATTTACCTGGGTTTTTTGGCGCATGCGATCGGATTTTGGCATAATTGCAACGACCTTCATGTGACACAAATCTGGGGGGCGGCCGCTGGGCAACCCGACTGATTTGGACTAAGCGCCAGATTTAATATTCAAAATTGTGTCACAAGCCATGCAATTACACCGAGAAGAAGAAGGTGAACTCCGGTGGACCTAAGCGGGGAAGCGACACACGCAGGAAATTGGACGCACAATCTTTGTGAATCGCGGCAGCTCCGAATCCTCGTCGGACAACGCACCTCGGGGATTGCGACGGGACGGGTAAGTAAATGTGCCCCGTTGTGTCATTCCTCTCACTGTTTTCCTCCTTTCCTAGAAAATTGTTGTCCACTCCCTTATATTATGCCCTTCCCCTCCATATTGATGTTCAACCCCCTCATTATTGTGGACACCCCTCATCCTCATATTAACCTCCTCCTTTTTTTGCTGTTGTAAAATTTTTTAAAGAATCAGGTGCTCACCTGTCCCCATTCCCCCACAGCAGTTCTGCTCCTTTTCACCTGAAGCAGTAGAGGCTCAGATTTGAGGTTCCTTTTATCCTCGCCTCATAGGACAGCAGTGCAGACCCGTAAATCTGAGACTGTCTAGATGGGTTCCTTATGGTTTAGAGGAATGTTCCACATTATGTTTGTTGAAGGGATATACAGCACACTATATCGACATAAATACAGTCCATTGGTCATACTGTATATCCATTATTAAATATACACTACTATAGTAACACAGTTTAAGGTACTATTAGGTACTACAGACCTGTTACTATGCCCCTCTTACTTGGCAAAGTTTGGGTGACCCCTGTACGCCCTGTACATAGAAAGCTTGGTGCTTGTATGGTATCTACATCATAACAATTGGCTCTGGTACCCCATCTATTAGGTATGTTTGGCTCTAATATTTATTGATGTAGTAAGTTTGCGCTATAGTATCAATTTATAGTATCAACTTGCGCTATAGTTTCAATCGTTCTGGTTAGTAGTGGATTATAATATAGGAGTGGTTTGGGGGTCGATGATCACCCAAACCACCCACCAAATTTTATACTGAAAAGGACCTTCACCCATGAAATCCTTGTAAATCTGTTCCTGCTTTCACAGATTGAAAGCAGCAGTAGGGACACATCCTCCATTGCCCCCAAAAGGTGATTCTGGCACCAAAAGTAGGAAGTGATTCCAGACTTGTAGGGGCTATAATACACTAAAATGTTTAGTTCTAAATATTTGGCAGTAAGAATCCAATACATTTGACATCTTATACTGGGGGGGATAATCTTGATACAGCCCAAGGACTTGTAATAGCTTAAACCTACCCCTGCTGGTGATCCATTATACAATATGCTGCTGGAGACAATTCATCATGTATTAGAAATGTGTGGCCATTGAGCTCTGAAGCCATCTACTGGTAACTAATGATCACAACATGTCCCACTCGACACATTTAATGTAAATAATAATAATAATAATCTTTATTTATATAGCGCCATCATATTCCGTAGCGCTTTACAAATCATAAGGGACAAATACAAATATAATAAAACATTACACAGCACAAACATTCGTATGGAACAAAAGGAGTGAGGTCCCTGCTCGCAAGAGCTTACAGTTTATGAGGAGGAGTGGGGTAACACAAGGGGTAAGAGGTAAAAGAATATATAATGGTCAAGCCATTCTTCTTAAGGGAACAGAACAAAATATAATAAATGGAATTGCTGTCGCTTGAACCACTCAGCCGTCATCTTATATACAAGGTCCAGGGTGAATGGGACTGCAGAGAAGTCTGGTGCCTGTTGGTTGCTGGACAACAGATGGGAGGAGGACACAGGACGGGTTAGTAAAAGAGTTAAAACTTCATGCAGTTAATGAGTGTTATAGGCTTGCCTAAAGAAATGGGTTTTAAGAGCACGTTTGAAACTTTGGAGGTTTGTTATTAGTCCGATAGTCCAGGGAAGAGCATTCCATAGAATGGGTGCAGCTCTAGAGTGTAAATGCAGGTGCAGGAGATCATTCTCAGATACTGAGGTACACACACAATACTGCTACTGAAAAATAACAAGAGCATCTAAGCCCAACAATTTTATGGATCCCTTCACGAATGCCGTAAGATCATAAATGTCCTAATTTCACATACCTCATGTATAAATGTTGTGACAGTGGCCCGCTTCAAATGGCTATATCTTCTTATCTATGGCACCTACAAATACAGTTCTGGTGTCATGTAAAAGAGAGTCTCCTTAAATGTTGCATCAGGACTGTGTTTCTAGACAGAACTGTAGATATCCAGTCTTATATTTTCAGTAAAAAATTGTATTTTAATATACCATGCTCTCTTTCTAACTTTAACAGTAGATATCTCCGGTTCTGTGAAACCTAAACAATCCTGTTGGGATCTTTAGAAGATATAACCTTTTGAAGTCCCCCCTCCCTCCAGTCTGTCAGATAATGTCACAATGGAGGAGTTGCTGGGAGACAGAGCTGACAGTGTGCAGAAGGACATGCACCCCCTACTTCTGTTGCTGAACCTGGATTGACGCTGTACATATTTTTAACATATTTTGGAAAAGGCTTATTAAATGTTACCGCTTATCAAAAACCTTTACTGGTTAAAATGACAAAAAAGTTTATTTTTACAACTTATCAAGACTCACATGTCATGAAAAATATTAAGTAAAAATTATTATGATCTGTAAAGCTGTTACAAAGATATCATAATTTAAAGAAGAGCAAAAGAGACCAGCAAAAAATGACCTGGACATTCAGGTTCCAACAATATTTGATCACAGAAGGGTTAAAAAATATAATTGTGACCGTAAACAATTAAATGCAAAAAAATGGTATTGAACCATACATTCATACAAATATATAAGGTGCCCCCCTCATCCCCATACACGAAAGTGAAGAACTCTATGCATTATATAAATATTAAAATAAGTGGCTTTAATAAAACTGAGGCACAATTGCATTTTATATCCATTTAGTCATAATAAAAGGTTACTCAGGGAAATCTGAAGTCCAGTGAGTACACACAAGGTGTAACACTGTTTCTTGTCATTATGTAACAATTTTGTGATGTTCCCTCTCTGTGATGTGTGTAATTTGTAGTTGTCTCATATGGAGACCTAGCTGCTGCAACTAACTCTTCTCTCTTCCTCCTCCATAGCGGATTTATATTCAAGAATTGTAGCTGGACTTGGTGCACTTTGGAAGTGTCCTTACACTGCTGTGAGATCTCTGGAGCCCCTTTCTTTTGTTCTAAGTGACTGCTGTAACATTCAACATGCGTGCTGCTGGTCAAGACTGCTGGTAGACTTATTTTAACAACCTATCCATCCATCCAAAAAACAAGCCATCTTGTGTTCAACAATCAAAATAATGGACTAAGCTTTGATATGATGAGGGGAAAGGACATGCCCAAAAATATCTACAGTGGTCAGGACCGGTTTTAGACAAACTGGTGCCGAAAACTAGATAGATAAATGGTTAGATAGACAGATCTATAGATAGAAAATAGATTAAAGGGGTATTCCCACGAAGACAGGTTTCTTATATATACTCAGGATAACAAAATAACACATTCTATAATTCACTGTTATTACCAAAAATACAGCATTTCACAGATATAATTCCATCCTGTCTCTATCAGTCCTGCTGTACACAATTTCAGTTGGCACTAGACACGACAGGTCAGGTGGCCGTCATCTTGGATTTGTATGGCTGATCACATCCTGCCAGGAGATCGTGAGCAGAGAGAGAGGCTGCAAACTACAAGGAGATAAGTGATACAAAGGAAGGGGGAGGCAAGCACATATCTGTGAGATAAAGCAAAGCTAAAAGTGTAACAGTGTAAAAGTCTGTCAGCCTCTGTCTGCCATGCCTCTGCTGTGCATCTCATCATCTCTGATCTCTCTTTCTATGTCCAGTGTGTTAGTACAATGTCAGAAGCCAGGTGGAAGTGCATATACACCTGTACTCTGATAATCTAACCACATTGTCACCCCACAGAACTAGATGGATTATAATGTGTCCGCTTAGAGAGTCCCCGCCCACACCTTGGTACTTTTTTTTACTGAGCAGCCAAGGGAGTGATAGGAGCTAAAACAGCAATAACACTGAGTAACATTGTAAAGTAAGGGGTTAATATGTTCTTTATTGTGTTAACATCACTAGGGGATTGAGATGTGAGAATTTTCTTTTGAGGGAAAACTCCTTTAATTATAGTAGATAGATAACTAGAAAGATAGAAGATAGATATATAGACAGGAAATAGATGATAAGCATTTGCACCCGGGCATTCAACCAAGGAGTATTAATGGAGCAATACATCCTCTGCCCACAAAAGTCCACATGCAG
Organism: Engystomops pustulosus; assembly: GCF_040894005.1. Taxonomy (NCBI): domain Eukaryota; kingdom Metazoa; phylum Chordata; class Amphibia; order Anura; family Leptodactylidae; genus Engystomops; species Engystomops pustulosus. Next base: position 146,855,518 of record NC_092417.1, on the reverse strand, counting down.
GGGGCCCTTTTAGGACAGGGGGCCCTGGGCAGATGCCCAGCTTGCCGTCCCCTAACACCGGCCCTGGCAGTTTTATGCAGCACATTATTATTCTGCTCCAAAAGTATTATTCAGTTGTCTTAAATATGAGGGATTCTATAACTGGAGATCATTTATGGCCACGACTGAGCAAATGGGAGTCATACAGGGACAGCTAGTCCGGCCATTCTGTTATCGACCAGGACCTTTCCTTGTTGCAATGGCTTCTAAGGGAACAAGGAAAAGAAAATTTGACCTGACAGCCGGTGAAACGAGTCATGCATGAAGTAGTTATATAGATGTGGGAAATCACCGCGCTTTCCACCAGTCACTTAGCACTTGTAAAATCTTAACATTTACATTATTTTATCTTCTCTTTGTAAATGAAATGTTTACTTTAGGTCTGAGTTCCTGAACACTTGTGACACAAGATCTCAGCACTCCAAAACAGGACATCCCATATGTAGAACCGTATATGGTCCCATATGGTGCAATATATTTATATTATATATATTTTATATTTTAATGCAACTGATGGACTTTGCACAGCAGAAAATAAATCCTTAAACAAAAGTAATTATTTAAAGTAATTCAATCAAATAAATGTTTTCCTATTCCCCATTTCCATAATACGCTATCAACAGCTCAGAGCAGCAGGCACCAAGACATCAAACATCACCCCAAACTACTCCTATTTTAATTTGGTAACTAATGGTACAGGGACTTGACGACTTCCTGCTCCAGAATTGCACTCAACTGTATTCAACTTATGTGGAAGACATGACATAGGCTGAACCTATGGAGCCAAACCACACACTAGTAGAGGATGGAAGAAGGCCACTTTGTTTTCTCAAACCACAGTTCAGGATCTGTTGAGGAGTGGGACTTATATGAGGCCATGTAGATTGTAAGCCCTCAGGGGAATGGTCCTTCCCTTCTCGGTGGAGGGATGGGACTTATATGAGACCATGTAGATTGCGAGCCCTTATGGGCAGGGTCCTTCTAGGTGGAGGGATGGGACTTTTATAGGACCATGTCGATTGTGAGCCCTCATGGGCAGGGTCTTCCTTCCATTTGTTTCCTAATCACTGTAGTTTTTGTATTGTATATGATGTAAGTAATGAAATGTATGTGAACCCCTTATTGATGTACAGCACCATGGAATTAATGGTGCTCTATAAATAAATAATAATCACAATGGGACTTGGAACTTGGCTGCTCATGGCTCAGATACAGAGTTGGCACCAGGGATTATGCAGTCTGCCGCTTGAGGTGAGATACTCATCTCACTTCAGTCAATAACCGGCAGCTGGCTCACACTTTAATGTCAGTAGCGGCTACAGTCACAGCTGTGCGCAGCACGACCTGCCGCTACTGCCGGACGGATCAAACAGAAGACCTGCAGGGGCACCGGAAAGGTGATCAGATTATGGCGCATCAGCGCCGGCTTTCACGCGACAGAAATTGGGGTCGTTGCCGTCAGACAACCTGACGGATTCAGAAAAACCGAAGAATTTAAAAAATTATTTGTGTCGCAAGATCAAGCACTCGCATGCACCAGGAAGAATAAGGTGAACTCCGGCGGACCTCAGTGCAGCAGCGACACATGCTGGATATCCCGGCAGACCCAAATCCTCGTCGGATAACACGCCACGGGATCGCGACTGGACCAGGTAAGTAAATGTGCCCCAATTTGTTTTCCCAGTTTTTAGTGGTAACATCAGGGGCCTCGGCTTATATGCGGGTTGGCTTATACTTGAGTATACATACGGTCAGGTATGTATGTAATAGTTGTACAGACCAGGAAATCTAGTAAATCTAGTAAATCTTGTATATTACAGTCTCACTTTCCAATATTTCGTAAAGACATTAGTCATTAGTAGAGGGTTAATAGCAGCGTGATTGCTTGTGGTATTGGTAAAATAAACACAGGATATTCTCTTTCATTCCAGCACGTTAAGCACTCTATTCACAGTCAATATGCACGCACTGTCACCCTTAGCAGAAGTTAATCACAGGAAAACAAACATGCAGGAAAGATGCATATTATATTTCACAAGTATAACATAATTCACTATGAGCCACTAATTCATTAACAATATGAAATTCCAATCTGGTGACAAGTAACCTTCAACCTGTTCACCTCATCTGATATCACGCTGCAATTTTATCATTGGTTTTGCTGGCTATTTTGGCGTAAAAAAGTCTCAAAAAAGTCGAATTGGGCCTCGTTTCTGAGCAGAACTGTTTTAGTTGCTCATGTTAACCAATCAAAGTTCAGCTTTCATTTTATAAACAGCTGTGGGAAAAGGAAAGCCGAGTTTTTATTGGTTGCCATGGGGAACTAGAAGAGTTTTTGTCTCAGACACTTTTCGAGTTCAACTTTCATTTTCCCACAGCTATTTATAAAATTATAGATGAGCTCTGATTGTTTTCCATGGGCATCTAGAAAAGTTTTACCTCAGACAATTCTGATAAATGTCCCCCCCTTGAGTTTATTTTCCACTTTACTTTTCACTGCTAAAAAGTCGCCACTTCACTAATCTGGTGTAAACACAAAACTACTGCTAGTGCAATGCAATGCAAAACCAGATTCGTGACCCGCATATAAAGTCGTATATACAGGCAGACCTACAATCAGAAATCTACCTATTAAGGCAGATCTTATGGGAGGCGGCTAGTAACATGCTAAACCCTAATCTATTATGACCTAATTCTAAAATACTTCCTAAACTAAACTACACTTTATCTAACTAATATGCTAATTATCGGCAGAGGCTACTGGGTCATGGAGTAGCCTCTCGAGGTAGTGGAAGCAATTGCTAATCCACGCCACAATTAGCATATTAGCTAGATAAAGTCTAGTTTTTTAGGATTAGGTAAAAATAGTTTAGGCCTTTGCATGTTATTAGTTACCTACCATCAGATCTAATTTAAAGGGACCCTATCACCACAGATCTACAGATCACAGATATAAAGGTAGACCAGGTGAAAGGTGGATTTATAGGATGTGAGGATAGCCCTTTTAAGGGCTAATTCTCATGTCCCCGCAATTTTTTTAATAACTTTTATTTGCCTAATATGTAAATTTTCTAAAGAGGCTACTGGGGGCGTGGAGTAGCCGGAGCTGAAGCTACACGGCACAGCTACACCACGCCCCAGTAGCCTTTCCGATCCACCTACCAGAAATCTTCGGCACGCAGGTCCTCGTAGCTGCGCGCCCTCGTCTGCAAAACCTGCAAATGCGCAGAACAGCAGGCCCGTGGCTGCGCAGCTCCGGCTTTGGAGTAGTGACCACGTCCTATAGATCCACCTACCATTTGATCTACTTTTATAGATAGATCCATGGTGGTAGGTTCTCTTTAATAGGTAGATTTCTCACGGTAGGTTTCCTTTAGGAACACCCACTTACAGACAACTCCTAGTCACAAAAGGACCTGTGGATGGTGATAATTTACTAAACTTAGGCTACAATGGACAGCTGTAGTTTTGAAAGGTGTCTGCAATGAAGCTTTATTGTTAATCCTTTTCCCATGACAACTCAAAATTGAGAAAAACTAATTTCTCACAGGGACCAAAACATTTTTGTCCGTATTTACATATACAAAATATACTTGTTCCAACTTACATACAAACTCAACTTAAGAACAAACTTAGAGACCCCATCTTCGGGGACTGCCTGTAGTCAATCGAGTTCCCTGCGGGTGTATGTGCTGGGTATTTTTTCATACATTTTTGCAACTTTTAGAAAATTTTTTTACAGACGGCAAGTAAAGCATGAGAACATTCGTTAAAGGACCACAGCAACTTTGATGAATCTGATGGGCAGCGGTGCTCCAAAGACAGGCATAGAACTGTCCCAAGGAGCCACCTAATGATAAATTACTCCCTTAGTGTCTATGTACACAGCAGTCTATTAGAAGGTCATGGTGCCATGACTGATTTTATGAGGATCTACTCCAGAAAGTTGCAGGGAACAGGTATGCACGCATCTTGGTGATAACTCCACCTACTTAAGGAAGCCCAAATATTTTGTAAATCATAAAATAAAACTACTTAAGCTCTATTTGGTGACTAATAACATTGATCTTTGTTGTATTCACTTATTTATAGCGTTATGTGTTTTTGCATCAGAGGTTCATATTCCCAGAATACCCCTTTAAGATCCATTTTGTAACTAATGACAATGGGGCACATTTACTTACCCGGTCCTGTCGCGATCCCCGATCCGGGAAGTCTGACGAAGATGAATTCCGGCGCAATTAAACCAAGATCGTGCGCCCCGAGATCCTGCATGTGTCGCTTCCCCGCTGAGGTCCGCCGGAGTTCACCTTCTTCCTGGTGTATGTGAGTGCATGTCTTGCGACACAATTTGAGATGTTAAATCCAGCGCATTGTCAGAATCTGTCAGATCGCCCGATGGCCCGCCCCCTGATTTGTGTCGTGTTAAAGCAGGTGCCGATGCGCCAAAATCCAATCGCGTGCGCCAGAAAGCCCCGTTAAATGTAGCGCAAAACGGAAAAATTCGGGAGACCCGCCGGAAATGCGTTCTGCGGACCCTTAGTAAATGTACCCCATTGAGTTTTGTTATATTCATTTATTCATAGCATTATAGGTTTTTGTATCAGTCGTTCATATTCCCGGAATACCCCTTTAAACAGTTAGATGGTTTTAGGGAGTGTCAGAAGGGATAATCTACCACAACATTCTGTGCAAAGGGAGGTAAGAGAACTCAAAACTTCCTTTGTGAGAGAAACTACACAGGACACGTAAATTCTCATAGCAGAACTAGACCCTCCATTAAGGTCCATTGGTGAGGATACTGGCCCAGTCCTATGGGTTCATTTTAAATAGAGTTTTAATTAAGAAACATCTCCCTTCCTTAGCTTTTCGTTGAAACTCCTGTTGGTGAGTCTATCAATAATCAACATGGTGAATATGACGTTGCCAAACCTAATATTGGCTTGAGATTATCATTGCCAGGATCCTTGCTATCACCCAGGACCACAGCACATTTACACCCTTTTGGGCCTGGTCATCTGATAATGATTTTGTTTGCAGGAGACTTCTACGCAGGTTGTACTGTATTTCCACGTTGTGATGTATGAATCAAATGATCTTTCTGCTTCATTAGTTTTTCAGGCCGTCTGGTACAACTTCACCCACAGAATCAACAGCAGTAACATGGAAAAATCAACAGAGGTTACAGTACTATTGGGCTGGGATCACCTCTAAGTTCAAAAGGTTTGTTGCTCTGTATGTACATACCGTTGTTTACCCATCTTCCTTCATTGCAAATATTCCTAAGCTGGTTTTATTGTTTCGTAAAATAGAGAACAAGAAATCAATTAATCTGTTTGTAGGATTTTAAGAGAACCCTGAGAACTTGGACACTGCTTTCCATGTAATTTATAAAGTGTATTAGTTTAGCATTTACATGACATATTTGTTACTTTCAGAGCTCTTGGATTTAAGTGAGATGTACATTTAGCACTTCCACGCTCACTAAATATCTTTGTCTTCAGCTATGAAAATTCATTGGTATTGCTCATGTCATGGGTGCACCTACAGACATAACAGCTGCTCTAGGGTCCCAAAACTCCTGACCCTACGGTATATTCACTTAGCAGTGATTATAGGAGAAGGCAAATAAAACTGAATGCATTCGTATTTACATCTCCTGCATCCATTGCTCCAACTTTTTTGCATTAGTTCTATTTGTTATACTTTTTTATGAACGTTATAACTATGGGGCACATTTACTTACCCGCCCCATTGATGCCGCCGATCCGGAATGTCCGACAAGGATTTGGAGCTACTGAGATTCACTAAGATCGTGCGTCCAATTTCCTGCATGTGTTGCTTCGCTGCTGAGGTCCGCCGGAATTCACCTTCTTCTTCTCGGTGCATGTGAGTGCTGATCTTGTGACACAATTTGGTTTTTAAATTCTGCGGTTTGTCCGAATCAGTTGAGTTGTTCGACGTCCACAACCTCCGATTTGTGTCGCATGCAAGCCGACCACATGCGCCAAAAACTCGGGGCAATTCAGGGCAAATCGGAAAAAATCGTGAAACCTGACGGAAATGCGTTTGCGGACCCTTAGTAAATGTGCCCCTAGGTGTTTATATCCTGGTGTATATTATGCTGTGCTGTGACTGTATAATGGCTATAACATAATTACTGAATTCAACCAAAATTAGTTTCATCCTATCTTTTTACATAGGTGTCCCCCACTTCAATAAACCTAAATCACCTAAATGAAGGGAACTTTACCACCATTTTAATAAAAAATAATAAATTTTGTTGTTAATATTGTTGAAAAGACATCCAATCTATACATACAATGATTCAAAATGGTCCAAAAATATTGAGGGGGATGGTGAAGCAGTTGTAACAAACGGTGCTAAGCAGTATATTACTTATAGCGCTAAATTCTATATCTCTACATGAATTCTCAGACCTCATATTGTGGCCCCTCTCATTTCCCCTCATAATGTGGGCAACCATCTCCCCCTCATATTGTGTCCCATCATCTTCCCCTCATATTGTGGCCCCATCACCTGCTGCTCATATAGTGGCCCCTCTCATCCCCTCGTCTTATGGGCCCCCATCAACCCCCCTTCATATTGTGGGTACCCTCTCCACATCCTGTTGCCACCCTTATCCCTTTGTCCTCCCCCTTCTTGTGGGCCCCCTCTCCTTCTCCTTTTCTTGTTTCAAATTAATTAAAAATAATACTGAACACCCGATACTCACCTGCCCCATTCCCCAGCAGCTCTCATCTTTCTCTGCTGCTGCTGTTGCTGCTGTGTGCCATGATGCCACCAAACGTGATGACATCATCACATCCAGCCTACCGGCCAGAGAGCTGCGGCCAGGTAACAGTGATGATGCAGAATGCTGAAGGCTCTCTGTATCATAATCATCTTCAGGAGGACGCAGATAGAGTTGGCTTGAGTGGCAAGCAGCAAAATCAGCGGGCAGCAGGGGTTGGGGCCCACCAGTGAGGCGGTTCAACACTGTCTGTGTGATTTATCCCTGTACTGTGACACCATTGTGTACATTATCCCTGTACCTTGACACCACTCTGTGTACTGTGATATCAGTGTATTATACCTGCACTGTAACATTGCCATGTGTATTACCCCTTAATGTTACATAACTGTATGTATTATGCCGGGACTGTGTACAAAACAAAAAAATAAGTAAAAATCTATTACAGAATATTACAAACAAAAGTAAATATAAAAAAAAAAATCTATAGTATCTGTGGTGTTAAAATTGTCATTTTACCCTCTGCAAGTGATGTAATTATCAAAATATGGTAATTTGAGGGGGTTCTACTTTTTCAGATGTGTAATTGCACCTGATAACAATGTTATCAAAATCTCAAATGTGCCCCTTTCCTTTTTGTGCCCTGTTATGAGCCCATAAATTGGTTTATATCCATATGTGGGATGTCCTGTATTGCAATATATGGGCATTTTGCTAGTGATCTGTATAGACAGGCTGTTAACAGGCCCCTGAGTCTCACAGAGACTCCTGGTGGTCGCAGCAATGGATTGCCATCCCTCGATGATGCCAACGGGGGGTGACAAACCTTGGCATCATCAGGGGGTGGCCTATAAAGGGATGACACCCCAAGTCAGTGCCAGCAATATGCTGTATAGAGTAAGCTCGGCCATGAACCCTCTCCATACTACCATTGTCACTTAGGGGCTGAAACAAGGATGGTCAAAAAACAGTGGTCTTGCCCTGCTCTATATCCCTGTTCACAAGTTGTGCCAATACTTCCAGTCTTCCGCTGCTATTCTTGGCTGAAAGTGTTTTGGGTTAAAGGGACCTACTTGGGACAATACCTGGTCTCCTTGGACCACAGAACATCACTTATGATGTCAGAGGATGTACACATTAGATAAAAATTGACAAAACTTGCTGATTTTTGCTGATTTTTTTCCCTTAATCGTATGCAAGACCTCCCAGCACCCCACTGACTCTCCATAGATGGAGGAGGTGATAGAAGGATCGGGCTAGTTGGTACTAGCTAGAAACATTAACTAGAAACATGCTTTTGAGGATAAGGATCTCATCTATAGAATAACATTGATAGTATGGTTGTGTAAGCTAAAGAACCGGAGATACAGGCAGTTGAAGACATAGTGGGAAATGCAAGTGGCAGATAAAGATCCAGTTTCTGCTTAGTTCTTTAACTGCCTGTATCTCCAGTTTTCACAGAAACACAAGCAAAATGAAAGATGAATTCCTTATCTTCACAAAAATGTTACCAAATGCATATCTCTAGCTACTATAGAACCAAAGATAAGGGCCACCAGCAGCCTATAAACTTGACTCATCTAAGACGTAAAATGACTCTTATCTGATCATTTTCACGATCAGGGATGACTTGGGATGCGATTTTTTTTGATAGGTCAACGGGTGGATTTTACATAATAAAGGAAATTCTAGAAATTCTGTTTCATATCCTACCTGAGGGTCTAGTGCAGTGATGGGCAACCTTTTGAGCTTGGTGTGTCAAAATTCCGAGCATAACTCAGGTGGTGTGTCACCGTGAAAAAAAACCCTTAATTTTGCAATATTTATAGTTTAAATAACAAATACGTATAATTATTAAACTTCTAGGGTACTTTAACCCTAGGTTGTCTGATTGATCCTACCATGTACTGACATATTACAGTATGGCAGTATATGGGGATTTTCCGCATCATCTATTACTATGTGCAAATCGGACAGGTGTGGAAATGCTTAGTAACATGCAAACTTTCAGTTATGAAAGTTCACAGGTTATAGCGAGGGCGCAGGCGCCGCTGTCTGCATCTCCTTCATGAGGAGCAAAATAATCGCAATGTCTGGCGATGACTGTCTTTCATCATACAGTGCACTGACCTTACTCACTGTATGATGTGAGTGGCAGGTTGTCCTCCCTCATCCCTAATGTGGAGATGGTCAGTGTAGAGGTGGCAGAGTTACACTGACATTACTCGCTGTATGATGAGAGTGGTTTTCCTCACTGGTCCCTGCTGTGGAGATGGTCAGTGTAGGGTGGCAGCTGCTGGGACATCACACAGAGCAGCATTGATGTAGCCTCTCTCTGTGCTGCCACCCTCCCCCCACCACACCTATCAGGAGCTGCAGAGGAGTGTCTGGAGATGATGGCCGGGTCACCTCTCCTGGTGCTGAGCCCCGGGATGATACCTGTGCTGACTGGAGACACAGCTTGGCAAGGAGGTTGAGGAGGGGGGAGTGCTGGGAGCTCAGTTTGTAACAGTCTCTCAGCCTCCCGGGTACTGCACCTGAGGATTAAGCTTAACTCCTCGGCGGCTGCGTGTCACTGAAAATGGCTACGCGTGTCAGCACTGACACGCGTGTCATAGGTTCACCATCATTGGTCTAGTAGTTTAATGAAGTCCCTTTAATGTCTTAGTGCCCCATGATGTTATTATTCACTGTATAGAGATAAAGATTTGTTCACCTCTCTGAATTATAAGTACATCACTGACGAGGGTAGTTAGAGAGTATCGACTAAACCATGTAAACTAAAATATAACTTTTATTTAATAAATTAAAAATAACGAATGTGGAGGGTGTGTGGTACTACACCAAATTCATGTGCGTTAAAAACATTTGTGCTGGGCCCAGTTCATGGCGCTAGTCTAGGGCAAACTAAACCAGGGTCAGACAGTATTGCAGGGGTTACAGGCTAATGGATAATAGAGAGCCTTTATGTGTGCCAAAAGCAGGCTAATGCACCTATTATCCGGCCAACACCTCTTGCATGAGATGGACAAAAATTTTTAAAAATATATATCAACCCCCAACCACAGTGCAGAGCGGAGTGTACACCCTGCACCAGGAGGGGAAAGAAATGTGATGGAGGCTATCAGCTGAATTGATGTAGGAGATGGGTCAACTAGTCGGCTAAACTGAAGCCGCAATGGGCTAAGATCAGCTGTTAACCTAATACAGAGGCTGTCTAGAACCCTAACTCCTCAGCGAGTACTCCTAAAGATACTAAGATCCTACGCGTTTCCTGACAATTCTCATCAGGGATCAGATAGATTTGTCATTATAAGTTAAAGATTAGAGATGAGCGAACACTAAAATGCTCGGGTACTCGTTATTCGAGACGAACTTTTCCCGATGCTCGAGTGCTCGTCTCGAATAACGAACCCCATTGAAGTCAATGGGAGACTCGAGCATTTTTCAAGGGGACCAAGGCTCTGCACAGGGAAGCTTGGCCAAACACCTGGGAACCTCAGAAAAGGATGGAAACACCACGGAAATGGACAGGAAACAGCAGGGGCAGCATGCATGGATGCCTCTGAGGCTGCCTAATCGCACCATTATGCCAAAATTATGGGCAACAGCATGGCCATGACAGAGTGACAGAATGAAGCTAGATAGCATCTAAAACATCCAATAATTGACCCTGACACTATAGGGGACGGCATGCAGAGGCAGCGGCAGCAGGCTAGAGAGTGGCATGGCGACATACCCTAATTGGACTCAGGCTTCAAACCAATGGGTGTCAGAGAGGAACCAAAGGAGGTGAGCAAGAAGCGCTCAAATAATATCGGTACATGATAAAAGTTTGCCAGTATATTTTGTGGATTACACAGCAGGGTGGCGACAAAGTTAACATGGAAGCCATGAAAACAACCCAAAATTCTGCCTGACACAGCTCGTTTGATAAGGGGACCATGTATGCTTACAGTTCATGCCAGTCGCTGCACTGGCTGCCAGTCTCCTTTCGAATACAGTTTAAAATAATAATAACCCTCATCCATAAAGCTCTGTATAATGCTGCACCCCCCTACCTCTCCTCTCTTATCTCAGTCTATCGCCCAACCCGTGCTCTTAGATCCGCCAGTGATCTTAGATTAACCTCTACCCTAGTGCGGACCTCCCACTCGCGTCTCCAAGACTTCTCTAGAGCTGCACCAATTCTATGGAATGCTCTGCCCCGGACTATCAGACTAATACCTAACCTCCAAAGTTTCAAACGTGCTCTTAAAACCCATTTCTTTAGGCAAGCCTATAACACTCATTAACTGCATGAAGTTTTAACTCTTCTACTAACCCGTCCTGTGTCGTCCTCCCATCTGTTATCCAGCAACCAACAGGCACCAGACTTCTCTGCAGTCCCATTCACCCTGGACCTGGTATATAAGATGACGGCTGAGTGGTTCAAGCGACAGCAATTCCATTTATTATATTTTTTTCTATTCCCTAAGAAGAATGGCTTGACCATTAAATATTCTTTTACCTCGTGTTACCCCATCATCTTCATAAACCGTAAGCTCTGGCGAGCAGGGACCTCACTCCTGTTGTTCCATACAAATGTTGTGCTGTTACATTACATTTGTATTTGTTTCCTATGATTTGTAAAGCGCTACAGAATATGATGACGCTATATAAATAAAGATTATTATTATTATTATTATGGAGGCAGTGAACTAGTAGTAGATTAAAGGTGCTGCAACTATGTTAGTTGGATCTTGGGATGGAGCTGGCGCTCTGCAGCCAGGCGAGCTTTCGCCAATCCAAGCCCCTGTCTCTAGGCTACTCCCCAAACAGCACTTCTAAGAACCTTTTGTATAAGATCAAGTGTAGTAGCGTTCTTATAAGTTTAGGATATGGCGGGTGAGGGGAATGTAAACAGATGCGCAAGAAGCGCTGAAATAATATCCCTAAATATGACCAAGTTCCATAACGTATCTGGTGAAACACCCGAAAAATGAGCCTGACACAGCTCTTTTGATAAGGGGACGACATGTGGAGGCAGCCATGGAGACGACTTCCATGATTAAGAGCGACAGTATGGGGCATTCATATTGCGCTGCTATGATTGCAACTTCAGGTCTCCAGCATGGCGGCGACAGATAGACCGAGTTCAACTATGTATCTGGTGAAACACCTGAAAATTCTGCCTGACGCAGCTCGTTTGATAAGGGGATGAAGTGCTGCATATCCTCTTGTGCTCCAGCGTCTGGGGTATAGAGAGTTGAAATGAGACATTGGTGGACGCTGTGGAGGATCGTGGAGGCAAAATGGACAGGAAACAGCAGGGGCAGCATGCATGGATGCCTCTGAGGCTGCCTAATCTTGGGATGGAGCTGGCGGTCCACTGCCAGGAGAGCTTTCGCCTGTCCAAGCCCCTGTCTCTCGGCTCCTCCCCACCCAAAATGGGCCTGGGGGCCAGAAGCGTTTACTTTGAAAAAATTATAATTTTCAAAGCAGGTCGGGTCGTTTGAATATTTCACCTAGGAATAATGGAATAGCATAGTGGTTCTATTTTTAATTGTTTTTACGGAAATGGTTCCATGATTAAGAGCGACAGTATGGGGCATCCATATTGCGCTGCTATGATTGCAACTTCAGGTCTCCAGCATGGCGGCGACAGATGGGCCGCGTTCCACTATGTATCTGGTGAAACACCTGAAAATTCTGCCTGACACAGCCTGTTTGATAAGGGGACGATGTATGGAGGCAGTGAACTAGTAGTAGATTAAAGGTGCTGCAGTTAAAACTATGTTAGTTGGATCTTGAGATGGAGCTGGCGCTCCGCTGCCAGGCGAGCTTTCGCCAATCCAAGCCCCTGTCTCTAGGCTACTCCCCAAACAGCACTTCTAAGAACCTTTTGTATAAGATCAAGTGTAGTAGCGTTCTTATAAGTTTAGGATATGGCAGGTGAGGGGAATGTAAACAGATGCGCAAGAAGCGCTGAAATAATATTGGTAAATGATAAAAGTTTGCCAGTATATTTTGTGGATTACACAGCAGGGTGGCGACAAAGTTAACAACTTTGATGTGGAATGCCCTGTAATAGCTCTTGGGCGGTGTGCCTTTTATCGCCTAGGCTCAGCAGTTTCAGCACCGCCTGCTGTCGCTTAGCGACGGCACTGCTGCTGTGCCTAGAGCTACCGACTGATGGCGCCATGCCCACGGATGGTAATTCGGAGGAGGAGGAGGTGGAGGAGGGGTGGGAGGAGGTATAGTAGGCCTTTGAGACCTGGACCGAGGTAGGCCCCGCAATTCTCTGCGTCGGCAGTATATGACCAGCCCCAGGGTCAGACTCGGTCCCAGCCTGCACCAAGTTAAGTGTAGTAGCGTTCTTATAAGTTTGGGATATGGCGGGTGAGGGGAATGTAAACAGATGCGCAAGAAGCGCATGATGCGCATGGAGCTGGCGCTCCGCTGCCAGGCGAGCTTTCGCCAATCCAAGCCCCTGTCTCTAGGCTACTCCCCAAACAGCACTTCTAAGAACCTTTTGTATAAGATCAAGTGTAGTAGCGTTCTTATAAGTTTAGGATATGCCGGGTGAGGGGAATGTAAACAGATGCGCAAGAAGCGCTGAAATAATATCCCTAAATGGTAAAAGTTTGCCAGTATATTTTGTGGATAACACAGCAGGGTGGCGACAAAGTTAACAACTTTGATGTGGAATCCATGAAAACAACCCAAATTTCTGCCTGACACACCTCGTTTGATAAAGGGACGATGTATGGAGGCAGCTATATGGACGACTTTTGGAGGTAGCAATGGAGACAACGTGTGGAGGCTGCTATGGAGACAATTTAATTTGGATAGTGCCTGTATGTGGCAGTCCCAAACATTTTTCAAACCAGAGGAGCAGGTAGGTGGCCCTCCAGTAAAATGGAATAGATTGAGTGCCTGTATGTGGCAGTCCCAAAAATGTTTCAAACCAGAGGAGCAGGTAGGTGGCCCTGCAGTAAAATGGAATAGATTGAGTGCCTGTATGTGGCAGTCCCAAAAATTTTTCAAACCAGAGGAGCAGGTAGGTGGCCCTCCAGTAAAATGGAATAGATTGAGTGCCTGTATGTGGCAGTCCCAAACATTTTTCAAACCAGAGGAGCAGGTAGGTGGCCCTGCAGTAAAATGGAATAGATTGAGTGCCTGTATGTGGCAGTCCCAAAAATGTTTCAAACCAGAGGAGCAGGTAGGTGGCCCTCCAGTAAAATGGAATAGATTGAGTGCCTGTATGTGGCAGTCCCAAAAATTTTTTAAAACAGAGGACCGGGTAGGTGGCCCTCCAGAAAAATGGAATAGATTGAGTGCCTGTATGTGGCACTCACAAAAATTGTTTCAAACAGAGGACCGGGAAGGTGGCCCTCCAGAAAAATTAAATGCATGAAGTACTATAGCAAGAGCCAGTGGGCCCTGTCAAAAAATAGCCATTTTCCTCTGCTTTACTGTACAAAGAGGAGGAGAAGGAGGAAAATGAGGAGGAGGAGGAGTGGATCAATTATTCAGGTTGAGCTTCCTTCACCTGGTGGAGATTGGAAATTCTGAGAAATCCAGCCTTTATTCATTTTAATAAGCGTCAGCCTGTCAGCGCTGTCAGTCGACAGGCGTGTACGCTTATCGGTGATGATGCCACCAGCTGCACTGAAAACCCGCTCGGACAAGACGCTAGCGGCAGGGCAGGCAAGAACCTCCAAGGCGTACAGCGCCAGTTCGTGCCACATGTCCAGCTTTGAAACCCAGTAGTTGTAGGGAGCTGTGTGATCATTTAGGACGATGGTATGGTCAGCTACGTACTCCCTCACCATCTTTCTGTAAAGATCAGCCCTACTCTGCCGAGACTGGGGACAGGTGACAGTGTCTTGCTGGGGTGACATAAAGCTGGCAAAAGCCTTGTAAAGCGTACCCTTGCCAGTGCTGGACAAGCTGCCTGCTCGCCTACTCTCCCTCGCTACTTGTCCCGCAGAACTACGCACTCTGCCGCTAGCGCTGTCAGAAGGGAAATACTGTTTCAGCTTGTGCACCAGGGCCTGCTGGTATTCATGCATTCTCACACTCCTTTCCTCTGCAGGGATGAGAGTGGAAAGATTTTGCTTGTACCGTGGGTCCAGGAGAGTGAACACCCAGTAATCGGTGCTGGAATAAATTCTTTGAACGCGAGGGTCACGGGATAGGCAGCCTAGCATGAAATCTGCCATATGCGCCAGAGTACCAACGCGTAAGAATTCACTCCCCTCACTGGCCTGACTGTCCATTTCCTCCTCCTCCAACTCCTCCAACTCCTCTTCTTCTGCCCATACACGCTGAACAGTGAAGGACTCAACAATGGTCCCCTCTTGTGTCTCGCCAACATTCTCCTCCTCTTCCTCTTCCTCCTCATCCTCCTCCACCTCCACCTCCTCCGATATGCGCTGAGAAACAGACCAGAGGGTGCTTTGGCTATCAACAAGGGAATATTCTTCCCCTGTCTCTTGTGACGAGCGCAAAGCTTCCGACTTCATGCTGACCAGAGAGTTTTTCAACAGGCCAAGCAGCGGGATGGTGAGGCTGATGATGGCGGCATCGCCACTGACCATCTGTGTTGACTCCTCAAAGTTACTCAGCACCTGACAGATATCAGACATCCACGTCCACTCCTCATTGTAGACTTGAGGAAGCTGACTGACCTGACTACCAGTTCTGGTGGAAGTTGACATCTGGCAGTCTACAATCGCTCTGCGCTGCTGGTAAACTCTGGATAACATGGTCAGTGTTGAATTCCACCTCGTGGGCACGTCGCACAACAGTCGGTGAGCGGGCAGTTGGAGGCGGCGCTGCGCTGCCCTGAGAGTGGCAGCATCTGGGCTGGACTTCCTGAAATGCGCACAGATGCGGCGCACCTTCGTGAGCAAATCAGACAGATTGGGGTATGTCTTGAGGAAACGCTGAACTATCAGATTTAACACATGGGCCAGGCATGGCACATGTGTCAGTCTGCCGAGTTGCAGAGCCGCCACCAGGTTACGGCCGTTGTCACACACAACCATTCCCGGCTTGAGGTTCAGCGGTGCCAGCCACAGATCAGTCTGCGCCGTGATGCCCTGTAATAGCTCTTGGGAGGTGTGCCTTTTGTCGCCTAGGCTCAGCAGTTTGAGCACCGCCTGCTGTCGCTTAGCGACGGCACTGCTGCTGTGCCTAGAGCTACCGACTGATGGCGCCGTGCCCACGGATGGTAGTTCGGAGGAGGAGGTGGAGGAGGGGTGGGAGGAGGAGGAGGCATAGTAGGCCTGAAACACCTGGACCGAGGTAGGCCCCGCAATCCTCGGCGTCGGCAGTATATGAGCAGCCCCAGGGTCAGACTCGGTCCCAGCCTCCACCAAGTTAACCCAATGTGCCGTCAGCGATATATAGTGGCCCTGCCCGGCAGCACTCGTCCACGTGTCCGTGGTCAGGTGGACCTTGTCAGAAACGGCGTTGGTCAGGGCACGGATGATGTTGTCTGACACGTGCTGGTGCAGGGCTGGGACGGCACATCGGGAAAAGTAGTGGCGGCTGGGGACCGAATACCGAGGGGCGGCCGCCGCCATGAGGTTGCGAAAGGCCTCGGTCTCTACTAGCCTATAGGGCAGCATCTCCAGGCTAAGCAATCTGGAGATGTGCACATTAAGGGCTTGGGCGTGCGGGTGGGTTGCACTACATTTGCGTTTCCGCTCCAGCGTCTGGGGTATGGAGAGCTGAACACTGGTGGATGCTGTGGAGGATCGTGGAGGCGACGATGGGGTTTTTGTGGCAGGGTCCTGGGCAGGGGGCTGACTATCAGCTGACACAGGGGAAGGAGCAGTGGTGTGCACGGCCGGAGGTGAACGGGCTTGTTGCCACTGAGTGGGGTGTTTAGCATTCATATGCCTGCGCATACTGGTGGTAGTTAAGCTAGTAGTGGTGGAACCCCTGCTGAGCCTGGTTTGGCAAATGTTGCACACCACAGTCCGTCGGTCATCCGGTGTTTCCTTAAAGAACCTCCAGACTTCTGAAGATCTAGCCCTCGCCGCAAGAGCCCTCGCCACGGGAGCTTCACTAGTTGACACATTTGGCGCTGATGCACCAGCTCTGGCCCTGCCTCTCCGTCTGGCCCCACCACTGCCTCTTCCAACCTGTTCTGGTCGAGGACTCTCCTCCGTCTCAGAAGCACTGTGTTCACCCGGCCTCTCAACCCAGCTTGGGTCTGTCACCTCATCATCCTCCGATCCCTCAGTCTGCTCCCCCCTCGGACTTCCTGCCCTGACAACAACTTCCCCACTGTCTGACAACCGTGTCTCCTCATCGTCGGACACCTCTTTACACACTTCCACTACGTCAAGAAGGTCATCATCACCCACAGACTGTGACTGGTGGAAAACCTGGGCATCGGAAAATTGCTCAGCAGCAACCGGACAAGTGGTTTGTGACTGTGGGAAGGGTCCAGAAAACAGTTCCTCAGAGTATGCCGGTTCAAATGCCAAATTTTCCTGGGAGGGGGCAGACTGGGGGGGAGGAGGCTGAGGTGCAGGAGCTGGAGGAGTGGCGATTTCGGTGACATGGGTGGACTGCGTGGAAGACTGACTGGTGGTGGACAAATTGCTCGAAGCATTGTCAGCAATCCACGACATCACCTGTTCGCACTGTTCTGGCCTCAACAGTGCTCTACCACGAGTCCCAGTAACTTCAGACATGAACCTAGGGAGTGTAGCTCTGCGGCGTTCCCCTGCTCCCTCATCAGCAGGTGGTATCTCACCCCGGCCAGGACCACGGCCTCTGACCCCTGCAGTAGTTGGACGCCCACGTCCCCGCCCTCGTCCTCTACCCCTAGCCCTCGGGTTAAACATTTTTAAAATGAGAGTTATAACTTTATTTTTTTTTTTACTTTTTTTTGTTTTTTTTTGTGTTTTTTGTTTTTTTTTGTGTTTTTTGTTTTTTTTTGAGTTTTTAAAACCAAACAATGCTATCCTATTGCTATGGCTATTTTCTAGCCAAGTATCAAAGCACACTACTATGCCAGATGAGATGACACTGAGTTAGTGCCTAATTGAAATCCAACCCCTACTAAATTTTCCCACTTCGGTCTTTGCTATGGATATGTGCGTCACTAAGCGCAGAACACAGCGGTCGCAAGTCTCACTACAAATTGCTCAGAATTGGCTAGTACATGCACTGCAGAAAGTACAGCCACCAGCAGATCAACCAGAAATCAAATATATAGAACGCTACTGTAGGCGTAAGTAAGCTGTTTGTATTCTCCTATGGCTATTTTCTAGCCAAGTATCAAAGCACACTACTATGCCAGATGAGATGACACTGAGTTAGTGCCTAATTGAAATCCAACCCCTACTAAATTTTCCCACTTCGGTCTTTGCTATGGATATGTGCGTCACTAAGCGCAGAACACAGCGGTCGCAAGTCTCACTACAAATTGCTCAGAATTGGCTAGTACATGCACTGCAGAAAGTACAGCCACCAGCAGATCAACCAGAAATCAAATATATAGAACGCTACTGTAGGCGTAAGTAAGCTGTTTGTATTCTCCTATGGCTATTTTCTAGCCAAGTATCAAAGCACACTACTATGCCAGATGAGATGACACTGAGTTAGTGCCTAATTGAAATCCAACCCCTACTAAATTTTCCCACTTCGGTCTTTGCTATGGATATGTGCGTCACTAAGCGCAGAACACAGCGGTCGCAAGTCTCACTACAAATTGCTCAGAATTGGCTAGTACATGCACTGCAGAAAGTACAGCCACCAGCAGATCAACCAGAAATCAAATATATAGAACGCTACTGTAGGCGTAAGTAAGCTGTTTGTATTCTCCTATGGCTATTTTCTAGCCAAGTATCAAAGCACACTACTATGCCAGATGAGATGACACTGAGTTAGTGCCTAATTGAAATCCAACCCCTACTAAATTTTCCCACTTCGGTCTTTGCTATGGATATGTGCGTCACTAAGCGCAGAACACAGCGGTCGCAAGTCTCACTACAAATTGCTCAGAATTGGCTAGTACATGCACTGCAGAAAGTACAGCCACCAGCAGATCAACCAGAAATCAAATATATAGAACGCTACTGTAGGCGTAAGTAAGCTGTTTGTATTCTCCTATGGCTATTTTCTAGCCAAGTATCAAAGCACACTACTATGCCAGATGAGATGACACTGAGTTAGTGCCTAATTGAAATCCAACCCCTACTAAATTTTCCCACTTCGGTCTTTGCTATGGATATGTGTGCCACTAAGAGCTAAACACAACGGTAGCAAGTCCCCCTGCTAATTCCTCACAAAATGGTACTAGATGCAAATTAAAATAAAAAAAGTAGAACGTTATTGTAGCCCTAAGAAGGGCTGTTGGGTTCTTTGAGAATCACTCCTGCCTAACAGTAAGCTAATAGAACACCCTAACGCTTTCCCTGACCAGCAGCAGCTCTCTCCCTAGCGGCATCCAGACACAGAATGATCCGAGCAGCGCGGGCAGCGGCTAGTCTATCCCAGGGTCACCTGATCTGGCCAGCCAACCACTGCTATCGACGTGTAAGGGTACCACGTCATGCTGGGTGGAGTGCAGAGTCTCCTGGCTTGTGATTGGCTCTGTTTCTGGCCGCCAAAAAGCAAAACGGCGGGAGCTGCCATTTTCTCGAGCGGGCGAAGTATTCGTCCGAGCAACGAGCAGTTTCGAGTACCCTAATGCTCGACCGAGCATCAAGCTCGGACGAGCATGTTCGCTCATCTCTATTAAAGATGTAACACATTGTGATGGGTGCACATTCGCACAGCGTGTCCCCGTATTGATATCAACGGCCGTTCGCATAGCGTGCCCCCGTATTGATATCAACGGCCAATGTGTCACATGAATTTGGTGTAGTACCACACACCCTCCACATTCGTTATTTTTAATTTATGAAATAAAAGTTATATTTTAGTTTACATGGTTTAGTCGATACTCTCTAACTACCCTCGTCAGTGATGCCCCATGATGTTATACATCATGTTATAATAGTTAATAGTTTTGGAGTTCTAGTGTCAATTGCAGATGCTTCTTTTATTATTGAGTCGTCACTTTGCTCAGCATCATGAGAAATAGCCCTGACACAGCCAGTTTTACTTATAGGATGCTGTGTTTAAGTGTTTAACCCCTGAGTTGAGTGGTTTTACTGAAAAACAATTATAAAATTATGATAATGAGGCTTTGTTGCTTCAGTGCCTGACTCTGTGCTTCTCCTCTTACATTAAGTATGCACTGCTCCAGAGCATAATGTAATCACTGTGTTCGCTCTGACAGGCAGAAGTAATGAATCACTATACCACCCCAAGCTGCTTTGTATGAGTCTTCCAGCTCAGGTTGATTAGTCCTGTCTGGACAGTTCAGGAAGCTCCATGTAATGTGTTTATGAACAACAGGCTGAATGCAATCCAGCTTTCCCTGAATGTTAGGTTCTGAATGTTATAGGTGTTTTATCAGCAAAACTAATCAACTCAGGGATTAAACAAGATGTGTTTCTGCATCAGTGTAACTACAGCATTCTCAAGGTATGTTTGGTTCATAATGCATGAAATCAAATGGTAGATTTCCTTAAATATTTATTTTTAATTTCTTAAAAACAAAACTCAAAATAGTTCCATATAATTATATAGCCTCATATAACTATACTGCTCAAAAAAATAAAGGGGACACTCAAATAACACATCTGAGATCTGAATGAATGAAATAAAAAAGATAAAATGAGGCTCAGTATTGTGTGTGGCCTCCATTTTCCTGTATGACCTCCCTACTATGCCTCGGCATGCTCCTGATGAGGTTGTGGGTGGTATGCGGAGGGATCGCCTAGGCTAAAGCATCCGCCAACTCCTGGACAGTTTGTGGTGCAATGTGACATGATAAAGGATGTTGCAGGCAGCAGGTCGCTCTCCATGGCGTCTCCAGACTCTGTCACTGTGAAAAGCAAAGGGCGTCAGTGGAGAGTTAGCCAATCCTGGTGTTCTCTGGAAAATGCCAAGCATCCTGCACGGTGTTGGGCTGTGAGCACAACCCCCATCTTTGGACATTGGGCCCTCAGTGCGTCAGCAATTCCTGTAAGATGAAGGTATTAAAGCTATGGACTGGCCCCCTCCTTCCCCAGACCTGAATCCATTCGAGCACATCTGGGAGATCATGGGGGTTATTTACTAAGGGCCCGAATGGCTATTTTTCGTCGGGTTTCCCATAAATTGCCGAATTGCCCCGAGTTTTTGGCACACGTGATCGGATTGTGGCGCATCGGCACCGGCATGCACGCGATGGAAAATGGGGGCGTGGCCGTCGGAAACCCAACGGATTCGGAAAAAACGTGGAATTAAAAAAAAAAATATGTTGCTTGACACGCATTTACCTGCACCAGGAATAGGATAGTGAACTCCAGCGGACTTCAGCGCAGCAGCGACACCTAGTGGACATAAGGCGCACTACCTTAGTGAATCGCCGGAAGACCCGAATCCTCGACGGAGTACGCGCCGCTGGATCACGAGTGGACCGAGTAAGTAAATGTGCCTCCATGTCTCGCTCCATCCACCAATGTCACGTTGCACCACAAACTGTCCAAGAGTTGGCGGATGCTTTAGTCCAGGTCTGGGAGGAAATCCCTCAGGAGACCATCCGCAACCTCGTCATGGGCATGCCGAGGCATTTTGTGGGTAATTCCAAATCCTAAACTGATTACCATGAATCAAATTTGATTTTCATGAATTAATTTTTGGTGATTTTGTTGTCAGCACATTCAACGTTGTACAGAACAAAGTATTCAATGAGAATATTTCATTCATTCAGATCTAGGATGTGTCACTTGAGCGTTCCCTTTAATTTTTGAGCAGTGTACATCGTAGATTAGGTATGAATCTGGTATTTTTTAGGCTCACGATCTAAATCTTTTCTGATTCTCTTCAGAAGTATCCCAGAGCTTAGGGAAGGAAGACGGCGGAAAAAAAGAAAAAAATTGAAAAATAATAAGACAACACAGGACCTTTTTAATAGGACAAGATTTTATACCAATTTCCAGGATATTTGAAGTAACATCAGTTTGGATGGAATAGGTTTGGGCTCAAACTGAAGCTTTTGAAATCTTTGGGGAAGATTCTGTGGATCAAATCTTTGATGATTTGCTTATCTCTAATAACTATGTTGATTAGAAAATGTAAAACATTGTTCAGGAAAAGAGGATGAAAAAGAATGCTGAATCCCTTAAAAGCATCAAACATAATTTTTATGAAGGATCCCTTAGGGACCATGCATGAACCGTTCTGAACTCTAATCCTCAGCCATATCCAGGAGAACCGTAATTGATTAACTGTAGATTTTTGCCTTTTTTTGCAAAAACCCCTACAGATTTTTTCCAAAAAATTGCAATACTGCAGTAAAATTAAGACATAGATATTATTTACTAAGGTGCTTGTGCCAGTTTTCTTTCGGACTTTGTATGTTCTTTTCAGTGCAAACTACTTGTAACTACATGTATTTAAAAAGTGTTCGGGCCACAATTGTGTCACACATGACCGTTTTGTGTTGCGGTTGCACTATTTTTCAAATTTTGTCACTGAAATGGGCATACCGGTACTCAGTTGGACCATGTGCCACATTTATCATGCGAAGTCCGACAGAAGTGTGTCGCATGCCCTATATTAAAGGCACACCAAACCAAAATTGGTGCACTCTGTGCAGGGGACGGCAGATTCATGAAGAACCTGGGCCACAAATCCTGAATCTCTCCCTCTCTGCACACTACACTGGCAAACTGCACATAGTGCCCCTACACTGGCAAATTGCACATTGTTATTACCCTGTTCTGGTTTCCAAACTGATACTTCTGGTCTGTAATTTAGTTACCGACTTTAGCCAATCCCTAGTCCCCTTGGACTAGGGGACGTCACTTCAGAAGGGAGTGTCTTCAACCTTCCTCCCACCTCCGAGCTAACCCGCAAGAGTTTTTTTAATTCTTTCTAGGAAAACCCATTTAAGATCATTAAAGGAAACCTACCACTAGGAATCTACCTAATAAGGTAGATGCGGTGGTAGGTGCATCTAACGTATGTAAGGATAGCCCTTTTTAGGCCTAATCCTTTACTCCCCTCTATATTTGCTAAACTTTAATAAGGGTAATATGGAAATTTTATAAAGGGGCTACTGGGGCATGGAGTAGTCGGAGCTGAGGCTACACGGTGCAGCTACTCCACGCCCCAGTAGCCTCGAGTTGATATGACCCATAAACATAACGTGGCGAATAATGCAGAAGCTCAAAGGTCACTCACTGGAGCGCTGATCTGTTGATGTACTAGACCACCACCCAACTAAAATTGATGGATTGGCTATTAATATTTTAATCCCAGAAAACATCTCAAAATCTGCAGTTATGTATATTACAGACAGAATTCAAATAAGTTAAAATGCTATTAAGATCCTGCACACTTATGATATGTACAGTTACAGGTGACAGGATCCAGATGAATGGAGCAGTAAGTGCATCGTGACTGTAAACACAACAGTGACGATTGTAGAATTTCCCGTGTATCAACAGACGCATTCGTTACTTGTCTAACATCAAGCAGAATGTTTGATCACTGCTGATAGATATGCATCCATCTTCTACCTTTTAATACACATACTAAATTCCACAAAATTTACAAGGACGATATAGACTGGTGACTCTCAAAAACAAGGAAACCTGATGTTACCCCCATTTACTGCAGACTGGATTTTGTTTTAAATATTTATTACCAGATTATTAATATTGTAATGATAATAATGGTTTTTGCTTTTACTTTTCATTTATTTTCATTTCTACAATGCCAACACAAAGGCCAACCATGAACATTCAAGGCCACCACTGACCCACAGAGTTGTGTTTCTATCATTATTTTTATTGTTTCATCTAGAATTGACATCTGGGTGGTTCTATTCCTCTTGTTGTATACAATATGGCAGCAATACACACTTTAACTACCTTATATAGCAGCAGCAGTCCCTCTAGGTCAGTGATGGCAAACCTTTTAGACACCGAGTGCCCAAACTACAACCAAAACCCACATATTTTTCGCTAAGTGCCGATGCAACAATTTAAGCAGTGACTTATTACTCCCTGCTCTGTCACATGTTTAAATTGTATAGGCACCTGACGATACCAATACAGTAGAAGGAAGGAGTAGAAGTTTGGATTATCATTGTAGCTTCCTTCTAGGGTCCTGGGCTGCCTGGGACTGCAAGAGGCCTTGAGTCCTGTCTGGCGAACTCAGAGCTGGGCTGATGGGGTAGGTGCCAATAGAGAGGGCTTTGAGTGCCACCTCTGGCACCCATGCCATAGGTTCGCCACCACTGCTCTAGGTAATCCTATGCTCAACTTTGGTATAGGCTTTGGCTCAACTTTCAACTCAACGTAATGGGCGGCATCAATACTGATATCATCAGTGACTAATGCCACAAGTTATATTGGCATGACATTAATATTTAAGGGAGCACTTAACATGACTACTACACTAGATTTCCAGCAGAAAAGCCATGAAAAAATTGCCGGCTCTACCGCCACCTCCTGGCACAGGTTATAACACAATTCAAGGCTTTTTGTAGAATGAATCAGGGTGCACAATCATGCATAGGATATATTGAGAGGCCTGATGTGGGCAGTGGTAGAACATCAAGAGCCAGACTACGGAGGAGGTTCATTATGCCTTCTGTGTCAGTTTTTCTGCCAGAAAAGCCACATGAATTTCGCACTCCCCGCAAGTTTCCTGTTTCCCCGACCTACAAGCCACTTTAGGTGCGTTGGGGAGAAGGACAGAGGTCAGTTTTAGTATAGTCTCCATTGGAAAATTGGAGCAGACTACAGAAAAAGACTCCATTAGTTCAGACAAGAGATTGGAGCCTCTTAGTACATACAAGTGCTGGACCACCAGAAAATTTAACTTTAAGACTGGCGTTCAAAACATGAGCCTTAACCCCTTACAGACATGTGATGTATTTGTACGTCACATGTTGGCTCCCCCTGTAATGGAGAGGGCTCACGGGCAAAGCTGCTGGCGGCATTTAAATCCTGATAGCGCATTGGCACCAGCATCTTGGGTGCAATCACCGCCCTCTGGGAGGCGGCGATCGGTTACTATGACAGCCTTCGGTCTCACTATGACAGACCCAATGCTGTTTGATTTTAACTCATTCATTACAATGAGCGATTTGCACATTGTAATAAATGATTTGGTAAATCCCCCCATAGGGGGTAGGATCATTCAGACAACCTAGGGTTAAACTACCCTAGGGGGTCTGAAAAATTGTATAAAAAAAAATGTCATTAAAAAAAGCTAAAAATTCTAATCACCCCCTTTCCCTAGACCTGATATAAATAGAAATTAACAATATAAATCACAAACATGTTAGGTAAAACATCTTGGAAAAGAAAATATGTTGACAATGGATGAGTGGGTGTTCAGTCATAATCAGAGTAATAATCTGTCATACATCTTTGACGGGTTAAGCTTCATGTAAATAGACCCAGAAATATGTAATGGAAAGACAATTGGGAACTTTTGTGAAAAATAATGCTGAAATTACATTATTGACCTTTCAAGACTAATATGTAAGTGGAAACTAACACTAACATTAAAAACCTTAAAAGGGCAGGCCACTTTACTTATTAAAGAGGATATTAGATTATGTAACAATATACATCTGTAATTAGTTTTGCTCCGCTTTCTTGATATGTAAAGTGAAGCCTCCTGTATTTTACCTCAAGGTCACCATGACCTTGATCTTCTATTAATAAATACTATCATAAGGTCCTGGCAGGGCGATTGTTCATGGACAGTTAGAGATCACATGACCCTTCATCTACAGCCATTTTATGGACAGGAATCTCTGGCTGATGAGGTAACAGACAGGAGGATTCACTTTACATATCAAGAAGGCAGAGCAGAACTTTTACTAGATGTATACTAAAAAATTACCTAATATCCTGCCCCCCCCCCCCCCCACAAACACACATGAGGTAAGGTGGCCAACCTATTAAACACTGAATTAACTAAAAGATCTGAAATCCTGAATGTTTTCACGTATCCTATGCTGTACAGCCAGCAATCGTAAGGGTAATTATTGGTTACAATATGAAGAACATAGAATGAAATATCCATTTGTTAATATAGTTGTGTGGGATCTAAAAAAAACATGGCTAATTTCTTCCAGAAACATTACCCCTCACGTATAGGCTCTTCTAGTATAACGACTCATAAGGGCAATGACAACGTGTGGCTACAATATGATGTAAGAGGTAATGATTGCTCTAACACAGAATTTGTGCGAGTCAGTAAGTCACCAAAAAAAAGTCAGAGCAGAGCGGAGAGCGCCAGATTCATGAACGACGTGTGCATAAATCCCGAGTCTGGCGCCCTCTGTACACTAATATTAATAATAAGAATCTTTATTTATATAGCGCTATCAAATTCGGTAGCCCTTTACTACACAGGTAAACTGCACATAGTACAGACTGCACTGTTTTTAGTAAATTTGACCCAACAGTTTTCCTCTATTCTCGGTGCTCTCTGCATCATTACCTAGAGCTAGTCAAAGCCAACAAAATTGGGAGGCCAAACTGCTGGTGGCCATGGGTCCGCCTGGGGAGATACAACTTTTATTATATCTATGAACTACTTTGTACTATAATTATATCAGGTGGAGAAATGTTCTAGATGAATTTAAAGAGTCATTATACAAATTGAGGGAGACACAATATAAATTTCTGGGGTAGGTGCTATATGACTTTGAGTGGAGTACTGTGTCATTTGGAGGAATCACTATAAGTTTGACTTAGAGAGACACAATGGGGCACATTTACTTACCTGTCCTGTCGCGATCCCAGAAAGTGCATAGTCCATCCAGAATGCACAGTGCCGCGATTCACTAAGATCGTGCGCCCAATATCCTGCAGGTGTTGCTTCCCCGCTCAGGTCCGACAGAGTTCACCTTCTTCTTCCTGGTACATGTAAGTGCATTGTCTTGCGACACAATATTAAAGTTAAATCCTGCAACACAATTTCTGTTGCATGAAAGTCGTCGCGGCTGCGCCATAATATGATCGCGTGCGCCAAAATCCCCAGTTAAATACCTGTCCCAGTGGCGCAATCTCCGAAAATGTCAAAATATCCAATGAAGGTGCGTCCGCGGACCCTTAGTAAATAAGCCCCTATATGAATTGCCAGCTGTATTATTCATTTGAATAAGGGGCACGATTTGATTTAGTCTAAGTCCTTCAAGTCCCTCACCTTAACTTTGGGTTGGCCTCTGTGACATTTACCAATCCTTCCAATTTCATATTTTTTTTAATACTAGGGAAAAAAACACAACTTTCGGTCTGATGAGTAATTCAGTGGCAGGTATGTCTGCAAGTCCTGGCCCAATGACAATCTATTGACCCGAACTGGTAGGATAATGTGCCATGTGATACTGTCAGATCAGGTCAGCCAGGACTGTGACACTCATGTGAAATGGGTGTAATACTATGAAACCTTCTCTTTATGTGAGTTGCCAACCACATGTAGCAGCGGAAGAATGGGGACACACCCTAAGAGATAATCCCAAAGCCTTGAGCTATATTGTTTTCTGATGTGTCAGTCATGTGTATTAGTATTATGGCTATATATACAGTTGTTGCTTTTAAATCTACCAACAATCTTTGTATGTAAGGTATTTTCCAAATTTTCTTCTTCAACAATCAAATAATTTCCAAAGTTGCTACATTGTACTAGATTGTTTCCTATGCAGTGCCTATTCTTTGTTTAGTGCTTCACCTTTGTGGTTTATGAATCAATCATTACATTTTGGAGTTTTTCTGCAACTTGTTCAAATCAATGACTCAGTGTGTGACTGAGAGAAGTCTTTATGTCAAGTGTAATATTGAAAGGACCCGAACTGCAAAGTTCAAGTTTGTACCAAAGTTTGTAGGTTGGGGTCCTTTGGACCCAACCCTGAACTTTATTAGAAGTTCCTGGTCGGGTACAGGTTCAATGCAATTTTCCCCCATGGTTAACGTCTGTGAATGGTACAGCCACCAATCGTGGGCATAATACCACTGGCAAAGTCGCCAGCGCCGCTTAAATGTCTGTGGCAGTGGGCCAGCACTAACCTGCCAGCGCCACTGGGTGACATGGTGACATAGCTTAAAGGACATCTATCACCAGGATGAAAGATTGTATGCAAATTAGCCTCAGGGGCACCAGGCTCCATTAACACTCATGTAGCCTGGAGCCCCTCATGCTCATTTGCATACAGTCCTTAATCCTGGTGGGAGATGCCCTTTAAATGCCACTGGCAACCTTGCCATAGGCATTTAAACAGATAATATCTGTGATTGGTGCCAGCACCGATCTTGTGTGATACTGGCTGGTGTCCAGGTATAGTACCTAAACCTGCATCTGAACAGGATTTTAATATTTGGGTTTAGCTGAACCAGAATTTTAACAAGTCTGCTCAACACTAATCAAGGGTTTTATATTTCATTAAAATGTTACTTCCTGATGCCTTATTTTATTAATAACATAGGACATATAGGACATAAATCATAAATAACCATAAAGGGCTTGTAAAAACTATTTAAGCTGTCCCCTCTCCGCAAGATAGTGGATAACAAGCTGATCGATGAAAGTTTGCCTGATGTCTCCCTTACACCGGCACACTAGACTCAACTTTTAAGTCGCTGGCTGTGTTTATTTCTACGCCAGGCCAGGGCTTCCGCCTCTTGATGTATCCCGCTGCGAATATGTAGCGGCGGGGCATGAGCGTATGATAAATGTCCCCCTTTGTCTTTGTTATAAGCCTTGGTCTTAGAAGATCACTAGAAAGACCTCTGTACTGTCCATTAAAGTTTTTATTGCAATTAGATCACCTTTTTGCTATCTTTTTCATGACCTTCCGCATGACAACGACTCTGATTTTGCATGCCGCACCTTGCCTTGGCCGCCACTGCGAGCAAGTTGAGCCTGTGATGCCACCTGGTGGTATCCCGCCGCAGCAAGTCCAACCCGCTTTGCGGCGGGCTCTGGTGAAAACCAGGTGCCACAGTGGGCCCACTACCCCGAAATTGACAAACTACAGGTACTGATGAAAAACAATGTGGACGGGAGAATTCAGTATGTAGTTGCTTGAAACTTTTCATTCAATATATAATTATATTTTTTTTCCACAGCTAAAATGTCTACATTAATTTTCATTAGCAATTTTTTACTTTACAGAGCTTAGTATTATCTGCAAATATTCAAATCTTCTATGAGATCAATGATAAATTGATGAGATCAATGATAAGATGATGAGATGATGAGATCAATGATAAGATAATGATGAGATCTATGAGATCAATGATAAAGATATAACAAAGAGGAAAGTCCATTTCTCAGAAACCCTTTTAGAGATGATAGAACTCACATTAAATCTACAAGTAAATCTGCACATATATACGGTAATACATATTTAGGTCTAATTCAGTTGTTGATTTTGTGTGAGTAGTAACTTTGTTATTTTATTATAATAATACTATAATAATTAAGATTAATTAATTACTACAATAATATACAGCAGACTTTCCACAACTGAACCTTACTGTGTGAATATACCCTTAGGGACTCAAGCTTTTTGATGTAGTTTTTGAAGCCAAAGTCAGGAATGGATTGAAAGAAACAAATTCTGGTTGTCCTTTTTTCTTTCCTGCTCCTCATCCACTCCTGTTTTTGTCTTCAAAACCTGCGTATAAAAATCTTAACTTGTAAATCCAGTTAAAAATGTTATGAATAAAGCATGCAATGTGATTCACCATGCCTTCCTATTAATACGCACATATCCCAATAATTTGTCTGCACCAGCCCCTTGCTAGTTTTATGGGCAGCACCGGTAAAATGACGCCTGTTGTCCATATTAGTCATAAGACGAAAACCTGCAAAGCTGGGAAGAGCAAACACATGACAAACACAAAAGATCTGATTTCTGAGGGATTAACCCACTGTGTGGTCACTCCCAGCACTCTGTTTGTGGTGCAATGTTAACTCTTCAGCTAAAGCCAAGAAAGTAGCGTGGAATTTCCCACACTGCAATAACCGGTCACTGTGCATTGGTTTATATGCATATTGTCCTTATACACGGGTGAAATAGTACTGAATGTAATAAGAATATTTCTTATGCATTTCCTCTTTGGGTATAGCTAATGGTAAAATTACCACCATCCAATTTACTGTTGTCTATTCTTTGACTCAGTTGCAATTTTTAGATGTGTTGGTCACACTTGAGAATGGTACATTTGACAATGATTAAAAAAAGTTTTGCAGCGAGGCATGCAGGGGGGGTTTAAGAGGGCAGAAGAGGATGGGGGTGTTGCAACCTGACTCAGGACAGCTCAGGATCACCCCACTGACTCAATTCACAGGATTACAATTCAGCGTAGAGGATTAATTTTATAATTCACAGGCACTGCTGAATCAATATAATCATCCAGAGCAACTGACTAAAGTAAATGAGGTAGGAACTTCGGTTTGGGGTGCTAGATGTGCCTGATAGGTTCCCTTTAACCTCTTCCCAACATTTGACATAACATTTGACATACGTCACAGGTGGCAAGGACTTACGTCAAGCTTACGTCCATTCTGGAGCCGGCACTAGAAGCTGTGGGTGTCAGCTGTATGTTACAGCTGAGACCCTCCTCTAACACATGGGATCAGAGATTCCTCTGATCACTGGTGTTAACCCCTTACATACCACGGTCACGCATGATCACGGCCTGTAGGGGGCATCTGAAGTGATCTGGATCCCCCCCGTGATGCTTACCGGGGAGGTCCGCTGCTCTAATGGCAATCCCGGGGGTCTGCCAGTGCAATGTGTTCTAGGAGCTGGGTACTGCCTCCTAGCAGCATGTTCAGTGTATAACATAGCACAGTCAAAGTCTTAGCTGTATATGAGCTTGAACAAGTGATCAGAGGATCGCTTGTTCATGCTAACCTCTAAGAAAAAAAATTTAATACATTTGATGGGGTTTTTTTAACAAAAATTTATATATATTTTTAATTCCATTCTCTTTATTCCAAATTTTCTTTTCCTTAACACATCAACATACAAAACAGTAGGAAGGAGACAGATTGTATATTGTACATAAGTCATAAGAACATTAGATACAAACATTTTATTATTCATTTGTCATCATTAGAGATGAGCGAGCACTAAAATGCTCGAGTGCTCGTTATTCGAGCCAAACTTTTCCTGATGCTCGAGTGCTCGTCTCGAATAACGAGCCCCATTGAAGTCAATGGGAGACTCGAGCATTTTTCAAAGGGACCATGGTTCGGGAATAAAATGTGTTATTTAATTGAAAAAGAATGTCTTCTGATAAGTTAGCAGATGTATGCAAACATCTGCGATCTATTCTTCACTGTTCCGCGCGTATATTATCTCCCGACAAGTTAGCAGATGTGAAGAACAGTGAAGAATAGAATAAAAACAGTGAACACAGGATCATTTAAGTGAAAAATGCAGTGAAAAACACAGTGAAGAATAGATTACAGATGTTCTGCACATCTGCTTACTTGTCGGGAGATACGCTGTCCTGGGAACCGCTCCTCTTCTTCCACTGAAGTCTCCCCGATCTCTCTGTGCTGCTCCCCGATGCCTCTGCGCTGCTCCCCGATGCCTCTGCGCTGCTCTCCATTGCCTCTGCGCTGCTCCCCGATGCCTCTGCGCTGCTCCCCGATGCCTCTGCGCTGCTCCCCGATGTCTCTGCGCTGCTCCCCCATGCCTCTGCGCTGCTCCCCCATGCCTCTGCGCTGCTCCCCGATGTTTCTGCGCTGCTCCCCGAAGCCTCTGCGCTGCTGCCCGATGTCTCTGTCCTGCTCCCGGTGTCTCTCTCCTGCTCCCCGGTGTCTCTGTCCTGTTCCCTGATGTCTCTGTGCTGCTCCCCAGTGTCTCTGTGCTGCTCCCCGTGTTCTTCAATGTGTTCTTCACACATATATATTGTTCTTCACATGCTATTTTGTTCGCACCGTTCCGCTCATATCTACCGACAAGTAAGCAGATGTGCCGAACATCTGTAATCTATTCTTCACTGTGTTTTTCACTGTGTTCTTCACTTAAACGATCCTGTGTTCACTGTTTTTATTCTATTCTTCAATGTTCTTCACTGTGTTTTTTTAATTAAATGCTCGATCTCGAGCAGGGGAAATACTCGTCTGAGCAACGAGCCGTTTCGAGTATCTTAATACTCGAACGAGCATCAAGCTCAGACGAGTATACTCACTCATCTCTAGTCATCATCCATTGTTCCAATTATCATCATATTCCTTTTTTTATTCCTTTTATTTTTTAACAAAAATAATTAAAGTAAAAGTCCCCTAAACACCAACATTCACTATACATGTACACACAAGTACAAAAACCACAAAATCACAAAAAAAAACACATATTTGGTATCAATGCATCCATAACATTCTGCACAATAAATCAGAAACATTATTGGACCCACTCGCTAAACATCGTAAAAAAAAACAAAAATGTTAAATTTTCATAAAATCCCATCACAAAAATTGAAAAGTGATCAAAAAAAGAAATGTGAGTCAAAATTGTACTACTGAAAAGAACAACTCAACAGGTAAATAATAAGTCCTAAACCAGCTCTGTCAACAAAAAAAATATTAAAGTCATGTTTCCGAAAAGGTGGCGATATGAAAACAAAAGAGATTTTCTCTATATTAGTTTTTATTCAGTAAAATTATAAAAATATATGAAAAACTTTATAAATGACATATCACCACAATTATTGATCTATAGAATAAAGAGAACATATCATTTTTATGGTATGGTGAACAGCCCCATAAAATGTGCAAAAAATATGAAACCACAATTTGCCAATTTTCTTTTCTTCCATACATTTAGGAGTTAAAAAAATCTCATCAATAAGCTAAAGACCCACTAAAATAAAGTGCATCTAATTTCACAGAAAATAAGGCCTTATATGTCCAAATTTAAAAAATATGAATAAAGATTGTGTAGCCTTTACAAAGTGACAATGCAAATCTGCTCTGAATGGCGTGTGTTTTGGCGTGTGCCCATACAGCAGTTTAGCACAATGTATAGGGTATTGTTATACTCGGGAGAAATTGGGTATCAAACTTTGTGCAGCGGTTTGGTATTTTATCCACTGAAAATGCGTACATTTTTTGAAAAATACCTTTAGCCAAAAAAATGAAAATTTCAAAACCGCAACTGATTTTGTTTTGTAAAACAATAAAAGGGTTAACAAACTTCATAGAAGTTGTTGTACATGCGTTGAGAGATGTAGTTTCTTAAATTGAGTTTTACTATAATTTAGGCCTCTCAAAGTGACCTGAAATCTGAGCAGGCCCCTCAAAAGAATGATTTTGTGTTTTTATGAAAATGTGAAAATTCGTACCTAAAGTTCTAAGCCTCATAACATCCTACAAGAATGAGAGGATGCATAAGAAAACCATGTCAACATAAAGCAGACATTTGGTAGATAGTCAAGTTATTTTGCTGTTATGACTATGTGTCGAAAATCGAGAATTTTTAAAAATTTTCAAATGCAGGGTCCAATTGTAAAATTTTTCAAAAAGATGCAATTTGTTGCACAAATCACACCATTGCCTTTCCTAAGCATGGTCAGGACTGACGTGTTATTGTGCAATTATTTGCGCCCTTAAAGACGCAATACTATAATAACTCGGGCCCAAACATCTGTAAAGAGGCGCGATGTAATGACAAATAGGGCACAACAATACACAGCAAACTGAGGCGTAACATTCCAAAAAAATGCAAAATAGCGCAAAACAGCCATTACACAGCAAAAAATGTGCAAAATCACTTGGATATGTTAAATTGTTCCAAAGTTATAACCACTCATAGTGACACAGGGCAGATTTGAAAAAATGGGCCGTCAGGAAGGTGAAAAGTGGCTTCGGCAGCAAGGGGTTAACATGGTTTTTGTTAATGGTCTAGCTTTATGATACTTAAACCCTCCTACATCCTAAACCACTGATCAGGCTCTACCTGTAGAAAAATCTTCATTAAAAAGTCTTTCCCTTATTTTCAGTTAGCTCTGCGGTGTCTTAGCTCCTGTCTCCTCTCTGTTCTCTTCCTGCTAGGTAGTGAGGGATTAGCCAGGAACAGGGATGGAGAGAGGAGCAGTGTTAAACAGGAAAAATAGATATAATCATAAAAACATCTAAAACCTATCTCAGTGTCTAAATTCTGTTAGAGTGTTTCTTAGGAGGACATGACATGCAATTTTAGTTTAGATTTTCTAAATAATAATAATTCCTTTATTTATATAGCGTACACAGGTTACAATCTAATCAACCTACCATTATGTTTTGGAGTGTGGGAGGAAGCCAGAAAACCCATAGGAAACCCATGCAAACATGGAGAGAACATACAAACTCTTTGCAGATGTTGACCTGGATGGGATTTGAACCCAGGACTCCAGCGCTGCAAGACTGTAGTGCTAACCACTGAGCCACCTTAAATATGGTATACTCCAAATATTTCCTATCTAAACAATTACAAAACACCAAATATGTGATAATACGTAATATTTTTTGTTTGGAAAGGAGTCAACATTATTATCCGTGTAACATTAAGCCTCAATTACCTATTAAGTTTCATTTCCTGCATTTCCTAAGTATGAACATGGTTACCCTGACATTACGATGTGCACTAGACAAAGCTGAAGTCCAGACTTCCTTAAATTCTGAAATGTATAATCAGTCACTGATGATCTGTATGAACAGTATGATAGTAAACCCACGTATAACTGGTAAAGCTTTTGTCCATTTGGACTTATCAGTTTGATAGAAGGATTGGACATCCATATCTATACATCAGGCACCCAATAAACCTTCTCTAGTGCCTTTCAGATCTATGTAGATTGTTTTATTCGGATTGCTTGTTTTCAGGATAAATCATGGGTATGTGATCATCAAGGATTTCCAGTCTATGCCACTTACCTGTTAAACCATCTTTTAGACACTGGAACCGATTAAATCCAGGGTAAGAAGCCTCCATTCATTGTATAGTACAGTTTTTCTGTTTTCTATTCACTTTAATGGGAGCAGGAATATAGTCTCATTTCTGGCTTTCTGTATATGGCGCTATGGACATGCATAGACAGTTGATTTGACTGGGTTGTAAGTGTCAGACTCCTGCCAATCAGATACTAATGACTTCTCCCAAGGATAGCTTATCGTTATGAAAAGTGGAGGAGGGGGAGGCAGAAAACCCCCTTAAATAAAACTTTTTAGTATCTGGACTTGCAAACCACCCCACATGTAAAATAAGTATTAAGTTGGAAGGTGTATTTACATTCCAGCAATAATAGCCCATGAGAAAGCTCTTACGCAAAGACAGCATCATCATGGAGTTTTTGGGGCGAATACCGCCAACAGTAGTTCTAGAATCAGTACATAGGTGAAACTGTGCTGATACATTACTGTATGTCTTGGATAGAGAATCCTTACATCCAGCATACAGTGAAGAACACATTGGACAAGCCTGGAGTATCCAAAATGGATGTGAAGGATAGGAATGACTGAACCTGAACTGCAAAGGTTCCTCAACTTAAATATATATTTACTGGGGGCTAGCTGACTATATAAAGAGGGCTTGCTTTATACTTTGGGCTGGATGACTATATACTGGAGGGTAGGGGGCTGGATAGCTATATATTGGGGGCAAGGAGCCAGATAGCTATATACTGGGGGGCAGGTAGATGGCTATATACTGGAGAGCAAGGGACTGTCTGGCTATATACTTGGGGGCAAGATGCTGGCTATATACAGGTGTGCAGGGGGCTGAATATCTATATACTGGAGGGAGGCTGTGACCAATATGTTTCCCACCCTAGGCTTATACACAAGTCAATCTCTCCCTCCTGCTCCATCACAGCCTGGTGAGCTGACATCAGTGGGGGAGAGAGGAGTTGTACATGAGCACAAAGGTGGGGGCCAAGCGCTGAGGAGTCTGCAGCACAGACAAGTCACATGTTGTTATTTGAAATGCATCCAAATCAAAACTCAACCCCTGGGACTACACAGAGGATTCTGTCAGGGTGCAAGGTAAGTCATAACACACAGTTATATTGTAATGCAAGTGCTCAGAAAAGGCAGAAGGCATATGTGCACTCCAGCCGTAATGGGCTTCAGCAACCTGTGTTTAGGTCCCTGGTGACAGGTTTGCTTTAACATTGACGGCAGCATTAAATGGTAAATACCCCTGATCAGTGCCAAAAACAGTGACAGGTGTCACCAATGGGAGTGAATCCAAATGGTGAACCCAAACTTCTGGTTAAAATCTGAGTTCTTGAACTCAAACACGCAATGTTCAGCCCGGACCTGAACATTCCAGTTCAGGTCCACTCAACCCTACTGATGACCTTATGAACATTTGAGCACCACTCTTTGAGATTCAAAGAGGCCAACAATCAATCATTTATTTGGTGATACCGTAGTTTATGCTACAAATTGAGGGGGAATCATAGTACAGTCCACACCTAGTAACAACAACTTGGTTAATTACTTGCAAACTTCTAGAAGGATTACCAACGAACGGCACAACATAGAGTTATAAGAAAAGTTATTTCAGAATTGTGTTATCATGGGGAATGCAATTGCTTAATAAAACAGTCATCTGGTAATAGGTTCTCTAACTTTTGCCATGAGGTCCTCTCCCCGTGAACAGAATTTCAGTCTGTTGACTAGTTCTAGAGTAATGTTTCTTTAAAATGCCTGTGATGTTGTCATGGAGATGCAGAATGTCTCTTCAGGCAACCCCTGGATGAAATGAAGAGTTTACCCAAGGAGGCAGTAAAGAAAAAGAATCTGCCAGCCAGCCCAAAATATAAATATAAGTCCCCATTGATATAGCAAGATCTATAAAATCCATTGTGAGGTTTATCTCCCTTAGCTTGATCTCTGCTACTTTCCTGCACTCCGGTGTGATAAAAGAGGTTATAGGGAAATAAGATAATGTTAATATGATAAGGCACATCAATACTGTTCTTACATTTTAATATTTTTCTTTACAGCACTGTTAAGTAACTTAAAGGAACAATCCAGTAGAGCTATTAAATCGAATTATACCTACTCCCAGACAAAGGCATTGCGTGTGCTGAAACGCGCGTTGGCTAGGGGCAACAGGTGGACTTCTTGGTATACCAAATTATAACTTGTGTAGGGCCTGAAGAGAGGATCATGATTTCAAGTTCCAGCAAGGTTCTGGGAATACAATGAAAATGAGTCCTGCTGGTCCCAGCAGGCAATACACCATTCATTATCCAATAAATTAGCTTTAACTTGAGTGTTCCTCTAAAGGGGAGGTTTGACTTTAGTGGTCCTTTAAAGGGGAGCTCTGTACTTGCAAGGAAGCTCTGCAGGTGCCAAGAATGGGCTGGAGAGTGTAGAGGCGGGTCTGTGGCGGCTACTGTGGGCTCGGAGAAGCCTTCCCCCCTTGGAGCTGTCTAAGTCTACTCCACACCCACAGTAGTACATGTACATACAGTCACCAGTGCTTAACATATGCCACACCTTAAAGACAGGCTCAATCAGTTGACTAGGCTCAAGTACATGACCATCATGGGCTGGGGTTGTTGGCATATTCCCTGACCCAAGAGGCAGGCAGTGCTCAGCCTTTATCACTTGATTTGGACTATATGAGTCCACTGTGATTCAGTTTGGCATGAAGAATTCCCCTGTTTAAGGGACTGGAAGAATATTTGGTTGCATATCTGGACTAGATCACAATCTTCTGTCCCACATATCTGGACTACATCTCAGTCTTTAGTCCCAAATGGAAGTACTTGACATAGGTGCTGCCTTGGCTAAGACTAAGGGCGATTGCCTGAAATCCATTGTCAGGGTTCGGGGTCAGTGGACCCCCTGGACCACCGCGGGAGATGGTTCTAGCCGACACCTGTGACCGGAGTCTAAGTGGCACCAGGTCGTTCCACAGGTGCGACAAGCCCGC
This sequence comes from Engystomops pustulosus, assembly GCF_040894005.1. NCBI lineage: Eukaryota > Metazoa > Chordata > Amphibia > Anura > Leptodactylidae > Engystomops > Engystomops pustulosus. The sequence goes on along the minus strand of NC_092417.1, from coordinate 146,817,704 downwards.
AGTGGCAGTCAAGGTCGTGGTACAGAATTGTGATCCAGGCTCAACATCAGGAACAGGCACGTAGTCAGGGCAGGCAGCAGAGGTCAGATCCAAGGTCACAACAAGAATTCAGCAGAGCAGGGGACAGGAACTACGCAGGGAACACATAAACACACTGGAAGCTTTCACAATGGCTATGAGCACAAAGATCCGGCAGAGAATCCTGTGAAAAGCCTCCCCTTAAGGAAAACCAGGGAGTGCCAGCGCCGATTAGCGGGATGCTGGCCCTTTAAATCTTAGAGTTCCGGCTTGTGCACCCTAGGGCGCGGGAACATGCACACAGCCTACCCGGGAGCACAGCAGGATCACGGAGAGGTAAGAGCGGGACGGGAGACATGGATCGTGACATGCATTAGTGGTTCCTTCCAATGACGGTTAAGAATATGTTTTAAACATTTACGTATACAATTATGGACTTTTCAATCCCGGTGCTTGGACTTCTTCTTTTTTTTTTTTGAAAACATTTTATTTGGTTTTCAATACGTAACAGAAAAAGAAAACTTAGACTTAAACATTCTGCCTTTTGCTGGAGGCAGAGTTAACGCGCCAATATCGTTGATCATGATACATTCTCTGGTATAAAAGATGGTAAAATCATACAGAATAATACATGAAATGACATGAGATAACTTGCAAGTAAAGGCTGCGGATATCCTTGGGGGGGGGGATGTTGTTTTATTTGCGCTTATCACTATATTGCTAGGACCCACTACTTGGTCTATCGTGGGGGGGGGGGGGGGGAGCATTGTTTCTCTGTAATATGATCACCCTGAATATTATATTTGTAGAGCTCCCAATGTGCCTTTTAGAAATTGTGTGTTGTACCATTCAGTTAGACGGAATGGTGTGACTAATTCTATAATTTCTGCCCTTGACATATGTGTGGTAATAAACGTTTTCCATTTTCTGAAAAAACCTTTGGCCTGCTTTTCTTTATGCCGTAGGGTTTCCAGTCGGTCTAACCTAACCAAATTTCTCATTTGTGATACTACATCCGTAACAGTGGGTATGGACGATTGAATCCAATGGTTCATTATGCACTGTTTTGCTACTAATAGTAGGGCATGAATGTCTAAGCGGATGTTGTAATCCTCTTCTTGATTGTCCCCTCCCTCTTCAATATGCAAGAGAAAAAGCAGTGGGTCCATGGGTAAGTTAACTTTTATGATAAATGAAAAGACACAAAGATGCCAGCTCACCCCTGCTATGAAGTGTCGAACTCCGGCACGGACCACCCCTCTGCTGGGGCAGACACTCATGAAACGGAAGAAGTATACGGTCCAGCCAGTCTTCAAACACCAGGTATCTTTATTCAAATTCCATCTTAAAAGTAGATCCACTCAGACAGATGGTCACAAGGCCTACGCGTTTCAGGCAGGCAACCTGCCCTTAATCATGGCTAACACACATTGTTTAAAACCCACATATATATAGTGATACAGACAATCAAGTATTCAAAAGTAACGCCCCCCAGGTGGAGCTCCGTTACATCCGGTGCCGCCCTTTGAGCAGACAGCAAATGTACCGGAACCTGTATAACATGGTGTGAACAATAAAAATGAAATACCTCATTGGACCGGCGTTAGTGATATTAATAAAGCAAGAATTTGCCCCATACATTTCGTGCAATCTTCAATAGTTGCCGTTCGGCTGGATCATGTGATGCGTATCAGCTGACACGTCCAAATCACATGGTCTCCGATCACATGACCAGCCGACGGTCGCGTAGCAACGCACAACTGCGTCAAGTGCCGGGTATCAGGGTGGCATAACCTGCAGAAGTTATAACTCAATGGGGCTTGGAAGGTCTTCTATCGGCATCGCAGCGGAGGCCCACAGAAAACCGCACGAGGACGAAGGCCCGGGCGGCCACCATGGGAGACCACGCGGCGTGGCCGAGGAGACTCCCCCACATCATGTTACAGGTCTGTAAGTGAGATAAAAACAATAAGTATACAAAGTATTTAAAATGTGGCTTAGGACAACAGCATGCATAACCTTATTAAATATTGATATTCATAGAGGAACGTAAAAGGCTGTCAATACATAGCAAGGGGAAACCAGGGCTAATAGTGGTACATTAGTTCCCTTTTGATATTCAAACCCTGAGGGGAGGACGTACTCAAGGTAAAAATCCAATACGCCTCTCTGTTGGCCAGGCGGGCCCCAATGTTCCCCCCCCTGATATTATTATGAACCTTCTCTATAGCATATGTACTCAGTGTGTGGGTATCACCATTATGTACCCTGACAAAATGCTGTGATGCTCCGGATAGATTACGTCCCGTGGGGTTCAAAATGTCATGTAAGTGTTCTGAAAATCTAACCTTAAATTTGCGGGTAGTATGTCCCACATACATTAAATTGCATGTATTGCATTGTATGATGTACACGACATTTATTGAGTTGCAGTTCAAAAGTTTCCTAATAGGAAACTCTCTCTCGCCGTCGCTGGAAACGAAATATTTCTTTTTATGGATCACAAATTTACACGTCAGACAACGGGATGCACCACATTTATAAAAGCCCTGTGTAGCCAACCAGGTTGGAGTCATTGTGGTGGAAAAGAGGGAAGGAGACAAAATGTTAGCTAAACTCTGGCCTCTTCTGCAGACAATTCTGCATCCGTCCTCTAGAATCCTTTCCAAACTGGGGTCTGTTTTAAGTAGGGGCAGATGTTGGTGGACAATATTGGAAATAGCCTTAAATTGGGGGCTATACTGCAAAACCAACGTTGGAACCGGGGCAAGATTTCGATTTTCAATTGAGGTAGGTTGTTGTGGATACAAAAGGCTACGTCTGTCCCTGTTAATAACCTGACCACAGGCTCTCTTCAATGTCCATTTGGGATACCCTCTATTCCTAAGTCTATTACAGATACTCATCGCCTCCGTATGAAATGTAGTGTCATTGGTACAATTTCTCTTGGCCCTTGTCAGTTCCCCCACTGGAATGGCTCGTATTGTATGTGGTGGATGTTGGGATTTGGCATGTAGAATAGTGTTGCCAGCCGTGGGTTTGCGGTATGTTTTAGTGGCAACACCATGCCCACAGGTACCCGAGAGTGTTGAATCAAGGAAGGAAATCTCATTGGGATGGGTGGCAAATGTGAATTTCAGGTTAACAGTATTGTCCTTCAAATAGTCAACAAAGAGTGGTATGGCAGGTACCCCTCCACGCCAGACGATCAAAATATCGTCGATGTACCTGCCATACCACTCTATGCAGTCAAGGAACGGATTATCAGGGGAGTAGATCGTAAGCTCCTCCCACCAAGACATGGTCAAGTTAGCTAATGATGGTGAAAACTTAGCCCCCATGCTAACCCCCTTGGTCTGTAGGTAAAAAGTCTGATCGAACATAAAATAGTTATGTGTAATTAGAAACTGGCAGGTTAGAATGACAAATTCTTTAAACTCAAGGGTATACTTGGTGTATTTGTCCAGATGAAACTGGAGTGCCCTGAGAGCTACACTGTGGGGAATAGAGGTGTATAATGACACCACATCACAACTAAGCCAGTGGAAATTGTCACCCCAGTGTAAACCATCCAATGCCTGCAGGACATCGCGTGAGTCCTGAAGGAAACCAGGAACCCGTCGTACCAGGGGTTGTAGTACCCAGTCAAGCCAGCTACTCAAGTTTTCACCTAGGGATCCGATACCTGATACAATGGGGCGCATGGGAGGTGGTATTAACCCTTTGTGGGTCTTGGGGAGGGCATGGATAATGGGTACCACTGGATCTTTAACATAAATCTGTTCAGTCTGACCCCTGGTAAGTGCCCCTAGGCTAATGCCTTCCTCCAACAGTTTCCTAAATTCATCATTAAAATGTTTAGTCGGGTTTTCCCGCAATTTTCGGTAGGTGTCGGGATCATTGAGTAATAACAAAATTTGATCCCTATACATTTCCTTATCCATCAGGACAACTGACCCCCCCTTGTCCGACATTTTAATGATGATATCATGCCAGTTAGTGATTTGTGTCAGCGCCTGTTTGAGTGGAGGTGGAAGGTTATGCGACCTGGGTTCATTACGAAGAGTATGCTCTTTTAATTTCTTTAGGTCGCGTTCCATCCTCAACTGGAACAGGTCCATACAATCGGCTCGAGAGTTTACAGGGTAAAACCTCGGATTCTTTACTCTGAAGTCCCCTGTAGTTCTTTCGTATTTTTGGGACATGTCATCATCACCAAGACTCATCAAATTCAGTAATGTGAATTGATCTTTAAAAGTAAAAGGTATAAATTCATTAGCACTTACTTGGTGATTTTGTGGACCCACATCAGAATCATCAACAGAGAAAAAGTGGCGTTTAACAGTTAGGTCTCTAATAAACTTGTTAATATCACATATAGTTGAGTAGATGTCAAAGTCCTTGTCAGGGACAAAATTAAGTCCCAACGATAAGAGTCTAACTTGATCTTGGGAGAGGACATGATTAGATAGGTTTACCACATCTAGGTCACCTATTTCGGTTTCCTGCTTCTCAGAGTCCAAGAAGGGATGCCAGTTGTTCCTTCGGTGTTTCCGCCCCCCTCTACGTTTTTTGATGGCCTCCTGTTTCTTTTCTTCTTATAATATGAGGCAGCTCTGGGGGCTCCATCCCCTTGTTCCGTTTCTGATTCTTGTGTTAAATATTCAGAAGAGTCCTGGTCAGAGGAAACGAAGCCTACTCTTTGTATATTATCCCGTTGACGTCTCCTGTAGGGTTTTCTCAGGATAGAGCGAGGAGTCTGTGGAAGTCTCTCCCAACGCCCCCATTCATATACCTGTTGTTTCTCATAATCATATTCATCTCTCTGAAACTTGACTTTCTTTGTTTCCGCAATTTTATCTTCCATATCGGTGATATGTTGTGTTATTTTTTGCATATGCTCGTCAAATTCCCCCTGCGTTGAACTCTGTTTTAGATTCATTTTAGCTTTGTCAATATCACCTTGTAGCTCCTGTAGTTTCTTTTCCTCATTTGTAATAATTAAGTCCATCAATTTAAAGGAGCATTCGGATAGAATTGCATTCCATGTAACAGTAAATTCATCGGAATAAATTATAGAAGGAATTTTCTTTAGTCGTAATCCTCTTGGGATGTATTTTCTGTCAATATATGCTTTGAGGGTGGTTTGGTCCCACCATACACGGGTCTCTTGCTCCATCAATTTTTCAAGAGCTTTGTAACAATCTCCAGGAACATTTTGTGAACTTCGTGCGGCGCTTTGATTGGAGAACACAGCAGCAGCACGTTCAACTCTGTGTGTATTCATATTGCGGCATGCAGTTGGTCAATAGCCACTATCCACAATAAACCATCTGTCATCAACGTGGATAAGCAAGGGTGTGCACGGCTGCAGAACTCATATGATAAATGAAAAGACACAAAGATGCCAGCTCACCCCTGCTATGAAGTGTCGAACTCCGGCACGGACCACCCCTCTGCTGGGGCAGACACTCATGAAACGGAAGAAGTATACGGTCCAGCCAGTCTTCAAACACTAGGTATCTTTATTCAAATTCCATCTTAAAAGTAGATCCACTCAGACAGATGGTCACAAGGCCTACGCGTTTCAGGCAGGCAACCTGCCCTTAATCATGGCTAACACACATTGTTTAAAACCCACATATATATAGTGATACAGACAATCAAGTATTCAAAAGTAACGCCCCCCAGGTGGAGCTCCGTTACATCCGGTGCCGCCCTTTGAGCAGACAGCAAATGTACCGGAACCTGTATAACATGGTGTGAACAATAAAAATGAAATACCTCATTGGACCGGCGTTAGTGATATTAATAAAGCAAGAATTTGCCCCATACATTTCGTGCAATCTTCAATAGTTGCCGTTCGGCTGGATCATGTGATGCGTATCAGCTGACACGTCCAAATCACATGGTCTCCGATCACATGACCAGCCGACGGTCGCGTAGCAACGCACAACTGCGTCAAGTGCCGGGTATCAGGGTGGCATAACCTGCAGAAGTTATAACTCAATGGGGCTTGGAAGGTCTTCTATCGGCATCGCAGCGGAGGCCCACAGAAAACCGCACGAGGACGAAGGCCCGGGCGGCCACCATGGGAGACCACGCGGCGTGGCCGAGGAGACTCCCCCACATCATGTTACAGGTCTGTAAGTGAGATAAAAACAATAAGTATACAAAGTATTTAAAATGTGGCTTAGGACAACAGCATGCATAACCTTATTAAATATTGATATTCATAGAGGAACGTAAAAGGCTGTCAATACATAGCAAGGGGAAACCAGGGCTAATAGTGGTACATTATTTGACGAGCATATGCAAAAAATAACACAACATATCACCGATATGGAAGATAAAATTGCGGAAACAAAGAAAGTCAAGTTTCAGAGAGATGAATATGATTATGAGAAACAACAGGTATATGAATGGGGGCGTTGGGAGAGACTTCCACAGACTCCTCGCTCTATCCTGAGAAAACCCTACAGGAGACGTCAACGGGATAATATACAAAGAGTAGGCTTCGTTTCCTCTGACCAGGACTCTTCTGAATATTTAACACAAGAATCAGAAACGGAACAAGGGGATGGAGCCCCCAGAGCTGCCTCATATTATAAGAAGAAAAGAAACAGGAGGCCATCAAAAAACGTAGAGGGGGGCGGAAACACCGAAGGAACAACTGGCATCCCTTCTTGGACTCTGAGAAGCAGGAAACCGAAATAGGTGACCTAGATGTGGTAAACCTATCTAATCATGTCCTCTCCCAAGATCAAGTTAGACTCTTATCGTTGGGACTTAATTTTGTCCCTGACAAGGACTTTGACATCTACTCAACTATATGTGATATTAACAAGTTTATTAGAGACCTAACTGTTAAACGCCACTTTTTCTCTGTTGATGATTCTGATGTGGGTCCACAAAATCACCAAGTAAGTGCTAATGAATTTATACCTTTTACTTTTAAAGATCAATTCACATTACTGAATTTGATGAGTCTTGGTGATGATGACATGTCCCAAAAATACGAAAGAACTACAGGGGACTTCAGAGTAAAGAATCCGAGGTTTTACCCTGTAAACTCTCGAGCCGATTGTATGGACCTGTTCCAGTTGAGGATGGAACGCGACCTAAAGAAATTAAAAGAGCATACTCTTCGTAATGAACCCAGGTCGCATAACCTTCCACCTCCACTCAAACAGGCGCTGACACAAATCACTAACTGGCATGATATCATCATTAAAATGTCGGACAAGGGGGGGTCAGTTGTCCTGATGGATAAGGAAATGTATAGGGATCAAATTTTGTTATTACTCAATGATCCCGACACCTACCGAAAATTGCGGGAAAACCCGACTAAACATTTTAATGATGAATTTAGGAAACTGTTGGAGGAAGGCATTAGCCTAGGGGCACTTACCAGGGGTCAGACTGAACAGATTTATGTTAAAGATCCAGTGGTACCCATTATCCATGCCCTCCCCAAGACCCACAAAGGGTTAATACCACCTCCCATGCGCCCCATTGTATCAGGTATCGGATCCCTAGGTGAAAACTTGAGTAGCTGGCTTGACTGGGTACTACAACCCCTGGTACGACGGGTTCCTGGTTTCCTTCAGGACTCACGCGATGTCCTGCAGGCATTGGATGGTTTACACTGGGGTGACAATTTCCACTGGCTTAGTTGTGATGTGGTGTCATTATACACCTCTATTCCCCACAGTGTAGCTCTCAGGGCACTCCAGTTTCATCTGGACAAATACACTAAGTATACCCTTGAGTTTAAAGAATTTGTCATTCTAACCTGCCAGTTTCTAATTACACATAACTATTTTATGTTCGATCAGACTTTTTACCTACAGACCAAGGGGGTTAGCATGGGGGCTAAGTTTTCACCATCATTAGCTAACTTGACCATGTCTTGGTGGGAGGAGCTTACGATCTACTCCCCTGATAATCCGTTCCTTGACTGCATAGAGTGGTATGGCAGGTACATCGACGATATTTTGATCGTCTGGCGTGGAGGGGTACCTGCCATACCACTCTTTGTTGACTATTTGAACGACAATACTGTTAACCTGAAATTCACATTTGCCACCCATCCCAATGAGATTTCCTTCCTTGATTTAACACTCTCGGGTACCTGTGGGCATGGTGTTGCCACTAAAACATACCGCAAACCCACGGCTGGCAACACTATTCTTGCCAAATCCCAACATCCACCACATACAATACGAGCCATTCCAGTGGGGGAACTGACAAGGGCCAAGAGAAATTGTACCAATGACACTACATTTCATACGGAGGCGATGAGTATCTGTAATAGACTTAGGAATAGAGGGTATCCCAAATGGACATTGAAGAGAACCTGTGGTCAGGTTATTAACAGGGACAGACGTAGCCTTTTGTATCCACAACAACCTACCTCAATTGAAAATCGAAATCTTGCCCCGGTTCCAACGTTGGTTTTGCAGTATAGCCCCCAATTTAAGGCTATTTCCAATATTGTCCACCAACATCTGCCCCTACTTAAAACAGACCCCAGTTTGGAAAGGATTCTAGAGGACGGATGCAGAATTGTCTGCAGAAGAGGCCAGAGTTTAGCTAACATTTTGTCTCCTTCCCTCTTTTCCACCACAATGACTCCAACCTGGTTGGCTACACAGGGCTTTTATAAATGTGGTGCATCCCGTTGTCTGACGTGTAAATTTGTGATCCATAAAAAGAAATATTTCGTTTCCAGCGACGGCGAGAGAGAGTTTCCTATTAGGAAACTTTTGAACTGCAACTCAATAAATGTCGTGTACATCATACAATGCAATACATGCAATCTAATGTATGTGGGACATACTACCCGCAAATTTAAGGTTAGATTTTCAGAACACTTACATGACATTTTGAACCCCACGGGACGTAATCTATCCGGAGCATCACAGCATTTTGTCAGGGTACATAATGGTGATACCCACACACTGAGTACATATGCTATAGAGAAGGTTCATAATAATATCAGGGGGGGGAACATTGGGGCCCGCCTGGCCAACAGAGAGGCGTATTGGATTTTTACCTTGAGTACGTCCTCCCCTCAGGGTTTGAATATCAAAAGGGAACTAATGTACCACTATTAGCCCTGGTTTCCCCTTGCTATGTATTGACAGCCTTTTACGTTCCTCTATGAATATCAATATTTAATAAGGTTATGCATGCTGTTGTCCTAAGCCACATTTTAAATACTTTGTATACTTATTGTTTTTATCTCACTTACAGACCTGTAACATGATGTGGGGGAGTCTCCTCGGCCACGCCGCGTGGTCTCCCATGGTGGCCGCCCGGGCCTTCGTCCTCGTGCGGTTTTCTGTGGGCCTCCGCTGCGATGCCGATAGAAGACCTTCCAAGCCCCATTGAGTTATAACTTCTGCAGGTTATGCCACCCTGATACCCGGCACTTGACGCAGTTGTGCGTTGCTACGCGACCGTCGGCTGGTCATGTGATCGGAGACCATGTGATTTGGACGTGTCAGCTGATACGCATCACATGATCCAGCCGAACGGCAACTATTGAAGATTGCACGAAATGTATGGGGCAAATTCTTGCTTTATTAATATCACTAACGCCGGTCCAATGAGGTATTTCATTTTTATTGTTCACACCATGTTATACAGGTTCCGGTACATTTGCTGTCTGCTCAAAGGGCGGCACCGGATGTAACGGAGCTCCACCTGGGGGGCGTTACTTTTGAATACTTGATTGTCTGTATCACTATATATATGTGGGTTTTAAACAATGTGTGTTAGCCATGATTAAGGGCAGGTTGCCTGCCTGAAACGCGTAGGCCTTGTGACCATCTGTCTGAGTGGATCTACTTTTAAGATGGAATTTGAATAAAGATACCTGGTGTTTGAAGACTGGCTGGACCGTATACTTCTTCCGTTTCATGAGTGTCTGCCCCAGCAGAGGGGTGGTCCGTGCCGGAGTTCGACACTTCATAGCAGGGGTGAGCTGGCATCTTTGTGTCTTTTCATTTATCATATGAGTTCTGCAGCCGTGCACACCCTTGCTTATCCACGTTGATGACAGATGGTTTATTGTGGATAGTGGCTATTGACCAACTGCATGCCGCAATATGAATACACACAGAGTTGAACGTGCTGCTGCTGTGTTCTCCAATCAAAGCGCCGCACGAAGTTCACAAAATGTTCCTGGAGATTGTTACAAAGCTCTTGAAAAATTGATGGAGCAAGAGACCCGTGTATGGTGGGACCAAACCACCCTCAAAGCATATATTGACAGAAAATACATCCCAAGAGGATTACGACTAAAGAAAATTCCTTCTATAATTTATTCCGATGAATTTACTGTTACATGGAATGCAATTCTATCCGAATGCTCCTTTAAATTGATGGACTTAATTATTACAAATGAGGAAAAGAAACTACAGGAGCTACAAGGTGATATTGACAAAGCTAAAATGAATCTAAAACAGAGTTCAACGCAGGGGGAATTTGACGAGCATATGCAAAAAATAACACAACATATCACCGATATGGAAGATAAAATTGCGGAAACAAAGAAAGTCAAGTTTCAGAGAGATGAATATGATTATGAGAAACAACAGGTATATGAATGGGGGCGTTGGGAGAGACTTCCACAGACTCCTCGCTCTATCCTGAGAAAACCCTACAGGAGACGTCAACGGGATAATATACAAAGAGTAGGCTTCGTTTCCTCTGACCAGGACTCTTCTGAATATTTAACACAAGAATCAGAAACGGAACAAGGGGATGGAGCCCCCAGAGCTGCCTCATATTATAAGAAGAAAAGAAACAGGAGGCCATCAAAAAACGTAGAGGGGGGCGGAAACACCGAAGGAACAACTGGCATCCCTTCTTGGACTCTGAGAAGCAGGAAACCGAAATAGGTGACCTAGATGTGGTAAACCTATCTAATCATGTCCTCTCCCAAGATCAAGTTAGACTCTTATCGTTGGGACTTAATTTTGTCCCTGACAAGGACTTTGACATCTACTCAACTATATGTGATATTAACAAGTTTATTAGAGACCTAACTGTTAAACGCCACTTTTTCTCTGTTGATGATTCTGATGTGGGTCCACAAAATCACCAAGTAAGTGCTAATGAATTTATACCTTTTACTTTTAAAGATCAATTCACATTACTGAATTTGATGAGTCTTGGTGATGATGACATGTCCCAAAAATACGAAAGAACTACAGGGGACTTCAGAGTAAAGAATCCGAGGTTTTACCCTGTAAACTCTCGAGCCGATTGTATGGACCTGTTCCAGTTGAGGATGGAACGCGACCTAAAGAAATTAAAAGAGCATACTCTTCGTAATGAACCCAGGTCGCATAACCTTCCACCTCCACTCAAACAGGCGCTGACACAAATCACTAACTGGCATGATATCATCATTAAAATGTCGGACAAGGGGGGGTCAGTTGTCCTGATGGATAAGGAAATGTATAGGGATCAAATTTTGTTATTACTCAATGATCCCGACACCTACCGAAAATTGCGGGAAAACCCGACTAAACATTTTAATGATGAATTTAGGAAACTGTTGGAGGAAGGCATTAGCCTAGGGGCACTTACCAGGGGTCAGACTGAACAGATTTATGTTAAAGATCCAGTGGTACCCATTATCCATGCCCTCCCCAAGACCCACAAAGGGTTAATACCACCTCCCATGCGCCCCATTGTATCAGGTATCGGATCCCTAGGTGAAAACTTGAGTAGCTGGCTTGACTGGGTACTACAACCCCTGGTACGACGGGTTCCTGGTTTCCTTCAGGACTCACGCGATGTCCTGCAGGCATTGGATGGTTTACACTGGGGTGACAATTTCCACTGGCTTAGTTGTGATGTGGTGTCATTATACACCTCTATTCCCCACAGTGTAGCTCTCAGGGCACTCCAGTTTCATCTGGACAAATACACCAAGTATACCCTTGAGTTTAAAGAATTTGTCATTCTAACCTGCCAGTTTCTAATTACACATAACTATTTTATGTTCGATCAGACTTTTTACCTACAGACCAAGGGGGTTAGCATGGGGGCTAAGTTTTCACCATCATTAGCTAACTTGACCATGTCTTGGTGGGAGGAGCTTACGATCTACTCCCCTGATAATCCGTTCCTTGACTGCATAGAGTGGTATGGCAGGTACATCGACGATATTTTGATCGTCTGGCGTGGAGGGGTACCTGCCATACCACTCTTTGTTGACTATTTGAACGACAATACTGTTAACCTGAAATTCACATTTGCCACCCATCCCAATGAGATTTCCTTCCTTGATTTAACACTCTCGGGTACCTGTGGGCATGGTGTTGCCACTAAAACATACCGCAAACCCACGGCTGGCAACACTATTCTACATGCCAAATCCCAACATCCACCACATACAATACGAGCCATTCCAGTGGGGGAACTGACAAGGGCCAAGAGAAATTGTACCAATGACACTACATTTCATACGGAGGCGATGAGTATCTGTAATAGACTTAGGAATAGAGGGTATCCCAAATGGACATTGAAGAGAGCCTGTGGTCAGGTTATTAACAGGGACAGACGTAGCCTTTTGTATCCACAACAACCTACCTCAATTGAAAATCGAAATCTTGCCCCGGTTCCAACGTTGGTTTTGCAGTATAGCCCCCAATTTAAGGCTATTTCCAATATTGTCCACCAACATCTGCCCCTACTTAAAACAGACCCCAGTTTGGAAAGGATTCTAGAGGACGGATGCAGAATTGTCTGCAGAAGAGGCCAGAGTTTAGCTAACATTTTGTCTCCTTCCCTCTTTTCCACCACAATGACTCCAACCTGGTTGGCTACACAGGGCTTTTATAAATGTGGTGCATCCCGTTGTCTGACGTGTAAATTTGTGATCCATAAAAAGAAATATTTCGTTTCCAGCGACGGCGAGAGAGAGTTTCCTATTAGGAAACTTTTGAACTGCAACTCAATAAATGTCGTGTACATCATACAATGCAATACATGCAATCTAATGTATGTGGGACATACTACCCGCAAATTTAAGGTTAGATTTTCAGAACACTTACATGACATTTTGAACCCCACGGGACGTAATCTATCCGGAGCATCACAGCATTTTGTCAGGGTACATAATGGTGATACCCACACACTGAGTACATATGCTATAGAGAAGGTTCATAATAATATCAGGGGGGGGAACATTGGGGCCCGCCTGGCCAACAGAGAGGCGTATTGGATTTTTACCTTGAGTACGTCCTCCCCTCAGGGTTTGAATATCAAAAGGGAACTAATGTACCACTATTTTCCCCTTGCTATGTATTGACAGCCTTTTACGTTCCTCTATGAATATCAATATTTAATAAGGTTATGCATGCTGTTGTCCTAAGCCACATTTTAAATACTTTGTATACTTATTGTTTTTATCTCACTTACAGACCTGTAACATGATGTGGGGGAGTCTCCTCGGCCACGCCGCGTGGTCTCCCATGGTGGCCGCCCGGGCCTTCGTCCTCGTGCGGTTTTCTGTGGGCCTCCGCTGCGATGCCGATAGAAGACCTTCCAAGCCCCATTGAGTTATAACTTCTGCAGGTTATGCCACCCTGATACCCGGCACTTGACGCAGTTGTGCATTGCTACGCGACCGTCGGCTGGTCATGTGATCGGAGACCATGTGATTTGGACGTGTCAGCTGATACGCATCACATGATCCAGCCGAACGGCAACTATTGAAGATTGCACGAAATGTATGGGGCAAATTCTTGCTTTATTAATATCACTAACGCCGGTCCAATGAGGTATTTCATTTTTATTGTTCACACCATGTTATACAGGTTCCGGTACATTTGCTGTCTGCTCAAAGGGCGGCACCGGATGTAACGGAGCTCCACCTGGGGGGCGTTACTTTTGAATACTTGATTGTCTGTATCACTATATATATGTGGGTTTTAAACAATGTGTGTTAGCCATGATTAAGGGCAGGTTGCCTGCCTGAAACGCGTAGGCCTTGTGACCATCTGTCTGAGTGGATCTACTTTTAAGATGGAATTTGAATAAAGATACCTGGTGTTTGAAGACTGGCTGGACCGTATACTTCTTCCGTTTCGTAAGTTAACTTTCCAGTGAGTATAGATATGTTCTTTGATTGATTTCCAGTAGTTTTGCGAGTGATCGCATTGCCATAGGCCATGCCAGAGGTCTGTATTTGGTTCTGAGCACTTCGGGCATGCTGTTAGCCTATCGGGTTTGGAAGGTGTCTTGGGTATGTTGAAACATAGTAGGCGTGATGTAAAATCCTAAAGAAGGTTTCCCTCCATTGTTCGCTCGCCACACATTTTCTGACTTTGGCCCATCCCTTCATGCTACCCTCATAGACTTCCCTCTCCGGGAACTTTCTAGACCAGCATTTTCCCACTTGTAATTGGGCCCCTTTAAGTAACTGTGCTTTTATACTTGTGTACAGTGAGGAAATGGATCGAATACTCTGTGGGGTCCCCATGAAGGATGTAAAGGAAGTCTCTGAAGCCTCTTTTGTTACATCAGCTACTCTTTCCCTGAGAAAATGGTGTAGTTGGTGGTGTGTAAATGTGACGCACCCAGTCAGTGTGTATTTATCCTGCAGCTCCTGTTCCGTCAACCATTGTGGTTCAGTCTCGTGGAGTAAATCTCCTACCTTCCTAATTCCCTTTTCTTTCCACGGTCTGTATAGAGCGCTTTAAGTGCCTGGAGTGAATTCTTTATGTCCCCATAGGGGCATGTGTTTAGTTTAAAGAGGAGGAAGGGGAGAGAGTATAGTTTGCACACGTCTTTCCATGCTATCAATGTGTCTCTCAATACTACCGAGGCCTTTGCCATTGTTGGCCATTTATTGTATTTTGTGTGTAAAAGTGATACTAAATCATGTGGCGCTGCGAGAGCTGATTCTAGTTCCACATTGGAAAATTTGTTCGTAGTATGGACCCAATCTATTACGTGGCGAAAGAGGCTCGCCAAGTTATAGCACCTTATGTTGGGCAGATTGACTCCCCCCTCCGATTTATCCAGCATAAGCTTTTGGGCTGTTACCCGGGGTCTCTTCCCCCTCCATTTGAAGGACTGGAATGCTTTCATGAGTTTGTCTACATCAGAATGCTTTAATAATATTGGTATGGTTTGCAGTGGATACAGGAGCCTGGGGAACGAGATCATTTTTATTAGGTGACATCTACCCAACATTGTGAGTGGAAGTTGTTGCCAGCGCATTAATTCTGCTAGAATTTTCATAATGAGTGGTGGGTATGTTATATGTGCATGTGCCCACTTGATGTCAATGTTATCAGGGGGCCAGTCGGGCCCTCTATGGTGCGCGCAGAGGTCAAGAGCTTCACTTTTTGTTATGTTTATATGTAAGCCTGCAAAACTCCCGAATTTTCCTATGTGGTCTAGTACCCTTTGGAGTTCTTGGGCCGGGTCAGAAAGAAAAAGAAGTATGTCGTCTGCGAACATAGCTAGTTTCACTTCCTGGTCTCCCACCCTTATACCTCTGTATAGGTCTGTGTCCTCTAGTACTCTTGCCAGTGGTTCTAGTGCTAAATCAAAGAGCAGTGGAGATAATGGTCAGCCTTGGCGTGTGCCCTTTTGCAGTTTAAATGTGTCCGACAGGAATCCCGGGGTGTGGATGCGTGCTTTGGGATCATTATATAGATTTCTGACGAATCTGTAAAATTTACCTGAGAATCCAAATTTTTCCAGTGTCCTCCACAGCCAGGGCCACCTGATGTTATCGAAGCGTCTAGTGTCACTAAAACTGGATGTTCCCCCGGCTGTGGACTGGACTTCTTCTTTTATTGTAGCCCAAAGAGACATCTACAAACAGGTTTGCTCTCCCAGGAGTCTCAGTGGTTGCACACTCAGCAATCTGAAACTTTTCCCCCATTCTACGTGTCTGTGGTGTGATAAACTCTCTAAGAAATTGCTAGCTCTGATTATGGGGCCTATCAATATTAAAAAATATGTTGTTCAAGGGCGGATATTTTCAGCTCCATCCATTAAAAATGAAAGCTGGGGATTTTCCTTTACAATAATATCTTGGTTGTCCTCATTGTCACTTTACATACTTTCAGCTACTCTAATCTCAACTTTTACCCAGAGAAGCCAGGTATTCACACTGTTACCATGTTGTTCTGCAGGATACACATACATGTATGACTCACACAGCGGCTGTAAATACACATTTTTTATAATTAATTTGTTTTTATTGTATAAAAGTCAGCATAAAGTCAGTGTGTCACGTATTATATTGTTATTGTATTGCTCAATATTTTTTCATCTTTCAGGTTGTCATGACAGTGCTACTGTATACTGAACCATTTTATCTTAGTGCCAGGCAGCGAGTGATAGATGAAAGTAATTTGATCCCACCAAAAGATATTCACAGACCAGAGATGGTTAACTTTTCAAGAGCTTTTCCCACTTAATTTCTAAAGTGATGCCATTAATTCATAACCAGCAGTGGTCTTACACCCTGACACTTCCCAGTGCTTGTTATAGTGCTATTTAGAGAACCTATCAGCACATTTTTCATAAATACAGCTAGTGGCAGGATCCCATAGAGCCCTTTATACTAACTAACACCTTCTTTTAGCTAAAAATTGTGGCCTCCTTGGGCTGACATCATCACAGCTCCTTTAGCACCTTAACATTAGCAAACTGTATCCCATGCAAATATATGTTCAATAAACTCACAACAGTCTGCTTGGAGACATGGAGAGGAATAGAAGTCTGTTGGGGCATGCTGTGATTTCATGTGATATTTGCATGGTTTGCTAATGTTAGAAGGCTAAAGGACTTGTGATGATGTCACCCTTGTCCCATGACTGGGACTGCCGCATGTTGAGAAAGCATGGGAATAATTTGCTGGATTCAGCCCGAGGAGGTCACGCCCACCTCAACTCGCTATAGATATGCCTGGATACTAGGTAAAATTAACAAATAAATTATATGGGAATTTGAGGGGAAAAAAAATTTGCTAAAAGAATGGAATCTGTTGGTTAATAGAGCTCTATGGGAACCTGTCTCTAGCTTTATTTAAGAAAAATGTGGTGACACCTTCCCTTTAAGCCAAAAGAAAACTACTTAAAGGTCTATTGCCAAATGTTTTCAAAGTTACTACTATACATTACTATACATAAAATTTCAGTTTCCTATGAAATATAATTTACAAAACTTGTAAGAGACTAATTTTAAACTGAGTTTATAGAAGAATCAGTTTCTACAGATTTTGTAATATCTATGCTCATTCAGATTTCAGCACAGCTGACAGGAGATGCACAGCTGACTGTGATTTTGTACTTTCTGTGTTTGCTTTCTGTCCTGCACTACTCAGAAAATTGCCTTATTTCACTCTTGGTTGCCTTAATTCATATCCACCACACCCGTCTGTTTCCAGTTAACTTTGTTTTGGGCTGCAGATGGTTAAGTTAACTGTGATGGGCAGATGTGTTTTACTCACATTTCTCCCCAGCTAGTCTTGTTTGCCTGGATGTCAGGGGACTGGTTAAATCACTTTCTGGATTGGGACTCGGATATCTCATTGGAGGATTGTCTTCCCACTTCCCAGAGCATATTATAAGCATTTTTTGGAGGATACTAGTCTTTTCTGGACTTACATATTTTGTGATCTTCTTCCCCCCTGCTTGTCTTCTAACCATCTGATTCTGTACTGCATTATCATCTTGGTTCTGATCTGTATCTGTATGTGTTTTGTCTGTAACACAGGAAGGGAACCTCAACTGGTTATCACCTCTTGGGTAGGATAGATAGATAGGTAGAGAAAGATGGGTGGGTTTATCTTAAGGTCTGTCCATTTCTAGTTTTTCCTCCTCCATCTTATTATCTGTTTCCAAGAGTTTTTAAAGAAATTTACAAATGATCTGTTGGATAGGTCAACAGCGCAATGTCGGGTGGGATCCGACAGTGCCAGCACCATGAATAAAGTGTTGAAACCTGGTGACATTCCTGGCACCTTTCTTAATAGTTTTGCATGTTTGTGATAATAAAATAATACTTTTGAAAAAAAATAGATGCAAAAAATTAATTAAAATAAAAAATTGGATCAAAAATAACTACCACGTATAAGCCGACCTGAGTATAAGCTAAGGCACCTAATTTGAACACAAGAAAACTGGGAAAAACTATTGACTCAAGTATAAGTCTATGGTGGGAAATGCATTGGTCACAGCCTCCCCTGTATATAGACAGCAAGCACATGCCCCCCAGTATATATCAATCTGCACCTTAGTATTTAGCCCCCCCTGCCCCCTAGTATGTAGCCATTAGCCCCCTAGTATATAGCCAGTGCCTGCCCCTTGTATACCGCCAACAGCCCCCTTTTTTATAGCCAGTGCCTCTCCCCTCGTTTATAGCCAGTGCCTGCTCTATCATATATAGCCAACGCCTGCCCTCTTGTATATAGCCAGTGCCTGTCCCCTCATATATAGCCAGTGCCTGTCCCCTCATATATAGCCAGTGCTTGTCCCCTCATATATAGCCAGTGCCTGCCCCTTGTATATAGCCAGTGCTTGCCCCCCAATATATAGCCAGTGCTTGCCCCCCAATATATAGCCACTGCCTGCCCCTTGTATATAGCCAGCATCCCCCTACCCAGCATAAAAGAAACAAAAAATGCTAAACTCACCTTTCTGACCCCCTGATTGTCCTCTTCTGTCTTCAGCTCCGTCTTCGGGTGCCCTCGTGGGGCCGTCGCATATACCATGACATCAGCCGCTTGCTGACATCATAATGTGTGCAAATGGCGGTGCACACACTATGATGTTGCAAGCTGCTGATGTCATAGTGTGTGCAACGCAGTGCAGGGAGACATATAGACGGAGCAGGAGCTGGTGAAAGAAGAGGAGATACAGGGGGGTCGAAAAGGTGAGTACAAAGTTTTTTTCGTAGATTTGAATATAAGCCAAGTTTGGGTTTTTCAGCAGTTTTTTTTGGCTGAAAAACTCAGCTTTTACTCTAGTATACCATAGTAAAGAAAATTTAGCTTTTTGTTCATGGGAAGTGCCATTGTATGAATGTAGACCGAGCCAACTCATATTAATCACGGAAGCGTTGTATTTGCCAAAAACTGTATCAGCTTATGTCAAGAAAAGCCCTAAGTTCATCTACGTCAGGAGGACATTTGTTGAGTTTGGCGTAGTGACATTTTTCAGATTTGAGATGATTCATCTTGGAATTTTTATGAACCCTCAAGAAGCCGTATTACTATTTTACTACTCGGAAAACATGTAAAAGTTTTATTAAATCTTTTGCTCTAGAACAAAGTGTTTAACTTAAATATTTTAAAATCTGTAAGAGAAACCCCCTTTTATGGTCATTGGAGTTTCCTAGACATCAGTGATTGGTTTTAACTTTAACTATGCTCTCCTTTATTGCTATATTCATGTCTAGTGTTAATATCTATAGTATGGGATCTGAAATAAATGCTGTAAATCTGGAATCTTTGACCTAATAAACCACTACAAGTATGTTGTGAAGCAGGTTTAAACCTTGCAGATCATGTTCCGTTTTATGGCCCAGAATAATAGCATCATCCAGGAAATCAACTTTGAAGTGAGATGTAGCAGGATTTTATAAAGTCATGGAGGTAGAGAGCTCCACACTGAAGTCAAGCTGTCCTATCCGTCTGTGATTAGTATAATTCCTGAGACTTATGGAGCACCGGTGAGTGTGTGCCTTATAGTCATTTCTAGTAAAAGAGGTGTCCTGAAGAAAGGAAAGCTTGACTTCAGTACTTAGCTCTCAACTGCATTGACTTTATGCAAACCGTTTAGTTAGCTGCTTGAAAAGATGGTGGTAGTGATTTATAAGATCACTTTCTGCCCAAAGGTTCCCTTTTAAACAACATGGAAAATTGCATAATTGATTTTACTGGACAAAAATATCCCTTCTAACCTGCAAATTAGCCAGTCCCAACATACCCTACCCGACCCATTTATTTTGGTGTTTTTGACTGTTTTGGTTTTCTTAAAACTCTCATTTTCAATCATCGTGGGAAATTTATTAAGACTGGCATTTTGAATGACAGTTTTAAACCATTCCCACCTATAAATATGGAGACAGCTCACAGGCAGAGCCCTCTCCATATGGGGTGGGTGTTTGCTACATATTGCAGCAAAACCCACTGTTAACACTTTGCATCCGCCTAGCACAGTGGTGGCGAACCTATGACACAGGTGCCAAAGGTGGCACTCAGAGCCCTCTTTATGGGCACCCTTGCCTTCACCCCAGGGTAGAGTTTGCCAGACAGGACTTAAGGCCTCTTGCAGTCCCAGGCAGCTCAGGACCCTAGAAGGAAGCTACAATGATAAACCAAACTTCTTCTCCTTCTTTCTACTGTATTGGTTACCTCAGATGCCTATACAATTTAAACCTGTGAAAGAGCAGGGAGTCAGAAGTTACTGCTTAAATTGTCGCAATGACACTTTACAAAAAAAACCATGGGTATTGGTTGTAGTTTGGGCACTCGGTGTCTAAAAGGTTTGCCATCACTGGCCGGTGGCTTCTTAGCTATGATTGTTGCTCCCCGTTACAATCAAGGACTTGTAATTTCAGAAGATCTGTTCCAATGTGCCAGTTGCACATTATAACAGATCATGTACAAAATCTCCTTATACCACCATTCTGTATTATGGCAGTACAGTATATGGTATTATTGATCAGAGAAACTAGGATTACAGGACACCAGGCCTGAAATATAGTAAAAAGTCTTTTTTTTTAAGTTAAAAAAAAAATTACAAATCACCTCTTTACACTAGAACGGATATAAAAATAAATGGTAAAAATCATAAACATGTCAGGAATCGCTGCATCCAAAAAGTTCCAACCTATTAATATAGAAAAACAGATATTCATAGAGGTGAACCCCATAATAGAAAATAGCACCCAAATGTCCAAAAACCACTTTATAGTTATTTTGCAACTCATCAAAATTTTAATAAAAAGTGTTTAAAAAGTTTTACAGTCGTACTAAACATCATCATGTCCTGCAAAAAGTGACATCTTAGAATGAAAAGTTATTAGCATCTGAAGATGGCAAAATTAAGACATTTTTTGTACAAAAGGTTTTAATTTTTAAAAATCCATTTTCACACAATAAAACCTATAAAACATTTTATCCAGTCATCGTACCAACACAAATAGAGGGGAGGTGTCACTTGGAATGAAAAGTGAAAGGTGTGAATACAGAGTCCACAAGAAAATGGTGCAAATTCATTTTTTCACCAATTTCACCACATTTGGATTTTTATTTACGGCTTCCCAGTACAGCCATGGAATATTAAATACCATCACTGATTTTTGAAAATAGGGGAGCAAAAAAAAGAAACAAAAAAACAAAAAGGGCTAAAAATTCCCCCAGTCTGCTATAGTCTCTTAGTAGAACTTCATTGATTGGGACATAGGAACAGGTCTGAACTGGCAGAGTGTTTTGGTGTAGTCTCCACCCCACTTCCCACCCAAAGTGGTTGCGCGGATCGGACAAGCCAGAAAAGGTGGGGGGAGGGGGGGGGGAATTTATGTGCATTCTTTGCCAGATCTGGCAGTCCCTATAAAGAATCTCCCCCATTGTGTCAGGATAATAAAGGATACATTGCTTGTGTGACTTCTAGTTGCTCAGTCCATACACCACTATGGAGGAATATAGGGCTGATAAGGGAAATGAAATCTGGCAAAAGCCCTTTATGTCAATATTGATAGGAGATAAGTTAATAGATAAGGTATGAAATGTTACCAACCATGAATTTAACTCAATTCCACACCTCCAGCATTAATAAAGGTGCAGTCCAAATAAGGTACAGGCAAAGAATTTACAGGTGTTGAATATCCACTTGCACTTTAGTTTAACTCTTTAATAAGCATTGAAAATGAGAACTGCAAATACAATTATCTTGGATTACAGTGCGTGTCCTCCATTGCACACATATTCAGTCAATCTACTTATGAACCTGTTTCATTTTCAGCATTCACAATTTTCTAAGCTTCTGAAATCTCCCAGCATTCCTTGTTGGGACAATAACTATACTGCCCTGTGTACTGTGAGAAACATTGGTATTGTGTTGTGAAAAAGTGTATGTCCCCTTTTGGATTCCTTAATCTTTTGGATGTTTGTATCACTTAAATGTTTCAACGCCCCACAGCCCCTGTTTCCTAATAACTGGTTGGACCCTTAGCAATCACTTACCAACATTGGAGAACTGAACATGAATCATGTTTTAGGGTCAAGCCACAACATCTCAATTGGATCAAGGGTGGAGCGTAGAATAGGCCACTTCAAAGTCATTATTTTGCTTGTATAAACCCATCCAGTGGTGGACTTGCTGTTGTGGTTTGGATAAATGTCCTACTGGATAACCCATTTGCACTTCAGCTTGAGGTCACAAAAAGATGGCCCAAAATTCTCCTTCAGGAAATGTTGGTAGACAGCAGAATTAATGGTTCCATTTATGAGAGAAAGCCTTTGAGGTTCTGAAGCAGCAAAACAACCTAAGGCCAACACACTACGACACCACCATAAAAAAGAAATTGGGAAAATATTGTTGCATGGCAGAGTTCCAAGATGAAAACCACCACTGAATAAAAACAACAGAAAGACTTGTCTCAATTTTGCTAAAAAAAACATCTTAACAATCCACAATACTTTTGGGAGAAGACTCTGGACTGATAAGACAAAAGCTGAATGTCCAAAGTGATGAGTCGTACCGAACCGCAATCTTTGGGTTTGTACCAAACACTGCAGGATTAGGCCTGCAGAACATGGTTCACCCAACCTTCAGTAACATCCACAATCACTTGGTGACCGACCACAGGTGTCCGGATTCCAACCAGGTTTGGCCAAACATGCCGGGCATGAATACTGATGGTCTGGGGCTACTATGCTGGAACTGAGGTACATGACGGGAGCAAGAAAACAAGCTGTGAACATGGGAGACAATGAATGAGATGGTGACAGGGGATAAGCCAGGGCCATTATGTACAAGGCACAATGTCCCTTTACATATAATCAATGGAGAATAATTGTCATAGAGCAGTGGTGGCGAACCTATGGCACGGGTGCCAGAGGTGGCACTCAGAGCCCTCTATATGGTCACCCTTGCCATCACCCCAGGGTAGAGTTTGCCAAACAGGGCTCAAGGCCTCTTGCAGTCCCAGGAAGCCCAGGACCCTTGAAGGAAGCTACAATGATAATCCTAACTTGTTCTCCTTCTTTCTACTGTATTGGTGTCCTCAGGTGCCTATACAATTCAAACCTATGAAAGAGCAGGGAATAATAAGTTACTGCTTAAATTGTCGCATTGGCACTTTGCAAAAAATATGTGGGTTTTGGTTGTAGTTTGGGCACTCAGTGTTTAAAAGGTTTGCCATCACTGTCATAGAGGATAGGAGAGGTACAATATTAGTTACAACTGTTTTTATTACAGGCCCTGTTTTTGGAGTCACAGGATCCAGTCTTTGCATTATTTTCTATAAATAGATTTTCAATCAAATCATGGCGGAAAAGATTACTATTTTTCTTTTTTCTGATTTATTTATCTGACTAGGAGCAGTCTTACTGCTCTGTACCGAAATGTAGACTGAAATGTCAATATGAAAAATGCATAACCAAACAATAGCTTATTTTTCCATCCAGTTCTAAAGTAAAATATTTGGATTAGCCGATAGTTTTTATAAAGATTACCTGAGGTTTTCCAGGAAACAGAGAAGTTATTTTATTTTCACTCACAAAAATCTCTTAATGCACAGAATAGGAATAAATACAGTTCCGTATAAAATAAGTTCTTTAGGTTTGGACTTCAGTTGAATTTGTACATAAGTTGGAAATGGTATATTTTATAATTGTAGCTTGTAAGTTAAAAAAAAATGTTGGATTTTCAAAATTTTGTGCCGTCATGGGAACAAGGATTATCAATAAAGCTTCATTGTAGACACCTTTTAGCTGATCATTGCAGCCTAGGACTAAAGTAAAGCACTCGGAGATCTTCACCAGAGATCACAGTGGTCAGAGAGGTCTGTCTGTAACTAGGGGTCGTCTGTAAGCCTGTATATGATTGCTAGGGATCCAACCACTAAGTCCCTCCAGTATGGAGTCTAGTTCCTTGAATGAAGCATTAGTACAATGGGACTGTACACTTTACTAGGATATTCTCAGCTGTTCCAAAAAGGTAAACGGACACACACCTATTAGACAGTAAACATTAAATCAGTTTTAAAACTCAAATTAAAGGCTTTGTACAAGAAAAAATGAGTTAACAAATTTGGTACTAAGTTCTGTAGTAAATTAAGTTGCACTTCTTTTGCAGTGATCTTTTCTTATCATTCAGAAACACTCATCAGAGTTTGAGCTTCTTCTACATTCAGACTTTTGGATGTGGAGTAGAGATGAGCGAGTATACTCGTCCGAGCTTGATGCTCGTTCGAGTATTAAGGTACTCGAAACGGCTCGTTGCTCGGACGAGTATTTCCCCTGCTCGAGATCGAGCATTTA
Organism: Engystomops pustulosus; assembly: GCF_040894005.1. NCBI lineage: Eukaryota > Metazoa > Chordata > Amphibia > Anura > Leptodactylidae > Engystomops > Engystomops pustulosus. Next base: position 146,793,148 of record NC_092417.1, on the reverse strand, counting down.
ATTAAACAAACACAGTGAAGAACAATGAAGAATAGAATAAAAACAGTGAACACAGTGAACACAGGATCATTTAAGTGAAAAACACAGTGAAGAACACAGTGAAGAATAGAGTACAGATGTTCGGCACATCTGCTTACTTGTCGGAAGATACACGCGGAACGGCAGCAGGGAGACATCGCGCACCAGGGAGACATCGGGCGCAGCAGGGAGACATCGGGCGCAGCAGAGACACATCGGGCGCAGCAGAGACACATCGGGCGCAGCAGGGAGACATCGGGCGCAGCAGGAAGACATCGCGCGCAGCAGGGAGACATCGCGCGCAGCAGGGAGACATCGCGCGCAGCAGGAAGACATCGCGCGCAGCAAGGAGACATCGGGCAGCAGGGAGACATCGGGCAGCAGGGAGACATCGGGGAGACTTCAGTGGAAGAAGAGGAGCGGATCCCGGGACAGGGTATCTCCCGACAAGTAAGCAGATGTGCCGAACATCTGCAATCTATTCTTCACTGTGTTTTTCACTTAAATGATCCTATGTTCACTGTTTTTATTCTATTCTTCACTGTTCTTCACATCTGCTAACTTGTCGGGAGATAATATACGCGCGGAACAGTGAAGAATAGATTGCAGATGTTTGCATACATCTGCTAACTTATCAGAAGACATTCTTTTTCAATTAAATAACACATTTTATTCCCGAACCATGGTCCCTTTGAAAAATGCTCGAGTCTCCCATTGACTTCAATGGGGCTCGTTATTCGAGACGAGCACTCGAGCATCTGGAAAAGTTCGTCTCGAATAACGAGCACCCGAGCATTTTAGTGCTCGCTCATCTCTAATGTGGAGTGTTCCCTATCACTGGTCACATGTTCTCTTAGGCTTCAGGTGGCTTCATCAGGCTTCTTAGGAATTCACACAGCATGATCTCAATAGATAATGCCAGAAGATTATAATACATGTTTCTATGTACTCTCCATTCCATTCTATGAAAATATAGGTAGACTGTAGCTGACAACAGATCTTCCTTGCAGTCCTCATCACGTTATTTGCATCCACCTAATGGACACGTTTGTGACTGCAAAAAACGTGTGCTACGTAATGTATTTATTAATGTCTATGGACATGACGCATGCCAGAAGTGGAAAAAAAAAACTTATTTGTTTTTAAAGTGTTAAAACGGATGCAAACTAATGTGACATATATGATGTATTTGTCAAATAAATGTAGACGGATGACTACAAATGCATTCCTTTTTGGTCAATTTTTAAATGTATACGTTACAGCATCCTTCAGGCAGACGCAATACTGTAAATGTGATGTGAACCCAGCCTTATAGATCAGTGATGGTGAATCTTCTAGAGATCGAGTTCCCAAAATACAACCAAAGTCCACTTATTAAGCACAACGTGCCACAACTTTTAATTGTATCATGTGGAAAGGTATTAAGGAATAAATCTAAAAAAAATGATATTGCTCAATTAATGTATTAATGAAAGCGCTTTGGTTTTGTTTCCTTCATGGGACGACAATGGCCAATTACTGATCTCAGAAGTCACATGGCAGACATGTCTTATGAGGCATTTGGGCATATGCCTTATGAGACTGCGCAGAAACGTCTATATGGCACAACAGCACAGGCTATAACAATAACAAACTTCCCAAAACAAATTACAGATTATGAAATAAAATGATTTACAGATGATTATGAAACGGAATACGGCGAGACTAGACCAAAGCAAACAGTGATAATCAATATCTCGATATTCCTCTGCATAAAACGTATTTTCTACATGTAGTGCTCAGATGATAATGGAATTACGGGATCTTTATCCTGTCATCCATGAGCTGGAGCGTTAGAATCTGGGTTGTGGGATACATGTGGGAATACCTTTCTGTGGGAACGATCCGGCAATGCGGCATATCCGGATCCGGCATATCCGGCAATCTCTGTGTGTCCAATAACGTGTGAGCTTTTTCCCCCAAAAGGATAAAACTACATAGTGTATATTTCTATTATATATCATCATATGTAGGACATACTTTGATGTCAATAACATCAGTGATTTTCTCCAGTGGCTCTTGAGATTATGTAGTTTGTGGTCTCATCACTACAGTATTGGTCAAGTCCAGAACAGTGAATTAAAGGGGAAAGTATGCTAAGGATAGATCAGCTATATCATACTGGTAGGGGTCTGACACCCAGCACCCCAAGAATCATCTGTATTGCTAAACTAAGACTGTTTCGTGTAGCAGACAAAATTGGAGTGACTAAATTGCAATTTTAATAAATGGGAAGTGACTGCAGTAACCTGGTCTGACTACTACATAGAGAATGGAGCTGTTTGATTCCTACTATATTTCCTATTCTGAGCTGATCTGTGCGGTTGTTGACTGTTGGACTCCCACATATGTGATATAGAGAACCTATTCTCTGGACCCATAATAAATATTTTTATAATGCTTAGTGTCATTTATTTCCGTTTTGTTTTAAGAAATGAATTTATAACTTCTTCAGACCAATTTGTTTTCCACAACCCTTTTCCCCTTGTGTGGTATAAGGGTTTTATTTATTCTGTGCGATGTGGAATCCTAGTTATTGCTATCCACATAAAATCTGTATTTTTATGACCTGTTTGCCCAGTTTTGCTTTCCTTGTCCCTTGTTCAGTAGATATCTCCTGCTGCGTTTGAGAATGTGTGAACTTTGTGTGTGCAAAAGATTTATCTCTGATAGTGAATGTCAAATACTGGTAGTCACATACAAGGATTATCTGAGGCAGAAAATAGCTCAGAGTCTACAAGTTGCAAAGTTTTATGGCAGAACATTGTTATTTTTCTGTTCCATTAGCAATAAATGAAAAGGAACAAAATGTTTAAAATTAAACCAGTTTTAGGCACAAAGTGTGGCAGACGGAGTAGATTAATGAATAGCCCAGGGTTGGTTCTATAAACTCCCAGACTACTTCTGGTAACAAGTAAAACTGGGTATAAAACTGAAAGAAGTACTATATATATATATATATATATATATATATATATATAAACATATATATATATATAGTATAAGCCGAACCAAATATAAACCGAGGCACCTACTTTTACCACAAAAAAACTGGGAAAACCTATTGACTCGAGTATAGGCCTAGGGCATTGGTTACAGCCACCTCCAGTATATAGCTATTCCCCAGTAGACAGCCGGCTGCCTGCTCCCGTATGCAGCCTTCCCCAGTTTGCCCAATTTATAAAAAATGAGAGTTGATAACCCACCTTCCCGGGGCCCCCTGCAGGTCTTCTGTGTGATCCATCTGGCAATGGCAGGTCAGGGCACCGCAGGGCCGGGAGCTGGTGATGTAGCAAGGACTTGCCGCTACCGGGTGGATCGCACACAGAAGACCTGAGGGGGGGGGGGGCGCGGGAAAGATGTATTATTAAAAACTCGGCTTATACTGATTTGATTTAGTATGTAAGTATCCAGGATTCTCTGGCAGATTTTATCTACCCCCTCTTGCATCTGGGAGGAGATAAGTCAGTTTCTATAGTACTGTTCAGATATAAGTAGCATGTAGTACAAGAAGTAACTTACAGAAGATGATTTGCTCCTTCAAGTGTAGAACTCCATGGTGACTTCTCCCGTACGTGACTAATTGCTGCTGTAATTACCCCCAGGTGACTTCAGATCTGTGCAGGGCATCTCCACACTCCCTCATAATAATTTTTATATAAAAAGAGATCACCAAAATAAATAATCATCTATATTGTTGAAAAAGAAAATTGATAAACCCATAAATTTGGTCTGGGTTCAATTAAAAAAAAATATAATCGAAACCATGAAAAATTGAGAACTGCCCATTTATTATTCAATATGGGGGGCAAAATTTATTATACATGTAATATATAAATTAATATAAATTTTTATTCATTATAAATCATTTGGAAAAATTTAGATCATCTCCATAATCCCCTCCCCCCCATATAATTCATAGGGTTCGTCAAGGAAAACTATCAGACATTTTGACTGGTATGAAGCATTCAGACTTCTTTGTACCTCCCAGCAGTGTGAATACAGGAATATGTTTATGAGGAGCAGTGCATAAAGTTAAAAGGTTAGAAAATTTACTTTTAACTTCATGCAAATGAAGTTCAAGGGCTCTGTAGGGGTATTACCAAAGCTCTGGGCTCTGGCTATGAAACACCCCCTGAAGCCCTTGTAACAATCCCTACCTATGCATAGAGCTAATACTCTCCGCTACCCAGCAGTGTGAATGCTTCAAAATAACTGGTATTCATTTATTATGGGCTCAATATATTATTTGGGCGTTATGGGGGGGCAAACTCAGCGGAGCTTTCGTGCCGCTGTAAAAAACAGGATCACCGACTGGACAGACGGCAGCCCAGGATGCTGGTAAGGATGCGGAGGTAAGTAAATGTTTTTTTTTGTATGCAGCCTCCTCACGGCCACATTCAATTTTAGTGTAGTTAAAGTAAGGCTGTAGAAGGCACAATACAAAGTTTTTAGTAGACATTTTGACTGCCAGTAATGAGAGTTTTAGAATATTTCTTGCTCGTGACAGCTAATATTTTGTTGTCGATACCACATTTATAAACAATCCTGAGCTATCATTGCTAATATCTGCATGGACACATAGGTTGGCACGCAATTACCGTGTATTACTTCACCATCAACCCACTACAATGGGCAGTTATTCAGAGATTAAGTGTTATACAAACAATAATGTATTTTCGTGACACGACTTCTGCGTGAGGATGACCCAAATCTCAGCGTTGATTAACTTAGCTGTCTAAATATTTTGCAACACCTTTAAGGTCGGGTTTCCTCATTGCTGAGCTCATGTCGGTAAAAAGGAAAATGATGAGCCTATGGCCGGTATTTATGTTGTGCTTATGTGTTTAGGAAGAACAATGACATCTGTCAGTAAAAAATGTAGGTATGTTGGCCAGATAACAAAAAGTTCACTCGGGCATCTACAAGGAGAACTACGTGCCTGGAGGCAATAACTGTGATTGACAATGAAGGAAAGACCAAGAGCAAGATAAACAGAGTATAATTCAGCAGACATATTAGTAGAATTAACACCTTAAAGGGTTTGGCAATGTTTAGGAAAGTTTAAAAAATTAAGTGGGTTTGAGAAAAATATGAATGTGAGAAGACTAGAATTGTTTTCAGATAGAGGGAGAGGGGGGGTGAGAGTAGGAAGAAGGATTTATTTATTTATTTCATTTTTTTTTGTATTGAGGAGGGTTGAGGCTTGATTTAAATAAAGAAAAATAAATTGACTTCAAAAATGATTGCAATGTTAAATATGGTTTTATATGGTATATCTTATATATTGTTGGATTGAAAATGAAACTTCATGTACAATTATTTTGTATTTTGTAAGTGTAACGGGTCACACAGACAACGGAACTAAAAGTCTCTATGGGAAGAGTCCGGAGGGAGGAGTCTGTGGACCAGTGGACCCTCTGGACCACTGCAGGAAATGGTATGAGGCCTGCGGTGGCAGCCAAGGTACAGGGATGTGCAGGAAACAGTCCAAGCCTGGGATGACAGCAGCAACACAGAGGAACACTGGTGACACTGGCACGGACTGCAGACACCGCTGGACTGGAACCCTGGGAGGCACAGCAGGAAGCGTATGGAAACGCTGGAGACAGGAGACACGGAGGCGTCTGGAAACGCTGGAAGACAGGACACACCAGGAGCGTATGGGAACGCTGGAGACAGGAGACCCAGAGGCGTCTGGAAACGCTGGAGAACACAGGAAAGCGTCTGGAAACGCTAATGGGCTTTCTCTACCACAGGAACAGCTCAGGGAAGCCTGGCATGGAAACCATAGGAGATCCTAGGAGAAGATCCGGCAGGGAGTGAAGGGAGGTGCCGGATTATAAGGGCAAGCCGGATTAGCAGGAGCCAATCAGGAGGACGCCGTCCCTTTAAGGCTTGAGAAGTCTGCGCGCTCTAGTGGTGAGAGCGTGCGACGGCAGGCAAGGAGGCGTGCGCCAGGAGCCGGAGCACAGACAGGAGCCAGGAGAGGTAAGTGAGGGCAGGGAGACGGGGACCGGCAGGCAGCGGAGCACGGGTGTACCCGCGATCCGCGACATGGATCGCGGGAGCACCCGCGACAGTAAGTTTATAATAAAAATTTAACTTTTAAAGGGAACGTGTAATCAGAAATGGACCTAATAAACCACTGCTGGTAGGTTACCAAGCATCTTATCACTTTCTAAATCATGTTTCTTTGGTTGGCCCAGCATGGTTACATCATCCAGAAAATAAACTTTGAAGTGAGATGTAAACTGGTTGTATAAAGTCAAGTAGGTGTAGTGTTTAAAACTGAAGTTAAGCTCTCCCTGTCATCATGCACTGGAATTCTGGAGATTTGGTTAGTAATGTTTTTGGATGGAGGACTATCATCTACAGTGCAAGAGATGTTTTGAGGTGAGGAGAGCTTGACTTCAGTGCTGAATACTCTTCCTCCTTGACTTTGTATAACCAATTTACATCTCACTTCAAAGTTGATTTTCTGGATGATGCCATCACACTGGGCCATGAAAGAAACATTATCTGGAAGATGTTCAATTGCATGACAACATACTGGTAGTGGTGTATTAGGTCAAAATCTGCTGACAGCTTCCCTTTAACAGGGAAAGTATAATATGATTGATCCTATAGATCACACACTTACCTGGTTAAACTTTCCTAAAGGTGGCCAATCAGACAAGGCTTTAATGATCTGTTGATGTATCTGGATTCCAGCTGCACAACGTATATTTTCAAACCAGGTCCTTTTAGGCCCTTCCATGCATCCCTGACTTGGAGATGGTGTAAAGGACGAAACGATCACTGGTAATTGCGATTATAACCTGATTACTTTATTTTTTATTGTGCTACCTAAAAACTTTGTGCTGTTGTTGAGGACTTGTTAAAAATTAACAATTTAAATATATATAATTTAAAAAAATACTTTTTATAATGTATTGTACATTTTTTTAATTAGATTTTCCAATTTACTCGAAATGAATGTTATAAATGAAATCTGTATTCTGTGCTGGCCCTTTTTATAATATAATATCAAAGCAACCAATGCTGCCATGTTTGGCATAGTGTAAGTGTGGGATTTAAAAAAAAAAAATGGGGGAAATTAATGTGTACAGTGCGCCAGATTATTCAATACTGGGACAGGGTCATCAATAATTTGGCGCCCCCTGCACTGCTCAGGAAATGTGCACAATCTTTTTTTTAAAAATAGAGCGTGTCTTACAATTCTGTCGAGTTGGAACACTAAACCATCCACATGTCCTTATGGACCTGTGGTTTAGTGTCCGGAATCGCCCTGTATGAGTTACAAGGTGTGGGCAGTAATAAAAAAAAGAAACATTAATACTTACCTGCTCCGGAGCTCTCTGTGCTTGCGTGGTGCAACAATAAAGATGGAGTAGTACACCTCGGCTTCACTGCGCATCTGAAACGCGTCTAGAATATACGTCTGGATTGCAGAGGAAGCTGTTTTACAGATAACTCCATAAAAATAATTCGAGCTTCCATCTATGTAAACGGAATGTTTCATTGTCAATGCGATCTAACAAGTAAGAACACGCATGTACAAGGACGATCTGGGGACGCCGAGCTCAGCGCTTCTCTCCATCCTGTTTGGAATATATTGTGCTGCCGCTCCATGGAGGCAAGAGAAAATGAAACCCTATGATTGTCACTATTACCACGACTATTACCAAGACAACCAACGTTGAGTAACTTTTCATCAACATATTTGAGGTGTAGGACTGTTTTTTAAAATAAGACCTTTTCCAAACAGTTCTTGAACATTATTGTGCCACTGTTCCCATAAAATACGCCATTGGAGAAGAAATATACTCTACTTGGATTGTGTGGGACATAATTGTACATTCTATGATACTATATTGCTTACCGCTTTTAAGCTAGAGGAGGTCATACATCATATATTCGGCAACATCTATCATCCCCATTGTATATTGACCATTGGGTACCGCAGTCATTAGAGCCCTTTGTGACCTTGTATCTGTAGCCTGATCTGCATTGCAATAAGTTTTATATGTTTCACGACCCCAATCAGTCAGAATGTCCAATTTTGTGTGATTAGGACTATACATGCGTGGTTCTTTGTGATAAATGTGCTGCCTTTGCATTTTTGTGGAAGTGTGTGCTCAGCAATTTTTCAATATAACATACTCATTGTGGATTATAATATAGGAGGTTTGGGTGGAAGCCCTAGCCCAGGCCCATGCCTTTTAGGGGGCCCATGGCTACCCAAACCACTCACCATTTTATACCACCAATAGTGCTCTCAATACACATGTACAGATGAGCCATTTCAGGACCTTTGTAGGTCCTCCAAGGTTCCTAAAAACGGAAATTGAAAATGGGCAAAAGGTATGCATCCTTCATTCCCCAAGAAGCTTCTAGTATCAGAATTCTAGAATTAGTAGGGGCTATACTATTCATACAGCCCAGGGCTCTTGGCAGTCTTAATCCACTCCTGGCCTCAGCTGTCCAAAGAGGAAAGCTGAGAGAGAGAACAACGAGGACACCCTGTTTTGAGGCTGTGGGGTGCAGGTAGGTAAATAATAACTAGTAAAGAGTTGAGTGAAGCAAGTGAAGTAATGAATTTAGAGCACCCTAATAGATTTTGGACCAGAAAATGAATAAATGAGAAGGCGCCGTTGCAGAGCCAAGAGGTTAATAGTGGAAGTTTCTGGATTCGTTACTAACCTCTGACACAGCACACGGAACTATGCCATCATGAAAAAACCTTGCATTCTTCCGCTAAGGAAACTTATCGGTCACATTATCATGGCATTCTCCTGTCAATGTATCACTAAACACACGTGTCGATTGAAATCTAGACCTGGAGGATGTTTCCTTTGAAATTCTCTTTCTGACATTTCCTTTAACAAAATGTGATAATCCATTATTCATGCAAAACCTGTGGTGCGTCATTTGTAAACACAGAGTTCTGTCTGTGGTGTATGGATTGGACTGCAGAACTGATGGGGAAACTGTCATTTATCTTACTATGAGATATGGACCTACAGTACTGCCCTATGCCTGATCTGCTTTACCTGCTCCCCTACCCTAACCATGGAGTGACAGTGGTATTGTGTGTTGCCCCATCACTAATGCTCTGAATAGATCATTACTTGTCAAAGCCTAAAAAACCACTGAAAAACAACTTTGGCAACGAATAAAGATAAAAATTAGATAAAGAATATTCACAAAGTGACGCCCTTCGGTATCATCATTTCGGTATCATACTAATTTACTGTAGATTCACATCAAATTTACATTTGTCCTCAGTTCATCTATGGAGGAACCCTCTTAACCCCTTAATGATGCAGCCTGAAAAGGCTTTAATGACCGGGGCATTTTTATCAAATTTTCGTACACGGCTGTTTAAGGGCCATAAATTCCTTTTTATTCTGCGTTCTACCGTTTTAAATTTTTTGCTCCTTCTATTTTGCGACACATTTGAGACTGCTGAGTCTGTAGAGCCAACGACATGACCACTTCTACTCCTCTCTGCATCACCCAGAGGTTCTAGAAAGAAGGGAGTTGCGGTTTACTACCACTTCTCCCTTCTCCTTAGATACCAGGTCCTGCTCCCAAAGAAAACTGAAAATGGTACTGCAGACTCCGGACCTGCACCCACTGACGTCTAAAGTCAGACAGCGGTACGTAAAGGGTTAAAGGGCGTCTGTTATGGCGATTGCCTTATATTTTTTCCCTCCATGTCCAGAATAAAAATAAAACAAATGTATTTACTTATCTTGGTCCGGAGCTCTCGGCAATAGAACAGTAAGTCAATGAAACTGATGAAGTATGCCATGTGTACACACACATGTGCATTGAAGCACTAATGTACTAAGCCAGTTTCATTGACTCCCGACACATTAGACAGGAGTTCCCTAAAAAGTTCTCTCTAACTTCTGATGAGCGTCTTTTGATCTGTAAACCTTTTTCACTCATGGGATGGTAATCTGCTAAATGGTCTCTAGTTCTCGTTCTTTCTTCTGAACATCCTTTGCTCAAGCTGTCGGGGTCCCGAGGTATTTCATGTACGGTGAGTTGGGGGTTTGGGGTTTGTCTCGGCCGTATTGGAAGTTCAAAATTTAAAAATGTTTAATAAAAAATTTACTTGAAATAAATTTGTAATTGTCAGGGCAATGATTGTTCACACAACGGCACAATGTTATGCCCAACTTTGGCAACTTGCACATAGGCAGAGCACAGTTCTACAACCTAAACAAAAAAGACTGAAGCTCAACGGCTACGGTATCAGCTCTTTTTGTGGATGGCTTTTTATTGTCTCACAAGAGAAAATATTGAGACTTCACCCAGGAATAGACTTCTCAATCAGAACTTCAGCTGTGGTGCTTCACTTCCCTTCCACATATGAACGAGCCTTCAAGTACTCTTATACTGTAGGGGAAAATGCATACACATTTCATAGTCCATAGGGGTTAAAAAACTTTTTTAATAGTCAGGTACTCACATTCAGAAAAAAGTGGTATACAGCATATCTAAAATCCCATCGATGTACAAACTCATTTGCATATTTATATTTAAAAAATATTAGTAGTTTATTCCTAAGATGTGTAAGGAATATTTAAATTTTTATTATCAATATGCAAATACATTTTTACATCAATGGTCAAAATACATTTTTACATTATGCAAGGTAACTTTGATGTATGTGAATTTTTGTATAAATGAGGGGAGTTTCTTTGGCTTGTCATGACCAGGAAGGAACCCCTGGCGAAACCTAGGGTCGGGCCTGTATGAGTGGTCATTGCATCGATTTGATATTAGATATACTGTATACCACTTACTGAATGTGAGTACCGAATTGTTAAAGAAGTTTTTTTTAACCTGTATGGACTACGCTATGTGTATGCATTTTCCCCTACAGTATAAGAGTGCTTGAAGGCTTGTTCATATGTGGAGGGAAAGTAATGCACCACAGCTGAAGTTCTAATTAAGAAGTCTATTTGACGGTGAAGTCTCAATATTTTCTCTTGTGAGACCATAAGCGATCCAGAAAAAAGGTGATACCGTAGCCGTTGAGCTTCAGTTATTTTAAAATTATTTTGTGCTTTTAAGGATCTGATCAGAGGGACTGGTTCAGGACTGTGAGCTCCAGATTTTGAATATTCTGTATTGGTATTGCGGACAAATGATTTTAAATGCAGAACTTTAGTTATACAATCTAATAGGGGAAAAAAATCTTCCATGATATGTTTGGAAAGTATGAATTGGCAAACTTGCCTCCACAGTGACGTGTGGGAAGACTATCCTGTACTGAAAGATATGAAGAGACAATGGGGCACATGCATCATTGTAATTCTGCTTTCCATAGTTTGCTGCTGTCGGCACACTTGTGTGTTCTTATGTAACTCATTCTGAGATACATTAGAACAGGTGTAAGTTTGTGCATTTTTTTAAATCTTTTTTGGCGCATTTTGAAACATATATGGAAGTATAGCTCATTTGTACTTCCATTTAATCCTAATTTGTCCAAAAATAGGGAGTGAAAAAGCCACAAATATCTGTCTTACAAATATTACAAAGATACTTTAGGAACACTGCAACAGACACACACCGGCAAACTTCAAATACTCCCTAAAAGGTGCAAAAAACAAAACAAAAAAAAAAAAAAAAAAAAAAAAAGATACATGTCGCAGCAGTATATATGGTGTTCGGATCAAACATGGCCGTCATATAGTCCTTTTAATGGACAGTACACAGTTAAATAATACTTATCCAATATATTCTCACCCTCAGTTATATCCATTATGCACTAAGTATTGAATGACTTCCTTGTGTATAGTGATGTATTATCTAATCACTTCATCAATATGTAGTATAATAAAAAAAATCAGGGTAAACACGTCTGCTCTGTCATTGCTATCATTACAAAACTATAACAAGTTGAACAGGATAGAATAATGACAGATATATACATATATATATTATTTAAGTGATCATATTGTAATATCTATCACCCTTTAGGACCACCATTTCACATATACAGTTGCCTTAAGGCATCTGCAGTAGTGGTACAACTTGTGATAGTATTGCTCTTGGGCCTCAAAGCTCAGTTTGGAGTAGTGACCTTTGAATCAGTTCCTCCTTCTTGGGAAAAATAAATGAAGCAGGAACTTATAAACTGATACAATTCTGCAGCTTGCAGTGAGTGTTGTATATTATCGCAGTGCTAGATTCATGGCTCTGTTGCTTTGTGTATCTGCATAATGTACCACATGCTGCTTTTGCTTCTAAATGAGTTAATGTGCAAGTGCGAGTTAAAAAGGGAGGGATTTTCAGAGAGACATTGGTGCTGCTTCTAGTAAGTGTTGTATCTTATCCCAGTGCTAAATTCATGACTCTGTTGCTTAGTGCAGCTGTATGTGTCCCATATTTCTCCTGCTTCAAAATGTATAATAAAATTAAACGAGCATGAATTTACACTGCTGCAGCTTCTAGTGAGGGTTATATCTTATGCCACTGCTAGATTTTTGGCTCTGCTGCTCAGTACAGCTGTATAATATGCCACATGCTGTTTTTCTTCTAAATGAGTATATGTGCATGTTTTAGATGCAGTTAGAGGTGCAGAAATTTTAACAGAAACAGCTCTGCAGCTTCTAGTGAGTGTTGTATTTTATCCCAGTGGCAAATTCACAGTTCTGCGGCTTAGTACAGCTGTATAATGTGCTCTATAATGCTTCTAAATATGTGTAAGTGCATATTTTGGGTAGAGTTACAGGAGTAGGCCTTTTGAATAAATATAAAAAAACGTTTTTGGAAATGCAGAAACCACATAATCAGAAAAAATATTTAACACTTTAGGGACCAGGCCATTTTATTTTTTTGCGTATCAATTTTTTACTTCCTGTCTTTAAAGGGCACCTACCACCACAAATCTACCTATAAAGGTAGATCGGGTGGTAGGTGGATCAATGGGACGTGAGGATAGCCCTTTTAAGGGCTAATCCTCGCGTCCCCGCACTTTTTTGGAAACTTTTATTACCCTAATATGTAAATTTTGTTATGCGGAGGTTACACGAGGCGGCTACTCCACGCCCCGGTAGCCACTTTACCCCTCCTACTCACCATCTTCGGCGCGCAGCTGCTCGTAGCTGCGCGCCCTTGTCCGACGATCCTGCCGTCTGCGCATGCGCAGAACAGCAGGCCCGCGCCTGTGCAGCCCCGGCTTCGGAGCAGTGACCGCGCAGGCGCGGGCCTGCTGTTCTGCGCATGCGCAGACGGCAGGATTGTCGGACGAGGGCGCGCAGCTACGAGCAGCTGCGCGCCGAAGATGGTGAGTAGGAGGGGTAAAGTGGCTACCGGGGCGTGGAGTAGCCGCCTCGTGTAACCTCAGATGCGGCTACTCCACGCCCCAGTAGCCACATAACAAAATTTACATATTAGGGTAATAAAAGTTTCAAATAAAGTGCGGGGACGCGAGGATTAGCCCTTAATCCATTGATTCACCTACCACCCGATCTACCTTTATAGGTAGATTTGTGGTGGTAGGTTTCCTTTAATCACAAAATAACTTTTTTATTTTTCTGTTTAAAGAGTTCTAGGTGGCCTCGTTTCTGCCTAACAAATTGTACTACCTAGTGACATGATTTGCAGAACATTATGACGCTACAGGTTCAAGTAAGTGTTATACCTTGTGCCAGTGCTAGATTCAGGGTTCTGCTAATTAGTAAAGCTGTTGGAGGAGCTGCAGCTTCTAGTGAGTGTTGTATCTTATCCCACTGCTAGATACTTGATTCTGTTGCTTAGTACAGCTTGTATAATGTGCTCCATGCTACTTCTGTTTCTAAATGAGTGTATGTGTATGTCTGAGATAGAGTAAGAGGAGTAGGACTTTACCCCGAGACAATTTAGCCGTTTTTAGTGAGTGTTGTATCTTTTTCCAGTGGCTTTGATGCTTTGTAAAATTATATAGTGTGGTATCAAAAATTTAAAAGATTGATGAGTGATCTTGATGGGTTAACAAACAAGGGAAGGTAATTCTTATGCATGTTCCATTTTGTGGAAAAAAACATTCTGTCCTGGTTTGGGCCCACACCCTTCCGGAACACAATGGAGTTTATTAATATTTCCACTATTGGAAGGTCAGCTAAACAATATATACACAAAAAACAATATCACCACAGATGTGAGTACATATTTGCTTTATTATGTGTGTATATGAGTAAGGATCTGTATATTTTCAGTGGCGATACTTTACATTGCAGCATGATCCAACAAAGAAACCACACAGCGAAAATGTGTTTTCCAGCCTCATCACAATTTCCTCCTGTGAAGTTTGAAGAACATTAAGGGTAACTGGAACGGAGATTAGTAAATGTGATATTTTAAACGGGGGCGGTGCCCAATAATTGATTGGTTGTTACGAGATAATGATAAAATTGGTCATTTATTCATTCTGTTAATTATTTATATTGAATAAATATAAAGAAACCGTTTTTGGAAACCACATAGTCAGAATTTCATCACTGAACAATATTTAACCCTTGAAAGGACATCTACCACCACGATGAAAGACTGTATGACAATGCGCCTGAAGGGCTCCAGGCTCCATTAACACCTATGGAGCCTGGAGGCCCTTAAGCTCATTTGCATACAATCCTTCATCCTGGTAGTAGATACCCTTTAAGGACCAGGCCATTTTTGTTAGTTTTTTTTGCGTCTCCATTTTGCACTCCCAATATTTAAAACTACATTACTTTTTATTTTTAAGTTTACAGAGTTGTAGATCACATTGTGCTTCCTAGTGACATTTTGAGGACTGTTCATCCTTTTGTTCACTTTTAATTAAACTTTTTTTGCAAAATAGTGAAAGAGTGGCGCTTTGGGCTTTTTGGGGCCATTTGAGGGTTTACCTTCAAGAATAATCATTCTTATATGATGATGGATCAGAACTTTTGGGATGAGGCTATACCAAACATGTTTATGATTTAATTTGATTATTTATTTTAGTATAAGTTCTAAGAAAATGTGAGCTGTTAGAATTTTTTTTTTTACATTTTTCATTTATTTATTTAAAATTTTTTAGACCCCTCAAGGGTATGTTATCCCTATGGGGTCTGATTGCTAACACCGTATACTGCAATATTACAGTATTGCACAATATGGAGAATTTGCTATGGCTTTATAACAGTGTGCCTCATACAGACTCCAGGCTGCCATGGGAATGAATTGCTCCCCGATGACATCACGAGGAGCAACAATTCCATTTCAGTTTATGGCATCAACATATTGCCACTATATATCTGCTGCAGGTGACAGCTAAATGGTTAACACTCATGATTAGTGCCAGCACCATCCACGGGTGTGAGCAGCGAGTGTTTGCTTCATAATACAGCCAACACCCACCATATATGAATATGGCTCAACCAGGGAGCCCTCTTCAAACATCCGTTACGGCATTATGACTTACATGGGTGTAAAAAAGCGTTAAGGAAATTTATGAGGATCGCTCAGCAATCCTAACATCTCTGCTTTAGAAAATCCTTTCTTAGAACTTTTATTTGCACTTTCTGTAGTACCTTTTACTTTATTAATACATTTTTCAAAGAAGAATTACATTAGAATGCATCTCTTCAACTATTATTCATGGGAGTACCTACCAGAGTTACCGGCATAACAGCTGCTATGAAGCCCATCAATAAATGGGACCCATATCAGCTCAGAAATAGGGAGCAGTTAAAGGAAACCTACCATCAAAATACATCATATTAAACCATGTACATGTAGATCCAGGCGCTGTGAAAATCCTTCTAAAATCAACTTTAAAAATTATGCTAATGAACCTGAAAGGCTCCTGAGGGTGTTGTTAGCAGAGCTCCTCCATGCTGTAGGAGCAAATATCCGTCTCCCACTGTGTCTTGAAGCTTCCTCTGTTTTTTAAGTAAGGAGGCGGTTGATAACAATTATAATATGATTACCACAGTCTTGGTCCCTGGATCTATGAGTAAGTGTCCCTGGTTTATCATGATGAATTTTAATGGTAGATTTCCTTTAATAAAGAAAGCATGCACAATTTTATTTAGATTGATTAGGTTTTCTTACATTATGACATCACTCTTTTACTATCTGAGCACTGTGACATCAATATGTGTATAAATAACACCACTGACACAAAATTACTACTGACAATAGATGATGTCACAGCTTACCTCCTCCCCCTTCTCCCTGTACAATGACCTCTATATAGATTACACTGACCCATCATTACATCACTACTGACAATAGATGATGCCACAGCTTATCTCCTCCCCCTCCCTGTACAATGACCTCTATATAGATAACACTGACCCATCATTACATCACTACTGACAATAGATGATGTCACAGCTTATCTCCTCCCCCTCCCTGTACAATGACCTCTATATAGATAACACTGACCCATCATTACATCACTACTGACAATAGATTATGCCACAGCTTATCTCCTCCCCCTCC
Organism: Engystomops pustulosus; assembly: GCF_040894005.1. NCBI lineage: Eukaryota > Metazoa > Chordata > Amphibia > Anura > Leptodactylidae > Engystomops > Engystomops pustulosus. Next base: position 146,776,618 of record NC_092417.1, on the reverse strand, counting down.
CTGTACAATGACCTCTATATAGATAACACTGACCCATCATAACATCACTACTGACAATAGATGATGTCACAGCTTATCTCCTCCCCCTCCCTGTACAATGACCTCTATATAGATAACACTGACCCATCATTACATCACTACTGACAATAGATGATGTCACAGCTTATCTCCTCCCCATCCCTGTACAATGACCTCTATATAGATAACACTAACCCATCATTACATCACTACTGACAATAGATGATGTCACAGCTTATCTCCTCCCCCTCCCTGTACAATGACCTCTTTATAGATAACAGTGACCCATCATAACATCACTACTGACAATAGATGATGTCACATCTTATCTCCTCCCTTGACAAAATAAAAAGATAATAAAAAGAATAGTAAAAAGTGACATATTTCGCTATATAGTTTAAGAAAATTGTATATATATCACCTTTAATGGAGAAGTGTACTCACTTTTGCCATTTTGATCCCTTCGATGGGTGTTTTATCACAATAGTTTCAGTACTTGAAATAGCATAGGCCAAAAGCATTATTACTACATTAATGACCATTATGTCTACCGCCCCATAGGCTACAGTAGACTCTCTGGTGATGTTGATCAGTTGCTGTGTCTAGCAATTATTAAAGCAATTAGTAGTTGCAAAGAAATCAGATCGGCCATTCAACACAGTACAAAGCCTACATTTATTTCATAGAAAACTCATATTACATGGATTTCCCTGGCGAAGGGACCTTTTCCTGATGTCACATCTCTATAGTAATGTACTATGTACATAGGAAACCCATTACCATAAACTCTAATGTGAGTAAAGAAAAATATCTGCAGACTTTTAACCCTCAATGTTCTGGTTACTACCAGTAATACTTGGATTTAGTTTGCTCACCATTCCATCAGGTCATCAATAATTTTAGACTACAAAACCCCTGGATCACCTACTCTACTAATATGTTTCCAAAATGTCCAAAAAAGCAGAGTTAGGCTACAGTCACACACACTTATGGGGGACGTATATACAGCCGGCGTATATACCGCGTATATACGTCCCCCATAGCCGGCAATGGCAGCATGCTGTATGGGAGCAGTATGGTGCCGCACGTGTGGACATGCCCTATCATTCCCCCTAATACCATGTGCTCACCCCCTCCTCCTCTCCTGGGCGCTGACGCGTAGCCTTAGATGGTAATCAAACTGAATGGGTGCGTGCAAATCCGGGATAGACTAAGATAGAAAAATGTGATTGTAAGTCCTTTACTCTGTTGGAATGTCTCAATCCATGTACAGGATCCTGATAAATATTGAACATCTATATATCTTAGGCCACATTCACACGAACGTATGAGGGACGTATATACGGCAGATGTATACACGGCGTATATAGATCCCCCATACACTACTATGGCCTCACGGCGCCATATGGCCGCACCTTACCGTTTCATAGCCCGTAGAAAGATAGGACATGTCCTATCTTTCTCCGGAATACGGCACCATTCACCGCGTATTCCTATGGAGAGGGGCAGGGGTGAGCAGCGCCCCTCCTCCTCTCCCGGGCGCCGATGTATGTTCGCCATACTCCGGTTCGGCGGGCATACATCGTGTGATTGTCGCCTTATATTATAATATATTATGGAGCAGATGTATCTCAAACTTGCAAATTGGACCAGCATTTTTCCTTCGAGCAGTTATGAATTTATTAATACTTGGGCTAAAAAAAACACACAAAAAAAGAAAATAATACACATAAAAAGATACATCTGCCCCTATGAATTATCTATCATCAAGCTATTATCGATCCCGGATCTATCAATCATCTATCAATTATTTATCCAGAATCAATCAATCAATCATCTATTTATTAATTATTTATCTATCTATCTTATCATTTCTATCTATCTACCTATCTGTCTGTCTGTCTGTCTGTCTATCTATCTATCTATCTTATCATATCTATCTATCGATCTATCTATCTATCTATCTATCTATCTCACATCTATCTATCTATCTATCTATCTATCTATCTATCTATCTATCTATATATCTATCTTCTATCTATCTTATCATATCGATCGATCTATCTATCTATCTATCTATCTATCTATCTATCTATCTATCTATCTATCTATCTCACATCTATCTATATATCTATCTTCTATCTATCTATCTATCTATCTATCTATCTATCTATGATGCAAAAGAATGTAAGCAGCACTCCAGGGCGTCAGGTGTCAAAGGTGAAGTAGATGAAGTTTATTCCATGTTTAAAGGTACAGCATAGTACAGCAGCAACGTTTCGGCTCAGAAGAGCCTTTATCAAGCTTGATAAAGGCTCTTCTGAGCCGAAACGTTGCTGCTGTACTATGCTGTACCTTTAAACATGGAATAAACTTCATCTACTTCACCTTTGACACCTGACGCCCTGGAGTGCTGCTTACATTCTTTTGCATCATTTGTATCTGGAGGATCCGTAGCCCGATCTCAGTGAGCTTGCACCCACCTTCTTCTCCTCTTTTTTAAGTGTGCTGTTTGTAATTTCTACAAGTATCTATCTATCTATCTATCTATCTATCTATCTTATCATATCTATCGATCTATCTATCTATCTATCTATCTATCTATCTATCTATCTCACATCTATCTATCTATCTATCTATCTATCTATCTCACATCTATCTATCTATCTATCTCACAACTATCTATCTATCTATCTATCTCACATCTATCTATATATCTATCTTCTATCTATCTATCTATCTATCTTATCATATCTATCTATCTATCTATCTATCTATCTATCTATCTTATCATATCTATCTATCTATCTATCTATCTATCTATCTATCTATCTATCTATCTATCTATCTATCTTATCATATCTATCTATCTATCTATCTATCTTATCATATCTATCTATCTATCTATCTATCTATCTATCTATCTATCTATCTATCTATCTCACATCTATCTATCTATCTCACATCTATCTATATATCTATCTTCTATCTATTTATCTATCTATCTATATATCTATCTATCTGTCTATCTTACCATATCTATCTATCTACCTACCTACCCATCTATCTACAAATCATCTATCTATCAATCTATCTATCTGTCTATATATATATCCAATATCTATCAATCATCTTTCTGTATCCTCTATGTGGATCCCATCGATCTCGTATCTATCATCTCTCTATTATTTATCCCATATCTATCAATCATCTATCTGTTGTATGTATCCTGTATCTATACATCTTCTATCTTCTATCTATCCCAATGTATTTACTTATTACATTTGATGTTGGAGGTGCAGTGCATCACATATAACAATACTACCAGTCAATCACCTGAAGACATTTCTAACAGAGACATATCATATACTAACAATGAGTGGAGCACTGAGTAATACTGAGCAGAGGATAATCCTAATCTAAAGACCATCAGGGTTATGTGTGAGAGGCATGTACCTAGCCAAACATACGCAGGCATACAGCATACAGTCCACACCTAATTCCAGCATCCTCCTGTGCACCTGTAGTAAGAGGAAAGACCTGCGGCTCCTCCCAGGTTACCTGTGTGGAGTAATCCTGGCACTGTGCCAAGCTGCCTTTACAGGTGTATATAAAGATCACCACAAGACTGACCAACCCGTTCCCTGCCTACCCTCCACTAAACTGGTCACAGCTACTAAGAAGATGGGAACCTTCCGGAGGGTCCCGCTGTGGATCCTACTAGTCCTCCTGAGCCCTATAAATGGTAAGTATTCTGTCTTTTCCCAGGAGATTGCAAACACATATTCCTTAACATTTTAGATATTGCATTTTTATCAATCAAATTCCATTTGTTAGGATTATGGGGTAGAAATCCTGATATGATACATATCACTTAAGAATTTTCTAAATTTGAAATTATTGATGTGTATATGGTAGTGTCAGTCTCTAATACACAGATTCTGTATATGAAATGATCAGGGTTATTATATATATTTTTTATTATGGATCACAGATATATTTTTATATCATTCCAATTCAATTTGTATCAGATAATATCAATTTCATTTCATTGATTTTGACAGATCATCATATTTCCTTATGTACTTTCTCCATTGGCACTGTATATGACCTGATGTATACATCGTTGTGCTATGTGTTCACAGTTAGTTTGTCTTTTGTGATAACATTTTTTATATTGCATCGTGTCTGCCATTAAATCTTTGTATGGTTATAAAGCTACGTGTTATAAAACACGGATAACTTTATTGCCTGTGTGCAGAGATTGTAGACTAACCCTGTAGGAGTATTTATAGCAAAGCTGAGGATAAATATACGCCCTTCTTCTAAAAGAGTATCTAAAATCCCAAGAATAGAAAATCCTAAGAATAGAAAAAAAATCTCAAAGGAAATTTACAATCAAAATCCATCATGAAAGACCAGGGACACTTACTCATAGATCCAGGAACCGTGACTATGGTAATCTTCTTATCCCTTCTAAAAATCAACATTTAAAATGATGCTAATGAGGTGGACCCTAGCCCCTCATTATCAGGCTTAACAGACTCTTGGATTGTGTCTTATCTTCCCCCTGCTTCCTCAGCACTTGTACAGTGAAGACTACTTGTTATAACCCTAGTGCTGAGATAGCAGTGGAAGGGTGAGAGATTATTATATCCTGTAAAGCCAGATCACCATGGGGCTCATTAACATAATTTTAAAAGTTGATTTTAGAAGTAAAGAGGCCACGGATAACATATATAAAACAAATACCACAGTCACAATGCCTGGATCTATGAGTAAGTGCCCCTAGTTTATCATGATGGATTTTGGTGGTAGATTTCCTTTAAGAAAAAGAAGAATAAATCTTTACAATGCAATACAATGGAGGTTGATGTACAATATTCTGTTTCTTTCTGACATTGGCCATATACTTTAAAAAGCTGTGTTCATCCAACAACTATTCCTTCTGACTCTAATAACACACATGCACACTCAGCAGGGTCATTTCTATATGTCCTGAATGTAAAAGGGTCAGAAACTGCTGTCAAACATTTACATTGACAGCTCATCATTCCAAGCATGTCCAACATTCTGATCTCTCTCTTCCCCAATACCTACCGTAGGGCGAGAGGGATCCAATTTTCATATATTATGATTCGCCAGTCATCACCTATGTGTGTATATCTTTAAAACACTATGACAATACCAAGAGAGGCTCCGCTTTCTGCTTCTGTGTACATAGTATGTAAACTCTTGCTAAGATCTCAATGAAAGAGAGTCTCGTGCCTGACAGTAGGAGTCGCGAGCAGATGTGATGACAACTCGCTGGAAAACAGAAATGTGATATTATCACTGTCTATATAGAAAATGGTCATAGGAAGGAAAGTCCTATAACCCACAGTGATCAGCAGGAGAAATACTGTTTTTATGTCTAAATTTTTATGCAATTTAGTTAATGAGTTGTGAGCACATTACACATTAGTATTATTTTTGAGCCATTGATTCTTGCATGTCATCTACTGAAAATATTTGAATTTTATAAATAGATCCTTAAATGATGTACTTAGTAAGATATATCACGGCTTTAAAGGGGTTGGCCACTTTACCTTAAGTTTTTGTAATGTGTATGTAAGTGTTGGGGGCAGGATATTAGGTAATTTACCAAGATACAAGCAGTCCCCTGGTTACATACAAGATAGGTTCTGTAGGTTTGTTCTTAAGTTGAATTTGTATGTAAGTCAGAACTGTATATTTTATAATTGTAGCCCCAGCCAAATTTTTGGGGTCTTCGTGACAATTGGATTTTAAAAATGTTGGGTTGTCATAAGAACCAGAATTAACAATAAGGCTTAAGGTCCAGGAAGGGAGATTGGTCATGGAAAGTTCCCATCACCCTCGATCCCATTCAGCCTGATGAGATAGAAGACATTTCTTCCCAAGGAACAGTGCAGAACTTTTAATAGATGGATATTGGTATATATGACCTACTTTCCTGTCCCCCACACTTACACACACATTACAAAAACATGTAGTAAAGTGGCCCTTTAAACTCCATTCCAAGTAATGAGTTAGGTTTGAAGATAGGACATGGACACTTGTACTCCTTTATTGAATATATTTCATATTTGCTGGAGCCAAGATCGGCATCCAAGACCTTAGCAAAGACTTTCCATGACTTTACATGAGGCGCAATAGCAATTTAATTGTAGAGGTTGATAGTGTTATAACATATTCATAGTCTCCATTTCTCAATTAATCCTTAGGCAAACATCAAAATCTGTGTTGAAAGCTTTAATAAAATTCTAATTTAGTATTCAGGGTTTTAAAGATACCTTTACCTTTTGTGTAAAATATGTACTCGGTTTCAGTTCCCCTTAATAAAGTATATGCTTATTTTGTTTTAATATAGCCCAGGAATATGCAGACTACACTGTAGATGAGACCGTTGACTACACCGTTGATGAGACATTGCAAGGACAGGCACAAGAACAGCAGCAACAAGTTCAACAACAAGTAAAACAACAAGTCAAACAACCAACAAGTAAGTGCCAATTGTGTATTGCATCAAGCCACTATTAACAGGACTATACTATTTCCATTAACAGATATGGTAAATATAGTGTATAAATGAGGCTGATATCAAACATTATTCATTGCTTTCCTAACATTTTAACTAATGTTTTTTACAGTTTTGTTAACTGGACCTCCAAGAGTTTCGATAGTCCCAGTGCAAGCAACCACTGTAGTAAGAGGTAAGTCACTGAGATTATAGTAGTATTATAAAAAGTATGGTAAACATTGTCATATCCCTTCCTATCTCTGCCTATAATACATTATTTATTCAGTCTTGTATGCTATACAACATATATAACATTTGGTCCTATCTCAAATTGGGAACTTGAGATCACTCCTGTTTCTTAAGATTTTGGATAACGGTTGTGGTAATCAGATGCCCATTCAACCCTTCCCATGTAGCACTTTCCACTCACTCCCTGTGTCCTCCTTTTTTCTCGAAATGCAAACCTTGACAGTAGTTAAACAAAGTGTATCTGTATGCTAACAAAGTTTCTTACTTGCAGCTATCAACACAGCTCACAACAACAGAGTTTGCAGCACCTGGGGAAACTTTCACTTCAAGAACTTTGATGGAGACAGATTCTACTTCCCTGGTACTTGCAACTACATCTTTGCATCTCATTGCAAGAGCACGTATGAGGACTTCAACATCCAAATCCGTCGTACCGTGGTGGACAATGTTCCAGTCATTGACAAGATCAGCATGAAGCTTGATGGACTTGCAGTGCAGATCAATCACAACACTGTCTCTGTAAATGGGGAAACGTGAGTTCCTTTCTGTTCTCCATTGTATCATTAAAAAATAGACAGGTCATGTGTTTCATTAACTGTTTATCTCCGGTTTGTTTCCAGTGTTCAGCTACCATTCACTGGTTCTGGCATTCAGGTTGAGAAACATGGTGTATATCTCTCTCTGACCTCCAAGCTTGGCCTGGTCTTCATGTGGAACGATGATGATAGTCTCCTGGTAAGAATATGGACTTGACATCTCTGAATATTAACATATCTAAGGTTTATTTATAAGATTAACTCTTATTTTTGTATTTTTTGTACAGCTGGAACTGGATGAAAAATATGCCAACCAGACCTGTGGTTTATGTGGGGACTTCAATGGAATCTCAATCCACAATGAGTTCATTTCCAACGGTTAGATTTTATATCTTCTTTGGCAAAATAATTTTATCAAATGGAGCTTGTTATATTGTTGTCTTAATCCACCTACTATATTCCCACAAAAATGTTCTGAAAATGGATCAACTTTATATATTGGTAGATGTCCAACATCCTTTAAAGGAGAGCTACCACTATGATCAAAGTTTGTATACGAAACACGCTTGCATGCTGGTATGTGTCCCCTCTGGCAAGATCTTCCATTTTTAGGTTCTGATTCCTTTATCTTTCCAACAAAGGGCTTTAAAAATTATGCAAATGAGCCTGAGGGGCTCCGGGATCCATATGTGTTAATTGAGGCACATTTGCATACATTTTAAAGCCTCTTTTGTAAAAACAAGGGTATAAGAAGCTAAAAGAAGAGCAGATCCTGCCAGCTGGGGCACTCACCTGCATGTTATTGTGCTTAGTTCAAATCCTTAACCCTGGTAGTGGACTTTCGTTAAGTAAGGTTTTTCATATGAATACTATGTTTCTTCTAACAAAGAAAAAACATTTGGATTTACTTTATAATATTTTTCCCCTCAGGAATCCAAATCACAGAATCTCAGTTTGGAAATCTACAGAAGTTGGACGGTCCCACTGAACAGTGCGGTGATGTTCTTCCTACACCAAAGAGCAACTGCACTGATTACGTAAGTAGAAACCTCTTGTCTCTTGACTTTGAATTATACCAACTCCTCCTATTATTTCATGAATCTCCTATATATACACTACAGAGTCATTGTCCACTTAGGATAACCTATATACATATGTATATTTATATGTTCTGATGAGGAAATTAAATATCAAAGTCCACCCTTTGGGAGCATTTCTGTGAGTCACAGTATGAAGTCATTGTGGTCTTTGGGGATGTTGCAGATGTTCATCCGCTATTCAGAAACTATATGTTTCTAAGAAAAAAATCATATTGTTGGTTCTCATTCAACAACATGAAAAACTCTAAAGGAATTTATATGAAACAAGAAGTCAATTGCATTGATTTTCAGAAGTCTTCAATTTCCTCTATTTGTTTATGATAGGAGAACATCTGTGAGTCGGTTCTTATGGGTGCAGCATTTGCAAAGTGCCATGCACTTGTGGCTGTTGAGAAATACATTGAAGCTTGCGTTCAAGACCTGTGCAGATCTGAGGGCAACCTCACTGCTGTGTTTTTGTGCACCACTTTTGCCGAGTACTCAAGACAATGTGCTCATGCTGGAGGTGAACCAGAGAACTGGAGAACGAAAGATCTGTGCCGTAAGTATCTTTTACATTCATGTTTTTACAGTCCAAGGTTATTGGTTTAATAGCGACTAGACATAATTTTGTGGAATTTTCTGCTTCATACTAAGTTTTGGAAATCTAGAGTGTTCACTTTTTCACATTTTTGTTATAACAGTGGAAGAGGCTCCATGGTGGAAACTCTGACCTTACTCATTAGTGATGTTTCATTTACATTGATCTAATGTTCCTTCCTTTCAGCTAAATCATGTCCATACAATATGCAATACCAGGAATGTGGATCACCATGTGCTGACACTTGCACCAACCCCGAGAGGAGCACTTTATGCGAGAACCACTGCCTAGAAGGTTGCTTCTGTCCTCCAGGTATATATCTTCTGAGAGTTGGTAAAACAGTCCCCTTGAACCTTCTTTGAATGGTCCCAATAAGAACACTGGTAAAGTGACAACATATGCAGTAGTCTTCTGAAAAATATCTAAAAGGGTTCTGAGGAACCTTTTGAGATGTATAGAGCCTTTCTGTTCCCGTAGAGAAATCATGCCATTTTGCTATTTCCTATAGGAACTGTATTTGATGACATCAACAACTTTGGTTGTGTCCCACTTGAAAAGTGCTCATGTACCTTCAATAGTAACAGCTATGCTGCTGGAACATCATACAGTACAACCTGCAGCACTTGGTGAGTATAAACTATGACTTTAACGGGAAAAAAATTACACTAGTATTACCTAGTGCTACCTCAAATCATTATTCAGAAGGTGGGACTGAAATAATCTACAGGGCCAGATATAGGTTCAAAATATATCAGATGAATCAATATCAGTATCTTCATAGTCATACTATAGAGCTGGACTATAACCAAAGTATCAGTAAAAGTGCTGCCCTCTTACCGACTGGGTGGTGTATGAAATGAATTGTCCGCCAATTCTAATATTAGCCAGCACTCGAAATAATAATAGCAACACCCTTCCTTCAAACATTGGGTGATTAAGTGCAAACTCCCCTCTTTGATTAATAGATAGGTGATATGACATTGAGGGCTTGTAACAAATCACCACCCTGATATGCATTGTTTGCGGCTAAACTCTAATCTTTTGAGTATTGACTTTGGTTTAAAGCGATAAGAACTTGTTCTTGGAGATTATCCACATTGCTTTTTCCGCTCTACACATTTTGGAAGAAGGCCACCTTTAACCACCAACATGTTATGTACTACGGAGATCTAGCCTGCCACTTACACAGGACAGTGCTTTACTTTTCGATATTTTTGTTGCAAATTTTTTTACTAGAATTGCTATTGTTTTATTCGGAATGATAACAGGATATATAAAGAGTGAGCATAAAAATATAACTGTGCCTTACTTTCTGAAGTAATACCTTTTCTAAAGAAGTACTCCCTAAGCTAAACATTCATTGTTTTTCTTCACTTCACCCCTCAACCTAAAGTTATATATATATATACCGGTATATATATATATATATATATATATATATATATATGAAAAGACTGTGAGAGATACATATCAGACACTTTCTTGATTGTTTGTTTTCCCTTTTCCTGTGGCCTCCTGTCAATCACATGATGCCTCAGCGGAGCATCTCCAGCCAGTACCACCTCTAGAGGACAGCATAATTATCCTTCTAAAAAGATACTATAAATAAACGGTCCAGTAGTGGGTTATAACATAAGCAGTTTGGGCCGTATCCCGGGCGCAAGCCTTCTAGGGGGCCCATGGCCACCCAAATCACCCACCAAATTTTATACCAAGAAGGACCTTCACCTATAAAATCCAAATATATCTGTTCCTTCTCACAATACACATGGACACATTTTAGAATCTTTGAAGGTCCCTCATAGGTCCATAAACACAGAAGTAAAGCTTACAGAAATGAATCCTTCTCCATTCCAGGCTTGTAGGGGCTATAATGGCAGCCCAGGGCCCATGGCAGTCTTAATCCACCCCATCATAGTCACAGAGGCCACCCTGTCATCTCCTTCATTACTACTGTGTGACAGGAGTGTGTCTGATGATCAACGGTGTGTGTGATAATTAACGATTAATAGGAATTAACACCTTCCCCTCACATGTAAAGAAGCTTTGTAGTACAGTCCATATAGGTTTATTAAACATAATGGTACCTGATGCCTTAGATATAATGCCCGCCTTAAAAAGTAGAAAGACATATCTCTCTCAGTGGGGTTGGCATGGGATTACATTACACAACCAGAAAGAAGGATCAAAGACAGAAAGCAATAGAAAAATAAGGAAATACTGGTTGTATTCATAAAATATTGTGCCTTAATCCTGTTACTTATTACACAGTGTCTGCTCTGGAGGAAGATGGAGTTGCGATGACCTACCTTGCCCTGCAACCTGTTCTATCGATGGAGGATCACACATCACAACTTATGATCAAACTCATTACAACATACATGGAGACTGTAACTATGTCCTGACTAAGGTAAGTAGTTCTATGCTTATGTAGTAAGTGTCCCTAGTATCAGTTTGGTACATATTTAGCTATGTATATATCATGATATACATTTTGTCAAAGTTCCTTTATTTTGTTTGACACTGAATTTCAATGCCCCCTCTTATAGGACTGCAAAGGAAGTGCTTTCACCGTACTGACTGAGCTGCGCAAATGCGGATTAACTGAAAGTGAGACTTGCCTAAAGAGCGCTACCATTATCCTCGATGGAGAGTTAGTAAGTGACTTATATAATCTGCTCTTTTTTTTACCTACAACCAATATTTATAATTTGGTAGTATTGTTGCTACAAATATTTCACGTTGTTGCTACCATATTATTATGTAGGAGATATGTTTTCTGTTACTTCCCCGCTAATCCACTAATTGTTAAAATTAAAGGGATATTTCAACTATTTTAGTTATGTACCGTAAATATAGTGGTGACATATTCTTCCACGTTGTACATACATTTTTATAATGCACACTCTGCAATGGTGCTCACAATCTGCGATTGAAATTAGGATATTGGCAATGTCTTATTGTGTGTCAGAAGGCAAACACATCAAGAACATACAATCTTCATGTAGATGTTGCCTCGAATTAAGGCACTGCCCATATTTTTAGGTTATGGTAGGTCACTCCCAGAAAGCACACCAACGGGAGGCCCCAATTTTAACAGACTAGGGCACTCTTTTGAGAAGCATGGCTATGTATGGTTATCAATGTCATGTGAAGTCTCAGTCCCAATGTTCTTGTGATCAGTTGTGGTTCCCACCATGTAGGACCAACAGTAAAATAAGTGGCAGTATTTCCTAAAAAAAAGCACCTTCTGTGGAATAATAACTTATCTCCATTACATTGTCCTCTTCTTTACACCTTTTTTGTCTTCTTAACAGATCATTGTCATCAAGCCCTGTGGCAGTGTCTTCATAAACAGCATCTATACTCGGCTCCCGTGGTCTGCAGGTACAAATATAACATTGAAATGATGTGGTAATAAATGATAGTCAACTGCCATGGATATTTTTTTCTAATTATCCCCCTTTTAATTATAGCCAATGTCACCATCTTCAGACCTTCATCATTCTACATTGTTGTGGAGACAAAACTGGGAGTACAAGTAGTGGCTCAGCTGACACCATTCATGCAAGTTTATGTGGTTATGAATCCAGCTTTCAAGGGTCAGACATGCGGTAGGTTTGTTTTTTCACCAATGAGGGCTTTTTTAGTGCCTTTATGAGAGACATTCTTCTTATAGACGTTTTTTCTTCTCAGGTCTTTGTGGAAACTTCAATGACAAACAGTCTGATGACTTCCAGACCATCAGTGGAGTCATTGAAGGTACTGCTGCATCCTTCGCCAACACCTGGAAGACTCAGGCCGACTGTGCAAATGTTAAGAATGTCTATGAAGATCCATGCTCCCTCAGTGTTGAAAATGGTAAGACCTGTGAAAAATAGCATACATGCATTCAATATTGTAGAGAGTTTCTACAATACTTGTTTCTTTCACTTGACACATCTCAAGAAGATAAGTAGGAGATTACCATCTTAGGAAAAAAATTGTGATATTCTGTAAGATAATGGATGTGCTGGAAGTGGGATAACTAACAGATGTGTTGTGACTTGCAGTCTGTTGAAGGTTTTGCTACTGAATTTTTTTTTACTTTTTTTTTAATAGATAATTCAGTCTTAACGTTCCTTATATTTAGGTAACGTGCAGGCATTCTTTTAACTATTGTAGGACTATGATGCCTTTTTTATTTGTATTATACAGAGAAATATGCCCTGCATTGGTGTGGTCTCATATCCGATCCATCTGGTCCATTCGCTGCCTGTCATTCTATAGTTGATCCAACTGTTTACCAACAAGTAAGTTCATTTATTATTTAGGCTGAATATTTCTTTAATTTAAGTTCACATTTGCACTTGAGCCTCCGCCATTAAGTAAAATCACTAGACGCCATAATAGTCAGTGGGGGAATTTATTAAGACTGATTTTTAATATTCCCCCACACAACATGCACACCGTGCTATATACACTCTGGCCTATACACACTTGGGACGTAATCCCCACCTGGTCAAACCTGTTTAGACCAGTCTATAGTCTTTCCGACGGAGACTACAGAAAATAAGACCCAAAAATGGTGTGTGGTGCAGAATTCTGTTAAAACTGTTGAAAAGGGGGCTTAATACATGTCTTGTCCACCTGACATCTGTCAGAGAAGGCAAGGATAATTCCCCATAATGGTTTTGTCTGGTATCATTGGTGTCTATTGCTTCTCTAAGCAAAACCAACGTATTGTTACATGGTCAACACAAAGTCTCAATGGACGCAACTTGTCCCATAGATCTTCTCTATCAACACTCATCTATGACGTATTGTATAGGATTTGCCAAGGATGTCCCTCATTTGGGTGCATTTTTGTTTTTGGTATATAATATGCTATGTCATGCCTTTTATTGTTTACAAAATTGTAGGACACAAAATGCTCCAATACAATAAGAGGTCTTGCAAAGGATAAAGCAATCACTTATAGTGACTGATAATGGTGTGTTTCTTCTTAGAACTGTATGTTTGACACCTGCAACTGTGAGAAAAGTGAAGCATGCATGTGTGCATCCCTTTCATCCTACGTCCGAGCCTGTGCTATCAAAGGAGTGATAATAACCGGATGGAGAAGCACTGTTTGCTGTAAGTCTCACATACTAAGATGTAGAATGAATCCAAAATCAACTTTTTCCTGTAAAAAACTCTTTCCAGGAACTTGCATTTACTGCTTCTGGTATTTTCCTTTATTGGGATGTATACCGACATGTGACTTTTAAAATTGTCCCTACTTGATTCAGAGTACTCTTACCTTTCCATGTATCATATCATAGCATTATTTTTGTGAGTTCCATTATATCCTAATTCAAGCAATGTTTTACTCCTCTCCAGCTACACCCATGCACAACTGCCCCAAAACACTGACCTACACCTACTCTACCAGCACCTGCCAGCCTACATGCCGCTCCCTCAGCGAGCCTGATGTCACCTGTAGCATCAAGTTCATCCCTGTGGATGGTTGCACTTGTGAAAAGGGCCACTACATGGATGACAGTGGCAAATGTATTCCTGCTGAAGCTTGTCCATGTTACTTCAAGGGCACTGCCGTGCCTAATGGAGAGGTTATCCATGAAAATGGTATCATGTGGTGAGTGTGAAAAGAGAAATATCTGGGTTTTGGACATTGGTTATCTCATATAGATATATATATATATATATATATATATATATATATATATATATATATATACACCATGTTTGTTTTTCTATTTATAGCACTTGCACCCAAGGAAAACTCACCTGTATCGGATCCCCTCAACCAGGTAACTATAGCAATTTGTTTTTGGGTCTACCTCCTGGTATCCAAAACCTTGCACATTCTCAAAATTTCACAAACCTATTTCCCCTTTCTGCACTACTTATTTATTATGTTTCTAATGTTAGATTTTTTTCCCAAATTCCCATATATTTCTTGTGTTTTCAGCATGTACTGCTCCTATGGTTTACCTGGATTGCAAGGATGCTTCAGTGGGAACTAAAGGTGCCGAATGCCAGAAGAGTTGCCAGACTTTGGACATGGCTTGTGTGAGTATTCCTGACAACTTAGATTAAGGCACACAATCGGATTATACCAGAAATAATTTATATGAATGTTACTTAGAACAAGATATGCCTGATTTCATCCTCACGTACATGATTGACGGCGGTCCAACTTTTTGGACCCCGACTGATTACAAGAAAGGGGGTCCTTAATTTTCAAGTATGAATGACACAGTGGTCAATAATACCTACTGATCCATTGCTGCAGAATTGCTGAAGTGGAGTTCTGTATATCACTGCATAGGTATAGGTGTTAAATTAAAATATTCCCTCTACCTCCAGTCACCTCCAGGTGGCGCAAACTGGTAACTGTCTTATAATGGAGTTAAATGTACAATGGAAGTGGTATAGTGAAAAAGTGGCTTCCACAACAACTACAGGATATCAAATTCCTGTAAGATCAGTGAAACTATAAAACTTTGTACCCTAGGATATTGGTTCATTTGCTAAATGTGTGCAAAGTATGATCTATATTGTACCATACATTGTTCTTTAACACCTATTTATTGTTTATGTCTTACAGTATAGTGCAAAATGCGTGTCCGGCTGTGTGTGTCCTGCAGGACTGGTCTCAGATGGTAAAGGTGGTTGCATCAAGGAAGATCAATGCCCATGTATTCACAATGATGCCACATATCAACCTGGCGAGAAGATTAAGATGAAATGCAATACCTGGTATGAGAATTTAGCTCTACTTAAGTATTAAATAGTACCAAACCTAAAGAGAGTGAGAAGAGCAAATTCCAATATCTTCTGTATTTTACTAGTACCTGCAAGGATCGAATGTGGCAATGTACCAATGATCCCTGTCTGGCCACCTGTGCTGTGTATGGTGATGGACATTACATTACCTTTGATGGAAAACGTTACAGCTTTAATGGAGACTGTGAATATACTCTTGCCCAGGTAAATATTCTATAAAGGATTTATTGTAGCTACTGTATATACTATACAGCCACTTACATTACATTGAATTTTAAATGTTGATTTTCAGGATCATTGCGGCAAAGGAGGAAACAGCAGCACCTTCAGGGTCATCACCGAGAACATCCCATGTGGAACCACTGGAACTACTTGTTCAAAGAGCATCAAAGTCTTCCTGGGGGTAAGACATTCATATATAAGAAAGTCCAATTTAGAGGGTTGTCTAGATAGGAGAACTTGTGTCCATAATTCTTATAGGGGATGTCATAATGTAGGGACTCCAACATGGCATCTATGAAGCAGAGAGAATCTCGTGCTAATGGATATGGCCCATCACTGTATTGTAGTTGAGGCGTTTATTACAGTTTTTTTTGTGAGTTGATCTAGCTAAAGATGACCAGCTTCATAAGAAACGTGATGTTGAGCTGTGTTATGCTAAAATCAGCTACACAATTGTGTCACTATTGAGATTCTGCCTTCTTTAAATTTGGTGAAAAAAAAAAAAAATCCGCGTATGATCATCTGTTACCACTGCAGTAAAAATGCAATGCCAACCAGAACTTCTTCTAGAATTTCTAGAGGTTAGACTGCTTGTGCTTTGAGCTGGTAGCCATCTGAAGATCTGGGTTGTCTTCTTGATGTCTAAAGGGAGAAGTTCTACATGAACTAAAGTTGAATTTTCTGTTTGCAGAGCTATGAGATTATCCTGACTAATGAGCGCATCGATGTAGTACAACGAGGCATCGGAGGCGTTCCTCCATACAAAGTCAGACACATGGGCATCTACCTTGTCATTGAAACTGATAATGGGCTCATCCTGATGTGGGACAGAAAGACCAGTATCTTCATCAAGATCAGCAAAGACTTTGAGGTAAAACATTGCTGGACATCAATCATAACATAAGTCAATAGTTTTACTATATACCATAAATTATATACATCAATTTCACAGGGTCAAGTTTGTGGTCTGTGTGGTAATTACGATGGAAACGGTAACAATGACTTCACCACAAGAAGTATGTCTGTGGTCGGAGATGTTATGGAGTTTGGAAACAGCTGGAAGATTTCATCAACATGTCCTGATGCCAAAGAACCCAAAGATGCCTGCAGTGCCAACCCATACAGGAAATCCTGGGCACAGAAACAATGTAGTATCATCAACAGCCAAGTCTTTTCTGCCTGCCATGCTCAGGTATGTGTTTGGGTTCTTCCTAGGTCCCTCTTATAGCAGAACATGAAAGACTTAATGGATACTAAGTGCCCAATCCTTTGTTAACACTGAAAGAGGGGTCTGAATGGGAGTAGTCACGGAGCTTAGTCGTTGTGTGTGCCGGGCATTATCTCAATGGAATTTAATAACACACCATAGAAAATGGGGGACACGCAAAGCATAAAGCACAAATAAATGATTTATAAATTATATTATATAATTTTTCTTCAGAAAAATAACATCTTTTGTCATTATTTTGAAGGTTGACCCCTCCAAGTACTATGAAGCTTGTGTCACTGATGCTTGCGCCTGTGATTCTGGTGGAGACTGTGAATGTTTCTGTACAGCAGTGGCCGCCTATGCCCAGGCATGTGGAGAAACTGGAATCTGTGTCACATGGAGAACCCCAAGCATCTGTCGTAAGTATCCCGAATATACCTGATGCCATGACCTGAGCAAAGTCCTAAGTGTTCAATTTAGCTTCATTTTTTATAATATGTTTATAAATCCCAACTATTCTTTTGTTCTCCAGCTCTTTTCTGTGATTACTACAACCCTGAAGGAGAGTGTGAATGGCACTACAAACCTTGTGGAGCTCCATGCTTGAAGACCTGTAGGAACCCAAGTGGAAAATGTCTGAATGAGCTCACTGGCTTGGAAGGTATGAGAACATCTTGTTCTTACTGTAGTAACAATTTGGATTTTTCCTTGTAAACTGATCACAGATAACTGAACGTTAAGAAAAGAAACAACCTACAACCGCACACTTTTCCATACACATGTCCTATGAAGCCCTGGTGTGTTTTTGATCTTAACATGAGTCCTGTCTTCTTAGGATGTTACCCCAGCTGTCCAGCAGCTAAGCCATTCTTCGATGAGGATGACATGGAGTGTGTGGCACAGTGTGGTTGCTATGATGACGAAGAAAATCATTACAAAGTTGGACAGCTTGTACCTACCAAGGAGAACTGTCAAATTTGGTAAGTGGGATGATTTGCAGGTCATCGATTGTAAAATATAGTAATATAAATGTATGAAATTGTACTGAATATTACTATAAAATGGAGAATTATTAGCTTTAAATCATATAATGGGGGTCATTTACTAAGGGCCCGATTCGCGTTTTCCCGACGTGTTACCCGAATATTTCCGATTTGCGCCGCTTGTACATGAATTGCCCCGGGTTTTTGGCGCACGCGATCGGATTGTGGCGCATCGGGGCCGGCATGCGCGCGACAGAAATCGGGGGGCGTGGCCGAACGAAAACCCGACGTATTCGGAAAAACCGCCGCATTTAAAAACCGAAAATGTGTCGCTTGGGGAGCGCTCACCTTCACCTTCTATGGGATGGTGCATTCCGGGGCGTTAAGATTATTTTCGGCGCTGCAGCGCCACCTGGTGGACGGCGGAGGAACTACCATCTTAAATCCCAGCCGGACCCGAATCCTGTGCAGAGAACGCGCCGCTGGATCGCGAATGGGCCGGGTAAGTAAATGTGCCCCATTGTTCTTTACTTTGTTGCTCCAAGAAGATTTAGACTGTTAAATCTGTGATAATATCAAGAATGGGGGTACCACGTCTACCTTTTCCGTGGAGCCAAGATGAGAATCCATATATTGTTTCTTTCTATGGGACTGCAGACATGACTTTCTCCAGCATTTCCATAGATTGCCTTTAGTAGCAATGCCAATAATCAACCAACCTACCAGTCAAATAGAAAGGGAGACCCCTGTTGGCATAATTGTAGTTCCCAGGCCTTGTATTCTACTTATCAGACAACAATTATACATCTGGAGACAACCCCTTTAAATATCTAAAGTAATGATGTCATCTATGTATGTATATGCACTATTACATCACCTAATTTGACACTTTTTGTCAACAGCTCTTGCAGTATGTCAGGAATAGAATGCAAGTACCATAGAGAAGGTATGTTTTACTTTCTGTATAAGGATAAACTAATGACATTACGTGGCTTTGTGATTAATTTTCTGGGCTGATCAATTTCTTTCCATAAATTAAAACTGACAAGAGCTGTGATTTTCAGATATGTCCCTTTGGAGTACAATAATATTCTACTTGCAGTCACCACTAGAGGGTGCTTAAGAGCTGACCCAATACTGTGTATACCTGTTCAATTGACATAACAAATTGCAGTAAGCTCCTAAGATGCCCCTAAAGGTGGTTGCAGTTATAAAGAATTTTGTCATGGATTTCATTTAATACATTTCTTTTCATTCTCTGTTCATAGCATGCCAATGTGAATATGAGGGTAAACTGTACAATTACAATGATGTTATCTACGACACAACCGATGGCATTGGAGGCTGCATTACTGCTATCTGCAAGGAGAATGGCACCATTTACAGAGATATCCATGAGGGCTGCCATGTATCTACACCTTCAACAACTTTCACCTTCACTTCAACACATCCTTCTACCACTACTAAAGGTATAGTTTAGGTCTGTCCAATATTTGATGTATACATTTGTATAAATTTTTTTCACTCAATATATACCATTTTGTTCCATAGAAACCTCAGCACCTCAGACTACAATTTGTGTTAAAGAGGTCTGCAAATGGACAAGATGGTTTAATGCCAGTTACCCTAAAATAGGAATGGAAAATGGAGATTTTGACACATATGAAAATATAAAGGCCAAAGGATTTTCCATTTGTAGTCATCCACAAGACATTGAATGCAGAGCTGTAAGATTCCCTGACACACCACTATCAATGCTTGAGCAAAATGTGCATTGCAATGTATCATTTGGACTCATCTGTTTGAACAAAGAACAGCTGCCACCCATCTGCTATGATTATGAACTCAGGGTATTGTGTTGTAGCTTTGAAAAGTGTGATACTACTCCAACTACAGAACCTACAACTACAAAGGAAACTCATACAACCACACAGCCAACCACCACAGAGACCACTCATCCTACAACAACACCAACTCCCACCACAGTAACGACTACAACATCTTCTCCAACTACCACAGTTAGCACAACTACATCTACCATTCCAACTCCAACAGGGTGTCAACCCAAATGCACATGGACAAATTGGATAGATGTCCATGTACCAGGTGTTGGTAAAGATGAGGGAGATTACGAGACATACCAAAATATCATAGCAGCAGGACACAAAATTTGCCCAAAACCTGATGGTATACAATGTAGATCAGAGAAATACCCAGAAATGCCACTTGGTAAAATAGGACAAGTAGTCCAGTGCAATCTTACTTTTGGTCTGGTTTGCAAAAATGAAGATCAGGAAGGTGACTTTAAGGTGTGCCTCAACTATCAAATAAAAGTTCTCTGTTGTGATGACTACAGTCACTGTGAACCATCCACAACAACAACTGCATTATCAACTACAACTCAAACAACAACACCTTCAACTACAACACCTGAGACAACTACAACTCCAGAGACAACAACTAGCACCACTACAACTACAACAACTGAGACAACTACAACTCCTGTAACAACTACAACAACTGAGACAACTACAACTCCTGTAACAACTACAACTACTGAGACAACTACAACTCCTGAGACAACTACAACTCCTGAGACAACTACAACTCCTGAGACAACTACAACTCCTGAGACAACTACAACTACTGAGACAACTACAACTCCTGAGACAACTACAACTACTGAGACAACTACAACTCCTGAGACAACTACAACTACTGAGACAACTACAACTCCTGAGACAACAACTAGCACCACTACAACTACAACTACTGAGACAACTACAACTCCTGTAACAACTACAACTACTGAGACAACTACAACTCCTGAAACAACTACAACTACTGAGACAACTACAACTCCTGTAACAACTACAACTACTGAGACAACTACAACTCCTGAGACAACTACAACTCCTGAGACAACTACAACTACTGAGACAACTACAACTCCAGAGACAACAACTAGCACCACTACAACTACAACAACTGAGACAACTACAACTCCTGTAACAACTACAACTACTGAGACAACTACAACTCCTGAAACAACTACAACTACTGAGACAACTACAACTCCTGAGACAACTACAACTACTGAGACAACTACAACTCCTGAGACAACTACAACTACAATTTCAACAACAACTACAACTCCTGAGACAACTACAACTACTGAGACAACTACAACTCCTGAGACAACTACAACTACTGAGACAACTACAACTACTGAGACAACTACAACTCCTGAGACAACTTCAACTACTGAGACAACCACTGAAACTACAACTGAAGTTGTAATAACTAGAACATTTACAACACCAAAACCAACTTCAGCTAAAGTAGTGGTTAAAACTACTACAGCTCCAACAACAACAGAAACCACTACCACTACAAGTACAACAGAATTGACTACAACAGAGACACCAACACCTACAACGACCACAAGCACAACAACAGAAACTACAACTGTACCTACAACTATACCAGGCTGCCAACCAGAATGCAAGTGGACAACATGGTTAGATGTTGATGTTCCTACATCTGGCATTGATGGAGGAGATAAAGAAACCTTTGAAAACATAATCTCAAAAGGCAAACATATATGTAAAAATCCACAAAATATTGAATGCAGGGCTGAAGATTACCCTGGAATTAGTATAGATAATATTGGGCAGAAGGTCCAATGCGATGTTACTGTAGGATTAGTGTGCAACAACAAAGATCAAACTGGAAAAGTTAAGCAATGTTACAATTACCAAATAAAAGTTTTATGCTGTGATGACTACAGCCATTGCAGTACAGCTCCTCCAGTAACAACACCTACCACCACTTCAACAACCACTACCACTACAACTGAAATACCTACTACTACCACAGTTATTCCAACAACACCAGTGCCTACCACCACAACTACCACACTACCTACAACAACGACAACAGAACCAACTACAACTGAGACTCCAAAACCTACTACAACGACCATATCTACAACCACACCAGGATGCCAACCACAGTGCAGGTGGACAGACTGGATAGATATTGATACTCCTACATCTGGAATTGATGGAGGAGATAAAGAAACCTTTGATAACATAATTTTAAAAGGAAAACAAATCTGTAAGCATCCACAAAATATTCAATGCAGAGCTGAAGACTTCCCAGATATCAGCATTGATAATATCGGACAAGTAGTTAAATGTGATATCACAGTAGGGTTAGTGTGCAACAACAAAGATCAAACTGGGAAAGTTAAGCAATGTTACAACTACCAGGTAAAGGTTCTATGTTGTGATGACTACAGTCACTGCGGCACCACTGCACCAACAACAACTGAAAAACCAACTACGACCACAACTACTCCTGAAACAACAACTACAACAGAAACCACAACTACAACCACCATAACAACAACTGAGACTCCAAAACCAACAACAACCACAGAACCCACTACAACTGAGACTCCAAAACCAACCACCACAACCACAGAATCTACTACAACCGAGACTCCAAAACCAACAACTACTACAACAGAATCAACTACAACCGAAACTCCAAAACCAACAACCACAACAACAGAATCTACAACAACTGAGACTCCAAAACCAACCACAACAACAACAGAATCCACTACAGCTGTATCTACAACCACACCAGGCTGCCAACCACAGTGCAGGTGGACACACTGGATAGATGTCGATACTCCAACCTCTGGAATTGATGGAGGAGATAAAGAAACCTATGAGAATATCATGTCAAAAGAAAAACAAATCTGCAAGCATCCACAAAATATTGAATGCAGAGCTGAAGACTTCCCAGATATCAGCATTGATAACGTAGGACAGGTAGTAAAATGTGATGTCACTGTAGGGTTAGTGTGCAACAACAAAGATCAACTTGGAAAAGTTAAGCAATGTTACAACTACCAGATAAAGGTTCTATGTTGTGATGACTACAGCCACTGTGGCATCACTTCTCCAGTAACAACAACAGAAAAGCCAACTACTACCACAATTACTACAACTACAACAGAAACCACAACTACAACCACCATAAGAACAACAGAATCAACAACAACTGAGACTCCAAAACCTACAACAACAACTACAGAATCAACAACAACTGAGACTCCAAAACCCACAACAACAACTACAAAACCTACAACAACGACTGAGACTACACATACTACAAAATGTTTCTGCCATGTTGATAACAAATTCTTCCTACCAGGTATGTAATAATTTAACATATTGATCATTAGAAGTTCTCAACTACCACCCCTACCTGATCTATTGAAATTTTCAATAATTTGATTTTTTCCCCCTCTTTTTAGGTGATATCATCTACAACAAAACTGATGCAGCAGGCTGCTCCTTTTATGCCGTGTGCAATGACTTTTGTGAAGCTGAAAGATTCAATGGGCCCTGTTTACCTACAACCACCCCATCAACAACCACCACTGTTAAACCCACAACCACAACAACTACAACTACAGAAACAACTCCCTCAACTACACCTGAGAAAACAACTACCACAACTACAACCACAACTACAATCGTCACAACTCCAGCAGAAGGTTGCCCACCCAAAAAGGTGATTAACATTAAAAATAAATATATTTGTCAAAGTTAATTTATACATTTACATTAATATTAAATATAGAGAAACAGGGCTTCCATTATTGTTTGATACTACATCTCAACACTAAGCAAAGTTTTAGGCTGACTTCAAAACGAGGCACGGTCTATTTTATAGAGTAATGCTTTTCCTGGCCAAAAAAAATCTGATTTTGAGTGAAGGACACAGAACTTTGTTTTAATACAAATCTCTCTTTAATTTTAAAAATCCTCTATTAAAATGAAATCACTGGACTGGACCGAATTATCTCTTAACAATATATTTCTTTGTATTTACATTCCCCAGACTAATGAAACATGGATTATCAATAACTGCACAGTGGCCACATGCCATGGAAACAACGTTGTCACAATTGAGCCCGTGAAGTGTCCTCCATTGAAGTCTCTGAGCTGCGCCAATGGATTCCCACCTGTAAAAAGGAAGAGCGCAGATGGATGCTGTGAACATTATGAGTGCGAATGTAAGTATTAAAAACAAATGAGGTTAATAAGACTCTGTGCACAATAGGACTCATAATGTAGCCATGTCAGAAAAAGACAAACCTGTTTTCAGTTTTATTTTCCAATTGAGCATAGTTCATGAAAATTTCAATAATTTTGTGCAAGGAATACATGCCTTTAGGGTTGGCTCCAGGTATCAGTAGTCCCCTGGGCGACAGAACCTCAGTAGACCCCTTTGCATTTAACTCACGTGGTGGCATTAAAAATTCAGAAACTAAAACAGTCTGCTGTTCCCCAAAATTTTCCCAAGTTTTTAGTACCAAACAGCCCCCTTATGGTTATTTTATATAAGCCCCCTCACACCCTATGGATTAATTGGATACAGCCCCCTTCAGCCCCATTGATTCCTTATGTACAGCCTTATTTAGGCCCCCCAGCAGCTCTGGCCCAGGCACTTATCCAGGTATGCCTAGTGCTGGCGCCGGCCCTGCATGCCATCATAAAAACTTTATAGCACCAACAAACAGCAGTATATACAGATGTGAGGTTTTTATTATTACTGCAAATGACCAAAATTTGATTGTTTCTTTTTGATTCCTAATAGGTGTGTGCAGTGGATGGGGAGATCCTCATTACATAACCTTTGATGGAACCTACTACACTTTCCTGGACAATTGTACATATGTTCTTGTACAACAGATCACTCCCAAATATGACAATTTCCGTGTCCTCGTTGACAATTATTTCTGTGATGCTGAAGATGGTTTATCGTGTCCACAATCTATCATGATCTACTATAAATCCAATGAAATTGTCTTGACACGTATGATGTACCAAGGAAGAATGAAGAACAGGGTAAGAGGCTCCAAAGTCCTACTTTATTTTACGATGGCCTTCACAATAGAATTTTGCCAACTCAAACCACTTCTATTACGCTTTCACTGCCAATTTTATGGCATGTAACAAGGCCCATTTTCATCAGTTTTGGTATTTACTGTAATCTTCGGAAGAAAATAGCAGAGATTATAATTAATTACTCTGCATTTCCACAGTCTAAACTGGTCTCACTTGGTGGAGATCACTTCCAGATCTACTAAAAGGACGGAGTACCTTAGTAGATCTGGGCTGCAATCAAAAGAGGGAAGGATCTTAACATCAGTCTTGATACATTCTGAATCCTACATAACAATTTCAATCTTTTGTCTACAGATCAGGTTCAACCAAGACTGGGTAACACCAGGCTTCACCAAGAATGGCATTACCATAACCAGTGCTGGCATTAACATGAATGTGGAGATTCCAGAAATTGATGCCTTCATTTCATTCAGTGGAATGATCTTTGTTGTCAAATTGCCATTCAACAAATTTGGTTACAACACTGAAGGACAATGTGGTATGTGATTTTAACATAAATATCTTCATTTCCAGAAAAAAATATGATTAAAACCAAGCACGTTAACACATATTTTATGTGGTTAAATTAACAGGTACCTGCTCTAACAACAGCACAGAAGACTGCAGAATGCCAAGCGGTGAGATCGTTAAAGACTGCTCTAAAATGGCTTACCACTGGAAGGTCAATGTAACAGACAAGCCTTACTGTAATGTGCCCCATGTGCCCCCAACTCCGCCACCTTCTGGGCCTACCACACCACCTCCAACCTGCCCACCATCTACATTGTGCGATGTCATCTTAAGCGAGTAAGTTGAAATACACTCCTTTCTTCCTAATCTGCTTTTGAATCTGAAATATTTTCTGAATTCCATTTTGCAAGTAAAAAGCCAGAAGCTTACTGAGGTTATGTAGAAACTGTATGGAGAAGGGAGGGTAACAGTAAGTCACAACAGCTAGGTATTCAACAACTTAAGGAAATGGAGCTGAGCTGTCAAAGAACATGAGATCCCTGAAATATAGTAAATTAAAAATACATGATCAATATGTCTTTATTTCTACCTTCATAGTGTTTTTGCTGAGTGCCACAAAGTCATTCCACCAAAGCCTTACCATGAAGGTTGTGCCTTTGATGCCTGTCGCATCCGCAATGACTCAGTACAGTGTTCCAGCTTGGAAATCTACGCCTCTTTGTGTACTGCCAATGGAGTTTGCGTCGACTGGAGAGACAAGACTAAAGGACATTGTCGTAAGTGTTTTTCACTTCTGATTTACAACCAGTGAGGGTTGATACAAAAAATGAGTCCAAGTTCAAATTGGTGTTTTTGGCTGAACTGACCAAACAGATTACAATCCTTGTTTTCCATGTTTTACTCCCTGATGTATATTTGGTTGTAATAGTATTGGTTGTTCATGTGGTAACACCAGATATACGGTAATTTGCTCTTTTTCTCTCAATGTAGCATACAGTTGTCCTGCTGGAAAAGTATACAACGCCTGTGGACCAATCCATGCTAAGACCTGTGACAGCAAGTAAGAATCCCTTTTATAACATCCTATAACAGTCCTATAGAGTTGAATGGAACACCACTCCATTCAACAGGGGGACTTGAGGCACCACATTTTGTGTCATTGCACATCACCCCTTTGTTTAGGGTACAACCCCTTAAATAAATACTTTAAAGAGCATAAGCAGTATGTCCCCTAAGAATGCAAGTAACTGGTAATCCAAAAGAAATATAAATATGTATATTATTTTGCTGTCATTATAGGGAAGTTGAAAATCTCAAGGATGGACAAACTGAAGGCTGCTTCTGTCCTGCCGGATCCACACTGTTTAACTCTTACACTGATGTCTGCGTTAAGAGCTGTTGTATGTATCCACATTCTAAAATGTGTATAAAAAAGTTGTAGGCAAAAATCAATCCATAGAACATAAGGTTTAGTCATTTTAAGGAATTCTTTTCTTTTAACCCAAGTTTACATATTGCATAAATTTGGCCAAACTCTCAAAATGTATCAAATGACAGTATATTTTTTTCATACTGATTTGGCACATTCAGGGGTCATGAGGGACAGTATAGTGGTCAGTATGGCAAATGGAGCCAAGGGAAAACAGGCAAACATATTTTTATGTTAATACATGCAGGTGACATCGTGACCAAAGATCTTCTTAGCTACCAAAATATCTGGTTTTAGATGCAAAGTTGTCTCCTGGCTGCCATTACAAAGAGCAGCCATGCAGCACAAATAGGCGAACTAGTAAAAGATTATTTACATGCTAAAATTTAGAATCAATTGCAACATATGCTTATGGGATATTTTGATTAAAAAAAAATTTACATGATTTTTCAATTTCTTGCAGCCTGCGTTGGCCCTGAAGGAATGCCCAAAAGCGTAAGTCGAACTGACAGTTAATAAAATATGAAGAAAGTATGCCTGGAGGGCATCTATTACAGTCAGGAACTTGTAGTCAGTTGTTTTGTTAAAAGGGTTATCTAATAGAAAAGAAAAAATCTTCAATGTTCAAACCTTAGACGTACTCATTGATTTTGGCTGCAGCACCCCCACAGGGACCATTTACATCAATGGTCTTTATATGTAATTCAGGACAAGATGAGTCCTTCAGAGGCAGACATGCTCTTTGAAACCTCTTTTCATTTTGTCCAAGGGAAAAGGATCCTGACCATGGCACCCTACCGGCCATTAGCTTCATGAATTCCCCAAACTTGACAACTCTTTGTTTATATTTGACTTTAATGGAGAAACCATCACATTGCTAGATCTGCTTTCTCCCCCTATTTTTTTTTAAAGAATGCTAAATACGCTTATAAATTGAAACTACATTAGTACTAGTATATACTATACTGATAAATTCTACAACTTGCGTCCATAGCCTGGAGAAACCTGGACAAGTAACTGCAACCAATGTACATGTGAGAAGAACTCTCTTACCGTCCAGTGTCAGCCACTGACATGCCCTCCACTACAAGAGGTATCTTGTGAGAAGAATGGAATGATTCCTAAAGAGCTGCCGGATCCACACCAACCATGTTGCATGAAGAGAGAGTGCAGTAAGTGGCATATGAAACCATTATTGACAGTATCATTTTTTTAATGATTGTGAAACATTTATTGATATGGAGTGGACCATCTCTCCATAGCCTGCAATTCCAGCTATTGCCTGCAGAAGGAGAAGGATTGTCCCCTTGGATTTGAAGTTGTCCCTGTACTTTTGGAGGGTGACTGCTGTCCATCATTTACCTGCAGTAAGTACAATTGATTTTCATATACTATATAGTATATATTCAGTATGTTTCTATATACCTGAACGTATTCAATACTGAAGATAGGGGCAGATTTATCAAGCTGTCTGAAAGTCAGAATATTTCTAGTTGCCCATGGCAACCAATCACAGCTCAGCTTTAATTTTACCAATGCTCATGAATATTTCAAAGCGGAGACGTGATTGGTTGCCATGGGCAACTAGAAATATTCTGACTTTCAGACATCTTGATAAATCTGCCCCATAGTGTCCCATGGAGAGTATGCTATGAAATATACTCATTGGTCAGTTTCTTGCTGTGCTCATCATAGTCAACCTGGTCATGGTGTGACCTTCAGAAAGACACAACCACCATACGATGGTCCAATTAATCCATTAGGGTGGGACTTTTCACAATGGTTGGATGACACACAAGAAACCACATTTTCTTCCATTACTTATGATGTAGAGAGGACTAAAGTATATGCTATACTAATATGTATCTCAATCTTCTACAACAGGAGCCATGGAGGTCTGTGTATTCCATGAAGCCTTGTACAAAGTAAGTGCAACTATTAAACCTGTCTGACATGAATGATAACATTTTTGGATGGATGAAACATTGTATTCTAATTGTTTGCATCTTTTAACAGCCTGGACATGAAATCCCACGAACCAACAATTCATGTGAAGACTGTATTTGCTCAGATCATAAGGATCATAACGAATTTTACCTGGTTCAATGTGCACCAGTCGAATGTAACACACATTGTGAAGCGGTCAGTTCTAAACTTCCTTCCTTATACGGTATCTTTGTATTTGATACTGAAAATACCCATATTTTACCAGTTATGTTGTATCTTTCAGGGAAGTGAACTTGTAGATTCTGAAGATTCCTGTTGTGGCATATGTAAGACAGTAGCATGCTCAATAAAACTAAAGGACAACTCCACCAGGATTTTGAAGGTACTTTAGAATACATTTTACTTTTTGGGTTTTGTATCTCTTCTGGCATCATGAGAAGAAGTTCACTGCATCAAGATTGATCACTGGGCTTAATTAAACTTATATTGGTCCCTATAATCTTTATTGAACTCTACCTAAGTGTGCTCAGAATTTCCATAGAATTATTCCCTTCTGGGAAAAATCCTCAGCAAGGTCTACAAGGATTGTGTGTGCCCATATAGTTCCTTACCATGTAGCTCCAGTCTCTTCAGAGGGGATCTAGTTCTAGACTTCCCGGGAAGGCACTTGAAACTTTTCCAAGACCTTAAATTGCACAATTAAATCTGGCATACATATTTGTAAGTGTTAAAGGTTATTTATTAATCTTCGTACAAAATAACATTTCTACATATATTCACAGCCTGAAGATACATGGAGCCCATCCGATGAACCATGTGTCAGCTATGAGTGCCACATCATTGAAGACCAGTACGTGCCCGTGGAAGTCAGAAGAACATGCGCAATCGAAGAATGTGAAATTGTATGATTATTTTAATATCACCACTTAGATACACAATAATATTTACCAGAAGACGTTGTGGACTAAACAAAGGATTGTTTTTTTCAGGGCTACGTTTATGAAATCCAACCAGGCGAATGTTGTGGAAAATGTATAAAGGATGCCTGTGTGGTCCACTTGAGTGACAACACAACAAGAATTATGAAGGTATATTCAATACTTGTAGATCTTGCTTTTTTGTTCCATTTTTTACCATTGGATAGCTATTTCAACAAAAGGATTATTACAGCTATATATATGTGACTTCACTATAGTCCAATTTTGTTTCCTGGTTAAATGATCCCACTAGTGATTCTTTGGTTGTCGTAGGTTCTAACAGGTCCCAGGAGGCAACCCCATTTAGTAACATATTCCTATCTAGTTCACCCTGTTCCGACAATATTCTTTATCAAAGGATACAAATTTCCAATAGCCACACATTCGGATTAAACCCCTGGATCAACAACCCCAACTACCGACTATGCCTTGCAATATCATCATTACTATATTTTATAGTAACTTCTCATTTCTGAATGTATAAATACGTTATTATAACACTGTTTAAATTCTTTTTCAGCCTGATGAACAATACATTCCACCAGAAGACAAGTGCACCACCTACACCTGCTTAAGCACTTACGACGTTGTGAAGACAGACAAGAAATGCCAACCTTTCGATCGTTTCAAGTGTATAGAGGTTTGTTCATCCACGGTCATTTTCATTTCAAATTTTGTCCAAAAAATTGACATTCCTACAGTAATGTAGGCAAATAATGTTAGTCTTCTTAACTCATGGACAATGACGGAACTCCTTTCACTCACATTCATGTTCTGATTTATGTTTTATTCTACAGGGTACTATTAAATCTGATGGCTGCTGTGAGTCTTGCGAACGTAAGTGCATTTTTGTCATTCCTAGTAGTTGTAATAGCATCTAAAACAATAAATAGCATAAAATGCAGAACAGAGCTCTACATAATATAATACATAATAGGAGGACAAAGAAAAGTTGACCCACAGGAAGAGATAAAGCATTCCATGATAATTTGACAGATTTCATTGCATGATATTATAATACAAAGTATAGGATGGAATTCCAAATACACACTAGCCGTGCCTTGTAACTCATTGCACGCCATAACAATCAATGCAAAACCCATAAAATTGGGAAGCACAATGGAATCCACTAATGCACTCACATTATATTGACTTTTCTATTAAAGTTGCCCTGAAAGGATGTTCTGTTCAGAAAAAATCCCAACATATCAAGACCAAAACTTGCGAATCAGACCAGGTTGTGGAACTGTCCTACTGCGCTGGAGCTTGTATGACATCATCCAAGTAGGTTTCCCTTCTATTGTTTTTCCGTAACTTGTCCTTTCACATTGATATCTTTATTGCTAGGAAACATACTGAAGATCTTCTCTACTTATGTTCTTGGCTTGACATGTTATTTTGAAAAGCAGTAAACATAGGCCCGCATTTATTAAAGTATTTGCACCAGTTATCTATATGACTTTGCACTTGAAAGAACAGGCAAACTGCACATTTATAAAGTATCTGCTCCGGTTTTGTGTTGTGGTTACACGGTGTCTGACAAGAGAGTAAAAATGTGCATCTAAAGGGACTTGTTAGTGCTTAGTAGGATCGTGGACCACAATTCTGTTCGACTTGTGCCACAATTGTGTCTGCAACGCAATTCTGCAGCATGAGCAAAGTGCAACAAAAAAATATGGTGCATTCTGCAGGGGGCGTTAGATTAATGAAGAACGTGCACCAAAATTCATGAATCTGTTGCACACTGCTCACTCTACAGGCAAACTGCACACTCTACTTTTGATAAATGTAGGCCATTATATTCACGTAATATTTTTGGTGAACGTTCTTATCAAAGCTGGACTCAGTACATCTTTTCTTCTAGAATTTCACATTTATATTCTGCTAGGAAACTTGAATTTTAGAAAGTTAAGCATTGGGCACATCCTGAAAAACAGTATTTCGAGCATGGTTCATCCAGCTACTGATGGTCCTTCTAAAATTATGTTCTTTAGCTGAGCCACTTCTCAAAACAACACTATAGTTTGTCACAAGGTTCTTATCATATAAGTATCTCTATGTGGTCACAATAATGTGATGGATTGAATTGGTCTCATTAAATATTGGTATCCTAAATCACACTACTCCTAAGCTAGTGGTGGACACATCTTGTGATGTTAGGAGAGGACTTTTGGTCACCTTTAGTATCAATACTTGGCTTTGAATAATATTGGGCTATAGTGGAACAGACCATGGATTTCAACTAGATGAAACAATTTTTTGACTTTTTAAAAACTGTTTTCTCTTTGTATAGGTACTCTGCTGAAGCAAACACAATGGAGCACGAGTGCAGCTGTTGTCAGGAAGTGAAGACCAGCAAGCGGGAGGTAAACCTGAAATGCCTGGATGGAACCAGCACCGTCTACACTTACATCTATGCAGATGAGTGCGGCTGTACCCACACCGAATGTACCAGTGAAACCCAGACCTCCAGCTCACAACAACAGCAACAGGTCCAGACTGAACAGACTGATGAGGAACAGCTGACGCAACAAACCAACTAAACGAGAGGATCACTCTAGCTAGAGGAATTACACTGAATCAGAACTTTAATATGAACAATGACTAAATATTGTATGTAACATCCAAATACTCTGGAAAACACACTCTACCAATGGGCTTCTTATGATCCCACTCCGCTTTATGACTGCCAAGATTTACTCAGCAAAGCCTCCAACCCCTGATCTTTTTACATTATGGGACTTCTGCATATTGCTGGGCTTTTGTCAAAGAAGATAACTATTGAGCTTAAGATTTACAACCCTTGAAAGTTTGTACAGTAACAGTGTGCAAGCCTGTTTTCCAAAGATTGATTGAATTTGAGAATATGAATGATCATATTTTAGTTATTCTAAAAATATATATTGGAAGGTACCCCATATATTGATTAAAGCTAGTTTAGAGGACATGATATCTATATATAGTAGGATGTCCACAGGGAATGTTACCCCTATGGTCATTGAAGGTTCAACCTCAGGTCCATATAAGCATTTCATTAAATGAAGGCAAATCTATTGCTGCTCTATGTCGCCCTGTTTACAAAATCAGGTGAATGTAGTTCATTTCTAGCTCATAGGACTTTGTTATTTTGTTGCTTTTTGTATGTTTTTTTTTTCGTTTTTTTACACAAGGATTTCCAATTCTTGTTTTTCTAAAGCTATGATCTTTTGTCTATTTATTGTCTGGTTGGAGAGTTTTCTGATAAATATCTATTTTCTTTTGTTTTGTGCCATTGGAAGTAGAGATACGTTTCTTGTGATTCCAGAGTATATGATTTCAAATAAAAATCTTTTAAGCATTTTAGAAATTTGCTGTTTTTCTATGTTTTCAATATTAGCTATTTAACATCTTAACTTTAGGGACCAAACGGCAAGCATGTTCATAAGAGCCTGAAGAATATTCGGTTATACATTTTGATAGGACTATAAGTACGATTTTGAAAAAGATTGCCGTGTTTGCAATATACTAAAACTAGAAAGGCATGAATTTGGAACTTGAAAAGCTTCAGCAGTACACAGCAGGACATAGAACATGATGGACATGAGGGACCT
Source organism: Engystomops pustulosus (assembly GCF_040894005.1). Taxonomy (NCBI): domain Eukaryota; kingdom Metazoa; phylum Chordata; class Amphibia; order Anura; family Leptodactylidae; genus Engystomops; species Engystomops pustulosus. The sequence goes on along the minus strand of NC_092417.1, from coordinate 146,743,023 downwards.
CAGGATATTTGGGGCCCTGTTGAGGTATAAGTAGTAGCTGTAAATATAGGGGCACCTTTACTTACCCATCCCGTTGCGTCCGCCATTCCGGAATGTCCGACGAGGATTCGGAGCTGCTGCGATTCACTAAGATCGTGCGTCCAATTTCCTGCATGTGTCGCTTCCCCGCTCAGGTCCGCCGGAGATCACCATCTTTTTCCTGGTGCATGTAAGTGCGTGTCCTGCAACACAATTTTGAAAGTTAAATTCCGCAGTTTGTCCAAAACAGTCGGGTTGTCCGGCGGCCACGCCCCCTATCTGTCGCATGAAAGCTGGCGCCGATGCGCCAAAATCCGATCACAGGCGCCAAAAACCCCAGTGCAATTCAGGGCAAATCTGAAATATTCGGGAAACCCTACGGAAATGCGTCCAACGGAAATGTGCCACACAATGTTTTGATTACATTTTAACCCCTACGGGACGCAGCCTCTTTTGGCTTTAAGGACGCGGCCCCATTCTTCAAATCTGACCTGTGTCACTATAAGTGGTTATAGTTTTGGAACGCTATGAGATATCCAGGGGATTTTGAGATTGTTTTCTCGTGACACATTGTACTTCAAATTAGTTTAAAAATTTGGATGAAATCTTTTGTGTTTAGTTATGAAAAAAAACAAAATTTGGCAAAAATTTGGAAAAATTCTTTATTTTCAACGTTCTAAATTCTCTACTTTTGATGCAGATAGTCATAGCTCCCAAATAAATTCATAACTTACATTTCCCAAATGTCTGCTTTATGTTGGCATGGTTTTTTAAGATTCCACATATTTTACTAGAATGTTATGAGGCTCAGAATTTAGGTATCATTTTTCACATTTTTTGTAAAATCACCAAAACCCGTATTTAGATGGACCTGCTCAACTTCTAATTGACACTGAGAGGCCTAAATAATAGTGAGACTCGTAAATTACCCCATTGTGGAAACTACACACCTCAACGTATGAAAAACCACTTTTAAGAAGTTTGTTAACGCTTTACGTGTTTTATAGGGGTTAAAACAAAATGGAGGTGCAGTCTCCAAATTGTAATATTTTTTCACAATACACCCATTTTGGGTGGAAAATTAAACATTTACAATGGATTAAATGAATAAAGGCTCCACAAAATTTGTTACCCAATCTCTCCCGAGTACACGGATACCCCATATGTGCTGGTAACCTGCTGTATGGGCGCACGGCCGGGCATAGAAGGGAAGGAGGCGCCATCCAGATCAGATTTGCTATGTCACATTGTACAGGCTATAATTTTTTTCTTTTTTTTATTGTGGACCTATAGGGGCTTATTTCTTTTGCCACATGAGATGCACTTTTCTGGTACGTAATTTGGGGGAATCTATAGGCTAATTGGTGAGATTTTATTAACTCTTTGTTGGTGGAGGAAATGAAAATCATCACTTTTCAGGAAGATTTTTATGGGTTTTTTTTTTTGGCTGTTTACCATACCATAAAAATAGTATATTATTTTTATTCTATGGGTCGCCACGATTACAAAAAGACCTCATTTATATAGATTTTTTATTTTTTCCCATTTTTACTGAATAAAAAGTAATTTGGCAAAAATGTTGTTAATTTTAGCATCACCGTCTTTCATATGCATAACTTTTTTATTTTTCGCCTCACAAATCTGTTTAAGGGCTTATTTTTTGCGAGAAGGATTGTTCTTTTTAGTGGTCTTATTTTAGAGTGCATAACATTTTTTAAATCCCTTTTTAGAGCATTTTTATAGGGTATTAATTGAAAATGATCTTTTTTCTGGAGCTTTTTTTTGTTTTGTTTTTTACGGGGTTCACTTTGCGGATCTAATAACGATTCTGTTTTATTATACAGATTGTTACGGACGCAGGGATACCAAATATGTGGGGGTTTTGTGTATTTTATTCAATTGTACTGAATAAAAACCAATTTGGAGAAAATCTTGTTCATTTTAGCATCACCATCTTTTCATATGCATAACTTTTTTATTTTTCGGCTGACAAATCTGGTTAGGGGCTTATTTTTTGCGAGAAGAGTTGTTCTTTTTAGTGGGCTTATTTTGGAGTGCATAACATTTTTTAAATTACTTTTTAGAGCATTTTTTTATAGGGTATTAATTAAAAATTATCTTTTTTCGGAACGTTTTTGCGTTTTTTTTCTACGGCGTGTACCGTGCGGGTCCAGTAACGATTCTGTTTTATTATACAGATTGTTACGGACGCGGCAATACCAAATATGCGGGTTTTTTTGTGTTTTTGTGTTTTTTATACTTTATTAAGTGTTTTTATGGGAAAGTGACATTTTAGGGGCTTATATTTTTATGTATTTATTTTTTATTTATTATAATGTGTAGTGTTTAGTGTTTTTGCATATTTTTACTTATACATACTTGAACTTGAACCAGTGATGCTCTGATCACTGGTTTAAGTTCAATACACTGCTCTACAATACTATTTTATTGTAGAGCAGTGTAAACTGTCTGAGCAAGCTTGCGCATGCTCAGACAGTTTACAGTCAGACCCGGAAGGGGTCTGGCTGCCATGGAGACCGGGCAGCTCCGGTGCACATGCCAGTCCTCGGAGCTGCCCAGAAGTGGATCGGATCCCCCGGTAAGCGGCACGGGGGATCCGATCCACAGCGCAAACACCCTTACACGCCGCGGTCATGTTTGACCGCGGCGTGTAAGGGGTTAACACCCGCGATCGGAGCCGGCTCCGATCGCGGGTGTTAGCGCAGGCTGTCAGCTGTACTAGACAGCTGACAGCCGCTGCTTCTGGTACCGGCTCCGTTCGTGAGCCGGTGCCAGAAGCAGGACGTTATAGAACGTCCCCGTGCGCTAAGCATCTAGCCCCGGGGACGTACTATAACGTCCTGGTGCGCCTAGGGGTTAAGTAAAATTGTTGATAAGGTAGTACTATTGGGCAGCGATAGCCTGAAGAGGGGTTTTCTGTTCAGGCAAGTGGTTAAAGATGAGGAGGGAAATAAGCACATGAAGCAGGCATGAACATTGGAAGGATTACTAGGATTGCAACTGGCCTTGACGAATCATCATTTCCAATCTGTAACCCAGTACCATAACTGCTGTTACATGTTTTGATGATGACCTAGCAGCCATTCCTAGTAGGAGCCACTGTTCTCTACCCATGAAATTACAAAGCAGAGACACCATTTCTGAGAAATTTTGGCAGCTAATTATCATCCTGTATCAAAGCTGAGCGCACTCTATGAGTTACCTTTTGGTTGTGGAATTCATTAAAGGTGTATTCTCCCTGATAAAGTTGAGGTCCTGGGACTTACCTTCTGATATAATAATCCTGTCCCATATTAGAGTTTGGCCTCAGCCAGAGTATACCCCAGTGTAGCAGGCCAGAATAACCCCAACCCAGATTATACCCCGGTATACTCTGGGCTAGCTTAGAGTATACCCCAGGGTATAATCTGGGCTAGCTCAAAGTATTCACAGTATGCCGTGGCCTAGGCCAGAATATACTCCCCCCCCCCCCCCCCCGAGCCCAGAATATATCCTCCTCCCACCGACCTGAATATTTACCCATAGGGATAAACTCTATACCAAGAGGTATTATATAACCTAGGTCCTATCCATCCACACCTTAATGTTATCACTTCACTGGTTTTCTCACCTTTATAAGTTAAAGTTTTAAGAAGTTTTCTGGTTCATGTCTATTGTGGGTCTTTGTCGTGGCTTCTCACGTCTAGCACCATACTGTACATGGGGAAAAGAGCATAGGGCATGCTGCCACGCAAAGCTACGCTAGGTTCTACCTGGTGTAGTTTTGCATAAAAACGAGTGAATGAAAGTTCACAGGCATTTCAAAATTATGTCGGTATGGGGCGGGAAGCACCTACTATGCCAGCCACGCGCCCCTCTAAACCCCCTTCACCCCCTCATAGCATGAGGGTAGCGCAGTGCTGTTAAAATCACAAATTCTTGCACCAGAAAACTGGTGTATAAGTAGTGATAAATCTCTAGAGATAATCTCTAATGAGCACTTTTTTGTAAAAGCAATGTGATTGTGATGTTTATACCACATTTACGTAAGTGCTACGTGAACACAATATTACACTGCATTCACATACTTTTCGTTTACATAATGTTTACATTGCGTCAACATCACATTGACGTAAACCGTGTTTATATAACGTATATACTCGTGTATAAGTCACGTTTTTTAGCACAAAAATGTGCTGCAAAAATGCCACCTCAGCTTATACATGAGTGTATAAAAAAATAAACTTAGATACTCCCCATCCGATGCTCCTGCGGTTCCGTTTCCTTCTTCTCTTGGTTCGTAGCAGAGTGAAGAGACGCTGCCACTGGCCTGCCATGTTAATAGGCCTGCCCGGGAGGCACGGACGACTCAAATGATGCATACTGATCATTGCCGCCATGGCCATAAGGTTAAGGGGTCCCAGCGGCCTCGGAGGCATAGATGAGTTTTAATCTATTTATGCCGTGCCCCTAGGCCAATCCCTCTATATCGCTGCAGCTGCCTGCCCCTGTCTGCTGCACCTGGCCCGTCCACCACTGTGTCCAAGCTGTCTCATCTTCTGCCTGAGGCCATGTGATGTCACATGACCTATATCCCTATGCAACACTAAGTGGAGGTCCTAATCGCCAAAGCAGAGAGGATGCATCTTTTGGTAAGTATATGTGTGTGTGTGTAGGGTCGGCTCCAGGTTTCAGTAGGCCCCTGGGTGGCAGAGCCATACAGTTAACTCACATGTCAGCATTGAAACTTCAGAAACTAAAACAGTCTCCTGTTCCCTTAAAGCCCCCTGAATCTCTTCTTTACAATCCAAGCTCGAGTGCATCCATCTAAGGATACCTCCAGGAACCAAGACCCGCATTCGAGCTTGGTTTGTTATGAGAGTTAGTAATCAGCATTCATTAATCGGATCTTGTTTCCTGGCGGTATCCTTAGATGGATGTACTTGAGCTTGGATTGTAAAGAAGAGATTCAGCTGTCATCATTTGTTGCCACCCTGCAAAGTGAAGATGGTCTTCTCACTGCGATGTATTGTGTTTGATCTGGCTGATTTCCCCAAATAATTGGAGGAACGTTGATAGCAAAGGGTAAACTCATTTGCTTTTCCTTTTATTTTCACTGTCTCAGGGGATTTACAACTTGAGCACCTAAAGTCCACTACCAACTCGTTTTTTTTCCGTATTTAACATAAGCTATTTGCATAACACCATGCTACGTTACGATTTATAGTCTCTTGCTATTCTGACTCCACGTCATGACAGACACATCCTACAACAACTGTGAGAACTTCTCAATGAAACACGACAGACTAATTTGGCGAATGTCAGCTGTGTATACACTAAAAAGAAATGGTGCCAACACTGTTCCTTGTGGGACACCTATACTGCACATAAGCGTTCTATGGCCTAGGAGTTAAATAATCAAGAACCCATCTGATAATTTTAGCATTTATGTCAATGTCAATTTTAAGCATAAGTGTTCGGAAGGATGGTATTGAACGCACTACTTAGGTCAAAGAACATAATGCATTCAGATGAGTAGACCTCCTCCAAATTAGTATAAATTATATGAAACAAGTCTATCAGGGCATCCTCTACACCTATGTCTTTCCGATAGGCAAACTGTATATGTGTATGTATGATGTCTATATACTGTATGTGTGTATATGCTATATGTATGTAAATGCAGTATGTGTGTATATGGTGTGTTTATACTGTATGTATATATATAGGGTGTGTATATACTGTATGTCTATGAAGTATATGATGTATATATACTATATGTGTTTATAATGAACAGTACAGACCAAAAGTTTGGACACACTTTCTCATTCAAAGAGTTTTCTATATTTTCATGACTATAAGAATTATAGATTCACACTAAAGGCATTAATCACAGTTAATTCATACTTCAATAATTTTTATGATTCCTGTATAACATCACCATCTTGTGTTCTCCAAATACGCTGCATTGAGAAGTTTCCATGTGAATTTTAACATACCACTGATAGAGCACTACCTAGTGTTCATACATTATACTACACTGCATTATATAATGTACTGTAAAATACTGTATAATATATAACACATTGTAAAAGTGAAATGTTTTTGTAAAGTTTTTTTTTTTACATCGTAGTGCCCCTATCCATCATAAGAGAAAAAAGGAAATAGATCCTCTTTTTACACAACCTTAGGCTACATTCACACTACAGTATGGGGGACGTATATGCGGCCGATATACGTCCCTCATACACTTCTATGGGCTCGCGGCGCCCTATGGGAGCGGTACGGTGCAGCACACGTGCGGCACCGTACCGCTCCGTAGCCCAGCGAAAAGATAGGACATGTCCTATCTTTTCCCGTATTACGCCGCCGCGGCCACACATCGCTATGGAGAGGGGCGGGGGTGAGCTGTGCTCACCTCCTCCTCCTCTCCCCGCACTGCCGTGTGCCTGCCGTGCTACGGTGCGGCAGGCTCACGGCAGTGGGAATGTAGCCTTAGGCTGCATTTATACTGCCGTATAGGGAAACTTATATAACCTGGGTCATGCATATATTCTTATACCTGCATTGACCCCTTGCACTGCAGCACATCCCCCGCTGAACTGTTTCTGGTTAATTGAATACTACAACCTCAATTACTGGGCTATTGCTGGTTAATTAAATACTGCTGTTCCACCTGCTGGACTTTTACTGGTTAATTGAAAAGATACGTGATCCAGTAAAACAAACTGTTTTGGAGTTATCTTGCTTATTATCTTCAGCCCTGTCTGAATTCTGCTGGCTATATACTACTGGGGGCAGTGCTGTATACTACTGGGGGCAGTGCTGTATAATACTGGGGGCAGTGCTGTATACTACTGGGGGCAGGCTGTATATTACTGTGGGCAAGCTGTAAACTACTGGGGGCAGGTTGTATACTACTGGGGGCAGACTGTATACTACTGGGGGCAGACTGTATACTACTGGGGGCAAGCTGTATACTACTGAGGGCAGGCTGTATACTACTGGGGGCAGGCTGTATACTATAGGGGGCTGGCTGGCTACATACTGGGGGGGGGGGGTCTGTGACCAATTTCCCACCCTCGGCTTATACTCGAGTCAATAGGTTTTCCCAGTTTTTAATGGTGTCAAAATGGCCACAGATTTATTTAAATCACAGAACTAAAATACTTAGAGGAGGAGCCAGGTGAAGTGCAAGGGGACTAAACTGTGAGATCCACAGCTGACTGACACACAGCACCCGGCCAGACACCAATAACGACATTACCATTAAGACATCCTTCAGGCTGGTCACTTCCAAAGCTCAGCCTGAGGTTTAACATCCTCTCTTAGTTAAAAAAAGAGTCCACCTGCAACTTCCACCCAATTTAATTTTTAATTAATACCCTTTAAAAAATGCTCTAAAAAGTGATTTTTAAAAGTTACGCACTCTAAAATAAAGACAACTAAAAAGAACAATCCTTCTCGCAAAAAATAAGCCCTTAACCAGATTTGTAAACCGAAAAATAAAAAAGTTATGCATATGAAAGTCGATGATGCTAAAATTAACATTTTCGCCAAATTACTTTCTATTCAGTAAAAATGGGGAAATAATGTAAAAAAACTATATAAATGAGGTATTTTCGGAATCGTGGTGACCCATAGAATAAAAATAATATACTATTTTTACGGTATGGTAAACGGCCCAAAAAAAACCCACAAAAAAGTTCCTAAAAATGGATGATTTTCATTTTCTCCACCAACAAAGAGTTAATAAAATCTCACCAATTAGCTATAGATGCCCCAAAATTATGTACCATAAAAGTGCATCTCATGTTTCAAAAAAATAAGCCCCTATAGCAGTGGTGGCAAACCTATGGCACGGGTGCCAGAGGTGGCAATCAGAGCCCTTTTTGTGGGCACCCAGGCCTTCATACCAACAGAGAGTTTGCCAGACAAGCTTCCTCCTGTGGTCCAAGACATCCAAGGATGTGCCATGGTCAGCGGCATTTTAATGCAATATCCTTGGCTGCCACAAATACAGGAGGAGCGTGAATATATGGACAGAGATGGATTATCGCTGGAGCTCCTGCTCCGGGTCTCCTGATTCTTTCTCTTCAGAAAACCCTGGAGGGAAGCTACAATCCAATTTCTCCATCTTTCTATGGTATTGGTGAACTCAGGCCGCCAATACGATTGAAACCTGTGATACAATAAGTTACTACTAAAATTGTCATGCTGGCACTTTGTGACTTGTAAATGGATATTGGTTGTAGTTTGGGAACTCTGTCTCCAAAAAGTTTGCCATCACTGCCCTAGGCCCAGGGCAGTGGTGGTGAACCTATGGCACGGTGCCAGAGGTGGCACTCAGAGCCCTTTCTTTGGGCACCCAGGCCTTCACCCCAACACAGAGTTTGCCAGCTAAGACTCAAGGCTTTCTTCTGTGATCCAATACAGCCCAGGACGTGCCAAGCTCAGCACTATTTTAAAGCAACATCCTTGGCTGCCAGGACTACAGGAGGAGCGAGAAGGTGTGGATAGAGATGGATTGTCATTGGAGCTCCTGCTCTGGGTCCCCTGATCCCTCCTCTTCGCCACTGGAGGGAAGCTACAATTCAAATTTCTCCATCTTTCTATTGTATTGTTGAACTCAGGACGCCAATACGATTAAAACCTGTTATACAGCAGAGATCAATAAGTTATTGCTTAAATTGTCATGTTGGCACTTTGCGACATATAAGTGGATTTCGGTTGTAGCTTGGGCACTCTGTCTCCAAAAGGTTCGCCATCACTGCCCTATAGGTTCACCTCCCAAGGCATTTTATACCAAGCCAGAGATACCACAAAAATTTAAATATAACATTCAACTTTTTAAAAAATATATAAATAAACCCATCTGATATCGCCCTCTGACAGAGCATCCGAGCATGACAAAGGATTAGCTTCCTCATGCATCAAATAATAACCTAACATTTAACCCCTTAGCACATGCAAGGAGGAGCCCTAGGAGCTACATATTTTGTGCCATCCTGTCCATACACCATTGATTCAGGAGCGCCACTTCCACATCGTAACAATAGACCAACATTACTCCCAGGGGGGAGGCTAAATGATCTGTATAAGAGACCAACTGAAGGTAGAACCCCATCCCTCCACCATTTTCCAAAAAACTGCAAGGACTGAGGTTTCATGTACTCCCTTCAGTCCAGCCCCATATGCCACCTATGTAATAATACATGTGCACATGAAGTCTTACACTACAGAACTTCTGCTATAACATAGACTGAAGATGCATGTACTCCCCTCATTACTGCCCCATCCACCCCCTATGTAATATATACATGAGCACATGTAGTCTTATACTACAGAGCTTCTCCAGTAATATAGACTGAGGGTGCATGTACTCCCCTCACTACTGCCCCATCCACCTCCTATGTAATATATACATGAGCACATGTAGTCTTATACTACAAAGCTTCTCCAATAATATAGACTGAGGGTGCATGTACTCCCCTCACTACTGCCCCATCCACCTCCTATGTAATATATACATGAGCACATGTAGTCTTATACTACAAAGCTTCTCCAATAATGTAGACTGAGGGTGCATGTACTCCCCTCACTACTATCCCATTCACCTCCTATGTAATATATACATGAGCACATGTAGTCTTACACTACAGAGTTTTTTTTTTTTTTACAATATCAACTAAGGCTGCATGTACCCCATCAGTGGTAAAAATAACTTGGTGGCAAACCATATATGCACAATACTACCAGGGGACATAAATACAGAGCAGCAGTGAGAGGGAAGTCATATACATAACACCAGACCCAATACACAGGGAGGGGGAGGGGCAATAACCTCCATCCATCATGGTCAGTGACTAAGATGGAGGCCACATACACTGACACTGTGATAAGATTATAAGTGGTTGTTAGAGGAAATGTCATATCCATGTTTCATGTGATCTATGCTCTCTCTCTCCCTGTGTGAAACAGATACCTCCACAGCCATGTCTGCACTATGTGAGGTAACTGGGAGCAGGTCACCCCTGCAGCATGTTCACATAATATTATAAACTATTTCTCCCCACTAACATTAAGCAGCCATATCCACAGTGTATGAGGTAATAAACTGATATACAGTCATGTCTGCCATATATAAGATACCTGGGCTTATATTCATAAGGAGACATACTACATAAACTTCTGTGATAATTATGATTTCTGAGGTAAAAATCCTTCTATACCTGATGTAGAAGCTGATTCTACACTAGTACATGATGTGTGAGGTGTATGTGGTGACTACAGTGTGATATAACCTCAGTATTATACTCCCCCAGGCAGCAGACATGTTTCTCCATGGTCTTCTGGTGAGAGAAAGAGGAGCAGAGATACAGAACAGGAAGTGCTGTCTACTGCTGGGCCCCACTCCTCTCACACTACCACACTTGATATTACATACTCTGTCCCCTAATAGACCTGCACCACAAACCACATATTTGGTCCCCTTATAGCAGATACACACCTATCAATTCAATACAACTACATAGAAAATGCAGATGTTCTAGGTCCCCCCATACCAAAGTCATGTCCCCCTTTGCTTATGGCTCCAGGTTTTTCTTACTGCTGCTATAGCCTTCTGGCGCCATCTTGAAACCACATAGGAAATGGCAAGTTTGCAAACTTTGAATAGATATTCAAAGAACAGAACAGCTCTATGATCCATATCCTTTGCACAGAATTTACTTGCCGCTATTCTAAAACCAATTGTCTCATACTCTCTAAAACCTTTACTATTTGCTTTACGTTTATGGAGTTTTTGAAGCATGCTAAACAGTTAACCTAGTCCCAAATAAGCAAATAACAGCTGGCTAGGCTACAGCGAAGATCCCTGGCGAGCATGAGTTTTGCTATCCTCCTTACTATTGCTTGGGTTACTGCTTTTTCTTGCCACCAGCGTGTCTTGCTCACACTGCTCCCAATTTTTATTTATTACTACACCACCCTCCAAATCCTAACCCTCCTCTGGCACCAGGGCATGGAAAAGTTCTCACCACCTCCAGAACCTGCCATGTCTACCAAGTCTTCACAATGCAACTCTCAAATGGGACCTAAAACAACTGAGAAAGATCAAAAGTTGTCTCGCAAGGGCACACAGACCATGGACCTTGATGTTCAAGGAGCCACATGAAGCCAAAAAAACACTTCCAAAGGAAGTAAAAGATCAAACGTGGCGAAAATATGGGAAGCCTATTTCCTATGAAGGTCACTTTTTATGATTGTAACATTGTTATTTTTTACATTTATGTTTTTATTTTATGTTTGTTATTTGTATGAGACACTTTCTTATCTTTTTCATTGCTATTGCAGATCCCCGGAGGGGTCCTCATCGCTCCGTCAGACTAATGGAGCAGACGACCGCGCATGATTATTCTCTATGGAGCTGACGGAAATTGTTGAGCGTTGCGCTCATCGATCTTCGTCAGCTCCATAGAGATTAATGGAGCAGAACGGTCATGCGTGGTTGTCTGCTCCATTAGTCTGACGGAGCGATGAGGACCCCTCCGGGGATCTGCAATAGCAATGAAAAAGATAGTCTGACGGAGCGACAAGGGGTCGGTCTGACCCCACGTTTTCACCATCTGTGGGGGTCTCAGCACTGAGAAAACCCCTTTAAAGGACATCTACCATGAGTTAAGTGATTTCAAATGGAAAGAGGATCCGGCACTCACGATTTAGGTGAAGAAATCCTTTTCTTCATTGGTTAAAATCTGACAAATTCAGGTACATTGTAATGTTACCGATCAATGCATTTAGGCGCATAGCCTTAGGGTGATGCCACACATGGCGTTTTTGGTCCATTTTTAAACAGTTTTCAGTCCGTTTTTGGCCATTTACCATGCATTTGGCTGTTTACAACCTGTTTATCTATTAAGATATTGGGAAAAAAACGGACTAAAAACAGACCAAAAACAGACCAAAAATGCCATGTGTGGCATCACCCTTAGTCATAATCTAAAATTGTCTGAACAAACCCGGGTTAAAAGAGGCCTCCTCACCTAGACCTCATGTCCAGTGGGAGGGGAAAAGGTGCAAACCAACATTAACCCTTGAATTTCTGGCCTATCATATGTTAAAGAGAGATCACTGATCATACAAATGTGAACATGAGCCTATGGAGAACATGCCCTAAGACAGTGGTGGCGAACCTATGGCACTGGTGCCAGAGATGGCACTCAGAGACCTCTTTGTGGGCATGCGGGGTGTCTCCCAGGCACAGAGTTTGCCAGACATGGCACCTTCCTGCAGTCTCAGGCAGTCCAAGTAGTGCCCTGATATTTTAAAGTGACCCATCCTGTGCTGCCTGGTCCTATCGTTCCTCAGGAACTCTTTATTAGCACACCTCAGTAAACTCATAGTAGATGTGCTTTAAGTTCCTGTCTTAGAAGGTGGCAGGACTGTATACCCCCATTAAAGTTAAAAAGGTACTCCAGTTCCTCCATTGCTTTAGAACAAATATCGTACTATTGCAAGAGACACATTGGAGGTGTACCGCACAGTGCACACTTAGAGCCCATTTGTCCTGTTATTCGTCCTCTAAATCGAGGAAGGCTTGTTTAAAAAAAAGCCCCAACTATGGAGTCCTAGATGTAAAGTCTGACAATTTTGGGAGCTTTCTACTCCTCAAAGTATTAATTTCTGGGTCCCGATATAACATACTAAATATATATGCCCCAAACCACATCAACTCCTAAGCTAATAGAAATGTTTCAAGAGGTGGATGCGCAGAATCTTATAGTGTGGGGAGACTTTAATGTGGTGACGGATCCCACCCTTGACCCTTCCTCTTCTGACAGCAGGCTGACATCATACTTCAGGTTATTGTTTCATTCACACTTGAGAGATCTTCTTCACCTTAATGTCACCAGACATGAGGTGGGATATCAGATTGTTTTGCAGCTACAGTGTGGAATCAGAAATGGGATATCTTAGAACAGTGATGGCAAACCTTTAGACACCAAGTGCCCAAACTACATCCAAAACTCACATATTTTTCACAAAGTGCCAATGCGACAATTTAAGCAGTAACTTATTACTCCCTGCTATGTCACAGGTTTAAATTGTATAGGCACCTGAGGATACCAATACAGTAGAAAGAAGGAGAAGAAGTTTGGAATATCATTGTAGCTTCCTTCCAGGGTCTTGGGCTGCCTGGAACTGCAAGAGGCCTTGCATCCTGTCTGGCAAACTCTGCGCTGGGGTGATTGCGCAGGTGCACATAGAAAGGGCTCTGAGTGCCACCTCTGGCACCCGTGCCATAGGTTCGCCACCACTGTCTTAGAAGCCCCCCTATAGAACCTAGGTAAGGCTCAGTCAGGAATGATGCTATTTGTTGCTAAGAACCTGAAGTGTTTTCATGCTACATACATCATACCTGGGATGAGGTGGGGGGCTTGACCTTCAGGCGTGAGATGATGAGCAAGTGTAAAGTTGGGTTATGTTCATTGTTATTGTTCAGGATTTAATGTACTATGTGCCCTCCCCCTTTACCCCTTCTTTGTCTCTGAATTTTGTAGAATTGTCTTACAAGGTTATAAAAATGCTTACTCTGCCAACTCTGTTGTGAACTGTTGTGGGCTGATGTCCTTTAAGCAAATACGAGTTAAAGGGGTGTTCCCATTTCACCAAATAAATGTAATTGTTTGTATAATGAAAAGTTTTACAATTTTCCAATATACTTTCTGTATCAATTCTTCATGGTTTTGCTGATCTCTGCTTGCTGTCCTTCTATAAAAAAGCTTCTTTACTTTCATGGTCACACAGGTGCACAGCTCGTTATATCACACGGCTCTGATTACTTTCTGTGATATAACAAGCTGTGCACCTGTATGACCATGGTCAGATTCCTGTCCACTGGATGTAAACATAGAAGCTTTCTATAGAATGACAACAAGCAGAGATCTAGAAAACCCACAAGGAATTAATAAAGAAAGAATATTGGAAAATTGTATAACCTTTCATTATTCAAGCACTAACATTAATTAGCAGAAATGGGAATACCCCTTTAAGTCACATTACACCACCGGAAATGGAGAAATTTTTCCAATGCCTTTATCTACTCTGAACGGCTGATTGGTGGAGATGCTGGGTTTAACCCTTTCACGACCCGTGACGTAATAGCACGTCACGGGTCGGCCGCGGGTGCATGGAGAGGGCTCACGCGCTGAGTCTCACGAAGACCCGAGGCTACTTCTGGTTAACCCATGCATTACAATGTGCTATCAGCACATTGTAATGTATGAGGAGTAAAATCCCCATATACTGCCATACTGTAGTATGGCAGTATATGATAGGATCGTGCAGACCCCCTAGGGTTAAAGTACCCTAGGGAGTCTGAAAAGTACTAAAAATAAAAATAAAAAAAAGTTAAAAGAAAAAAAATTATAATAAAAAACCCTAAAAACTCAAATCACCCCCCTTTCCCTAGAACTGATATAAATATAAATAAACAGTAAAAATCATAAACACATTAGGTATCGCCGCGTCCGAAAATGCCCGATCTATCAAAATATGATAACGGTTTTTCACTGTGTTTAATCCCGTAACGGAAAATCGCGTCCAAATTCGAAAATGGCACTTTTTTTGTCATTTAAAAAAATTAAAAAATTCTATAAAAAGTGATCACAAGGTCGAACAGTCCTAAAATTGATAACATTGTAAACGTCATCAAAATCCGCAAAAAACGACACCACTCACAGCTCAGTACACCAAAGTATAAAAAAGTTATTAGCGCCAGAAGATGGCAAAATCCCCAAAAAATTTTTTGTACAGGAGGTTTTAATTTTTTTAAATGTATGAAAACATTATAAAACCTATACAAATTTGGTATCCCCGTAATCGTACCGACCCAAAGAATGAAGTAGACATGTCATTTGGGGCGCACAGTGAAATCCGTAACATCCAAGCCCACAAGAAGGCGGCACAAATGCGTTTTTTTACCAATTTCACTGCATTTGGAATTTTTTTCCCGCTTCCTAGTACACGGCATGGAATATTCAATACCATCTCTATGAAGTGCAATTTGTTACGCAGAAAATAAGCCGTCACACAGCTCTGTACATGGAAAAATAAAAAAGTTATGGATTTTTGATCATGGGGAGTAAAAAATGAAAATGAAAAAACAAAAAAGGGCCAGGTCCTGAAAGGGTTAAACCACTACCAATCAGGTATTGAGGACAACCAGCTGATTAGTATCTTTTAAGGGAATTTACAACAGGCAATACCTTGAATATGAGATTTAGACAATAGGAAAATCTTATCAGGCATGTTTAACCCCTTAGCGCTCTGCGCCGTAGCTGTACTGCACAGCTTCGCACTATTGGCGCTCAGCGCAGTACAGCTACTGCGCAGAGACGATGCCGGTTCAGCGCTGCACAGCAGCCGAACCGGCATCGTTAGCCATGGGATTTCAACGGTAATCTACCGCTGACATCCCCGGCTAACACCCGCGGTCAGAGTGGGCTCCGATCGCGGGCGTTTAACCCGTTAAATGCCGCGGTCAACGCGACCGCGGCATTTAACATGCCTTCCGGATGTCTTTACCCCACGATCGCCCCCCCCCCCCCGCGCCGTTTTCGGGGAGGCTGAACGCTGCTATGGCACCTCTGGGGTCCGATCGGGACCCCAGAGAAGCCTGAAGGCAGTGCCTTTAAGATGGCGTCTGTGACGTCATCTTAAAGGCAAAGTGTCAGCCTATGCATCTGCATAGGCTGGCACTGCTAATACCCTGCAATACATCAGTATTGCAGAGTATTATCATGAACAAGCAATCAGATGATTGCTTGTTCATATCCAATGGTGGATCAAGTAAGAAATGTAAAAAAAAAAGTTTTTCAATAAAGAATAACTTTATAAATCACTAAAAATGCCCATAAGCCCCAAAACATATAAAGAGACATATAACGCTCAAAAAAGTCTAAATCATAACACAAACCCCACATATATAGTATCACCGCGTCCGTAACAATCCATAGAATAAAACTAAATAACTATTGAACACATATGATGAACACCGTAAAAAAAAAACGTTAAAAACCCGCCAAAAATTATGATTTTTACCTATTATATCCCACTAAAAATGCAATAAAAAGTGATCAACAAAACATATGTACTCCAGAATGATACCTTTGCAAAGAACAACATGTCCCGCAAAAAACAAGCCATCAACCAGCTCTGTAGCCAAAAACGTAACAATGTTATGCCACTTGGAAGACGGCGATGCAAAAATGATAGATTTTTCCCCACATTAGGGTTTTATTTGGCAAATTTAGTAAAACATAAGAAAAATATTCATGTCTGGTATCCCCGTAATCGTATCGACCCATAGACAAAAGATAACATGATTATTAGGCTATACAGTGAACACGAAAAAAAAAAAAAAAGTAAAAAATCCAGTACAGAATTGATGCTTTTCTACTCATGACCTCAAAAAAAGTTCCTAAATTTTCAACAATAGGTGATACCAACCCTAAAATGGTAACACTGGAAAAAGCATCTCATTGCGCAAAAAAAAATGCCATCACATGACCCAAATAACGGAAAAGCGAAAATTTTATAGCCTTCAAAAGGGGGCAACGAGAAAACTAAAATCCTGGCAGCTGCAGGTCCCTCATTCCCTTCTGTGCCTCGCTGTGCCCCCATAACACAAGTAACGGCCACGTGTGGGGGGTCGCTGCACTCAGGAGAAATTGTAGAACAAATTTTATGGTGAGTTTTCTCTTTTTATCTTTTGGAAAGGTGTACATTTTAGGGCTAAATGAACGTATAACCGACAAAATTTGACCATTCTAAATTTCACCGCCATTTTGATTCAATTACTATGAAGATCTCAAGGGGTTAACAATCTTTGTAAATGTTGTTTCTGATAGTTTGTGGGGTGCAGATTTGAAAATGGGTTGGTTATATAGGGGGTTTTTGATGCTAAATATGTAAAATTTAATTTCAAACAGTATTTATCCCCAAAATAGTCAATTCTGAAAATACGGAAAATCGCTATTCGGTTTGTAGGCCACGTGACGTCAAAATAAATTATCCAAACAATTTAAAAATTATTAAAATGTAAAGTAGACAAATGGGAAATGTTATTCGGCAAGTTATTTAGGTGGTAAATCGATCTGCCTGAAAACGTGGTGATTTTGAATTTCGAAAATGGCAAATTTTCTAAAAATTCATAATTTTTTTCCTTTTTTTTGTAAATAAACGCAAAACTTACCAAAATTTACCACTAAAATGAAGTACAACATGTGGGGAAAAAACAATCTCAGAATCGCTTTGATAAGTAACAGTGTTCAAAAGTTATAACCGTATAAAGAAACGCAGGTCAGAATCCAAAAAATGGGACTGAGCCTTAAGCTGTAAAATGGCTGCGTCCTTAAGGGGTTAAGTACTGACTATTCTTTATGTTGAAACTGCGAATTGCTCATTAAATCAGTTATATTGTGCATGGTGTTTCATGTAATAGCAAAAATATATAGTTATATTATGGCAGATGAAGTTGGCTAGATAGAAAAACTACTTTAAAGGAAATTTACCATAAAAATCAATCATGGATAGAACAGGGGCTCTTACTCATAGATCCAGACACAGTGACTGTGCCTCCATGGCCTCTATTCTTCCATTAACTTTTAAAATTATTCTATTGAGTCTGAAGGGTTCTGTGTGTTACCAGAACCACCCTAATGCTGTAGCTTCACAGGCTGTTACACTGTTTCCCGCTCACTCTGCTTGATGTAATCTCACATGATGGGAAGGGGGAAGTACTCATTGTACACTTTAGCAACCTGTGAAACTGCTTCAAGTAACAGCTCTGGTAACACCCCCAGGGGCCATCCAGGCTCATTAGCATACATTTAATAGTTGATTTTAGAAGGTAGGAGGCCATGGATAACACATATAAGAAGATTAGCCACAGTGCCTGGATCTATGAGTAAAGGTCCCTAGTTATCAGACTTGATTTTGATGCTAGATTATCTTTAAATAACCTTCATAATCATTATCTCCAACCACGTCCATGGAATCTATCAGTTTGACAGTACAATAGTTCTGTTGTCAATATTACTGCTATTACTCATGGAAACAAATGGAAAGGAAACAATATTACAATGATAGATTAAGACTTTGTTGAACTTGATGAGTAAAGAGGAAGGAATATGATTACATTCTAATATCTACAAACATACACTTCCTGGAGCTTATACAGCTGTGGAGAAGTTTGCATGCGCTATTGATACAATAATGTCTGCACAGGAACACTAATTGGCATCGTAGTTTCCCCGGAAAATTTAAAGGACCACTAACACCATATAATATCATTCTCTATTTCTAGAAGTGACCTATAACAGACTGAAGAGATGATGAGAGGTGCAAGCCATCATTTTTACCAGTAAATACCAAATGACAAAAAATATGGTTGTCTCTGTCTGGAGAAAACAAGGTTTAGTCGACAGAGCTTCTTGACAGAGCTGTCAATCTGTGGTTTATAGATACAAGAAGTAAAAAATGGTACGGGGAAATGGATTGATGGGCTACATCCAGAGTAAAATAATGGGAATTTTATTCGTATTTTTTTGATAATGCGTTTCAACACCGTAACAGTGTCTTCATCAGGTCAGAGACTGTGATAATAGCATAGGATGAAACCAGACAAGACTATTGTTTTATTCATTTATTCGATTATTCGTTTATTATTGTTTTCGGATTTTAATTTAGTGTTTATTTATTCATCAATTACTTTTACCCACATATATGTACTTATTTAATTTTCCTATATTCATACCTAACGTGGATAGTTAATAATTTACGAATCTACTCTACATGTCCTTGTTTTGTTCTTGTCTGGTTTCATTCTATGCTATTACCGGAAGCTTGGTGGAATTTTAAGACTCGTGCTTAAAGCACACCTGTCATTAGGTTTCTGTCACTTGTCCTGTCAATACTACCTGTTGGAGCAGCTCACAAGGATCCCATCCCAGCCTTTATCTAGTCAATTCATACATTAATCATTGTAAAATCATCTTTTCTTTATTATGTAAATGAGTCACATGGTCAGAGGCAGTGATGTCACCCCTCCCCTCTCCACCCCCTGCACTGGGGGTGTGGCTGTGCCTCCTACTCATGAATAAGCTGGACAGCTTGAATATGCTAATGGCTCATTGGACATTTCGCAGGTCATTTGCATACAGCTTTAGGACCTCATTGCTTAGGTTTAAATACCGTCACTATGAAGTGCAATTTGTTACGAAGAAAATAAGCCATAACACAGCTCTTTATGTGGAAAAATAAAAAAGTTATAGATTTTTGAAGTTGGTGAGTGAAAAACAGAAGTGAAAAAACTAAAAAAGGCCAAGTCGTTAAGGGGTTAATAGTGCATAGTCGAAAATTACTCACCAGTGTTGGACCCAGCCTAAAACTTTTCAGACTGTGTGGCTGGTGATAATGGAGTCTTAAAATTACTTAAGAGGATTCCTTGGGTTTCCTAATTGAAAACCAGTGGGTTTTTTTGCCCCCACTCTCTGACTGTGATGTTACCAAGAGGAGGCTATGCATTCAATCATTAAGTTACCTTTTTGCAGAGGTTTTTTTTAATTAAACTTCATAACTCTTGATAGGAGGATGTAATAATTGCGCAATTGCCTCGAATCAAATAGGCACCTTATTACTTCTCACCCCATACCAGACACTAGGGGGCAGATTTATCAAGCTGTCTGAAAGTCAGAATATTTCTAGTTGCCCACGGCAACCAATCACAAATCAGCTTTAATTTTACCAGTGCTCATGAATATTTTAAAGGGGAGCTGTGATTGGTTGCCATGGGCAACTAGAAATATTCTGACTTTCAGACAGCTTGATAAATCTGCCCCTAGGAGTTTATGTCCAGGATTGCATTGTTAGGTGATTTAGTGTGGTTTTTGAAGACCTACCTACTGAAAATTTGCAAAGATGATGGAGCTAGCCCCCTGACCTTAACGGGGGCTCATAATTATGGGTTATGTCTAAATCATTAAGGTTTAGTCTGGAAATCCCCCAGGACAGACTCCCTCACATACTAATTAGCATAGCTCTTTCATCCCCCCAGACCTGATCTGGAACGTCATTAGATGTTCAAGACTGGTGGTGCGCCATAACTCTTTAAAGGGAACCTGCCACCAAGGACCTCATTTTCACTAAAGACAGGTTGCAGACGCCAATCACACCTGCATTGCAAATCTGCCTTTCTGCTTTCTCTAAGCATTTGCATTACAATATAATTGAGTGTTTTAACTTACCTGGCTTTCTGACAAAATCCTCTGTTTAGTCTTTGGTTTGCATGTATTTCAGCACATGACTTGTCTGTGCTGCTCACTCCTCAGCTCTCAGCCCCCATCTTTGTGCTCCCTGGTGCGGGCCCTGATGCGTATCTACTGGCGACAGTCACATAGGTTTCCTATTGAGTTTACAACACAAACATCTTATGCTCTTCACTTTCCACTTGTTCCCTGAAAAATAATGTTGCTCCCTCCAATAATGTCCCCCCGAATACTACTATACAAAGTACCGCTGAAAATACAAGCACCACACAAATAAGGCTTTCCAGCGTAACATGTTGTGTTACCAAGTGAGGCCCTATAAATCTGGAATCACTTCCTACATATGGTACTAGAATCAGCTTCTTGGGGAATGGAAGATGCGTCCTTTCTGCTGCTTTCAATCTGTGATTTCAGGAACTTTTCAGGACTTTCCTGAGATGGCACCTGTGTATATTGAGAGCAGGAATTAGGATGTCATGGGAGTAAGCCCTTCCTTGTATTAAAATTTGCAGGTGGTTTGAGTGCCCATTGGCCCCCATATGTCTTGGGCCCTGGGCTACCACCCAAACCGTCTATATTATAATTCACTACTGGTTGTTACCCCCCATTTAAGGCCTTACACATTAATATGGTCTTGTGATGGACACACAATTGCAGGAGCCGCTATAGTCTCAGAGAGTAATTGGAGATGTGTGATAATAATGGCTCCTCCATCACAAGACAATGGACAGATATCTATTGACTGGAAGAAAACACAGAAGGACAGTAAGCGGTGATCTAGGAAACCACAATTAAAGGGGTATTCTCGTCTGGGCACTCACATTCTGTTTAATTAATCTGCCATATATAAACATTTCTTCAATTTGATGTTATTAAAAATAATTTACCTATGTGAAGATAATTTCTCATAAATGTAGTGATATGGTCCCTTAGAAACAAGACTGACTCCTTGGATACGACCACCTCTGCTGGAGGGATTGTACAAAGAAACAAAAGTTTTTTTTATATGAAATGACATTCCTGGTTACAAGTTCATTTTAAGGGGCACTTTCACCAGTCTTCTGATTTTGCAAGCGCAAGATATTTATGGAGGTATACTTTAGAGTCAGGTTTGCAAAAGGTTTTTTGGAAAATCTAATTCTTTTTACATTAAAGCAAGGAGTGGTTCATAAAAAACATAAAGGTATAGTTTACATATTAACATATGTATTAAAAACTGCAGTTAATAAACCTGACCTGGACTGTTCTCACACTGCCGTATTATAGTATTATACATGGACGATACATATTTGACTGGATCAGGTCCCATTGAGATTTTCTCAAAGGTGGCTTGGAACTAAAGAGTTAATCACAGTGTAATGATGGAATGTCCAAGGGTGTGGCTGCGCAAATATGTGAGGGGATGCAATTATTAAGCCACAAATAATTTGTGGTTAACCTACACAAACATTTCATAGAATGACTTCCTGGACAGACTCGATCACTGTTACCTGCAATACAATTAAGTATTATACTTTAATGAAGGTTTTTTGCACTTATTTGCCAAAAATTACAATCGTTCTAAAAGGGAATTTGTTGGTTTTTCTTAACATGTTTCATTGCTTAAGCAGAATAAATGAACAGAGTAGACGGTGTACTAGAATATGAATATAAATCTTTAAAAGGTTTACGTGACTTCCTCACAATTACCCCCCAGGGCTGCCTGTGTGTTGGGGGGGAGCATACCGCATAAATTCTTTTGTATCTGTAGCATGGTAGAAGGCATTTATGTTTAGTAGCTATTTTCAAGAAAAGTTCCGCAGCGTGCAGGGGTCTTCTATACTAGATAGGGCATCACCCCCCGCGGAGCTTACTGTGGTGGTCTGTGGCTCTGATTACAGCCCCGGGGTCTGCCAGTGGGCTGTGTGACCCTGTCCAGGTCCCGTCTGTAACACACTGAGCATGCGCGACATGCTCAGTGTGTTACATAACACAGTGTAATACAACCAGAGCCGGATCCTCATTGGCGCTCTTGGAGCGCCAGCGCCGGGCCCCCGGATCCAGATTTATTGCTTAGGGGCCCCTGGCCTGGCACTCCAATAACGCCAATGATTAAGCTCCTGCTGGGGCCCCCGCCGGACACATCGGCTGTCGGGCAGGGGCCTCCGTCCGTCCGGACCGGAAGCTCCTGCACGTCACTGTATAGTGCTCGATGCGGCCATTTCCGGCCGCTCGAGCACTATAACTGGAGCGATGTGGCCGGAAGACAACCCCGGCGCACATCGCTCCATGCACTAGGATGCGCGGCCGCGTGATGACGTCATCACGCGGCCGCGCACCCTTTTCTGCCCAGACGCGGCAAGAAGAAACAAGATGCGGGACCTGAGGTGAGTATAAGGTTTTATTTTTTTAATAGAACAGCAGTAAAAGATGGTGGGGGCCCTAAATATATAAAATAATTAATTGGGGATGGGGCTGAATATTAAATAGTTAATTGTGGGGCGGGCAGCAGCATATCAACTAATTAAGGGGGGCATCAGCATATTAACCAATCAATTGGGGGGGGCAGCAACATATTAACCAATCAATTGGAGGGGGGGCAGCAACATATTAATTAATGAATTAAGGGGGCAGCAGCATATTAACTATTTATTTGGGGGGGCAGCAGCATATTAAATAAATAATTCTGGGAGGGACAGCATATTAAATAATTAATTGTGTGTGGGGGGTTAGAATATTAACTATTAACTCCTTCACCCTCTTCAGCATACGTGTACGGCATAGCGGTACGGGGGCTGTATGAAGAGGGCTCACGGGCTGAGCCCTCTTAAAACAGAGGTATGGTTTTCTGCATATTGCAGCAAAGACCCACTGCTAATAACCGTGATTGGTGCTAGCACCAACCGTGGGTATTAACCGGTCTGATGCCACCGCCAACATTTAAAGGATGGTGGCACGTTGGTGCAATCATCTTACAACGTCACCATACGACGTCATCGAGGCAGTGATCGGTTGCCATGACAGCCTTGGGTCTTTGTCAGACCCAAGGCTGCATGGTTTCTGCAGATTTGTTACAATGTGCCAGTGGCATATACTGCAATACAGTTGTATAGCAGTAGTATTGCAGTATATGGTAGAAACGGGTCTAAAAAATAGTAAAAAAAAAAGTTTAAAAAAATAAATCCCCCCCCCTTTCCCTAGAACTGATACAAACACGTTAGATATCGCCGTGTCTCAAAATGTTTGGTCTTTCAAAATATAAAAACGGTTATTGCTGATGTTGAACCACATGGCTGAAAATAGCGCCCAAATGTCCGAGATGTGACTTTTACACCATTTTACATAACATAAATAATGTAACAAAAACTGACAAAAAGGTCTCGCAGTCCTCAAAATGGTAGCAAAGAAAACTTCAGCTCATCCCGCCAAAAAAATGACTCTTCACACATCTCAGTACCTTATATACTCAAGTATAAGCCAACCCTTATATAGCCAGCACCTGCCCCTGATATAGCTCTCCTCCTGCACCTGTATATAGCCTCCCTCCAGCCCCTATATAGCCAGCCAGTCCCCATTTACACCCAGGTCCTGCCCCTGATGTAGCCTGCCCCCCTATATAGCCAGCTCCTGCTGTGCTATAAAGCTTGCACCTGCCCCTGATATAGCTCTCCTCCTGCCCCATATATAGCCAGCCAGTCCCCATATATACACAGCACCTGCTCCTGATATAGTCTGCCCCTGCCCCCGTATACAGCCAGCTCCTGCCCTGGTATATAGCTTGCACCTGCCCCTGATATAGCCAGCTCCTGCCCCCGTATATAGCCAGCTCCTGTCCTGGTATATAGCTTGCACTTGCCCCTGATATAGCCAGCTCCTGCCCCTGATATAGCCAGCTCCTGCCCCTGTATATAGCCAGCGCCTGCCCTGGTATATAGCTTGCATCTGCCCACGATATAGCCAGCTCCTGCCCCTGATATAGCCAGCTCCTGCCCCTGTATATAGCCAGCTCCTGCCCTGGTATATAGCTTGCACCTGCCCCCGATATAGCCAAGCTCCTGCCCCTGTATATAGCCAGCTCCTGCCCTGGTATATAGCCTGCACCTGATCCCATATATAGCCAGCTCCTGCCCTCGGTAGCACTTAAAAAAAGAAAGTCAAAACTCACCTTTACAATGCCACCTTTCCATCAGCAGCGGCAGGTCTGTATACGCTGACGACGGAACAAGAGAAGACCTGCTCAGGTCGGAAAGGTGAGTTTTGACTTTCTTTTTTTTTTCTTGACTCGAGTATAAGATGAAAAGCTTAGCTTATACTCAAGTACATATGGATGAAAAAGTTATTAGCGTCAGAAGATGACAAAACCCCCTTTTTTCGTGATGAGGTTTTAATTTAACTCAATAAAACCTGCATAAATTTAGTATCCCTCTGATCTTACTGACCCAAAGAGTGAAGTGTACAAAATTCATTTGGGTGCCCAGTATATTACATAATTAATGGAGGGAGCAGAATATAAAATAATTTACAGAGGAGCCCAGTGTATGAAATGTATTGGGGGTGAGGCCCAGTATGTAAAATAGTTCAAAGGGTGGTGGGGGGGCAGTATATTAAATAACTAAATGGGGGGGGCAGTATATTAAATAATTACTTGAGGGGCCTCTAAAATTCATGTGGCACCCCAGTATATTAGAAAGGGCCATAAATAGGGAAATTAATTCATTAAAGGGATCAATGTATAGATTAAGTCATGGGGGAACCATTTATTGTGTAATTGGGAGGTGACATATAATTAGGGGTGCAGTATTACTCTGGGTCTGTAGTATAGTAATATATGCAGGGAACACGGGTTTTATTATGGGCTATATTTGGGGGGGGCATATTTCTGTTATCCAGGTGGCATTGTACTGTGAGTAACTGTGGTATTTTTAGGTGCACAGTGTGGGGCATGTGCTGTCGGGAGCTGGAGACATCTGGTGGAAGATTCTTCAGCCATAAGTTACGCCGATTCTGGCCCTGAAGGAGAAGACATGTCACCTGTGAGGTACTAGAGCACACTTCTGCCTGTGTCAGATCAGTATTGTACTCACTGACTAACCTTCTAGTGTGAGACAGCTCTCAGCCTGTACTGTACATGTACTGTTATATTCATAGTGTCTATAGTGAGGCAGCATTGGAGTGTGGGGTTATTGTCATCAGTTATTATTATGGTTTTATCTTATTGATAATGTTGGTGCTGTGACTTCAATGTAATACCCCCTGTTCTGTGACATCTGTGTGTGTGTATTAACCCTCTGTCCTGTGACATCACTGTGTGTGTATTAACACTGGTCAGGGGTACAGTGTGGGGGGTATATGTGTGGGTACAGTGTGAACAGTTGTGGTGTGAGGGGTATATATGATATATGTGGGTGAGCAGAATATATGTGGGGAGTACAGTGTGAACAGTTGTGGTGTTAGGAGTATATATGATATATATTGGGGTACAGTGTGAACAGTTGTGGTATGAGTATATATATATGTATATATATATATGGGAGGGACAGTGTGGTCAGTTGTGGTGTGAGGGGTATATATGATATATGGGGGCTACAGTGTGGTCAGTTGTGGTGTGAGGGGTATATATGACATATGTGGGGGTACAGTGTGGTCAGTTGTGGTGTGAGGGGTATATATGATATATGTGGGCTACAGTGTGGTCAGTTGTGGTGTGAGGGGTATATATGATATACCGTATGTGGGCTACAGTGTGGTCAGTTGTGGTGTGAGGGGTATATATGATATACCGTATGTGGGCTACAGTGTGGTCAGTTGTGGTGTGAGGGGTATATATGACATATGTGGGGGTACAGTGTGGTCAGTTGTGGTGTGAGGGGTATATATGATACATGTGGGCTACAGTGTGGTCAGTTGTGGTGTGAGGGGTATATATGATATATGTGGGCTACAGTGTGGTCAGTTGTGGTGTGAGGGGTATATATGATATATGTGGGGCACAGTGTGGTCAGTTGTGGTGTGAGGGGTATATATGATATATGTGGGGCACAGTGTGGTCAGTTGTGGTGTGAGGGGTATATATGATATATGTGGGCTAAAGTGTGGTCAGTTGTGGTGTGAGGGGTATATATGATATATGTGGGGGTACAGTGTGGTCAGTTGTGGTGTGAGGGGTATATATGATATATGTGGGGGTACAGTGTGGTCAGTTGTGGTGTGAGGGGTATATATGATATATGTGGGGGTACAGTGTGGTCAGTTGTGGTGTGAGGGGTATATATGATATATGTGGGCTACAGTGTGGTCAGTTGTGGTGTGAGGGGTATATATGATATATGTGGGTCACAGTGTGGTCAGTTGTGGTGTGAGGGGTATATATGATATATGTGGGCTACAGTGTGGTCAGTTGTGGTGTGAGGGGTATATATGATATATGTGGGGGTACAGTGTGGTCAGTTGTGGTGTGAGGGGTATATATGATATATGTGGGGGTACAGTGTGGTCAGTTGTGGTGTGAGGGGTATACATGTGGGGGCACAGTGTGGTTGTTGTGTATGTGAGGGTCAGGTGTGAGGAGAATAAAGGATGATGTCAACCATGTCTGTTTTATAAACCAGCAGAGATGAGTCATGGCTGGAAGAAGTCTCCTGGAAGATCAGAGAGAAGGGAAGAGACAACATTAGGGACGTCACCTGTAAGTCATTGGATGACACTGCAGCCTCTGTGCAGGACTGGTATATACTACTATATGGTCACTATATGGTGGTACATACTGGTCTGTGTGTGTAGATTATCATTTAGTATTGTAGTCATTTTGTAGTGGTGATAATCATGATGTAATGCTATTATTTGGGCCCTGTACAGCGGTATCATTAGTGATATTGCACTTTGCTCGGTGATGTTTGTATTATAACAATACAGATCATCAGTAGAGATGAGCGAACATGCTCGTCCGAGCTTGATGCTCGGTCGAGCATTAGCGTACTCGAAACTGCTCGTTGCTCGGACGAATACTTCGCCCGCTCGAGAAAATGGCAGCTCCCGCCGTTTTGCTTTTTGGCGGCCAGAAACAGAGCCAATCACAAGCCAGGAGACTCTGCACTCCACCCAGCATGACGTGGTACCCTTACACGTCGATAGCAGTGGTTGGCTGGCCAGATCAGGTGACCCTGGGATAGACTAGCCGCTGCCCGCGCTGCTCGGATCATTCTGTGTCTGGATGCCGCTAGGGAGAGAGCTGCTGCTGGTCAGAGAAAGCGTTAGGGTGTTCTATTAGCTTACTGTTAGGCAGGAGTGATTCTCCAAGAACCCAACAGCCCTTCTTAGGGCTACAATAACGTTATACTTTTTTTTTTTTATTTGCAGCTAGTACCATATTGTGAGGAATTTGCAGGGGGACTTGCTACCGTTGTGTTTAGCTCTTAGTGACACACATATCCACCTCAAACACCAAAGTGGGAAAATTTATTAGGGGTTTGATTTCAATTAGGCACAGTCTGCCATTTACTTTTTATTTTACGTTTATTTTTTTAATAACTCAGTGTCATCTCATCTTGCATAGTAGTGTGCTTTCATACTTGGCTAGAAAATAGCCATAGGAGAATCCAAACGGCTTACTTACGCCTACAGTAGCGTTATATATATTTGATTTCTGGTTGATCTGCTGGTGGCTGTACTTGCTGCAGTGCATCTACTAGCAAATTGTGAGCAATTTGTAGTGAGACTTGCGACCGCTGTGTTTTGCGCTTAGTGACGCACATATCCATTGCAAAGACCCAAGTGGGAAAATTTATTAGGGGTTGGATTTCAATTAGGCACAGTCTGCCATTTCCTTTTTTTTTTATGTTTATTTTGTTTAATAACTCAGCGTCATCTCATCTGGCATAGTAGTGTGCTTTCATACTTGGCTAGAAAATAGCCATAGGAGAATCCAAACGGCTTACTTACGCCTACAGTAGCGTTATATATATTTGATTTCTGGTTGATCTGCTGGTGGCTGTACTTGCTGCAGTGCATCTACTAGCAAATTGTGAGCAATTTGTAGTGAGACTTGCGACCGCTGTGTTTTGCGCTTAGTGACGCACATATCCATTGCAAAGACCGAAGTGGGAAAATTTATTAGGGGTTGGATTTCAATTAGGCACAGTCTGCCATTTCCTTTTTTATTTTACGTTTATTTTGTTTAATAACTCAGCGTCATCTCATCTGACATAGTAGTGTGCTTTCATACTTGGCTAGAAAATAGCCATAGGAGAATCCAAACGGCTTACTTACGCCTACAGTAGCGTTATATATATTTGATTTCTGGTTGATCTGCTGGTGGCTGTACTTGCTGCAGTGCATCTACTAGCAAATTGTGAGCAATTTGTAGTGAGACTTGCGACCGCTGTGTTTTGCGCTTAGTGACGCACATATCCATTGCAAAGACCGAAGTGGGAAAATTTATTAGGGGTTGGATTTCAATTAGGCACAGTCTGCCATTTCCTTTTTTATTTTACGTTTATTTTGTTTAATAACTCAGCGTCATCTCATCTGGCATAGTAGTGTGCTTTCATACTTGGCTAGAAAATAGCCATAGGAGAATCCAAACGGCTTACTTACGCCTACAGTAGCGTTATATATATTTGATTTCTGGTTGATCTCCTGGTGGCTGTACTTGCTGCAGTGCATCTACTAGCAAATTGTGAGCAATTTGTAGTGAGACTTGAGACCGCTGCGTTTTGCGCTTAGTGACGCACATATCCATTGCAAAGACCGAAGTGGGAAAATTTATTAGGGGTTGGATTTCAATTAGGCACAGTCTGCCATTTCCTTTTTTATTTTATGTTTATTTTGTTTAATAACTCAGCGTCATCTCATCTGGCATAGTAGTGTGCTTTCATACTTGGCTAGAAAATAGCCATAGCAATAGGATAGCATCGTTTGGTTTTAAAAACTAAAAAACACAAAAAAAAACAAAAAAACACAAAAAAAAGTTAAAAAAAATTAAAGTTATAACTCTCATTTTAAAAATGTTTAACCCGAGGGCTAGGGGTAGAGGACGAGGGCGGGGACGTGGGCGTCCAACTACTGCAGGGGTCAGAGGCCGTGGTCCTGGCCGGGGTGAGACACCACCTGCTTATGAGGGAGCAGGGGAACGCCGCAGAGCTACACTCCTTAGGTTCATGTCTGAAGTTACTGGGACTCGTGGTAGAGCACTGTTGAGGCCAGAACAGTGCGAACAGGTGATGTCGTGGATTGCCGACAATGCTTCAAGCAATTTGTCCACCAGTCAGTCTTCCACGCAGTCCACCCATGTCACCGAAATCGGCACTCCTCCAGCTCCTGCACCTCAGCCTCCTCCCCCCCAGTCTGCCCCCTCCCAGGAAAATTTGCCATTTGAACCGGCATACTCTGAGGAACTGTTTTCTGGACCCTTCGCACACTCACAAACCACTTGTCCGGTTGCTGCTGAGCAATTTTCCGATGCCCAGGTTTTCCACCAGTCGCAGTCTGTGGGTGATGATGACCTTCTTGACGTAGTGGAAGAAGTGTCTAAAGAGGTGTCCGACGATGAGGAGACACGGTTGTCAGACAGTGGGGAAGTTGTTGTCAGGGCAGGAAGTCCGAGGGGGGAGCAGACTGAGGGATCGGAGGATAATGAGGTGACAGACCCAAGCTGGGTTGATAGGCCGGGTGAACACAGTGCTTCTGAGACAGAGGAGAGTCCTCGACCAGAACAGGTTGGAAGAGGCAGTGGTGGGGCCAGACGGAGAGGCAGGGCCAGAGCTGGTGCATCAGCGCCAAATGTGTCAACTAGTGAAGCTCCCGTGGCGAGGGCTCCTGCGGCGAGGGCTAGATTTTCCGAAGTCTGGAGGTTCTTTAAGGAAACACCGGATGACCGACGGACTGTGGTGTGCAACATTTGCCAAACCAGGATCAGCAGGGGTTCCACCACTACTAGCTTAACTACCACCAGTATGCGCAGGCATATGAATGCTAAACACCCCACTCAGTGGCAACAAGCCCGTTCACCTCCGGCCGTGCACACCACTGCTCCTTCCCCTGTGTCAGCTGATAGTCAGCCCCCTGCCCAGGACCCTGCCACAAAAACCCCATCGTCGCCTCCACGATCCTCCACAGCATCCACCAGCGTTCAGCTCTCCATACCCCAGACGCTGGAGCGGAAACGCAAATATAGTGCAACCCACCCGCACGCCCAAGCCCTTAATGTCCACATCTCCAGATTGCTTAGCCTGGAGATGCTGCCCTATAGGCTAGTAGAGACCGAGGCCTTTCGCAACCTCATGGCGGCGGCCGCCCCTCGGTATTCGGTCCCCAGCCGCCACTACTTTTCCCGATGTGCCGTCCCAGCCCTGCACCAGCACGTGTCAGACAACATCATCCGTGCCCTGACCAACGCCGTTTCTGACAAGGTCCACCTGACCACGGACACGTGGACGAGTGCTGCCGGGCAGGGCCACTATATATCGCTGACGGCACATTGGGTTAACTTGGTGGAGGCTGGGACCGAGTCTGACCCTGCGGCTGGTCATATACTGCCGACGCCGAGGATTGCGGGGCCTACCTCGGTCCAGGTGTTTCAGGCCTACTATGCCTCCTCCTCCTCCCACCCCTCCTCCACCTCCTCCTCCAAACTACCATCCGTGGGCATGGCGCCATCAGTCGGTAGCTCTAGGCACAGCAGCAGTGCCGTCGCTAAGCGACAGCAGGCGGTGCTCAAACTGCTGAGCCTAGGCGATAAAAGGCACACCGCCCAAGAGCTATTACAGGGCATCACGGCGCAGACTGATCTGTGGCTGGCACCGCTGAACCTGAAGCCAGGCATGGTTGTGTGTGACAACGGCCATAACCTGGTGGCGGCTCTGCAACTCGGCAGACTGACACATGTGCCATGCCTGGCCCATGTGTTAAATCTGATAGTTCAGCGTTTCCTCAAGACATACCCCAATCTGTCTGATTTGCTCACGAAGGTGCGCCGCATCTGTGCGCATTTCAGGAAGTCCAGCACAGATGCTGCCACTCTCAGGGCAGCGCAGCGCCGCCTCCAACTGCCCGCTCACCGACTGTTGTGCGACGTGCCCACGAGGTGGAATTCAACACTGACCATGTTATCCAGAGTTTACCAGCAGCGCCGAGCGATTGTAGACTGCCAGATGTCAACTTCCACCAGAACTGGTAGTCAGGTCAGTCAGCTTCCTCAAGTCTACAATGAGGAGTGGACGTGGATGTCTGATATCTGTCAGGTGCTGAGTAACTTTGAGGAGTCAACACAGATAGTCAATGGCGATGCCGCCATCATCAGCCTCACCATCCCGCTGCTTGGCCTGTTGAAAAACTCTCTGATCAGCATGAAGTCGGAAGCTTTGCACTCGTCACAAGAGACGGGGGAAGAAGATTCCCTTGTTGATAGCCAAAGCACCCTTAGGTCTGTTTCTCAGCGCATATCGGAGGAGGTGGAGGTGGAGGAGGATGAGGAGGAAGAGGAGGAGAATGTTGTCGAGACACAAGAGGGGACCATTGTTGAGTCCTTCACTGTTCAGCGTGTATGGGCAGAAGAAGAGGAGTTGGAGGAGGAGGAAATGGACAGTCAGGCCAGTGAGGGGAGTGAATTCTTACGCGTTGGTACTCTGGCGCATATGGCAGATTTCATGCTAGGCTGCCTATCCCGTGACCCTCGCGTTCAAAGAATTTATTCCAGCACCGATTACTGGGTGTTCACTCTCCTGGACCCACGGTACAAGCAAAATCTTTCCACTCTCATCCCTGGAGAGGAAAGGAGTGTGAGAATGCATGAATACCAGCAGGCCCTGGTTCACAAGCTGAAACAGTATTTCCCTTCTGACAGCGCTAGCGGCAGAGTGCGTAGTTCTGCGGGACAAGTAGCGAGGGAGAGTAGGCGAGCAGGCAGCTTGTCCAGCACTGGCAAGGGTACGCTTTACAAGGCTTTTGCCAGCTTTATGTCACCCCAGCAAGACACTGTCACCTGTCCCCAGTCTCGGCAGAGTAGGGCTGATCTTTACAGAAAGATGGTGAGGGAGTACGTAGCTGACCATACCATCGTCCTAAATGATCACACAGCTCCCTACAACTACTGGGTTTCAAAGCTGGACATGTGGCACGAACTGGCGCTGTACGCCTTGGAGGTTCTTGCCTGCCCTGCCGCTAGCGTCTTGTCCGAGCGGGTTTTCAGTGCAGCTGGTGGCATCATCACCGATAAGCGTACACGCCTGTCGACTGACAGCGCTGACAGGCTGACGCTTATTAAGATGAATAAAGCCTGGATTTCTCATAATTTCCAATCTCCACCAGGTGAAGGAAGCTCAACCTGAATAATTGATCCACTCCTCCTCCTCCTCATTTTCCTCCTTCTCCTCCTCTTTGTACAGTAAAGCAGAGGAAACTGGCTATTTTTTGACAGGGCCCACTGGCTCTAGCTATAGTACTTTATGAATCTGAAAAAACAAGGCAGCACTCCGGATGGAAAGTGAAAAAATTGGAAGGGTTTATTCCAAAACCAGCTGGTTTTGGAATAAACCCTTCCAATTTTTTCACTTTCCATCCGGAGTGCTGCCTTGTTTTTTCAGATTTATATACATGTAAGTCTGTTACCGGGACTGCTGAGTGCTTGCACCCCCCCTTATTAGGGGTTTTTCTAACACTGTGCTGCTGTGGACTTTTTTTCTTATCTTATATATAGTACTTTATGCATTTAATTTTTCTGGAGGGCCACCTACCCGGTCCTCTGTTTTAAACAATTTTTGGGAGTGCCACATACAGGCACTCAATCTATTCCATTTTACTGGAGGGCCACCTACCTGCTCCTCTGGTTTGAAAACTTTTTTGGACTGCCACATACAGGCACTCAATCTATTTCATTTTTCTGGAGGGCCACCTACCCGCTCCTCTGGTTTGAAAACTTTTTTGGACTGCCACATACAGGCACTCAATCTATTTCATTTTTCTGGAGGGCCACCTACCCGCTCCTCTGGTTTGAAAACTTTTTTGGACTGCCACATACAGGCACTCAATCTATTTCATTTTTCTGGAGGGCCACCTACCCGCTCCTCTGGTTTGAAAACCTTTTTGGACTGCCACATACAGGCACTCAATCTATTTCATTTTTCTGGAGGGCCACCTACCTGCTCCTCTGGTTTGAAAACTTTTTTGGACTGCCACATACAGGCACTATCCAAATTAAATTGTCTCCATAGCAGCCTCCACACGTTGTCTCCATTGCTACCTCCAAAAGTCGTCCATATAGCTGCCTCCATACATCGTCCCCTTATCAAACGAGGTGTGTCAGGCAGAAATTTGGGTTGTTTTCATGGATTCCACATCAAAGTTGTTAACTTTGTCGCCACCCTGCTGTGTTATCCACAAAATATACTGGCAAACTTTTATCATTTACCAATATTATTTCAGCGCTTCTTGCGCATCTGTTTACATTCCCCTCACCCG
The DNA here is from genome assembly GCF_040894005.1 of Engystomops pustulosus. Lineage (NCBI taxonomy): Eukaryota > Metazoa > Chordata > Amphibia > Anura > Leptodactylidae > Engystomops > Engystomops pustulosus. Next base: position 146,709,244 of record NC_092417.1, on the reverse strand, counting down.
CCATATCCTAAACTTATAAGAACGCTACTACACTTGATCTTATACAAAAGGTTCTTAGAAGTGCTGTTTGGGGAGTAGCCTAGAGACAGGGGCTTGGATTGGCGAAAGCTCGCCTGGCAGCGGAGCGCCAGCTCCATGCGCATCATGCGCTTCTTGCGCATCTGTTTACATTCCCCTCACCCGCCATATCCCAAACTTATAAGAACGCTACTACACTTAACTTGGTGCAGGCTGGGACCGAGTCTGACCCTGGGGCTGGTCATATACTGCCGACGCAGAGAATTGCGGGGCCTACCTCGGTCCAGGTCTCAAAGGTCTAGTATACCTCCTCCTCCTCCCACCCCTCCTCCACCTCCTCCTCCTCCGAATTACCATCCGTGGCCATGGCGCCATCAGTCGGTAGCTCTAGGCACAGCAGCAGTGCCGTCGCTAAGCGACAGCAGGCAGTGCTCAAACTGCTGAGCCTAGGCGATAAAAGGCACACCGCCCAAGAGCTATTACAGGGCATTCCACATCAAACTTGTTAACTTTGTCGCCACCCTGCTGTGTAATCCACAAAATATACTTGCAAACTTTTATCATTTACCGATATTATTTCAGCGCTTCTTGCGCATCTGTTTACATTCCCCTCACCCGCCATATCCTAAACTTATAAGAACGCTACTACACTTGATCTTATACAAAAGGTTCTTAGAAGTGCTGTTTGGGGAGTAGCCTAGAGACAGGGGCTTGGATTGGCGAAAGCTCACCTGGCAGCGGAGCGCCAGCTCCATGCGCATCATGCGCTTCTTGCGCATCTGTTTACATTCCCCTCACCCGCCATATCCCAAACTTATAAGAACGCTACTAAACTTGATCTTATACAAAAGGTTCTTAGAAGTGCTGTTTGGGGAGTAGCCTAGAGACAGGGGCTTGGATTGGCGAAAGCTCGCCTGGCAGCAGAGCGCCAGCTCCATGCCAAGATCCAACTAACATAGTTTTAACTGCAGCACCTTTAATCTACTACTAGTTCACTGCCTCCATACATGGTCCCCTTATCAAACGAGCTGTGTCAGGCAGAATTTTGGGTTGTTTTCATGGCTTCCATGTTAACTTTGTCGCCACCCTGCTGTGTAATCCACAAAATATACTGGCAAACTTTTATCATGTACCGATATTATTTGAGCGCTTCTTGCTCACCTCCTTTGGTTCCTCTCTGCCACCCATTGGTTTGAAGCCTGAGTCCATTTATAGTATGTCGCCATGCCACTCTCTAGCCTGCCGCTGCTGCCGCTGCCTCTGCATGCCGTCCCCTATAGTGTCAGGGTCAATTATTGGATGTTTTAGATGCTATCTAGCTTCATTCTGTCACTCTGTCATGGCCATGCTGTTGGCCATAATTTTGGCATAATGGTGCGATTAAGCAGCCTCAGAGGCATCCATGCATGCTGCCCCTGCTGTTTCCTGTCCATTTCCGTGGTGTTTCCATCCTTTTCTGAGGTTCCCAGGTGTTTGGCCAAGCTTCCCTGTGCAGAGCCTTGGTCCCCTTGAAAAATGCTCGAGTCTCCCATTGACTTCAATGGGGCTCGTTATTCGAGACGAGCACTCGAGCATCGGGAAAAGTTCGTCTCGAATAACGAGTACCCGAGCATTTTAGTGCTCGCTCATCTCTAATCATCAGTAAATGGAATTTATAGTTGGTAAATTATTGGTAATACCGGTCATGTTGTGGTAATCCTGTGGGTCAGTTTCAAGGGATCACTTGCAAATTGTATCACTATTGTTTGGAATATTGGAATTATGTTAGTTCTTTTGGTAACAGTATTGTGGTATCATTATTCAGTAATAATATGTTGGTAGTATTTTTTAGTTTGTCATGGACAAAAATTGGAAATCATTTAGTAAAAGTAGGAATTTATCTAAAACTAAAGATATCTTTGTTTCTAATATCTCTAGAGCTTTGAAACTGTGTAACTATGTGATATCTTTTACATATATTGTTATGGGAGGGGGCCCCGCATTGGCTGCTGAGCTGGGGGGGCCCCATCCTAAATGAGGTGCTCCATAACGCTGGGACCCTTAATCTGGCCCTGAATACAACTGTAATTAAATAAGGTGAAAGTCCCCTAAACACCAACATTCCCTTGACATACCTAATAAAACATAAAATCATGAAAAACTTCCACATATTTGGTATCGCCGCGTCTGTAAAAATCTGTACAATAAATCAGTAGCATTATTGGAAGCACTTGGTGAACGCTGTAAAAACAAAACCCGAAAAACTTGCCAAAAATGTAAATTTTTCATAAAAACCATTCACAAAAATGTTCCAAAAAGTGATAAAAAAAAGTTATGTATGCCAATCCATCGGCCCGCCCTCCCTCCCCCCCCATTTTTGTGTTGCGTGAAAGCTGGCATGATTGCAACACAACGCGTGCGACACAATCCCTGGCGTGATCCCCGAAAATTCGGGAAACCCGAAGTAAATGCGGCTATTTTAGTAAATAAGCCCCAATATGTTATTTTTATGGTACAGTGTACGGCCCCCAGAATTTACAATTTTCTTTCCCTACATACATTTAAGAGTTAATAAAATCTCATCAATAAGCCAATAACCAATTAAGATGAAGTATTTGTAAAGTGCATCCAATATCGCTGAAAATAAGCACTTATTTGTCCAAAATTTGCCAAAAAAAGGAAAATGTCAAAATTGCACACGATTTTGTTTTATCCCCTGTAAAACATTTAAAAGGTTAACAAACTTCCTGAAAGTTGTTTTACATACGTTAAGGGTGTTGTTTCTATAATGAGGTAATTTATAGGGTTTTTCTTTTATTTAGGCCTCTTAAAGTGACTTGAAATCTGAGCAGGTCCCTCAATAGGAGGATTTAGCGTTTTTTATGAAAATGTGAAAAATCCTATCTAAAGTTCAATGCCGCATAACATCTTATAAAAATGAGAGGATGCAAAAAAAACCATGTCAACATAGTTAATGTTAGTTATCAAGTTTTTTTGCTGTTATGACTATGTGTGGAAAAAGAAAAACATTTTGAAGTTCGAAAATCAAGAATTTTTCCAAATTTTCACCAAATATCCGCTTTTTTCATAAATAAACGCATACCACCAAAATTTTTCAACTAACCTGAAGTACAAAGTGTCACGAGAAAACAACTTCAAAACCACTTGGATATGTTTAAGCGTTCCGAAATTATAACCACTTATAGTGACATGGGGCAGATTTTAAAAAATGGGCCGTGTCAGGAAGGTGAAAAGTGGCTTCAGCGTTAAGGGGTTAAAGGTAATTTAATTTCTCAAGTGATATTAATGATATAATGGACCTAAACAAAAGAACACACACACAAATTACCCCATTCAAGAAACAACATTCCTTATATTATCCCAAATGGCTTTTAGGACTTTTATTTACCCATTTTCTTCAAAGTTAAATCAAAATGGAGAGGAGAGCACAGGAGGGAGAGGCATGCAGATGTACAGGGAATTGTAAGTGTGCTGCTGAATTATGGTGCGGAGGTCACTGTAGGCATCTGATCTCTGTGAAGTACAATGAGGAGATCCAGTGGTGTAACTAAGAATGAGTGGGCCCAATAGCAATGTTTTGGCAGGGGCCCCCCTCCCACCACAGGTCCCCAGTTTTACATAGGAGAACAGCAGTAGATGGAAGCTCTGCAGAAGGTTTTTTTTACATCCTGTCTACCGCATTAATAGCTGTAATAGTAATGTGGATTGCTGCATGGTTATCTATTATAAGTAACAGTAGAAGTTACCGTCCTGTGTCTAAATCTATGAAAAACGGTGGTAGGGGAGAGACTTCCATCTACTGACAGTCAATATTATTCTCCATAATGGAAGAAGATAATGGAAACCCTTGATGCTGGTGAGAACCATCAGTATTCCATGGAAAAAGGTCACGGTCCAACCTTAGAATTCAGTTTCACACATCTTTAATTAACAGTACACCATTAGACAGTTTAAAAGTGTCTACGCGTTTCTGGCGGAACGTCCGCCCTTAATCATGACAAACATAAGAACCATCAGTATGGCCGCTCCTGCTCAGTATCAGTGTATGGGCCATGTCTCCTCATCACTTACTAGTCAGGAGGGTTAACCCTTACACTACTTGTCTGAAGAGTCATCAGCTGCAAGAAAGCAGGGTAAGGGTTAAATCTCTGGACTCCCTGTTTCTATCACCTAAATTCACTGATAAGGAAGCACATGAATTGCAGAACCCATACATGCGCCAGCCTCTGCAGAACTTCCCAATATAAGTTTCAGCTGCTGCAGAACATCAATACAGGTGCCAGCTGCTGCAGAACCTCCCAAAACAAGTGCAAGCCACTGCAGAACCTCCCAATACACACGCAAGCCGCTGCAGAACCTCCTAATACATGTGCCAGCTGTTGCAGAACCTCCCAATACAAGTGCCAGCTACTGCAGAACCCCCAAATAAGTGTGCCAGCCGCTGCAGAACCTCCCAATACACGTATCATATCCCGCAGAATCTCCTAATACATGCGGCAACTGCTGCAGATACCCCCAATACATGCACCAGCCGCTGCAGAAGCCCCCAATACATGCGCCAGTCACTGGAGAACCTCCCAATACACGCACCATCCTCCACAGAACCTCCCCAATACATGCACCAGCCACTGCAGAAGCCGACAATACATGTGCCAGCCACTGCAGAAGCCCCCAATACATGCTCCAGCTGCCGCAGAAGCCCCCAATGCATGCTTCAGTCGCTGCAGAACCTGCCAATGCATGCATCATCCGCATGCACATAGGAGAATGTTCCTGGGGTCAGCAGGGGTGTTGGTGCACTAAGGAGAATGTCCCTGTAGACAGTGTTTGAGATGCCCACCAGAGGATCCTCAGTTGCCTCCAGATGCAAATGATTTATGTATTTGTAAACTGCTCCAGTTTCTGGCTCTGCACACACAGGCCCCATTCACTAAGCTGCACTTTGCACTTCCAGGGCTACAAACAGCAACAACAAAAACCCACAGTGATTCCTGAACAGCCCCTCTCCTTCCCGCTCCCTTCCCACTAGTGCTCTTCACAAGAGCAGTGCACTTCCAGCAGAGAGATACAGTAGTCGGTATGGTAGGGAGGGAAGGAAGTGTGCAGCCCATATCTCAGTCCTGCCTGCCAGCTAGGGGAACAATAATCTGGAGATTTTCCACAGCATCCAGATATCCTACATAAATAGTAAGTATATTTGCATAGCTCCCAACTATCCCGCTTTTGACGTGACAGTCCCATTTTTTCATACCTGCCCCGCTGCCCCCGACAGATAAGATAATGTTCCGATAAGTCCTGCATTGTCCCGGACCAACTGGCTTGTGGTCCCGACACAATGCAGAGCGGAGAACACGTGGCAGGAGCTGCAGGTTGTAGTGTTTATTATACCTGGCAGAGCGGAGTCTTCTGCCTCCTCAGTGCCGGCTCTGCCTCAATCACAGCAGGTACATCAGATCAAGGGGACCTTTTCCTGCAGGTCCTCTAATGTGGTCTACCTTATCATGTGCCAGCAGTGTCCAACCACAGGCCTTTATGTTGGGGAAACAGGTCAGAGACTTCATCAACGTATGAACTCGCACAGATCTGACATTAAAAATGAAAGGAAAGATCTCCCCGTGGCTGCACATTTCTCCAGAGAGGACCACACTATGGAGGATTTGCAGATTACTATTTTAATGGGACATTTTAAGACACAGAGGGAAAGGAAAGAATGGGAGTATAAATTAATGAGGAGATTCAACACCTTGCAAAGTGGTCTTAACATTCATGCCAGCTTCATTACCTCTTACCTCTGACCTGGAGGCCACAAGCAGATAAGAGCCAGGGCTCATGTGTCTCGCCTCACAGGTTTTTAATGTTTTTATTGCCATCCTGTTGTAAATAAGATGTCCCTGTATTTATCAATCTGTTGTTTTAGAGGTTTTTTTTAATATCCTTTGATGATCACTGTTTAGTGTGTATAAAATGCTGTGAATTTTTCTGTTTCATGCATAACATCATGTCTGACAAAGAGAACTAGTATTCTCCAAAGCTCACCATCAAATATACTCAGTTAGCCTCAAAAAGGTATCGCCTGATTTCTTCACTCTTCTATCTGCCTGAGAGACACAATCTCTCGGGTCACAGCAGCAGGAGATGAGCTGATATGGGGCACAGTGTGAGATGTCTCCTCTGCAGCTCCATTCAGTTGTCGGGTCACAGAGAGGACAGAGGGAGAGATGTCTGACACCAGGGCTGCAGGTGGAGAGCTGCCTCACAAGTAAGAAGTAATCTGCTCTGTACTCCATGTGCTCTGACTCCTCTTATTCCTGCTCTGTGCTGTGTCCTCTCTTCCCCCACATTTAACCATATGCTGACTGAGGGCTCCACAGGAGACATCAATAAATAACTGAATAGGTGACTGCCACTTATGTCATAGAGTGTAACATGTCAGTGTATGGTGGAGTACATGTGTCTATGTGTGACTAGAGTGTATTTATATGTGTAGGTGTGTGTAACCTGAAGGGGATGTTTTGGAGATCAGCTATTAACCCATTACCACTGACTGGAGTAACAGTACGTCAGCAGGAGGTAAGGGGAGTATGGAGAGGGGTCACAGAAAGAACGTTTTCCATACAGCAGGGGTACATATTGCAGCTAACGCCCCAAATTGGTGCGGCCAAGGAGGAGTAAATGAGTAAAGGAGGAGGCTGAAGGAGAGGAGGATAGAGGACAGGGTTGGCTGGAGGATGCTGGGGGACAATAGGATGAGGCTGGAGGATGCTGGGGGACAATAGGATGAGGCTGGAGGATGCTGGGGGACAATAGGATGAGGCTGGAGGATGCTGGGGGATGATAGGATGAGGCTGGAGGATGCTGGGGGACAATAGGATGAGGCTGGAGGATGCTGGGTGACAATAGGACGTGGCTGGAGGACAGGAGGAGGAGGGATGGAGGATAGGAGGATGCAGGAGGACAGCAGGAGGATGCTGGGGGACAGGAGGATGAGGCTGTGTGACAGGAAGATGAGGCTTCAGACAGGACTAAGGACGCTTTGTGCGTCTGAAACGCGTTGGATTTCTCGCTGTTTCCCATGTCTTTTTAAAATGGACTAAATAAAGAAACTATTTTATGCTGTGACCTATTTGGGCCGGATCATTTACTTGTTTCGTGGATTTTACTCGTCTGGGGCGAGGACCCGTGCTCTCCAACACTCAGCGTCTCACACGTGGTATGAGCTGGACTATTTCGTTTCACTCCTTGCTTTCTTCAGACAGGAGAAGGCTGGAGGACAGGATGAGGATAGAGGACGGAGGGGCTGGAGGACAGGAGCAGGAGGCTGGAGGACAGGAGCCAAAGGAAGAGGCTGGAGGACAGGATGCTGCTGTAGCGGGCTGGGAGACAGGAGGAGGATGGTAGGAGGTGGCTGGGGGACGGGAGAAGGAGGCTGGAGGACAGGAGGCCACAGGATGAGGAGGCTGGAGCACAGGAGGAGGCTGTAGGGCAGGAGGCCACAGGGTAAGGGGGCTGGAGGACAGGGGGCCACAGGGTGAGGAGGCTGGGGGACAGGATGCCACAGTATGAAGAGGCTCGAGGACAGGGGGCTACAGGAGGAGGCTGTGGGACAGGAGAAGGATAGAGGACAGGGGGGCTGGTGGACAGGAGGAGGATGCTGGAGGTGGAGGCTGGGGGACAGGAGGAGGTTGCTGAAGGAGGAGGAGGATAGACGACAGTGTGGGCTGGAGGATAAGAGGAAGCTGGGGGAAAGCAGGAGGAGACTGGAGAACAGAAGGAGAATAGAGTACAGAGGGGCTGGAGGACAGGAGACCACAGGAGGAGGCTGGAGGACAAAAGACCACAGGAGGAGGCTGGAGGACAAAAGACCACAGGAGGAGGCTGGAGGACAGGAGACCACAGGAGGAGGCTTGAGGACAGGAGACCACAGGAGGATGCTTGAGGACAGGAGACCACAGGAGGAGGCTGGTGGACAGGGGACCACAGGAGGAGGCTGGTGGACAGGAGACCACAGGAGGAGGCTGGTGGACAGGAGACCACAGGAGGAGGCTGGAGGACAGGAGACCACAGGAGGAGGCTGGAGGACAGGAGACAACAAGAGGAGGCTGGAGGACAGGAGACCACAGGAGGAGGCTGGAGAACAGGGGGCTACAGCAGGAGCTGGAGGACAGGAGACCACAAGAGGAGGCTGGAGGACAGGAGACTAGAGGAGGAGGCTGGTGGTCAGGAGACCACAGGAGGAGGCTGGAGGACAGGAGACCAGAGGAGAAGGCTGGAGATCAGGGGGCTACAGAAGGGAGGCTGGAGGACAGGGGGCTACAGAAGTGAGGCTGGAGGACAGGAGACCACAGAATGAGGAGGATAGAGAACAGGGACCAATACATGTGAGGAGGGGTAGGAGTAAAGTATTATGTGTAAGTTTGGGGAGATAAATAAAAGTGCAAAACCAAATGTAACGGGAGGATAAAATTAAAGAGGGGGTTTGTATGTTGCAGAGTTGCATTAGGGGGGTATTTTACGGGTCCATGGGGGGGGGGAGGTTGGGCAAAGTTAGGGGCATCGTACTATGGACAACATTTGTGGGTGGGGCAATGGGTGTGGTTTATAAAAAGGGGAGAGGGGCTTTTGTCCCTCTTTCTCTCGTCTCTTTCTCTCGCCCAAAAGTTGGGAGGTATGTATTTGTGTGTGAATTTTTATATATACAGCGGGGGATATTTATCATATGCGGGCCATGATTACCGCCCCCCACCCCCCGCTGCATTTTCACAGCGCAATACATCAATACATTTATGTATCAGTCAGGGCGCTGCACAACACTTATTCTAGTCCAAGCAGGGCCTGGCACAGATATAAACGTACCCCCATTTCAATTTCACTGTATGGATGTGTTCAGGGTTAATTCCCAAGATCCCTTTCTAGTGCACTGACTGCTATTTATATCAGAATTGGTGGGAACTTTAGCCAAAGTGTCTTCAGCACCATCTTGTTTCTGGATTCTGTATATATTAAAGCTACTTCTGCATTGCCCAAATAATGAACAAAAAGTAACTATCACTCGGAAAACATCCAGCTCTCTGATTATAATATTACTGCAATATTTCATTGCAAGACATTAATTTTTGACGACAAATTATTCACCCCTATTCCATTCATCCATCATTTTCACCCATTTTCTGTACAAGGTTATAATGGCAAACAATATAGCAATGTTTTCTTTTCCTGAATAGTTTAATATAATATTAACTTAGGAAATAAGACCTTGACACTGAGCTTGATGTATCATACAGGAAGAGGTGACCTGATTTTTTTCTGGCAATTTGTACAGGATTACAAAAGGTGGAGAATGTGCAAATAATGTTTCCTTTAGTCTGGACTAATGAAATATTGAAATATTATTATGGGTTTAACCAAATAATTTGTAACTTCTTCCTTGTCTGATTTCCTTCTTTCCTTGTAGCTTGATAAAAAGAAATTTGTTGTAAGGCACATAGATTGTATCATGGTATCATACATGGTATCATATATATATGGGTTTGAATTATTAAAGGTAGAATATTAAAATATTAAGTTCTATTAGGTGGTGTGGATGTAAAAAGGTACATTAAAGATATTTTGAGGCAGAGACAGGTAAAAGAGAGAAACCCTCAAGTATGTGCCTTGGGTTTTCTACTTTATCAAATTAATACAATGGATAACATCAGGGCTGTGGAGTCGGAGTCGTGACAATTTTGTTGGCGTTGGAGTCATAATAGAATGGACCAACTCCACAAATATAGAATACATTTTTTTAAAAAATTTGAAATTTCCTTCAAATTTCTGTTCTCTTCCAGGTAATAAAAATTTAGGCCAGGGGTGAACAACATTTATTGATTCAAGGGCTATTCTGTCATACTGCACAACTTTAAGGTTCCTCGTGAGTAACTAGCACCCTAGATGCACCCACAATAACAGTACAGCACAAAATGCCATCCCAGAAAATATAAATACCACAGTACAGCAATAAATACCACCCCAGAAAACAAATACTGCATTCAGAGCATGCAATAATAGTGGAGACCACTAAGCAGGCTTAAAATACTGGGGACCTCAAAGCAAAAAACTACTATTATTTGAGACCACCAGAGCAGACAAATACTGGAGACCCTGTGGCAGATTATAATACTACAGACCCCATGGCAGGTAATAATACTGGAGACCCTATAGCAGATTATAATACTACAGACCCCATGGCAGGTAATAATACTGGAGACCCTATAGCAGATTATAATACTACAGACCCCATGGCAGGTAATAATACTGGAGACCCTATAGCAGATTATAATACTACAGACCCCATGGCAGGTAATAATACTGGAGACCCTATAGCAGATTATAATACTACAGACCCCATGGCAGGTAATAATACAGGAGACACCCAGTGCAGACAAATATTTAAATATTAGAGATCTCATAGTCACTAATACTTGAGACTCCATAGAAGACAATACAAGAGAGCAGTATTAAACAGTAGAAGCATAAAACAAATAATACTGGAGCCCACAGAGTCACGGCCGGCGACAGCACTGGGCATACCTGGGCAAGTCCCGTGGCCCAGGGCTGCTGGGGGGCCCACATAAGGCTGTACATAAGAAATCCATGGGTGTGAAGGGGGCTATATCTAATGAATCCACAGGGGTAAGGCGGGCTTTATATAAAATTACTATGAGGGGGCTATTTGGTAACAGCAGACTGTTTTAGTATCTGAATTTTTTATGCAGCCACGTGAATTCACGGCAAAGGGGTCTACTGAGGCTCTGTTGCCCAGGGACCTACTGAGAACCCAGAGAAGAACTGCTCCAGGAGCAGGAGAGGACCGGGGAGGAGTGCAGTACAGCTGATAACTACTGAACACTCCTAGGGATCTGCTCAGGGTCCTAACCTTGACACATATAAACAGTGTCAGGAGTTAGGATACACTGGGGCAGGAGAGGACCAAGGAGCAGTGATAACTTCTCAGCTGCGCTCACCGTTACCTGGCCTCCTGCAACCATGAATGTTTTCATATGTTCTGTTATGGTAATTATGGAAATGCTCATTGGACTCTGACAGTCAGCAGGGAGCAGACCGCTACTCATGGCTTGAAAGACTGCATGTGGCCTGTTGCTGCAGTTTGTGTACCTCGGATCCCTCTTTTTGTTGTGATGAATGTTTGCTGCCCTTTATGTACATGCTCAGGAGTGAAGCTATGTACATGCTATAGATTTGAGGAATATGACACTGGGAAGGAATACCAAGCACTGCTCAAGTGACATCGGGGCCGATGTATCATGCTCCAGTAGATTTTATTTTCAGCGGACAAGTGGCCCCTTTGAGGTTGAGTGCAAAATGTTCTGGTGCTATATGTTTACTGGGGCTTATGTGAACACCATGGTGGCAGCAAGAAATCATTTAGTGGAGGAAAAGTTTTATTTTGTTTTGGTGTAGATTTATCGTATATATATGTCACGTGGATAACAAATATGTCACACATTATTCTCCATAGTAATATACACTCCCTCATTTAAATAATATATATCCCTAACACCACAAGTGACCAAAATAGTCACAGTGCTATCACATTACTCACCACATTCTCTACCTTACACTTTGGGGGAAGGATCTGGATTTTGGACCCCATGTGCATGTGTCGTAATGATGTGATGATGTTTGTAGCAGTGCATGGCAGTGGGGATAGTGCCACAGGGCCACCACTAGGAATTTTGGTGCCCCTGACTGGAAGATTTTTGTAGGCCCCCACATAACATACATAACATTATACACAATTTTTCACCACAACATTTTTAAGCCACGACAAGTTGACAGGACCCTACTCTACTGCACTTTCCACTCAGTATATAGATAACCCTTGCACGTGCCCACTCAGTATATAGCTAGCCCCTGCATGTGCCCACTCAGTATATAGCTAGCCCCTGCATGTGCCCACTCAGTATATAGAAAGCCCCCGCATGTGCCCACTCAGTATAGAGAAAGACCCTGCACATGTCCCCTCATTATATTGATAGCGCCACCAGTCCACAGTCAGCCCCCCGAGTTTACAGTTTCATTACCTTTAATGAAATGTCCACCACAGATGCCCCCTTTAATGAAAAGTCCTGCCAGATGCCCCCTTTAATGAAATGTCCTGCCAGACGTCCCCTTTAATATAATGTCCACCCCAGATGCCCCCTTTAATGAAATGTCCTGCCATACGCTACCTTTTAATGAAATGTCCTGCCAGATGCCCCCTTTAATAAAATGTCCTTCCAGACCCCCCTTTAATGAACTGTCCTGCCCTTTATACTGACCTTTCGGCTTCTTCTCCCCACCCCCACGGCTCTGTCTTTTGCTCTTAAGGCCCGGGCGCATCACTATGACTCGGCGGTTTCACGGCAGCAGGGCGTCATAGTTCACGATGCGCATACAATATGATGTCACGCAGCCACAACACCTCCGTGTTATAATAATGCGCCCGGCCAGAAAAGCAGAAGATGGAGCCGTGGGGGGCGGGGAGAAGAAGACGGAAGGTGAGTACAGATTTTTCATTTTTTTCCCCGAATGGGGGGTTTAGTGGGTACTGTGAGCCCCTCGGGTCCTCCTTTTGATAAAAAAAACAGGGGGGCCCTTGAACACAGTCCCACTAGACCCATTATGAAGGCTCCCTGCTCTGCCAGGGTCTTAAATACATAGGTACTGTACAAAGAGATCTAAAGTGGGTATCCCATCCTTCATATTTACAAGTATCAGAGTTATAACTAGATACGTAAGTTATAAATGTTACATCTAGGGGACCCACATCTCTAGAATTAGATCTCCAGAAACCCTACTGCTGATGTGGCTTCTCAGAATAGATAACAGAGAAATGGCTGCAAAAGTGCAGCACTCTCCATTTACCTAACTTTCAAAACACAAGCATATACCCTCATGGCCCTTGTGACATTTGGGTAAGACCCTTTAGATACATTAGATAGATGGAGTCCAAGAAACAGTAGCTTATCAATATTAGGATGAAAAAAATGTAAAAGTGAACTTTTATTCCATCATCTGAGCAAAGTTCGGCTGTAATACATGAATCTTTCTCAAGATTAGCTCAGGTTTATGTAATGGATGTACAGGCAGTCCCCGGGTTACGTACAAGATAGGGTCCATAGGTTTGTTCTTAAGTTGAATTTGTGTGTATGAATTTTATAATTGTAGATCTTGACAAAAATTTTTGTCCCAGTGACAATTGGAGTTTAAAAATTTTTAGCTGTAATGGGACCAGGGATTATCAATAAAGCTTCATTACAGACACCTTACAGCTGATTATTGCAATCTGGGACTATAGTAAAGCATTCAGAGAGCTTTACCAGAGGTCACAGAGGGCAGAGGGGGCCGCCAGTAACGATGGGTTTTCTGTAAGTCGGGTGTCCTTAAGTAGTGGACCGCCTGTATTGGACCTTTGGCCTGGCTCTTTCCAGCATGCACTCATCTAACCAACGTGTTTTTGTGAGTTGTGTTGCTTGAACCTTCTTCTTGTAGAAAAATATATAGATATACTGAGCAGGTGCATCCCAAGTGCTACAAAAATATAACCTTGCCTCCTCTTTCTTTTAAGACAAGGGTTAATGAATAAAAATATATTGGATACCTTGGGAAACTGGGATGTGCCATCAGTGTACACAGCCTGGGACACAGCCAAATCCTAGGCAATATAAGGTGACTAGAGAGCTATGCTCTGCACTTGCAAATATGGTCCTCCTGGCTAAAGATCGAGCACAGCTATGGCTTTGGATATGGATTTTCTGCTCTTGGAGTCATGTTGGTAAGTATGATTTGTCTTTCTAATAAAACTGCACTGACTTAACTACAGGTCAGCTTTTCGGGTGTAAGAACAAATCTGCTTTAAAGAATTTCACAATGTTGCAACTCTACTGTATTGATAGAACTCCATCTAGATGAAGTACCATCTATTTCATAATTAGAGTATTTATTAGTGTAATTATATTAATTAGCTTCATTTGATCGCCTGGAAACATTTTTTTAAAGATTTTATCTATAATCTGTACACATGCAAACTATACATAATACCATTCATTGTAAAGTACAACTACAGACCTTAAATACAGTTATAGGGGGTTTTAAAGCATCTCTGACAATTTCCAATATTATATGAAGATGTTTTTAGTTTAGTTTCCATATCAGAAAAAGTGGTACCAAATAGGATGTGTGTTGCTTCCTCTTCTTAGAGACAATGATTATGAAGCCTGGGAAGGGCAGCCACTGGTAAGTAGCTTCCTCCAAATTTGAGAAGAGAATAGGAACAGAGAGAAGGGAAATGAGTGCACTCCTCGTGTTACACATCTTGGAACGATTGAAAATTTTCGAATAGTTGGACTCTCACCTGACTGTGCCTGTATAGGCTCTTCTAGTTATCTTCCTGACTGCCGAATGTCTCCACTCCAGGTCCGCAGTTTGGATGGACTCCACTACAGGACCATAAACAAGATAGGCACTCATAAGGACTATGTAGTTGACCAGAAGGTATTGAACCTATTGAATATTTTTTGTAGGGTTACACGTTTAGGTCCAGGACATGGACCTTTGTGAGGCATGCCTGATGAAGGTCCATGTCTTAGATCTAAACTCAAAGCCCTTACAATAAATATTTGTAGTTTCAAGTTCTTCTTGCATATCATACACTAGAGACAATGCTACTAAGGCTGAATATTTTTGTAAATATAGACCCACCAGAGCCTGTAGGACTCTGCACACAAGCCCTGTAATAGGTGTACACTGCCACAAGGGCCTTGTACAAATGGATATGCCATATTCATGAGCCAATAATGGAGGTACCTCTGTCAACTCCACCAGGAGAGAACCCAATAGGTGCTGAAACTACACTTAATCATCTCTTTATGCTCGGATAGGTGGTCCTGAGGCAATGCCAAAGAGCTGAATATATTGACATTGATTGCTCCAGAAATGTTGGGCTACTGAGATAATTCCAGATGTGCCAGATTCAATGTAACAATGCATATTAGAGTATGTAAAGAATATGGCTTGTTGAAGGTGGTGAAAGGTCCTCTCGAAATAAAAAATAAGCTGTATATACCCTAAAATTGGACAGCACTGAGATAAATTGACGAAGAATAAAACATTTATGGCTCTTTCAAAAAATGCATAGTCTTTAAGGTCTCAATGAGTAGCCCTATTAAAGGGTTAACTAAACTACAGGATAAACAATAGGTTCCTAATTGCTGAGGTCAGAGTGATGGACTAAAAGTCCCTTTGTAAATGGAGTCTCATTGGGAATGCCTGACCAGTGCTCTATTCTTCTATTCTGGAAGTGTCACAACATCACTGTCTTTTAGAAGTGAATAGTGTACCGGCCCTTCCATTTGCTGAGAAGTGGCCTCAGCAAACCTTGATGATTTCACTTGCTCTACGTTGATATAGTCCACTGATATGGGCAGTGCCTTGGGAACCAAAGACTAGAAGTTGGAATCAGGAGTTAGAGCAGGGGGGTTAGAGAAGGGTAAGTTGACTTCCAGCCCTTGGAAAATACCTTTAACAACAATGCACGTATCACTGGGTCTACATAAACATTTCCACCTTATTACAGTTGCCCCAGGAATAGTTGTTAAAGGGATTGTTGCAAGTGAGATTGTAATCAATACATCTGCAGGATAGGAGATAGCAATCTGATTGGTCCAACAGTTCATTTAGAATTAGTTGTCACTTATTGAATGCCAGGGGAAGCAGCTACCTGCCTCTCCATTACTAGGGGAGTGTTTTAAAACCTATTGTGGGTACAGGTCCTGGAGGCCCAGAAACAGGCTACACAAGCTATACATATCTGTCCCTCAACCAAAGCAGGAATGGTCTGGTTAAGACCTTGTAACTTGTGTGAATGTAAAAAAATCATAAAAATGTATAATGTATAGTACACAATATGGCAGCAGCCAATACTACCATAAGATTCTTGTGTTACTTGTGTTCTTATTGTTGGACAGATTTGGCACATTCTATAGGTGTCACAACTGTTCAAGAAGAATTAGAATGAATCTGTGTAAAATGAAACCACTTTATTTTAATGCTGTTCTCAAATATTAGAGATTTAGAGAACATATTAGAATACTGTAAGCATTGTTCAGCACCTTCAGCACACACACACACTGAGCACTGGGTAAGTCTCCCAATGGAACACTCTTTCATAGACATTTTGGGGGTTATTTATCATTAGAACAGTTCCCTGTGACACTTTTATGTCTATTTTTGGAGCTTCGCTACCCTTCATATTAATTGAAGTGGCCCTTTAATAAATGTTCTTATTTACGGATATGTATCACTTCTTCGGCATTGTTTTTCTTTTCAATATGCAACTTTTTCTGTGATCTAAACAACTTGCGGTTCATTATCTTAGTGAACTTCACTAGTCCAAAGCTTTTATGCAGTATGTCATATGTATCTTTATACTCCAGCTACTAGTTCCTTTTCTTAGACTTGTAGACTCCGGCCCAGACTTACTTATAAATAATTACAACACTATTTTAGGTATTTGAGACATAATTTATATTTTTCAAATTTTCAATTTTGTCTGACCCATGCAAAACTGCACACCCTTGTTTGACATCCTTTCAAACATGCTGGAAATTAAACACGTCTTCGGCAATCCCCTTTTTGGACACCATAAATATTAAAAAAAGATGTAAGGATCCACAATTAAATGCTTATTCTGTCGGTCTCCAAATCAGGTCCCTCAAATCCTTCAGCATGGAGCTGTGCAATGGGAAGACTTGCCAAAACCAAACATGATGTCCGGCAAGAAGAGCCAGGGGTCTGCTCTCTTAGGTGTCTGACCAAGCCTGTGCTCCGTGAACTCTGAGGGAGATCCATGTTTAAACTTCACCATGCTTTAGTGTCTGTCTTTCAATGCTGTTTTCAGTCTTATTGATGGTGATGTTGTTAATTGGAATGATGACAGCTACTATTTGCAACTAAAAAGTCGCAAACCAAAACAAAAAGTCACAAAAGTGAGACTTAACAGGCAACACATCCACAAAGAGAAAAACTTTAGATACATTACAATGATTAAGTAGGGCAACTTCAGGAAACATGAAAAAGTGCCAGCCAAAAAACTATGATATATGTGCCCCATGGTGTATATTTTGTCTGGGATTTTTTTCCAAAAAGTCCCCCAAAAAGTCTCAAAATGCATAAAGAGTTATAGCACATACACTAGTAGGGGACTGAAGTAACAGAGACTTTTTAAAGATTCATGAGTTTTTTTAAGTCATAAATCTGGCTTTGTGTTGCACTAGCAGTAGTTTACACCATCATGTTTACACCAGATTAATGAAGAGGTGGAAATAACCATGGGAGACTTTTCGCAATGAAAAGTCTCAAAAACCCTCAATGCAACTACTTTTAGACTTTTTTACACCAAAAAAGCCCAGAAAAACCAATGATAAATAACTCCCTTTCTGACTGACATACTGGGGCAGATTTACTTACCCGGTCCATTCGCGATCCAGCGGCGCGTTCTCTGCGGTGGATTCGGGTCCGGCCGGGATTCACTAAGGTAGTTCCTCCGACGTCCACCAGGTGGCGCTGCTGCGCTGAAGTTCCCCGAGGCCTGCCGAAATGCACTCAAGTTCACCGGCCTATTCCTAGTGAAGGTAAGTGCAAGTTCCGCAACACTTTTTTTTTTTAAATGCGGCGGTTTTTCCGAATCCGTCGGGTTTTTGCTCGGCCACGCCCCTGATTTCCGTCGCGTGAATGCCAGCGCCGATGCGGCACAATCCAATTGCGGGGCAATTCAGGGGAAATCGGCGCAAATCGGAAATATTCAGGTAAAACGCTGGGAAAACGCGAATCGGGCCCTTAGTAAATGACCCCCACTATGGGGGGATTTGTCAAAGCTTGGGTGGTATTATATGAGGGATTTATTGCAACTTTTGCCCCTGTTAAGCCACCTCCATGCCAAGAGGATGGGGAGGGATAAGGAGTTGGCCGTTCGTGGCTGCAGAGTTAGAAATGCCGAGCTGGGCGCATTTATTCTAGCCTGACTCAGGATATAGTGCAATGCTATACCAGGCAGGGCTTGATGCACGGTAGCATGCCTGACATACTTAGCAGCCAGAACCTCTTGGTTACTACGCAAAATCACCTGGAGATGGAATCTGATCTTAGAGCCTCGTGTGATACTGCATATCAAGGAGTAAACTTAAAGGAAACCTACCATTTCAAATGGTAGGTTTAAGCTGTAAACACCGAGCACCAGCTCAGGGTGAGCTGGTGCCGGTGCTTAGTTTCGTTAGTGTTAAAACCGCGGTATCGCGGTTTTAACACTTTTTAAACTTTATAGCATAAACTGCTTCGGCGCTGCGTGCGCACGATCGTGCGCGCGCCTACATAGGAAATGCCGCAGGCGTTGCGCGCGCACGGTCGCGCGCAGCGCCGAAGCGGCTTCTGCTATAAAGTTTAAAAAGTGTTAAAACCGCGATACCGCGGTTTTAACACTAACGAAACTAAGCACCGGCACCAGCTCACCCTGAGCTGGTGCTCGGTGTTTACAGCTTAAACCTACCATTTGAAATGGTAGGTTTCCTTTAAGATGCACGACAGTATACGACAGTGTCAGAAGCCCGACTCCAAGAATCAAATGGCTACACAGATTCTAGAACTCAGGACAAGCTAAAGAGAATGTCGATAAATCCATGTTAAGAGCCTGTTTTTATTAATATATAATAGTCTTGTCATTGGACTTGTCATATTCTTCATGTCAAATTTCCGTATAAGGACTCCGTTCTCCACGTACGTTTATCGACATTCTTGGTAAATCCGGCAAGACCTGGGGAAGCCACAAGCACTTGATAAATTCTCCCATTTGTCTCAAATGAGGTTTAGCTTTGCTGGAAGGGACATGTTTAGAAATGCACTAAAATAGCACAGAAAATTAGCATTTGGCATACAGAAGACTGAGAGACAAAATTTGCATATTTGCCTTAAATTGATTCTCTTTGCTAAAATGGTAGAGGACTGTGGTCATTCTGTTAAAAAAGGATGTTGTACTGGCTGGATTCACAGGCTGACCACAGTGCTGGGAACAGGAACCCGAGTAACAGTTCAACACTTCTGTAGAAAGCAGAGACTCCCTGCATAATCACTATGATGCTTGGAGTACTAACTATTACATAAGGGTTTATTGGTTTAGAAATACAAGCTGCTTGATGAAGATGTTGGATATTATCGTATGGTGTAGTGACATTAGACTTGACATTAGACATGATATTTTTTAGAATCTTTTTGGATAGATATTCCTCATCTGTGTGGTAGAAGTGAATAATTTGTATGGCTAAGGCTACCTGCATTCCACTTTTCATTATTAATAGCAGAATAAATAGCGCAAGTTGGTATATAATTGGTGTATATATATATATATATTGTAGGGATCTTCCCGGGGGATGGTGTGTTAGGACACAGTTCACAGCAGACGTAGATGTATAAAAGATCAACTTGGCGTTTATTTTAAGCATAAACAGTCCAGCAAACATAAATACAGCAACACCGTGCTTTTAAAAGTTCAAACAAAAGACCTACCCGTCTGGGCGCTTACTAACAGGTTGTCTCACCTATCTAACACTCGTAAATACCGCGGCCGCATAGACAGGAAGATGCAGGGCTCCTCCAAACCCACATAGGCTGTTTCCTGGCTGATAGCCCAGACCTGCAAGCTTTGGAAAGCTTTTACCTTCACAGGCTGATTAGGAGCAGAGCTCACCTGATCCAAAACCCGAACTGGATCGAGGGGAGGGAGTGGCAAGTCCCACTACCAAACCTACCTGCCACTCCATGTAAATCCAGGCCCGGCAAGATTAAACAACAACTCAGCAGCATAATACTGCTGAGCAACAGATCAATCCTGGACTTACCATCTCACACTACGTAGCAACCTAGGTGAGATGTACACCCCCTCGAGCACTTCTCCAGTGAGATGTCTACATATCCCCCCCCTCTTTTTCAGACCGGAGGGCTGAGCATTTTGTCCCCACAGACAATGTACCCTTGACAGTGCATCAGCATTCGCCTGTAATTTCCCTGGTCTGTGTTCCACAGTGAAATTGAAATTTTGTAGGGACAGAAACCATCTAGTCACCCTTGCATTTTTCTCCTTGTTTAGTTTCATCCATGTTAGGGGGGCATGGTCTGTCACTAACTTGAATTTCCTGCCTAGCAAGTAATACTTCAGGGATTCTAGGGCCCACTTCACTGCCAGACATTCACGCTCCACAATAGCATAATTCTTCTCGGCCGGGGTTAACTTCCTACTCAAGTACATCACCGGATGCTCCTCACCATTCACCACCTGTGAGAGAACTGCACCTAACCCTGTGTTAGAGGCATCTGTCTGGACCAGAAATTCTCGCCTGAAATCGGGGGTAACTAGCACAGGTTGTTGGCACAGAGAAGACTTAAGGCTTTGGAAAGCCTTCTCGGCCTCTGGAGTCCACGTCACCATTGCTGACTTTCCGCCCTTTGTCAAGTCAGTTAGCGGGGCTGCAATTGAGGCAAAGTTCGGCACAAACCTACGGTAATAGCCCGTAATACCCAGGAAAGCTCTGACCTGTTTCTTTGACAGGGGTCTAGGCCAATTCTGTATTGCCTCAATTTTATTTAACTGTGGCTTAATCAAACCCCTCCCAATAATGTAACCCAGGTACTTGGCCTCTTCTAGGGCTAGTGCACACTTCTCGGCATTTATGGTCAACCCTGCATCACTTATGGCATTCAACACAACCTGTACCTTACAGAGGTGACTTTCCCAATCGGGACTAAAAATGACCACATCATCGAGGTAGGCAGCTGAATAATCACGATGTGGTCGCAGAATCAAGTCCATCAACCTCTGAAAAGTCGCAGGTGCTCCATGTAACCCGAATGGCATCACTACATACTGGAACAACCCCTCAGGGGTGGAGAATGCAGTTTTCTCTTTAGCCTCATCAGTAAGAGGAATCTGCCAGTAGCCCTTTGTGAGATCGAGGGTGGTTATGTACCTGGCATTACCCATCTTTTCAATCAGCTCATCTACCCTGGGCATAGGATAAGCATCGAACTTGGAGATCTCATTCAACCTTCTGAAATCGTTACAGAACCTCCAAGTTCCATTGGGCTTTGGGATTAGCACAATCGGACTGGACCATTCACTCTGTGAAACTTCAATCACTCCTAGGTCAAGCATACGTTTCACCTCAGCAGACACTGCCTCTCTGCGTGCTTCTGGTATCCTATAGGGCTTGAGGTTTACTCTGCTTCTAGGCCCAGTTTCAATGTGATGACGGATGAGGTGTGTACGCCCTGGAAGGTCAGAAAACTTGTCTTTGTTTTTCTGCAAAAACTCCTTAGCCTCCTGTTTCTGTGACCCTGATAGGGTATCACCAACCTTGACCGAAGGGATTGGTTGTGACAAATTATTACCAGGATTTGTTGCCACCAAGGATTCCCTGTCTTTCCAGGATTTGATCAAGTTTATGTGATAAACTTGGAAAGGCTTCCTTCTACCTGGTTGGTGCACCTTATAGTTTACCTCACTGACCTTTTCAACAATTTCATAGGGACCTTGCCACTTCGCTAGGAATTTACTCTCTATAGTGGGAACTAGTATGAGAACCCTGTCACCTGGGTTAAATGTCCTGATTCTCGCAGAACGGTTGTAAATTCTACTTTGGCTCTCTTGCGCCCTCTGGAGGTGTTCCCTTACTAGGGGCATTACAGTGGCTATACGGTCCTGCATTTGTGCTACATGCTCGATAACACTTTTGTATGGGGTGGACTCACTCTCCCATGTCTCCTTTGCAATATCTAATAGACCCCTAGGGTGACGACCATAGACCAACTCAAAGGGAGAGAACCCTGTGGACGCTTGGGGAACTTCCCTTACAGCAAACATCAGGTAAGGTAACAAGTGATCCCAATCACGACCATCTTTTTCTACCACTTTCTTCAACATATGTTTGAGGGTTTTATTAAACCTCTCCACCAATCCGTCTGTCTGGGGGTGATATACAGAGGTGCGTATAGGTGTGATTTTAAATAGCTTACATAGCTCCTTCATCACCTTAGACATAAAGGGCGTACCTTGGTCCGTCAGGATTTCTTTGGGGATCCCAGTCCTAGAGAACATATAAAACAGCTCCCGGGCAATTGTTTTAGATGCAGTGTTTCTTAAGGGCACAGCCTCAGGATAGCGGGTCGCATAGTCTAAGACAACCAAAATGTACTGGTGTCCTCTAGCCGATTTTACAATGGGACCCACTAAATCCATGGCAATACGCTCAAAAGGCACCTCTATAATGGGGAGCGACACCAAAGGACTACGAAAATGTGACACTGGGGCGCTAAGCTGACATGTGGGGCATGACTCGCAGTATTTTTTAATGTCATCATAAATTGCAGGCCAATAAAACCTCTGGAGGACTCTCTCCCGCGTTTTTTCAGTCCCCAAGTGTCCCCCAAGAACATGGTTATGTGCCATGTCAAGCACCTGACGCCGGTACGGCTTAGGGACCAGAAGCTGTTCCACAATTTCATCATTAATTTTAGTGACTCTATAGAAGAAATCATTAGTCACGGAAAAATGTGGAAATTTATTCTCAGCATCTGGTTCCTGAGGTACCCCATTCAAAACAGTAACCTGCTCTCTCGCATTTTTAAGAGTGGGATCCTGCAACTGTGCAGTCCCAAAATTAACCCTAGACACCTCTAAGTCTGGTATATTTTGCTCAGTGGGAGGAGCTTCCTCCTCCTCTCCAGCCAGGACCTGTAAAGGAAAAGCATCACTTTCATCCTGCACAGTTTTATCATTTACAGTGGGTAATGCAACAACCTTAGGGGTATTCTCACTCCTTTCGGGGGTTTTTCTTTTTCCCCATAAAGCCCAGAACAACGGAAAATCTCGTCCCAATATTACATTATGCATGAGGTTTTTAACCACACCCACTTCATACTGTACGGAGCCTAGTTCAGTCCCGACTTTAGCCAGCACTATAGGGTAAACTTTTGTATCACCATGTATGCAAACCACACTCATGTGTTTTTTTGACCCAAAGTCCCCAGCCACCAGGCTGGCATGCACCAAGGTTACAAGGCTTCCTGAGTCCAGCAACGCCTTAACAGGGAAGTCATTAATGGTAATGTTGCAGACTTGCGGTTCAGTCTCTAGTCCAGGAACTGCAACACAAGATGGTTCCGCAAATAGCGACTGACGCCGGCTAGCGTCACACTCCATTGGCTCAGAGGTAAGGGGGCAATGGGCAGACACGTGTCCCACCTCATGGCATCTCCAGCACTTGATAGGGCCTGATCTCCCTGGCAGGGAGTCCTTTTTAGGGCCACTTGGCCACCCGGGACCATCGCCAGTCTTTTGCCCCTGAGATACCTCTTGAGCCCTTTTTCCTCGATCAGCACCCCTCCACACTCCCCCAATCGATGGAAGTCTCTTACCAGGTGACGGCACAGACCTGGCACTCCGGGGAGGTGAAGAAGCTGCAGGAACATCACGGAGGTAGTCCTCAGTCGCTTGGAACCTCTCCACAAGGTTGACAAGTTCGTCTGCATTCTTAGGATCACCTTGTCCCACCCAGCGTTGCAGGTCAGCAGGCAGTGCTCGGAGGTAGCGATCCATCACGACCCTCTCTAGGATCTGTGCAGGAGTAGAGGTGTCTGGCTCCAACCACTTTCTTGCCAAATGGATCAGGTCATACATCTGGGACCTCGCAGATTTGTCCAGACTGTAGTTCCAGTTGCGTACCCTCCGGGCACGGACAGCAGCGGTAACTCCTAGTCGGGCAAGTATCTCTGCTTTTAGCCGAGTATAGTCCTTGATCTCCTGCTCACTGAGGTCATAGTAGGCCTTTTGAGGTTCACCTGTTAAATAGGGCGCAATGACCTCTGCCCACTCAGCAGCTGGTAGGTTCTCTCGCTCAGCCACACGCTCAAAGACAGTTAGGTAGGCCTCAACATCGTCCTCAGCAGTCATCTTTTGCAGCGCTCGCTGCACAGCCCGTCTCACATAAAAAGTCTCTGGAGCGGCTGTCACCGCTGGCTGTGGATTAGCCTCTGCAGACGCCTCTTGCTTAGCTATCAGGAGCTCGATGAGTTTCTGTTGTTGAGCCATTGCTTGTTCATGGCGCAGGTTAGCCGCTGTCTGAGCCTGCTGCTGTTGCAAATTCACTTGCATAAACTGCTTCCACATCTCCTCCATGGCGCTTGTCTGTTTTTGGAGTGAAGTAGCAGTCTTCACCCAGGACATAAGCAGCTGTAGCCAAGTTGATACACACCGTTGCCCCTAGCAACCGTTTTTGCCCGCTCCGCAGCACCAATTGTAGGGATCTTCCCGGGGGATGGTGTGTTAGGACACAGTTCACAGCAGACGTAGATGTATAAAAGATCAACTTGGCGTTTATTTTAAGCATAAACAGTCCAGCAAACATAAATACAGCAACACCGTGCTTTTAAAAGTTCAAACAAAAGACCTACCCGTCTGGGCGCTTACTAACAGGTTGTCTCACCTATCTAACACTCGTAAATACCGCGGCCGCATAGACAGGAAGATGCAGGGCTCCTCCAAACCCACATAGGCTGTTTCCTGGCTGATAGCCCAGACCTGCAAGCTTTGGAAAGCTTTTACCTTCACAGGCTGATTAGGAGCAGAGCTCACCTGATCCAAAACCCGAACTGGATCGAGGGGAGGGAGTGGCAAGTCCCACTACCAAACCTACCTGCCACTCCATGTAAATCCAGGCCCGGCAAGATTAAACAACAACTCAGCAGCATAATACTGCTGAGCAACAGATCAATCCTGGACTTACCATCTCACACTACGTAGCAACCTAGGTGAGATGTACACCCCCTCGAGCACTTCTCCAGTGAGATGTCTACAATATATATATATATATATATATATATATATATATATATATATATAAACTATATGTTTATGTGTACATGATGTATATGATTGTATCTTACTGTGACCAAATTTCCATACTATAAGATGGCTGCGCTGAAATATGAACATTTTATATTTCAGGCGCTCAGATGCATCATTCAATGATGCCAACCCCAGCTCCAATACGTAAGTAATCTAAAGATGTTGACATCCATATTCTGATTGAGTTAGTCAAACCCTTGGATGGACCACATAGCACTCTTATTTGTATTAGAGTTTTGTCGACATTTATTCAAGCATTAATTCAACCGATGTCAGAGAGTAATAGAACTGGACAGGTTGCATTTTAGCATGCCCAATCCATTGTTTTCAAGGACGATAAGCCATCACTCTAGAAGCTTCGGCAAACCAAGTGTACATGCATATAGGGCATAGGGAAGAAATAGATACCAGATGTCTGTTATAAAAATGTAAAATCAATGTAAATATAGGAGAATATTTTAGGAAATTAATTAAAGGTAAGCATGAAACCTAATGATTCCTACAGAAGTCTTCTCACAATTTCAGATTTTATAGTTTTCTGATTTTATTTCTAAAAACCCACTGCTCATATCTTTATGAAATCAATTTCAAAAAAGTAGCTAGCACCTTGCAAGCAGACTCACCGAGTCACAACGTCTTCTACAATGTCTCTCTCAGCTTCTTAATTCCCACCTTCCCCAGGAATTTCTCTTTGGTGAGTCACTATGTTACAATCCAATGTATCCCTCAGGTGGGAATATGGAAAACGAGGGAGACACTGGAGATGAAAAAACATGCCCCTTGTGACTCAGTGAGCTGGTGCCAGATACTTTTATGAACTACCGTATGAATTTTTGTAAGAAAACCTAAAGGTGTTTTATAGTCTGATATAGATTGACTGTTTTTTTCATTTCCGTACCTGATTGTGTCTCTTTAATACAGAACAATTCTCAAGTCACATCGAGCAGGTTTGCAGCACATGGGGAAATTTCAACTTCAGAACTTTTGATGGAGACATCTTCCACTTTCCTGGTACATGCAATTATTTATTTGCTTCCCACTGCAAGAGCAATAATGAAGACTTCAACATTCAGATCCGACGCAGTGTGGAAAACGGCATCCCTGTTATAAGCCACATCACAGCATTACTGAATGGAATAGTGGTGGAAATACAGAATAAGACTATTACAATGGATGGTGTCCTGTAAGTAGTTTTTCATTTATTATAGTTACTTGTCCACACTTTAAAAAGTGTCTCCTTATCCTTGACAAATGGTTACTGATAATACTGTTTTTGTAGGGTGACAGAGATTCCAACTGAAAAGTCTAGGGTCCATGTGGGCCACCTTGGCCAAAATATCAAGATCACAGCATCCTCTGACATCACTCTGATATGGAATGGAGAAGACAGTCTACTGGTAAATAGAGATAGATATGGAAGTATATATGTATATATGGAGCCTCACTTTATATTGAACACTGCATAGGAGAGCTGTATAGACTAAACAAAGCAGTTGGTTCTTCTCATCAAAGTGATACTTGCCTGCTCCATGGGAATATCATGAACAATATAGTATTACAATATAGGCAGTTTGGGCGGTAGCCCGGGGCCCAAGCCTTCTAGAAGGCCAATGGCCACCCAATTTAAATTCTACAAAGCATATTGGGATTGGGGTTTACCAACATACAAGAATATATTATGTTTTTTCCCAGCCTAAGGCTACATTCACACGGCATACATCGGCGCTGCGGAGAGGAGCAAGGGATGAGCGCTGCTCACCCCCGCCCCTCTCCATAGGGAGATACAGCGCACGGCGCCGCACGGCGCCGTAATACGGGAAAAGGTGGGACATGTCCTATCTTTTCCCGTGCTACGGAGCGGTACGGTGCCGCACGTGTGCTGCACCGTACCGCTCCCGTACAGGGCCGTGAGCCCATAGGAGTGTATGGGGGACGTATATCGGCCGTATATATGTCGGCCGTATATACGTCCCCCATACATGTGTGTGAATGTAGCCTAAGAGGATCCTAGTATTTATACATCTGATTTTAGAGGGAGCTTTTTATATCTATTTGTAGAGCTACTCAAAGAGCTAGAAGAGCTGCTCTACTACTTGAAGATGACCAAAACTTTCCTGATCCTCACAATGTGCTTTGGTTAGTAAGATGTGCAGGGTGGACATGTACTGAAGGGCAGGCACCTATGCAATCTATTCAGAAAACCAAGCAGAGTCCACGGTTACTTAAAGCCCCTTTTCCCCTGGGAAGGTGCCAGAGCAATAAGATCCCTAGTCCAGATATGTTATAGAAAATATATTTACATAGAAAAGTAAATTCGCCTAATATCTCACCACCGAAACCATCACTATTTACAAACCATTTCTGCCTGTCCCTGTTTCCCCTTGATTACCATTTACGGTAGAATCTAAAGGAAATCTACCATCAAAATCCATCATGATAAAGCAGCGACACTAACTCGTGGATCCAGGCACTGTGACTTTGGTAATCTTCTTGTATCTGTTATCCTTCCTTCTAAAATCAACTTTTAAGACTATGCTAATGACCCTGAAGGGTTCCTGGGTTTTTTCCCAGAATCCCTTTGTGATGCAGATTTACTGTCATAGTGTGCAAGAATTTAAAGTTACCACCTCCCAATGTGTAAAGAAACTTCCTCTGTTGCAGTGACATTACATCAGACACAGGATGGGGGAAATGCTGTAGGAGTAGTGGGGGAACTTTTGGTGTCATACACTGGTAGCTCTTCCACTTTCTGGTTCAACTGCAATAACTTGACACAATGGGGCAGATTTACTTACCCGGTCCATGGAGGATTCGGGTCTTCTGGCAATTCACTAAGGTAGTGCACCCGATGTCCGCTAGGTGTCGCTGCTGCGTTGAAGCCCGTCGGAGTTCACCAATTTATCGTGGGTGCAGGTAAGTGCGTGTCAAGCACCACTTTTTTTTTAAAAAAATATGGCGTTTTTTCCGAATCCGTCAGGTTTTCATACGGCCACGCCACCCGATTTCAATCGCGTGCATGCTGGGCCCGATGCGCCACAATCCGATTGCGTGCACCAAAACCCAGGGCAGTTCAGGGAAAATTCGTGTAACCCGACGGAGAAATGCGATTCGGGCCCTTAGTAAATGACCCCCCATGTAGTCCAGATCACATTACAGGTGACCGCTTTAACAATAGAAATCAATTACACAGCAGATCCTGCTTTCCTAATAGGTCATGGGAAAAATATATGACTTCATATTTGTTTTGTTCAAGTTATAAGTTTTCAAGTCCATTTGAAAATCCATATGGGTATGTCAGGTATTTTAGACTGTATATCACTTTATATGATTTTAAAGGCACAAATGTATTCTTAAAATTTGTATTTTTCAGCTGAAACTAAACCGTAATAAATATGCTCACCAAACCTGTGGACTTTGTGGAGATTTAAGTGGTGTTCATGGATTCACATTGGATGGTAAGGAACCATTTACAATAGTTAAATAGTTAATTTAACATAGTCCAACAGCAACTCAACAAGTGTTCTTCAGCATAAAACAAAATATAATGTCCTTAGTTTTAGGATAGCAGTACAAAAGGAATAGTCCAACAACGGCTCTCACCTACTTTTTCTGGCTTTAGCTCCCACTGTGTAAGTCCAGGTTGGGAACTGCAGTTGGTCTTGTCTTTAGAAGAGCACAGCAACTCTTGCCTCTGTCCAAGATTGCTCCTTAACAATCCAAATACAAACACCTGCAGCTAAAGGTTCAGGTATATAACACAGGTAATGGATTATGGAGAGGAGCCATAATGGAGAACAGGAATCCTGCAACATCTTAATCCTGGATCTAAAGGGCAGTTAACAAAATATGGTCCCTATAACATTGAGACCAGGAGCCTTAAAGGAACATACTGCCCATATATCACTCTACCAAGTGATGGTTTACAAGTCATATTCAAGAGTTAGTGGGGAAGGTCATAGTCTGGAGCAAGGTCTCTACACAGTGGATTGAGACAATCACTTTGGACTCTGTTCACCTACCCTGAGGATAGAAACTTCTTAAAGGAAACCTACAATGAGGAATCTTCTGATCTGATGATCTGAAGATCTGATGATAGATACCTCCTGCCTGCCTCTTCCCTAATCTTTAATTTAATAATCCTGGCACTTAATCTAACTTGTTGAAAACGTTATTGTGGTAATATGTAAATTACCTGCAGAAGCTACTGAGGCGTGTACTAGCCTTGCCGGGCACTGGGAGCTAAGGCTACTCCACGCCCCAGTAGCCTCTGAGGTTAATTTACATATTGCTAAAATAAAGTTTCTAACAGGTTAGGTTCCAGGATTATTAAATTACAGATTAGGGCAGAATCTACAATCAGATGTGAAGATTCCTCATTGTAAATTTCCTTTAAATTTCGTGGGATCCCATCTAATCCTCAAATAAATGTAAAGCTTGTACATAACAATACGTTTTCTATAAAGGTGTGACCCTCACTCCCGTTCAGTATGGAAATATGCAAAAAAGGAATGGACCAACTGAAGAGTGTCTAGATGTGCCTCCTTCTACTGAGAGTGAATGCAGAGATGAGGTAACACAAGACAATATAATAATGCTACTATAAAATATTTGATACTACAACTTCACTGTAATAAACGGTAATAAGCCCATTATCATGTTTCTTCTGAGTATATGGCACAGTGTGCCTTACTTGTTATATGTAATATTAGAAAATTAAGTGCTGAATTTCCATTCAGAATTCCTTAACTTTTACATTTTTTTTTGCATACATAGGCCTGTTTTCAAAGTAACAAATTGTACTTCCTAGTGATGGTATTTAATATCCCATACCATGTACTGGGAAGCTGTAAATGCAGGGAAATGGGGCCCTGTTTTTACGTCTTTCTCTGTGAGCTTCAATTGACACTTCCCTTTTATTCTTTGGTTCAGTACAATCACAGAGATACCAAATTTATATAGGTTTTATTACCGTATTTTTCGGACTATAAGGCGCACAAAAAATCCTTTGTACATTAAAAAAACTTCATTTTGCCATATTTTGAGACCAATACCTTTTTTTATTCTTCAGTCTATGGACCTGTGTAAGGCATCATTTTTTGCAGGATGAGATGAAGTTTTTATTGTTAGCATTATGGAGACTGTACAACCTTTAGGTTGCTTTTTATTAAAATTTTTATTTGTCTAAAAATGTCAAAAAAGTGCCATTTTGGACATTTAGGCACTATTTTCCATTATGGGGTTCACTGATGGGAATAACCATTTTTTAAATATGGATAGATGGGGACTTTTGGGACGCAACGGTACCTAACATGTTTGTGATTTTTTTAACCCATCATTTACTTATCATGACCATATACAAAAAGCCAACAAGGTGGATACACCTACTACAGACTACTTTCCAATAGCACCTTCTCTCCAAACCAAGCTATATTTTTCTGCCCCTATGGTTCTTGAGACTTATACATATAAAAAAGAGAATAAAACAGGAGTTACAGGGACAGGTCATCATGGTTGCTGTCGCCACAGTCACTATCCTGGTCTGGTATAATCTTGCTTCACCAGGATCCATTTGTACTTATGAAAACTGGTGTGCAGAGCCTAATGAGTTACCCCCCAGTCTTCACCAGAGCTTGTTGCGAGGCAGGATGTATTTGGCTTCAAGAGACTCTCAGGTCACTTAGCCAATAGGAAAGGAGCAGGTTGTATAAAGCTGGACACGTAGCGACTGTATCAAAGCAGAGAACATGCATTCTAGCAGATAGCGTAGCAAGGTACAGAGCCAGTCACAAACGCTGAGGTCTTAGATACACAGAATCAAAGCACAGCCGGGCCGGAGCATATGGAATACACCTGATACTCTAACACTGGTTTGGAGATCAGGCAGTAGATTTGTGGACCATCCCACAGAGAAGATCTCACAACCCCAGGAGGAAGGATATGTATATAATGCTAAGAACAAGCCACCGAAGGGAGTTCAGTGAGTAATTTGTATAGTTACCACTACCAGGTTTGTGATAGCAAGTAATCTGCATAATCAGTTGCCAAAGAAAAGTGAAAAAAGGGGCACGGACCATTAGGGTTATCTTGGTGCCATTGTTGTATTCAATAGCTGCAGCCTATCCACTGCCTGAGTGTAAAGGTTTGGCCTGGTATTAATTAGTACACAGTGGCTGAATTTATGCAATTGGATGATTTACCACACTGTTACCATATTTACATCAAACTCCTGCTCACCCCTCTCCAGCCGTCGTCCTGGTGAAGGTGCCTTTGCAAGGTAGAAACGTGTTGAAATAAATAAAACTCTTTTGATGCCACTGGTTTATTTTAGAGTGCCTATAATATCCACTTTTCCCCTGGAGTCTGGGGTCAACCATCCACTGGCACTGTTACAGCTATACTATTCTACTGATTTACAATGCAATGAAGCCAATGTATAAAATAAGTAAATAATCCTTACACCATAAACACATGTCTTTTCATAGGGTGAAATATGTAAGAGTGTTCTCACCTCGGAAGCGTTCTCCGGTTGTAATGCAATTCTAGAACCTATGGACTATATAGATACTTGTGTGCGGGATCTGTGTCACTGCAATGCTGAGGACAAGAAGCCCTGTCTGTGCAGCACGTTTGCTGAATATTCACGTCAGTGTGTGCACTCTGGTGGAGCCCCTGGCAACTGGAGGACCCCAGAGATGTGTGGTAAGTGCCCAAAAGCTCGGAATAAAATACAATAAAAATACCTCATAACAGCATTGAAATATAAGTACCTATGATACAAATGATTTTTTTAGGCTCCATTCATGTTTTCATTGCAGTGATCCACTCCCATAAACCTCTGGAGGCTGTTTATGTACCTTCAATTGTAAATAATTCAACAGCCCAATCCTTATTTCCCCTAACATAGGCTGTTCTGAGGCCTAGATGGCAGGACAGTCCAGCTGAAATTGGAATATTGGTTTAGTACATGTGGTCTAATTTAGCATTTTTATATGGTTTGGGAGGATAGGCTCCTGGTTAAATTTATGGCAGTTGTTAGCAATCCATCACATCTGGGTAATTCAGAAATAGATGGCAGTCACACAAGAGCTTACAGTCTATGAGAATGAAGGGGTGACACAAGAGCTTACAGTCTATGAGGATGAAGGGGGTGACACAAGCGATATAAGAGCTTATACAATGGTCCAGCCATTCTTTATAGGGGAAGAGAATAAAATAATTTATTAAATAAAAATGCTGCTGCTTGAACCAGCCATCAGCCGCCATCTCATATATAAATTCAAAGGTGAATGTGACTGCAGAGAAGCCTGGAGCTTGGTATCTGCTTTTTGCTGAATAACAGACGAGCGGAGAACACAGCATAGATTAGTAAAAAGAGAGTTAGCGAATTAGCGAGTGTGATAGGCTTACTTAAAGAGATGGGTTTTAAGGGCATGTTTGAAACGTTGAAAGTTGGGTATTAGTCTGATAGTATGGGGAAGGCCATTCCAGAGAATTGAAGCAGCTGGGGAGAAGTCCTGGAGAAGTGCTAGAAAGGTTCAAATTAGATTAAAGATTAGAGATGAGCGAACATGCTCGTCCGAGCTTGATGCTCGGTCGAGCATTAGCGTACTCGAAACTGCTCGTTGCTCGGACGAATACTTCGCCCGCTCGAGAAAATGGCAGCTCCCGCCGTTTTGCTTTTTGGCGGCCAGAAACAGAGCCAATCACAAGCCAGGAGACTCTGCACTCCACCCAGCATGACGTGGTACCCTTACACGTCGATAGCAGTGGTTGGCTGGCCAGATCAGGTGACCCTGGGATAGACTAGCCGCTGCCCGCGCTGCTCGGATCATTCTGTGTCTGGATGCCGCTAGGGAGAGAGCTGCTGCTGGTCAGGGAAAGCGTTAGGGTGTTCTATTAGCTTACTGTTAGGCAGGAGTGATTCTCCAAGAACGCAACAGCCCTTCTTAGGGCTACAATAACGTTCTACTTTTTTTTTTTTTATTTGCATCTAGTACCATTTTGTGAGGAATTAGCAGGGGGACTTGCTACCGTTGTGTTTAGCTCTTAGTGGCACACATATCCACCTCAAACACCAAAGTGGGAAAATTTAGTAGGGGTTGGATTTCAATTAGGCACAGTCTGCCATTTTTCCTTTTTTATTTTACGTTTATTTTGTTTAATAACTCAGTGTCATCTCATCTGGCATAGTAGTGTGCTTTCATACTTGGCTAGAAAATAGCCATAGGAGAATCCAAACGGCTTACGCCTACAGTAGCGTTATATATTTGATTTCTGGTTGATCTGCTGGTGGCTGTACTTGCTGCAGTGCATCTACTAGCCAATTGTCAGCAATTTGTAGTGAGACTTGCGACCGCTGTGTTTTGCGCTTAGTGACGCACATATCCATTGCAAAGACCGAAGTGGGAAAATTTAGTAGGGGTTGGATTTCAATTAGGCACAGTCTGCCATTTGTCCTTTTTTATTTTACGTTTATTTTGTTTAATAACTCAGCGTCATCTCATCTGGCATAGTAGTGTGCTTTCATACTTGGCTAGAAAATAGCCATAGGAGAATCCAAACGGCTTACGCCTACAGTAGCGTTATATATTTGATTTCTGGTTGATCTGCTGGTGGCTGTACTTGCTGCAGTGCATCTACTAGCCAATTGTCAGCAATTTGTAGTGAGACTTGCGACCGCTGTGTTTTGCGCTTAGTGACGCACATATCCATTGCAAAGACCGAAGTGGGAAAATTTAGTAGGGGTTGGATTTCAATTAGGCACAGTCTGCCATTTGTCCTTTTTTATTTTACGTTTATTTTGTTTAATAACTCAGCGTCATCTCATCTGGCATAGTAGTGTGCTTTCATACTTGGCTAGAAAATAGCCATAGGAGAATCCAAACGGCTTACGCCTACAGTAGCGTTATATATTTGATTTCTGGTTGATCTGCTGGTGGCTGTACTTGCTGAAGTGCATGTACTAGCCAATTCTGAGCAATTTGTAGTGAGACTTGCGACCGCTGTGTTTTGCGCTTAGTGACGCACATATCCATAGCAAAGACCGAAGTGGGAAAATTTAGTAGGGGTTGGATTTCAATTAGGCACAGTCTGCCATTTGTCCTTTTTTATTTTACATTTATTTTGTTTAATAACTCAGTGTCATCTCATCTGGCATAGTAGTGTGCTTTCATACTTGGCTAGAAAATAGCCATAGCAATAGGATAGCATCGTTTGGTTTTAAAAACTCAAAAACACAAAAAAAAACAAAAAAAAAACAAAAAAAAAAAACACAAAAAAAAACAAAAAACGCAAAAAAAAGTTAAAAAAAAATTAAAGTTATAACTCTCATTTTAAAAATGTTTAACCCGAGGGCTAGGGGTAGAGGACGAGGGCGGGGACGTGGGCGTCCAACTACTGCAGGGGTCAGAGGCCGTGGTCCTGGGCGGGGTGAGACACCACCTGCTTATGAGGGAGCAGGGGAACGCCGCAGAGCTACACTCCCTAGGTTCATGTCTGAAGTTACTGGGACTCATGGTAGAGCACTGTTGAGGCCAGAACAGTGCGAACAGGTGATGTCGTGGATTGCTGACAATGCTTCGAGCAATTTGTCCACCAGTCAGTCTTCCACGCAGTCCACCCATGTCACCGAAATCGCCACTCCTCCAGCTCCTGCACCTCAGCCTCCTCCCCCCCAGTCTGCCCCCTCCCAGGAAAATTTGGCATTTGAACCGGCATACTCTGAGGAACTGTTTTCTGGACCCTTCCCACAGTCACAAACCACTTGTCCGGTTGCTGCTGAGCAATTTTCCGATGCCCAGGTTTTCCACCAGTCACAGTCTGTGGGTGATGATGACCTTCTTGACGTAGTGGAAGTGTGTAAAGAGGTGTTCCGACGATGAGGAGACACGGTTGTCAGACAGTGGGGAAGTTGTTGTCAGGGCAGGAAGTCCGAGGGGGGAGCAGACTGAGGGATCGGAGGATGATGAGGTGACAGACCCAAGCTGGGTTGAGAGGCCGGGTGAACACAGTGCTTCTGAGACGGAGGAGAGTCCTCGACCAGAACAGGTTGGAAGAGGCAGTGGTGGGGCCAGACGGAGAGGCAGGGCCAGAGCTGGTGCATCAGCGCCAAATGTGTCAACTAGTGAAGCTCCCGTGGTGAGGGCTCTTGCGGCGAGGGCTAGATCTTCAGAAGTCTGGAGGTTCTTTAAGGAAACACCGGATGACCGACGGACTGTGGTGTGCAACATTTGCCAAACCAGGCTCAGCAGGGGTTCCACCACTACTAGCTTAACTACCACCAGTATGCGCAGGCATATGAATGCTAAACACCCCACTCAGTGGCAACAAGCCCGTTCACCTCCGGCCGTGCACACCACTGCTCCTTCCCCTGTGTCAGCTGATAGTCAGCCCCCTGCCCAGGACCCTGCCACAAAAACCCCATCGTCGCCTCCACGATCCTCCACAGCATCCACCAGCGTTCAGCTCTCCATACCCCAGACGCTGGAGCGGAAACGCAAATATAGTGCAACCCACCCGCACGCCCAAGCCCTTAATGTGCACATCTCCAGATTGCTTAGCCTGGAGATGCTGCCCTATAGGCTAGTAGAGACCGAGGCCTTTCGCAACCTCATGGCGGCGGACGCCCCTCGGTATTCGGTCCCCAGCCGCCACTACTTTTCCCGATGTGCCGTCCCAGCCCTGCACCAGCACGTGTCAGACAACATCACCCGTGCCCTGACCAACGCCGTTTCTGACAAGGTCCACCTGACCACGGACACGTGGACGAGTGCTGCCGGGCAGGGCCACTATATATCGCTGACGGCACATTGGGTTAACTTGGTGGAGGCTGGGACCGAGTCTGACCCTGGGGCTGGTCATATACTGCCAACACCGAGGATTGCGGGGCCTACCTCGGTCCAGGTGTTTCAGGCCTACTATGCCTCCTCCTCCTCCCACCCCTCCTCCACCTCCTCCTCCGAACTACCATCCGTGGGCACGGCGCCATCAGTCGGTAGCTCTAGGCACAGCAGCAGTGCCGTCGCTAAGCGACAGCAGGCGGTGCTCAAACTGCTGAGCCTAGGCGACAAAAGGCACACCGCCCAAGAGCTATTACAGGGCATCACGGCGCAGACTGATCTGTGGCTGGCACCGCTGAACCTGAAGCCAGGCATGGTTGTGTGTGACAACGGCCGTAACCTGGTGGCGGCTCTGCAACTCGGCAGAC
Organism: Engystomops pustulosus; assembly: GCF_040894005.1. Lineage (NCBI taxonomy): Eukaryota > Metazoa > Chordata > Amphibia > Anura > Leptodactylidae > Engystomops > Engystomops pustulosus. The sequence goes on along the minus strand of NC_092417.1, from coordinate 146,673,035 downwards.
TGACACATGTGCCATGCCTGGCCCATGTGTTAAATCTGATAGTTCAGCGTTTCCTCAAGACATACCCCAATCTGTCTGATTTGCTCACGAAGGTGCGCCGCATCTGTGCGCATTTCAGGAAGTCCAGCCCAGATGCTGCCACTCTCAGGGCAGCGCAGCGCTGCCTCCAACTGCCCGCTCACCGACTGTTGTGCGACGTGCCCACGAGGTGGAATTCAACACTGACCATGTTATCCAGAGTTTACCAGCAGCGCAGAGCGATTGTAGACTGCCAGATGTCAACTTCCACCAGAAGTGGTAGTCAGGTCAGTCAGCTTCCTCAAGTCTACAATGAGGAGTGGACGTGGATGTCTGATATCTGTCAGGTGCTGAGTAACTTTGAGGAGTCAACACAGATGGTCAGTGGCGATGCCGCCATCATCAGCCTCACCATCCCGCTGCTTGGCCTGTTGAAAAACTCTCTGATCAGCATGAAGTCGGAAGCTTTGCGCTCGTCACAAGAGACGGGGGAAGAAGATTCCCTTGTTGATAGCCAAAGCACCCTCAGGTCTGTTTCTCAGCGCATATCGGAGGAGGTGGAGGTGGAGGAGGATGAGGAGGAAGAGGAGGAGAATGTTGGCGAGACACAAGAGGGGACCATTGTTGAGTCCTTCACTGTTCAGCGTGTATGGGCAGAAGAAGAGGAGTTGGAGGAGTTGGAGGAGGAGGAAATGGACAGTCAGGCCAGTGAGGGGAGTGAATTCTTACGCGTTGGTACTCTGGCGCATATGGCAGATTTCATGCTAGGCTGCCTATCCCGTGACCCTCGCGTTCAAAGAATTTATTCCAGCACCGATTACTGGGTGTTCACTCTCCTGGACCCACGGTACAAGCAAAATCTTTCCACTCTCATCCCTGCAGAGGAAAGGAGTGTGAGAATGCATGAATACCAGCAGGCCCTGGTGCACAAGCTGAAACAGTATTTCCCTTCTGACAGCGCTAGCGGCAGAGTGCGTAGTTCTGCGGGACAAGTAGCGAGGGAGAGTAGGCGAGCAGGCAGCTTGTCCAGCACTGGCAAGGGTACGCTTTACAAGGCTTTTGCCAGCTTTATGTCACCCCAGCAAGACACTGTCACCTGTCCCCAGTCTCGGCAGAGTAGGGCTGATCTTTACAGAAAGATGGTGAGGGAGTACGTAGCTGACCATACCATCGTCCTAAATGATCACACAGCTCCCTACAACTACTGGGTTTCAAAGCTGGACATGTGGCACGAACTGGCGCTGTACGCCTTGGAGGTTCTTGCCTGCCCTGCCGCTAGCGTCTTGTCCGAGCGGGTTTTCAGTGCAGCTGGTGGCATCATCACAGATAAGCGTACACGCCTGTCGACTGACAGGCTGACGCTTATTAAAATGAATAAAGGCTGGATTTCTCAGAATTTCCAATCTCCACCAGGTGAAGGAAGCTCAACCTGAATAATTGATCCACTCCTCCTCCTCCTCATTTTCCTCCTTCTCCTCCTCTTTGTACAGTAAAGCAGAGGAAACTGGCTATTTTTTGACAGGGCCCACTGGCTCTTGCTTTAGTACTTTATGCATTTAATTTTTCTGGAGGGCCACCTACCTGGTCCTCTGTTTGAAACAATTTTTGTGAGTGCCACATACAGGCACTCAATCTATTCCATTTTTCTGGAGGGCCACCTACCCGGTCCTCTGTTTGAAACAATTTTTGTGAGTGCCACATACAGGCACTCAATCTATTCCATTTTACTGGAGGGCCACCTACCTGCTCCTCTGGTTTGAAAAATTTTTGGGACTGCCACAAACAGGCACTCAATCTATTCCATTTTTCTGGAGGGACACCTACCTGCTCCTCTGGTTTGAAAACTTTTTGGGACTGCCACATACAGGCACTCAATCTATTCCATTTTACTGGAGGGCCACCTACCTGCTCCTCTGGTTTGAAACATTTTTGGGACTGCCACATACAGGCACTCAATCTATTCCATTTTTCTGGAGGGACACCTACCTGCTCCTCTGGTTTGAAAACTTTTTGGGACTGCCACATACAGGCACTCAATCTATTCCATTTTACTGGAGGGCCACCTACCTGCTCCTCTGGTTTGAAACATTTTTGGGACTGCCACATACAGGCACTCAATCTATTCCATTTTTCTGGAGGGACACCTACCTGCTCCTCTGGTTTGAAAACTTTTTGGGACTGCCACATACAGGCACTATCCAAATTAAATTGTCTCCATAGCAGCCTCCACACGTTGTCTCCATTGCTACCTCCAAAAGTCGTCCATATAGCTGCCTCCATACATCCTCCCCTTATCAAACGAGGTGTGTCAGGCAGAAATTTGGGTTGTTTTCATGGATTCCACATCAAAGTTGTTAACTTTGTCGCCACCCTGCTGTGTTATCCACAAAATATACTGGCAAACTTTTATGATTAACCGATATTATTTCAGCGCTTCTTGCGCAGCTGTTTACATTCCCCTCACCCGCCATATCCTAAACTTATAAGAACGCTACTACACTTGATCTTATACAAAAGGTTCTTAGAAGTGCTGTTTGGGGAGTAGCCTAGAGACAGGGGCTTGGATTGGCGAAAGCTCACCTGGCAGCGGAGCGCCAGCTCCATGCGCATCATGCGCTTCTTGCGCATCTGTTTACATTCCCCTCACCCGCCATATCCCAAACTTATAAGAACGCTACTACACTTGATCTTATACAAAAGGTTCTTAGAAGTGCTGTTTGGGGAGTAGCCTAGAGACAGGGGCTTGGATTGGCGAAAGCTCGCCTGGCAGCGGAGCGCCAGCTCCATGCCAAGATCCAACTAACATAGTTTTAACTGCAGCAACTTTAATCTACTACTAGTTCACTGCCTCCATACATGGTCCCCTTATCAAACGAGCTGTGTCAGGCAGAATTTTGGGTTGTTTTCATGGCTTCCATGTTAACTTTGTCGCCACCCTGCTGTGTAATCCACAAAATATACTGGCAAACTTTTATCATGTACCGATATTATTTGAGCGCTTCTTGCTCACCTCCTTTGGTTCCTCTCTGCCACCCATTGGTTTGAAGCCTGAGTCCATTTAGGGTATGTTGCCATGCCACTCTCTAGCCTGCCGCTGCTGCCGCTGCCTCTGCATGCCGTCCCCTATAGTGTCAGGGTCAATTATTGCATGTTTTAGATGCTATCTAGCTTCATTCTGTCACTCTGTCATGGCCATGCTGTTGCCCATAATTTTGGCATAATGGTGCGATTAAGCAGCCTCAGAGGCATCCATGCATGCTGCCCCTGCTGTTTCCTGTCCATTTCCGTGGTGTTTCCATCCTTTTCTGAGGTTCCCAGGTGTTTGGCCAAGCTTCCCTGTGCAGAGCCTTGGTCCCCTTGAAAAATGCTCGAGTCTCCCATTGACTTCAATGGGGTTCGTTATTCGAGACGAGCACTCGAGCATCGGGAAAAGTTCGTCTCGAATAACGAGTACCCGAGCATTTTAGTGTTCGCTCATCTCTATTAAAGATTAATCTAACATCACCGGCAGATCGCAGAGAAGCGGTCGGGCTATATACTGATATGAGAGAGGAGAAGTAGGGGTGTGCAGCATTATGCAGAGCTTTGTGGACTGGCACAGATTTGTGGACTGGCACAGATTGGAGGCATCCGTGTAGTATTTGCTCTGAAAGAAAAGCCTGGCTGCTACATTAATAGAAGATTGGGGAGGAGAGAGTTTAGTGAGTGTAAGACCAATTAGTAGGGAGTTACAGTAGTCTAGCCGAGAGTTGCAAGATGAGCCAATCACTCCAGATTTTCTTTAGCTGAAGCTACATGGAATCTTTGTAAGATTTGATTATGTTCTGAACCAATGTTGCTATAATTGATCTGCAAATTCGTATATAACCCACTCTGGTTCATTTAAAAAAAAAATCTTAATTTGTTATTAATTTAATACATAATTTATTACGAATTTGTTGATTTTCTGTTTTCACTAAAACCATAATAACAGAAGCCTAGTTAACAGGGTGCTGACAATAACATAAGCCATTAAAAGTTCACTGAAATCAATGATCAATTTAACACATCTGTTACATATCCCTTTCGTGTATACAAGATTCATCCAAAAGGAATAAAAAAATATTTGATTCAGTGCCTGAAAATCACCAGATTTGTTCCAAATCTATGAATTAACAAATAGATTTGCTTATCTTTTGCAGGGATGTAACAGAAAGACACTTAATCTAAATATATCTAAGTACCTTGCAATTTGTAAAAAAAATATTTTCTCTGTTAATCTGCATAAAATATCTAACCAAAGTGAGTGTGCTGTTGTTCTCTCAGCAAAGTCATGCCTTCAGAATATGGAACACCAAGAATGTGGCTCCCCCTGCCCCAATACATGCTCCAATACAGAAAGCACCATGATTTGTGCAGACCATTGCATAGATGGATGCTTTTGTCCTCCAGGTAAATAGTTGTTTTTCTTTTATAAATTGTTTCAGAATTTTTCAAAAAAAGTTTTTTTTAACCTTTTATATTTACATTTTAAAATTTGTATTTTTCCTACATGTCTACTAAATGAGGAAAGTCATGATAGGGATATCCTCCCTAGTATCCTCCTAGTATTATATAACTCCTAATATCCTAATAATACAATTGAAACTAAAGGGTGTTTAAGTTAATCTAATATGTATGTATTCCTAATATAAAATATATCAAAACTAGAGATGAGCAGACCCGAACTTTCCATTCGGGTTCAGGGTTTGGATCCGTTCAATATTTCTGTAATGGCGGCTGAACAGTCAATTCGGCTCATTGAAGCCCCTGGGCAACTAGTTATGGCTGCGGTTGACTGTGGAACAGACCCTAACCCCAAACCAAAAGTTCACATCCCTTATTTGTTATTACAACACTTAAAGGGATTTTCCAAGATCACAACCTTCACAACATATATTTAAGATAATAAATTATCTTATAAATTTAAGATAATGAGTTGGGTCCCTCATATTGAATTTCTGTTTATACACACCCCACTTGCCCCCATAAAAATATTTTTCTGGATGTACATTTTTCATGAATTAATAAAATATCAAGTATGATTAGCAACTGGCTGATTTCCTTGCCCGTCAAAATTGTTGTAAGTTGAGTAACCATAAAAAATGTAAAATACTTAGCAGTTTTTAGCAGGACCCTAAGCCTTCAGCTGTTTGGAAAAACATTGGCGCTTGTATTAGTGATGCAAACTCTTCATTTTTTACATCTGCTCATATATCTTTATGCTGTGTCTTTGGTAGAAGCTATATAGGATATTGCAAATTTGTTCCATGTGAGGGAATCCTACAAAAATTGCGATACTCTTCCCAGGAGTAAGAATAGATCATCAGTACCCTTGAATGTATGTGCATGATTTATGCTATGAATGTTCATATTTTAACTCTTCATCTGATATATATGAATAAAACACATCTTTATACTTAGGAACTGTGTTTGATGACATAAATTACCTGGGATGTATACCCCAAGGAGAATGTTCCTGTGTCTACAATAGTGAGATCTATCGTCCAGGATCCTCTTACACTACTGCGTGCCGAGAATGGTAATGACAATCACTATGTGTATGATTGTAACAATGTAACAATATAACAATGGAGGGATCACTAGACAGTCATTGTGCCAAGACCTTATTCATAAAAACGAAGGCTAGTAATATAATATGTAATCCTACAGAGTTCCCATGATCATGAAACAATGGAAATGATATTATATTACATTTGTATTTCCATTGTTTTTTGTGATTTGTAGAAATGTATTATTTTTTGGAATATTATTGTAGGCCTACTAAATAATAATTTTAAAAAGGCAAAACAGTAATGTATTGTATATCAGTAAAGTTTTGATCCTTCTTATAGAGTTGATTACAATAGGGGTAAAGAGAACACTGATTCCTTAGATGTCTCATAATTTTAATATGTCAATGAATAGACAACAACAATAATCCATACACTAAAAATAAAAGATAAATAATATACAGGATGAATTTGTTTATTTGGTCCCTCACAGTTATATTGAAAAAATATAATCAAAAGAACATAACAAGTATGAATAGAGTTATCAGTAACTTAAAGGGGTAAAATAACATATTCTCTAATTCACTGTTATTAACAAAAATACAGCATCTCACACATATATAATTCCAACCTCTCTATCAGTCCTGGTGTACACAATTTTGGTTGCCCCTGAATCAGATCGTATCTCTTCTGACTATCATTGGATTCTTCACATGAATATCTTCTTCTATCTGCACACTGCAGTGCTCTCTGCCTCCTGCCCCTCCCCCCATTACGAGACCAGCTCTGACACAGGCACTTCTTGCCAGCAAGCAGTGTGCAGAGACTTACTGTACAAGCTACAGACAGATAAGTTATTTATAGCAGAGCTGATTTTTTTGAGTAGGTGAGTTAGCTTAGCTGATTGTCTCATTGGAGCTTATTTACTAAGAGTCCGTGGATCGCACTTTTGTGGGATTTTGGAAATTTTTGGGATTTCCGTCGCTGTGACAGGTATTTAGCAAGGGATTGTGTCGCACGTGATCGGATTTTGGCGCAGCTGCGCTGGCTTTCATGCAACAGAAATTGGGAGGCTGGCCATCAGACGATCCGACTGATTTCGGACTGGCCGCAGGATTTAAGATTCAAATTGTGTCGCAAGACAATGCACTTTCGGGGATCGCGACAGGACAGGTAAGTAAATGTGGCCTATTGTGTTTTATATCAATTTCATGGATCTCATCATCTCTCATAGTTAGATACTAGTAGAATGTTCAGAAGCCAAATAAAAGTGTAGATAATCCTGTACCCTGATTATGTAAGCACATTGTCAGCATCTGATAGCATCAAATAGCATAGAGGGACCATGAAGTTTCTGATTAGAAAGTTCCCGCCCACACTCCGGAATCTTACACTGACCTGTCTAGGGAGTGATCGAACCAAATACAGCAATAAAACTGACTAAAATTGCTAAATATGTGATCAAAAATTATCTTTATTGTTTAAACATCACTACTGGATAAAAATTTGAGAACCTTTCATGGGAAAACCTCTTTAAGTGATTAAAAAAATCACAAAAAAAATTAAATGCTAATTTGTAGAATAGCATAAAACTTACAGAATAAATTCATAATGTTTATCAAGGTTAATAGAAATCATGAAAAATGATAATTCGTAAAAGAGTTGAACATTTGTTTGCAGTCATTGGCCTGTGTCACAAAAAGATGTATGATCCAATCCCTTTCCAATGATTTTACTGCAAATCTGATAGCAGTTGCTTCATGTTCTGTGCAGTGGCTGGAAGTTGTAACAGCCAAAAGTGATGACGTAGCACTTAAGACTGTATTGTGTAGGGGTGTGCACTTTACACTTGTGACTGTTCGTGATCAGTTTTGATGTTCTTTTACGTACAGTTTCTTAATTTAGCAAGTGAGTGACATTAACTGAAGAGGTGAATAACATTTATTGAACAGGTTTCCCTTTCAAAATTAAATTCATCTGTTCAGTTAATTTCTCCTGTAAAATTACGATCCTGCTTTTAAAGACACACTATAACTGAATACATAACTGAAAACTGTGAAAGCACCCTTAAGGTCCATTCTGTTTACCAGGCAAAATTCCTAATCAGTTCTAAAGCTGGGATCAGCCCCTTGCCAATTAGATATTGATGTCTTATATGGTCTCGTCATATAAGCAAAAATAGGGGACATTTATAATGGCTCGTACACCAGTTTTCTGATATAGTCACGGCCTAACACCACTTTTCTGAAATATTTATAATTGACAAACCACTAGTAATTGCGATTATTTCCCCCTTTATGCTACGTGAAGCAAGTGGGTGCAGTTGGTGGCGGATCGAGGGCTGGTAAAGGGCAAAATTGAATGTTCACAAGCTGCACAATATTTCCAGGACCAGGCATAGAAATATATTCCGCACAGCCCATCCGGAATCCTCTTGATATAACAGTTGGTGCTAGAGGGGCGGGATGTCCTTATATGCCAACACCGTTTATGTCTCTGAGTTCCAGCCATTTTGAAATACTCATTTGTTTCTGCAATTTGCTGACATTGTTGGAGGGAGTCGAGGGGTAGTTGTATCCCCTACCACTTTATAGTGTATTTTGCCACCATCAAGTTAATGAATGACATTAAGTTTTCAGCATTGTGATCTTCAGCATTTTTAGTGAATGTCACAGGGGTGGATTAAGAGAGCCATGGGCCCTGCGCTGTATGCATATTATAGCCCCTACAAGTCTGGAATCACTTCCTAATTATGGGACTAGAATCAAGCTTCTTGGGGAATGTAGGATGTGTCCCTTCTGCCTGCTTTCAATCTGCGGTTTCAGGACCTTCAAAGTGGTGAATTTGAGTGGCCAAGGGCCCCCCAAAAGGCCACGTTACTGCTGCGTATATATAGGATAATTGAAATGAATGAAAATAAATATTACATTTCAGTTAGTAGTGATGAGTGACAGTTGTGTTTCAGTTACCGTTTTTATAACAGCCCTAAGTTTCATTCTTTTCTTCATCAAATAGGCTACGTTGTATAACATTCTAGTGCTTTGTCTTATTACACAGCATTCTGTAAACTGTATGATGTCTTTTTCCTCTTAGTACTTGTGCCAAAGGGAAATGGAAATGTATAGAGTTTCCCTGCACCGGAACTTGTTCAGTGGAAGGTGGATCTCATATTATGAGCTTTGATGGATCCCGTTACAGTATGAATGGTGACTGCAGTTATGTACTTGCCAAGGTAAAGTTGAGGAGCCATTTAATATGTAACAAGTTTGTAGAAATTTGCAAAATAACTTCACAACAAACTAAAGATTACATTATCAATTGACTCTTGGGTCTTAAAGAAGCAGCGACATTATCTGGGTGCTATAAAATCTAGATAGCTTCTCACCCCATGATAGGTGGACCCAAAGGATACTTTTCATTAAGAGGAATATACTCATTGAGAACTAATCATATGAATTGTAGGGTTAGCAGCCCTAATTTGTAGTGGAGTACCACACATGTAGGGAAAGTGCACAGCTGTAATGGGGCCCGTATATGGGGGGAACAGATTGGGGGCTTTGGTGGGGAACATGTTCTTTTCATCACCCACAAACAATGGACCAGTCTGTTGTTTGCAGCCCATGTGTCAAAACAGCCAGAGCTCCAAACACTGGAAGAAATAGAATCTGCTCTGAGTTTTTTGGCTCTGACAGTAGGCTCCCACACTGGCCCATAGAAACAAGGAACGTGTGTATGAGCCCATAGAAATACATTGGGATGTCCAAAATAAACTGCTGCATGAACGAGCATAACATCAATAACACCTGTGTACAACCCTGGCCCTGAGGATTAACACATGAACCTACATTGTCAAATTTATATCCCCTTCCTTGCTATATACAGTATGTGTTTGGATCCTGTTACGGATCCTTTGAAAATTGTATATTGGATTGTTAAGTTTTGTTTTGTAAAGTTTTAAATTGCATGTAGGTGTAATTTTGGTGATCTAGGACTGACAAAATACGAATCTTAATCTTCCCATGACAGCACAGCACCGGTGATGACTTTACTATCCTTGCAGAGCTACGTCAATGCGGCTTCGCTAACAAAAAATCCTGCCTGAAGAGTGTGGTTTTGGGATTAAAAAATGGAGGGGAAACTGTGAGTATTTTTCTGAGAAGGATGTTACTACAAATAAACTTGTAGAAAATCTGGTTTGTTGTTCTAGCTGTGTATCCACTTAAAATATCCAGGCAAAAGCAATATGGCTTATTGGCACCTCTGTTACACACATGTGTAGTTGATTGTGTAGAAACATAATAATCATAGTAGGCCACATACACGGTGCCTAGTCAACTGAACCAACCGAAAATTTGGGGATTTGGGCATTTTTCATTTAAAGGAAATTTTGTGCCTTACAATACTGATGGTATACAGAAAAATAATGAGAAAAAAGGGTTTCTTCTACTCTTATATGGAAATCTTTGTTTCATTGTGTAATGGTACACCTGCCTACATACTAGGTAGTTCACCAATCCTACTTACTATACTCACAGAGTGAATTTATCACTCATGATAAATTCAGTCTTAGGCCCTATGCACACGACCGTTGGGGCGACGTATATATACGCCCCCCGTAGACGGCTATGGCACATGGGCTTGGTAAAGTGAGCATCAAAGCATCAAAAAGATAGAGCCTGCTCAATCTTCGGCCGTATCTACGGTCCTGTGGCTGGTATTTTCTATGGAGAGGGGCGGGGGCAAGCAGCGCTCCGCCATCCTCCTCTCCCGTGCACGAAGTGAGCATAGGGCCTAACAGTTAAAACACTTCAAAACATCAATTTTTTTTTCAATATTAAAGGAAATTTAACACTAGGATAAAGGATTGTAAACCCAATGCACTAACATGCTGGTGTGTGCCCCCTCTGGCAGGATCCGTTCTTCTTTTAGCTTTACGAATTAAGGCTTTAAAAATTATGCAAATGTCTCAATTGACAGCTCTAGAGACCCGAAGCCCTTCAAATTAATTTTCATAATTTTTAAAGCCTTTTTCTTTAAAAACAATGGCAAAAAGGCCAAAAGAAGAGCAGACCCTACCAGAGGGGGCACACACCAGCATGTAAGTTTGCCTTCTTGGTGGTAAATTTCCTTTACTATTGTTTTAACTGTAAGACTGTCTAGATTACACAGAATTTTTTCATGAGTGGTAATGTCACTTACGACATAGGATTTGTTAAATAACCAGTAAGTGTTTAAAAATGTATGACTTTTTTTACTATTTCTACTGTTTTTCAATATGAAGCTTTTTCTTAATCCCCAGGTTCTTGTAATTAAAGACAATGGGAATTTGTTTCTTAACTGGATACCGATATATGTGCCCATCTCAGTAGGTGAGTTAAAAAAAATTGACACAAAAGTATAATGAGAGACCACTTCACATATTTTTTTTTGGGCTGAAACATTGCATAAGGCAGCCTTCTCTCGCTCACAGCAGGAAATCCCAGCAGAAGCTGCAGTCATAAAATTACCTGCCATAACATGTGTCAGTGTTTATATGTGAAAACTTATTTCATTTTTTCACATATGCTGCTGATCTGAAATATATGCTACTGGTGAATTTATGTACTTTACGTACCGTTATTTATGAATTTCTGTGTTTTTCCATGTGTGTATAAAATTTCTTAATTTCTTTTTTCTCTTATTTTTATATGAGATATATATACAGGCAGTCCCCGGGTTACGTACAAGATAGGTTCTATCGGTTTGTACTTAAGTTGAGTTTGTATGTAAGTCAGAACTATAAATTGTATAATTGTAGCCCTAACCAAATTTTTTTTGGTTTCTTTGACAAAAGGATTGTCATCAGAACCAGGATTAACAATAAAGCTTCATTACAGACACCTTTAATAACTGCTATAGCTGTTTATTGTAGCCTAGGGTTAAAGTACAGTAAATTACCAATATCCAGAGGTCTGTTTGTAACTAGGGGTCGTCTGTAAGTCGGGTGTTCTTAAGTAGGGGACTGCCTGTATATATATACAAGGCAGTTCCCGGGTTATGTACAAGATAGGTTCTGCAGGGTTTGTTCTTAAGTTGCATTTGTATGTCAGTCGGAACTATATATTTTATGATTATTGGATTTTAAAAATGTTGGGTTGTCATAAGAACCAGGATTTACGATAAAGCTTCATTGCAGACACCTTTATAGATGTTTATTGTAGCCTAAGGCTAAAGTACAGTAAACTACCCATTACCAGAGGTCCGTTTGTAACAAGGGGTCATCTGTAAGTTGGTGTTCTTAAGTAGAGGATGCCAATATATATATATAATATTATAGAAAAATATATAGATAGATGAATTTAACAAATGCCTAGATTGATAAAATAGATAAATATGACTTAGATATGAGATAAATACCTGCACTCCTTCTATTTTAATGGTGTAATAGTTAATACATTGACAATTTTCTTTTAACAGCCAACATGACTATCCTCTGGTCTACATCTTTCTACATGCATATACACACAACTTTTGGTGTTATGTTACAAATCCAGTTTGTACCCGTCATGCAGGTGTATGTCACTCTTGGTCCGTCTTATCAAGATCAGACTAAAGGTAAGTTTTTACTATTCCAGACTTGAGGACTCAAGAAAGAGATTTGGAGGGATTTTATTTTTAAAATGTATTTTATTTAGTTTTCATAAACATACATAAAGTAGTTATAGCAAGTGCATATATACATTTAAGCCCTTGTTTTACCTAAAGCAGATTGTTATACTGATAGCTTCAGTCCATCATCTTGAGTCTTGCTGTTGGATGTTTTCCACTTTAGTGTCCAATTGGATTTCTTATCTTTTCCACATGCTTGGACATTTGTTTTTCACACCTGTCTTGATACCCTCCTTCTCTTGTGCAGAGTGTGCCAAATTTATGACAAGGCTCAGCCCTTAGGATTAATTAGGTGCATGTCCTTGAAAACATTGCTTTACTCCATCAGGGTCACTAGAGTCAATTGTGTAGAACTATTACACCAATTTTCTAGAGTGAAAGCTGTGAAATCCCTTTTACTCCACCTCCTTAAAGCGCTTGTACATCTTTTTTAACCATCTTTTTTTATGACATGTGAGACTTTAACTTGATAGGATAGTTTTATTAATATTAAATATTTTTTTTCTTTATAAAATTTGCCAGTAATTGCCTACAAATGTGAAAAAAAGCTTTTTTGTTATTTTTCCAAGTAATGTTTTTATTAAAAGGTTGTAACTTTTAATAATATATGTTATAAATATGTACAGCATTATTCCATCACCCTTTCCCTGGTTTAGCTACAAATGCAGAGGGTGCATGTACTTCTGCAAAGTGCAAGTGAAAGCCTTTTCTGTAACTGCTTCTATATCCTGCCTTTAGCTGACAGGCTGGAGGGGGGCACACCGTGGCACCTAGAAATATAATTCCAGTGTCAAATAAAACAGGAGAGTCTCCACCTTAAAGGGGTTGTCTGAGACGTATTAAAAAAACAAAAGGTGGCCAGGAGGAGTCTGCTTAAAGAAATAAAGATGTACTTACCTCCCGGCGCCCTCCTGGCTTCCCGCGCTGCTATCGCTCTGGTCCATGAGCCATGTAAATAAACAAGGCAGCAAGAGCAACACTGGATTAAACTTCAAGCCAACCGTGGTCGGCAATGCCCACGCGTCCCTATTCACAGCATTGTATATACTGGGCAGATGGATGTCGTGTCCGTCTGGAAGCTGAATCCAGCGCTGCTTCTGCTGCCATGTTTGTTTAGAGATCGCACGGACCAGAGTGATAGCAGCGCGGGACACCAGGAGGGCACCGGGTGGTAAGTACATCTTTATTATTTTAAGCAGCCCCCTCCTGGCCACCTTTTGTTTTTTTTTTAAATCTCGGATAACCCTTTTAAATATTATGGACTGTGTGTGGATGCATAACTGGAAATATACGCTCTTGAGGTTACAATTGGAAATAGAATCATGTTGCACTTAAAAATCAACATTTTTAGTTCAACTTAAAAGGGTGGATATCTCTGGTTCTTTGAAGCATTCTTACACAATCCATATTCTTCTGTTTAATATGACACCAGAATTGTGTTTCTAGGTGCCAGGGTTCAGGAGATATAGCTTGAGGTTGGCTACTATCATGACATTGCTGCATGGGGCATGTGCAAATAGGATGTATATAGCTGTATGGCAGTCGTGAAGGGGTTATAATCTTTGCATATTGGCTCAAGAGGGCTGTTAAAAAAATAAACCTTTAATTACCCCCTATGGTGCTTCTCTTCTCCCACTCCTTGGTCAATCTGAGCCGTGCCCCTATTTGTTTACAGGGGCACAGCACCTCCACTCTGACAGCTTATGGTGGGCTGGCACGCCTACCCATCTTATACAGCGCTGGGACAGTGGAAAGCTGGGTGTGCCAAGCCGCTGGAGGCTGACAGAGGGGAGGTTCCATGCCCCTGTAAACACACAGGGCACGGATCAGACAGACCACGGCCGGTAAACTGGCAGTGCCGAAAGAGGTAAGTAAAGGTTTATTTTTTTGAACAGCCCTCCCCAGCCCACCTGCAAAGTTTTTTAAATAGACGAACAACCCTGATAAGACTATCTATCTTTTAAAAAGTAAAATGGGTGGTGTGAAATGGAGTTGGGGTATTTAGCTTGATAGTTTACTCACAACAGTTGCATGTCATCGGTGGGTGAGTTCCACTAACGTGGAGGTGGCAATAGAAAGAGACTGCCCAAAATCACAAACTCAGGCAGTTACAGAAGATGCTTTCTGAGTTCTAGCCCAGGTGGTTGGCTTAAACAACAGGCGATAGAAACTACGGCCGTGTGTCCATACAAAGAACGTGCAAAGTGCTTGGAAATATATTTAAAAAGTGTTTGCGCCAGTTTTGTGTTGCGGCTGCACTCTGTTGCATGTGAGTGTTTTGAAATTTTCTACACATTCAATACATTGACTCGATAGAACTATGTTGCACGCTGTATGTTAGAGGTGCGCCTAAATAGGTGGTGCACACTTATCAAGCAGTGCAGGGAGCGCCAGATTAATGAAGACCGTGCGCCAGTATCCAATCATCTGCAGCACTCTGCACACACAAAAGGAAAACTGTATATTTGTTATGATAAAGCTGGACCATAGGGACCAAAATTCATGTTTGTGTGTATAAGCGCTTACCAATTCTGAGACTAATTTTATTAAAATGTGTTTTTTTAAAAGGGATATGTGGAAACTTCAACAATATGCAAAGTGATGATTTTAAGGCTATTAGCGGAGTCTTGGAAGGAACTGCCGCCAGCTTTGCTAATACTTGGAAGAGTACAAGTAACTGTCCAAACATCAAGAACAGCTATGAGGACCCATGTTCCCTGAATTTGGAGAAGGGTACGTATGAAATAATGGTGGTGCAATAGACATGGTGCGATTTTATGTGATGTTATGTGTGCCTTTCCATGTTTTTAACTATGCTATTACCAGTAAAGGTAAAGTTTTAAAAATGTCTTATTGCCTGTTGCTAGACCTCCTCTGACATTTTGTATTTTATCTTTACGTAAATTATTTTTAAGAGACAAGTTATTTTCTTAGTTTCTGAGACGACTGTCATACTTTTGTTTAGTGTAATTTGAATACTTTATTTCTGGTCAAATTCCTGATGCTTGTTGGTATGTTGCCTTTTGATTTGGTAAACTACAAAAATTGTATATTTTTACAGAAAAATATGCACAGCACTGGTGTGGTCTGCTTACCTTGTCAAATGGACCCTTCTTCCCCTGCCACAGTATAGAAAATCCACTTACACACTATTCGGTAAGGTACTATTCCCACATGCATTATCCATTTAGTGAAAAGGATCGATAGATAAAATGTTGCCTGCAGATAGGGCATTGTATGCAATCTGCTTGGCTCCTCCTGCTTTATAACATGCTGCCTACAGATAGGACACAACTTACGCAGCTCCTCCTGCTCTACAACTTACTGCCTACTCAGCTACTTCTGCTCTATGACATACTGCCCACGGAAAGCAATTTATATAAAATGCTCAGAAGCAATTCCGCCCTTGGAGCCCACCACTGTGGACCTACATATAAATATTACTGCTCAGGCATTTGCAGATTCCTCATACATTACGGATACTAATTTCTTTCTGTAGGAGCTTGCTTCATAGTCCTTGGACTGTTATATTCTGGGGGTCCTGTCAGTAACTTGCTGTGCAGCTCTTGCCTTCAGCCTAGGTCTTCTTACCTGAGAGGAAGGAATAAATACAGACAAAGCAGCAGAAAGATGAGTCGGCTAGATATTGCATCTACATATAGTCATTCCGTGCATCTATTATATATACATATAAACTGGGTAAATTGTTAAAATTTAGGATGGTTATACTGTATATTTGTATGAAATCATGCACCACTCAAGAAGGGCCTGGGGCCTACCAACCTTATAGGCTGTTACAGGGGAACATTCTTCATAACTGGACCCTCTGCTCTATTATTATATATATATTACATATAGGGTTAATGGATACAGTATATACTGATAGCAGGCACTGATATTCTGGGGTGAGATGTCAGTGTGTACTGAAGCCATTGGGTCATTAACATATCAAAAGGCTTTGAACAGTAAGAAGCCACCATGAACCAGGTGTGAGATTCCCTGCACACTACCGGGGTCTATCCTGAGAGGGTCTTAGGGTGGAGTTATAAGGGGGTGGGGAGGGACTACACACAGGGATATTTAAGCATAGTAAAACCCAGAAATCGCTCTCTTCTGTCTCTTGCTTCCTCCCCACCCCCGCCTCCCCTGGATGAGCAGCACTTAACTAAGGAACCAGGTCATATATTGTGTGTGCTTTCTGTGTATGTATATAACTTTATAAGAGTAATTATAACATAGTACTTATTATAATATAGTAGACTTTATACGTGTACCTATAGATATTCCAGGTGTTATGTGTTTTACCATATATACATAACTAAGTGTTTACAGTGAGTGTGTATATATTAGTGTAACTACATGTACAACCTGTAGCCGTATCCCATTCACACGTGGATCTGTGCCCTGCACGTGTATTGGAGGAGTAGATATATAGAGGCTATTGTGCATAAGACTCTATATGTACATGTATATGGTCAGGTACTGGATGTGACTCCTGCTTCAGGGTATATCCAGGAGCTGCTGTAGTGTTAGAATATATTGTATATACATACACACTACTGGGAGTCCAGGAGGGGTCAGAAGAAGAAGGTTTGTGTGCAGTTGTGTTCTCTATGTATTTTGCATTGTATTTTATGTACCGTATATTCCGGCGTATAAGACGACCTGGTGTATAAGATGACCTGGTGTATAAGACGACCCCCCTACTTTCCTGTTTAAAATATAGAGTTTAAGATATATTCGCCGTATAAGACTACCCCTTTTCCAACGCATACAAAACACAGGTAAAAATTAAAAAAAAAAAAACAGATTTGAATTTAACATGGTCCTTTTTTTAATTTAAATTCTTTTGACATGCAGGTATATAGCAGGAAAACTGTCGCTCATAAACATAAGGCATACAACAACAACATTACCATTACAGCACAGCCCCCAGTAGTATACAGCACAGCCCCCAGTAGTATACAGCACTGCCCCCAGTAGTATACAGCACTGCCCCCAGTAGTATACAACACAGCCCCCAGTAGTATACAGCACAGCCCCCAGTAGTATACAGCACAGCCCCCAGTAGTATACAGCACAGCCCAGCATTAAAAAAAAACAAAACTTAAAAACATGGCGGCGCCCAGCAGAAGAAAGAAGACGGCGCGGAAGATTAAAGACGAGCCGCGCAGACATCGGGGCCAACGGAGGGTGAGTATGCGCCCCGATGTCTTTTTGAGGCTGCCGGCAGCTTTTTGAGGCTGCCGGCAGCCATCGCTGTGAAAACACCCGCCAATCGCGGGTGTTGCCGGTAAGCCTTTGCTGCAATATGCAGCAAAGACTTACCGGCTATGGAGAGGGCTCGGCCCGTGAGCCCTCTCCATGCACCGGGCCCCGACCTCCGCCGTGAATACATGGCGGGCGGTCCGGATTACCGGCGTAAAGTCTTTTTGTATATAAGTATCTGCGAGGGTTGTATGTTATTCCTGTGATATATGAAGGACTGGAGTAGGTGTTTATGGTAAATAGCACAGACTAAGGGGCTGGACAGAACCACTGAAGCCTAGAGGAACTGAGCAAATCCCCAACTCCCCTTTATCATAGGCCTACAGGTGGATTCATCCATTTTCCTTTGAGCCAAAACTTATATACTGCCTGCATTTTTAGAATACAAAGCTCACCTAAAAAATCTGTGTTTTTCTTCCTTCAGAATTGCCTCTCAGATACATGCAGCTGTAAGGACAGTGAGGAATGCATGTGTGCAGCCCTTGCTTCATATGCCCATGCATGTGCCAAGAAAAATGTCATCCTCACCGGATGGCGAGACAGTGTTTGTGGTGAGTACTCATTTAGCCCATGTTAATTTGCCTTATCTTCTGCAAAACCCTCCTTTTACCATGTAATGTTTTTATTGTTGCTTATAGGAAAGTACGCAAAATCGTGCAAAGAGTCCCAGGTGTACCAGTACAATGTGACCCAGAGTCAGCCTACTTGCCGTTCCTACAGTAATAATGATGCTACATTCGACTTTGAGTTCTCTCCAGTGGACGGTTGTGTGTGCAGAGACGGGACCTATCTGAATGACAATGGAGAATGTGTTCCAGCAAGTTCATGTCCTTGTTATTACCAAGGCAATATCATGGAATCTGGAGAAATGGTTGAGGAGAATGGAGTTAAATGGTAAGAATATAAAAAAATATGAAGTCTTTGTAAGGAAATTAAGGTGGGTCCTTCCAGAATCCAATACGTTGCAGTTAAGCACTAGAGTAAACACCTTTCAAAATTAGTTTGACCCTCAGATTCCCAGGGAACAGTTAATTTTGCTTTCAAGTGACTCTCTGTATTGGCTGATAGAGGCTGGTATCTACTGGACAATTCCTTCCTTTTATTACGGACAGGATGGCCCTCAGGAAAAGACCAGGTTTTAGTATAGAGGCCCATTAAAATTTTTCCTATAGGGTCACTCTCTGGCATATTTACCTCACTTGCTTACATGGCTACATAATAACCAACCAAACTGACCCAATTCCTTAAAAACCAGAAACATTGACTCCATAAAAGCCAGCCAAAGTGCCTCCAGAACTGTAAAAACACATTCTCTTGTAACATCCAACCAGGGACCTTCCTTAAGAGTTATGGTACCTTTATGTAAATTAGTTAAATGGCCCTGCAGTTGTATCATAATATGTGTTGGATTAGATTCCATGGGCCCAACAGATAAAAATCTCCTGGATTTATCGTTTTCAAGGAAACTCTACTCAAAATTAGGTTGTCTTCTGCATCTATGGTTGTCTTCTGTAGCTATGTAATCAAATATTACCCTGAGCCCACCAGAGCATCCTCTGCTACTCTGGTAGGCTAGTCCTACACTGTTCATTAAAAGCATAGTGCAATCATAACAGCATGAGTGGTAAAGGATCTTTAGGAGGTTTCACCAGCAGGGGCATAACTAGAATTGATTAGGTACCATGACTAAGGTTTGGTATGCAGCTGTATGTAAATATATCGGCCACTATATTGAAATGTGGCCCACCACAGTATAATGCTCCCTTCTGTCAGATAATTGCATTGTTGCTATCAATTATATTATATACTTTCTGTATTAAATTCTCATAATTAGTTAGATATCTGCTTACTGTCAGTCATTTACTCTCAATGGATAACAATCAGTTCATGGTCATGTAAACCGAACTGTACCATCGTGACGTCACCTAACAGTGGACAGATTGTTATCCACTGGAAGTAGGGCAAGAATGACAGCAAATAGAGATCTAAAAAAAGAAGCAGAAAGGATATTGGAAGAAAATTATTTGAGAGTATTCCCAGCTAATACTTACAACCAAGGACACCAGCGCATCCCATTGTATGCTCATATTGTATGCTCATACACTGCGATATGTCCTTTTAGTTCAGTACCTATCACCAGTTCCAGGTGTCTCTAAGGACAGTTGGGATGACCCAAGGTCTGCTTTCAGCAGAGGCTGCAGATAGTTGCCATACAGTGGCATCTGTCTACTCTGAACTATATACAATTTATTCCAGCAGGAAGCAGGATGTAAAAGCTTCTACATTTTTTCATTCTGTATATCCTGCTGGATATACAGTATACTGAGAAATTGCTGACCCCAAGTATGCATCCACCTGTCATTATATTTGTATGGACACGTTCAATGTGTACTTCTGGAGATTTTCTGGCATATACGCTGAACCTTGTTTGAGAAACAAAGTGTTAACCCCACCTTCTGTTACACATTAAATTAACAGTATACAATTAGGACACAAATAGTATTAATATCTTTAAAGTAAACACCACAGAGGAGCAACTGACCAATGGTCTCACTCCCAAAAAAACTGAAAATATAGAAAAATTATGTCAGTGCTCGCTCCTACTAGTTCCTAATGGATCCTTTTTCAAGGCATCATGTCCCAACATTATCTTGTTAAGGGAAGAGTAAAAAGGAAGCTCCATGAATTTCTTAACCGTTGTTGTAATAATCTGATTCTAATAATCCAGAACCACCTCAGAAGCCAATTCTGAGCTCCTACAGTAGGTCCTAAAAGGGATCGGGCAAAGAAATAAAACCTTTGAGTGTAGAGTAAAGGGGATTTGCTAGATTTCAGTACTCCTCCATGTGTCATGTATTATCTGCTGCAGGGTCAGCCTCTTCACCTCTACTGTTACCTGTCTATGCTGAAACAGTTGACAGCCACCAAGTGGCCTACCGGGGCCTCATAGCGTCTACAGCAGTAGATCTGTCAGTGTTCACAAGTACAGTATGATTTTCAGCTGAATAGCTTTTTGATTGTCTTACAAAATTTATGAAAGGTAAATTGATTTGGCATCTAGTATCATGCCAAGTATAAGAATGTGATCAGTGGCAGAAAAATTGCAAGTCCCAAATACTAATGTTGGCTTTAGTGTTTTGATAAATTTATAGTTATTACATGAAGTTTTAAAATGTTCATGTTAAAAAAAAATAATATGTTATATTTACAGCACCTGTGAAAGAGGCAAGCTGACCTGTATGGGAGCAGCCAAGGAAGTAGAAGGTAAACCCAATTAGTTATTCATTTTTTCCGTCAAATCTATATCAATTTACTTTATACAGACCAAGGCCTATTTCACACAAGACGTTCTTGGGTCTTAGATCAGGATTTCAGGATGGATATACATCCCCATAGATGCCTATTGTGCATGGCCATGGTATGGTGAGCACACACACACGTGTCACTGTAAGGTCACATATAGAAAAAGCTATGTGAAACCGGCTATGATGTCAACTAGGCTACAATTGTCCCAGAAGCCTTGAGTGTTTTTGTAGACCTCTTACACACCATCCTGTGCCAGCAGGTCAGAAGCAAGAATAGGGTTAGGCTGTGTATAGAACCCTGGAGCACTCCTGGTGTAGGTATCTATCTCCCCAACAGATTTTATGTGGAAGGCCCATGATGGTAACGGCAGGCCACACAGAGTACGGGTACATTCAGATGTCCTGAAGTATGGGCTGTGAGCTAGCTGCAAAGACAACAGCTAGCTCACGGCCTCCATGGAGGTCCATTGAGCACAGACACCATGCAGTGAGCTCATTATATCCCATTGCTATGTGACCAAGATGTGTCGCCTATCTGCAAAAGGTAGAGCAAGTCCTATAACTTCTCTGATTTGCAGAGAGGGGTGAGCAGCACTTATGCTTTCCCTCTCCTCTTGAGGCTCATAGGACTTCTGGAGTCTGAATGTACCTTGAAATTAAGATCTTTATCAACTCATGATTCCTTTTACTGACAGGCTTCAAACAGCAACACAACAGCAGGCTCGTGACAACTCCTTTATTTAGAGAACTAGCAGGCTGTTGATTTGACTGCCTGTAGTGATAATACGCACCATTTCTCCAGCCATGGCATCAGTGTTGACCAGTGGTGAGCTTTGCTGGGAAGATCTCCTGTGGAGCCAGTTCGGCTCTGCAGCACAGAATAGTAATCCAACAGTTTGGCAAAAGATGTGTCTACCTGAGTGAAGTTGGCCCCCCCACCTTGTTCAAATCAAACAAAATTGGTGTCAAACGTTTGTGCTACGTTTGTGCTGGTTTGTGCAGCAAAAATTTTCGTTTGTGCCGCTATCATTTTTAAGATATTAATGAGAGTTTTCAGAGGTCATCAGAGGTCAACCAGCCCCCCCCCCCACATTGTCCAAACCAAACAAAACTGTTGCCTAACAATTCTGCTAAGTTTGTGCTGGTTTGTGCTGCTCAAATTTTTGTTTGTGCTGCTTTTGTTTTGAATATATGAACAAAAAATGAAAGGTCAAAAGTTCAAGCAGCCCCCCACATTAACCAAATCGAACAAAACTGGTGTCAAACGTTATTGCTATGTTTGTGCTGGTTTGTGCAGCAAAAATTTTTGTTTGTGCCGCTATCATTTTTAATATATTCATACTTTTTTCCAGAGGTCATCAGAGTTAATTTCTTCCAAAGTACAATGTGTTTGCTAACTCCCCCTAGTGATCAAACCAGGGAAGTGTCACTAGATTTGTATTTTACCAGTTCAGCCTAAACACCTTTAACCTATGTAAACACCTGAACATACCTTAAAAATGATAGCGGCACCAATGAAAATTTTTGCTGCACAAACCAGCACAAATGTAGCACTAACGTTTGACACCAGTTTGGTTTGATTTGGTTAATGCGGGGGGGGGGGGGGCTGCTTGAACTTTTGAACTTAAATTTTTTGTTCATTTATTCAAAACAAAAGCAGCACAAACAAAAATTTGAGCAGCACAAACCAGCACAAACATAGCAGAATTGTTCGGCACCAGTTTGGTTTGGTTTGGACAATGTGGGGGGACTGGTTGACTGCCGATGACCTCTGGAAACTTTCATAAATATCTTAAAAAAGACAGCGGCACAGACAAAAATTTCTCCTGCACAAACCAGTACAAATGTAGCACAAACGTTTGACACCAATTTTGTTTGATTTGAACAAGGTGGCGGGGGCCAACTTCACTCAGGTGATGTGTCTCTCATCTAAATCTTCTGGAGACCCAAAACTGCTTTCAAAACGAACCAGCCAATCCAAGCATAGCTTCAGCTCAGCAAATATACATTTAGTATAAACAAAACAAAAACATGTTCAAGTCACAAACATGCATACAGATATTGCATACAATATTCCCACTTAGAAAAGTAAGTGGCAGCAAAGAGCAGAAAATGGCTCAGGAAGATAGCCTGGCAAATAGACTAGCTGAGCATATAAATAAAGGTGAAGCAAGAGCAGCCTCATTCTGTGGGTGGAGTCAGAACAAAAAAACTACAATATATTCTGCGATAAACAAGATTACAACTACTATAATACTGCCCCGTATGTACTATAAATATAATGCTACCTCCTATGCACCAGAATACAACTACTATAATACTGCCCCCTAAGTACAAGAATATAATTACTAATTACTATAATACTGCCCCTATGTACAAGAATATAACTACTATAATACTGCCCCCTATGTACAGGAATATAACTACTATAATACTGCCCCTATATACAAGAATATAACTACTATAATACCGCCCCCTATGTACACGAATATAACTACTATAATACTGTCTCCTATGTACAAGAATATAACTACTATAATACTGCCCCTATGTACAAGAATATAACTACTATAATACTGCCCCTATATACAAGAATATAATTACTAATTACTATAATACTGCCCCTATGTACAAGAATATAACTACTATAATACTGCCCCTATGTACAAGAATATAACTACTATAATACTGCCCCCTATATACAAGAATATAATTACTGATTACTATAATACTGCCCCTATGTACAAGAATATAACTACTATAATACTGCCCCTATGTACAAGAATATAACTACTATAATACTGCACCCTATGTACAAGAATATAACTACTATAATACTGCCCCGTATGTACTATAAATATAATGCTACCTCCTATGCACCAGAATACAACTACTATAATACTGCCCCCTAAGTACAAGAATATAATTACTAATTACTATAATACTGCCCCTATGTACAAGAATATAACTACTATAATACTGCCCCCTATGTACAAGAATATAACTACTATAATACTGCCCCTATATACAAGAATATAACTACTATAATACCGCCCCCTATGTACACGAATATAACTACTATAATACTGTCTCCTATGTACAAGAATATAACTACTATAATACTGCCCCTATGTACAAGAATATAACTACTATAATACTGCCCCTATATACAAGAATATAATTACTAATTACTATAATACTGCCCCTATGTACAAGAATATAACTACTATAATACTGCCCCTATGTACAAGAATATAACTACTATAATACTGCCCCCTATATACAAGAATATAATTACTGATTACTATAATACTGCCCCTATGTACAAGAATATAACTACTATAATACTGCCCCTATGTACAAGAATATAACTACTATAATACTGCACCCTATGTACAAGAATATAACTACTATAATACTGCCCCGTATGTACTATAAATATAATGCTACCTCCTATGCACCAGAATACAACTACTATAATACTGCCCCCTAAGTACAAGAATATAATTACTAATTACTATAATACTGCCCCTATGTACAAGAATATAACTACTATAATACTGCCCCCTGTGTACAGGAATATAACTACTATAATACTGCCCCTATATACAAGAATATAACTACTATAATACCGCCCCCTATGTACACGAATATAACTACTATAATACTGTCTCCTATGTACAAGAATATAACTACTATAATACTGCCCCTATGTACAAGAATATAACTACTATAATACTGCCCCGTATGTACTATAAATATAATGCTACCTCCTATGCACCAGAATACAACTACTATAATACTGCCCCCTAAGTACAAGAATATAATTACTAATTACTATAATACTGCCCCTATGTACAAGAATATAACTACTATAATACTGCCCCCTATGTACAAGAATATAACTACTATAATACTGCCCCTATATACAAGAATATAACTACTATAATACCGCCCCCTATGTACACGAATATAACTACTATAATACTGTCTCCTATGTACAAAAATATAACTACTATAATACTGCCCCTATGTACAAGAATATAACTACTATAATACTGTCCCTATATACAAGAATATAATTACTAATTACTATAATACTGCCCCTATGTACAAGAATATAACTACTATAATACTGCCCATATGTACAAGAATATAACTACTATAATACTGCCCCCTATATACAAGAATATAATTACTGATTACTATAATACTGCCCCTATGTACAAGAATATAACTACTATAATACTGCCCCTATGTACAAGAATATAACTACTATAATACTGCACCCTATGTACAAGAATATAACTACTATAATACTGCCCCGTATGTACTATAAATATAATGCTACCTCCTATGCGCCAGAATACAACTACTATAATACTGCCCCCTAAGTACAAGAATATAATTACTAATTACTATAATACTGCCCCTATGTACAAGAATATAACTACTATAATACTGCCCCCTATGTACAGGAATATAACTACTATAATACTGCCCCTATATACAAGAATATAACTACTATAATACCGCCCCCTATGTACACGAATATAACTACTATAATACTGTCTCCTATGTACAAGAATATAACTACTATAATACTGCCCCTATGTACAAGAATATAACTACTATAGTACTGCCCCTATATACAAGAATATAATTACTAATTACTATAATACTGCCCCTATGTACAAGAATATAACTACTATAATACTGCCCATATGTACAAGAATATAACTACTATAATACTGCCCCCTATATACAAGAATATAATTACTGATTACTATAATACTGCCCCTATGTACAAGAATATAACTACTATAATACTGCCCCTATGTACA
The DNA here is from genome assembly GCF_040894005.1 of Engystomops pustulosus. NCBI lineage: Eukaryota > Metazoa > Chordata > Amphibia > Anura > Leptodactylidae > Engystomops > Engystomops pustulosus. The sequence goes on along the minus strand of NC_092417.1, from coordinate 146,647,421 downwards.
AGAATATAACTACTATAATACTGCCCCCTTATGTACAAGAATATAACTACTATAATACTGCCCCCTATGTACAAGAATATAACTACTATAATACTGCCCCCTATATACAAGAATATAATTACTGATTACTATAATACTGCCCCTATGTACAAGAATATAACTACTATAATACTGCCCCTATGTACAAGAATATAACTACTATAATACTGCCCCCTATATACAAGAATATAATTACTGATTACTATAATACTGCCCCTATGTACATGAATATAACTACTATAATACTGCCCCTATGTACAGGAATATAACTACTATAATACTGCCCCTATGTACAAGAATATAACTACTATAATACTGCCCCTGTGTACAAGAATATAACTACTATAATACTGCCCCTATATACAAGAATATAATTACTAATTACTATAAAACTGCCCCCTATGTACAACTATATAACTTGTACATAAGGTTTCTTGGCCATAATACTTTCTGCTAATTAGTGGCTTGGTCACTGCAGAGTGAGTTTTCAGTCTAAATGCTCTTACAGTAAACCTACCACTTGGAAATGGTCAGCAGGGTGCGAAACGTGTGTTGGGGTGTCGGACAGTGTGTACTGGTGGGTACTGGTTAATACTTTTGTGTTTGTGACATATGTTTGAATATGTGTTAATACATTAGGTGCGAGAAGTGAAAAGAATGGAATGGCACTCACCGCGTTGTATCCTTTCCAATGAAGATTTATTTATGCATACTCACAACATGACACGAAGTGTAGTACAAATAGCGGGGAGGGGAGGACGTAGGGACTCAGGGCTTGGCAAATAGGACAGCTGTTTCGCGCTCTCGGCGCTTCATCTGGCTTGTTTGCTCACACACATACAAGACAAAGCAGGCCTTTTAAACCCGATCACCACACCCCCATAAACAGGAAGTTAATTCTACTGGTTCTCAGCCGATGTAGGCTACTCCCAAAAATGTGTAGAACAATGTGTGCCAATAAGTGAATATATAAATAGCAAACTAACATCCGTGCGCTTACCGGTAGCTGCGCTGTGTCGTGGTCCGGTCTCATGCCCATCGACATCGGATCGGGCGGAGGCGTGCTGCGCACAACCGTCCCGGATCTGGCGCCGGCACGGCTGCTACGCAACCGCGTCAACACCATCCTGGGTGCGGTGTCACATGACACGCCTCCCCCTTACGACGTCAGGTGGGGAGGCGGGCCCGGCGTCTGACAGCGCCGGAATGGGCGCACGGCTGGAGGAGAAATCAGTGTCGCTGTGGTAACAGCTCAACATTGTTGCGGCACTAGTAAAAAATGGGAGTGTGGCGCGACACGCGTCAAATATATATCGTATATGGGGTAAGGTGGGTGGCGGGATAACAAGGACCTGTATTAAAAACAATTTTGTTCTAGTACCACATGCATACATAAACATGGGTAAAAGTGCTAACTTTCGCCCCGGTACCCAGAATGGGATATTGATCCGGGGAGAGAACTAGCTGTGTGTACAAAAAACGCAGTGCAATTAGTAAGACATATATTACTTAAGTAAGCGATGTTTACACATTTTAGTTTCTATATGGTTGGGGATGGGGTAGATAATACATCTGTTCTATTATCTTATCTTAGCCATATAGGCACATATTTATGGACCATATTAGATGAATACACTCATATCTAACTTGTCATTGAGTCCTAGGGGGCCCAAAGCTCCTGTACGCAGAATCCACCTGCCCTCTTTCTGTAAAAGGAGGCGCTGTCTGTCGCCACCTCCTTTCAGGATGGGTACTCGCTCTAGACCTGCGAATCGTAGGGTCTTTGGGTCGGAGTTATGATCTGTTTTTATATGTTCGATTAATCTGGGCGCTCCTATGCCTGTCTTCAGGGACCTAATGTGTTCATAGAATCGTCTGTTCAGGCTTCTTATGGTCTTTCCTATATAAAACCTTCCACAGTCACAGAGTATAACATAAACGACGTAATCAATTTTGCATGTTATGAGGTGTTTCAATTTTACTGTATGGCCTCCACAGTTTATCTCTTTCGTTTTTATAAACTGCGTACAATAGTTGCAGCTACCACAAGGGTAGTTGCCTTTCAGAGTACTCGTTTCTAGCCAGTTATCAGTGGTGGGATTAAATGCACTCCTAACTAACTCCAACTTGATGGTTTTACCCCTTCGGAATGTTATGAGGGGTCCCCCGGCTGCTGTTTCCGTAAGTTCTTTATCCGACTCTATTATGTGCCAGTTGGACCTAATGGCTGATTTTATCAGTTCAGCCTGGGGTGTGAAGTTGAAGGAAAAAACAAATCTCTCATTATCTATTTTGTTCCTTTGTTTCTTACGGACTCTGTTGCTATCTTTTATTGTTTCCCTATTCTTTTTTGCTCTCTCAAAAGCTTCGTCTATGATTATCTCTGGGTAATCTCTGGCTAAGAGTCTGGTTTTTAACTCTTGAGACTGCGTGGCGAAGCCTTCTTCTGTACTGTTTATTCGGGACACTCGTACGAACTGGCCGTATGGGACGGCGCTCTTCACGTATCTGGGGTGATAACTCTGAAAATGTAAGAGGGCATTCTTAGCTGTACTTTTCCTAAACACCTCTGTCTCAAGGGTTCCATTTTTTTTTTCTGTCACTAAGACGTCCAGGAACTCTAGGCGAGAACCTCCTATATTGTATGTGAACAACATATTCATCTGTACATTTATCTGTACAATGTGTTAATACATTGTACAATATTACTATTCTGTATTGGGCATGTCGCAATAGCAGTACCTGTCATATATAATGCTACATTGGCCTGGATAGTCTTTGGCCAACACCAGCGTTGTATATACATGTATTAGTGTACCCCTCCAGTTTTCCCACACTGTCCGTATTTGGGTTTGTTTTTAGATGTCCTTTTTTTAATGTTTTTTTTTTTTAGTATTTATGTATTTGCTGTAATATACTGTTGATTGAAATTACAATAAAGATTCTGATTTATTTATCGATTGAGGCATATTTGTGCTCTTAAATTCTCCCTGTAGCCTGATGGCTAAGAATCTGGAGGGGGCTACATTTTGGGGGGCTGTATCTCTGACACATAGAACCTCACTTCTTTTTTTCTATGAAAGAAGAGAGTCTCCTCTAAATTTATGTTTCTAAGTGTCAGGAAAACGGAGCTATTAACTGTTAAACTGCCATCGGGAGTGATTTTATATATAAAAATCGCACCTGATATTCTCACTTTAAACCTGAATATCTCTGGATCCATGACACCTAGAAACAAAATTCAAAATTCATTTGAAAGAAGAGATCCTGGGCAATTGCCCACTTTGACTACCCATAGCACCAGCCCTGACTATCACAGTGATTTTTTTTAACTAAGGTAAGTATGATGACTAATTTTACATATAAATAAATAATAATGTTCTTGATTATTATTTCTTTCACCAGTTTGCTCTCCTTCTCTGGTTTATCTGAATTGTACCAGTGCTCCGAAAGGGACAAAAGGAGTGGAGTGTCAGAAGAGCTGTCATACTCTAGATATGGATTGTGTAAGTAAATAGGGAAACTATGAACTATATTTCTGTCAATGCAGCTATTAACTTATTGATGGTCAGTGACAGATAGATCAGCTGACACCCCAGGGTAACACCCATGGTTGCATGAGATTCGATCTTGCATGTTTAACATGTAAAATGTATCTTTGGGAATTCCCCCCCACAATCCACCCCCTGCATCATTTTTAGGGGGTGCCAATTGTTGCTACGCAGCCCTGAGGTCTGATCTGGACTTCACGGCAGTCTATAGTCAGAGCCTGTGAGATCCTGTCACACAGACAGGATCTTACAGTCTCTGTGTCAGCCTATGGATCTAAAGAGGCTGACCGTAATAAATACCCACATAATAACACATGTCTTGAAGGAAGGGATGGTGGAATGATGAAGGTGGAATTACCACCTCCTTTAGTTTTCGTGATCAGCGTTGTGAGACCTTTAATACAAGGAGGCAGCATCACTACTACTGGTCACAAAAATGATCTCTCCCCTACAGTTGGAGAGAAATAATTATTGCAATATCTGTATGTGCATTAAGGTAGGCATTGTGAGCTGGGTTAGGTCCCACCTGGTCACTGGCCTGGAGCCACTGTCCTCTTACCCCTGCCTACATGCCACCCCAAGCCAGAGTTTTGTGGAACTAAATTTGGTAAATCTTCACACATCCCAATTTCTTTTGTTGGAATATATTGTCTTGATTATTTACAGTTCAGTTCACACTGTACGTCAGGATGTGTGTGTCCTCCCGGCCTAGTATCTGATGAGAAGGGAGGTTGTATCAGTGAGCAGCAGTGTCCGTGTATACATAATGAGGCCACTTACAGACCAGGAGATACCATCTCAGTTGGATGTAACACATGGTAAGTATTTGCCATTACATAGCCATTACAGGCAGTCACTGGGTTATGTACAAGATAGGGTCCATAGGTTTGTTCTTAAATTAAATTTGTATGTAAGTCGAAACTATATATTTTATAATTGTAGTTCGAGACAACATTTTTTTTGCCCCAGTGACAATTGAAGTTTACATTTTTTTTCCTGTAATGGGACCAAGGATTATCAATAAAGCTTCATTACAGACACTTTACAGTTGATCATTGCAGCCTGGGACTACAGTAAAGCTTTCAGAGAGCTTCACCGAAGGTCAAAGTGAACAAAGGGGTCATCTCTAAGTTGGGTGTTAAGTAGGGGACCGCCTGTATTTTCTAAAAAATAGATTTATCAATCCCTGCTCAGGCTGAAAGTGAAAGTAAGAGATAAATTATTCTGTTTGAATGTAATACTCATAGAAGACTATAGCCAGGGAGATAGCAGAAAGAGTTAAAACTCACTTATCAGCATTGTATGAACAAACAAAAAATGGAGAGCAGTATTAAACTAATAGTCTACAGGAGAACAGATAACAGATACACATGGGGGTGGGGGGTCACAGTTGGGTGGTGCTGGAACTCGCCTTCAGTCATAGGTGTTTGCATCTAGGAGCCTGGTGCAGGTTCTGTGTACCACCAGGTGCCAGCTCTCTAATGCTCCTAACTGGGTGCTCTGATGCACCTTGGTTACATGCACCTGTCCATCTGGGTACAGTTCTTAGGATCACTGTGCAGTATTGTGGTGTTCACAGCACATGGCATTGGTGCTCAGAGAACCCAGGTGTTGGTGCTCAATTGTGAGCTCCAGGTGCTGCGAGCCCACCAGTGCTTCTGCTTTTCTATCATTCCTTATGATAGAATATATATATAACACTGATTATATAATTCTTATATAAAGTACATATTTATAATAGCTAAATCTGCTGACGTGCCTTTCGTTTGCAGCACGTGTAAGAACAGAAGATGGCAGTGCACTCACAAACCTTGTCTTGGAACGTGTTCCATTTATGGGGATGGACATTACATAACTTTTGATGACAAGAAGTTTACGTTTAGTGGGAGCTGTGAATACATACTGGCCCAGGTACAGTAGTATGTATATTGTATAACAGCTAACCTGAATAAGAACTAATGAAAAGAAATTTGAATGTATATTTTTTTTCTTACAGGACAACTGTGGGGACACAGAAGGTCCAGGCTCTTTTACAGTTATCGCTGAGAATGTGGCATGTGGCACGACTGGCACCACTTGCACAAAAAACATCAAATTCTTCATTAGAGTAAGAATTTATTTGAGTTCAAATTACTATAAATGATGGCTTAGACCCCAGGAAAAAAAATCAGAAATAAGAAATTATTATGTTACTGTATGGTAAATAGTATATTTCAATGAGCACATAGCAGAAAATGTAAAAAAAAAAATCACAATTCTTTATTATTTCTGCATGAAAGCGTTACAGTGGTGATGGAAAACATTGTCTATGCGTTTCGATTATAAAGCTCTTAATCATGGTGAACATCGCGTACCATGGTGCACATCTCGTACCACGGTGCACACAAATTGACATATTTAAAATCAAATCCCACTAATAAAACACAACCATGAACATTCTAATAATTAGCCTTATAAGGTCCAAATGAATGTAGATGATGTCCTGTTTGTCTTCAAGCCATGGGTAATATATTTACCAGTAGTGATTAACCTTGTAAAGGAATTTGTCAGCATATCAGGACTAGAGGTTAACTCGAGAAATCTACTCTTCTTCCCATCAATGATATTGGGGATCTGGAGGTAGGGGATTTTAAAATTTTAGATTAAGAACAGGTTTTTGAAGTATCTGGGTATTAAGGTTTGGGAAGAACCAGAAAAATTTCCAGACAGAAATGTATTACTCCTGAACCAAAGCCAGCTGTACAATCAAAAGCCAGAGGGCAATCCTATTGTAGCTCAAATTTTAAACTCCAAGACTTGTCATTGCTGAAGATCTGTAACAATGTGGCACACTTTTACAGATCTATAGCAAATTGTCTATATACTGCAACAGAGTAATATTGCAGTATTTCAGTATATGGTAGGAACAATCAGACCCATTGGGTTAAAAAATGTAAAATGTAAAAATAGTCATAAAATTTTGCCCCCTTTCCCTAGAAAAATAAATATACAAATAAAATCATAACATGTCCCTAAAGACCTGATCAATCAAAATATGAAAATGGATATTCCTGGCAGTAAAACCTGTAAAAGGAAATAATGCCCAAATGTCCAAAATGTCACTGTTTTGCCATTTTGCAACACATTAAAAATGTAATAAAAAGTGATTAGTACAGTCCCCAAAATGGTAGTATTGAGCTCATTTTGCCAAAAATTGACATTTTGCACAGTTTTGTATGCCACAGCATGAAACAATCATTGGCATCAGAATATGGTAAAACTATATTTTTTTGTACAGAAGGTTTTAGTTTTTAGAATCTATTAAAACACAATAAAACCTGCATAAAACCTGATGGTTGATGTCTAGCACCTATGTGCGCATTTCTTTATGCACAAAGTGCAAAGAACTGTTTTAAGCAAATAAAGAAACAGCACAGATACAAATAAAAATACTTTAAAAAAAAAACTGTAAATTAGCCCGAGGTGGTCAGGCTGATCTCAACTGAGCACCTCTCGGCATCACCAGCTTTTAATTTATGCACACCCACACTGTAATAGTACTGCCTGCTCCAAGGAGCTAGAAGTTGCCCCGTGACATCAGAAGAGCCAGGGCTTGGAGAGAGTGGGGTGCGTGCTCTCTATTAGCTATAGGGGCGGGAACAGGAGGTACTATGACAGTGTTGTGTGTGCATAAATTAAAAGCTGATGTCAGCCTGTGCGCCTCTGGCTAATTTATATATGTAAGGGACGGAGCAAAAGACACCACATTTTTTGGCCCATTTTCTCTATGACAAAAGTTGGGAGGTATGTACAACATCCCCCACCAGGGCCTAGCCTTTTCTTGTGGCCTGGAGGCAGCCGGGGCCCAGAATGCTGGAGTGGCTGGCTAATGCGGCCTTGGGCACACTGTTGTCACAGTGCTTGGTATGGAGTTCGGAGGGCTGTCCTACAGCCTGGCAGGTCTCCAGCAGGTGGTGTGTGCAAGAAATAAGGAGGGAGAGGCAGATGCTCCCTGGGGAAACCCCTGAGGTGTCTGTAGGATGAATCCCTGGGTAATGGATGGGGAACCCGTGATGGTAAGCAGCCGTATCCAGGGATCAGACGGAGGCAATTTTGTGCAAATCAACTTACAGTTCTTTATTCAACTTTGAACAGCAGGCAACAACCAAACGGTCGCAGTAGGTTCAGCAAGCTGGTTAGCTGGTGGGAGATAGCTGACTGAAACTTCAGGCTAAGACCTAAGACCATGTGCTCCAGCCCACAAGGGGTTTATATACTCCCTTAGTTAGGTGGCAGCACTATCCAATCAGCTTCCAGCTTGCTTTACAGTATCACAAGAAACATCATTGTCCAACAACATTTGGCATTGTTAATTCTTGCCTTACCAGGCAGTGGCTACAGCTGTAATTACAAAGTTCTCCAGACTTAGAGACCTTCTAGAGAGGTGGTCAGTCTCCCTAACAGCTCCTGACATGGAGAGGGCGCTATTCACAACTGCCACCTTGCCTGCGTAGCAGTGCTGGGTGTGTGTATTGCTGAGCTGAATATGGTAGTGTGAATAGCAGTACTGCATGTATTAACATGTGTGTATAGCAGTGCTAGGTGTGTTCATGTAGCCGTGTTGACTGTGGTAGTGTAAGTGAATGCATGAAGAAAACCTGAGTGACTGAATGTAGCAGAGCTGAGTTTGTGAATGAATGAATGTACTAGTGCTGAGTGTGCTTTTCCTTATTTTGAATGACATAATCTGGGGTGGGTCTTATAGTAAGGTGCATTTTATCATCCAAATAATATCAAAGAAAAGGAAAAGATGAATTCAGGAAGAACTGAATTTTGTGCTTTAACCTGTATTCATGTGATCAAAAGGGTGAAGAACTTCGTATGGACAATGAAAAGATTGAAGTGGTGTCAAGAAATGAGAATTCTACAATTCCATATCATTTTTTCCGCCAAGGCATGTATCTTATTATCAAAAGTGATGATGGGGCCTTTTTCATGTGGGACAGAAGGACAACTATCCATTTGAAGCTTCCCCCAAAATACCAGGTAAAATACATATGTTTTTGTCCAACCCTTCGATAAGTGAGCTGTTGGGGGGGGGGGGTTCATTGCTTAGGAAAATCCTTTGTCTAATGAGTGATGGTTAAGACCCAATTCAGTCTGATTATCCATAAGGTTTATTCTGCAATTTACCTGTGTAGTAGATGCCTTATTATTTATCTATTTCTTCGTAAGTGTGCAATCGCTTTATGCAGGGTCGGCTTTAGGTTTCAGTAGGCCCCTGGGTGACAGAGCTTCAGTGGGTTCATTTGCAGTGAACTCACGTGGGGGCATTAAAAATTCAGAAACTAAAACATTCTCCAGTTCCCTAAAATGTTCCCTAGTTTATTATCCCAAACAGCCCGACATGGTTGTTTTATACAGCCTACAGCCTGGTTTCAATTCCCAGGTCAACATCTGCAAAGAGTTTGTATATTCTCTCCATGTTTGCGTGGGTTTCCTCCACGTCCTCCGCTTTCCTCCCACACTCCAAAACATACTGGTAGGTTGATTAGATCGTGAGCTCCATTGGGGACAGGGACTGATTTGGCAAGCTCTCTGTAGCGCTGAATAATCTATGTGCGCTATATAAATAAAGGAATTATTATTATTAATTACTTAGCCCCCTCATGGTTATTTTATATACAGCCTCCTTCACCCCCTATAGATTCATTAGATACAGCCCTCCTTGCTCCCATGGATTCCTTATGTAGAGCTCTATGTGGGCCCCCCAGCAGCCCTGGGCCCCAGAACGTTCCCAGGTATGCCCAGTGCTGGCGCCGGCCTTGTCTTTATGCACTAAAAACTGTTCCACTTAGTGCATAAAGAAATGGGCATGTAAGTGTTTGGCATCTTCCATCAGTAAAACTTTCCAGTTTTAATATTACTGGAGGACTGAGAAATGTCAAAAGTAAAAGGTTTTTTCTTGCTGGATACTTAATTGTTAGAGACTGGGTGACTTATACGGTTCCATCAGTGAAATCTGAGTTCTTTAATATGGTAAAGAAAGAGGAATAGATAATTGCATAGAATCATGTTTTTTTTTTTAACCCAGCTCAGTAGGTGGGGGGCGTGAATTGGGGAGGGAGTGTACTACATATGTATCTTTATTGTCATATTGAACCCAATTGTGTTTAGAGGATATGTGATTTTTGTATTATATTTTCAAAATTTTCATAAAATGTTAAAAAAAATAAATAAATAAATAAATATATATATATATAATATATATATATATAATAATCCTATTTAACACAAAATGTTTCTTTCCATATTCACTGAAGGGTAAAGTCTGTGGCATATGTGGTAACTATGATGGAAATGCAAACAATGATTTCACTACTAGAAGCCAGTCAGTGGTGGAGAACCTAATGGAATTTTGTAACAGCTGGAAAACATCTCCGACCTGTCCAGATGTACACGAAGTCAAAGATCCTTGTACAATCAACCCATACAGAAAAGCTTGGGCACTGAGGCAGTGTGGGATCATTACCAGCGAAGTCTTCAAATCTTGCCATGCTCAGGTGAATATATACCAAACATTTCATTCATTGAAAGTTGTGGGAATCAATGTTGTTGCCACTGAGGATTTCCATGTAAGCTATTTCCCCTCTCCAGAATTTTCAAGCAAAAAAATTCCCTTAATGCTAATAACTCCTTTAACAACTTATCCAAAAAAGGTAAAGGTAGCCTTATCTTAACAGTCACAACATGGACACAACAGGGACATATAGGGAATTACTTGTTTAACCATTAACATTACCATTATAGGTCCAACTTCTGCACCATATCTATGATTCTTTTCTTCATCCGACATTGGCTCAAGGGAACAACATTATTATACAAAGCTAGAACACAAATTTAGAGGCTAACAGACCCATACATCCACAGGTTCCCCAAATTAATCACACATGGCAGGGCTATGGTGTCATAGAACTTGGTGGACATGTTTTTTGTGGGTCTAAACATGTGACACAAATTGCTCCAGATTTTAAATCTAAAAGTGTTGAGATTTAAAAGCTGCACTCAAATTGAGCGACAAAAAAAGTTGTGAGTGAGTGAAAATTAGTTAAATTGTGGTGTCAATATTGCGGAGAAACAAAGAAAAAAAATCAGCCACCAAAAAGCTGGCACAAAGTCCATAATAAAAGTCCCCTTTTATGTCCAAAATCAACATGTCAGTGAGTCCTGAATGGGTTTATCAGCCACACTAATCTAGGCATCTCTCTACAGGTGGATCCCAGCAGATATTATGAATCTTGCATTAGTGACTCATGTGCCTGTGATACAGGTGGAGATTGTGAATGTTTTTGCACTACAGTTGCATTATATGCCCAAGCTTGCAGTGAAAATGGAATCTGTATAAATTGGAGAACCCCAACTATATGTCGTAAGTGGAAAAACAATTCACAACATGATCTAATATTAAAAATTGTGATAGTAATGCGTGACTTTTTATCAAATTGCCCTTCACTATAAATTATTCTGTACTATTAACTAAGACATATGATGCTGCTGGACCCTAATACATGTAAATAAGGCTCCAAAACATAGGCTCACATTTATTAAAGCGTTTGTGCCAGTTGACTTTCCACTAGTAAGAACATGCAAACTGATTGTACATGTATTTATAAAGCGTCTGTGCCAGTTTTGTGTTATGGAAAAAGACAGAAAAAGTGTTTACCTAAACATGTGTGTTAGTGATTAGTTAGACCGTGCGCCACAATTCTGTAGCATGAAGAAAATACACCAAAAAAATGGTGCACACTTCCCGAGCACTGCAGTAGGCACCAGATTCATGAATCTGGGGCCTTCTGCACACTGCACAGGCAAACTGCACATAGGGGCATATTTATCAGGACCTCTGTGCACCACCAGTGGCGCAGAGGCCCTGAAATAATCGCAAATGCTAGCTTATTGCTAGCTTTTGCGATTATTTTCCACAATCCGCCACCTTCACGCCAGTGGGGTGTGAAGGGGGGGCGCGGCCGATTACTGTCCCCGCGCCTGCACACTCGCTGCTGCCGGCGGAAGCCTCTTTATGTATCGGGCTGCAAATTTGCAGCGGCGGGGCTATCATACGCACGAGGGCCAGCGTATGATAAATATCCCCCATTGTGTAGTTTGCAGTATTTTTGATAAATGTGGACCATAATGTATAATTTAGAGAATCTTCATCCTCATATAGAAAATAGAGTCCTTATGACCTCCCTGAGTGGACCCATTGCACCCCCCGGGTTATTTTCCTGACTACAAGTATCTACTGTATACTATAAACTTTCATTGGTATTTCTTATGGTTCCTCTAGTGCTAATGCTGAGCGAAAGGGAAAAGACAACAATACAAACAGTTACTTTCTAAAGGGTGAATTACCCTTGCATAAAGTCATCTCATTACAGCCACAGTAGTTTGGGTCCTCACTACCAAGTACTTCATACTTTCCGTGGTTCAATTCAGTCTAGTGATGTGTTGGCTGTTCCTAAACTGTCAAGCACTTTGGGATAATGGCTGGGTGCACTTGTCAAGATAATGTGAACATGGTCTTCATCTTAAATTTTCTCCTCTTGTGGAACCACATTCTATTTTAGGTGCCCCAGAACTGGTTTGAAGAACACAAACTTTTTTGAGTAACCCTAAACTTTAATCTTTTGGTGGAATGGTCCACATGTGAAAATGAAGGCAACATACATCATGTACCATGTACTTTCCTTCAAAGCTCCAAAATATCCCAGCTTATATGTAAAAGTCCAACAAAGTTATAGTAATCCAGATTACAAGATGTTCCTTTAAGTAAAATTGAAAAGATTCTAAAGTGTTAAAACATTCACAAAAATTCAAGACTCTAACATGGAATGAACTGGTCTGCTGGCAAAGTATATGCATTTGAAGAACATATCAATTATGATGATTTATTGAAACGTGTAGACCAGTTGAATCCATGTTGGAGTCTTAAATTCTTGTCGATGTTATCTTGAAACGTGTTGGCTTTTCCAGCAGACCAGTTCATTCCAGTCTTGAATTCTCATCAATACTTTGGATGAAACCTTTTTGGATATTATGTAAAGAAACATCTTGAAAGCTGGTTTACTATAACTTCGTTGGACTTTTATATATGTGCTAGTGACCAGGGCTGATCAATTCTAGAACGATTCTGGTGGATAGCTTGCGTTGTCCAGGTGATCTGACTCTCAAGATCTCAACATAGGGTTTTGCCCATCGAGAACAATGATAGTTTTCCATGATGAAAAGAACATAAACAGTGCCACATCAATCCTCAGGTTATGTGTGGTTATACACTGGAGCTGAGTTTCAATAACACACACCATCACTTTCATCATATTTTATTATCTCAGTGGAAAAAGTCAGACTTACAAAACAGAACATCCAACACAGAACCATTATTTTTGGTAAAGGCTCATTAAAGGGATATTAGTATGTGGGGCTGATTGTATTACTGTGGGATTGTGAACCCTTTAAAAACTTGTGTCATTTCTTCAGCCATGTTTTGTGATTACTACAATGATGTCGGAGAATGTGAATGGCATTACAGAGCCTGCGGTGATAAATGCCTGAAGACTTGTAGAAACCCCAAAGGAGAATGCCTACATGAACTTTCAGGCTGTGAAGGTAAGGAGGAGTATGGAAAATGTAAGGTTCTGAACCACAGGATATGATTTTCCTTGCATCAAATAATTCCAAATATTAATGGCGACCTTTTTATAACAATTATGCACCAAAAATCTGCAACTATTTAGAGTAAGTCAATCTTTACAATGTCAGCGAGCAGAAAAGGCTTGCATAGGGTGTGAACCTAACCTTAAAAAATCTTCTCCTCTTGGAATAATCTGTATAACTTTTTTATATATGTGTATGTTCTCTATTACTATGTTACACTATAATAATGAATACACTAATTTCTTCCTTAAATACTGCAGGCTGTTATCCTAAATGCCCACCATCCAGACCCTTTTTCAATGAAGATACTATGAAGTGTGTGGCTCAATGTGGCTGCTTTGACAAGGGCATATTTTATAACAATGGAGATAGAATACATCGTAATTGTTATACATGGTAAGAACAGAGAATAATTTATTATGTAATTTTCTGAGTTAGGGTTCAAAGACACGGTCAAGTCACATTAATATGACCACTATGTAGCATCCAGAGTACCAGCCTTCGGCACCATAGTTGGCAGAGCTATCTGGAGCCATGCAAACTAATGTGCGACAGCTGTTGTTAGATGGAAGGCAGTGGAAATTGTCCTCCAACATTATAGGGTGACTATGGACATTAATACTTAAAGGGGTATTCCGGGAATATGAACGTCTGACACAAAAACCCTTGATGATATAAATAAATGAATACAACAATACTCAATGTCATTAGTCACAAAACAGAGCTAAAATAATATGATTTTATGATTTCCAAAATGTATGGCCTCTCTAAAGTAGGTGGAGTTATCACTAAGATGGCCGCTACAAGTTCCATGATCCTTTAGTTCTCAGTAACTCCTCCTACCACTTATGCTCTGCTAACAGTGATGATGTAACAGGTTTTCTTGCTCTGTTACCATAGTAATGATGTGTAACTGCCATCACCACAACACTGGCCATACTGGCTGCACTGCAACCAACCGACTACAGCCAAACGTAGTGGTGATCACATGACCCTGCCCAGGCAGGTACAGGACATGTGATGTGAACATGTGACCAGTGGCCATCTTCTTTTCTGCGACGGACCGCGCGGAGGAAATTAACGGACTGATTAAAGGGCCAGTAGCATTTTAATAATTCATTACAGTCTATGTCAGCAGCATTTTCTGCTAAGGGGAGCAAAATTTTAAATAACAACCAATTACACATTAGTTTATATTTTGAGTGCCCACTTGTATATGAATTATGCTGATTCCTGGAATACCCCTTTAATGTTTCTATTTTCAAGTCTATATAGGCTTGGTTATATGAAGTATCTGTCCAGCCTTATTATCTTTTGAGACAAACCTGTATTTCAACATTCCTCTCAAAGAAATCATGTAAAAAATTTTAGAACAATATTGAGCTTGTACCACATGGAGTGAACACAACCTGTGGTTAGGCCATACTGAACCTTACTTTGTTGGCATTTCCCTTTAAAGACAACTTGAGATATACATTTTTTATTCAGCACATGGGATTTAAGACTTTTTCTAAAACAATTTTTCCAAATTACATCCTGCACTGTGTATAATTAATTTTTATTTTATTTCAGTGTTTGTGCTATTGATAAAATTCGATGCAAGTATGACACTACAGGTATGTATGGTGGCTCATTGTATGAATCATTTGACACATCTTTGTCTAGTCTTCATTTTGGTCTTTCCCTTTTCATCACCAAAAAAACCCTTTCTTACCTTTTTTTAAAAGTCAGAAAATCAAAAACTAGATGCAGTAAATCAAATGTCAAAATTGTCATCTGCAGGGAGAGGATGGATTACAGAAAGGATGTGGAAGGGGCTGGTTCAAAGAGGAGTGAGGAGCAATTCCGAATATAGTAGTGATGCAAATGAGCAGATGACTGTTTAGATTTGAGGTGTGTTTCCCAACGGGATATAGCAAAGGATTCTAGTAGGGAGCTAGGTAAAATCAAAGGATGATTGATATTGAGCATTGCATGGCCTTGGAAACCTGTCATCACAAAAAAATGTCCTTTGTCATGACAGGTTTCCTTTAACATTCCATTCTGTGTACCAATAGAAATACAGTATATAATTACCGTATTTTTCTGACTATAAGCCGCTTCTTACTATAGGACGCACCCCAGATTTAGGCTTCCAAAAAAAGGAAAAAAATAATTATATTGCACACACAGCTCAGCTACACACACAGAACCACACACACAGCTCAGCTACACACACAGAACCACACACAGCGCTCAGCTACACACAGAGAACCCCACACACAGCTCAGCTACACACACAGAACCACACACACAGCTCAGCTACACACACAGAACCACACACACAGCTCAGCTACACACACAGAACCACACACACAACACTGCTACACACACAGAACCACACACAGCGCTCAGCTACACACACAGAACCCCACACACAGATCAGCTACACACACAGAACCGCACACACAGCTCAGCTACACACACAGAACCACACACACAGCTCAGCTACACACACAGAACCACACACAGCACTCAGCTACACACACAGAACCCCACACACAGCTCAGCTACACACACAGAACCACACACACAGCTCAGCTACACACACAGAACCACACACACAGCACTGCTACACACACAGAACCACACACAGCGCTCAGCTACACTCACAGAACCCCACACACAGATCAGCTACACACACAGAACCACACACACAGCTCAGCTACACACACAGCACCACACACACACACATACCCCATTTCCCTTCTTCATACCCTGCGCAGCGTGGCAGTATGAGACCTGTGGTGATGTAAGAAGCATGTGATCAGTCACATGATTCTGACATCACCGCAGGTCCTGTACCTGTAGGAAGAGAGCAGTACGGAGCCTCTCTTCTCTGGGAGATCGGATGCAGCTCTGTGTCAGGGCATCACCCAATCTCCCTTACAGCAGTCAGGAGGGTCTGGCAGTGCTGGATTCTCCTGACCTCCGGTCTATAAGACGCAGGCACTTTTTAGCAAGATTTTTTCTTGATAAAAAGTGCGCCTTATAGTCCAAAAAAAACGGTAATGTAATTTAAGGCCCTGTGTGGTGGGGTTTTGTTTTATATTTTGCACAAATAAATCCTTTAAATAAAGAAAAATATATTAACACACTCAAAAATAAGAACCTGATGTTAAAAGGGGCTTTGCAGAAGTTAGGATTTCTGGCCTATCATCAGAGTAGGCAATTAATATCTAAACTGCATTTGGCTCTGAACTCTCTGTTTATTTAGTGCCTAATAGCTGATCAATAGTAATTCCAAAAATGAACAGCTCTTTCTCTTATATATATTTTTTCTGCAGTTTTGCACATTTTGTAATTTTTCTCTATACTGAATAACTTTATTTAATTGTAGAATGCACATGTAGCTATGAAGGACATATGTACAAGTACAATGAAACCGTATACAGTACAAGTGATACAGAAGGCTGTGTCACTGGTATATGCAAGGAAAATGGAACCATCTACAGAGATGTCCATGTCTGTCCTACTACTACAAAAGCCACATCTACCACAGGTTAGTCATTAGTGTTATCTCATAATGCTCCAAAAGGGCATTTTTTTAATAGAAATGGACTGTTAATACTGTTTACTTGGGCACCCTGATACCACTGTAAATGGTAAACCATCGCCATAGACAGGGGGCATTCTCTACACCTAGAGGAGAGGCGGTTCTACCGTCGTCATAAACAGGGGGCATCCTCTACACCTGGTAAGAATGCTGGCGAAAAGGAGACCTATGAAATAGCAAAGGCCAATGAAAAAGAGGTTAGCTGAGATAAAAAATATATCAAAAGCATACAATTTAGACCTAGTCCAAATTCTCAAATATCTATGGCAGTGCATCCCCACTCTGCAATCGCCATAGACAGGGGGTATAATCTACACCAAAAGGAGAGGTGGTTCTACCATCACCATAGACAGAGGTATCCTCCTTCACCTAGAGGAGAGGTGGTTCTACCATCGCCATAGACAGGGGGCATCCTCTACACCTAGAGGAGAGGCGGTTCTACCATCACCATAGACAGGGGTATCCTCCACACCTAGAGGAGAGGTGGTTCTTCCGTCGCCATAGACAGGGGGCATCCTCTACACCAAAAGGAGAGGCAGTTCTACCATCACCATAGACAGGGGGCATCCTCTACACCTAGAGGAGAGGCGGCTCTACCATCACCATAGACAGGGGGCATCCACTACACCTATAGGCGAGGTGGTTCTACCATCGCCATAGACAGAGGGCATCCTCAACACCTTGAGGAGAAGCGTTTCTACAATCGCCATAGACAAAGGGCATTCTCTACCCTTAATGGACTTGTGTCTTTTTCCAGCCTTCTATACTATGATACTATGATTGTAAATGCCAGTTTATTAAAAAAATAATATTACAGACAGAATGACTCAAATATATTGTAATTTAGTAAATAAAATATACATCTAGTATCCAGAACATCCCCGATTTGTGAATACAAATTTAGAAGCCGCCATTTATGTGGCTACTTAACTGCTACTTTTTCCAGGTGTTGGCACAAGCTGATATAAGTGGCTCATTTCATAATAGGGAAACTGCTGTCCCTGGAATTCGTGTCAAAGCCAATTATTTAAGTATGAATGAAATGAAATAATCTGGAACAATGTGCCGGCCCATAGGGCATTTATAGGCTTTCTTCTGTTGCCTAAAATTTTTAACCAAGTAGATATCAAGAAGAAAGAGAAAAGACTAGCCATGCCAAATATCTAAAATAAAACTGAATGCTCTTTCTGGAGTAATTTTTTTAAAGAGTAGGCATGTACTAGTAATGACATTATGTAATTCCAGATAATGCAAGTACAGTAGTAGCTCAGAATGTATGTAGTTGTGTATAGGAAAAGCTAATTATCAGGGGGAAAAAATAAAAGAGTCAAGAATGATTTTAAATCGTGCCCTAGTGAAAATTTTCAGATAACTTTTTTTTTAAATAATTGTTTCTTCTTCTTTAAAGTTTGTCAGTGTACACATGAAGGAAAAACATACCACTGTGGAGAAACCATTCAAAGCTCAAAGGAAGATGACAAATGCATTGAAACAAAATGTGAAGAAACAGAAATCATCATCATAAAAAACACATGCATGAGTACAATAACTCCTCCAATTCTGCCTGTAATTGTTGAAACCACCACGCAGACCAGTGAAACATCATCTGAGCCGTTATACCCCATAAACACAACATTGCCTCCTTCCACAATAAAAATTACACATCCCTTAGAAAGATCTACCTACTCTACAACATCTACTCAACCTACAGCAACAAAGAATACAACACCACATTCTAGCACAGAAGAGACCTGTTATTGGACAGAGTGGATAGATATAAATCAGCCAACATCTGGCAAGAATGGCGGAGAAAAGGAGTCCTATGAAATTGCAAAGGCCAATGAAAAAGAGGTTTGCAGACATAAAAAATATATCAAAGGCATACAATGTCGACCAAGCCCAAATTCTCAAATATCTGTGGCAGTGCATCCTCAAAAATTCAACTGCAGTATTGAGAAAGGGTTGCTTTGTAAAAACCAAGAAAATACTGAACCATGCAGTAATTATGAAATGAAATTGTACTGTTGTGATGGATCTGAGCCTGATACTACAACTTCACCACCATCAACCCAGCCAACTACATTTCCTACTCATACTACTAGACATCCACCAGCAGAAGGAACTTCAACAACAGCTGCCACAACAGTCTTTCCACCTGATGAAGGCCTATCTACACCTTCTACAACTTCTACTAAACCTACACCACCTAAATATCCAACAACTACGCATACTACTTCTGGACCCTGCTACTGGACAGAGTGGATTGATATAAATAAGCCAACGTCTGGCAAGAATGGTGGAGAAAAGGAGACCTATGAAATAGCAAAGGCCAATGATAAAAAGGTGTGCAGAGATAAAAAATATATCAAAGGCATAGAATGTAAACCTAGACCAGATTCTGAACTTTATATGGCAGTGCATCCTCAAAACTACACCTGCACTATTGAGAAAGGGTTGATTTGTAAAAACCAAGAAAATACTGAACCATGCTTGAATTATGGATTGAAATTGTACTGTTGTGATGGATCAAAGCCTGATATTACAACTTTACCAACATCAACTCACCCACCTACATTTTCTACTCATACTTCTAGACATCCACCTGCAGAAGGAACTTCAACAACAGCTACCACAACAGTCTTTCCACCTGATGAAGGCTTATCTACACCTTCTACAACTTCTACTAAACCTACACCACCTAAATATCCAACAACTACGCATACTACTTCTGGACCCTGCTACTGGACAGAGTGGATTGATATAAATCGACCAACATCTGGCAAGAATGGTGGAGAAAAGGAGACCTATGAAATAGCAAAGGCCAATGATAAAAAGGTGTGCAGAGATAAAAAATATATCAAAGGCATAGAATGTAAACCTAGACCAGATTCTGAACTTTATATGGCAGTACGTCCTCAAAACTACACCTGCACTATTGAGAAAGGGTTGCTTTGTAAAAACCAAGAAAATACTGAACCATGTTTGAATTATGGATTTAAATTGTACTGTTGTGATGGATCTGTGCCTGATACGACGACTTCACCAACATCAATCCCTCCAACTACATTTTCTACTCATACTTCTAGACATCCACCAGCAGAAGGAACTTCAACCACAGCTACCACAACAGTCTTACCACCTGATGAAGGCTTTTCTACACCTTCTACAACTTCTACTAAACCTACACCACCTAAATATCCAACAACTACGCATACTACTTCTGGACCCTGCTACTGGACAGAGTGGATTGATATAAATCGGCCAACATCTGGCAAGAATGGTGGAGAAAAGGAGACCTATGAAATAGCAAAGGCCAATGATAAAAAGGTGTGCAGAGATAAAAAATATATCAAAGGCATAGAATGTAAACCTAGACCAGATTCTGAACTTTATATGGCAGTACGTCCTCAAAACTACACCTGCACTATTGAGAAAGGGTTGCTTTGTAAAAACCAAGAAAATACTGAACCATGTTTGAATTATGGATTTAAATTGTACTGTTGTGATGGATCTGTGCCTGATACGACGACTTCACCAACATCAACCCCTCCAACTACATTTTCTACTCATACTTCTAGACATCCACCAGCAGAAGGAACTTCAACCACAGCTACCACAACAGTCTTACCACCTGATGAAGGCTTTTCTACACCTTCTACAACTTCTACTAAACCTACACCACCTAAATATCCAACAACTACGCATACTACTTCTGGACCCTGCTACTGGACAGAGTGGATTGATATAAATCGGCCAACATCTGGCAAGAATGGTGGAGAAAAGGAGACCTATGAAATAGCAAAGGCCAATGATAAAAAGGTGTGCAGAGATAAAAAATATATCAAAGGCATAGAATGTAAACCTAGACCAGATTCTGAACTTTATATGGCAGTACGTCCTCAAAACTACACCTGCACTATTGAGAAAGGGTTGCTTTGTAAAAACCAAGAAAATACTGAACCATGTTTGAATTATGGATTTAAATTGTACTGTTGTGATGGATCTGTGCCTGATACGACGACTTCACCAACATCAACCCCTCCAACTACATTTTCTACTCATACTTCTAGACATCCACCAGCAGAAGGAACTTCAACCACAGCTACCACAACAGTCTTACCACCTGATGAAGGCTTTTCTACACCTTCTACAACTTCTACTAAACCTACACCACCTAAATATCCAACAACTACGCATACTACTTCTGGACCCTGCTACTGGACAGAGTGGATTGATATAAATCGGCCAACATCTGGCAAGAATGGTGGAGAAAAGGAGACCTATGAAATAGCAAAGGCCAATGATAAAAAGGTGTGCAGAGATAAAAAATATATCAAAGGCATAGAATGTAAACCTAGACCAGATTCTGAACTTTATATGGCAGTACGTCCTCAAAACTACACCTGCACTATTGAGAAAGGGTTGCTTTGTAAAAACCAAGAAAATACTGAACCATGTTTGAATTATGGATTTAAATTGTACTGTTGTGATGGATCTGTGCCTGATACGACGACTTCACCAACATCAACCCCTCCAACTACATTTTCTACTCATACTTCTAGACATCCACCAGCAGAAGGAACTTCAACCACAGCTACCACAACAGTCTTACCACCTGATGAAGGCTTTTCTACACCTTCTACAACTTCTACTAAACCTACACCACCTAAATATCCAACAACTACGCATACTACTTCTGGACCCTGCTACTGGACAGAGTGGATTGATATAAATCGGCCAACATCTGGCAAGAATGGTGGAGAAAAGGAGACCTATGAAATAGCAAAGGCCAATGATATAAAGGTGTGCAGAGATAAAAAATATATCAAAGGCATAGAATGTAAACCTAGACTAGATTCTGAACTTTATATGGCAGTACGTCCTCAAAACTACACCTGCACTATTGAGAAAGGGTTGCTTTGTAAAAACCAAGAAAATACTGAACCATGTTTGAATTATGGATTTAAATTGTACTGTTGTGATGGATCTGTGCCTGATACGACGACTTCACCAACATCAACCCCACCAACTACATTTTCTACTCATACTTCTAGACATCCACCAGCAGAAGGAACTTCAACCACAGCTACCACAACAGTCTTACCACCTGATGAAGGCTTTTCTACACCTTCTACAACTTCTATTAAACCTACACCACCTAAATATCCAACAACTACGCATACTACTTCTGGACCCTGCTACTGGACAGAGTGGATTGATATAAATCGGCCAACATCTGGCAAGAATGGTGGAGAAAAGGAGACCTATGAAATAGCAAAGGCCAATGATAAAAAGGTGTGCAGAGATAAAAAATATATCAAAGGCATAGAATGTAAACCTAGACCAGATTCTGAACTTTATATGGCAGTACGTCCTCAAAACTACACCTGCACTATTGAGAAAGGGTTGCTTTGTAAAAACCAAGAAAATACTGAACCATGTTTGAATTATGGATTTAAATTGTACTGTTGTGATGGATCTGTGCCTGATACGACGACTTCACCAACATCAACCCCGCCAACTACCTTTTCTACTCATACTTCTAGACATCCACCAGCAGAAGGAACTTCAACCACAGCTACCACAACAGTCTTACCACCTGATGAAGGCTTTTCTACACCTTCTACAACTTCTACTAAACCTACACCACCTAAATATCCAACAACTACGCATACTACTTCTGGACCCTGCTACTGGACAGAGTGGATTGATATAAATAAGCCAACATCTGGCAAGAATGGTGGAGAAAAGGAGACCTATGAAATAGCAAGGGCCAATGATAAAAAGGTGTGCAGAGATAAAAAATACGTCAAAGGCATAGAATGTAAACCAAGACCAGATTCTGAACTTTATATGGCAGTACCTCCTCAAAACTACACCTGCACTATTGAGAAAGGGTTGGTTTGTAAAAACCAAGAAAATACTGAACCATGCTTAAATTATGGATTTAAATTGTACTGTTGTGATGGATCTGAGCCTGATACGACGACTTCACCAACATCAACCCAGCCAACTACATTTTCTACTCATACTTCTAGACATCCACCAGCAGATGGAACTTCAACCACAGCTACCACAACAGTCTTTCCACCTGATGAAGGCTTATCTACACCTTCTACAACTTCTACTAAACCTACACCACCTAAATATCCAACAACTACGCATACTACTTCTGGACCCTGCTACTGGACGGAGTGGATTGATATAAATAAGCCAACATCTGGCAAGAATGGTGGAGAAAAGGAGACCTATGAAATAGCAAGGGCCAATGATAAAAAGGTGTGCAGAGATAAAAAATACGTCAAAGGCATAGAATGTAAACCAAGACCAGATTCTGAACTTTATATGGCAGTACCTCCTCAAAACTACACCTGCACTATTGAGAAAGGGTTGGTTTGTAAAAACCAAGAAAATACTGAACCATGCTTAAATTATGGATTTAAATTGTACTGTTGTGATGGATCTGAGCCTGATACGACGACTTCACCAACATCAACCCAGCCAACTACATTTTCTACTCATACTTCTAGACATCCACCAGCAGATGGAACTTCAACCACAGCTACCACAACAGTCTTTCCACCTGATGAAGGCTTATCTACACCTTCTACAACTTCTACTAAACCTACACCACCTAAATATCCAGCAACTACGCATACTACTTCTGGACCCTGCTACTGGACAGAGTGGATTGATATAAATCGGCCAACATCTGGCAAGAATGGTGGAGAAAAGGAGACCTATGAAATAGCAAAGGCCAATGATAAAAAGGTGTGCAGAGATAAAAAATATATCAAAGGCATAGAATGTAAACCTAGACCAGATTCTGAACTTTATATGGCAGTACGTCCTCAAAACTACACCTGCACTATTGAGAAAGGGTTGCTTTGTAAAAACCAAGAAAATACTGAACCATGTTTGAATTATGGATTTAAATTGTACTGTTGTGATGGATCTGAACCTGATACGACGACTTCTCCAACATCAACCCAGCCAACTACATTTTCTACTCATACTTCTAGACATCCACCAGCAGATGGAACTTCAACCACAGCTACCACAACAGTCTTTCCACCTGATGAAGGCTTTTCTACACCTTCTACAACTTCTACTAAACCTACACCACCTAAATATCCAACAACTACGCATACTACTTCTGGACCCTGCTACTGGACAGAGTGGATTGATATAAATCGGCCAACATCTGGCAAGAATGGTGGAGAAAAGGAGACCTATGAAATAGCAAAGGCCAATGATAAAAAGGTGTGCAGAGATAAAAAATATATCAAAGGCATAGAATGTAAACCTAGACCAGATTCTGAACTTTATATGGCAGTACGTCCTCAAAACTACACCTGCACTATTGAGAAAGGGTTGCTTTGTAAAAACCAAGAAAATACTGAACCATGTTTGAATTATGGATTTAAATTGTACTGTTGTGATGGATCTGTGCCTGATACGACGACTTCACCAACATCAACCCCGCCAACTACATTTTCTACTCATACTTCTAGACATCCATCAGCAGAAGGAACTTCAACCACAGCTACCACAACAGTCTTACCACCTGATGAAGGCTTTTCTACACCTTCTACAACTTCTATTAAACCTACACCACCTAAATATCCAACAACTACGCATACTACTTCTGGACCCTGCTACTGGACAGAGTGGATTGATATAAATAAGCCAACATCTGGCAAGAATGGTGGAGAAAAGGAGACCTATGAAATAGCAAAGGCCAATGATAAAAAGGTGTGCAGAGATAAAAAATACGTCAAAGGCATAGAATGTAAACCAAGACCAGATTCTGAACTTTATATGGCAGTACGTCCTCAAAACTACACCTGCACTATTGAGAAAGGGTTGGTTTGTAAAAACCAAGAAAATACTGAACCATGCTTAAATTATGGATTTAAATTGTACTGTTGTGATGGATCTGAGCCTGATACGACGACTTCACCAACATCAACCCAGCCAACTACATTTTCTACTCATACTTCTAGACATCCACCAGCAGATGGAACTTCAACCACAGCTACCACAACAGTCTTACCACCTGATGAAGGCTTTTCTACACCTTCTACAACTTCTACTAAACCTACACCACCTAAATATCCAACAACTACGCATACTACTTCTGGACCCTGCTACTGGACAGAGTGGATTGATATAAATCGGCCAACATCTGGCAAGAATGGTGGAGAAAAGGAGACCTATGAAATAGCAAAGGCCAATGATAAAAAGGTGTGCAGAGATATAAAATATATCAAAGGCATAGAATGTAAACCTAGACCAGATTCTGAACTTTATATGGCAGTACGTCCTCAAAACTACACCTGCACTATTGAGAAAGGGTTGCTTTGTAAAAACCAAGAAAATACTGAACCATGCTTGAATTATGGATTTAAATTGTACTGTTGTGATGGATCTGAGCCTGATACGACGACTTCTCCAACATCAACCCAGCCAACTACATTTTCTACTCATACTTCTAGACATCCACCAGCAGAAGGAACTTCAACAACAGCTGCCACAACAGTCTTTCCACCGAATGAAGGACTATCTACATTTTCTACAACTTCTATTAAACCTACTCCACCTAAATATTCAACAACTACGCATACTACTTCTGGATACTGCTTCTGGACAGAGTGGATTGATATTAATCACCCAACATCTAATATTAATGGGGGTGATAAAGAAACATATGAAATAGCAGAAGCTCATGGAAAAAAGGTGTGCAGCAATAAAAAAAATATTGTAGAAATTAAATGTAGAGCTAGCTCATATCCTGAACTTCCCATGGAAATGATTCCTCAAAAAGTAACCTGTAATATTAAAGTAGGGTTAGTTTGCAGTAACCAAGATAATTCTGGGCCAAGGAACATGTGTTATAATTATCAAATGAAACTCCGTTGTTGTGAATCTTTACCTGATACTTCAACATCATCACCAACAGCCCAAGTAAGTAAAATCCCTACTATTACTCCTGGATATCCAACAGCAGAAGTAATCACTCAACATCATGCAACATCAAACCAAGCAAGTACATTTTCTTCTCCTCGCTATCCCCATTTAACAACCACGACAACAAAAACATCTTCAACAAGCAGTCAGATGTCAAAAACTACTCTCACAGGTATGCCTTCTTTTTATGATAATTCCTAATGATTTAAGGTTTCTTTTTGATGTATATTTTTCTTTGCAGCCTTTAGCTACCTATTTTTAATAGATGCAATACTTATATATACATTTTACTGTATGCCTGAATATTTGAAGTAAATAAGCAAAGCCCCCATTAACTAAACAAACTAGTAATTTAGTGCTCCTCCAGTTGCTGATTGACCTTTCTTGACTTATGTAGACCATATTATTGCATTAAAAAAAAAAAGCAAACTAAAACTCAACTATAATATAGAGCAGCGGTGGCGAACCTCACGGGTGAAAGAGGCGGTACTCGGAGCCTTCCCTGTGGGCACCCAGGTCATCGCCCCAGCATAGAGTTCACAAGACAAGACTTATGGCCTCCTCCTGCAGGCCAAAGCAACACATAATTATCTACCTGGGACTAGGTATCTGAAATTATTTAAAAAGTATCTGAATTATTTATAGGACATCTACCCCAAGATTACTAATTGTAGACTGTCTGTCAGGCTTCAGGAGTAGCGGACCCACTGGACCACCGCAGACGATGACGTAAGCCAACACCTGGGACCGGAATCTAAGTGGCACCCAGTTTTCACCAGAGCCTGCTGTAAAGCAGGTTGGACTTGCTGCAGCGTGGAACCAGGTCGTTCCACAGGTTCCATAGGTCAAGGCAGGCAGCAGAGGAGCGTAAAGGAATGGAACCGGGGTCACAACAGGAAATCACAAATTAGCGCAGGAGACAGGAGACAGGACAGATCAGTAATCTGTTGGTAGATGTCCTGTAAGCAATTCCAATGCTTACTATAATGGATTTTATGAAATCTTGAAATAAACTCCAGAAGATTTTATTTTCTTCCCCATCTTGAATTTTTGCTCTTTCCATTGCTGTCTGGATTAGACTTAAAGAGAAATTAAAGAGTACTTATGGATCCATGGTTTAATGTCCCCAATCACCCTGTTTGAGGTCTCTCTATTGAAACCCTTATACTTTATAATGGGCTCAATACAAATGTTACATGCAATACTGTTGTAATAGAGGGAATAGTAAACCGGCTTCCCTACGTGACTTTGCAGGGGCAGGGAGTTTTAGTCAAACACTACACAGTAACTAAATAATACCACTGATTACTATGGATACTCACACGTACCCAAGCGTATGCGCCGTGTTTCGTATTTGTTGTTTCGGCCCTGCCCTCACTGTACGCCTCAGTGATTTCCGGATCATCACTGGGGGCTTCTGGTGCCGCAATGTACTGTGTCAGTTTTATTGTGCAGCTGTGATTGGTATGTGCTTCCTTTACCTACCTGCCTCTACAGACCAAATGCCCTGACGAAGGAGTTTCCCCAAAACGTGCATCAGGCAGCACACTGGCATTCAGATCCCCAGTCCAATATAGATTATGTAAACCTTTTGCATAACCTTGTACCTGTTTTTAGGATATTATGTTGCAGCCTTTGGTTTTCTTGAGAGGGATGTAGTTACAACTGTTTAATTTTAATATATATAGCATGAATATATACATGTGTATGTGGGATCCCGTCTTGTTGTGCCATAAATGGTTTACGGCTTACCTAGTAGCCATTTTCCTTTTCCATATATGAATTTTAAATTGTAATTTTAGTATTCACTAATAAAAATTCTATTTTAATTGAAGTCTTTTGGTCTATATCATGTATTTCCCAGGTTTTTTTGTGTTTTGGCTTATAAATAATACCGCAATGCAGTGACTAAATAATTCCATAAATTAGCAAAATATATTACTGTTAAGGTATTAATGTTGTTTGTAAGAAGCCACAATAAGCACCAATTAGATCCAATGGGGGTCATTTATCTTAGCCTTTTCTTTTTTTTCCTCTTTTTCTCTTTTTTATTTGAACATTTGCATATACCAAAATTTGCATCAACATTTGCACCAAATTTGCAACCAACGTTTACACTTGTCTAGCAAAGTTAGCCATGCAATAATTTTTTTTTTGTGCTGCGGCTGATATATTTTTAAAATCCAGATGTGGACATGTGAAAAAGTCACAAGTATGGCTCAAATTGTGGTAAAAGGGTGCAAATTAGTCTCAATTAGGCGTAAGAAACAGTTTGTGATTTTTGTGCAAAAAGTCCAACCCCCGGATTATCCAAAAATTGATGCACACAAATGCCCGGACTCGAGGTAAAGTACCCCGAATGATTTCTATTCAAAGACTTCTATGTAGCCCCAATATTCTCTAAAGATGCTAGCAAACTGGCAAAACATGCCTGGGGGTTCAGTGTGTCGGTTTTAATAATAGCTCCTCATCCCTCCTATTAGTGATAGCTTATGCAATGAAGTACATGTGTGCACTTGGGGTATGCAACACCAAAATTCTCCCTACAGTAATATTGATAAAAATGATAGAGGAATGTTGGTCGCTGAGTATAGGTCTTTATATATGCACAAAGCAAAGTTTACAGTGATTATTTCATTAATTGCCCCTGTCAGCAGAAAATTACCTAATAAATCACTACCATCATGTCCTGAAGCAGAATAACACCTCAGGTTTCTTCAGTCATAGAGGCGGGAAGTTGCACTATAGAGTCAAACTAGATGGCCTTGTCAATGATGCTGATACTGCTAACGCACCTAAAGAGAAATCCTGAGGGTAGGGTGAGGAGGAAGGTTGATTTTTCTTCACATAGCCAGCATCACTCTCAACACCCAATTTCCTGATCGAGTGGTTAATGATAGCAGAGACAAGTCACACAAAGCCACTGTCTCTCTCACCTCCTCCCTTAGGAATTCTCTTCAGCCTGGTTAGCACTGTCAGCATCTATGAGGAGAGTGGGGGTAGCTTGAATGCGTAATGCAGCTCCCCGCTTCCATGAATGGAACAGAGGGTATCAATAAAAGTCTTTTTAGAAGGATTCCATGGATAGAGGCAACAGCGGAACATGGCAACAGCGCAACATGTATAATGACATCCAAAAGGTACTACAAGGTGTGTGTTTTTTGGGGGGGTTTGCTGGTTACTCTTTGAGCTGCTTAGCAAAATACTTGTAGTGGTTTATTAGGCCAATTTCTGCTGACAGCTTCCCATAAAGAAATTGAAAACAATTTAGGATGGTATTGACATTTAGGTTTACACCAAATATGAATTATATTTTGAACCAGGTTTGATTAGAGGTTAACTTTTAACATTATTTGATCACATTTGTTTTCACTGTTTTATACAGGATATACAGAAAAATTGGATCATTGTACATATATTCGATGACCAGTAGGTTATCTTTTTGAAGCAACAATTGATGATCCTATAGATTATTTGTGAAAGGGATGCAATTATTTTTTCGAATTCCGATATCTACCAATTTTAGATTTGGTAGAATGAAGTTTAAAATAACAGTTGATGAAAATATTGGAATGAAAACATGATGACATTCAAAGCCGAGGGTATCATGGGGGTGTCCACACGATATGTCCCTGGTTGGTAGCATTACTAACAATTCTAAAAAGTATTCTAAAAAAGTGAAAATTTTTTAGGTGTCATTTGCCAAATGTAAACTAGCTTTCCATTGGATTCCAAATTGTTGATACATCTGGATACTGAGGTTGGACTTAGTTGGAGGTTGAACTAAGTTGGAACTTCACTATTGGGAAGCTGAGAAGGTGGTGTTGAAGTTGTTTTTCCATCAAGCCCTCTATAGTGATGAGAAGGCCCAAACCGCAGGTAGAATCGACCCTTCCTGATGATGTCATCGAGAGCTGCCCCCCGCCAAATTGGTTCCGTGTGTGGCCAGATCAATTTAAATTCTGCTGACCAGTGGAATTTAAACAGTTAACACCGGTGCTTAAGTGCTGCCACTGGTGGACTCGAACAGGGTTTGAATATTAGGGCTCATCACTAGTCTTCTATTTAGATAGTTTGTTGCGGTAACATTTAATTTGAGAGATGTAAAATATAGCAAAAAGGAATTTTTGTTGGACCTGGGTTGCTTAACCAACGCAACAGGAGGAGTTCTTTCTTTAAGTTTCTATAGACACTGTTTTCAAAGCATGAGTAATTTGTAGGTACTTAGAAGTCTGTATGGGGAATAATGAGGGCCTTGATTATTCTGTCATATGCCTCGATTTGATAGATACTCCATAGGTTAGAAATTTATATACCCTTGATTTTCCATTAGATTAAGATGAACAATGTTTTTTTTGGCCCGTCCTTAGAGTTGAAAGAAAATATTTTGAAAATGGACCTGCCAAAGTGGTAACCTTATTATTTTTGTTGAATTAAAAGGAATACATGCACACCCAACAGAAGTCTAGCAGTAAGATGCAGTAGCAGTAAGATGTGGTCCAGGGAGGAATGTTGCTGATTGGTTTCACGCTGCAGCTAAATCTCATCTCAGTCATTTAAACTTTTGAAGATGCTGCCCTTTTTATTTTTTGCGATTACATTTTTTACCCCTATTGACCTTTTTTTTTATATAGACATTATCAGCTGTACAACTTTTAATTCCTGGTGATGGTCTTTAATATTGCTTGCAATGCGGTGGAAAGGTTGAAAAATTGCATAACCTCACAATTTTTCATGACATTTTTTTGGCACATAAATTTAATGTCCCCACCAATTTGATAAGAAGCTGCCATGTGATATAGCATAATAAAGACCATCAAAAAAGATGACAACTGTTTATCTAATTCATTAAGTATCATGGGATATGAAAACTATGGGATGAGAACAATATCCGAGTCTAATTCTCTGTCCTGGTTATGGATATATGTGTTGATATGCGGGAGCTACAGCAGATGTTATTGGTAAAAGTGGTAAAGGAAGTCATATATGGGAGAGAAGATGGCAGCAGATTATGAAGTTTTAGATAGATGACAGTTCAAGTTAATCTGGTGGAAATTCATCACATATTAGAGAGCCACTCATTTTTATCCATTAAGAGAATTATAGTTTTGGTGCCAATGTGCAGTTCAAGTTGGCTTCGAATCCTGAAGTACGAACAAGCCAAACAAGCCAACTAAAAGTACCGAATCAGATCAAACCATGTCATTAACAGTGTATCCTCCACTTAGGATGACCACTTTGAGGAGTCACCCCATTTAAACAACAAATTTTACAAAATGCCCTCCCATTATACTTTATGGAAGTTGCCGTTCTTATAGGCAGACTACCTTCTTATGGAACCAAAGAGCACCAATTTCTTTAGAGACTAACCTTTTGAAAAAATATCGCACTTTGGATTTACATTAACTTTGTGTTAAATGTGGACGCATAGTCTGTGCTGCACTGCATCACTGGATTGGGGTGAGCCGGGGTTTGGAACAAAAAGGTACGATTATGTAAAGGAGGAGGCATAAGAAGGAGGCATAAGAAGATAAAAGTTTCTTTATTTGGTGGTAGCATGAACTTCTAATGGAACATAATGAGATCTAAACTCTTAGTGCGGTGGCTCCACTTTATCTTTTTGAGCTTGAAGTTATTTCACCTGACATTTTTGCGCAGTAAATATTAGCTTGTATTTCAAACTTTCACCAGAGTCTTCTAGGTTTAAGCAAAAAAATTGGAGTACTCTTCTAGATGTTGAATAATTACCTGAAAGTCCACAACTTTCTTCTATGGATGCTTTCTTCTTATTACCAAGCTATTGTATGGAGAAATACCACATCAAGTTCCATAGATGGTCAAACATTTCACATTGGATCAACTCATGGGTTAGTCTAATGTCCTTAAAGATAGGTTGGTTCACATGTCCTTTTGGAATAACCTACGTCCCCACCTACCAAGTATGACCAACGCCTAAGGGAGCAGAACAGCTTTTAGGCTACTTTGACCTTTGATCTTTGTGTTCCCGCTTCCACTGAAGTACCTCTTTAGAAAAGCATCAGATCAGTGCCATCTCAAGAGACAGAAGCTGGAGAACTTCAGTATCTGAGTGGGTTCGGGGGAGTTCTCCTAGACACAGGTATTCTTACTATGATATTATACAGAATGTTATCTAACAGATTGACTAATATGGTAAGATTTTTATTATAGTGTAGATATTTCAAGATTAGTAGGTTTTTGACAAATTTTAAGTTTATGCTTATGTATTAGGTTACAACCCATGTTCAATGGTTTTTATTATTACAGCAACTTATAATACACCTTTGTCCCAAAGTTTGGTGCAATTTATTGCCTCAGGTTTAGACATTATTGGCCCTGTGGCTTAAGGTTTGTATCTGCTTAGCATGAGGCTCTGTGGTCCCACTGCCTCGATGCTAGGTATTGTAGTACCTGTATGCCAGAACTTTGGGACAATGTGTAGTAGTGTCTAGTTATACAACCATCACCTTAGTTATCTCCAAAATGGCACTGTTAAAATATCTTTGGCTTGTCCTACAAAAAACAAGCCCTCATATGGTTACATTGACAGTGAACTAGTATTTATGCTGCTGTGATTTGAGCTTTGGTGTGGTCAGAAAATTGTATTTCTTTTTTGGGGGGAGGGTGTTTGGGTTTGTTTGATTTATGTTAGGTTGTTATAACTGTCATGTGAGTGTTTTCTTAAAGTTTGTTTATTTTTTCTTAAGCAAACCATCCTTTATCCCACTGAAGGGTTTTTTTGCACAAAAATGTTTGACTTTTTGGAATGGTTGCACAACAATTATGACATTTAAAATATCTGTAAAACTTGGAACTTTGCTGGGCAAGTGAAAAAGTCACAAAATTGAAATTCACTAAAAAGTAAAAAAAGAATGTGCTAACCCCTCCCTCCGACATAGCTAGGAATTCTGCTGATGTGTTTTTCTACACCTGGAAAGGAATTTAGGAAATAATTCACAGGCTGAAAGTAGGAATGACCTGGTTTTTCCTATGAATGGGTCAGTATTTTAAATGTTATATGTTTGATGATGATTGGATCGACAGAGACTGAGGGTGCATGTACTTTTGCAATGTGTCTTCAGCAGCTCCTTTAGCGTTTTACCTTCAACTTACAGGCTGGTTTGGTGTTCACTTTAAATTGTTATGTCCCTTAGACCATGAAACTTAGAAACACACTTTGTTAAAGAAGAGAATCTCCCTTTAAATATCGTATCAGAATTATGTTCATAGGTGACAAAGAACTAGAGATATCCACTGTTCAATTACAGTTACAAATTAAAGGTTTTAGATTAATTGCTTTACAACAAATATCTCCACATTTACCTTAAATGTAGCAGTTTTGTACCTTAGAAAAGGAAGAAAGCTGTCCTTGGATTGGACTTGGAGTGATTGCACAGATATTGTTTTTTAATATGAAATGACCTCGAGTTACTGCTTATCACACAGCCATCCTGTGGTAATGAACACTAAATCCATGTGTTTGAGCGGGCATCAACAGTGCATGCCTGGCTATGTTATTGGGAAATTATCTGCACATAGGTACATTTTTAATATATATGTATATATACAACAGATTAGTTAAATTTAATGTGAGTGCCCAGATGAGAAAACCTCCTTTAATGAGGATAAATGTGGTTAAATGTAAAGTTATGCACTTGGGTCAAGGAAATTAAAATGATAATTAAATGGTAAATTTCTTCTTATTTTAGTGACCACAGCCAGACACCTGCTTCTAAAGCAAATAAAGTTATAGGATGTATCAAGAGAGGAATAGATTCTCATGATAAAGACATAGTTTTGCCCTTATACAAATCGCTGGTCAGAACACACATGGAATATTGTGTACAGTTTTGGGCACCAATGTATAAAAAGGACATAGTAGAACTGGAACGGGTGCAGAGGAGAGCAACCAAGATTATTAGGGGAATGTGGGGAATAAAATATAATGACAGATTACTAAACTTTGTGTTATTCATCTTAGAAAAAATATGACTAAGGGGAGACCTCATTACAATGTACAAATACCTGATTGGATAGTGCAAGGATCTCTCCAAAGATCTTTTTATACCTAGGCCTGTGGCCAGGACAAGGGGGCATCCTCTACGCCTAGAGGAGAGGTGGTTCTACCATCACCATAGACATGGGGCATCCTTTACGCCTTGAGGAGAGGTGGTTCTACCATCACCATAGACAGGGGGCGTCCTCTACACCTACTCTATCCTCTATTCTTCACTGTGCAAGCAGTGTGACTATGAAACTCTCTGCCGCAGGAGGTTGCAATGGCGGATAATGTTCAAGAGGGCCCTGGATGTGTTTCATAGAGAACAACAATATCACATCTTATCAGAATAAAACTTGAGTGTTTTATCTGTGTGGGGTATGTGCAAATAAAGTGTATATCACTTTTTGGCAGTTGTGAAGGGGTTTTCAAGTGAAACACTATGTTCTTCAGATATATCAAAGCTATACAGAGAATGTAATGATGAAGGTTCCAGATTTTAAAAATATATATGACTACAAAATTTTAAACTAAATGCATATTAGTTTAATTTACTTAGGGTTTATAATGCTGCTGTAAGGAAACAGCCTGAATGGACAGGAAGGACAGTGAACCCTAATACTAAAATCTCTTCCAAGCTGTCCCTGCCTAATTGCCCAGCAGTATGTGTCAACTGGTCCATGTTTCGTTCCTGCATTGAAGTGTCAACAAAGACATGACAATAGAGAAGAATAGAGAAGAATAGTTGCCACATATGGGTCAGAACCTAGAGGACAAATGCAGTACAAAATCACTAGGCAAGTGGATAGTCAGAGAATCAGGCAAGGGGTCAAAGATACCAGAATACAGAAGACAAAATGAAAGCAAGCTAGCTTGGTACAATAATATAGCAATCAAGAAACAAGAGTTTACGTCCAGAAGATGAATGGATCAGTTCTGTGACATCCAGACAGGGCATAAATATAAGTGAAGAGAGACTTTTTTTTATCATAGTGGATTAACCGTTAGTAAACCAAACATATAGGTGGTCCTAAAGCACTAAAGCCAGAGGGCAACTTTATAGTATAAGTGGTGCCCAGCCATAGAGAGTAAAGCTTTTCAACAAAGTGATAGTGAATAAAGATTAAAATCTTCAAAACTTTAACCACTTCTCTTGACTGGACCTGATAAAAGGAACCAAGTTCTTGGTGGTATAAAAGGACGTCTTTATTTTCCAAAGGGTAAAATCCACATCAGGAACATACAGTTTAAGCGTCACAGAGCGCGGCTCTTTCAAATAGGGTGTTTGTTCACACCTCACTTAGACCTTGATAAAGACACGCAAGTGTTGAAACGCGTCGGTTTGTGTCGCTTAAACTGTATGTTCCTGATATGGAAAATAAAAACGCCATTTTATACCACCAAGAACTTTGTGCTGGACCTGCTACTTTCACTCCTTGACTTCTTGTATACTTGGTCGGGCTCCAGACCAGTCCGTGCACTCCATCGAAGGTGGTTCGTCCAAATTTGTGGTGAGAGCCGGGTGTTGAGATACTTGCTATCTACTTTTTTTCTGCATTTCTTCTATACCGTTTCTTTCACATACAGTTGGATACTTTCATATCATCTCTGGTGTATTTGCTGAACATATGAAAAAAAACGCCATGTGGACATAACCTAGGATAGAAGTGGTCTGCAAAACCCATACACCAGTCTTTATAGACTTACCCTTCCTGACTGTGTACTTCCAACTAAAACAGCTCTGCACCAATGAGTAGCAGGACCAAACTCCAAAACATTTGCTTTATGGTTTGGGATAAGATGGGTAGTAGTTCCCATAACAAAAGACATAAGTTATAAAATGTTTAGTTGCATTGCTTATTTTGCCTAGTCACTAGTCATGTGAATGGTCTTCATCATGTTGATGGGTGGTAGAATTATTGTTTGTAAAACAACAGCTCTTAGCAAACCATTACCATATATGGATTAACTTGGCTAAATACCATACCTTAAGAAAATTCAGCACTGGAGGAGTAGATAAGTTACCAAATACCCCTCTATTTTTTATCTTTCACAGTCCCATGATTTTTCTAGCATTTACTGCATGTACTGAGTAATGAAACAAATTCCTGAAACTCTTATTTTATGATGCCCTGTATTTATCCCCTTCAACAGAAAACCCTATGTTTTGCATTTATGAAGGCTCAACATATAAGGTAAGAGTCTTATTAATGTTTTAGATGCTAGTTAGACATTTATTTGCAGGAAATCTTTCTGAATTGTCTAGTAATTTGTAAACATGTTTGTAAATAATTAACTTTTAGATTAAAGGAAACCTACCACCATGGATCTACCTATTAAGGTAGATCTGGTGGTAGCTGCCTCTAATGTTTCTAAGGATAGCCCTTTTAAGGGCCACTCCTTTAGTCCCTTTTATCTTTTTAAATCTTTAATAATATGTGATAATATGCTAATTTGCCAAAGAGGTTACTGGGGCATGGAATAGCCAGAGCTCCACGCCCCAGTAGCCTCCTTGATCCTCCTACCCAGATATTTTCAGCGCACAGCTACAAGGAGCTATG
Source organism: Engystomops pustulosus (assembly GCF_040894005.1). Taxonomy (NCBI): domain Eukaryota; kingdom Metazoa; phylum Chordata; class Amphibia; order Anura; family Leptodactylidae; genus Engystomops; species Engystomops pustulosus. The sequence continues at coordinate 146,610,995 of NC_092417.1, read as the reverse complement.
GGCCCTCGTCCGCGAAGCCAGCATTCTGTGCATGCGCAGTAGCTCCGGCTTTGGACCCAAGACCACACAGCCGGCAGCCTGCATTCTGCACATGGGCTGAAGGTATCTGGGTAAGAGGATCAAGAAGACTATTGGGGCATGGAGTAGCCGCTCTGTGTAACCTCAGCACCGGCTACTCCATGCCCCAGTAGCCTCTTTGGTAAATTAGCATATTACCGCAAATAAAGATTAAAAAAGATAAAGGGGACTAAAGGATTAGCCCTTAAAAGGGCTGGAAGGTTTCCTTTAATGCAAGGGTTCTCCTTAGCAACAATCTGCACCTGTTCCCTTTGTCAATAAAAATTTTAACACTGCACATGGACTTTCTGGTAAAATTAATAAATTATTTCATAGTTTGGTCCTATGGTATACCAAAATACATAGTCTTATTTTCCCACATGTTGTTGGTTAAGGCCTTGTTTTTTGTGAAACTAGTCTTTTTAGCAGTGTCTATTTGGGTGCCTTTAATTCATTGATTAAATTTTATTAAATCTTACTACAGAGGATTAAAAACAATACTCATTTTGGCATTTTATTTTTAATTGCTCTGTTTTCCATAAGGCATAAAAAATAAGCTATCTTTATTCTGCGGGTCAATATGATTCAAATGATACCTAATTTATATTTATTTTATATTTGTTTTGTTAGTGTTATACAAGGCAAACAGTATTCTTAAAATAGTTTTTGCAACATCATTTACTTTTTTATTTTTACACCAACCTGAGCCAGTTGAGGGCTTTTTTTTGCGGGTTGAACTGTAATTTTTATTGGTACTTTTTGGGGGGTACATGTGACTTTTTGATTGCTATTTATAAAGATTTTGGAGGGAATGAAAACACAGCCACTATTTTCGGTCCTGGTGCTGGGGTGCCGATAGAGGGGGAATGGCTCTCAGTTAGCTTCTGCAGTGAATGTAATGGTGGAGCATTATGTATTATGTTGTGTGAGCGAAAATTATCTCTTACCACCACATACTTTCACGTGATGGTGCATTTACAGGTGTATCCCTTATGGACACATAATATATCTTTATTATCACATTCTACATACTTTTTCCTTCAATGTGGCTAGTTGAGGCCTGCATTTGTTTTTTACAAGATGAGTAGTATTTAATGGTGTCATTTTAGGGTGCTTATATCAGCACAATGCTGCATGGCAACCAATTAGATCGTTCATCTCTATAAATTAAAAAAATATCCAAAAGCCCATAGCTGAAATAGAAGAAAAAAAATCCTATGATCCCTAACGGACATCTACCACCACATTACTGGTGGTAGAATGTCCTACCTAGGCTGCTTGTTATTTCTAGGGGATGAGGGGGCTGTGGTTTACATGTATTTCAGTGTTTTTAGTGCCAAAATAAAAACTTTGCAAAAGTGCTGTAGGTCGCTCCCCGTACTTTAATTTATGCATGACTCCGCTCTACCCCTTCCCCGCTGCAAGCCTCCTCCTACTGCATACTGGGGAACTAGGATCCGGCTGGTGACATCAGAGGGCCTGGGCATGGAGATAGCGGAGCTGTACTCTCTCCTAGTTCCCTGGCCGGCGGCAGGAGGAGGCGTGCAAAAGGAAAGTGCATAATTTAAAGTCTGTCGAAGCCAAGAGGCGCTCAGGCGCCGTCTGCCTGAGAGCCTCTGCACTTTTACAAAGTTATTATTTTGGCAATAAAAACAACAAAATACATGTAGAACACACTCCCCTCATCCCCTAGTTATAACAAGCAGCCCATTTAGGACAATCTTTCGCCAGTAATCTGGTGGTAGATGTCCTTTAAAGGCAATATTGGCTTACCCCTTACATCTTTTAACTTGCATTATAACTAACAAATATATAAATATATTATATATATATATATATATATATATATATATATATATATATATATATGTTCAATAATACTGCACAAGTACCTTCAGTACCTTTCTGTCTTTATTTCTTCATCTATTTTTACTATCCTTATTTATAGCCTATTTTAATTTACCTATTTTCAGGTGGGATCTACTGTTCCAAAACGTCCCGAAAGCTGTGAGGAATGTATGTGCACAATGTACAATGGTATCGCTAAAGTAAGATGCACAGTAAAAATGTGCAATACTCACTGCCCACTGGTAGGTGTATTTGATATTACATGTTGAGGAGTTTTATTGAGATGTCTTTAATGTCAGTGTTATCGTGACCATAATACACTTCTAAATCCTCTCCTTACTGCAGGTTTTATGCATAACATCAGCATAACACCCGGGGCATAACTAGGAGAGACTGGGCCCCATAGCAAACTTCTGCATGGGGACCCATTTCCATGTAAAAAAAATATATAGAGATATTAGTACACAATCACATACATTTATACAATCATACATGCACACATTTATATACTTATATACATGCACACACATAAATAAACACCATGAACAAAACCATAACATATACAAACATAAAGTATATACACACACATACATTTATACACTTATACACACATGTATATGCTCAGTGTCAGTCTTCATATCCTAGGTGGGTGTCAGAGGCCACAGATATGATTTCATGCAGACCAGTATCTGCTGACCATGTGGGGGAAGTAGACTTCAGGGAGTAGAGATGAGAGATCCCTAGTCCTGCTATCCTGCTGTCCTCTTCCCTGACATTTCTTAGTTGAGCTTCTGGCTCAATAGTATACAGTGGAAGATGTGCACCGTTATATATGTATGAATGTTATAGACCAGGGGTCAGGAACCTTTTTGGCTGAGAGAGCCATGAACGACACATATTTTAAAATGTTATTCTGTAAGAGCCATACCATATGCACATGCCCCCCATTAGATAGGTAGTCCCATATAGATCTGCAATCTAGGTCTCGGATCGCCGGCACACCCGTGCCCCTCTGTGTGGCGGAGCCCCTTTCCGAGCTCACGCAACTCGCCACTTGCCGGCTCCCGTCCTGGCTGGCCAGAGCACACCGGCACTCGCAGATTTAAAGGGCCAGTGCACCACTGATTGGTTCTGCCCACTTCCCGGGTTCCTATAAAGACCGGCGGCCCCCAGCATTCCCCGTTGTATCTTAGTGCTTCATGCCTAAAAGGAAGCTTTCCACAGTGTTTCCTTCCCAAGTGTTGACCTCCCATTGTGACCCTGGACCTGTTCCTGATTCTGCCCCTTCCCTGCCAGCCCTGATCTCTTGCTCTGTCCCCGACCACGCATCATTGCCGCCTGCCTAGTGATCCTGTACCTTGACCTTGGAAGCACCGTGGACAAGTCGTGCCTGTGGAATGACCTGGTTGTACCACACTGTAGCAAGACCATCCTGCTTTACGACGGGCTCTGGTGAAGACTCGGTGCCACTTAGATTCCGGTCCCAGGTGTCTGCTTACATCATTGTCTGCGGTGGTCCAGGGGGTTCACTACTCCAAATCCTGACACCCACCACATGCCTTCCTGTAGATAGGTAGTCCCAGCACATACCCCCAGTAAATAGGTAGCTACAGCACATACTCCCAGTAGATAGGAAGCCACAGCACATGCCCCCAAGTAAATAGGTAGACGCAGCACATGCCCCCCAGTATATAGCTATGCACAGCACATGCTTCCCAGGAGATAGGTAGCCCCAGCACATACCCCCAGCAGATGGGTAGCCTCAGCACATACACCCAGTTGATGGGTAGCCATAGCACATGCTCCAAAGTAAATAGGTAGCCACAGCACATGCCCTCCAGTATATAGGTAGCCACAGCACATGACCCCCAAGTAGATAGGTAGCCCCAGCACATACTCCCAGTAGATATGTAGCTCCAGCACATACTCCCAGTAAATAGAAAGCCACAGAACATGCACCCAAGTAAATAGGTAACCACAGCACATGCCCCCTAGTATACAGGTAGCCCCAGCACATACCCCCAGTAGATGGGTAGTCACAGCAAATCCCCCAAGTAGATAGGTAGCCACAGCACATGTCCCCCATTACAGCAGCCATCACTATTTATTAAAGATTTGTCTGAGAGCAAGAAGCAGCCAACAAAAGAGCCATATCTGGCTCCCGAGCCGTAGGTTCCCTACCTCTGTTATAGATCCTACAAGATCATAATTCCCTTCCTACATTTGGTACGACAATCAAGCTTCGTTGGAAATGGAGGATGTGTCCCTTCTGCCTGCTTTCAATCTGCCGTTTGTAGGACCTGCAGCGGTCCTGAAATGGCTCTTGTGTACATGTGTATTGAAAGCAGGAATATTTTTATTAGGATTTCATGGGTAAAGGCGCTTCTCAGTATAAAATTTGGTGGGTTGTTTGGGTGGGCATTGGGGCCTCTAGAATGCTTAGACACACCCATGTTTCAGTCTCCATTTATCTAGGAGAAGGATAGCCCTTTGTGGAAAGCCCTCTTTGGCAGCATGCAATGATTTTTTGCCTCTTGTGTAGTTGCTATGTCATTGGATAACCTCAAGGTCTCCATTTAAAGGAAATCTACCATGGGGAATCTACTTTCTGAGGGATTCCCTATAGTAGATTCCCTGTCCACCCCCAGTAGCCACTATTGACCCGCCTCTACCCTCCTCTACCCACCCTACTCCGCTGAGTTCAACTGATAATTTGGCTTACGTAAGGCTGTATGGCAGTATGTGCAAATATGAATAACTCATAGATTTTATTGGCAACAGTCATATTGTACATGGCAGGATTAAATAGAACATGTGATCTTATATTTAAACATTTATTAAAGAAATATTTACCTTTTATTTTCAGGGTTTTACATACAAGCCAGTACCTGGACAATGTTGTGGAAAATGCGTACAGAATACCTGTGTCCTTGATGTCACTGATATGATGGAGGTATAGCTCAAATATCTCGCGCAGCTAGTAGCAGGTAGCAGTGCAGTAGAGACTATGGCGCGCATACACAATAATTACTGAGAGCTTGGTGATGTCCTCTGCTAAGGAAAGCTCCAGACAAACCAGAGGGTATTATAGAAGTGCTGCAGGAGGATGTGATGCTGGTGCCCAGAGGGGCTCTTGTAACACCCCCAAAGCACGTCTGCCTAATTTACATAAATATAAAATTGTTTTTTATAATTGATAATGTAATCTCTACAAAGCAGTGTCGGTGGTTTGTAGCGGTGAAATTACATGATACATTTTCTTTAGTGAGGTTATCCCTTGACTTTCTCTTTCCGAAACCATGATCATCAAAGACCTTTTTCACAATTCTTTACCTGACCAAGTCTAAGAAAAAGGAAGCAGCACTTGCAAAATTGATACTCGGGTTCAAGAGCCAGAACCCGGACTTAGTCCATCCAATGAATAACAAAGAGAAAAATGGCTGACTACAAGATAAAATTGTGTACTTTTATTCAAGTGATCACTGCAACATTTTTACAACTGAGGTCTGGTGTCTGGAGCCTTCAGGGCTATTTAGATTTGTTTGATAGACCCTAAATGCGTTTAAGTATAAGTTTTGGTGAAAACTTGAGGGACAACAGTGGCGCCATTATGTGGTCTCTTTAGCTGACGACTGAGGAAAGTGAGATAAAATGTAATGTTTTTTATATTACCACGCTTCCTTATCAGTCATATGTAGGGAGCGAGGATGTCTCCGGGGAAATTAAAAGATTCATAAAAATTAGCAAAACAAGATAGGAGCTTTTCATTAAAGTGGTTTTCCCACAAAGGAAATGCGATAGGGCCTTCCTTGCCTATCATTGGGGGTCTCAGTGATGAGACCCTGCAGATCGTGAAAACGAGGGGACAGTCGGACCCTTCATTGCTCCTCAGACTAATGGAGCAGACGGCCGCGCATGACCGTTCTGCTCCATTAATTTCTATGGAGCTGACAGAGGCAACGCTCGTCAATTTTCGTCAGCTCCATAAAGATTAATGGAGCAGAATGGTCATGTGCGGCCGTATGCTCCATTAGTCTGACGGAACGATGAGGGGTTCGACGGACCCCTCGTTTGCACGATCTGCGGGGGTCTCAGCACTGAGACACCCACTGATTGGCAAGTTAGGCCATATTCCATGGATAGGGCCTAACTTTCCTTTGTGGGAAAACCCCTTTAAAAAGAACTGTGTTTTAGAAGACAAGAGGGTATTGTATACCACCCTCCCATACAATTGGTGCGTCCTCTGTTCGTATCAAAAAACTGTGACACATTGGGGCACATTTACTTACAAGTTCACTCGAGTTCTCTAAAAGCGCATTGTCCATCTATAATGGTTTGTGCAACATATTTTTTGTGGTGCATCTTTAACATACGGCGTGTGAACTATTTCAAGGTTAAATACGCGTTACATACAAATCAGTCGGACCGTCCGACGGCACACCACCTAATTTGTGTTGCATGAAGGACAGCGCAGCTGCACCACAACAGGGGCACGTGCAACACAGTCCCAGCGCAGCGCAGACACTTCTTAAATACCCGTGCAAGCCTGTTTAGCCATGAAGAAAGTGCACGGTTCATCAAAAGTGTGCAGCATGACCCTTAGCAAAATGCTAATTTTGGCAAATTTTTCTGTGGACTAGTAGCTGCAAGTTAGACCTCTGAATGGTGGTACCAAAGAATTATTTTTTGGTCAAAGTAACTCTTTATTATTTTCTTTCAGGGCTATTCAGATAAAGATTTGCCTCCGCAGTGTTGTCAAAATTGTTCACAGGACACTTGTGCCTTAAATACCACTATGTTGATGATAAAGGTAAGGTTGAAATACTCAGGCCAGATATTGAGGGGCACACATACTACAAAATTGTACAATTGTACAAAAGAACTGAGATAAAAATAAATAAATAAAATCATAAACATATGTCAGATATTACCACAACTCAAAAGTACAAATCTATCAAACTATAAAAAGAGTTATATTTGGCAGTCAACCCTATAATGGCAATAGATCCCAAATTTTTTAAGAAAAAGTGATCTACATGGTAGCAATAAAAACCTCATCAAATCCTGCAAAAAAAATAACACCTTACACATTTGCATACACTGGAGTATGAAAAAGTTATTGGTGTCAGAATAGGGAAAAATGAAGAAAATTGTTTTAGTATAAAAGGCTGTCATTTATTAAAAAAAAATAAAAAAATAAAAATATATATTAACTTATAAGCTATATAAATGTCATTCCCCCGTGATTGTTTCGACCCAAGGCATAAATTAGAGGTATCATTTGGCACATGTGGTGAAAGCGGTAAAAACTGTGCCCACAGTTTTCCCTACAATTTTGAATTTTTTTTTTTCAAGCTTCCCAGTAACCAGCATAGAATATAAAATGCCCTAACTAGGAAATAAAAGCCCTTAAAAGTTTTTAAAGACGAGGATTGAAAAGGATTGAAGGATTTGATGTGGTCCTCGAATGGTTAACATATCACAAAAATGGAGATCATAAATGGTATCATATATGGCTCATACCTTCACATCTGATTCAAATTTATGAAGAACAGGACACCTTGTATCATGTGATATAAAAAGACTGGTGAATAAAAAGTTTTTTTAAAGGCTTCTATTCAATTTATAACAGATCTACAGTACCCCAGCGTGGCCACCACACAGTGGATGGAGCAGTGCACTTTTTTCTCTTCTCCCAGTGTAGCGGCTCCTGCTTTCTTCTATCCCCATTAAAACAATCTTGATGAGTGTAGATCACCAAAACCTTTTAGTTACGTGATAATTTTTTTTCTTTACAGCCTGGAAAACTTTGGCGCCCACCTGGTGATAACTGCACATGTTATGACTGTGATCCTAAAAAGAATATAGTTATAAAAAGAGTGATGTCCTGCCCAGAACAAAAACCATTAAACTGCATTCAGGTACGTGACAAATACATTGCAAAATGCTCCTTTGTGTTGTTTCTTTTTTGTTGAATGATCTCACAGCTCATATGTGCCCTGTTTGGTACCAGCATTTTCTATTGTACTTTTTGTGCAGTTTTAAAAAAAATCTACCAATTGTTTTTATGCATTATGAAAATACAGTTTGAGAATGATTTAGCTACACTGATGCAGAAACATATCTTGTTTAATACCTGAACCGAGTTGTTTAAAAAAACTATTATAAAATTATGATAATGAGGCTCTGTCGCTCCTTTAGTTGCCCCAGCGCTTCTCCTCTTACCCTTATTATGCACTGCTTCAGAGAACGATGTTTTCACTGTGTAGTCCCTGTCAGGCAGAAGTAATCAATCGCTGCACCATTCCCTTAGCTGCTATGTATGAGCCATCCAGACAGTTCAGGAAGCTCTGTGTAATGTGTTTACCAGTCTGCATCCAGCATTCCCAAGGTGCTGAATTTTATAATAATTTTTTGAGCAAAACTACTGGGGTCAGGGATTTAACAAGATATGTTTCTGCATCAGTATAGCTACATTCTCAAGGTATGTTTGGGTCACAATGCATAAAAACAATTAGTAGATTTCGTCTAATTCCTTTTTTCAGTAGGGACAGCAAATTTAAACTTTGGTACAATATGTTTCTATTTCTGCTTTACAATACTTGTACTGTAGCTTATATATATAGGTATACCATTTTTACCAATTGCATACAACAATATTTACCAATAATAAAATGTAATTTAGTTTAGCTTTTTCTGGGTTTTGGACTTGTCTCATTTACTGTATACTGTATATTTGTGTATAAGCCGAGTTTCATTTAAAAAAATAAACTTACATACTCACCCTCCGGCACGGCTCCTCTTCTGTCTTCTCTATGCTGTATTAGCTGGCAGAGACGCGTCCATGCAATCTGCAGGCCGGTGCACACTATTCGCCGGCTGGCAGTTGCCGTGGAAGCGTCTCTGCCGGCTGTTACACCAAAGAGAAGAAAGGCTGGCTGACTGTATACTATATGGGGCTGTCTGTCTGTATACTACATGAGGGCTGGCTGTCAGTATACTACCTGGGGACTGGCTAAATACTACTGAGAGCTGGCTGTATACTACTGGGGGCTGGCTGACTGTATACTACATGGGGCTGGCTGTCTGTAAACTACATGAGGGCTGGCTGTCAGTATACTACCTGGGGACTGGCTAAATACTACTGAGGGCTGGCTGTATACTACTGGGGGCTGGCTGGCTGTATACTACTGGGGGCTGACAGGCTACATACTACTGGGGTCTGGCTGACTATATAATGGGAGGCTGTGACCAATACATTTCCCACCCTTGGCTAATACTCGAGTTAATAGGTTTTCCCAGTTTTTGGTAATAAAATTAGGGGTTATAGTCTTGGCTTATACTCAGGTCGGCTTATACTCGACTATATACTCTGCTGTTTTTTTTAACCCTTTTTATAATAAAAGTCGGACAAAAATAAAAAAATTCTTCTGTAGCCCCTTCTAAACTTTTACCTATGCCAGCTCAGGACTGGAGTTTATATGTACCAAAAAGTGCACCATTTTACAGCGATTTGTGACAAAATTATGACTTTTTTATATGTCCACATCTGGATTATAAAGATATATAAGGTGCAACACTGAAATTTTCTGAGGTGGCTAACTTAGCTATGCGAGTGGAAAAATCGTAATACGGAGGCAATATGCAAATGTGAAAAAATTTGAGAGAAAAAGAAAGAAAAGCCTTAAATAAATGAACCCCTCCCCCCTTTGTATTATTCATTATTAGTTTAACTATATAGTTTTTATGCTATTTTACATCCACAGGGCAGACTGGCAAACTTTACAAGCGAAGATGGATGCTGTACAATCCAGTACTGTGAACCACGTAAGTCTAAAGTATTGGAAAGAGAGTTTCCTTAAAAAATTGTGATTTTTCAACTTTAACCTTTACATAAATGTAATTATTAATTATTAAGCTACGGTATTTCTAAATGTGCTCAAGTTGTCCCCAATATAAAACCCAGCTTTTGTCTGAACTTTGAGTGCAGCCATCGGTCTCAAGGAAACTACTCACTGTCAATACCTAACAAATCTCTGTGGGGGTAATTTATCATTAAGTCCGCTCCTTGCAATAGTTGTGTGGAGGAGATGTATTATTGTTTTTTTGTCTATGTTTGTTGTTTTGGAGCAGTTGTGGTGCTGTTGATGTTTTGCAACTTTCCATTGCGCCAAATGAACATAGGGCAGTGCAAATTCACTTTGACCTTGACCCCAATTGAACCAAATTCATTGGGAGTAATGTAACATTAGGCAGCTCCTTGGAGCAGTTCTATCGCTGTCTTTGCAGTTCCGCTGCAGTCAGATTCATTAAAGGAAATCTACCACCAGAATGAAGGGTTGTAAACCAAGCACACTGAAATGCGCCCACTCTGACAGGATCTGCTCTTCTTTCAGATTCTTAAGCCCTTGTTTTTAAGAAAAAAAGGCTTTAAAAATTATCCAAATGAGCTTGAGGGGCTTCAGGTTCCATTAACATCTAGGGAGCTTGGAGCCCCTCTGCCTATTTGCATAGTTTTAAAAGCTTTCTTTTGTAAAAATCAGGACATAAAAAGCTAGGACAAGAACAGATCATGCCAGAGGGGGCACACACCAGTGTCAGTCAGTGTGATGATGGGTTTACAATCCTTAATCCTGGTGGGAGATATCCTTTAAAGTTCCTTTTGACCCTTGATAAATCTGCTATGCAGGTTGTTTGCGACAGTGGCATGAAAAGTCGCAAAGATCCATTAAAAGTTGCAGAACATGAACTAGGGTGGGAAAACTTGTCAAAACTCACCCCTAAATAGAAAGTCGCAAATCATGCAGGTGTTTCACTGTGACTTTGTTCTTTTGGCAAAAATGGAAAATTGCAAAACAGCATTTGTACCAAAACAATGCCAAAACAATGCCACACATAGACAAAAAAAACAAGGGGGCAGATTTACTTACCCATTGAGAACGGGTCTTCCGGCGATTCACTAAGGTAGTGCGCCCGATGTCCACAGGCAGAAAAAAATTCTGCGGCTTTTCCGAATCCGTTGGGTTTTCCGATGGCCACACCCCCGATTTCCGTCGCATGCATGCCGGGGTCGATGCGCCAAAAACCCAGGGCAATTCAGGGAAAAACGGCGCAAATCGGTAATATTCGGGAAACCCGACGAAAAATAGCGATTCGCCCCTTAGTAAATGACCCCCAAAGATTCACCACCCCCAATGTCTTTGACCATCAGGAGGTCCAAAAAGATTAAATCCAAATCTTTTTGCCCTGAACTTCTCCACTGAGATTGCATAAGGGTTCTAGGGATCCATTCGTCACTGCATGCTGTCATATTGCTGTAATGTTTCTCAGTCCACAGCAGCAGAGCGGCAATCTCTCTATCAGTCCCACCAGCCCTCTGGTTGTCCCTCTTCACTAAATACAGGCAGTCCCCGAGATACGTACAAGATAGGTTCCTTGGGTTTATACTTAAGTTAAAATTTGTATGAAGTCGGAACTATATATTTTACAATTGTAGCTCCAGGCAAAAAATGTTTTTGTCCTAGTGACAAAAGGGTGGTGTTTTTTTTATTATTGCATTTGGGGTTGTTCCTCAGGTGGAGTTTAAATATCCTGGTTCATCTGTGTGCATAAGGTTTTACTTTGAAAACACCTATAATTAAATGTAACATATCAAAAGTAAGGAAATCTCTTTGAACTGAATTATCCTTGTATATGTGAGCGTAGATTTTTTTTCCACTGCAGAAAACTGCGATACAACAAAAATATGGAAAGTTGTAGAAAAGGATGGCTGCACTGCCAATGTGACAATAGCAAACTGCGGAGGATACTGCAACTCTGTTTCCAGGTGGGTAAATAGTATAAGATTTAGGGTATACCACTGTGCGCTGGAGAGCAGGAGGAGGTGACCCCTCCATAGAAAACAGCGGCGAATGTGTGGCACCGTACCGTCGCTGGGCCGCCATTGCGGCCCGCATATACATCAAATTTGTGTCCGCATATACATCCCCTCAGATGGGCATGTGAATGAGCCTTTATCCTGTACAAAGTAGAATGAAGTTTTATTTATTACGGTGCAACGAAGATGTATACAACTGCACTAAGATGTCCAACAGAGTCTCTGGGGGGCATTTATTAATTTGGGCGCAGAGTGGAGCTGGAAGTGTGCTATAATTTCCAGTGGGATGCACAAAAATAGTGCCGTTAAACGAGTCTGAAAAATAGAATTGCCAGAAAAGTGTTGTATTTACAAGTGCCCCTTTTTGCACCCAAAGAAAGAACAAGTTGTAAATGTCAGAAAATCACCAATATTGTGATGTCACCTCTTAATAAATGAGGCGCAGCAAGGGGAAATAAAATTCTACCAGTTTTCCGTTTGAAAGTTACAGTATTTGGCGAGATTTACCAGGCTGTGAGCATTAAAATTATGTTGTAATTTGCTGCAGAATTTTTTTTTGTTTAAAACAAATAAACATAAGAAGGTCCACAATATCTGGGGAAGAGGATAGGTTCCATAAAGTGAGGGGAGGAGGTGAAAGGCCACAATTTAAGGGGGGGACAGGGGCCACAATATGAGAGGAGGAGGAGAGGGGGCACAATGTGAGAGGAGATTTAGAGGGGCAGAAACGTGAAGGGGAGGAGGAGAAGGGCCACGATATGAGAGGAGGAGAAGAACGGCCACATTGCAAGGGGAGGAGAGGGGCACAATATGAGAGGAGGAGGGGAGGAGCCACAATGCGAGGGGAGGCGGAGAGGGGACACAATGTGAGAGGTGGAAAAAAAGGGCACAAAATGAGAGGAGGAGGAGAGGGGCCACAATGCGAGGGGAGGAGGAGAGGGGTCCAAATGTGAGGGAAAGGAGCACTGAGGCCACAATGTGAGGAGAAGTAGGAGAGGTTCCACATTGTGAGGAGAAGTAGGAGAGGTGCCACAATGCGAGGAGAGGGTGCCTAATGAAGATGGGGTAACAATGTGAGGGGAGGAGAAAAGAGGCCAAGGTGTGAGGGAAAGGAGGACAGGTGTCAGAATGTGAGGGGAGGAGCAGAGGGGCCACAATATGATGGCAGAAGGACAGGAGGCTACTATGTGGGACCAATATGTTGCATATTATACTATGCTAGAGGGTGGGGAAAGGAACTGGCAGGGGTCATGGTCTAGGATACAAAAATGTGTGCACCATCTATTTAATCCTTGTTCTGTGGGAAAGTTGGGAAACAGAGTCTAGGCTAACTCTGCATTGTTCTACTTATTAACATGGCAATAAACTGTACAAAATTTGGCCCAAACTAAGCTTCTACTGACTTTTCTTGCCTTCTCTCCAGACACCCTGGTTTTCCACAGATATGGGGAGATAGATGTACCTGCTGCCAGCCGACAGCAACCATATCCAGAAAAGTCCAATTGCTGTGTCCAAATGATAGGAAAATCTCATACAGCTACACGGACACTCTGAAGTGCGGGTGTAGGGAAGCAGCCTGCGTGTTCACAGAGTAAAGTGACTGCTATCAATGGGACACAAATGTTATATCTGGTCCCTGTATGAATTATTGTAAACTTTGGGAGTTTGTTTTCTTCTACAAATAACAATATTCTTTAACTCCTAAAAATACATAAAACATGCAATAAAGTGATTATGACTAAATAATGCTGATATAAATACACAATGTATCATTTATCTATGGAATGGGGGTAGAAGAACAAATTTGCACATAAAATCTTGCAGTTTCTGCACATTTCTAATGCACATACTGATATATTAATATATACCAATAAATATAATATTCATGCACATTGTGTCTTTGGGTTGTTTGTTTTCTTATTTTAAAAGAAATTCCTGACAAATTAGTTCAGTGTGCCAAAACAGAGATCTAGGGGATTTTGGTTCTTTAATAGGGCCAGTAAGGCGTCTGATGGAACCTGTTTTATCTAAAAAAACAAAGTATAAACTTAAAGCCATAGAGAGGTGGGTGCTGTATTAGGGAGCTGTAAAGACGACCTTCTTCACTTCCACCTACTTCTTGCATCCAGTAATAATAATGTGTCACTGATGTAAAGGGTTGGAGTGGAAGAGGTGAAAGGCCTGTTTTAAAGGGAACCTGTCATCACACATCACACATTTTCTTAATGATGGGTTTTTAAGACTTTTAATATTAATTCCCAATTTGCTTTTAAAGTATACCTGTCACCCTGCCGGCAAACTGAATCAAGTCATGGCAGTTTATTATATTCCGTGTCTGTCTTCATCATCATTATCTCCTCTCTGCTCTTGCCAGCTCTAGCCCTCCCTCCTCCTCTCCCTCATGCAGCTGTTAACTGACATTGTGTTCATTAAGATTACTGCTTTCACCAAACTATAAGTTATAAAAGTATACCTGTCTCACTGCCAGCAAACTGGGTTGAGTCACGGGGGCTTTCAATTTTCAGTGTCATCATCATTATCTCCTCTCTGCTAGCATTAGCCCTCCTTTTCTCTCATGCAGTTGTTAGCGTATCGTGTGCTTCAAGCAAATCTTTGTCAACTCACGTCTCATCTGCATGATGGAGATAGAAGAAGGAGATTATGACAACAGGGAATCTAGTCAGGTATACTTTTATCTTCAAAAACCCTAGAAGGCCTTAAAGAAAAAAAAAAGTTAAGTTTACATACAGTTTGCTAAAAGCCTAATCTACTAAAATATGAAATAATCACAATCAAATTGTCAATACCATTACAAACAGAAAACGTTCAAATAGATGTATCGCCACTTTTTACCAATTATTTTTTTTTATAAAAACCTGTAGATTATACATTTTCCAAAATGGTGTCAATGATAAAATTATCTTTTATAGCTCTGTTCATGAAAGTATATAAAAGATAGGGATCAGAATATGACATGAATAACAGTAATTGTGCATTTGAGAGATAGCTCACTACAATAAGGCCGTTTTACAAGGTATACAACACAGTGGTACACTTGGGTAGACAGCCAATATTCTAAGAAATTAGATAATATTAGGATTTCATTAAGCTGTCACTTAATGTTAATGTTACTGTCATTGTTTTATGTACGGTCTGAAATAATTCTTCCAAGGACAACTGTCCCAGCCTATCTGCCTTCTTTCCTGTTTTGTGCTACCTGGTTTCCAACACCGGCCTGTTTCTCGAACCTGTGCTGCTTGCCACGACCTTCTGCCTGTTCCTGACTCTGCTAGTATGCCACCTGCCTCGACTTCGGACTGACTCTGACTACCTTGGCGCCACGTACCAGTGCCTCTGTGCCCACTGGGCCAGCTTCTATCTATACTGGGACCACCACAAGAGGTAGTGGCCTTAGGGATCTCTCCTCAGTGAAGTACAGAACCCTGTATAGGGGTAAAGGGTGATTACCGGAGAGATCCAGGGATAAAGCCCTAAGTGTGTGGCCCAAAGTCAAACCAGTTAGATAGCAAAATGGGTTCAGAACCCGTTGCTTGTTACATTTATCTACAGGTTTCCATAATAGTCCAAGGATGGTTGTTGATTTGTGTTCGTCATGCTATGTTTTCAGAGTTCATGAGCCCAATGTGGTGGCCTTGACCTCAATGTCGTGTACTTATGTTTGAGATATGTAATGAACATATTTAAAATTTGATGGCATAACAAAACTGTAAAAAATTGGTATCTCAGCGATCATACAAATCTTAGGAATAAAGAGCTGGTGTGATTCGGACCACACATTGAAAGGCGTAAAAACAGAGCCCCTAAGCAAATGGTGCAGAATATCGACTGGCAAGTACAACTTGCCATTGAAAATTGGGATTCCTGAATTATTTGCTTTGTTGCCGCCTTAGTGTCTTTGAATCCACCTCTAGATGGCACTAAAGCTCCTCTTAAGAGAAATCTTGAAACTTATGTACAGGGAGAGTGTCACCGATAAATTACTTATTTTTGTTGACCAAATTTTTCTGTAAAACATATTTTTTTATCATTTTGTTTACATTTTCAAATATCATTCTCTATATTTAAAGACAGTGTTACACCAATCCCTTAATAGCGAACCAATGGCCTAGCCCTTCAGACACACCGAGTGCTTTAATAAGAAATGCAAAATTGCGTTTGGGCCCTTCTCTGGATGTATATCACAAGTTGAAATGCACATTGACGCCGTTCAGAAGTTCTACATTCAGGCCAGTAACAATCATATATACATGGAGTGTGTTTGTCAAAGGAAACTCGATTGTGCACAACCATTCTAAGGGTGTCCCTAGACAGTGCATCACCACAGTGGTTCATATATAAGGCGCACTGGACTATAAGGAGTACCTTTGATTTTTTGTGCGCCTTATAGTCCGCAAAATATGGTAATTCACATATGTTTGTGCCTCTGCAAATTAGACATAATTTATAGGCACCACTATGAGTTATAGGGCAACTACAACATTGTCTTCTTCACATCCTAACAGATGTTTATGCCTAGAGAAGGAGATGTTAAAGATACAGTAGTGCTGCATACTTCACTCACCACTATTTTGTGTCCCCTACTCTTAGGCCTTTGGCCTCTTAGACACCTTGGGCCTTGAAGCTGCTGATGGCTAATATAATAGTAGCCCTGGCACAAAGCTTTATTTAAAAAAACATCTACTTTGGATGGGGTTAAAGGGGTATTCTGATGAAGACAAGATTCTTAAATATACTCAGGATAATAAAATAAAACATTCTCTAATTCACTTTTATTAACAAAAATGCAGTTTCACAGACTGTCTTTATCAGTCCTGGTGTATACAATTTTGGTTGTCCCTTTATTCTGTAAATTTTCTGACTGTGGTTGGATTCTTCTTATGAATAGCTTCTCTTTTCTGCACACTGCGGTCAGGGCCGCTTCTGCCATGAGGCGAGGTGAAGTCCCCGCCTCAGGCGGCAGATAGCGGACCCCATTTAAAAGCGGCATTTTGCCGCTGGTAGCACGGACTTGCCAATGGCTGGCAGGTCCGTGCCACCTGTAAAATAAATTACATCGCCGCCTTCAAGGCGGTGATGTAATTTATAGGCAGAGCGGTGCAGCACATCGCGCCTGTGTGCACCGCTCTGCAGGACACAGGTCGGCGTGATGACGTAACCACGTGCCCGTGCCGACCTGTGTCCCTTCACAGAGAGGCTGCTGGCTGGAGGAGATGAGGGAGCTGCGTGGGAGCACGGAATGGTGAGTGCAGCAGGGGGATCGCTAGATCTTCCTTCCCTCTCTCATAACGATCTGTGTCCTCAGGACACAGATCGTTATGAGACCATGTACAGGGACTGCTTTCCCCAGCAGTTGCTTCACCCTCCGGGAGTAGAAGACTCCCGGAGGGTGAAGGCTGAAGGACCTTTGATGATGCAATGGTCACATGACCTGCCGGGGAAAGCAGTACACACACAGAGAGCTGCCTGAGTGAGGTGAGGGGGGAGACATGACAGGGGCCAGGGAAGAACATGGGGGACTGTGTGTGGGCACATTACTTACTGGGGAGGCTGTGTGTGAGGCACATTACTTACTGGGGGGGCTGTGTGTGTGGGCACATTACTTACTGGGGGGCTGTGTGAGGCACATTACTTACTGGGGGGCTGTGTGTGAGGCACATTACTTACTGGGGGGCTGTGTGTGAGGCACATTACTTACTGGGGGGCTGTGTGTGAGGACATTACTTACTGGGGGGCTGTGTGTGAGGCACATTATTTACTGGGGGGCTGTGTGTGAGGCACATTACTTACTGGGGGGCTGTGTGTGAGGACATTACTTACTGGGGGGCTGTGTGTGAGGCACATTATTTACTGGGGGACTGTGTGTGGGCACATTACTTACTGGGGGGCTGTGTGTGATGCACATTACTTACTGGGGGACTGTGTGTGAGCACATTACTTACTGGGGGGCTGTGTGTGAGGCACATTATTTACTGGGGGACTGTGTGTGAGCACATTACTTACTGGGGAGGCTGTGTGTGATGCACATTACTTACTGGGGGGACTGTGTGTGAGGCACATTACTTACTGGGGGGCTGTGTGAGGCACATTACTTACTGGGGGGGCTGTGTGAGGCACATTACTTAGTGGGGGGCTGTGTGTGGGCACATTACTTACTGGGGAGGCTGTGTGTGATGCACATTACTTACTGGGGGGACTGTGTGTGAGGCACATTACTTACTGGGGGGCTGTGTGAGGCACATTACTTACTGGGGGGGCTGTGTGAGGCACATTACTTAGTGGGGGGCTGTGTGAGGCACATTACTTAGTGGGGGGACTGTGTGAGGCACATTACTTAGTGGGGGGCTGTGTGAGGCACATTACTTAGTGGGGGGCTGTGTGAGGCACATTACTTAGTGGGGGGGCTGTGTGAGGCACATTACTTAGTGGGGGGCTGTGTGAGGCACATTACTTACTGGGGGGGCTGTGTGAGGCACATTACTTAGTGGGGGGCTGTGTGAGGCACATTACTTAGTGGGGGGCTGTGTGAGGCACATTACTTACTGGGGGGCTATGTGTGAGGCACATTACTTACTGGGGGGCTGTGTGTGGGCACATTACTTACTGGGGGGCTGAGTGTGGGCACATTACTTACTGGGGGGCTGTGTGTGGGCACATTACTTACTGGGGGGCTGAGTGTGGGCACATTACTTACTGGGGGTAGCTGTGGGGGTAATTACTGGGAGGCTGTGGGAAACATTACATTGGGGTTGTATGGGGGAAATTTTGGGGGGTTGTATGGGAGGCATTAATGGGGGTAATTGTGTGGGGCATGTATACAGCAGAGACTGGATACAGGTGGTGGGGGAGCTGAGACTGTATACGGGGTGTGGGGGGTGTAGGCTGTGTATACAGGGGGGTAGAAGAAAGGCTGTGTATACAGGGGGATAGGGGAGAGGCTGTATATAAATGGTAGAGAGGAGAGACTATGTATACTCGGCTATTCATTATTGGGGGAGGCTAAATTAGGGCACCTAATTGAATTGCTCTATATGCTCTAATTTGGGTGACTAAAGGATGTTTTATGTTGGGAATAGTTTGTTCAGTTATGTTGTGAGGATAATATATATTGGAATCACAATTCATTATACTGTGACTGTGATATTTTTAGGGGCGCCATGGTGAGTTGTGCTGCATGGAGTTGAAGACATTTCTTTGTGAATTCGGAGGAAAACCAAGGCCAGAAGAAAGCGTAAAGAAATACCCTTCCGGATGGAGTAGATGGTCACCTGTAAGGTACTAGAGGTCACTAATATAATACTAATACCTGTGTCTAATGACTACTAGTGTGTAAGGTAGCATCATCAGGGGCACGCACGTGCACGCGTACACGGGGGGGGGGGGGGGGCAGCATTTTAAAATTTCGCCTCAGGCAGCAAAAAGGCTAGAATCAGCCCTGACTGCGGTGCTCTCTGCCCTTCCCCCCTGCATAACAAGACCAGCTCATACACAGGCACTTCCTGCCAACAAGCAGCATTGTGCAGAGTTTACTCTACAAATTACAGACAAGATAAGATCTTTTTCCTAAGGGAGGGAGGCATAGCAGAACTGTGTTATAGGTGTGATAGCAGAGATCATTGTGTGTCATTTGGGGTCATTGTTTTATGACTTTCCCACTAGCCTAGCAAATTTAGCTGCACAAAAAATAATTTCCGTTTTGCATCTAATATACCTTTATCATCCAAATGTGAAGGTATTAAAAAGTCACAATTTTGGTGAAAATCTGGGTTAAAAACTTGCAAAGTAACTCCAGTCTTGACCTGGATGTCCTTCCTAAAGATAAAAGACCCCCATTGACTCTTATCTGTCTCATCTCTATTTTTCTATGTGTCAGATACTAGTAGAATGTTCAGAATTTAAAAGTGTAGATAAACCCGGACCCTGATAATCTAAGCACATTTTCAACACATAGCATATCATAGCAGAGATAAATCATTAGGTACTTGCCCAGACTCTGGAATCTTACACTGACCATCACTGAGAGATTGGAGCTAAAACAGCAATAACACTGAGTAAAATTGTAAAGTAAGGGATTAAAAATAATCTTTATTGTATAAACATCGCTAAGGGATTTCATGGGCAAACCCTTTTAAGGAGGCTGAGGGATAAGGTCATTGCTGAAGAAAAGAGGGTTAGGGCATTATAAAATAGCGTCATCTAGTTGATTTGCATAAGTCTTCAGACTCGTTATTTCCCATATGAGCCAATGTTTTGTTTAACCCCTTAACGCTCTGCGCCATAGCTCTACGGCGCAGAGGTATAGGGAATGTATGAAGAGGGCTCACGGGCTGAGTCCTCTTCAAACAAGGGTGGGGGTTGTTGCATATTGCAGCAAACCCCCACCGCTAATAACCGCGGTCGGTGCTTGCACCGATCGTGGCTATTAACCCTTTGATTGCCGCCAGCAAGGTCACCGGCGGCATTTAAAAGACGGCGGCGCACGTCTATATCTGATTTCTATATCTGTAATATATGTTTCATTATGACCTTAGGCACAATACGATAACATTTTTCTAGAAAACTTAAAAATATGTGTAGTTATAGAACAAAGAGCCATTAAGGGAATATATCATTCAGCACTCTCTTGCAACAGTGTGGTCTGTCCGTCAATAACAGACGATTTTTTTGACCATTTTTTTCCTGAGTTTGTCAATATGATGTCTTTTAATATTATGAAATAAATATTTCTTAATTTTTACTTAAAAATGGTTGAACTCCTTATATTTTGGTGAAGTGTGATATATGATGAGTACTACCATCCATAGGATGAAATGTATACTGGTAAAACAGTTATAGCTATTGTCCAGCAATGTCTCACTGATAACTTCTATATCATATTTCCCCTCCAACATTAAGAGTCCGCGCTCCTCCATCTTGTCTTTGAGGCTTTTGGCATTTTACAATTTTCCCTATACCTATTCCTTTCTTATTTTCTGGTCTTACCCTGCTCCCTCCCCCATGTAGTATTAGGACATACAAAAGTGAGATTGCACTCCGGTAAGGTAGATAAAAAACAATCAAACGGTAGAGACCTCTATTTATCCCTATAAGGGTGGGGGTTTACTTTATAAAAGGCTTGGTTCCAGCCTTTCATAAAATATCCAGGAGGAGCTGCCCAACAGTTAAAAACCATGTGCTGACTGCTCTCGGTGGGGAGACCAAGGAGTGGTGACTGTAACAGTGCTAGCTGGATGGTAATCATTAAGGAAAGGTGTCCACACTTCATAAATATTGGTTAAAATGTTGCTTTATTGATGACGCATTTTGGAGGCGCACCATCTCCTGCTTCAAATCAATGCGTATAGCAAGTATTGCTGAGAGTGGGGGACCAAGCATCCCCAGCCCTCCCCCATGTAATATGACTCTTCCCAGTTCTACATCTACACTGTCTTCTTGCCCTGTATAAGTGTAATTGCCCCCCCATGTCTCTAAGTTAAACACTCCTCCAACCTTCGAGCTTTTTATCCCCCAAACAGCTGCACCCTCCCCATTGAGATGTAGGCCATCACTACTGTAGAGCGTGTAGCCAACAGTAAAGACCAAAATCACAGGTGACCGGTTTGGTTTTCAACTCAAGCCCTGCCATAGATATTTTACTTTACGATAAAATAATAAAAACATTTCAGTTGCAAAAATAATTCAGCAACTCATGACACGAATGAAAGTAGTTATTGCATGTCCGCTAATTAAGAACCCATCAAATAAATCACAGAGAACACAATGCCGCAGACCAGAGTGCATAGAGACCCAGCTACACTTACATACAGTACATTGTTATCTGGGACAGGACTGTGTAACAGCTGATGTTATGTCACTACATAATACCACCATTAGTGACAACCAGGAGTGTGTGCCGACAAAAGATCAAAGATGTGACACAGTTCTCTTTATTAAACATACTAAACAGGTTTTTTATTCTTAATCAGTTAAACACAAGCCTTCCTTCATGAGATATTGTACAGTATTTAAATCTCTATTAATAGGAAAATGTAGGCTTTACACCCCATCTGCCATAGTCATAACCCCCACTTCACCCTACTCCAGCCAGCACTCCCATACCCCCCCTTATAATCACACCACCGTCCGCAGCCTTTACACCCACGTATGCAGTCGAAAGGATGCCCAGGATCCCAGCCAAACCACCGCCACTGGGTGCCCCAGCTAGACCATTTATCGTATAGTTAATGTGCAGAAGAGACCGAGACGCCATATTGCAAGAGACTATAACGTTCCAGAATGTTATAACGTACCATTTCACTATATCCAAATTTCTCTGCAGCACTGCAGAAGTTCAGAGCTTTGTTTTTAGGGGTCAAGAAGCGTCTGCATGAAATGGAGATAGCCCACTCCATGACTTTCCCAGCGCGCCTTCGCATCATCCACGAAGAGCGAACCATATTCTTTGACAACCTGCAAGATGCAGACAAATGGCTCAACACC